>NC_044036.1:6925590-8125590 GCF_901765095.1 Microcaecilia unicolor | reverse complement strand
GGCTAGAGCTCGCCGGCGCCACAGACATCGGCGCCGAGGGCGCAAGCACCCCCGGCGCCGGCACAGCCTGGCGCATCAGCCCTTCCAGGATCCCCGGAAGGATGGCTCTGAGGCACTCGTCCAGGCCCGCTGCCGGGAAAGGCGGTGGGGCCGGTAGGGGTGTCGGCGTCAGAAGCTGGTGGGAGCCAGGAGACGGCACCGAGGTGCCGGAACCCCGACGCGTCGGTACCTCCACAACCGACGGGGACCTCTCCTCTCGACGTAGACGCTTCGGCGTCGCCTCCTCTCCGATGTCCGGATGCACCGAGGGCGACCGGTGACGACGCTTCTTATCTTTCTTACGATGCCCGTCACCGGCGCCGGAAGGCATGGAGGAGGAGGAGGTCGATCCCCCTCGGTCTCGAGGGACCGGGTCAGACAGGGTTCGGTCCCGTGGGCCACGAGCCGAGGGAGTGACCGGGGCCGACTGCCCACGCGGCCTCTCACCTCCACTCTCACCGGCGGACCGGCGGGCCGACGGGACCTGTTCTCCTGGGGTCGATGCCATCGGTGCCGATGTCTCGGGCATCGATACCGGTACCGAAGGACCGGGCGTCGATACCGATGCCGTCGAGGTCGACGTCGAGGGGCCGGCGCAAGTTCCAAAAAGACGGTCCCGTAGAACTTGCCTCGCAACCTGAGTCCGTTTCCGGAGACCGAGACACAGGGGACACGACTTGAGATTGTGCTCCGGCCCGAGGCACTGGAGGCACCAAGCGTGGGTGTCGGTCTGCGAGATCGGCCGGCCGCACCGACCACACTTTTTAAATCCACTCGGGACCTTCGAGGACATCGACGGAAAAATCGCGTCGGCGAAGTTAAAGTCGTCGATGGTGGCGGAAATCACACCTCGAAAAAGGGAAAAACGACCGTGCGGCCACTAGGCCGCAATGTGGCGTCCCCGCTAGAAGCGAGGGAAAAGGGGAGCGCGTGCTCCACATGCTCAGGTTTTTCTTTTTTTTTTTTAAACAAAAAAGAAACCGGGCGGTGTATCAAAACTTAAATAGAAAAAGATAAACGATTCGCGTAAACGCGAACGGCTTTCCGGCGGCTGAAAACAGAGAGAGCGGCAAAGCACGACTCTCTCCAGACGCGGAAAAAAAGGAACTGGCGGGAGCGGTCGCGCACGGGCGGGAAGACGGCCGCGCATGCGCGGTGGGCGTGCCCTGCGTGCCGACCGTCCCGCGAAGCTTTTTCCGGTTGGTGGGGGCTGCCGCGGACGTCACCCAGTCGTGAGAACAAGCAGCCTGCTTGTCCTCGGAGAATAGGCTGTATCATCTAATGTGATACATGCCTAACCCCCCCCCCCAACTATTCTAAACTATGGCTTTAGACTTACTCCACTGTTCCACATATTGCTAAACTACTCCCTAAACGAAAGTCTAGACCAGGATTTTATGTTTATTCTTTCTTATTCCTTGGGGAAGAAAAGACTTCAGTGGTTAAATCGGTGCTCCAAAAAAGAAAAAGAAAAACTTAAGGCACCGAACAGCTCTCCGCATAAGCTCACAAAAAGCTCTCAGTGTTCTTATTAAGGGCCTGTGTGCTACTCAAAATATGCACTAGTGCAGATGCAATCAAAAATGACTTCTCTCAACAACGGAACTGTCCCTTTCATGAAGCTCTTGATGAAGCATCGAATGTGAAAGGGATGATGTCAGATAAGTCGTTCTTGATTGCACCTGACTAGCACATATTGTGAGTGGCACACAGGCTCATAAGGACAGTGAGTTTCTGTAAGCGTATGAATATGTTTAATTTGCATGGAGGAGGTTTTTCTGGCTAGTGATGTGCTGTGTGGAAAAGCTGTTTGGTGCCTCAGGTTTTTTTGAGAACCAATTTGGCCACTGAAGTCTTTTCCTGCCCAAGGAATACGAAAGGATAAACATAAAATCCTCGTCTAGACTTACGTTTATAAAGTGAAAAAAGCAAACCAAAACAAGCAAAAACAAACAAACAAAAAATCCCATTCCAATCACAGAATTGGGAGCTGGAGATTATGCAGTAGCTGGTGTTCATCAGCTGTACTTTGTTCACGTGATTTATCATGCTGGAGCAGGATAAAATGATAAGATGAGGGGAAATGACTGAGCAACTAGGATGGAATCTCTCTTAGTTCAAAGGTCCCTGGTGGCGATCCATAGTCTTGAGATCTGCACTTGGTTTCTAGATGACATTGCAGAGCTGTTCCATTTCCATTATAATTTTCAACACTGCACAGGTTCCAACAACCCCTTCTTCTAGAACCATGGTCTTCACTCACAGTCCTCCAGAGCTGCCAACAGATCAGGTTTTCAGGATATCACTAATGAATGTGAATGAGAGACCTGTATGCCTACTACTTCCACTATATTCAAACACCTTTCACATGCAGATTCCTTAGGGATATCTTGAAATACCTGACCTGTTGACAGTCTTCAAGGACTAGGAATGAAGACCAAGGTTCTAGACAGCACAGTCCTGTTTCTCCGAGGGGTCAGAAGCCTGTCACTCTGCTGCTAAGAGACAGCACTCACTGTTACTAACCTGGTTCCGGTAGATGTCACTGTATTTTGCTAAATGTGGATCTTTGCATCCACCCCATCCCAACAGGATCACCACCGGTGACTTGCAAGTATCTGTAGGACAAGGCAAGAATTGGAACAGGTTCAGATTACATTGGTTATCGGTCCATATCCATATTACACTTAAATTCTTTGTTTGACTCATAAAGCCTATTATTCCGGGAACACTCCCCCCTTTATTTTTCTTCTTGCACCATTCCTTACTCCCCTACTGGTTCCTTCCATTCCTTAGATGCCCATCACTTGCTACTACCCTCTTCAGGATATGCACATCCTATATAAAGGGGAAAGGGAAATGGGACTTGATATACCGCCTTTCTGAGGTTTTTGCAACTACATTCAAAGCGGTTTACATATATTCAGGTACTTATTTTGTACCAGGGGCAATGGAGGGTTAAGTGACTTGCCCAGAGTCACAAGGAGCTGCAGTGGAAGCATTAGAGATCTGGGTGGATGACCAAGAGGACACGCTACTTGATGTTAAGGTGAAGTCAGAGCATCATGCAGCACTATGAGGAGTTATGTTACAAGCTCAACGATATTGAAAACCGAGGATGTCAGAAAAACCTGAGAATCAGGGATGTCCCTGAGAATTCGGGTCAGGAGAACGTGCCTGCTCTTGTCACATTACTCTGTCAGCAACTACTGGGAGCTGAAGCACCAGAGGGGCCTCCTGAACTGGAACATTGTGGTTTGTTTTGCCAGATTTGTAGACAGGGAGCTTCTGCTGTAGCGTTCTCGGTCCTTAGCTTCCTTCAAATTTCAAGATGCTAAAGTACAGCTGTTCCAGGACCTCTCTGCATTTATGCTGGCGAAGCGTAGACACCTTAAGCCTATTCTGGAGCTCTTGCAGCAAAAAAACATTAAATACAAGTGGAACTTCCCGTTCGCGTTCAGTTTCCCTTTGGCGGGGAAGCTTTGTAAGGTGCGCACCCCTGAGGAAGCCTGACAGAAGCTCCTGGAGGGCAGTATTTCTATGCCTCCAGCTCAAGCATCCTGTTCACAGGTGCCCTCTAGACCTAAAGCCCAGAGGAACCAGCGGGGTTCATCTAGAGCTCAGAGCAAGTGTTGACTAGTTTTATTTCACTGGTTTACTTTGTTTAGTTAAGCAGTTTCTGTAGTGCTGCCATCTGTTCTTCTGAGTCATCTTTGCTCCTCCTTTTCGGAGTCAAGTTATCCCAAGGACATTGTGTACTGTTGTGTTTTGTTTTTTTGATGTGGCCAGTGGTGTATGGGACCATATTTTCTGTTATTATGACACTAGATTGGTCCAGCCTTTTTGTTCAAGAAGGGGATATACTGTACTTTTGCATCTTGTTGTTGCTGGGGTTAGGGGTGGGGGGCATTTCTTGGGGCGTGGTGACTTTCTCTCCAGTTTGAGCCCTTGAGTTTTGGACTTGGGAGCTGCTTTTGTAGTTTTGGTGGGGTGGTGGGAGGGTGGGGTGGGGTTTCTATGTTTGGGTTTTGTTTAGGTTGGTAGTGCGGCTGAATTGGTCTGGAAGAAACTGTACCTTGAGGTCTCATTTTACGGTCATGGCAGTTTTTTATCCTGCTGAAGTGGCCTATGCACTGTGTTCCTCACTGATCCGCAACGTCTCCTCTTAGAATACTCACCCTCAATGTCAAGGGTCTCAATTTGCCTTATATTCCTGAACCTTCATTACCCCAGTTGTAAAGGTCTAAAATATAAAGCAACATATGCATCAAGCTTCTCCTACATAAGCACGTAACTATGGAATGCACTACCAAACGCCATAAAAGCAATGCACGACCTAACCAACTTCCGAAGATCGCTAAAATCCAACCTGTTCAATAAGGCATACTACAATGCTACATCCTAAACACCAGACAACGAAACTTATACCAGACCTGACAAAACCGAACTCTTTATACCTGATTGCATCAGTTACTTCGACACGAATGAACTTTAACGAACCACCTCTTTGTCTCTCTTCCCGAAAATGAATTCTCTATACTTGACTGATTAATCTACAAAATAATGCATGCGTCAAACTTTACCTACTTGAGTACAAAGTTATGGAACGCACTGCCGCACAACTTAAAAACGATTCACGAACTAACCAACTTCCACAAACTACTGAAGACCCATCTCTTTAATAAAGTATACCACAAAGATCAACAAATGTGCGCACACACCACTCCTCCACATATATTTAGAACTGCTCTACAATTTCTACTTGCTATATTACTATCATATTTTATCATTACCATGTTACCCAAGATTCTTCTGTAACATTAATAATCTAACTTCTAATGCTTTCCCACCATTCTTGATATACTGTAAGCCATTATTTTGTTACCCAAGATCCTCTGTAACACAAAATGTCTATCTTCTAATGTAATTCCACCATTCATGAAGTATTGTAAGCCACATTGAGCCTGCAAAGAGGTGGGAAAATGTGGGATACAAATGCAATAAATAAATAAATACTCTTCTGTAATGCAATACCAATTTGTATTTCTCATGCTGGGAATGGCGATCGCCATTATGGAACAATGTAAGCCACATTGAGCCTGCAAATAGGTGGGAAAATGTGGGATACAAATGCAGCAAATAAATAAATAAATAAGCGCTCATTGGTGCTGCAAGAAGTGCTCTCCAAAAAGACAGATATTGTTTTTGTTATGATTCTGCTAAGACAGGCAGGGGAATAACTGGGACTCGCTTCTGATTGGCCTGTTAGAGATTGAGCTGAAGTCTGAGGCAGCAGACGTCAGAGGTCAGATCTATTTAAGCCTACCTCTCCCTTCAGTCAATGCTTTAGCGTTTGATTCCTGCCTGTTTCCCTTTCTCTGTTTGTGCTAGTAGCACACCTTGCTTTGTAGGAGTTTGCTTACTCTCTCTCCTCATTTCTCCTAGCTTTTCTGTGTGCTAGTTGTTTCTAGAGTACGCTTGTTTGTTTCTCTAGCTTAGCTGCTTTCCCTGATTACCTTGCTCCTGTGCAGCTGTGGCTGCTCTGTCTCTGTGGGCTGGTTATTCCCAGCGTATGCTTGTTTGCTTCCCTAGCTTAGCTGCTTTCCCTGATTATCTTGCTCCCGTGCACCTGTGGGTGCTCTGTCTCTGTGTACTGCTGAGTTGTAGTAGGAACATGTTTGTGTTTTCCCTTTGTTAGCCTTAACTCTTTGTCTGCAGTGTAAGCCCTGCTTCTTCCTGACTTGAGTGTTTAAAGCAGCCTTCCCCTTTAGCCTGCGTTAACTCTTTGTCTACTGTGGTTGGCTCCTGATTCTTGTAAGCTTTGCTCCTTATCTGTTGGGTGTATGTAAAGGCAGCTTTCCCTGTTTGCTTGCTTTTCCCTTTGTCTCTAGTGTCTGTTATTTGACTCTGTGACTCAGCCTTGTGTACTCTTGTGTGTGGATTCCCTTGACCCTTGAGTGCTGAGTGGCACAGTCCTGTGTATTCCTATAGGTGGTTTCCCTTAATCCTTGAGCGCTGTGTAGCACAGCCTTGTGTATTCTTATAGGTGGCTTCTCTTTTCCCTTGGGTGCTGTGTGGCACAGTCTAGTGTATTGTGTGCTGTATGTGGTACAGCCTAGAGTGTTCCTGTGGTGCTTCGCTCCTATAGACTCTGTGTCCCATTCTGTCCTTGGTTTTCTCTTCCCCTGGTCGTAGCCTGTACCTGCCAGCTTCTTGTCTGTCGCCCTTCCCTTGTGTCTAGCTAGCGCTGAGTGCGTTGCTTGTGCTCCAGTCCCTCCTGGGACCCCTCATTGTTCTTTTTCCCTTCCCTAGTGTGTGACTCGGTTCCAGATCAGCCGTGAGGCCCGTAAACTTGGACTCTGTATGACTGGGTTCCCGTTCGGCCGTTCGGCCCGCCTGAGTGGTCTATCTCCTTTTTCTGCTGGTGCTGGTTGAGTGTCCAGAGTGGTTGGGGCTTTGTGGCTGTGGGTTTGTGTAGAGTCTGTATGGTCCACCCTAGGCCTTGGCCAAGATCCTTCCTAAGCCTCGGCCTAGGCTCAAGGGCTTATGAACAGATTAAGAGTTTTGCTCCAGGAGACACACTTCGAGAGGTGTCATGAACACTTGCTCACTCACAAAGCTTTTTTTTGCTTCCGATTTGTCAGACTCTAAGACTAAGGTGTGTGTGTGGGGGGGGGGGGGGGGGATGTTTTTTTCCACAAAGACCTTGTGGTTCAAGTTCAAAAAATCAAACAAGACCCAGGTGGTTGCTTTTTGTATTTGCATGTGATTATTGATACTTGGGAGGTTACTATTGCTAATCTGTATGCACCAAATGCTAATCAATCCAGTTTCTTTCAGGAAGTTTGGATGTCACTCTCTGCTTTCTCCACTGGTCCACTAATCATAGTAGGGGATTTTAATGCTTGTGTTTTCCCTGATTTGGGCTCCATTGGAGTAAGCCTACCACATAATAGGCACTCATGGACCCTGAGGGAGGTTTTTCAGAATATGAGGGTGGTGGATGTGTGGAGGGAGAATCATAAGAGGGAAAGAGATTTTTTTTTTCTCTGTGGTTCACCACACTACACTAGGTTGGATTACATTTTTCTGGACTCATCATTATGGGGGGAGCTGCTTACTAGTAAGATTGGTAACATCACTTTTTCGGACCATGCTCCCAGTTGGATGGACTTAGTTGGTCTTCAGACTAAGAGTTGGGAATCTAGGTGGACCTTTAATATGAGTCTTCTAAAGGATTAGCAGCTACTTTTAGAACATAGAACTCTTATCAAGGATTATCTGGAGACTATCTCAACTCCCGAACCACAACTTCATGTCATCTGGGACACTTTTAAAGCGGTCTCCTAGGGGTTTTTTCTAGGGCGAGCTGCTAAATTTAAACAAGAGGGAGATGCCCAGTGGGAGCAGCTTTTGGTCACCATAGCTGATTTGGAACTAAACATAAGCAAACTGGTTCTCCAATGATCTAGCAGTCTTTGCAGAATGCTCGCCTCTCCCTGGACAGCAACTATCAAGAGGACTTAGCTTTTAATTTGTCTCTGCTTAAGCAAAAGCATTATAAGTATTCTGGGAAGGTGAGTAGGATCTTGACCTTTTGCTTGAGATAACAGTGAGTTGTTCGCACCATTGCTAAGGTTAAGGATGAGGTGTGTGGGATGCTCTTTAACTCTCACCAAATTCATGAGCGCTTGCTGTTTGCAAGAGCTTTACACTCGAGATCACTGCAATCAGCAACCTCAGATTGTTAATTACCTGAATACCTGTACTCTGCCTAAGTTGTCCAATGAACACAAAGCTAGACTAGAGCGGCCCGTTTCCCTGTTGGAGGTGGTTAAGGCAATTCACTCTTTGTCATCTGATAAATCTCCCAGGATGGATGGCTTCCCAGTAGAAATATTATAAGACCTTTGCTGGGGAGCAGTCCCCTCTACTTGCTGATGTGTTTCACTGAGTGCAGAGTTCAGAGCAGCTTCCAGATACACTGCAAGAGGCCTGGATCATTATGATCCTTAAGGAAGGTAAAGACCCAATGGAACGTACTTCCTATAGGCCTATCTCAGTATTGAATGATGTTGTTGAGGTATTAGCAAAGGTGCTTGCAGTTAGGTTGGGTCACATTCAGACTTCTCTGGTTCAACCTGACCAGGCTGGATTTGTAATGTAAAGGCAACTGGCCAATAATATTCATAGGATAGTCAATTTGATTGTCTTGACCCATGTCTAGTCCTCTCCTTTGTTTCTATTGGGAATCAATGGAGAAAAGGCCTTTGATCGGGTCCATTGGGCCTTTTTGGAGGGAGTTATGGGCAAGATGGGGTTTGGTAATTATTTTATGTGATGGATTAGAGGGAGGGGTGTTTAATCTTAGCACAGCTTGGCTTTTGTCTACATGAACCTTTTAAAGCAAAGAGGAGAAGGAGGAGGACGGTTGATCCTTTTGTTTTAAAACCTAAAATAGCTATCATTCAGCAATCAGTCTGTCATTCTTAAAAGCAGACGGACCTAACACGATCCAGCTTAAAATAACACATATGGTATCCTTTTGAAAGAAAAAAATAATAATAATAAAAAAAAAGCGAGTCTGGGGCTAAAAAATGCCTACTTCCTGTGAGAAAAAAGTTAAGCTATGCAGGCGCACATTCCTCCACGGCTGTAGGGGTGGTGTAGGGTTGTTATTTTTTTATATCACTTCCTGTTACATGACCCCCAAACCAAGATGGTGGACAGTAGTGGAAACAGCATGTCACGTAGGGCAATCAGTGATAGCCGCCATCTTGGAAAAAAGGGATGTGGCTATGTCACTTCCTGTATCACCAAAAGGGGTGGGGTCAGGTAGGGTTATGCAAAAAGGGTGGGGTTAGGTACAGAGATGCAAAACGGGTGTGGATTGGGTGGGGCTGTGACATCACATCCAGTAACATCATCAAAGGAGCAGGTGTAGGCGGGGCTTGATTGCCAGCTCACTTGGTACGATTAAAGTGGGCAGGATTCTCAACTGCCTGCTTAAATCGCTTTGAATATTGATCCCTATGTATATAGTTCAGCTGTTTAAATTAAAACTGCAAAAAAGTTCTAATTTAGACTGACCAGCTACACGGATTATTGCTAAATATTACCAACCCATGAGTATTCAGCACTGTGACTTCTAGGGATACATACCTGAACTATTTAAAAGCTGTGACCAACATTTAAAAACAACACTGTTTGCAGGGTTTAAATATCATGGGAAGGCTTTCTCTGTTGTAGCCCCATGGTTTATTTTTTTATTTTTGTTACATTTGTACCCTGCGCTTTCCCACTCATGGCAGACTCAATGCAGCTTACATGGGGCAATGGAGGGTTAAGTGACTTGCCCAGAGTCACAAGGAGCTGCCTGTGCCTGAAGTGGGAATCCAACTCAGTTCCTCAGTTCCCCAGGACCAAAGTCCACCACCCTAACCACTAGGCCACTCCTCCACTAGCGATATTAGGTAGACAGAATATCTGGTAAAAACGCCCGTTTACAAAGCTGTGCTACTGGCTGCCAGTGTGCTAATGCCAACACAGCCCATTCACTATGAATGGGCTGTGTCAGCATTGCCCCATGGCTTTGTAAACAGGGGGTGCTGGTTATTTGGACAGGATATCGTGGATACTACTTAACTGTGTACTATGATGTATTTACAATTTCAGTCTGTTATTTTGTACTAAACATTTATTTCACATTTTATTCTTTTTGGGCAATATTTATTACACTTTTTAAAATTAGTTATACTGTTATTTTGATGATGATTTTATTTATTGTACATCACTTTGTGATTTCTGGGGAAAGTGATTCATAAATGTAATAAATTAAGTGAAATTAATAATGGGATATGGATAGAATATGTGTGTGTCAGAGATGGAGGATTTACTGGGAGTAGATAGAATATGGTTGTCACTTCTTTCTAGGTCCACTCAACAGGCTGATCCATTCCTGGTTTTGCCTTACTAGACACATGAAAATTGGGAGCTTAGCCGAGACTGGGTGGGAAGAGCCGGTGGGAGGCGGGGAGGAGTAGCCTAGTGGTTAGGGTGGTGGACTTTGGTCCTGGGGAACTGAGGAACTGAGCTCGATTCCCGGCACAGGCAGCTCCTTGTGACTCTGGGCAAGTCACTTAACCCTCCATTGCCCGCCGCATTGAGCCTGCCATGAGTGGGAAAGCGCAGGGTACAAATGTAACAAAAATAAATAAAAAATAAATAGTGCTGGGCAGACTTATACGGTCTGTGCCAGAGCCGGTGGTGGGAGGCGGGGCTGGTGGTTGAGGGGCGGGGATAGTGCTGGGCAGACTTATATGGTCTGTGCCCTGAAAAGGACAGGTACAAATCAAGGTACGGTACATAAGTACATAAGTACATAAGTAATGCCACACTGGGAAAAGACCAAGGGTCCATCGAGCCCAGCATCCTGTCCACGACAGCGGCCAATCCAGGCCAAGGGCACCTGGCAAGCTTCCCAAACGTACAAACATTCTATACATGTTATTCCTGGAATTTTGGATTTTTCCAAGTCCGTTTAGTAGCGGTTTATGGACTTGTCCTTTAGGAAACCGTCCAACCCCTTTTTAAACTCTGCTAAGCTAACCGCCTTCACCACTTTCTCCGGCAACGAATTCCAGAGTTTAATTACACGTTGGGTGAAGAAAAATTTTCTCCGATTTGTTTTAAATTTACTACACTGTAGTTTCATTGCATGCCCCCTAGTCCTAGTATTTTTGGACAGCGTGAACAGACGCTTCACATCCACCTGTTCCACTCCACTCATTATTTTATATACCTCTATATACCACAAAAAGTAACACATATGAGTTATCTTGTTGGGCAGACTGGATGGACCGTGCAGGTCTTTTTCTGCCGTCATCTACTATGTTAAAATATGATTCTGATTTCCAGAAAACAATGAAAAAAATAAATAAAATCAAAATGAACCAGGTAACCATGAGTGCAAAGGGGCAACAATTAGGCCAGGATCAGGCAGTTTGATTGACTTGGGAAACAATAAGTAGCTGTGGATGCAGAGATGGGATAGTGTAATCCAGACGAGTGTATCCCCCCCTTCAGTCCATTCAGAACTCTGCCACACGTCTTATATTCCGCCAGAACCAATATACTCACATCACCCCTCTCCTCAAGTCACTTCACTGGCTTCCGATCAGATACCGCATACAATTCAAGCTTCTCCTCCTTACCTACAAATGCACCCGGTCTGCGGCTCCTCACTACCTCTCTACCCTCATCTCCCCCTATGTTCCCGCCCGTAACCTCCGCTCACAGGACAAACCCCTCCTTTCAGTTCCGTTCTCCGCCACTGCCAACTCCAGGCTCCGCTCATTCTGCCTTGCCTCACCCTTTGCCTGGAACAATCTTCCTCAACCCCTACGCCAAGCCCCCTCCCTACCCATCTTCAAATCTCTGCTTAAAACTCACCTCTTCAATGCTGCTTTCGGCACCTAACCTTTCGAGAAATATAGTATTCCCTATCTGACGGACTCTACACTTGTCTTTAGATTGTACACTTGTCTCTAGATTGTACACCTGTCTTTTAGATTGTAAGCTCCATGAGCAGGGACTGTCCATGTTAAATTGTACAGCGCTGCGTAACCCTAGTAGCGCTTTAGAAATGTTAAGTAGTAGTAGTAGTAGTTGTATTAGAAGGATGAGAAAAAAAAAGATGTGAACAAAGGAAGGAGAGGTATTGTGGGAGAAAAGGAGAGATATGTGAAATTTTGGAGGGGTAGTAAGCTGAAATGAGGGTATATAGAATGGATGAGTAGGGATGAAGAAATAAAGCGGGGGCTGAGAAAGAGAATGAGACTGTTTTGGGGTAGGTGGTGGAGAGATGAAATTTTGGAGGAGTAGTAAGCTGGAATGAGGGTATATAGAATGGATGAGTGGGGATGAAGAAATAAAGTGGGGGTTGAGAAAGAGAATGAGACTGTTTTGGGGTAGGTGGTGGACAGATGAAATTTTGGAGGGGTAGTAAGCTGGAATGAGGGTATATAGAATGGATGAGTGGGGATGAAGAAATAAAGTGGGGGTTGAGAAAGAGAATGAGACTGTTTTGGGGTAGGTGGTGGAGAGATGAAATTTTGGAGGGGTAGTAAGCTGGAATGAGGGTATATAGAATGGATGAGTGGGGATGAAGAAATAAAGTGGGGGTTGAGAAAGAGAATGAGACTGTTTTGGGGTAGGTGGTGGAGAGATGAAATTTTGGAGGAGTAGTAAGCTGGAATGAGGGTATATAGAATGGATGAGTGGGGATGAAGAAATAAAGTGGGGGTTGAGAAAGAGAATGAGACTGTTTTGGGGTAGGTGGTGGACAGATGAAATTTTGAATAAAGTGGGGGTTGAGAAAGAGAATGAGGCTGTTATGGGGTAGGTGGTGGAGAGATGAAATTTTGAATAAAGTGGGGGTTGAGAAAGAGAATGAGACTGTTTTGGGGTAGGTGGTAGAGAGATGGGATGTTGGGGTGCACAGTTCAGATGAAATCCCTGTCTAAGGCTTCAGCTAATGTTCCATCTTATGTCTTTGAGGAAGTGGGGTGGGGGGGAGACAGAGGTAGTTGACTATTATATGCTTGTCAGCTAACAATCAATTGCCAATGCTGTTCCTACAATCAAATGCGCCTGTGTTTGTGGCATCTACGTAATACACAAGCGGGACGGTGTAAAAACCGGATACAGCGGGATCCTCAGGAAGGGAGAAGCAGGTGGTGTTACCTAAGGGCGCGAGCAGGCTGGGGTCGGGGAAGACGATGGTGTAATCCAAATCAGTATCCTTCATGCCGTTTCTGCTCCGCTGCTTCGGTCCCCCTCAGGTCCCGCTTCCGGCCTCCTCCTGCAACAGACGCCGGAAGCAGCCCAGGGGCGGGGCGCAGCCAATCCAAGCACAGCAACGCGGTCAGCTGAGCCCCGCGCCCTTAGCAACCGCTTCTGTTTACAGAAGCCAACCGTCGCCTGGCAAACTAACGTCCGTGGGAGAGAGGGAGGGGAATCGGTCGGAGTGCCCGCCCACTCGGAAAAGGAGGCAGAGAGCGATTGGCCCAGACTCCGGGTAAGGGGCGTTATGATTGGCTGCGTTTTGCATCTGTGGGCAGAAGCAGTTGAATGTTTCTCTTGTTGTTGTGGTGGGCGCGCGCTGTGTGCGGTCGGTGCGGGGAAGGGCTTTTGGATTGTTGCTGGCTGCAAGTGCAGTGTCTTGTCTCTGTGTCTCTGGCAGACTTTTCCCACGGGGCTGCATGGAAAACAATAACGATAGTAAGGACCCAGGAGGTGCCTGCATTTAAGTTATGTAAACCGCTTGCTTGGGTTGTATCTACAGAAAGGCGGTATATATATTTATATATTGCATTTGTATCCCACATTTTCCCACCTCTTTGCAGGCTCAATGTGGCTTACAATACATCATGAATATTAAACCCATCATATCCATGACCCTTTGCAAATCGTACCCAAGGTGTTTTACAAATCCTATTTTGTTTGGGGTTTTTTTTTCTAGTTGATTTTGTTATTTATTTTATTTTATTCTTAGAAATTTTTTTATTAAGTTTTAATAACAGGGGTAGCAAATACAAATTACAAGAAATAATCAGGTAATCACACCAGGTAACATAGGGAGGAAAAGGAGGGTAGGGGGGGAAGCAATTTATGAATGCATTCAAAGCAAAACCTGCAATTTACACTCCAGTACTATGAAGAACTCTTGTTTAAAGAAAGATAGGTTGTTAAAGGCAGCCACACTTTATCAACAAATAAGGAATTTCAAACTTTGAGGGCTAAAGATAGCTCAAATTTGTGGATCTGTAAGACAGAATGCCACCAAAAGTGAGAATTAAGAAAGGAGTTATCCTTCCAGTTTGTTAAAACCATTTTTAAGCCGACAGCAATGAACGTATCATATAGTTTGGAGGAATATTTGTCTAGAGCACTTTCTAGCTGATTTGGAACGTTTTGCTGAAATCTGCAATCATTTGTCACCTCTCTGCAGTTTTACTTATCATTTCTGTAGCACTACTAGACCCACAGATATCTCTGCTCGACAGAGTTTACGACCTATTCAAGACAAATAGGACAATAAGGGATTAGGGAGTTATTTATTGTTGCAATGATTAAAACAGATACTGAATAGGTGGCAGGTTCCATTTTAAGAAGTGTTAGTCATTTTCTTCCGTTCTGAAAAGCATACCTGTTTATGGAAGCTTTTTTAAATCTGGCATGATTATGATATGTTTGGGGGAAGAGAGAATATTTATTCAATAATTTTGTATGAAAACATGTCATTTTATATTCTGTTTTTGTGTGCATATACCCCTGGATTCTATATAGAGGGACTTAAGTTGCATGCGCAAATCTGGTCGTATTCTAGATTTGTGAAGCGCAACTTCATTAGTTAATTGGCACATATCGGCGCTGATTGGCTTGTTAGGCAATTAGTGACCCTAATTGGCATTACTCGCACAACTGTCAAAAGTGTATTCTGTAACATGATGCGCGTCAATTCTAAGTCGCATAGTTGAAAAAGGGGCATGGAATGGGCAGGTTTTGGGGGTTTCTAAAATCTATGCACATTGTTATAGAATATACCAGGTCCACGCCTAATTTAGCCGTCGGCATTTACACCAAGTTTTTTTTTGGGTGGGGGGGGGGGGGTTGTTTTTCTTTTTTAAATATTTGAGAGCTCGGCCACATGTACACCGAAAACCAGTTTTTACACCAAGTTTTACTTGGTGTAATTGTCCACAAATGGCTTTAGGAATTTACCACATGATGTAATTGTATATGTGTACAAATTTAAAGTTTAATATTTAAAAGAATGATGTCCAGCTACACATGTTTTTCGTTTCAGTATATACGTATATACTGCTTAGACATAAGCAGTTTACAGTTTCATTTTACAGGTACTAGGTCTGTCCCTAGTGGGCTCACAATCTAAATAATACATTGTACTCCTGTTGTACCTGGATAAACGGAGTGTTAAGTGATTTGCCCAGGGTCACATGGAGCTGCAGAGGGGGTTGAACCTGGTTCCCCAGAATCTCAACCCACTGCCGACCATCAGGCAGCAGTGGGAATCAAACCCAATTCCCCAGGTTCACAAGCATCTATACTAACCGTTAGGCCACATGTTTAGAGAATTGTGCTTGGAGGAGTGATGGAGAGATCATGATTGCTAAGGTTAAACTATCACAATCTGGTTGGAGGGGGAAGAGCATTGAAGGGTAGAAAGTTAATTGAAGTGGATGCAAGACAGGAAGCTTGTTTAGGGCACCATCCCTAGCTTTAAATCATTAATTAGTATATGAATTCTTTGCTTTGCTCTTTACTGAGGAGGATGTAAGGAAGCTACCTGTGCCAAAAATGGTATTTAAGGGTGATGATATGGAGGAACTGAAAGAAATTTGGAAGATTGTAATAAGCCAAATCACCTGCACTGGATGGTATACACCCCAGAAAACTGAAATAGCGCAAAAACGAAATTGCAGATCTATTGGTAATCTGCAACCTGTCATTAAAATTGTCCACAGTGGCAGGTTGCCAATGTAATACATTACAAGACATGACACTTGTATCCCACACATACCACTGGAGTTCACAGTGTGGCTCACAGAGAAAGACAAACTGGAACATCTCCAGGAATTACCCAACCTTTATTCCTTTCAGGAAATCTAGACTGCCCTTATTTGACTGACTGTACATTTGTCCTTTAGATTGTAAGCTCCTTTGAGCAGGGACTTTCCTTCTATGTTAAATTGTACAGTGCTGCGTAACCCTAGTAGCGCTTTAGAAATGTCAAGTAGTAGTAGTAGTAGTAATTACACTGATTAAGAAAAAACACATACTTATGAAACACAAATGCTAAAATTTTCTACATAAGAATGTTTTTGAATAATTTAAAAAAAAAAAAACATATAATTGGATTGTCTTCTAATATCAATTGGTAATTCATGCCACTGACTGGCTGCCAAATATGCAAATATTAAAAAAAAAAAAACCCAAACCCTTCTTATACACCACCCTTTGTTGGGTCCAGATGTTGTAAAATTAGAAAACACCTGAATCCAGGGATCATATTCCTAAACGATACTCTTAAACCTGACATATATGCAGGCACTTCTCCATGTACTGCAAAAAAATACAAGGCAACAAAGCTTAAAGACAACACGTGCTTCCATTGGCAACCAATGTAATTGCACCAGTAATGTATTATTATTATTTTTTTAATTAGAATTTGTTTACCACCTTTTTGAAGAAATTCATTCAAGGCGGTGTACAGTAAGAATAGGGGAAATGGGACTTGATATACCACCTTTCTGAGGTTTTTGTAACTACATTCAAAGTGGTTTACTATATTCAGGTACTTATTTTGTACCAGGAGCAATGGAGGGTTAAGTGACTTGCCCAGAGTCACAAGGAGCTGCAGTGGGAATTGAACCCAGTTTCCTAGGATCAAAGTCCACTGCACTAACCACTAGGCTACTCCTCCACTCAAGCATGAGCAATAGACAATTACAGCAGTAAAAATATTCAAAAACAATACAAAGTATGGCATGGTATACTACTTGCAATGTTAACACAATACGTAATAGAGCATTTTAATTAATAGTGAAGGATAAAGCAAAGATGGAACATATAGATTTATTTTATTTTATTTATTTATGGTTCATTTCTACCCCACATTTTCCCACAAATGCAGGCACAATGTGGCTTACATGAGTTATAAAAAGAAGAAAAGTACAATACATGAATGCTATTGGAAGAATAAGGATGTAACGCTAACAACAGTAATAATGACTAAACAGCAGAGTTACTGATGAAGTATGTTTTTTCAAATAGGAACGTTTTAAGCAACTTCTTGAAAACTACTACTACTACTACTATTTAGCATTTCTATAGCGCTACAAGGCGTACGCAGCGCTGCACAAACATAGAAGAAAGACAGGTAAGAAGAGTTAGACAGTAAGGTGATTAATTTAAAGAAAGTTGCACATGACGTAGAGATGGTTTAATATCTCAGCTAGGATAGGAGTGGATAAACATGTCCTGCTGCAGTATGTGCAGCCCGTGTCACCTGCTTCCTGAAGTAGAGATAGTCTTGTGTTAAGTAAAGCCTTTCAGCAGTGCATTCCAGAGTGTGGGGGCTACTCCGGAGAAGGCTTGCTTGCATCGTGTGATGTCTTTTGGAGAAGGTGTAGTTAGTGATAGTCCTTGAGAGGACCTTAGTGTCCTTGGCGGTGTGTAGAGGATCATTCTATTCTTCAGGTACTCAGGGCCATTTCCTTTGAGGGCCTTCCATCTTAAGTAGAGAGGTGTGGTAGCCGTGTTAGTCCACTCTTAAAGGTTATCAATAGAAATCAAACAAAATAAAACGTGGAAAAGAAAATAAGATGATAGCTTTTTTATTGGACATATCTTAATACATTTCTTGATTAGCTTTCGAAGGTTGCCCTTCTTCGTCAGATCGGAAATTTCCAAAAAGGTATCATCTTATTTTCTTTTCCATGTTTTATTTTGTTTGATTTCTATTGATAACCTTTGAGGGCCTTGAAGTAATGGGGCAACTGTCAAATTTAGATGATCTAAATATCAGTCATGCTGTAGTATTTAACAATGTTTGAAGTTTTTTAATCATGTCCTTACATCCAATATAAATTATATTACAATAGTCGATATGCGACAGCACCACTGCTTGCGCAATCGATCTGAACACTTCTGAACTAAAGCTTGATCTTATATGATGTAGTTTCCATAGTACTCTAAACACGTTGCTTGCTACTACCTGCACTTGCTCTTCAAATGAAATATTTATCAACAATCCCAGAATTTTAAGGGAGACCGCCAATAGAAAGTTGACATTTTCAATACATAAACTATCCTCATTCTCCATGTTGAATCTATTCTCAAACACTATGAACTTCGTTTTATCCTTATTCATTTTAAGTCTGAAGCTAGTTGCCCATCCTTCTATTACCACAGGGATCACATTCGATAAATGTTCTTCAAAAGGAATAAAGACTGTTATATCGTTGCATATATCAACATTTGAAAACCCAAACTGACCAATTTCTTACCCAGCGGTGCCATAATTAGATTAAAAAGAATGGGGGACAGGGATGAGCCCTGAGGAACCCACAACCTGGGCTCCATTCCACAGATACAGACCCTTTCATCCTTACTTTATAACTTACACATAGTAACATAGTAGATGACGGCAGAAAAAGACCTGCACGGTCCATCCAGTCTGCCCAACAAGATAAACTCACATGTGCCACTTTTTGTGTATACCTTACCTTGATTTGTACCTGCCTTTTTCAGGGCACAGACCTTATAAGTCTGCCCAGCACTATCCCCGCCCCCGCCTTCCACCACCGGCTCTGGCACAGACCGTATAAGTCTGCCCAGCACTATCCCCGCCTCCCAACCACCAGCCCCGCCTCCCACCACCGGCTCTGGCACAGACCATATAAGTCTGCCCAGCACTATCCCACCTCCCAACCACCAGCCCTGCCTCCCACCACCGGCTAAGCTTCTGGGGACTTATATTAGTCAAAAACCACCTAAACCACTGAACTTTGGACTTTTATGGCCCGCACCATAAAAGTCTAAAATAGATAACAATACAGAATGATCCACCACATCAAATGCACGTGAGAGATCATATTGCATCAGGAGAACCTTCTTGCCCACACAAATTAATTGCCTAAGCTCAGATGTCAATGTGGCCAGAACTGTCTCCGTACTAAGGCCCCACATTAGGGTCACCACTGAGGAAAAGGATTCAATACATTGAAATCTTCTGCTAAGTGTGTGACGGTGGCCAAAAAAGCAAACAGAATGTTAGGAATTATTAGCAAAGGAAGAGAGATTAAAACAATATCATTTATTTATTTTTATTACATTTGTATCCCACATTATCCCACCTTTTTGCAGGCTCAATGTGGCTTACAATTCATTGTGGATACTGGAAATAGAAAAGAGCATACATTTGGTTTAGCAGAAGTTTTGGGTACATGGTGGTGAGATGCGTGATAGTGTTAAAGCCATAGACGTTAGGTACATGATAGTATGAAAACATTAAAGAACATTCCTGGATATTTTAAAGAAAGTAGAGTTACGCATGTTGTTCTTTATGATATATTTTGTCGAAGAGATAAGTTTTCAGGAGTTTGCGGAAGTTGGTCATTTCGTAGACCGATTTCAGGTTACGTGGCAGTGAGTTCCAGAGCTGTGTGCTTGTATAGGAAAAGGTTGATGCATGCATTGATTTGTATTTCAAGCCTTTACATTTGGGAGGATGAAGGTTGAGGAATGTGCGGGAGGATTTTTTTGCGTTTCTGGATGGTAGTCTATTAGGTCTGACAAATGCCTCTGTATCACTTTCTTTATGGTGAGATTTTACTTCGAGTTTTGTGTGCAATTCTGGTCGCCGTATCTCAAAAAAAGAGGTATTGGAACTGGAAAATGTAAAATGAACAGCAACCAAAATGATTAAGGGGATAGAATGATTCTCATATATGTGAAAAGACTAAAGAGGTTAGGACTGCTCAGCTTGGAGAAGAGATAGTTGAGGGGAGATATGATAGAGGTCTATAAAATCCTGACTGGAATGGAACAGGTAAACTCAAATTCATTGTTTACTCTTTCAAAAACTACATAGACTAGGGGACACTCCATGAAAGTTACATACAGGGGCATAATTGAACAAAAACGTCTATCTCCATGGGCGTTTATCTCCGAGAACGGGTCCGTGAAGGGGCGGACCGAACCGTATTTTCGAAAAAAATAGACGTCCATGTTTTATTCGCCAATTTGTGAGCTGGGCGTTTTTGTTTTTCAGTGATAATGGAAAATGAAAGCGCCCAGTTCAAAAACGAATAAATCCAAGGCATTTGTTCGTGGGAGGGGCCAGGATTCGTAGTGCACTGGTCCCCCTCACATGCCAGGACACCAACCGGGCACCCTAGGGGGCACTTTTACAAAAACAAAAAAAAAGGTAAAAGAGCTCCCAGGTGCATAGCACCCTTCCCTTGTGTGTTGAGCCCCCCAAATCCCCCTCAAAACCCACTGCCCACAAGTCTACACCATTACTATAGCCCTAAGGGGTGAAGGGGGGCACCTACATGTGGGTACAGTGGGTTTGGGGGGGTTGGACGACTAAGCATTAAGCAGCACAATTGTAACAGGTAGGGGGGGATGGGCCTGGGTCCACCTGCCTGAAGTCCACTGCACCCCCTAACAACTGCTCCAGGGACCTGCATACTGCTGCCAGGGAGGTGGGTATGACATTTGAGGGTGAACATAAAAAGTTGAGAAACGGCATATTTTTGTGGTGGGAGGGGGTTTGTGACCACTGGGGGAGACCACTGGAGGTCATCCCCGACTCCCTCCAGTGGTCATCTGGTCATTTAGGGCACTTTTTGGGGCCCTATTCGTGGAAAAACAGGGTCCAGGAAAAGTGCCCTAAATTCTCGCTAAAAACGCATATTTTTTTTCCATTATCGGCGAAAGGCGCCTATTTCTGATCGGCCGATAACCACGCCCCAGTTCCGCCTTCACCACGCCTTTGACACGCCCCCATCAACTTTGTCCGCATCCGCGACGGAGTGCAGTTGAAAACGTCCAAATTCGGCTTTCGATTATACCGCTTTATTTGTTTTTGTGAGATAAACGTCTATCTCCCGATTTGGGTCGCAATATAGGCGTTTTTTTTTTTCAATTATAAGCTGGATAGTAGCACACTTAAATAGGAAAAATCTTTTTTCACTCAATGTGTAGTTAAAGCTCTGGAATTCTTTGCCAGAGCAATTGGTAAAAGCCATTAACTTAGCTGGCTTTAAAAAATGTTTGGACAAATTCCTGGAATAAAAGTCCTAAACCATTATTAAGCAGTGGCTTTATTCAGGTCTACTTATCCCTGAGGTTAACTAGCATGGAATCTTGGTATTTCTTGGGTCTCTACCAAAGGTGACCTAGACAGGCCACTATTGGAAACAGGATACTGAGCTAGACGGTCTGACCCAGTAGGGCAAAGCTTGACCCAGCATTCTGCTGAAACGAGAGAAGGAGAACACAGATAAAATGTGGTCTGTAAGGAGAGAACCAACTATGGTGGAACTGATGCTACCGAGGGAAGAGTTATAACCATCTGTTGAAAAAAAGAGGAGGAAAGAGTGTGGGTGTAAGATGGACCTGCTGCCTATGTGGATCCCTTCTTTACTGCTGAGAGGACTCAACACTGTGATTAAAATGACCTCTCTCTCAGGTGCATCACCTCCTAGTCAGGGAGTTTTGTGAAATATTTTAGTTATTTTTTTTCTTGTACTCTTGGGAAGGAGAGGAAGTAAATCCCCTTATCCATATCTCATCCTCAGGGATTTTCCCCTCACTAATTAGAGGAACTGAGAGTGAGTTTGGTATTATTGGCCAGAGTATTAATATACTGAAGATGCTTAATACAGAGGAAAAATGCCGAGAAGACCTTAAAATTCAAGGATATTGAACTATTGCTTATACTTTGACTTTTTTATTGTTTTCATTTGATTTTGAACAGCTATAGATAATTTTGAGCTTTATTTTATTATTCATTTGATATACCATCCATTGGCATGGCCATCTAGGTAGTTTATATAGTAATAAAATCAATAAAAATTATGACTAGAACTTCAAATAGTTATAGGATAGAATATTTTGATCACCATGCAATCACAGGCGATTTCCACCACCCACATTTGATTTGCTCCAATTTAGGTCTTGAATTTTGTCCCTTTAATTTACTTTGCTGCGCTACTTTGCTGCCTTTTTCTGTTTTCTCCAGGTTTAAAGCACCATCCTGTAGATATCTTTTGTGTAGGACCTCTAGGGCTATCCTTGACCCCATTTCATCTAGGTCCTTGTAGTTCCAATTTTTTTAAGTATGGTGAGTTCTGGGGGCCCTCGGATATCTTTGGCTGACAAGGTTTGGAGATCGCCACCAGCTACAGGAAGGGTGCGCCATTGCTGGGTTGAACCTGGGCCAAAAGTGAATGGTCCCAAGCCCACTCGGGACCACCCATGGCTTTTCCCCTGGGTGGGGGGGGGGGGGGATGAAACAATAGGAAAAAGAAAATAGGAACATCCAAGAAGGGGAAGTTCAACAAATTATAGCATGCTACAGGAGCGTAGCCAGACAGCAGATTTTGGGTGGGCCTAGTCAAGAAGTGGGTGGGCACCAAGTGTTCTCCTCCACCCCCCCCCCCCCCAATGCAATGAGGCCAGTATCAGCAGCTTAGGAAGCTTAGACTGCTGAAGTGGAGAGCAGTGTTTTCAGCACCATCAGGGGGAGGTCTTCAGCTGGCGAAGCTTGGGATCCCCACTAGCTAGCACTAAATATGTGCTGCTGTTGGGTGGGCCTGAGCCCTAAGTGGATGGGCCCTGGCCTACCCAGGCCCACCTGTGGCTACGCCACTGCTATAGACTTTGAAAGATGTTAACTAGAATTAGCAGGTTGTTGGGTGTGAGTTGGAGTCCTCCCTCTTCTGTGCTAACAGACTTGTATGTCATCATTGCTGCAGTTCTGTCAGTGGAGGATTTACATTACTGAATTTCACTGACATTTCTCTTTCTCTCTGTTCAGGTGTACTGTCATCACAATGACTTCCGTAAGGGAGCAGGAAGCCATTAATAGATTATTGGCATTCTTGCAAGAGTGGGATAATGGCAACAAAACTACCCGCAGCCGTATCTTGAATGATTTCATCACCTTGAATCAAGGCAAGACTGGCCCTGAGCTGGAACTGGAGTTCTCCCAAGGAGGCAGCTTGTTTCTGGCACGTCTTACAACATGGCTCAGGCTCTCGTATCCTTTCAGCTCCCAGTCTGTGAGAAGATGTTGTCTTAGGAACAGATACCCATGTGCTCGCATCACGTGTCTAGAGCTGTAAAAGTCATGCCCTGAGCTGTGGCCAGCATCTCTTTGAAGCTAGTACCTCAGATGGGGTAGCTTTCACAGTAATTGATGAGCCCAGATTTATAGTGAAACTAAAGATGTGTTGTCTAGAAAAAAGGAGGAAAAAGGCAGATATGGCATAAACCCTCAAGAGAATCCACGTATGTGGAGAACTCAGTAGATCCCACGGGGTGTAAAATGAAAATACAAAAAGGTGGGAGTATGAGCCAGGCTATCCAAAGACTGGAACCAAAATGAAATTAAAATATACAACGCACTGCACAAGCGGCAGACGGATTACTCATTGAACGGTCTTTTTCAAGACCATTTTTAAGATCCTGTCTGCAGATCTTTCATTTGGCATTTTTTTCTCGAGCATTGAGATTTTTTCATTATAACCATTGATAATCTCAATTCACTGTTTTCCTTAGTGATCAGACTCCTGATGTAGCCCATCTGGATGAAACACAACGTTGTGTCGAGTCATTTTCAATGTAAAATTGTTTTATTATTATTAATCGTCGTATATTTTAATTTCATTTTGGTTCCAGTCTTTGGATAGCCTGGCTCATACTCCCATCTTTTTTTTTATTTTCATAAACCCTCAAGTACATCACAATTTCCAGAGAATGAGAACTGGAAGGAGCTGAAGAGAGGGAGGCCGGAAAGGAATGGATGAAAATAGTTTTTCAGTGAGAGGGCGATAGATTTCAATAGAGGTTGGAGGAATTAAAAGTGGCAGAACCCAAGCTTTAACATAACAAATAATAAAAGAAGCAACATGAAATCAGAGATTGAGTGTTAAGTACGATTTAGCACAGTAGAGCCACGGATTATTTGTATAATGTATTTGGGGCACTATTCGGGGCCGAATTGAGTCAAATCTGAATATTCTGTACAGCCATAGTTTCTTATTTTGAAGGTGCCTTAGCTGTGGCTACTGACCATTATAAATGTTTAGCTACTCCTTTGTATGAAGAATATTGAATCAGTTTACTTTGCTCTTTCTTCCTTCAATAACACATCACTATCCACCTTATAATTGAAAGAGAAAAACGCCTAGATTTCAACCCAAATCGGGAGATAGACGTTTATCTCACAAAAACAAATAAATCGGTATAATGGAAAGCCGATTTTGGACGTTTTCAACTGCACTCCATCGCGGAAGCGTATAAAGTTGACGGGGGCGTGTCGGAGGCGCGACGAAGGTGGAACTGGGGCGTGGTTATCGGCCGAGGAGAGATGGGCGCCTTTCGCCGATAATGGACAAAAAGTATTCGTTTGTAGCTAGAATTTAGGGCACTTTTCCTGGACCCTGTTTTTTCACGAATAAGGCCCCAAAAAGTGCCCTCAATGACCAGATTACCCCCAGAGGGAATCGGGGATGACCTCCCCTGACTCCCCCAGTGGTCACTAACCCCCTCCCACCACAAAAAAATGATGTTTCACAATTTTTTATTTTCACCATCAAATGTCATACCCACCTCCCTGGCAGCAGTATGCAGGTCCCTGGAGCAGTTGTTAGGGGGTGCAGTGGACTTCAGGCAGGTGGACCCAGGCCCATCCCCCCCCCTACCTGTTACAATTGTGCTGCTTAATGCTTAGTCGTCCAACCCCCTCAAACCCACTGTACCCACATGTAGGTGCCCCCCTTCACCCCTTAGGGCTATAGTAATGGTGTAGACTTGTGGGCAGTGGGTTTTGAGGGGGATTTGGGGGGCTCAACGCACAAGGGGAGGGTGCTATGCACCTGAGAGCTCTTTTACCTTTTTTTTGGTTTTTGTAAAAGTGCCCCCTAGGGTGCCCGGTTGGTGTCCTGGCATGTGAGGGGGACCAGTGCATTACGACTCCTGGCCCCTCCCACGAACAAATGCCTTGGATTTATTCGTTTTTGAGCTGGGCGCTTTCATTTTCCATTATCGCTGAAAAACAAAAACGCCCAGCTCACACATTGTCAAATAAAACATGGACGTCTATTTTTTTCGAAAATACGGTTCGGTCCGCCCCTTCACGGACCCGTTCTTGGAGATAAACGCCCATGGAGATAGAGGTTTTCGTTCAATTATGCCCCTCCACGTCTATGATCTTGGATACTGCCTGCTTCAAATATTGGACTCTGGGTCAACCGGCTTCAATAGCTTTGACCTTGGGTGGAGGTTGGTGAAGCCCATTCATGCTGTTACTGCCTTCTTTCTTGGAATATTACAGGTGCTGAATTCCATCCAGTCATTTGCCAGTTGAAATACTGAAGGTTCTAGGATATTTTTATGTTTAAACGGTTTTTATTGATATTGCAGTAACATAAACGTTGACATACAAGGCTCTGCATATAACATTTATCAAACCTCAATCTAACTATACAACCATTTGTCAATGAACATGTATCATTTTTGAATTTTTTATTACAGCATTTTTATTTATTTACTCACATCAGGATGTACTTATCCTACCCCCCTCCCTCCCCCCCCCCCCCCAGACCTGGAGATCTATTCAGTAACAGTCCATGGATTCACCCTGCATTTAAGAGTAAACTCTGACCTCTATGGCTTAGACTTCGCAGATAAGGACCCCAGACAGCCAAAAACGTGACTCTCTTGTTCTTTGAGAGCCGGGATTCTCCAGCCTCCCAAGATACCAGCTGGTGCAATTGGTTTCTCCAGTGCCAATATGCTGGAGGATCTTTAATTGTCCAGTACTGTAAGATGCATTTCCTGGACAGTAAGCTCATCTTACGGAGCAATATTGTTTCAAATCGATTCTGCCCTCTAAATGACCTCAGGATGTTCTAGGATATTTTTATTTATGTATGTACCACACATTTCTATTCCATGCTATTTACAATTCTAGGTGGATAACACTAAAAACAAACATAATACAATTAAAACATAAAACACACAGGCACATTACATGATAAGATATCAGCATCCCTCCTACGCTAACCCTTAAGGGGCAAATCACGAAGAACTACATTCTTTCTCCGTCTCTATCCACTGGTTAACAGACATAACCCACAAGTTTTGGACTGATCTGTTAGGAGTAAAGGGAAGAGCATTATCAGGTAAAACATAATTTTTCCATAAATTGTAATGGAGCCTTTCGTAGGCTCACAGGCATTTTTTTTTTAGCAATAACTTTATGAATGAACATCACTTACAGGTAGCTAGAGCAGCAGTGTTAAAAGTAAGAGGGGAAGTTATTTTAGATCTAGGCCTTAGTGGAAAGCAGGATTTAGTATGAAAAGTAACAGTATTGTATCCGCTGGGAAACAGTGATCATAACGTGATTGAATTTGACTTAATAACTGGAGTGAAATCACTAAGGAAACCTGCTATAGCAGCATTTAATTTTCATAAGGGCAAATATGATAAAATGAGGAAAATGGTTTAAAAAAAAAGCTAAACAAATCAGCTGCTAAGGCTAGGACTTTAAATTAAGCATGGACTATGTTTAAAAAATACCATCTTGAAAGCCTAGATTAGAAGTATTCCACATACAGTGCAATCCGCTGAAATGCAAGGGTCTGGGACCAAAGAAATACATGCAGTTAACCAGAGTGTGCACTTAACCGTTGTGACCCAAAGAAGCTTGACATCTGATAAACATATGTACAGTACTGTTTATTATATGTACAGTATACAGTCTCCGTTAACTGACGTTAGGCTTACTTGACGTAATCAGTCATAGTCCTCTGTACACTCTTGTGTCTGTCAGTTCCATAGACTACATCTGCCAGATGGTAAAAACTGTCATAGAACTGACATCCAGTGGCCTCCAGATAGGCGCCCCCTCCCTACTCATCTTCAAATCCTTGCTCAAAGCCCACCAATGTTGCTTTCAGCACCTAACCTTTTACCTTTCAGGAAATTTTGACTGCCCCTACTTGACTGACTGTACATTTGTCCATTAGATTGTAAGCTCTTTGAGCAGGGACGGTATTTCTATGTTAAATTGTACAGCGCTGCGTAACCCTAGTAGCGCTTTAGAAATGTTAAATAGTAGTAGTAGTAGTAGTTGAGACTCTCCAGCGCTCTTGCAAAAGTGACAGGAGGTTGTTGAATTTCATCAACATGTGCCTCGCTGCTCATTTCATCATCTGTTTCATCATCAGCCGTTGCCTGCGTGTAGGCGCATATCTCGACATCAGTGCTGTCGTCAGCTGTTTGTAGATCGTAATCAACAGCTACGTAGTGATGAAACTCCTCTTCAGTAACACCAGCTGGGATGTCAATAGCCTGTTCATCTGACGCGTTTGCAACAGCTGCATCTGTTTTGTCCCTCTCCACATCCCTAACAAAGCTTGCCTGCTTGTAGCAGTTCACAATGGTTGCCTGTGTAACATGATTCCAGGCTTCTTTCTGCATTCGTAGGGAATCCACCAGTGATAGATTACGAGCCAGTTCAACAGCACGTTTATCCTTGCCATTCTGGTCATCCATCCATAACGCTCATCAGACGACTTAGCACAAGAGCCCGATTATAATGCTCATCAGACGACTTAGCACAAGAGCCTGATAATATTGTTTGAAATTGGCTATTATGCCCTGATCCATAGGTTGAATCAGAGAGGTAATGTTTGGTGGCAGGAAGACCACCTTGACATTAGACAGCCTGACATCCTCACTGTGTGCAGCACAATTATCACAAAGCAACGAAATCTGATGCTTTTGTGCCCGCATTCTAGTGTCTAACTTCTTTAGCCACTGCTTCCAAATTTCGCCAGTCATCCATGAATTTGCATTAGCCTCGTATGACACAGGAAGTCACTTATCATTCTTGAAGCAACAGGGCTGTTTGCTCTTTCCAATGACGAGTGGTTCCAACTTCTCACTCCCATCCATATTGCAACAAAGGAGGATCGTCAGTCGGTCCTTCGACGTTTTACTTCCTGTAGTTTTGGCATGTTTGAATGCAAGTGTTCCATCAGGAATCGCTCGCCAGTAGAGACTGTTTTCATCAGCATTGAAAATGTCACGAGGTGCAAACTCATTCAAGATGGTAGGAAGAACTGAAACAACCCAATTTTCAGCACCAAAGTCATCAGCGTCTTGTTTTCACCGTGCTGTTTCTTGAATTTTATGTTCCTCTCCTTCCATCTTTCCAGCCATCCAATAGTGGCTTTGAATTCAGTTAGTCCAAGGCATTCAGCTAGCTGATTAGCTTTCTCCATAAGCAGTGGACCACTGACAGGAAACTGTCTGCTCCTGACTTGAGAAAACCACCGAAGAGCATCTTCTACATCCTCAGCTTTTCCCGCCCGTTTACGTTTGTATTGTTTTGCCAGTCTTCCAAAGGCTGGTCTTTCTGCTTCAAGATACGTGAAATTTGACTTGGATTGACACCATATTCTTTAGCAATAGATGCTTGACTTTGTTTTCTAATTTTTTAAGAACTTCTATTTGTTCAGCCAGTGTTAAAGTCTTACAGTTGCGCAACGATGACGACTCCAGTGTAGACGCTAACAACATTCTTTCACTTCTGCCCGTGGCAGTTAACCAATGAGATTTCAAATTTACTGCCCCTTTGTCACACGCCAATCGGCTTCCATATTCCATGCGTGCGCTTATGCGGAGTCTTTCCTGCAGAGGAGCGGTCTTAAACCATGCATATAAGCGAATCTTGCACTTATCAGTGGTGCACTAAACCGAAGTTTATCCCCATAGAAATTGATGGCGCCAAAAACGGGACCGAAGTACGGCATGCAGTTAAACAGAGCATGCGCTTATCCAACATGCACTTAAATGGAGTGCACTGTACTAATACAAGTAGAAAGAAGAACATCCTTAAAAAAATGGAAAAAAGGATCCAAATGAGGAAACAAGAAGCAACATAAGCACTGGCAAGTTAGATGCAAAGCACTGATAAAGAAGGCTAAGAGAATACAAAGAGAAACTTGCCACAGATGTGACAACTCATAGTAATAATTTTTTCAGATATATCAGAAGCAGGAAACCTATGAGGGAATTCTTAGGCTGAATCATCAAGAATAAAAGGGCCACTCAAGGAAGATGTGAGAGAGTATATAAAATACTGCCCCTCACCCTTGCAGATAGTCCTTCAGTTAGCCCGAGCCACCTTAAACCCATTAGTCCCGCCCAAGAAGAAAGTGAGATGGAGAGGTGGAGCCAAAGGTACAGAAAAGAGGAACTCAAGGTTGCCAGGTGGGCGGTTTTCCACGACCCGCTGCAGGAAATTTTTGCCCGCTGCGGGTCGCAGTTTTTTGGGCTGGTTTTTGTGTGTTTTTTCGGGTCGCTGGGGGCGGGGCTAGTGATGTATGGGCGGGGTTAGATGACAGTTTGGGCGGGGCTAGTGATGTTTTGGGCGGGGCCGATGACGGGAGAGGCGGGGTCGATGACAGCGGGGGTGGGGGGTGAACTTTTTGGGCGGGTTTCGGGGCCGTGTACCTGGCAACACTGGAGGAACTATAAAAGGTAGGGCCAGAGTGAGGTAAAAGGAGGCAAAGGGAAGGAAGAGTTAAAATCCCACCATATGCATCTACAACAACTGACGTAAGCCAGTTTTGATTTGAGACTTGTGAGCCCTGCCCTGCTAGAGCCAGACCTGGAAGTCAGAGAGAGAAACAGAAGATCTTACTGGCTTTGTTTGGGGTATGGAATAGAAAAAGCGAATCGCCAATGGCAATGTTGAGAAAAATAATTTATTCACCACATTATTTAAAATAAGCCCGACACAGCTGCATTTCGCCCTCCTAGAGGGCTGCGTCAGAGGCTAGCCTTTAACAACCCAGTGGTGCAGTAAAATCAGTTCCTGAGAAGCAAGCTAGGTTGTTAACGGCTAGCCCTTGACGCAGCCCTTTAGGATGGTGAAACAAGGCCGTGTCGGGCTTATTTTAAATAATGTGCTGAATAAATTATTTTTCTCAACATTGCCACTGGTGATTCACATCTTTTTTTCTGTTCCGTGCTGGATCTTGAGAATCACCTGCCTATTTGTTTTCTTGGACCTACTTTGTTTGGGGTATAGCAGCCAACAGCCTCAGACTATGTTTGGGGCCCTTTCTGCCACAGGCCCTGGTTAAGACTGTATTCATTAAACAAAAGAGACATTTCACCTTGTGTTCCTGACCCTGTGACATAACAGGCCTCAGATTTTCTGTTAATAAAGCACTTATTTTCAGTTTTACACGGCTGTGTAATTGCGCAGTCCCACGCTCAACCCTCGCTCACAGTATCACAGAGCACAAAGCCAATATATTTGTCCATCACACTCCACATTTTTATAATTTTAAAGACTCCTGAGGCAGGCATCTATGCTGAAAACACAGTGCCATGTCGAGTCTTCAAAGTTTATGAGTTTATCAACAACAAATAAATACTGTATTCAACAGACTTTTGGTTCCATGAGCAATCCCTTTTCCCTACTCTTTCGGACTTCTGGTCTGCATTTGGATTCAGGCTAGTGCTGTATTATAGCTCCACCAGGTTCCCATCAGTTGCCTCTGCAATTCCGTGCTCTGTCCCAGAGGTACTGTGAATTCCAGCTCCAGTTGCAGGCATCTAACTTCTCCACTGGCCTTCTCAATACCAAACCTAGATGAGCTCTTTGGCATCCTGTAGTTCCCTCTCTTCTCTTGTTTCTGCATAGCCTCTCTTGCTTCTGCAACCTGGTAACTTCTAATCTCTCATGCTCCAAACTGAACATTAGTCATACTGGTCAGACCAAAGGTCCATCTAGCCCAGCATCCTATTTCCAACAGTGCTCCAAGCCAGGTCACAAGAACCTGGCAGTTACCCAAAGAGTGGCAACATTCCATGTAGAACCCCAAAGAGTAGCAAGATTCCATTCAGATTCTCAAAGAGTGGCAACATTCAATGCTACCAATCCCAGGGCAAGCAGTGACTTCCCCCATGTCCATCTCAATAACAGACTATGGACTTTTCCTCCAGGAACTTGTCCAAACCTTTTTTAAACACAGATACACTAATCGCTGTTACTACATCCTCCAGTAAAGAGTTCCAGAGCTTAAAGCTATTCATTGAGTGAAAAAATATTTCCTCCTATTTGTTTTAAAAGTATTTCCATGTAACTTCCTTGAGTGTCCCCTAGAAGGGCATTTTCGAAAGGTAGTCCAAGTATGAATTAGGGCGTCCTCGCAAAGTCGGTCAAAATGAGGCAGGCATATTCGAAAAATAGTATGGATGTCCTTAGACATTCCATTATCACAGTGCAAAACACCCAAATCATGGACGCCCAAAGTATAGTAAAAAGGACACCCATCTTCCAGAACTGCAAAAGGACGTCCCTAAAACATTCACTGTACTTGCCAATTTGTCATATCAACGTCCTTCGCCGGTTCTACGAGAAAGACATCCTGATTACTATACTTTGGACTTCTCTGATGTACCTGGTTGCTCCGCAAGTACAGTGCATGTAGTTGCGGACATCCAGGTACAGGAAATATAAGGGACATTCATAAATGTAAAGTACAGTAACAAGGACGTGTTTCACGCAGAACTGCTGAAGGACGTCCATCTTACTAGGCCCACTGAAGGACGGTGGGCCTGTAAGATGGACATAAGTATTATAAACAGGGCACCTGTACTCATTTGTAAATGTATTTATTTAATAATGCAAATGTCCTGTACAATATCAGTTTCCATGTGGCTAATAGGCAACTAGTAAGTCATAACACCTCTGACCCAGATCAAGGCCTGAGGTTGCAGCTTCCCTCCCATGAGTGTGGCTGAAACTTCTACCTAACCTCCTCTGAGATGAATGAGATGACATGCCTCACTTCTGTGTTCCCCTTTCTGGGGAGGATACTGTTTCATGGTATTCCTGTCTGAGGTCCTACTCTTAGTGGATGTCATAGCATGATATTAAAGTCATGTAAAGAAATAGTGCTTCCCCCCCCCAAAAAAAAAACTTGTCATCCAACCATAGTCACAATGTCAGGCTTCTCACGGAAGCACAGGGTTTGTGAGCCCTTGGACCACTGCTGTGGAGCGGCAGTGCAGGCAAAACCACCCTCAAACCCATCAGCTGCTGAAGTTCAGCTGCAGGAATCACAAGGCAGCTACGGGTGCTGTTCAGGCACAAACAACAAAAGCAAGTCTGGCAACCTGGAAGATCCGGACTGGACTGGGCTGAAGTCTGGAACGTGTGACAGTTCATAGCAGCCACCGGTTCAGGCCACCAGAGGGTGAGGTGAGCACAGACAAGGAAACAGTCACCACCGTGACACACAACTCAAAATACAAACATGCTGCTGAGGAATGAATGTGCCCTGCCAACACATCCTGTGTATTCTGTGTCAGACCAGCTTCCAGGGTTCCCTGTCATGTCGTATCTCATGCATCTCACACCCTGGGCGTATAGCCCAGGGCTCACCACTGACTACACCTTTTCCCAGTGGTGTGCTGGTAAATGTTTAACAACAGGCTCTCTCCCCGGTCCACCTCTGCGCCCCCCCCCCCCCCCCCCCCGTCCACCTCTGTGCCCCCCTCAAATTGGAGAGCTGGCTATAGCCAGGGAGAGAGCCTAGGGGGGGGGGGGGGGGGGTGGCAATGCATTACTGTCTCCAGAAAAAAAAATACTCCCAAGTTCCAATCTAATTCATGTTTAATGTGGGATAAAATGCCATAAGTAAGTAAATAAATATAAACTTTTAACACTGAGAACCTGATTCTCATAACATGATTTCTGTTTTAGAAGCCCTTTACCAGGAAAAAAAAAATCTCTATCAGTATACCCAAAATGATACAAACCAAATTAGCATACAGACCAGGAATTAGGAGAACAGCCAGTCTTGCTAGCTCCGAAAAACAATGTGTTATCAAAATCTCAGAACCTAACAGATCCCTATTCAGACACTTGGCCTTGCAGTCATACATGCAGAACAGAGATAGCCCCTATTCAAATTCTTCAAAAATTAACCTGAAATCCTAAGAAGTTAGACTCTGCATGCAGCACAGTACCAGAAAAACAGAAAGAAACACGCTGCTATACATTGCAAAATATGATAGCAGATGTAAATTCTCAAAGTGGTCATATTCCAAACACTAAAATGAAAATAAAATGATTTTTTTCTACCTTTGTTGTCTGGTGACTTTGTTTTTCTGATCATGCTGGCCCTGTATCTGATTCTGCTGCTATCTGTCCTCTTAACTCCGTTTCCAGGGCTTCCTTTCCATTTATTTCTTTTCTTTCCTCCTTTCTTCTTCATTTCTGGTCCTCCGCAGACTTGACTGTCCAGTGGATCCAGCTTCTTCCTATTTTCTCCATCCATATGCAGTTTTTCTCCTCTCTTCCTTTTCCCTCATCTCATCTCCTTCCTCTCTCTTCCCTCCATGTCCAGCATTTCTTCTCTCTCCCCTCCATTTATGTTCATCTCACTTCCTCTTTCTTCCCTCCCTTCCATCCATGTCCAGCATTTCTTCTCTCTCTCCCTTCCATAGGCGTAGACTGGTGGGGGGGGGGGGGGCGAGGGGGGGGCAATGCCCCCCCAAACGACGACAACTGGAATGGCGACTTTTACCCAGTCGCAGAGACGAACGGGCAGGCAGCGCTGCGGTAGTAAAAGCAACAAGGAGGCAGGTTCGACTCCGTCCATCACTTCCCTGCCCTCTGCGCCCCGCCTTCCTGTGATGTCATTTCCTTTCGGGCGGGACGCTGAGAGGGCAGGGAAGTGATGAACGGAGTCGAACCTGCCTCCTTGTTGCTTTTACTACCGCAGCGCTGCCTGCCCGTTCGTCGTTGCGGGAGCTGCTTATGGTGTTGCTGGGCTGTGAGCTGATCAGGGTATGGCTTATGGTCAGGAGGCTGGTGGGGCGCTGTCGCCTAGAGGACTGCTTCAATAAGTGTGATGCGAGCGGATCCCTGGTGTAAGTAGATTCTCGCACGTTAGCAAGCGGAGGAGGCAGGTGAATAATGGAGGATACTGGAGTTTTTGGTGGCTAGAGAAAAAAAAACAAAAGAAGGCCTTCCTATATAGGATGGAGTAGCAGAATACCAGGTATATTAGATCTTTCTTGCTGTGTTTCTACTCTTTCTTCCATATTAGCATATTCATTTGCATATATATATTCAAATGAATATGCTAATATGCTCCGACCCATCCTTTGCCCCCCCCCAAATGAAACAAACCTACGCCTATGCTCCCTTCCCCTCCATCCATGTGCATCTCCTTCCTGTCTTCTCTCCCCTCCATCCATGTCCAGAATTTCTCCTCCCCTCTCCGCCATCCATGTCCTGAAACTCTCCTCTCTCCTCTGCCCTCCCCTTCATCCATCCATGTCCAGCAACCCTCCTCTCTCCCCTGCCCTCCCTTCCATCCACCTATGTCCTAGGTGGCAGCACTGCGGCACTCTGTAGAGCTGCGTCAAGATATAGAAGAGTCATGGAGGGAGAACACAGGCCACATTGAACTGTATATAGTTTTTGATAATATGTAATACAATTTTACAGTTTTTTCAACTACCAGGATCTGTGTCTGTACTTTGTGCAATACATATGTGGTATTATCAAATGCTGGGGTTGATGTGAGAGGAGGCAGCAATTTGGGTGGCATGACAGGTCAACTGTGACAAAGAAACTTTGGTACATATGTGTCATAAGTGTGGCCATATAGAAGGCCACCTGTTTCTTCCAAACTGTATGGCTGTATGGTAAGGGGGGGGAGGCTGGATGGGCATTTCTGTTCCAGCCTCTCCCCCCTTACCATAGAGCCCCACAGCACAGAGTTGTGTAAATAATAGGTATGTTGTCTAGCACTAGTGATCTGCCAAGTATAAACTTGCAGATAACCATAGGTAGCGCATAGACGCTGGGGACGTTTATCATTATCACCCATAATCGAAATGAGGACGCCCAAATCGCCAGAGCAGCTGGGGACGTTTAGGGCTTTTGTCAATAATCGAAACTAGGATGCCCATCTCAGGGACGCCCATCACGTTCTTACATGGGCGTCCCTGGGAGAGTATTTAAGCGCCCTTCTATGTATTTTTGATTCTTTGCATCCCATTGGTACAATGGCACCAAAGCAACCACCCACCCCCACATGGGTAATTTCAGTGACCCAGAAATTGAACTACTGGTTCAAGAAATCCAGAGGAGGCACACGCATCTCTTTGCTCCCACGGGCCAGAGGCTGGCTGCTACAACAAAGCAGGCAGAATGGGAGGCAGTAAGAGACCGTCTCAAAGCGGTCTTCCACTGTGGCAGGGATGTGGAAGACTGCAAATGGAAGGCAACAGGTACTCAACAAACTCTCAGCTTTCTCTCCCAACAATGCTCTCGCCACTCTCCAACTGCACAAAATCGCTAATGGGTCTAAAGACCCCCTTACCCTGGTCGCTTTTATTTCAGGAATAAATGCACATTTCCGTTCTAATGAAATACACACATAACTGTTTGCTCCAGTTGTTTAGAATTGCCTATAAAAGTCTTTATTGAAAATTTAACACAGCTTTTCATTGCACACCTGTTATACAAAAAAATGTTCCTGTTAATGTAGAATTAATTGTTGAAACCGAGCAAGTGTCTTCTGCAGTCCGCACTCCCTAAGTTGGTATTAGCTGACTCTATATTGTGTTAAGCTCTGAACCTGCCTTTCAGTTTCATGTTTGGTACCTGTTTGAATGAACTGTTGGAGGCCATTTCCATCTTTCTGTCAGCCGTGAGTGGGTGAGTCTCTATTTAATTATTTCTAAGCATGCAGGGTGTTTAAGTAGGTAGTGAAATAATAAGAATAATTATGGTATATTAAAATGTTATTGTACATTTTGAATTTTTATCCTTTTATTTATTTATTACATTTGTACCCCGCGCTTTCCCACACATGGCAGGCTCAATGTGGCTTACATGGGGCAATGGAGGGTTAAGTGACTTGCCCAGAGTCACAAGGAGCTGCCTGTGCCTGAAGTGGGAATCAAACTCAGTTCCCCAGGACCAAAGTCCACCACCCTAACCACTAGGCCACTTCTCCACTGTTGCTACTATTTGAGATTCTACATGGAATGTTGCTTTTCCACTAGCAGTCGGCCCTTGCAGATCACCAATGTGGCCGCGCAGGCTTCTGCTTCTGTGAGTCTGACGTCCTGCACGTACGTGCAGGACGTCAGACTCACAGAAACAGAAGCCTGCGCAACCTTCTACATGGAATGTTGCTAGTGGAATAGCAACATTCCATGTAGAATCTCCACTAGTAGCAACATTCCATGTAGAATCACCAATAGTAGCAACAGAATCTCAATAGTAGCAACATTCTGTGTAGAATCTCCAATAGTAGCAACATTCCATGTAGAATCTCCAATAGTATCTATTTAATTTTTGTTACATTTGTACCCTGCGCTTTCCCACTCATGGCAGGCTCAATGCGGTTTACATGGGGCAATGGAGGGTTAAGTGACTTGCCCAGAGTCACAAGGAGCTGCCTGTGCCTGAAGTGGGAATCGAACTCAGTTCCTCAGGACCAAAGTCCACCACCCTAACCAATTTGTAGTAAACGCAATATTAATGGGGTTAACGGATAAGTAAATTCTGAATTGATTTCTTCCAAGATTTGTTTGCTTAATTGTTTAATTCTATTATGTCATCTATGTTCTCAATGTACTACCAATTGCTATCTTTCACTCTGGAATGTCACTTTTCCACTATTCTACCTGATGCCAAGCTTTCTATTTGTTTATAACATCTGAGCCTTGTGTCTATTGTTTTTCATTAGATTTAGGCTTTGAATTCAGATTTATAGATGAAAAGGAGGTCTCATTACATATATCTAAATACCAGAGTGCTATTTTTCCATACTTCATAGCAAGAGTGTACATTCCCTAATTACCTGTCCCAATGCAACTGAAGCTTTTACCTCATCAGTGCATGTAAATGGTCTCATCCCTGTGTGGATTCTCTGATGGCATGTGAGGCTTTCTTTCCAACTAAAGCTTTTACCACACTCAGGACATGTATGTGGTTTAATTCATAAGTACATAAGTAATGCCATACTGGGAAAAGACCAAGGGTCCATCGAGCCCAGCATCCTGTCCACGACAGCGGCCAATCCAGGCCAAGGGCACCTGGCAAGCTTCCCAAATGTACAAACATTCTATACATGTTATTCCTGGGATTTTGGATTTTTCCAAGTCCGTTTAGTAGTGGTTTATGGACTTGTCCTTTAGGAAACCGTCCAACCCCTTTTTAAACTCTGCTAAGCTAACCGCCTTCACCACATTTTCCGGCAATGAATTCCAGAGTTTAATTACACGTTGGGTGAAGAAAAATTTTCTCCGATTTGTTTTCAATTTACTACACTGTAATTTAATCGCATGCCCCCTAGTCCTAGTATTTTTGGAAAGCGTGAACAGACGCTTCACATCCACCTGTTCCACTCCACTCATTATTTTATATACCTCTATCATGTCTCCCCTCAGCCGTCTCTTCTCCAAGCTGAATAGCCCTAGCCTCCTTAGTCTTTCTTCATAGGGAAGTCGTCCCATCCCCGCTATCATTTTAGTCACCCTTCGCTGCACCTTTTCCAATTCTACTATATCTTTCTTGAGATGCGGCGACCAGAATTGAACACAATACTCAAGGTGCGGTTGCACCATGGAGCGATACAACGGCATTATAACATCCTCACACCTGTTTTCCATACCTTTCCTAATAATACCCAACATTCTATTCGCTTTCCTAGCCGCAGCAGCACACTGAGCAGAAGGTTTCAGTGTGTTATTGATGACGACACTGTGTGTATTCTCTGGTGCATTGTGAGGTTTACCTTTTGACCAAAGCTTTTACCAGACTCTATACATGCAAATGGTTTCTGCCCCATGTGGACTTTCTGATGCACTTTGAGATTTACATTACAACCAAAGCTTTTACCACACTTAGAACATGCGAATAGTTTCATTTTATTGTGGATTTTCTTGTGTATTTTGTACGTTTTGCATTTGGATGTATTTGTTTGAAAATGGGCCAAAAAATAAAACATCCCAATCACAAAACATTTTTCCAAACAGCATTTTCAAAGGAAAAGATAGACTTTTTTTGGTAGAAAATGACCTTTCCTGTTCTCATTTTGGACATTTTACAAAAAACATCCAAATTCATACTTAGATGTCATATCCAAAAATGCCCTTTCTGTGTTTGACTTGCCCAAAGTCACAAGGAGCAGCAGTGGGGATTGAACCCATGTTGCCAGGATCAAAGCCCGCTGCACTAACCATTAAGCCACTCCTCCTCTGTTTTCGACATTTTGCATTTGGACATTTTGTGTTCGAAAATGGACCTAAACAAAGGACGTCCAAATCACAAGACATCCATAGCGTTTTCAAACACAAAAGATAGACGTCTATCTTTTTTGAAAATGACCTTCTTTCCTGTTCAGAATGTGGACGTTTTTGTGAAACGTCCAAATTCTGATTTAGACATTCTATCGAAAATGCCCCTCTTGGTCTTCTATATGGAGCAGATTAAAGCCTATAGAAAGTCCACCCAACTTTTTGTTTCCTTTGACCCAAACAGGACAGGGGCTGCCTTTGCTAAATGCACTCTCTCAGATTAGCAGATAGATTTCATCTCCTTTATTTATGCCCAAGATGGGCTACTTTTAGAGAGTCATGTCATGGCTCACAATGTTAGAACCATGGCTGTGTCAATAGCCCATTGGAGGTCAGTCTTAATAGAGGAGACCTAGAAAACTGCAAAGTGAACTTCTGTCCACACATTCATATCTCACTACTGTCTAGAACAAAATTCCCACTCTGAGTCAGTTTGATCAGATGGTTCATCAAAATTTATTTGGGGATAAAATGCAGTGCCACCACCCCCAGGCCCATTTGTTTTCAGTTCCAGGCTGTCTTTTTACAAAATTAAAGAAATAAAATCACAAAATAAAAAATATGCATATATATTTATATATATATAAATGTTGTTAATGCACGCGTCAAACTTTACTTACTTGAGCGCACAGTTATGGAACGCATTGCCGTGCAACTTAAAAACGATCTACGAACTAACGGACTTCCGCAAACTACTGAAGACCCATCTCTTTAACATGGCATACCACAAAAATTAACCAATGTGAATATACACAACTCCCTCACATATAGTCAGAACTGTTTTACAATATACAGTATGCTAGTTATATTACTACCATGTCCTATCACTATCATGTTACCAAAAATCCTGCTGTAATACTAATTATCTATTTTCTAATATACTTCCATTATTCACGATGTATTGTAAGTAAGCCACATTGAGCCTGCAAAGAGGTGGGAAAATGTGGGATACAAATGCAATAAATAAATAAATAAATAAATAAAATTCTAATTATAACTACTACTACTCATTTCTATAGCTCTACTAGACAGGCTCACAAGTTAAGTTTTTTTTTTGTACCTGGGGCAATGGGGGGCTAAATAACTTGCCCAGGGTCACAAGAAGCTGCAGTGGGATTTGAACTCAGTTCCCAAGGATCTCAGTCCACTGCACTAACCATTTGTTTCGATAATACAGGTTTCCACGCCCCTCCATCAGGACGTTTTGCGAGGATGTCCTCAACAATCTTGGGCATCCCTTTCGATTATGCCCCTCATTGTCTGTATAAATTAATGTTTTTCTCAGGGGCGGAGCCAGACACCCAATTTTGGGTGGGCCTGGACCCAAGATGGGTGGGCAGAATCCCTCCCTGTCCCACAGGTGATTTGGTCTCTCCTTGTCTCACCTGCATGCCATCTGCTATTTACAAGGTATGCAGGAGGGACAGTTGTTGGGAGTTTTCAGCTGGTGGTGATAGGGAATCCCTGCCAGCCACACCATAGGTGTGCTGCTACTGGATGGGCCTGAGCACAAAGTGGGTGGGTCTGGGCCCACCCTTGGCTATACCACTGGTTTTTCTCCAGTAAATTGTCTGATGGAATCAGCACTCCACAATTCCCCCATCTAATCTCACCATCTCCAGCACTACAATCCCCATTTCTGAAAACCTGAAAATCCTTGGAGTGACACTAGACAGCCACCTCTCCCTCGACAATCACACCACATCCACCACAAAGAAAATGTTCACAATGATGTGGATATTGAAATGCGTAAAACCATATCTACCCCAGAAAACATTCCAGAATTTAGTGCAATCCACGGTACTTACCCATGCTGATTACTGCAACAGTATTACCTTAGGCTGCAAAGCCTATATCCTAAAAAACCTTCAGACCGCCCAAAATACAGCAGCAAGACTCATCTTTGGCAGATCACGTTTTGAGAGTACAACTCCTCTCCGTGCAGGACTGCACTGGCTCCCAATCATATCAGTTTCAAAGCCCAGACTTTAATCCACAAGATAATACACGGAGAATCTCCGAACTATATGATAAATCTGGTCGACCTTCCAGCAAGAAACATGTCTGTATCCTCACGAAAGTACCTCAACCTGCACTACCCCAACTGTAAAGGTCTCAAGTACAAAACTTATTATGGATCCAATTTCTCCTTCCTGGGCAGCCGTCTATGGAACGCTCTCCCTAGACCTATCCGAGCAATCCATGACCACCTACCATTCAGAAAAGCACTAAAAACCCATCTATTCAAACAAGCCTACCCAAAAGACCCAGATTAATCTCATGAACCCATCTACCTTACATATACTGAAGAGAAAACGACATTGACCCAGACTCTATCTCCCACCTTACCCTCCTCTCTCTATCACCTGTCTCTACCTACCTACCCATCCATTTACTACCCATCCACCCTTCTATTATGTTATACTTAATTTCCTACTTTCCATAAAAAAATTCTGTGTTACCTATTACAATGTAAGCCGCGTTGAGCCTGCTTTTAGTGGGAAAGTGCGGGATACAAATATCATAAATAAACAAATAAACATGATGGGGGGCAATGAAGAGCCCTGGGTCACTCCACAAATGGAGCATGCCGATGAAAGTGTACCTGATTGTTTCACTTGGTATGGTCTAGACCTTAGGAAGCCTGAGAAACATTTTAACATAGCTCCACACTGTTTATTATAGCATGCAGAATTCCAGTTTTTAAAAAACTGCTGCTGGAGGGGATGGGAATATTAGAACACTGATCATAGTGTGTGTGGGGGGGGGGAGGGGTTGGACTGAAGAGGGTGCTGGCATGTGGTGAGTGGGTTTGACATACACAGGAGATACAGGGTTGAGAGTATTTGACAGAGACTGGCAGCATAGGCCAAGCGGGTATTAACAGAGAAACTGTCGTAGAAATGGTGCCACTTTGGAGCCAAAATGGCCCTTGCTTAAAAAAAAGACCACTGCTCTAGACACTTTGTGAGGAAGTAGACAGGAAATGAAATGAAGCACCAAGCATGTTGTAAACCGTCTTGAATGATCTCTTATCACATCGGCAGTATAGGCAGTTTTATAAATGAAGAGTAAGAAGTGTGGTGGTCAGGCAGGAATAATCTGAAGGAGTGCGGCACCCTTGAGGAAAGCAGGGCAAGATCTCCTTGGTAAGAACCTTCAGCTGTTTATTTCTCTTCCTGATAGTTCTCGCTACCTATTTGAGTTTGTGGAGATTGGAGGGATTCTTACTGTGCTGGAGATACTGGGACTGAAAGAACTGAAAGAAGAAAACAAGAGACAGGCGTTGAAACTACTGCAGATAATGACTGGTGCTGGCAGGAAGTACAAGGAACTCATTTGTGAGAGTTATGGTAAGGGGCATCTCACATCTACCAGACCCACTCACTGCTGGGCAGATGAAATGGGCACTAGGTGGCCAATTAAATGCTTACAAACGTCGATCACAACTGCCATTTCCCCCTATCCCTCCCTCACTCCCCCCTCTGCGCTACCTTCCTCAGTCTTGCAGCAGTAGAGGGATAAGGACCGCATCTCTCTTTGGAACCCAGTGCCACATAGCAATAAATCAACTGTAAGCGATGCTGTTGAGCGGTGTGAGCAGGATCCCATAGGCCTCAGCAAGTTCTGAGCTGCAGCAAACCTTGTAACAGCAAGGAATAGAGCCTGGGTTTCTCAACAAGCTTGTTGAGGTTTTATTCACTTTTTAATGTTGAAATTCTTTTAATTTTTTTTTTTATTGCACAATAAACCATATGCTTTTTCACTTGCCATAAATAGCCCTGCAAGAGCCTCTGTAATATTATCTCATCTTTGCCTTTCAAAAATAAGGGCAATTGCTGAAAAACATAAAGCCAACAAGGCACCAAAATCATGATAAATAAGTGCATATGCCCCCATAAGGAAAAAGATCTCCATAATCTTAATTTCTTACAGATATCATCTAATGTGGAAACTTAAAAGAGTGAAACTGTTCTTCTCGAGGGCCATTTTTCGCAACCTGGTACAATCAATGGTGCTGAGTCACCTTGACTACTGCAATGCACTCTATGCCGGCGGCAAAGAACAAATCATCAAGAAACTCCAGACAGCCCAGAACACTGCAGCCAGACTCACAAAATACGAAAGTGCAAAACCCCTTAGAGAAAAGCTACATTGGTTGCCACTTAAGGAACGCATCACGTTCAAGATTTATTTATTTATTTATTTATTGCATTTGTATCGCACATTTTCCCACCTCTTTGCAGGCTCAATGTGGCTTACAATAAGTCATGGATAGTGGAAATGAGAGGAGAGTAGACATTTGGTGTTACAAAAGGAATTGGGTTGCATGGTAATGTAATACATAGTAGTAGGAAAAACAAAAAACAGAAGGTAGTATTTTACATTCAGGGTATATGTGAGAAATTCAGATGTCTTGGTCTTTGTGATAGGTCTTGTCGAAGAGATGGGTCTTTAGCAGTTTCCGGAAATTGGTCTGTTCGTAAACCGCTTTCAGATTGCACGGCACTTCGTTCCAGAGTTGTGCACTCATATAAGAAAAGGTTGATGCGTGCATTAGTTTGTACTTTAGCCCTTTACAACTGGGGAAATGGAGATTAAGGAATGTGCGAGAGGATTTTTTTAGCATTCCTGGATGGTAGGTCTATCAGGTCTGACATATAGGCTGGAGCATCGCCATGGATGATCTTATGTACTAGGGTGCATACTTTGAACGTGATGCGTTCTTTGATTGGGAGCCAGTGTAGCTTCTCTTGTAGGGGTTTTGCACTCTCGTATTTTGGTTTTCCAAATATGAGTCTGGCTGCCGTGTTTTGGGCTGTTTGGTTTTTTGAGTATTGAGTAAGATCTGCACATTAGTCCATAAAATCATTCACGGAGATGCGCCAGCCTACATGCTAGACCTTGTTGACTTACCACCCAGGAATGCTAAATGGTCAGCCCGCACGTTCCTTAACTTACACTTCCCAAGCTGTAAAAAACTGAAATACAGACTAACACATGCGTCCAGCTTTTCTTACATGGGCACACAGATGTGGAATGCACTACCACGTAATTTAAAAACAGTCCACAAACTGACTTTCGTAAATCTCTGAAAACCTCTCTCTTTCAACAAGGCATACCACAACGTCCAATAACTGTAACCACAACACCTTACCACTCGACCTCCATTTTGATTGATTTCTTTCTATGCCTGTATGCTTAATTTCATCATTTCAACCCATTCTCTATGTAACAACAATTGTAACTTCTACTCTGCAATGGCGAATGCCATAACAGAGCATTGTAAGCCACATTCAGCCTGCAAATAGGTGGGAAAATGTGGGATACAAATGCAACAAATAAAATAAATGTTTTGCTTGTACAAAGTAGATAAGTCCCTAGGGAGAAGGATGCCCAAATATTTCAAGGAAGTATTAGACCAAATTAATTGAAAAGGCCCCACCCATGATGTCCGGACACTAGGCAGCACCAGAAGTGCTTTAGATTTAGTTAAACTTAGCATAAACCCCGATAGCCTCCCAAACACTTCTATTAAATGAAGCAAATTTTACGAAGAATATTGGGGATTGGTCAAAACATTTGCAGATGACTTGATGGTGGCTGGGCATCCCGAGGGTCACTTGCATGCAGTGCGCATATTTTCTCTCCACAGTTATTGGGATCCACCGTGACCGCATCCATTTGTCGAATTGCTTCTTGGAATGTAGGAGATATCATGTCTCTTATTAAGTCAACTTTCACTAATCTCACCCTCTCCAAAAGACATTACACGATGTGATACCCGCAAGTGAGCCTTTTCCGGAGTAGCCCCCACACTCTGGAATGCACTGCCTGAAAGGCTGCGTTTAACACAAGACTATCTCTACTTCAGGAAGCAGGTGAAAGCTTGGCTCATCAACTAGGCCTTTAATGGAAGAAATAACTAACTCATTAGTCTCACTCACACACACACGAGTACTGAGGCTGCATATACTGCAGCAGGACATGTTTACCCACTCCTACCCTAACTAAGATAACATTTAACCATTTCTCTGACCTCATGTGCAACTTTCTTTAAATCAATCACCTTAAGTCTTCCTACTTTCTTACCCTTCTATATGTTACATCTTTGCTTTACCCTTCGCTGTCACCTATAATGTTCTATTATGTTGTGTTGACATTGTAAATAGTATATCATGCCTTTGTATTGTTTTTACTGCTGTAATTGTCTATTGCTCATGCTTGATCTATTCTTACTGTACACCGCCTTGAGTGAATTACTTCAAAAAGGGCGGTAAATAAATCCTAATAAATAAAAAAATAAAATAAATAATAAATGCACAAAAATATTAACAGCTCTTAATCGGCAGGGAGTAAGATATAGTGTATCTCCAGGAGACTAGACTGACAGATGTTGAGCACTAGAAAATGCAACGTCACTGGGAAGGGGACATTTTCTGCTCTTCCTCATGCACTCAAAAAGGCAGAATGCTGGAATTCTACCTTTGCCTCATCATTGGATCAGCTAGCCCCACTACAGTTTAGCAAACCATCTACCCGTAAGCAAAATCCCTAGTATCATCCAGGTATTAAACTATTCAAGATAAGTTCGTAGAGCCAAACATAGATGGCATTACAAGATTATAGTCCAGCAGAAGTTTTTTTCAGCTCATTTTTCTAATCTTATGACAGCACCAAATCCTACTAAATTATTTAAACTTTTTCAGATTTAACTTCTTTGCCTATTCAGAAAGATCAAAATTTGGATAACAGTCCTGCAAGCTCACATTGTTGGAATGTTATTCTGCACTAATGTTCAGAAATTAGAATCTACTTTCACTGAACAAGTTCATAAGATCAAGTAATATATCAGGGTCTCAATCATGTAGTAATTTTACTATTCCTTCCTTTGTGCAGTTTAAGAATCTGCTATCTACCGTAAACGGAGCCTTGTCAATACTTGACCCTCTTCCTCCAGACTGGCTAAGGGCACCTAATCTAGACTTCCTGTCCTCTGCTTATCAATTGGTTTCCCATAGTTTGACAGAAGGCTGTCTTCCAAATCTCTGGAAGCTGGCTGCTGTCCATCCTTTATTAAAGAACTCCAAACTTGATCCTTCTATTCCTAATAACTATTGCCCAGTAGTGTCTACATTACCTTTTCTTTCTAAAATTATAGAGAGGTTAATCTATGAACAGCTTCTTTCTCATACAATTTTCATTACAGGTTCTTCGTCCATGTCAGTCAGGATTCAGACTAGGCCATAGTACAGAAACAATTCTTACTTCCTTACTTAGTGAACTCCATGGTAAAGATTTGGTAGCGGGTATATCGCTTTGGTGGTCTGATTAGATTATTCTGCAGTGTTTGATTTGGTAAATCATTCCATTTAACTTAGGTTGGCAGGTATGGGTACTACAGCAAAGGTGTTTGATTGGTTTCAGTCATTTCTTGAGGGATGTTCTTTTACAGTTCATAAACTTGGCCAGGCTTCCTCCTCCTATCTGCTACTATGTGGAGTCCCTGAGGGATCACTCTTGTCACCCTTTTTGTCAATCCCCTTCCACTATTGATTCAGTTGCAAGGCTTCTCTTTGTATTTTTACACTGATGAAATTTTTTTAATTCATTATATCACTATCCAAAATGCCAAGGCTTGCTATACAAATCTTCATGCTCAATCAACTTCACATACACCTGCCCCAAGACATGATGGAACACATTACCGAAAACCCTCAAATGTATATACACCTACTTAACATTCTGAAAACACCTGAAAGCCTACTTTGTTAGAAAATTCTTCTCCGACAATCCCACATAATCAATCCGATCACCAACTGCCATGCTCCGACACCAGAGCGCTAGCAGAACACAAATCAAGGACAGATCTTACATCCAACAGCTATTGCAACTAGGTCAGATCTAATGTATTACGGCTATTATAACATGTCTATCTGAAAGTAACTTGTAAGCCACATTGAACCGATCACCCGATCGGAAAATGTGGGATACAACTGCATAAATAAATAAAAATGTTGGAAAGCTAAACATGACCATGCATCCCCATTATTGATCAAGTTGTTTTGTTTTTTAAATATTAGAGGGTTACTGTCCGATTGATCTGACTTCTTTAATTATGTTGTTGGGAGATGGAAGAGAACAGAACAACGTACTTGTACCTTTCTTATATTAAAGTACTCCTTTTTTTTTTTTTAGAGGAATTAAATTCAAAGGTATTCAAGAAAGGTCTATAATACTTCAAATGGTGAAATGTTGGAATCTGCTTCCAGCAGATACTAGAGCATCTGTATCCTACACTCCTTTTTGGAAACAATTCAAATCTTATTTGTTATCAGAATTTTTTCACTAGATTTTTTTTTAGTTTACAGAGATCTGATTTTGTATGACATTTATTTGTGCTGTTAAACCTGCTCTGAACCTAAATTGAGGGAGAGTAGCAGACTACAAATACCTATCATCATCACCTTTGTACTTTGTAATTGGTTTTGCTTACTCTACTACTACTACTTATCATTTCTATAGCGCTACTAGACGTACGCAGCGCTGTACACTTGAACATGAAGAGACAGTCCCTGCTCGACAGAGCTTACAATCTAATTAGGACAAACAGGACAAATAAGGGATAAGGACAAAGAGTAGCAACATTCCGGAATCACAAAGAGTAGCAAGATTCCGGAATCCCAAAGAGTAGCAAAATTCCGGAATCCCAAAGACTACTACTACTACTTATCATTTCTATAGCACTACTAGACGTACGCAGCGCTGTACACTTGAACATGAAGAGACAGTCCCTGCTCGACAGAGCTTACAATCTAATTAGGACAAACAGGACAAATAAGGGATAAGGACAAAGAGTAGCAACATTCCGGAATCACAAAGAGTAGCAAGATTCCGGAATCCCAAAGAGTAGCAAAATTCCGGAATCCCAAAGACTACTACTACTACTTATCATTTCTATAGCACTACTAGACGTACGCAGCGCTGTACACTTGAACATGAAGAGACAGTCCCTGCTCGACAGAGCTTACAATCTAATTAGGACAAACAGGACAAATAAGGGATAAGGACAAAGAGTAACAAGATTCCGGAATCCCAGAGTAGCAATATTCCGGAATCCCAAAGACTACTACTACTACTTATCATTTCTATAGCGCTACTAGACGTACGCAGCGCTGTACACTTGAACATGAAGAGACAGTCCCTGCTCGACAGAGCTTACAATCTAATTAGGACAGACAAACAGGACAAATAAGGGATAAGGACAAAGAGTACCAAGATTCCAGAATCCCAAAAAGTAGCAAAATTCTGTGCAGAATCCCAAAGAGTAACAAGATTCCGGAATCCCAAACACAACTACTACTACTTATCATTTCTACAGCGCTACTAGACGTACGCAGCGCTGTACACTTGAACATGAAGAGACAGTCCCTGCTCGACAGAGCTTACAATCTAATTAGGACAGACAAACAAGAGATAAGGGAATATTAAAGTGAGGATGATAAAATAAGGGTTCTGAACAAGTGAACAAGGGTTAGGAGTTAAAAGCAGCATCAAAAAGGTGGGCTTTTAGCTTAGATTTGAAGACGGTCAGAGATGGAGCTTGACGTACCGGCTCAGGAAGTCTATTCCAGGCTTACTCAAGGGATATAATTTTTTAATTTCATAAATACAGTGTTTAAAAAAAAAAAGCATCCTTCACCTTTGCTACTTTTAATTAAATACCCACCACAGGTGTTCGAGGGATTGCAGAGTGCCTGGCAAAGTGTGGCTCAGAAGAAACCCAGGTGCAGGCCCAGCAACTGTTAGAGTCTTTGACCTATGGCAACCCCAAGTACCAACATCAAGTGTACCGTGGTCTGATTGCTGTTCTTCCTTGTGCATCCCCCAAAGCCCAGCAGCTGACCTTGCAGACACTGCAGGCTGTTCAGGTGAGCAGAGGCAGCTAGATGACTTTTTGCTTCACACTGGTGTTGGGGGAGTGGTTAATTATCTTTTACTATCAACTTAGTGCATTTTTTTATTCCAGCCAGTAGTAAAGACCTCGCACAACAGCATTGTGGACGCCTTGCTTGGAATACTGCAGACGATGCATCTGGAAGTACAGTATGAAGGTAAAGAAACCCAAGACCACTCACTGTGCTCTTGGATATTTCTCTCCTATTTGATAAGCTAGTAGTTATTGTAGATGTAATATTCATTTAGATAGTCCTCCATGGAGTGACTGTTTTTTGATTTTATATATGCTATGAGGACATGCTGAATTGGGGGTGGCTGCTCATGTTCCCACTCACATCGCTGGGCAATACAGCTCAACCGCCTTATAACGCAATCTGTTACAACATGAATCTGCTTATAACGTGATAGAAGCGTGGCTCCTGATTTGATTAACAGGAGACGGCGTGACGTCACAAGGCCGAAGCAGTTTTCATCCACTTGGAGCCGAGCATGCTGTCTCATGTTAATCATACCTCCTTGGGTTAAAGAAATGTCTGAAACCTCAAACAAATGAAAGAAGTTCAGTTTGGAAGAAAAATTTGCTGCACTCGATAGAATCAAATCTGGAGTCCAGCAAACCCAAGTGGCTAGAGACCTAGCCGCGAACACGTCAACAGCTCGTGGATGGAAAAAGAAAGAGGAGAAATTCTGTGACGCAGCTAAGTCCATAGAAACGGATGATGGACTGAAACAAAATCGTTTGCGGCTACCTCAAGACAGCCAGTTGGATAAAGCTGTGTTTCAGTGGTTTGTCCAAGAAAGATCTGCAAACGCAAGCCAAAAAATTTCACAAAGAACTTCATGGAAACAAGTCAGTGTCATGTATGGCAAGTAGTAGCTGGCTAAATCGTTTTAAAAGGCGACACAGGATAACCAAAATCCCTATTTCTGGAGAGATATGTTGAGCTGACGATGAGGCTGCGTGCTCGTACCCCACCCAGCTTCAGAAGATAATTTGAGATGATGGCTATACCACAGAATAGGTGTATAACTGTGATGAGACCAGACTGTGTTATAAAATGTTACAGAATACCACTCTGCCTCGTAAGAATGACAATCAGCGAAAGCAAGGCCATTCTCTTATGTGTTAACCAAACAGGAAATCACAAACTGAAGCCACTTTGTGTAAGCAAGCTTAAATCACCATGGTGCTTTCACCACGTAAACATGATATTGATGCCGTTTTCCTACGAGTTTATCAAAAATGCATGGATGACTTCCAGCGTTTTCGAAAACTGGTTTCATCAGGAGTTCGTACCCAAGGTACATAAACACTTGTGGCAACAAAGTTACGATGCCAAAGCTCTGTTGTTGCTAGATAACTGCCCTCCCATCCGTCTGCTGATAACCTAGTAAGCAGAGATGGCAAAATCCGAGTTAGCTACTTGCCCAATAACACCACCTCAAAAATACAGCCACTCGATCAAGGTATCATATCAATGTTCAAGATGAACTTCCGAAAGAGATGTTGTTTTGTTGTCCTGGAGATGTGTTTTAATGATTGTGTATGTGATTTTTGTAATCCACCAAGAACATAGGATTTATTTGGATAAATAAATACAAGAAATACGAGAATCAGCAATATAATTGGAGCATTTTGTTTCCCAGTTATGGGATTGACTACACTATCCAAGAGGTCAGATTGTTGTCCAATATGCTAGACCAAGTTAGCAATGAGACCTCTGATGCCTTCAGAAAGGCAGTGTTGTATAGTAACTAAGTAAATGTAACTAGTTATTGTACTTAAATAAAAGTTTTGCTACTTTTACTTGTAAAGAAGTACAGGAAAATGTGTTACTTTTACTTTTACCAAAGTACTCATTTTACCAATTTTTACTACTTTTACCAAGTTACTTCTGATGTTTGCAGTTAAAAGTAAAAGTGGTAGAGAGACCTAAATGATTCCTCAGTAAACCAAATGAAGCAGCCAAACCTGACCTCGTCACACAAACAGTGGATCGTTTCATCTTAAATTTTGGTGTTCAGGGAATACAACCTATGGGAATAGTAGAGTTGCCTGTGCTTGTTGAACTGGTTACTAGTCTCCAGCCAAACAGATCAGTGATGAGTTGGGTCACTTTGAAGTGGAGATGAAGTTGAAGCTGGTTGCAATTCTTGGTAAACAGACATATGTCTCTATCACAACAGACTGCTGGACATCCCATGGAAAATGTTACATTGGGTCGACTGTCCACTGGATTGATGGTCTGCTGGTCTGGCCTTAAGAGTGAAGAGTTTCCATATATTTGGCATTCTTGCATCAGTTCTTGAAAATATACAAACAGAGTTTGCCATCAGACAAAAAATAGGACAACAACAGCCAATGATGTCAACTTTGTGAAAGCCTTCTCTGTATTTGGATAGCATGACAATGATAACAAAGATGAAGATGCAAGTGATGAATGAACACTACTACTAATGCAGATTATAATGACAACAACAATAATAAAGCATTCGGAAGTCAAGTGTTTCAGACAGATTTCTTTGATCAATACCCGCAGACCCAACTAAAAGGCATTGGTAATATTGCGGCCTGGCCTGATTTGAAGGAACCTTTTTATGAGACTGAACAATGCACTTGCTGATAGTCCAGTTGTTGAACTCCTTTTTAGCTGTGTATTTTCAAAATGAAAGATGGACGTCCATCTTGTTTCGAAAATACGGCCTTCCCCACCCCTGGATTGGGATGTTTTGCAAGGACGTCCAAATTGAAATTTGGACGTTCCTTTCGAAAATGCTCCTCCACGCCATGCTGTAGTGTTTTTAGCGTGCGCTAACACTAGAGACACCCATATATTCCTATGGGTATCTTTAGCATTAGTGCACGCTAATTTGTAGTGTGTGCTAAAAATGGTAGGTCACCTTAGTAAACAGAGCCCTAAGTCCCAGATCTTAGGACCATAGACTCCCAGGTTGTAGTTCCTTTCGCCCTACAATGATGATCGGAAAAACTAAATCAAGGGAGATGTGGAATAAACTAAGCTGCTTGTTTTGCTTGGATCCAAATCTGTCAGAGGCACTTTGGACCCAATATTTAAAATCAGTATTTGCTATCCAAATAAGTGTCACTGACTTTGTCTATCCAGTAACTTTCAGGGGCACAATCCTTATATTGCTGCTAGAAATGATTACTAACGACCCTGGCACTATCTGGATAATAAGACCGTGCATGGGCAGTCCTGGTAATTATCCATATAGCAGAAGGTTTGCAACTCAAGCCAATCTGTCTGGTCTATCACACTCAGGTGGCAAGGCCTAGGCCAGAAATACACTCTGTTCCATAAAGAGAAAAGGTAGGCCTACTTTCTTTGTAAGCTGGCTTTGGCTTGGCAGTCACACCCTGTTCAGCAATCTCTCTAGGTCCTATATAAAAACAGCCATTTTTAAGAGTTCTATTTTTACCAAGCTAATCTAAACACTGGACAAACAAACCAGTGAGGTCTCTGATCTCTCAAGAAGGGGAGACAAAGAAAAAGACCCCCTCATAGCTAAACTAAGGAGATGAAGGAGACTAAGTCCCCAGGTGATACAACTCATAAAGGCATGGGATCCTATTCCAGCTAGGGTCCCAGGAACCTACTTATTGAGCCTAGAAAGGAGTGAGTGAGAGAACAGCAAGGGAGAATCAAGTCTTCTTGACACTTGGAGAGGAGGACAGTAAAGCTGTTGTATATATCACTGTACATTTGTAGAAAAAAAACTGTACTACTTCAAGTGTTCTTTTTGCTACTACTCATCTCGATTAATGACCATTCTGAAGTTTGACCTTAGTGGGTTACTATTAAATTAAGCATTACAGTTACCTGATCATGTGTAGAATGGAATGTTTTCTGAGAGCACCCTTACCGAGAAACAGAAACCAATACCGTAAAAGAGATGCAGAAGTGAGGGTCTTGAAGAGAATTCTTCTCTCCACCCTACAGGACCCAACGTTTATTGCTTGTTTAGTCCCAAATAACACCCTTGAACATTGGTCCACCTGGGGGTTCCTATACTAGCAACTTTTGAGGATGGTGCCATAAGGAAATAGTTTAGTCCATATACCTATTCTCTCCAGTCACGATGTACCAGGGACTCATTTATAAACTGGGCCTTTACAAAGCACTTCTGCTCTTGTCTTTCTATGGTCTGGTTGTAACGCTGGGCATTTTATATCTTTAATGACTGACAAGCATGGAAGGTGTTTGTGGGCATGAAGGCTTTTCTTGTTATCTTAATATATCGTGCAGGGATCTTCTCTGGATGACCAACTGTGTTGTATATTGCAGCATTGCAGATGATAAAGGAACTTGTGCACTATAATGTCCGCTCCTCCCTGCTCAGCGGCTTGGTGATGCTCCTAAAACCACCTCTGAAAGAGAAGGAGAAAATCAGGCCAAAAATTCTTGATGGTAAGAGACTCAAGCCTCTTCCAGTACCTTGCAAAGTGCAGAACAGCTTGCCAGCACTTCCGGTTAAACCCTAGTTATGTGCATGTGTTTAATGGGACCAGTACTTGGGATTTTATTTATTTAGTATTTTTACTTCTGGGAATTAGATATAGCAGAACTATGTTTCCCAGGCTGACAAAAGCTGGAAGTGGAAGCAGCACGTTGCATATGAGCCTGTATCGCTGTGTGTCTCTTTAATCTCCATATATAGATGACCTTCTGCTTTGCCTCTAGACTTGTTTGATGCTTTCCAAGCGCTATTTCTCTGCATATTGCTTACAAATGTAGTAGGTTTAGTAGCTTCTCCTGTTTCCCTGCAGATCCTTCCATGGCCCAACTGACTGCATCTCTACCAGTGTTCATGCAGCAGGCAGCCGCAGCCAAAGCTATCGGGTAAGAAAGGGGAGGGTTGTTCGGTTCCGCTCTCCAGGTTCCTGGCTAATAACAGGACCCGCAGGAGGTGAAAAAGCTTCTGCAGCTGGCAGACCTGAGGAGAACTATCTCAGACCACATCACCCCCATGGATCTGAGGAAGGACCAGAGAGCTTATTGAGACTGGGAAGGGGGGGAACATTCCAGGACAGGGGTTCTTAATGATGGAGGCTGGAAGGGAGTTAAAAATAGGATTTGAAAAGTTATGTGGATGCCATCCAGTATTCAGTAGGGGCCCCCATTAACTGTCTTATACAGGCCCTGGCTGAATATCAGCTGGCACCCACGTAATCTCCGGTGAGTACTGTGTGCAGTTTTAGTCAACCTGTCTCAAAAAGGAGATAAATGAATTAGAAAAGGTTCAAGTGACAAAAATGATAAAAAGAATGAAACACTTCCCTTATGAAGAGAGGCTGAAAAGGTTAGGGCACCTCAGCATAGACACCCAGTAAAAGAGACGGGGAGGCTAAACCTCTCCAGTCCCAACCATAGCCTTCCCCACCTCCCCTCTCTGCATGTGGCCGCCTGCTGTCCAGTCCTATCCCCACTGAGGTGCCGGGGGGGGGGGGGGCAGACAGAAGAACTGAAAATGCCAGGGTTGGATAGCGCAGGAGATAGAAGACATACTGGATTCATGGAGGGGGGCACAGAGGGGAAGATGCTAGATGAAAGATGGGGGAGAGAAGAGATGTCGGATGGATGGGGGAAAGAACAAAATGCTTAATGGGAGAGGGGAGAGGAAGAGGAGGGCGGGAGAAAAGAGATGCTACCCATGTTCAGTACCCATACTTTCATCCCCACCTTAGTAATTCCCTTATCTCTTATTTGTCCTTTTTGTCTGTCCTAATTAGATTGTAAGCTTTTTCGAGCAAGGACTGTCTCTTCATGTTCAAATGCACAGCGCTGCGTACGTCTTCTAGAGCTATAGAAATGATAAGTAGTAGTAGTAGGAGAGATGCTGGTTTGGAGGAGGGGAAAGAAAGAGAAGAGATGCTGAATGGGAGACAGAGGGGGAGATGATAGAAAAGGGGAGGGAAGAGATGCTGGATATAAGGGGAGAGAGAGGGGATGCTAGATGGAAGTAGGGAGAGACAGAGGAGAGATGCTGGATTGAAAGCGGGAAGAGTGAGAGAATTAATAAAAGACTGGGGAATGGGAGGGCCAGTTGAAGGAAAAAGATGGAAAGCTATAGGTAGACACAATCAAAAAGAGGGATATTTATTTATTTATTTGTTACATTTGTATCCCACATTTTCCTACCTATTTGCAGGCTCAATGTAGCTTAACAATAGTACCGAAGAGGCGTTCGCCAATTCTGGTATAAACAGTTACACAGTGATGTTATGGTAGAATAGGGTTCATGCGGAACAAACAAACATATTAGGGAATCATATAGAGAAAGAGTTACGTTATGTCCATTGCATTCTTTGGTTTTGTCATGTTGCTGGGTTCAGGTATTTAAGTAGGGTCAGTACATAAGTACATAAGTAATGCCACACTGGGAAAAGACCAAGGGTCCATCGAGCCCAGCATCCTGTCCACGACAGCGGCCAATCCAGGCCAAGGGCACCTGGCAAGCTTCCCAAATGTACAAACATTCCACACATGTTATTCCTGGAATCTTGGATCTTTCCAAGTCCGTTTAGTAGCGGTTTATGGACTTGTCCTTTAGGAAACCGTCCAACCCCTTTTTAAACTCTGCTAAGCTAACCGCCTTCACCACTTTCTCCGGCAACGAATTCCAGAGTTTAATTACACGTTGGGTGAAGAAAAATTTTCTCCGATTTGTTTTAAATTTACTACACTGTAGTTTCATCGCATGCCCCCTAGTCCTAGTATTTTTGGAAAGCGTGAACAGAAGCTTCACATCCACCTGTTCCACTCCACTCATTATTTTATATACCTCTATCATGTCTCCCCTCAGCCGTCTCTTCTCCAAGCTGTATAGCCCTAGCCTCCTTAGTCTTTCTTCATAGGGAAGTCGTCCCATCCCCGCTATCATTTTAGTCGCCCTTCGCTGCACCTTTTCCAATTCTACTATATCTTTCTTGAGATGCGGCGACCAGAATTGAACACAATACTCAAGGTGCGGTCGCACCATGGAACGATACAACGGCATTATAACATCCTCACACCTGTTTTCCATACCTTTCCTAATAATACCCAACATTCTATTCGCTTTCTTAGCCGCAGCAGCACACTGAGCAGAAGGTTTCAGTGTGTTATCGACGACGACACCCAGATCCCTTTCTTGGTCCGTAACTCCTAACGTGGAACCTTGCATGACGTAGCTATAATTCGGGTTCTTTTTTCCCACATGCATCACCTTGCACTTGCTCACATTAAACATCATCTGCCATTTAGCCACCCAGTCTCCCAGTCTCGTAAGGTCCTCTTGTAATTTTTCACAATCCTGTCGTGATTTAACGACTTTGAATAACTTTGTGTCATCAGCAAATTTAATTACCTCGCTAGTTATTCCCATCTCTAAATCATTTATAAATATATTAAAAAGCAGCGGTCCTAGCACGGACCCCTGAGGAACCCCACTAACTACCCTTCTCCATTGTGAATACTGCCCATTTAACCCCACTCTCTGTTTCCTATCCTTCAACCAGTTTTTAATCCACAATAGGACATTTCCTCCTATCCCATGACCCTCCAATTTCCTCTGTAGCCTTTCATGAGGTACCTTGTCAAACGCCTTTTGAAAATCCAGATACACAATATCAACCGACTCCCCTTTGTCCACATGTTTGTTCACTCCTTCAAAGAATTGAAGTAAATTGGTCAGGCAAGATTTCCCCACACAAAAGCCATGCTGACTTGGTCTCAGTAATCCATGTCCTTGGATGTGCTCTGTAATTTTGTTTTTAATAATAGCCTCTACCATTTTCCCAGGCACCGACGTCAGACTCACCGGTCTATAATTTCCCGGATCTCCCCTGGAGCCTTTTTAAAAATGGGCGTTACATTGGCCACCCTCCAATCTTCCGGTACCACGCTCGATTTTAAGGATAAGTTGCATATCACTAGCAGTAGCTCCGCAAGCTCGTTTTTCAGTTCTATCAGTACTCTAGGATGAATACCATCCGGTCCAGGAGATTTGCTACTCTTCAGTTTGCCGAACTGCCCCATTACGTCCTCCAGGTTTACCGTGAAGTCAGTAAGTTTCTCCGACTCGTCCGCTTGAAATACCATTTCCGACACCGGTAACCCACCCAAATCTTCCTCGGTGAAGACCGAAGCAAAGAATTCATTCAGTCTCTCCGCTACGTCTTTGTCTTCCTTGATCGCCCCTTTTACCCCTCGGTCATCCAGCGGCCCAACCGATTCTTTTGCCGGCTTCCTGCTTTTAATATACCGAAAAAAATTTTTACTATGTTTTTTTGCCTCTAATGCTATCTTTTTTTCATACTCCCTCTTGGCCTTTTTAATCTGCGCCTTGCATTTGCTTTGACACTCCTTATGCTGTTTCTTGTTATTTTCAGGCGGTTCCTTCTTCCATTTTCTGAAGGCGTTTCTTTTAGCCCTAATAGCTTCCTATAGAATTTCAGGAGATCTCTTCTATAAGCAACAAATCTCTGACGCTAGGAAACGATATTACTCTGAATGCATTTTGAGAGCGCCTAATTCAAAAAAGTTATATGCTATTCTGAATCACTTGACATCGCCCACCTTTGCAGACTCTTGTCCTTCCCTGCTTACTGCAGATGATTTGTGATTTGGCAGGCTTTTTTTTGCGGAAGATTGTTTCCTTGCACCAAGCCCTAGACTAGCAGCCTGGACAAATTATTGTCTCCTCCTCCTCCTCTTGGCTTCAACTCACCCAGTTTTGGGATCGTGGCCAGGCCTTAGTACAGTCGCCTGGTTGGCCATCTGCCTCTTCCCTTTCTTCTATTCCGGTTAACACTAACTTGAATAATCATACCACATCTGATCAGGAACTTTCTACTTTTCCTGATCTATGTCTGCTTTTTCTCATGCCTTACAAAAGGTTTATAGTAACATACAGGCTTATTTTCAAAAGAGAAGGGCGCCCATCTTTCGACACAAATCGCAAGATGGGCGCCCTTCTCACAGGGTCGCCCAAATCAGCATAATCGAAAGCCGATTTTGGGCGTCCTCAACTGCTTTCCATCGCGGGGATGACCAAAGTTCACGGGGGCGTGTTGGAGGCATAGCGAAGGCGGGACTGGGGCGTGGCTAAAATATGGGCATCCTCGACCAATAATGGAAAAAAGAAGGGCGTCCCTGAGGAGCAGGACGTCTCGGTGAAGGGGCGGGGAAACCCATATTATCGAAACAAGATGGGCGTCCATCTTTTGTTTCGATAATACGGTCTGGGATGCCCAAATCACGAAATTTAGGTCGATATTAGAGATCGTCGTCCCCGATTTTCAGCAATAATGGAAACCGAGGACTCCCATCTCAGAAATGACGAAATACAAGCCTTTTGGTCATGGGAGGAGCCAGCATTCGTAGTGCACTGGTCCCCCTCACATGCCAGGACACCAACCGGATAACCTAGGGGGCACTGCAGTGGACTTCAGAAAAAGCTCCCAGGTGCACAGCTCCCTTACCTTGTGTGCTGTGCCTCCCAACCCCCCCCCCCCCAAAACCCACTCCCCACAACTGTACACCACTACCATAGCCCTTAGGGATGAAGGGGCACCTACATGTGGGTACAGTGGGTTTGTGGTGGGTTTTGGAGGGCTCACATTTACCACCACAAGTGTAACAGGTAGGGGGAGATGGGCCTGGGTCCGCCTGCCTGAAGTACCCCCTAAAACTGCTCCTGGGACCTGCATACTGCTGTCATGGAGCTGGGTATGATATTTGAGGCTGGAAAAAATATTTAAAATTTTTATTTTTAGGGTGGGAGGGGATTAGTGACCACTGGGGGAGTAAGGGGAGGTCATCCACGATTCCCTCCGGTGGTCATCTGGTCAGTTCGGGCACCTTTTTGAGGCTTGGTCGTAAGAAAAAAATGGACCAAGTAAAGTCGCCCAAGTGCTCGTCAGGGACACCCTTCTTTTTTCCATTATCGGTCGAGGACGCCTATGTGTTAGGCACGCCCCAGTCCCACCTTTGCTACGCTTCCGACGCCCCCATGAACTTTGGTCGTCCCCACGACAGAAAGCAGTTGAGGACGCCCAAAATCGGCTTTCGATTATGCCGATTTGGGCGACCCTGGGAGAAGGACACCCATCTCCCGATTTGCGTCGAAAGATGGGCGCCCTTCTGTTTTGAAAATAAGCCTGAAAGTAACCTTGAAATCTGGACAGAGGCAGAATAATAAATGGTATAAAGCTAAAAGGAAAAAATCAGTGTTGGATATGGCTGTAGTGGAGGAAGTAAAGAGAGGAGAGAGAAAAATGACACACAGGAAACCTGCAAGACGGTTAAGAGAAGACAGAGGAATTCAGTGACTCAGAGCAACACAATTAAAAAAATTAAGGACCTCTTTTTTACAAAGCTGCGCTAGCGATTCCTGTGTGGTAAATGAGAGGAAGCCCATTCAGTTCCTATGGGCTTCCTCTCAATGTGGAAACTCAAACGCATGAGACCATTCTTCCCGAGGGACGCATTCCGCAGCCTGATACAATCAGTGGTACTAAGCCATGCTGACTACTGCAATGGAATCTATGCGGGATGTAAAGAGCAGCTCATAAAGAAACTTCAGAACGCTCAAAGCCAGACTTATATTTGGAAAAACGCGATTCGAAGGCACCAAACCCCTCTTGAGAAAAATTGCACTGGCTCCCAATCAAAGAACGTATTGCTTTCAAGATCTGCACCCTGGTCCATAAAATTATTTACGGCGAAGCCTCGCGATACATGACCGATCTCATAGACCTACCAACCAGAAACAGTCATATCAACATGTACATACTTTAATCTCCACTACCCAAGCTGTAAGGGACTCAAATACAAATCAACTTATGCATCCAGCTTCTCTTACATAAGCACACAACTGTGGAACGCATTACCAAAAGCTGTGAAAACAACGTACGACCATCTCAACTTCCGGAAATTACTAAAGACCAACCTGTTCAAAAACGCATACCCCACCGACCCAACTTAAGTGTCTAAACCCTGCAACACAATGTAACTAAAGCTCGTAATGAACACTATATAACTCTTCTTGTCTACGGGTCCCAATGTGTCTGTAACATATGAACCTTATTCGACTATAACATCACTTTGCATTTGTTTCTCCACCGGAGTTGGCAAACGACTTCACGGTACTATGTAAGCCACACTGAGCCTGCAAACAGGTGGGAAAATGTGGGATACAAATGCAATAAATAAATAAATAAAAGAAGCCCTAAATAGCCAGACACCAAAAGTAGGAAAAAGAATTTTATTTTTAATTTAGGATAAAGTACTGTGGTTGCTATGTTATTCCATTCTAAAGGTTAATAAATAAAAATAAAATCAAAAATGGAAACTAAGATGATACTTTTGTATTGGACCATCACATTTTTTAAATAACTTTTGGAGGCCAAAACCTCCCTCCTCTGGTCAGGGTAGTATACCATAATAGCAGTATACTATCCTGACCCGTGGCAGGAGATTCAGGCCTCTGAAAACTAATTTTAAAAATGTACTGTTAGTCCAATACTAAAAAGGCATCCCCTTATTTTCCATTTTTTTGTTTTATTTTTATTTGTTAATTTGTAATGTAGTGACTGGTCTATGTCAGTTTTTGAAATTTACACCAGCTATCTTTATATTTTGCACAGTACATGGGGGGCATGCATCACTATTTGTGCTTCTCTGGTGCTGCATTTCACACAGTGTCTGGCTTTTTGGGGGGTTCAGTTTAATTTTTGTCTACATATTTCTATGTTTAGTTTGTGGATACTCGTTTTATACTTGGTGAAGGTCTATCTGTGTTCTGCGTATTTGAAAAAGATCAGGTAGTCTGTTAGTATTGAATGTCTGTGTAGGATCGATCTGTTCTCATCTAGCTTGCTTAGTTTTCCGATTGGTGCATTGATGTTCTAGTGTCCACTATAGTGTTTACAATTCTGTCTTTTCCTAGGCAGGCCTTTGTTGTGTGACTTGTGGAAGTTACTGCTATTATGGTATGGTAGAATTGCTCTATGTGTCCTGAGTGACATTTGTATTGTTTTGTATAACTTCACTGTCTGTCTGGTACTAGGATTTTGGATTTGTACATTCAAGTACAAGAGGCATTATCTTGTCCTTGGATGGTTAACAATCTCAGACCTGTGTTTACAAAGACATGCTATAGGCACATTAGCATTTTTAGCGCGTTAGTGGTTGGCGCGCATCAAACGCTAACACGCCTATAGGCATGTATTGGCATGTTAGTGCTTAATGCACCTTAACTTTAAAGGCACGTTAAAAACGCTAACATGCCTTAATGAACATACCCTTAAATTTGTACCTAGTCGATGGAGGGTTAAGTAACTTGCTGAGATCTCACGGAGCGGCAGTGGGATCTAACAGATAAAATATATTCCAAACATGTTTGGTAACTCAGCAGTAAAGTGAAGGCCAGAAGATCTGAAGCTTGGTGGTTATTTGACAACCCACCAAAAAACTGATAGGCAAATCATTTTATGGTTGCCAGCAATACAGGATTTCTATTACATGGCGAACAGGAAGATGCTGGATTGGGGAGTTAGGACTGACTGGAAGCCAGTTTGCATATATTTTCAGAATACTGCAAATGCCGTTCTGTTTTATAAGTTGTACTTTGTTGTATTCAGTGGGCATAATACCATCAATAACAGAGGTATTAGGGGGAGGCATCTGGTACATCTGCAGCAGTTACACCACCACATTCAAAAATGCCCCTACTGTCCCTTTACTGCCGACATAGGTGTTGACCGCCCCCCCCCCCCCCAACTCCAAAGATTTTAACTTGCACTGTCCCTCCATAGTTCTGCCTACCTTAGCCTGTCAGTTAAGTCGCTCCTCAGCATGGAAGAAAGAAGACTGAGAAGGGGATATGATAGAATTTTATAAAATTATGAGTGGGATGGAACAGGTAAATAAGGAATGGTTGTTTAACCTTTTAAACAACACAAAAACAAGAGAACACCCCATAAAAATAATGACCAGCAGATTGAAACAAATCACAGAAAATATTTTTTTCATACAGTGCGTTATTAAGCTGTGGACTCTGATACCGGAAGTTGTGGTCAGGGTGACTAATATAGCAGGAATCAAAGAGGTTTGGACAACTTAATGGAGAAAGTGTACATAAAATATTAGTCTGCTAGACAGAGCCACTGTTCATCCCTGGACATGAGCTGTAAGAAATTTGATCCACTTTTGAGATCTTCCTGCTACTTGTGACCAAGATAGGCAATGGGTTCGATGCCCTTGGTCTGACTTAGCATGGCTTTTCTTATGTTCTTTTGCTTACTATAAAACTAATAAGTGGTAGGTGCAATGGAACTCTCCATGACCTCTGACTAGCATTGTGTGGATCTGGTAGCATTATAGAACTGATAAGTGGTAGGTGCAATGGAACTCTCCCTGACCTCTGACTAGCATTGTGTAGATCTGGTAGCACTATAGAACTGATAAGTGGTAGGTGCAATGGAACTCTCCCTGACCTCTGACTAGCATTGTGTAGATCTGGTAGCACTATAGAACTGATAAGTGGTAGGTGCAATGGAACTCTCCATGACCTCGGATTAGCATTGTGTAGATCTGGTAGCACTATAGAACTGATAAGTGGTAGGTGCAATGGAACTCTCCCTGACCTCTGACTAGCATTGTGTAGATCTGGTAGCACTATAGAACTGATAAGTGGTAGGTGCAATGGAACTCTCCCTGACCTCTGACTAGCATTGTGTAGATCTGGTAGCACTATAGAACTGATAAGTGGTAGGTGCAATGGAACTCTCCCTGACCTCTGACTAGCATTGTGTGGATCTGGTAGCACTATAGAACTGATAAGTGGTAGGTGCAATGGAACTCTCCCTGACCTCTGACTAGCATTGTGTAGATCTGGTAGCACTATAGAACTGATAAGTGGTAGGTGCAATGGAACTCTCCCTGACCTCTGACTAGCATTGTGTGGATCTGGTAGCACTATAGAACTGATAAGTGGTAGGTGCAATGGAACTCTCCCTGACCTCTGACTAGCATTGTGTAGATCTGGTAGCACTATAGAACTGATAAGTGGTAGGTGCAATGGAACTCTCCCTGACCTCTGACTAGCATTGTGTAGATCTGGTAGCACTATAGAACTGATAAGTGGTAGGTGCAATGGAACTCTCCCTGACCTCTGACTAGCATTGTGTAGATCTGATAGCACTATAGAACTGATAAGTGGTAGGTGCAATGGAACTCTCCCTGACCTCTGACTAGCATTGTGTAGATCTGGTAGCACTATAGAACTGATAAGTGGTAGGTGCAATGGAACTCTCCCTGACCTCTGACTAGCATTGTGTAGATCTGGTAGCACTATAGAACTGATAAGTGGTAGGTGCAATGGAACTCTCCCTGACCTCTGACTAGCATTGTGTAGATCTGGTAGCACTATAGAACTGATAAGTGGTAGGTGCAATGGAACTCTCCCTGACCTCTGACTAGCATTGTGTAGATCTGGTAGCACTATAGAACTGATAAGTGGTAGGTGCAATGGAACTCTCCCTGACCTCTGACTAGCATTGTGTAGATCTGGTAGCACTATAGAACTGATAAGTGGTAGGTGCAATGGAACTCTCCCTGACCTCTGACTAGCATTGTGTGGATCTGGTAGCACTATAGAACTGATAAGTGGTAGGTGCAATGGAACTCTCCCTGACCTCTGACTAGCATTGTGTAGATCTGGTAGCACTATAGAACTGATAAGTGGTAGGTGCAATGGAACTCTCCCTGACCTCTGACTAGCATTGTGTAGATCTGGTAGCACTATAGAACTGATAAGTGGTAGGTGCAATGGAACTCTCCCTGACCTCTGACTAGCATTGTGTAGATCTGGTAGCACTATAGAAACTGATAAGTGGTAGGTGCAATGGAACTCTCCCTGACCTCTGACTAGCATTGTGTGGATCTGGTAGCACTATAGAACTGATAAGTGGTAGGTGCAATGGAACTCTCCCTGACCTCTGACTAGCATTGTGTGGATCTGGTAGTGCCATAGAACTGATAAGTGGTAGATACAATGACACTATTTCCAGGAGCTGATTAGGTTTCTTTGACAGCATGCTGGCTCAGGAATCCCTGGATCTTTGTGAGGAGCTCATCCAGCTTCGAGTAGTGCATCACCTTCTGTATGCGATGGGGAACCAGAATCATGCAGACAGCCAGAGGCAGGCCAGCCTCTCTCTAGAGGTGAGAAACATGGAAGGGGGGAGATGTGTAATGTTATTTTACTACAGTATTCATGTCCTTTATTTAAACTGACTTGGTAGGTCAAATCCTTGAACCTGAGTGCTACAGCTACAGTGTAGAGGAGACTCAGGATCAATTCTGGGCCTTAAAGCATCCAAGATGGGTAGATTTCCAAGGATAACCCTGTAGAAGGAGAAATTACATCTTACCTGATAATTTTCTTTCCAGTAGTCCTTCCCACTATTCCAGAACTTGTTGGATAGTTGTGTGCATCAACCAGCAGTTGGAGATAGAGAAAATTGAGCTGAGACATCTCTCAGCGTCCAGTCCAGCTCCTCAGTCTTTACGTAGACAAGCAGTAAGGAGAAACTCAGAATAAACACAACAACCTGAAACAACTTGCTAACCTAACACTAACCAGACGAGCAAACGTGTGGACCTTTCATCTCTGGACAACTTTTAGAGAACAAGAGATATGCAGAGAGCACCATGCAAGGTGACAATCGTTATTTGAACCATTATTCTGCACTGACTAAACAACTCAGAAATCTTGGGCAGGCCTCTGGAATTGTGAGAAGGACTAATGGAAAGAAAATGATCCGATAAGACCCAATTTCTCCTTCAACTATGTGGCTTCCCACTATTCCAGAACCTGTAGAATGCTCAAAAGTAATCTCTAGAGTGGGTGGGGTCTTGAAACTGTCATCCTGAGGACTGAAGCCCCAAAACTGGTTTCCAAGCATGCCACAAAGTCCACTCTGTAATGCTCGGTAAAGGTATGCAGTGCCAACTATGTCGCCGCCTAGCAAATATCTGCCAGAAATAGTAAGGTGGTCTCTGCTCAGGATTTTGCTGTACAGCTTGTAGAATGAGCCTGCTTCCCCGCAAGCAAATAAACTGACGTGATAGTTTCCTTTAGCCATCTAGTAATTGCTGGCTTGGAAGCCATGAGGCCAATCTTCTGTTTATCAAAAAACACAGTCTGTCTGATTTATGAAACTCAGTTGTGACGTCTAGATATCTAATGAGGATGCTATGCACATCAAGAAACTTCAAGGAGTAATACTAAGCCTTTTCATCCTCTCTGCGAAAGGACAGAGGCTCCATAGATTGGTTGAGATGAAATGCTGTTATCATTTTTGGAAGAAAGGAAGAAACTATGCGCAGGGAGATCCCTGCTTCCGAAAAGCAAAGAAAGGGATCCTGACAAGAGAGAGCTTGAAGCTCTGAAACCCTACATGCCAATGCAACAGCCACCAAGATTGCTGTCCTGAGTGTAAAATCTTTCAAGGAGGACTTCTGGAGTGGCTCAAAAGGAGGCTTCTGAAAAGCCCAAATGACTACATTAAGGTTCTAATCTGGCACAGTGTATGAAAGGGAGGCTGGAACCAGCCTGCTCCCTGCAAGAATCCAATGATATCTGGGTGAGCCACAAGAAACGTCTTCTGTAGTCAGCCCCTAAAACAGGCCAAAGCCACACTTGAAATTTCAGAGAACCCAATGCCAATCCTCTCTGAAGGTCTGCCTGGAGAAACGCTAGGATGTGCACGATCTGAACAGAGAAGGGAGACAGTCACCAGCCCTTGAAATTCCTCCACACCCTCACATATGCCATGGATGTAGAGCGTTTCTGAGCCTGAAGTGAGATAGCAATGACCAAATCAGAATAACCTTTTTGTCTCAATCGAGCCCTTTCAATGGCCAAGGATTCTGTATGAACACTGGACCTTGCTTCAGTAGGCCATGTACCTGTGGAAGTTGGAGAGGACCCCTGTCCAGCAGTCAAAGCAGAGCCATGTACTACAGTCTCTGAGGCCAACATTAGTGTTCAAATCCCACCTCCCAACTGCCCTGGATTACTTTTCCCGTCTCATCCCCTATACACCTGCTTGCTCACTCCGCTACACAAATGCTGGTCTACTTCAGCTTCCCCCTCCTTCTGTCATCAGACTAGAATCCACACATGCATCAGCTCTCAGTTATGTTGGTCCCAAACTATGGAATGCCCTACCCCCCTACCTTCATTCAGAATCCTCCTACACCAAATTACCTTTCTGAAAACTCGCCTCTTCCCTGTAGCCTAATCTTGCTTACTCCTAGCTTTACTTTGCCTTCTCTAGCAACATATCATTGTTTTACTGTGAACTGCTTTGAAGCCATATTTTGGCATACAGTGGTATATCAAGCTTTGTAAATAAACAAACAAACAAATAAATAAATATTCGACCCCAGTGCAATATGATCCTTTTCAACATGAAGCCTACCATTGGTCAAGGAGGGAAGACATTCAGTAGATGTGTCCCTGGACAGGGCTGCAGTAGGGCTTCGATCCCCATCGAGCCCGGTTCTTTCCAACAGCTGAATAACTCGGGCACTTCGGACTTCTTTTTTGTCACCATCAAGTCCAGAAGCAGAGAACTCCATCAGTCACTGCCAGCTGAAACCCCTGGTGGAATAGTTCTCATTCTCTTGAGTCCAAGGAGTGTCTGCTGAAAAACTCTGCCTTCACATTCAAGGACCCTGCAGTGTGAGCTGCCGACAAGCAGAGAAGATTTTTCTCCACCCAACTGATGAGGAAGGCTGCCTCCATTGCCATCGGTCAACTGCGGGTCCTGCCTTGCTAGTTGATATAAGCTACTGCTGTCACATTGTTGGAGAAAACTCATGCTGGGGCTTCCCACCAAAAAGGGAGCAAAATCGCATAAGACATTCAGCACTGCCCTGAGCTCCAAGCGATTAACCACTGAGACTCCTGTTCCGTCCAGGTGCCCGGTGCCAGATGTAATGAGCTCCCCAACATGACTTGCTGGTGTCCGTTGTCACCACCTCCCATTGTGTTATCGGAAAGGGATCTCTGTTGGTCAGATTGCTGGGTGACAACAACCTGTCACAGATTCAGGGATGGTCAGCCCTTGGACTGCAGCCAAAGCTGCGGCAGACAAGTCCCTTGGGCTGGCACAGGGCAGGATTCAGAACAAGAACCAAGACAGGACTGGGCAAGACAAGGCTAGACAAGACAGGGCTAGAATAAACCAGGTAAGACTGGACAAGGCAAGGCTAAACTAGGCAGGACAGAAGTAACAAGGTACTAAAGACAAGACAAGGACCAGATCCAGATGAGCCAAAGAAAACAAGGCAAAGGGCTAGAACTGGAACCCAGTCAGAACAAGGCAAGACATGGAAACAGGGCTAAAACTGGGTTCAGACAAGACAAGCAAGGCAACAAGGCTAGAACTGAACCCCTGGCAGAACAAGGCAGACACAGAACTAGGTTAAAACTGGGTCCAGAAAAGGCAAGACAAGGTCAAGGCAAAGACTGGATCTGAACAGGACTAGGCAAGACAAGGCTAGTCACAACAGGACAAAGAAGACAGGCAAGACAGAACCTGGATCCAGAAAAGGCAAAGAGAGAAAGGCAACAGGGCTAGAACTGAATCCAGACAAGAACCTGGCAAGACACAGAAATAAGGCTAGAACTCGATCCAGACACGAGAAAGAGCAAAACAAGATATGGTAGACAAAGCAGGGCTGGAGCTAGGCGACAGGAACAAACAGAAGCAAACAGGCAGAAACTCAGGAGCAAGGCTTTCAGGAACAAGGTTTGCAGAAGCAAGGCTTTAAGGTACAAGACTCACACGAACTTAGTTAGGCAGAAACAAGGCTGCAGGAACAAGACTCACAGGAACACGGTTAGGCAGAAACAAAGTTACACAGGAACAAGGCTTCAGCATCAAGGTTTGCAGGAGCAAGGCTTTCATGAGCAAGGTTTGGAGGAGCAAGGCTTCCAGGTACAAGGTTCAGAAACAAGACACACAGGAACAAGGATTCAGGGACAAGACTCACAGGAACAAAGTTAGGCAGGAAACAAGGCATACAGGTATAAGGCTTCAGGGACAAGGCACACAGAAACAAGACTAAGCAGGAACTGGTTCCAAACAGGGAACACAAAGACAAAGCATGAAAGTCCCAGAGTTCCTTATAAAGGTCCTCACGGATGATGTCAGAACCTCTGGTGCCCTGGAATGAGGCTTGGATGCAGGAACACCAGAGTGAGGCTTGGATAGACTCTGAAGTGAGGCTTGGATGCAGGAACATGAGAGTGAGGCTTGGATAGACTGGAGTGAGGCTTAGATGCAGGAACACCAGAGTGAGGCTTGTATAACAGGAAAACAGGCAGCAGATCAGTGTTGCCAGGTGGGCGGTTTTACCGCTCAATTGGGCGGTTTTCCGCGACCCGCCGCAGGAAATTTTTGCCCGCGGCGGGTTGCCGTTTTTTGGGCTTCTTTTTTGTCTTTTGGGCGGTTTTTAGGCGTTTTTTTTTCGGCCGCGGGGGGCGGGGTTAGTGACGTTTTGGGCGGGGTGACGTTCTGGGCGGGGCCGATGATGGGGGAGGCGGGGCCGGTAACGGGGGAGGCGGGGCCGACGGCGGGGCGGGATTGATGATGCAGGGGTGAGGGTGTCAGGGGCGGGGTTTGAGTTTGGGCGGGTTTTGGGCTGGATTTAGGCTGGTTTGGGTGGGAAAAAAATTTTCCACCTGGCAACCCTGCAACAGATGCATCAATGCAGGGACAAGGCAGTTGGAAGAAACTGCAGAGCCTGACCACTGGAAAAAGGTGAGTTTGGACATGGGGGCACGGCCATGACACAATCACTGCATTCTCCATCTGGCAATTGGCATCCAAGGCAGATTAAGGTCGTACTTCTGTGACACTGGAGACCAACGGCTAAGAAGAAATTCCTGTAACAGCTGCATATAAGCCCTTGCCCATGGCACCACTTCCAGCGCTGCCATCATTTACCCCAGAACTTGGATTTAGTCCCAGACCTTGGGCCTGCCTCGACTGAAGAGAAGACGAATCTGTTGAACCAGCTTCGACCTCCTGCACTGTGTGAAGAAGATCCTCTTCCATGCTGTGTTGAATAGAACGCCCAGATACTCCAGCATCTGCAATGGAGTTAGTCTGCTCGACTCGAAACTGATCACCCAACCCACTGACTGCAGAAGACTGAAAACTTTGTCCATCACTGCCATGCTATCTGAATAGGATGATGCAGAAATGAGCCAATCGGTCATCGAGATACGGGTGAACTCTAATTCCCTGGTGCTGAAGGAAGGCTGCTACCACTACCATAACCTTGGTAAAGGTTCTTGGAGCCGTAGCAAACTGGAAATGACAGCCCAGCATAGCAAAATGTAGAAACTTCTGATGTGGCAGCCATATGGGCATATGCAAGTACATCTCCTTGAGATTGAGGGCAGTGAGAAATTCTGCTTGAACCGAGGCTATGGCCTAATGGTTAGTGTAACAGGCGTTGATCCTGGCAATCTGAGTTTGATTCCCACTGTAGCTCCTTGTGACTTTGGGCAAGTCACATAATCCTCCATTGCCCCAGGTACAAAAACTTAGAATGTAAGCCCTCTAGGGACTGAGACAGTACCTGCATACAATGTGTACAGTGCTGCATACATCTAGTAGCGTTATAGAAATGATTAATAGTAGTAGTAACAAAAATCGGGACACTTCAATGCAGTGGTATAGATCTACAAGGGAAGAAGTAAATTCCCAGGGCATCAGAGACAGGGATCTGAAGACCTCCAGATATGACTCTGCAGACTCAAGCCACCCACAAAGCTCAACTGGAGACCAGTTGACCAACTAGACCAGGAGCAAAGCACTCAGAACCAGATTCTGAAAAGTGGAGCTGGACTGGATGCCAAGAGAGATATGTCTCAGCTCAGTTTTCAATTCGCTAGCTCCACCTGCTTTTTGATGGACACAACTATCCCACGGGTTCGGGAATAGTGGTAAGCCAGCACACATTTAGTGGCATGTGATAGAAGACGCAGACACTGGGGGTAATTTCATAAGAGGATTATGTTATGAGAAGTCCAAAAAGGTACCTGTTGTATATAGGCAATGTAGGTACCTACCTTTATAAGATGGACTCCTAGAACCAGCTCCAGTAGTGCATAAATGATTACACAGAAATTTACACTTGCTCCAAAAAAAAAAGAAAGTTATAAATATATTTGTACTTGAGTCTGGCATGAGTCTGACTTTTGATTACCCCTATAGTGGATCAGGGAATATTAAAGGTTTGACTAAAAGCCAGGTTTTTATAGCAGTCTTGAAATTTTTAAAGGACAATTTGGCATGAATGGTTAGAGGAGGAGAATTTCAATGAAAAGGAGTGGTGAAGAATAAATCATATGGGATAAAGAGCCAGAATTAATCTGAACAAGACCAGATCCTACCTAAATTTACACTATCCCGACTGTAATGGCCTTAAATACAAATCTACCTACGCCTCCAACTTCTCCTACATAGGCACAAAACTATAGAATGCCTTACCCAAATCCGTAAAATCAACTCAGAACTATCTAAATTTTAGAAAACCATTGAAGACCATCCTGTTCAAAAAGGCTTACTCCCCAGAATCAACCTATCCATTCTGGTTTTCAGCAAGATTCTCCGATCTTATTAACTTGTAACTTTGTTACCTTTGTTGTTTATATGATACCTAATTGTTCATTACCTTACTCTTACATTGTTTAATTGTACTTTTCTGTACTGTAGTCTTCCCTACGGTTCTATGTTAGCCACATTGAGCCTACAACTAGTGGGAAAAAACACATAGAGTCTAAACTCACTGATCATCAATGCATCATACATCAACTTCTGACCCTCACCCCCCGCAATACCACATCACTCATACATTTACTCACAGAAATATGTACACCACATGTCTTAGTGTCCTAATACTGCCCTTTAAGCTTCCCACTGTCTCTTTCCAATGTTTCAATGTTGATGTCCCATTGTTATACTCCTAACGATACTTCGATGGTCTCGCATAACTTGTACAATGTAACCCATAACCAAGTTGTAACAAATGTATTTCCATTATTCATATCGTATTGTAAGCCACACTGAGCCCGCAAAGAGGTGGGAAAATGTGGGATACAAATGCAATAAATAAATAAATATTAAATAATAATAATATAGGGGGCAATTCTATAAATGGCACTGCAAGTTAGGTGCCAAAAAATGAGCATTAAATTAGTATTCTTTAACAACAAATTTGTGTGCCAAATGTGTTACAGAATACTAGTCAGGAATGACATGCCTAAATTTAGGTGCAAATGCTTACGCCTGCTCTATGGAGGGCTAAATGCAATGCCAAGCACACGCAACCGACAACATTCTATAAAGCAGGTGCTGGAATGGTCGGAGCATCCACGACCCACCCATGCCCTTCCCACGTGAACACTCCCCGCAGTACCCTCACTTATTGCCCTATCCTTTATCCTCACCTTTTTTATTCCCCTACCCTTAATTGTTCTGTCTGTCTCATGTCTTATCTAGATTGTAAGCTCTTTGAGCAGGGACTGTCTTTTTTGTGTATGGTGTGCAGCGCTGCGTATGCCTTGTAGCGCTATAGAAATGATAAGTAGTAGTAGTAGTAGATACGTTCTAGACACTTAGGCGCCAAGTTACAACATAGTACCAAAGTGTATTTATGCACATGCCTGCCATTTCACTACCATTTTGGTGTGTTATTGCCATTGGTGCACAATAAAGAATTAGGGGCTATATGTGTACACATGTATGTTATGAAATATGCATTTATATTGCCATTCTGCGTGTGCTCCATCCAAACAATAGCCCTTGGAATGCCTCTTCACAAATCATGTAAAAGTGGGCACACTCTCTGCACGTACTTGTTATACACAGTTGTACGAAGGCTTTTTTTTTACATGTAAAATGAGTTTTACAAAACAGCAAAAACTATCAAATTGGTAGAAGGGAAACCACTGAAATGCTTGGGCTATGAAGCCAGGAAGGCCAGGCCGTGACACTTAGTTAACAGGTAATGGCCTGCAGCACCTTTCAAATGGTCTGGAAATTCAAGACATGTTCACCCAACTAAAATTAAACAGCCATGGAAAAGTGATAGGCTTTAAGCTAGGGTTTTACTGGAGGTACAATGTACTGGTGAAATATTTCCTCAATTATTACTTTAAAAGGAGTGAAGCCTGTGAAAACTGGGATTACTTTAAATCAGTGGGATTTGAATTAGAGACTTAAGTACAGTGGGGGAAATAAGTATTTGATCCCTTGCTGATTTTGTAAGTTTGCCCACTGACAAAGACATGAGCAGCCCATAATTGAAGGGTAGGTTATTGGTAACAGTGAGAGATAGCACATCACAAATTAAATCCGGAAAATCACATTGTGGAAAGTATAAGAATTTATTTGCATTCTGCAGAGGGAAATAAGTATTTAATACCTCTGGCAAACAAGACCTAATACTTGGTGGCAAAACCCTTGTTGGCAAGCACAGCGGTCAGACGTCTTCTGTAGTTGATGATGAGGTTTGCACACATGTCAGGAGGAATTTTGGTCCACTCCTCTTTGCAGATCATCTCTAAATCATTAAGAGTTCTGGGCTGTCGCTTGGCAACTCGCAGCTTCAGCTCCCTCCATAAGTTTTCAATGGGATTAAGGTCTGGTGACTAGCTAGGCCACTCCATGACCCTAATGTGCTTCTTCCTGAGCCACTCCTTTGTTGCCTTGGCTGTATGTTTTGGGTCATTGTCGTGCTGGAAGACCCAGCCACGACCCATTTTTAAGGCCCTGGCGGAGGGAAGGAGGTTGTCACTCAGAATTGTACGGTACATGGCCCCATCCATTCTCCCATTGATGCGGTGAAGTAGTCCTGTGCCCTTAGCAGAGAAACACCCCCAAAACATAACATTTCCACCTCCATGCTTGACAGTGGGGACGGTGTTCTTTGGGTCATAGGCAGCATTTCTCTTCCTCCAAACATGGCGAGTTGAGTTCATGCCAAAGAGCTCAATTTTTGTCTCATCTGACCACAGCACCTTCTCCCAATCACTCTCGGCATCATCCAGGTGTTCACTGGCAAACTTCAGACGGGCCGTCACATGTGCCTTCCGGAGCAGGGGGACCTTGCGGGCACTGCAGGATTGCAATCCGTTATGTCGTAATGTGTTACCAATGGTTTTCGTGGTGACAGTGGTCCCCAGCTGCCTTGAGATCATTGACAAGTTCCCCCCTTGTAGTTGTAGGCTGATTTCTAACCTTCCTCATGATCAAGGATACCCCACGAGGTGAGATTTTGCGTGGAGCCCCAGATCTTTGTCGATTGACAGTCATTTTGTACTTCTTCCATTTTCTTACTATGGCACCAACAGTTGTCTCCTTCTCGCCCAGCGTCTTACTGATGGTTTTGTAGCCCATTCCAGCCTTGTGCAGGTGTATGATCTTGTCCCTGACATCCTTAGACAGCTCCTTGCTCTTGGCCATTTTGTAGAGGTTAGAGTCTGACTGATTCACTGAGTCTGTGGACAGGTGTCTTTCATACAGGTGACCATTGCCGACAGCTGTCTGTCATGCAGGTAACGAGTTGATTTGGAGCATCTACCTGGTCTGTAGGGGCCAGATCTCTTACTGGTTGGTGGGGGATCAAATACTTATTTCCCTCTGCAGAATGCAAATAAATTCATATACTTTCCACAATGTGATTTTCCGGATTTAATTTGTGATGTGCTATCTCTCACTGTTACCAATAACCTACCCTTCAATTATGGGCTGCTCATGTCTTTGTCAGTGGGCAAACTTACAAAATCAGCAAGGGATCAAATACTTATTTCCCCCACTGTATATGTATTGTTAAATAACTTCTGGTTTTTAAAAGAGAAAGAATGTAATCAGATGTATTGTTTCTAACTAATATTGGACAATAAGTATGTTTTCAATGAAATGATCTGACTATATACCGTATTGGCCTTGAAGAAGCCAACCAGATGATCAATGTGGATTAATGAATTAGACAAGTAATATCTAGGGATAATCAGGTTAATACCACTTTTTTTTTTTCTGTTTACTGTTTAATTGATCTCCTTGTCTTGTTTCACTCTCCCTATTTAGTGCTCTAAGGAAGAGAATAGAATTACCTGACTGAAATAATTCCTATTTATTACTTTCTCTGTATTTCCAGCAAGTTGTTTTATCGCTTGTAAAAATTTAAATGGTTATAAATAAAAAATTTAAAAAAAAACAAAAAACAATATAAAGGTGAGCTGCAGTAATACTTGTGTTAAAAGGAACTCTTCCTATTAAAACTAACTTCAGAACCAACTGGTGTGTGTAAGTCTGGAAATGGTTGCAGCGAGGCAGATGGTCAGCTATGAGATGACGTATTGTAAAGAATGATATTTTGTAATTTTGTAAAATCTAACAGTATTTGTATAGTAAAATATTGGTGTCTCCTTACAGTACTTAATACGAGCATTTCCTGTTGTGGCAGAACAAGTGAGAACAGCGATTGGAGAGGCTCTCTTTGAACAACTGATGGTAAATACTGTCAAATAACACCTCAGGTGGTTGGGGTGGGGAGAGTGGAACAGCTCCTTTCATACTACTCAGCACTTTCAGCTCTGCAAAAACAGCCCTCTAGCACAGTAACAGAAAATGATGGCAGAGAGACCAAACTGGTTCATCCACTCTAGAGGCCGACTGAATTTTGGTTTTGCTTTCAACTCTGAAACCAGCCGGAAATCTGGATTTGAACATGCTTTGGTTTTGGTCTGCACGGCCGGGCGCTACAGAGACTTGAACTGCACTATGCAGGAAGTTGGGGAAGTCTCACGGGACTTGAAACCATGAGACTTCCCCAGCTTCCTGCACCGCACGGCTCAAGTATCTGCAGAGCATGGCCGTGCAAGGAAAGACAAAAGACTTTGAGGCTCAAGGAAGGAGAAACAAATCCAGAGCCTGAGCCCAACTGTTAAGGGAAACGGGGCGGGGGGGGGGGGGGGGGGGCGATGAGAGAAACTGGGTGGTCTTCTTAGGTAGTGTTTGGGTGCTGACGTGGTGCAGTGGGGTGAGTGGGAGGGAGGATGATGTAGCCATAGACATTAAAGGGAAAATCTCCTTCCTTACTTTCCCCGACAGAAGGCAAGACCGTGTAGCTTTGGGCAAAGGGTGCCTTTAGGAGGGAGTATGCTTTCACAGGCAGAGATTGGATTTGTGCCTGCTTTTTGATCAACTGACAATCTCTGTTTGAAGGTTAACCCTCCCCCTCCCTTTTCCATATTCCTGTATTGTATATATCTACCGGGGGGGGGGGGGGGGGAAGGAGGGGGGAAGGGCCCATCCAAAATACCAAGGTCTGGCTACGCCACTGTTACAAACACAACAAGCGCAGAGGAAATATGAGAGGAACTTGTTAAAACGTCAACAATAAAGCAGACATAACATTCTCCGAGGACAAGCAGGGCTGCTTGTTCTCACACGTGGGCCGATGTCTGCGTCGGCCCAGGAATCAGCATTTTGCAAGCAAAATATATAAAAAAGGTTTTGCCAGAGTCTTCTGGTGCACGTGCACCGCGCGGACTGATTTCCTGCCCATCACATGAACGCGTTCCCTCTTTTTTCTTTTCTCCGCGTTCAGGTGCAGTAGTTTTTTTCTGCGCTCCTCTCAGGCCCAGGAAAGAGTCTTCGAGTTTTCGCTTTTCTCTCCTAATTTTTATTTTTATTGTCATTTAAAAAAAAAAGTACCTGTAGTGTGCTTTTAGTTTTGTCCCCTTTCAGGGTTCCTTTGTTTTTCGTTTGCGGCCGGTTTTTAGGCCGCATGGGCGGGTTTATTCCCTTATTTTTGTGCCCTTTTTCTTTTATCAGGCATAATCGCGTCTTTTGATTTTGCCAAAGCCGTTTTTCCTTCCATGTCATCAAAGGACACCCAGCGGCTTCAAACGTACTCGGTGCAAACCGGGCCATCTCAGGTACCGATACCCATGCCTGGTGTATCCAGTGCCTTGGGCCTGACCATAGCCCAGCCACTTGCAGTCTGAGTCTTCGTATGAAGAAACGGACCCAAGTGTCTCGAGAAGCCCAACGAGGAAAAGCTTTTGGGGCTCGGTCCAGTCCTTCGACATCGGTACTGAGGACGGTGCGTCGACATCGAGGGAAGCATCGACGTCAGGAGTGGAGGTAATGGCTGCTGAAAGACCAATTCGCACTGGGAGCAGTGAGGCATCGAGTGGGTCTCCACCTGCCTTGAGGCCTCCTGTATGCAGGTCCCCCGGATCAACCTTCGTCGGACCCAGCCCCTAGGAGCCGTGAGAATTCCACGTCCTCCTCATCGGTACCGAGGGGTCTTGATGATGGGTGTCGAGCGAAGGTGAAGAAGCACCGTCATCATTCTCCTTCGACACACAGTGCCGGGAGCTCTGGGGCGAGGGAATCAGCACCCGAGAAGTGTTGGCGCCGAGAGGATCGCTCCCCCCTCTATCAGGAAGTGACGATGCGTCGGTCTTCTGGCAGCCCGGTACCTGCTCCTGACCCTCGACACTGGCTCCTTAACCGACCCCGCAGCATTTTCTGACGGCGGCTCTCGACGAGCGCATCAGGGCCCTGCTTCCAGAGCTTCTGGAAGGATTGCTGCGCCAGTCTGCTTCGGTGTCAGGGGTGCCTTATGCTTTCCATACTGTCTGCAGCAGCGGCATCTGGCCCTTTGCCTGTGGTGATGTCCCCAACCTCAGTGCTGCCTGCGGCATCTGTGTCAGCTGCCACCCAGGTTGACTCCCCTTCAACGTTGGTGGAGGAAGCTTCACCGCAGTCCAGGCAGGCGTCGACTTTTCGGCACCACCATTGAGGAAGTCGCTCCTCGGTGTTGAGGCAGGATCGGTTTCAGACTGCTCTGAGGGAGGTCTTGTCCGATACTGAAGATGAGCGTTCTTGGGTTGAAGAGGAAGATCCCAGGTACTTTTCTTCTGATGTGTCCTATGGGATTCCCTCTGAACCTTCCCCTCCATCAGAAAGGAGACTTTCTCCACTGGAGAGTCTATCCTTTACCTCCTTTGTCCGGGAAACAGGGGTGATATGATACAGATGTTCAAATATTTGAAAAGTATTAATCCGCAAACGAACCTTTTCCGGAGGTGCGAAGGCGGTAGAACGAGAGGACATGAAATGAGATTGAAGGGAGTCAGACTCAAGAAAAATGTCAGGAAGTATTTTTTCACGGAGAGAGTAGTGGATGCTTGGAATGCCCTCCCGCGGGAGGTGGTGGAAATGAAAACGGTAATGGAATTCAAACACGCGTGGGATAAACATAAAGGAATCCTGTTCAGAAGGAATGGATCCTAAGGAGCTTAGCCGAGATTGGGTGGCAGAGCCAGCCGGTGGCGGAAGGCGAGGATAGTGCTGGGCAGACTTATACGGTCTGTGCCCTGAAGAGGACAGGTACAAATCAAAGTAGGGTATACACAAAAAGTAGCACATATGAGTTTGTCTTGTTGGGCAGACTGGATGGACCATGCAGGTCTTTTTCTGCCGTCATTTACTATGTATGTTACTATGTGTCCTATGGGATTCCCTCTGAACCTTCCCCTCCATCAGAAAGGAGACTTTCTCCACTGGAGAGTCTATCCTTTACCTCCTTTGTCCGGGAAATAGTAACATAGTAGATGACGGCAGAAAAAGACCTGCACGGTCCATCCAGTCTGCCCAACAAGATAAACTCATATGTGCCACTTTTTGTGTATACCTTACTTTGATTTGTACCTGTGCTCTTCAGGGCACAGACCGTATAAGTCTGGCCAGCCCTATCCCCGCCTCCCAACCACCAGCTCTGGCACAGACCGTATAAGTCTGCCCAACACTATCCCCGACTCCCAACCACCAGTCCCGCGTCTGGGAAATGGTTTCCTGCAGTGGCCAATCCAGGTCACAAGTACTTGGCAAGATCCCAGAACAGTAAAACAGATTTTATGCTGCTTATCTGCTATTCTCTGGCAACAAATTCCAGAGTTTAATTACTCGTTGATTGAAGAAATATTTTCACTGACTCGTTTTAATTTTACTGCTTAGTAGCTTCTTTGTATGCCCCCTAGTCCTAGTATTTTTTGGAAAGAGTAAACAAGCGAATCACATCTACCTGTTCCACTCCACTCAGTATTTTATGAACATCTATTACTGCTCCCCTCAGTTGTCTCTTTTCCAAGCTGAAGAGCCCTGGAGGGGCATAATCGAAAGGGATGCCCAAGTTTTGTTGAGAACGTCCTCGCAAAACATCCCAATGGAGGGGCGGGGAAATCCGTATTATCAAAACAAGATGCACGTCCATCGTTTGTTTTGATAATATGGTCAGGGACGCCCAAATCTTGAAATTTTGGTCATCCCTAGACTTGGTCTTTTCTGATTTTCGGCAATAATGGAAACCAAGGACACCCATCCCAGAAACGACCAAATGCAAGCCCTTTGGTCGTGGGATGAGCCAGCATTTGTAGTGCACTGGTCCCCCTGACATGCCAGGACACCAACCGGGCACCCTGCAGTGGACTTCATAAAATGCTCCCAGGAACTTAGCTCCCTTACCTTGTCTGCTGAGCCTCCCAAAACCGCCCTAAAACCCACTACCCACAACTGTACACCACTACCATAGCCGATATGGGTGAAGGGGGGGCACCTAGATGTGGGTACAGTGGGTTTCTGGTGGGATTTGGAGGGCTCGCTGTTTCCTCCACAAACGTAAAAGGTAGGGAGGGGTATGGGCCTGGGTCCGCCTGCCTGAAGTGCACTCACCCACTAAAACTGCTCCAGGTACCTGCATACTACTGTGATGGACCTGAGTATGAGATCTGAGGCTGGCAAAAAATATTTTTAAAGATGTTTTTTGAGGGTGGGAGGGGATTAGTGACCACTGGGGGAGTAATGGGAGGTCATCCTCGATTCTCTCTGGTGGTCATCTGGTCATTTTGGCCATCTTTTTGTGCCTTGGTCGTAAGAAAAACACGAGCAGGTAAAGTTGTCCAAGTGCTCGTCAGGGACGCCCTTTTTTTCCATTATGAGTCGAGGACATCCATGTGTTAGGCATGCCGAAGTCCCGCCTTTGCTACGCCTCAAACACGCTCCCTTGAACTTCGGCCGTCCCTGCGAACGAAAGCAGTTGGGGGATGTCCAAAATCGGCTTTCGATTATATCGATTTGGGCGACCCTGGGAGAAGGACGCCCATCTTCCAATTTGTGTCGAATGATGGGCGTCCTTCTCTTTCTAAAATGAGCCCGTCACTTTAGCCTTTCCTCATAGGGAAGTTGTCCCATCTCCTTTATCACTTTTGTCGCCCTTCTCTGTACTTTTCCTAATTCCAAAGTACTTTGTCTCAGCTCTGTAAATTTAGAGACTTCCTCTGTGAAGTTTGCGGAACATGATCAGAAAATTACTATGATGGAGCAAAAGTTAATGAAAACTGACTGTGAGATTCTGCAGGTGCAATCAGTTGTTAGCTTGTCGATGAAAGATAGTTCAATTGTGCATACCAGCTTGGAATTTTTGGAGAACAAGTCTCGGGCAAGGAATCTGAGGATTTAAAATGTTCCTGTTACCCACTACCTTACTCCTCTGGAGCTTTTAAAATTCTTCAATCCACTCACCCAGATTCACTGAGTGTTTTCAATGCTATTTATTTGCCCAGAGGTAGCAAGGTAATTAATGAAAAAGGGACACATGACCATCTCCTGACCTGATAGCTTAGATTTGTTTAAAGTTTTAGAATCCTCTCATGATTTAATAACTAAAAGGAGTACTTTGTTAGTCTCTTTCCAGACAGAAGAACAGAAACAGGTTGTTCTTAAGCATTTACTTTTCTGTGGACAGGCAGTACAATTGTTTTCTGATGTGGCAAGGGTTACAGAGATTCATAGAAAAGCATTTCTACAGCTGAACCTAAGCTTTTAGCTGTAGGTGCATCCTTTTATTTACAATTTCCATGTAAATGCCTTGTCACCTTTTTGGACCCCAGGTGAGAATAGTTAAATTGTATTTTTGGTTCTATATCACTCTTTATTTTTCTCTTATTAGATTTTCTAAATTTTTTTTGTAATTGCTGGATTGTTAATGAGCCTCTTCATGATATGGGCATGTTGCTTTTTTATAAGGTTTCTTATTATTGTTTTGAATCACACTCTTGCCTCCAGGTGTGTGTGAGCCAGGAACTTGGGTCTTTATTTACATAATGAGCTTCCACGTCCAGTTTTGATCATGTCTCTGTAGTGTTTGACTATATAATACCCCATAATGCTCTGTTGTGTAGTTCTCACTCAGTGTCTATCAGCTGAGGAAGCTTCTATTGTATTTATCACTTCTCTTGTGCACCAAGTACCCCTGATACAGGCACAGTGCCAAAACATAGCCATGTCTCTTTGACATTCATGTATTTGCGTTTATTGTTATACACACACTATATTATAATAGATAAAAAACAAAGTGTAATAAGTAGACTATTTGTTCTTTATTTATTTATTACATTTGTACCCCGCGCTTTCCCACATACAGCAGGTTCAATGCGGCTTACATAGTAAATAGAATTACAGAGTTTTGTAAGGAGAAAATGTCAAATTGTAATAAACAGCAATAGTAACGTTTTAAGAATATGCGAAATTGAACATGGAAGGGTAAACAAAGATGGATGAGCAAAAGGAAAGGAGATTGGGAGGGTTAAGATGTGGGGAAGATGGTGAAGAAAAGACTGGGGGGATGAGTAAAGGAGATTGGGAGATATGGTCTAAGGTAGAATCAGCATCAAAGCAGGAGTGTAGTGGGTTGGCTTTACAGTTTATTACACCCATTTTGTCAGGTTCATATTATGTTTCCTCTACTCTTGTCACCTCTGCTTTGCTGTTGACTACCCCTTGGTTAATTCCTGGTCTGTGGTGCCACTAGATCATTTTGGACTTTTTTGCATCTCCATCAGAGCGATACCTCTGCTAGTACTGGAAGTGCAGCATCTCTCCCAAACTATTAAAAATAAGTCCATTATAACAATGTTCATTTTTTAAGTTATTCATGAAATGTAATGTTCTCTTTAGACTAATGCTGAAACTATGTACATCCATATGGACACGGTACAAGCAGATATTCTGGTATCAAACAAAGTCAACATTCCAGAAAGTCTACGTGGTGAGAGGCACGGTATGTGTGTGGACTGTCAGGAGATCCGTGACATGAGACAGGGTATGTGAGGTATCAGGCGATCCTTGAGATGAGGGACAGTGTGTATAGGGTTTCGGGAGAGCCATGAGATGAAAGGCAGTGTATATGGGGTATCCATGGCATTATGAGGGATCAGGGACCATGTATGGTTTAGGAAAGCATTTCTCCCATTCCTCCAGCAGCATTTAAGATTAAAGAACACATCAAAAGAGAAAACCACAAGTATATCCCAAAGAATCTCTCTCTCTCTCTTTAGGAAAAATCCCTCAATTAAAGAACTTCAACAGAAACACATTTTTGAAAGGTTTACTTTTATAATTGAGGATGATGCCCCCAAGTGTATTCTGTGGACTGTATTAAGAGCCTATTCCAATAGCAGAGGAGAATTTGGCTGGAAAATTAATATTTTCCCTTAGCTTGTAATAAAAAATTTTAATTCATTTTCCTTTGCTAACTTCTGGGTACCGAGCTGCTCATGCATCTTATTCATGCTAGCTCAGCATAGGTGGGAAAGTAAAACTGTACAGCATAAGGGTCTTGATTCTGCAGAATTTGTTTCAAATTAAGAATTATAATTTAGGGGCCCAATGAATATATATATATATATTTTTTTTTTTTTTTTTTTAATTAGAGCCTTTTTGTCCAACTCCACTTTACACAGCTTCCAAGCTCTACTCCTGAGCATAGAATATAGAGGATAATCTCACTGATGTGTCTCCACTTCATGGCATCACTGCAGTTATGGGCTGGTCACTTTCTCTCCCTCTCAAATTTTCCACCTAAGTAGTACATAACAATAGCCATACTGGGTCAGAACAATACATCTAGCCCAGTATTCATCAAAGCACAAAAAATTACTACTACTATTTAGCATTTCTATAGCGCTACAAAGCGTACGCAGTGCTGCACAAACATAGAAGAAAGACAAATCAATTAATGTGTAGAGGAAAGAGGAGAGGAGGGTAGGTGGAGGCGAGTGGATACACTTACGCAGAGAAATATCCTCTTCTCTTAGAACTGCATTAAATACATTTTTCTGTGATATTATTTATTTATTGGGATTTATTAACCACCTTTATGAAGAGATTCTCCCAAGGCACTGTATAACAGGTAGTGTTCAACATAAAACTTAAAATTTTTAAAAGCGTAACAGTAGTAAAAATGAGCAAATATAAAATACAAATGCAATAACCCTCATCCACACCCTTGTCACCTCTGGTTTAGACTACTGCAATCTGCTTCTTGCTGGCCTCCCACTTAGTCACCTCTCCCCTCTCCAGTCGGTTCAAAACTCTGCTGCCCGTCTCGTCTTCCGCCAGGGTTGCTTTACTCATACTACCCCTCTCCTCAAGACCCTTCACTGGCTCCCTATCCCTTTTCGCATCCTGTTCAAACTTCTTCTACTAACCTATAAATGTACTCACTCTGCTGCTCCCCAGTATCTCTCCACACTCGTCCTTCCCTACACCCCTTTCCGTGCACTCCGCTCCATGGATAAATCCTTCTTATCTGTTCCCTTCTCCACTACTGCCAACTCCAGACTTCGCGCCTTCTGTCTCGCTGCACCCTACGCCTGGAATAAACTTCCTGAGCCCCTACGTCTTGCCCCATCCTTGGCCACCTTTAAATCTAGACTGAAAGCCCACCTCTTTAACATTGCTTTTGACTCGTAACCACTTGTAACCACTCGCCTCCACCTACCCTCCTCTCCTCCTTCATGTACACATTAATTGATTTGATTACTTTATTTTTTTGTCTATTAGATTGTAAGCTCTGTGAGCAGGGACTGTCTTTCTTCTATGTTTCTGCAGCGCTGCGTACGCCTTGTAGCGCTATAGAAATGCTAAATAGTAGTAGTAGTAGTAGGGCCCATTTTCGAAACAAAAAAACATTCAACCAACACAGTGGTATTTCAACTTTTTTCCCCCCAAAACGGTAGGGATAATATTCTGGATAACAGGGTGTATAAATTCTCATTACGGCTTTTATCTTGTTTTCTTGCAGTGAAAGAAGCCAGAGAGAAAAACGAGTAGAAAAATGTGCAGCAGGAATCTGATGCCTGTATTTGAGTCCAGCAGCAGAAAATAGGAAAATCAGTACTGTGTGGCATTTTCCCCTTTCCATCAGAAGCTGCACTTCCAGGAGCTCTTACTTTTGTTCTGATGAACACAGAAATTAAAGAAATGAGGCTAGAAAATTAAATGTGGTGTCCGGCAGTTCTCTGGTTGTTCCCATGAAGGTTATTCTCCCCTGGAGCATGATGCTGTGGTATAAACAGGGACAATGCAAGGTGCTGTTTCTAAGCAGAGAATCAAGGATTTTCATGGACTTCTGCAGGTCCTAATCCTACCTATTCTTGCTCTTTGCAGTTAAAGGAGAAATACTGTCCACTACAAAGTATTTAAAAAAATTACTCTCTCAGGTGTTTTGATACTTTTACAATGCATCATTTATAATCATTTAACAATGACAGAGCAGGGAAATGGTGACGGCTGGTTAGCCATGGCTCTGTATTCCCAGGATGCACTGTTACAGTGCTTAGAAATGGGGCACTGTTGTCATGGTCTGTGCTAGAGCCGGTGGTGGGAGGCGGGACTGGTGGTTTGGAGGCAGGGATAGTGCTGGGCAGACTTATACGGTCTGTGCCAGAACCGGTGGTGGGAGGGGGGGGCTGGTGGTTGGGAGGCGGGGATAGTGCTGGGCAGACTTATACGGTCTGTGCCCTGAAAAGGACAGGTACAAATCAAAGTAGGATTTACACAAAAAGTAGCACATGTGAGTTTATCTTGTTGGGCAGACTGGATGGACCGTGCAGGTCTTTTTCTGCTGTCATCTACTATGTTACTATGGAATCATATTTAAAATTTAATTTTAGTTTTTATATTCCACCTAAACCTTCAAAGTGGATCACAACATTTAAATTTTACTGTACAAAGTATTACAACTTGATTCAATGATAGTGGGATAACATGCTTCCAGCAATCAATTGTAATGAATAAAACAAACCCTTCCAGTAACCAGTTTGAAAACAAATTTAAAGTTGTATAACCTAAATTAAACATCTGACTTAAGGTTGATATCATAGGTTCTCCGAGGACAAGCAGACCTATCTATTCTCACAAGTGGGTAACGCAGGCCGCGTTGCCCAGTTCAGGTCTTACAACCAGCATAAGAAGAGCATTGTAGACCAAGTGACATGCCCCACCACTCATCAGTGAGTGATTTCCTGCCCACCGCCCGAACGCAGTTACCTCAGTTGAGTACACCAACAAAAAAGGAAAAAGGGGAGGTGGGAGGGATTGTGAGAATATAAGGCCTGCTGTCCTCTGAGAATACCTGCTACAGGTAAGTATCTTTGCTTTCTTCGAGAACAAGCAGGCCTATTGTATATTATCATCATAGCTAAGAGCTTTGATTCATGGCCTGACTTTGGTTCAGGATCTAAAATGAGCGAAAACCTTACAGGCCCATGACTCTAACCTGAACTCCAGTGTGACTGCAGAACTCATGATCTGTTGTGACACTCTCATGCAGCAGAATGAGGAACGGGCGTAGGTGGAAAAACAGAGTAACATCGTTTAGCAACATGGTGGTCACAGATGTTCTGCAGTTGACAGAACAAGATAACTCCTCAGGAAAATGACCTAGCTTTCTAAGAAGAGTTAGTCCATTATATTATTAGCATTTCTAAGTAAATAATAGCTATTAGCATTTCCAAGAAGAACTAACCAACTCATTACCATAGCCAATCAGTGTTAACCATTATATATGCATACATCCAATAAGGTGTAATTACTGTCATATTACCTGTATCCTGAATGGGCATATAAAAATGAGTGTACTTCCTACTTCAATAGAGAGAGTCACAGCCAGTACCTTTGTGCAAGCAGGGCTGCTCTCCCATGAGAAACCAATCAATTGTATCTGCATTGGCAAGTAATAATAAAATAATTGTCTTTCTTATAAGGAATAAATCCTATTGCTTTCTCATAAGTAGCCTTGGGTCTTTTATATCTGCAAATTGACTTTGGCTGGTAATTTGGGGTGGGGGCAAACAAGACCTTAAATAAAACATTAGAGACTCAGACCCAGAGTACACCTATGTGTAGCTGTGGTACTGTACTCCCATAAGCAATTAATTGTACATATACTTGGAGAATAATAAATAACAGTATTTGATTGCTTATATATTCTTTGGATTCTTAGATACAGCAGTACTTTTGTATAGCAATGTTTCATACTCCCAGTGAGATATCACTGATCTCATAATTGTACTTCTACTCGGTAAGAAATAAAGTATCTAATTAATTTCCTAACTGATGCAGCCTTGGGTGATTTATTTCTTCCTAGGTATTGGTGGGTGGACCACCATACTGGGAGGGATAAATTCACCCTAAATAATTCACTATCTATTCTCATATGGGGGAAATCCCTAGCATCCAAGCTTACTGAAAACAGCAAACATTGGTGAATTGGGTCTCACAACAGCGAGGGCATAAGGCACATTAACCTGAAACTATATAATACAATCTGAATGACAGTGTAGCCTGTGACAGAATAAAATGGGCCTAGGAGAGTGGAGTTGGATTCTACACTCCAAACAGATTCTGCAACAGTCTGCCCAAACCGACTGTCGCGTCAGGTATCCTACTCAAGGCAGTAATGTGATGTGAATGTGTGGACTGAAGACCACGTTGCAGCCTTGCAAATTTCTTCAATGGAGGCTGACCGCAAGTGGACTACCGACGCAGCCATGGCTCTGACTGTGAGCCGTGACATGACCCTCTAGGGCCAGCCCAGCCTGGTCATAAGTGAACCCCAAGGGGATTGTTGGCTTGCAGAGGTTCTTAGTATGAATGGTTTCTTGTGAAGATTCACTGAGCACAAGCACAAGGGAGAATCCTCAAGGGAAGTGAACCTCATTTCTTATAAATACACAATTCATATTTATGCCAACTTTGGGAGGTCTGGTTAATATGTACTTGATTATATGCATATTTAGATCCACATGTTGAGAGTGTATACAGTTTAAGGTAGGATATTTTTGGAGGAATTGCAGTGTATGTGTACATTAGTAGACTAGGTATTACACTTCCCAGAGGTACCTGTTTAAAAGAGTTACAATCCTATAATAGCCTGCACTATACTTACTTGTATGATCAATATTTTGTTATCCACATTGATGGGTTTATGGAACAAATGTATAATTTAACAAATACATAGAGAGTAATATATTGAAGCATATTGAGGGTTAATGCTGGTATAACTGTTTGTAGATAAGTACAAGTGATCAACTGGTGCCTTGGAAGGCAACTTTGTATGTACATACAGAACACAGGGAGGTGGAACATCTAATGTGCCATGACGGTTCCATCTGTGACACTGCCACATGTTTCCTTGGATCTAATGGTTGGAATGGGTATGAACTGAGCACATTATTATTATTCATCACAATTTTATTTTGTGTTGAGGATATGATTTATATGTGGATTGATGTTCAATAGAAGACTGAGTTTTTGAATTTGAGTTATTGATTCCATTAGTATTGAGTATAGATTCTTCCAGAGATTAAGTAATTAAGTTAAAATTTAATGCCAAGAAGTGCAGAGTGATGCCCCAGGTACAAAAACATAGATTGTGAGCCTTCTAGGGACACAGAAAGTACCTGCATATTATGTGTACAGTGCTGTGTACTAGAGAATGATGTGGGGATGGGGACAGAGACCTTGAGGAAGGAGACAAACTTTATCCCCGTGTCACTTTCTACTTTGAAGCCTGTTGATGAACTGGACTTATTTATGTTTGATTGATGCAGATAACAATAGTTTTATTTTTTGGGCCACAACTAGCAAAATTTGAATGGGGGATCCTGTACATCCTGCTACCAGCACATCTTCTAAGATGAGAGCTTCTATTGCAGGAGGGTCTGTGGAAGACAGAAGAGCTAGACTGAATCCTGAAGCTGTTGATGACTTCTTATTCATCCAGAGATTAAAAAATCATAGGGCATATTTCTCTCCTCTAGGGCATACAGAATGGGTTGGTTTAGGAGTCCTTGGGATAGTAGAAGTCAGCTATTGGGGTTGGAAGGGTGGTGGTGGTAGGGTTTGTTACAGTTGCTCATTGTTATTATTGTTTTCTATTTGTAATTTATACACAATAGTTGCACAGCATATTGTTCCTTTTTATACTTTAATAAAAAGATTTAAATATAAAATCATAATTGTTTGAGGCTTCTGCAGATGAGGACAGAGCCCATGGGGTGGGGCCAGAGACAGAACCCATGGAGATGGGGTGGGAACAAATTTTGTCCTAGTGTCATTGTGTAGTGTGTACATCTTGTACTCACTCTTTCAGTACCCATATTTTACCATCCCCACCTTAGTAATTATCTTGTTTGTCCTAATTAGATTGTAAGCTTTGTCTCTTCATGTTCAAGTGTACAGTGCTGGGTACGTTTAGTTGCGCAATAGAAATGATTAGTAATAGTTGCACACCCCAATCATTGGAGCCAACTCTGTGGGTGCTTGAGCATCCCCCAATATTGAGCAAACTGCCTTGACTGTGTGCAGGAAGAACTGCTTTCCACTGGGTTTAGCACCCCCAAACATTTTGGAAAGTGGAAAGCCCCCAGGCAGCAACAGGATTAATGCACGACGTGAAAACCATTTGCAACAGCGAAAGCATATCAGTCTCCTCAGAAGGACTGTAAAAGCATCATCATGTACCCGAGCACTACAGTAGGGGCTCCTGAAACGCACCTGCGCAGCAGCAGCACAACCAGGTCCGAAGGAGGCGCGAGCACAGCCACCTACCTTATTAGTCACTGGCGCGGCGTGCACTGCGTACGTGCGTAGCCCAGCAGGCAGCCTGCGTCTGACGTGCAACGTTGCAGCGTGCTGACGTAGCGCCGACGAGCGCTGTTTAAAAGTGTGGCGGTTAGCGGCGCCCCGGTTCCACGAGTTTGCCTGTGGCTTTTGTCGTTATGGATGGGATGACGCGGAAAGAGCTGTTGTGCCGCCTGGTGCGGGGGATCCCCATTAAGATTCAACGTAGTAACGGTGAGAGCCGAAGCGCCCCTTTCCACTGCTGCTCATAGATCTCTGACCTGCCCCTCCCCCCCCCCCACTCACTCCGCTCTGTGCTGTCATTGCCATGCCAACCTCCTCCCCCTCCCACCCCTAAACCCCGCCCTTCCTCTTGCTGTTCATTCACCAGTACTAGTGCAGTCTATAGTGATCCTGCTTGTTCAGTCCTCACTATAGGAAGTGTAGAATTGGCATGCTTTAGGAAGAAGACAGAGAAGTCATAGAATAGAACACTAAATCAATAGGGAACGAATTTCCCTTTAGATTAAGACAGGGGACAGACAGAATGGGTAATTCTGCCAGGAGGAAAGGTACACATGGAAAAGGCAAACAGAATTTGGCTAAGGAAGAAAACAGTTAGTTTATCAGAAAAGCCTGTAAGCCAGACACATAAAGGGTGCAACTGGATTTTGGTCGACAGATAGTCAGTATTTCAGAGGTCACTGCTACAAGAGCACTTGCTAATATTTGGAGTGTTGAGCTTTTACTCTAGTAGCATTAACAGAATTCAAACAAGTTTGCTACGGTTTGCATGCCTGGCAGCGAAGGAAAGTTGTTCGTAACTTTGGGTGGTAGATATTTTGCAGCTGGTAGTGTCACTTTTTTCTTTTCATGCTGCTACCAGCATTTTCTGGATATTCAATGTCAGATGTACACTTACTTCCTTGTGTGAATCTCTTCATAAAGGTAGTCAATAAATCGCAATAAATAAAACGCCAGATATTCAGTGTTGGACTTGGGATAATGGTGCCCTGAAGCAACTTGCTTTGGTGCCTCCCTACCACCACAGATTAAGCATCTCTTCCCCCCCCCCCCCCCCCCCCCCCCGTCCAGTTTTCCTTTACCCCTTCTCTGATCTTTCCAAGGCAGATTACAACAGTTAACATGAACCTATCAGGAAACATATCCTCACTGAGATTTGGTCATGGCATTCTATTGTAGAAGAAATTAGCATAAAATAGTTTATTTACTGCTGTTTCTACCAGCTACAGTAATTTAAGCTGTTTTAGTGGTATTCAATTTTATTTCATGATATAAATATCTAGGTATAGAAAGCTTTCAAATGTAAACAAAAAAAATCCCATATTCTCCATTTAAGGCACTGCCTATCCAACTGGAAAAGTTTTAGACTTTATACAGATGGACCACGCATGGGCTATCTTCTGTTTTTAAATAAACTTTTGCTATTCTTAGTGTTTGCCATTGTTTTCAGTGACCGAAAACAGTGGCAAGTTCCACCTTACTGGTTTCAGCCCCCATAATGGGCTAGATGGGGCTCATGCTGCTAGGCAGTTCCTTAAAAGGTGGAAGACAAAAGCTTTTGTGTTTTTTTTTTTTACAGCTTTTTAATTTATTTGAAAGCTTCCCATATCTAGATATAAATATCATGAAATAACAATTGACTATCACTAAAACAGCTTAAAAATTATTGTAGCTGCTAGAAACAACAATTATAAACTCTGTAGTTTGTGCTCATTTTTCTTCACTGTGCTTCTATACAATACAGATTTCAGTGAGGATGCCCTGTTTCCTGATGGGTTCATCTTATTTATTTATTTATTGCATTTGTATCCCACATTTTCCCACCTCTTTGCAGGCTCAATGTGGCTTACAATACATCATGAGTGGTGGAAATACATTAGAAAATAGGCATTTAGTGTTACAGAAGGATCTTGAGCAACATGATAATGGTAAAAATTTTATTATTTGTGGCATTTATACCCCGCTCTTTCCCGCTCAATAGCAGGTTCAGTGCTGCTTACAAAGTGTGGTACAAAGTATCACAGAGACAATACAGGGAAGGAAACAATGTATCAAAGAGATGACATAATTACTTAGATTAGGTTCAGTATGGTACGATGTATCACAGAAATGATACAAAGTATGGAACAAAGTGTCCCAGGGATGGCATAATTTCATAGAGTGGGATAATTACATTGAGTGGGACTGTGGTAAGAGATGTGTTGAAGGGATTGGAGTGTGGGTGATATAGTGGAGTGGAGTAGTGTTTGAGAGTTAGGACGGGTCGTAGGCTTGTTTGAAGCAGTAAGTCTTCAGCAGTTTTCGGAAGGGTAGATGCTCAGTGGTTTTTCGGTTGTGTTGAAGTATGGCGTTCCAGAGTTGGCTGCCAATTACAGAGAAGTTGGATGCGTAGTAGGTTTTGTATTTAAGGCCTTTGCAGTTAGGGAGATGAAGATTGAGATGTTCTAGAAGTACTGGTCCAGTTTCTGGCTGGAAGATCGATCAGGTTGGACATGTAACTTGGGGATTCGCCATAGAGGATCTTGTGGATCATTGTATGGGCTTTGAAGTGTATTCGTTCCTTGATTGGGAGCCAGTGAAGTTTTTCACGAAGTGGTGTTGCGCTTTCGAATCTTGATTTGCCAAAAATGAGTCTAGCTGCTGTGTTTTGGGCTGTTTGGAGTTTTTTCATGATTTGGGCTTGGCATCCAATGAAGATGCTGTTGCAGTAGCCTGCATGGGTGAGTACTGTGGATTGTACTAGATTGCGGAAAGTTTTCTGTGGAAGGTATGGCTTCACTCTTTTCAGTATCCACATCATGTTGAACATCTTTTTTGTCATGGCTTTTGCATGAGTTTCTAAAGTTAGATGTTTGTCTAATGTTACTCCTAGGATTTTTAGATTATCAGATATTGGGATTGTAACATCGGGGGTGTTCAGAGTGGTTGGGAGCTGAGTAGTGTGTTGTGATGAAAGGATGAGGCACTGAGTTTTTTCTTTATTCAGTTTCATCTTGAAAGTGTTGGCTCAGGATGCTAGAGTTTTCATGGCAGTGAATATTTTCTCTGAGATTTCTGTAAGAGTGGATTTGAAAGGGATGAATATTGTGACATCAGCGTAGATGAAGGGATTTAGGCCTGATTTGGATAGGTTGAAGAGGATCGGGGATGGGGTGATCCTTGGGGGACTCTGCATTTTGAGGACCATGTGGGCGATATTGACAAGGTTGATTTGACCTGATAGGATCTGGTGGTGATAAAGCTTTTTATCCATTTAATGATGTTTCCGCCGATCCCTAGTTTGTCCAGTAATTTTGTAAGGATGTCATGGTCTACTATGTCAAATGCGCTGGACAGGTCGAATTGCAGAAGAAGTATTTTGTTGCCGATTGAGATTTCATGTTTGAACTTGGATACCAGGGTGAGTAGCACTGTTTCTGTGCTGTGCGCAGGTCGAAAACCTGATTGTGATTCATGTAGTATAGAGAATTTTTGTATGAATTCGTTGAGTTGGGAGGTCTCTCTGTTTTCCATCAGTTTGGTTAGGAGAGGGATGGAAGCCACAGGTCGGTAGTTGGTGATGTCATTCGCTGGTTTTTTGGAATTGGTGTGAATAGAATATTGCCGTGTTCTGATGGGAAGGAACCTTGTTGAAGTAGGAAGTTTAGGTGGGTGGTGAGTTCTGTTATGAATTGTTCTGGGGCATTCTTCATCAGATAATTGGGACATGGATCCAGGTGGCAGTGGGACTTGGAGAGTTTGGATAGTGCTGAAGAGATTTCTTTGGTGCTAAGGGGAGCGAAATGTGTCCAGTATCGGTCTGCTGGGATATCAGAGTCAGGGTCCAGTTCGTCTAGGAAAGTGTCGATGTTGGTGTCATCATGTGGAATCGTTTTGCATAGATTAGTGATTTTATCGTTGAAGTATTTGGCCATCTGGTCGGCAGATGGATAGTTTAAGGGTGAAGTTGTTACTGGGTTCGTGTTGAGAAGATTTTTTATGATTGTATATTGTTTTTTTATGTCTGTTCCGGTGGTTGTGATTTTTGTGTAATATGCTCTTTTGGCTCATTTGATGTCATTCTTGTATTTCTTTCGTGATAATTTCCATGCATTAAGGGTGATGTCATCTTTTGAGTTGCTCCAGGCCTTTTCTAGTTTCCTAGTTTCTTTCTTTACTTTCTTTAGTACCTCGTTGAACCACGGTGAGGGTTTTTTTCTGTGAGTTTAGGATTTTGGAGTGTAAAGGAGCAATTTCGTCTAGAATAAGATTGCATCTGTGGTCCCAATCTGTAAGGAAGTGGTTTGAGTTTAGGTCTGTCATCCAATTGTTATCGTAGATAAGTTGCCAGAAGGTATATTAGTGTAACAAGCAGATACTGTAAGATAGTTCTGAATATATGTGGAGGAGTTGTGTATATTTACAGTGGTGGAAATAAGTATTTGATCCCTTGCTGATTTTGTAAGTTTGCCCACTGACAAAGACATGAGCAGCCCATAATTGAAGGGTAGGTTATTGGTAACAGTGAGAGATAGCACATCACAAATTAAATCCGGAAAATCACATTGTGGAAAGTATATGAATTTATTTGCATTCTGCAGAGGGAAATAAGTATTTAATCCCTCTGGCAAACAAGACCTAATACTTGGTGGCAAAACCCTTGTTGGCAAGCACAGCGGTCAGACGTCTTCTGTAGTTGATGATGAGGTTTGCACACATGTCAGGAGGAATTTTGGTCCACTCCTCTTTGCAGATCATCTCTAAATCATTAAGAGTTCTGGGCTGTCGCTTGGCAACTCGCAGCTTCAGCTCCCTCCATAAGTTTTCAATGGGATTAAGGTCTGGTGACTGGCTAGGCCACTCCATGACCCTAATGTGCTTCTTCCTGAGCCACTCCTTTGTTGCCTTGGCTGTATGTTTTGGGTCATTGTCGTGCCACGACCCATTTTTAAGGCCCTGGCGGAGGGAAGGAGGTTGTCACTCAGAATTGTACGGTACATGGCCCCATCCATTCTCCCATTGATGCGGTGAAGTAGTCCTGTGCCCTTAGCAGAGAAACACCCCCAAAACATAACATTTCCACCTCCATGCTTGACAGTGGGGACGGTGTTCTTTGGGTCATAGGCAGCATTTCTCTTCCTCCAAACACGGCGAGTTGAGTTCATGCCAAAGAGCTCAATTTTTGTCTCATCTGACCACAGCACCTTCTCCCAATCACTCTCGGCATCATCCAGGTGTTCACTGGCAAACTTCAGACGGGCCGTCACATGTGCCTTCCGGAGCAGGGGGACCTTGCGGGCACTGCAGGATTGCAATCCGTTATGTCGTAATGTGTTACCAATGGTTTTCGTGGTGACAGTGGTCCCAGCTGCCTTGAGATCATTGACAAGTTCCCCCCTTGTAGTTGTAGGCTGATTTCTAACCTTCCTCATGATCAAGGATACCCCACGAGGTGAGATTTTGCGTGGAGCCCCAGATCTTTGTCGATTGACAGTCATTTTGTACTTCTTCCATTTTCTTACTATGGCACCAACAGTTGTCTCCTTCTCGCCCAGCGTCTTACTGATGGTTTTGTAGCCCATTCCAGCCTTGTGCAGGTGTATGATCTTGTCCCTGACATCCTTAGACAGCTCCTTGCTCTTGGCCATTTTGTAGAGGTTAGAGTCTGACTGATTCACTGAGTCTGTGGACAGGTGTCTTTCATACAGGTGACCATTGCCGACAGCTGTCTGTCATGCAGGTAACGAGTTGATTTGGAGCATCTACCTGGTCTGTAGGGGCCAGATCTCTTACTGGTTGGTGGGGGATCAAATACTTATTTCCCTCTGCAGAATGCAAATAAATTCATATACTTTCCACAATGTGATTTTCCGGATTTAATTTGTGATGTGCTATCTCTCACTGTTACCAATAACCTACCCTTCAATTATGGGCTGCTCATGTCTTTGTCAGTGGGCAAACTTACAAAATCAGCAAGGGATCAAATACTTATTTCCACCACTGTACATTGGTTGGTCTTTGTGGTATGTCTTGTTAAAGAGATGGGTCTTCAGTAGTTTGCAAAAGTTCGTTAGTTCGTAGATCGTTTTTAAGTTGCGCGGTAGAGCGGGGAGTGGAAAAATCAAAAAAGATTTGCAGAAGCTAGAAGAATGGTCTAACATTTGGCAATTAAAATTCAGTGTGAAGAAATGCAAAATGAGGCACTTAGGGAGTAGAAATCCAAGGGAGACGTATGTGTTAGGTGGGGAGAGTCTGGTAGGTACAGACGGGGAGAGGGATCTTGGGGTGATAGTATCTGAGGACCTGAAGGCGACGAAACAGTGTGACAAGGCGGTGGCCGTAGCTAGAAGATTGCTAGGCTGTATAGAGAGAGGTGTGACCAGCAGAAGAAGAGGTTTTAATACCCCTGTATAAGACGTTGGTGAGGCCCCACCTGGAGTATTGTGTTCAGTTTGGAGGCCATATCTTGTGAATGATGTAAAAAAAAAATGGAAGCGGTGCAAAGAAAAGCTACGAGAATGGTATGGGATTTGCATTGCAAGACGTATGAGGAGAGACTTGTTGACCTGAACATGTATACCCTGGAGGAAAGGAGAAACGGGTGATATGATACAGACGTTCAAATATTTGAAAGGTATTAATCCGCAAACAAACCTTTTCCGGAGATGGGAATGCGGTAGAATTAGAGGGCATGAAATGAGATTGAAGGGGAGCAGACTCAAAAAAAATGTCAGGAAGTATTTTTTCATGGAGAGAGTGGTGGATGCTTGGAATGCCCTCCCGCGGGAGGTGGTGGAAAAGAAAACGGTAACGGAATTCAAACATGCGTGGGATAAACATAAAGGAATCCTGTTCAGAAGGATTGGATCCTCAGGAGCTTAGCCGAGATTGGGTGGCAGAGCCGGTGGTGGGAGGAGGGGCTGGTGGTTGGGAGGCGGGGAAAGTGCTGGGCAGACTTATACGGTCTGTGCTCTGAAAAGGACAGGTACAAATCAAGGTAAGGTATACACAAAAAGTAGCACATATGAGTTTATCTTGTTGGGCAGACTGGATGGACCATGCAGGTCTTTTTCTGCCGTCATCTACTATGTTACTATGTTCCATAATTGTATGCTCAAGTAGGTAAAGTTTGACTGTTGTAATCTGCCTTGGGAAGCCTGGTGTTAAAAAGATGGAATATATTGAAATTAAATGGAAATAAAATTAAACTCTCCTTTCATAATGGGGCACATGGAATTGCATCTTCATCTGTTTTGTAGAAGTTTATCTTTTAGATAACACAAATGGATTATTCTGTTTTTAAACATGTTTCAGGTGCAAGTGGTTTTATAAGTCAAAATAAAACTATTTTGTTTCATGCAGTTCTTTTGTTTAAACATAACGAAATGGGCTGTAAGCCCCTAATGCAGTCCATTAGTTTTCTTATATTTTGTTCTTGTGATGACTTATGCAGTGCCAAAACCAAAAATATAGTGAGACAGAATAATAGAATTCATCAACATCCAAAACTTATTTTTTGTTTTAATCATCTTTATTAAAAGCACAGTATGTTGGTTGATGAGCTTCATACAGAATAAGTAAAAAATGGTAAACCCAGTGGCGTAGCAAGGAGGTCTGCCACCCGGGGCGGTTCGCCGTTGCACCCCCCCCCCCCATGTGCAGCACGATGACACCCCCCCCTCAGTGCATCAACACCCCCCCCCCCGACCCAGTGCCTACCCTCATCAGCTCCCTCCAACGAGCTGAGCACCCTACCTTTAAAGAAGTTTCGGAAGCCGTGGAGAGGCGAGGCGTAGCGCCTCGCGCCTGCAAGTAAAAGAAGCGAGGATCATCATCGGGCCTTCCCTCACGCTGTCTGTCCCGCCGTCCGCTGACGCAACTTCCTATTTCCGCAAGGGCGGGACAGACAGCGTGAGGGAAGGCCCGATGACGATCCTCGCTTCTTTTACTTGCAGGCGCGAGGCGCTGCGCCTCGCCTCTCCACGGCTTCCGAAATTTCTTTAAAGGTAGGGTGCTCAGCTGGTTGGAGGCAGCTGAGGAGGGTAGGCACTGGGTTGGGGGGGGAGCTGGCAGGTAGCATCCCCCCCCCCCCGAGCTGACACCTGGGGCGGACTGTCCCTCCCGCCCCCCCCTTGCTACACCACTGGGTAAACCATCCTCCATGGCACAATAAAAATCTTTTACAGAGAACAATACCCGAAGAACCCTTCCCCTTGTTCAGTATAAAGGTGTCTGGTTTTGCAGATCAGACAACTTTGTATATATAACTTATTCCCTTATTTATAATCTGGTAGGGCAATTAGCTAGTCCTGTATTCTCATCTCTCCCTATAAGCCCACCTGACTTTCCACCTGCCAAAATAACACCACAGATGCACAGATCAGTAGGACCCAAAGCATTTCAAAACAAGTAGTCATAACGCAGTTTATACCAAATTGTTTAACACACTGAGGTTTTGCCTTCAGGTTTAACAAGCCATACCATGTGCATGTAAGGTCTACATAAACAAATTTAAATAATTACTACTACTACTTATTTCTATAGCGCTACCGGACGTACGCAGCGCTTCACACTTGAACATGGAGAGACAGTCCCTGCTCAATAGAGCTTACAATCTAATTATGACAGACAGACAGGACAAGTAAGGGATAAGGGTTAGGACAGACAGGACATATCAGGGATAGGGGACAGTTGAAGGTTTAGGTTTAGGAGTTAAAAGCAACATCGAAGAGGTGGGTTTTTAGCCTAGATTTGAAGATGGCCAGAGATGAGGCTTGGCGTACTGGCTCAGGAAGTTTATTCCAGGCATACGGTGCAGCAAGATAGAAGGAACGGAGGAGGCTGGAGTTAGCGGTGGAGGAGAAGGGTGCAGATAAGAGAGATTTGCCCAGTGAGCAGAGTTCCCGGGGAGGAGTGTAGGGAGAGATGAAGAGTGGAGAGGTATTGAGGAGCTGCAGAGTGAATGCATTTGTAAGTCGGTAAGAGGAGTTTGAACTGAATGCGGAAACTGATAGGGAACCAATGAAGTGACTTGAGGAGAGGGCTAATACGAGCATAACGACACTGGCGGAATATTAGTAAATAATCTGTGTTTAAGGCATATGCCCTAAATATGTAATGTTAGCAATAATGAAACTGTGATGGAATATTCACATAGCAGGCAGCCAGCAGATTTATTTATTTATTAACTTTGCATAAAATTGGCACCTAATACTGTGCTGCCTTCAATTTTTGTATTTTGGCAGTGCAGCCACCAGTTTTTGAGTATTTTCAGACTGCCATTGGAGAGCTTATCATGCTGCTTAAGGTCAGGTATGACTGCACTGAAGTGAGGTTCTTTCTTCTGTGACATTTGGCCTGTAGCAGTAATTTAATGTTTTTACGTGCTGAAGAAAGTTTGTGCAAGTTTCCATTTTAGTGCTTGCTTTCGTGGTGTATCTGGATTATTTAACAGAACCGTCTCTGAAGTGGCCAGTTGAGGAAGTGGCTAATGTATTTATCAGGATTTGGTTTGGATGGTGTATTAGATCGTAACTTTGGAAGTTTTCGGGTCTTTTGGACTGTTCGAAGATAAGATGGAAAAGCACCAGATATTCTTAGCAAAGCACCTTCATGCAAACGAACTAAAAAGCTTCTTCTATCGAAGTCGTCTTCCCTGAAGTGCTTTGAGCACAAAACTGCAGTATATGAAGGGACAAAATCTTTGTCTAACAGCAGAAATCCAATAGTTTCGAAGAAAGGGCTGTGAAGGAAACCTAAACCAAGAACATGTGACAATTAAATTGTGGATGGTGGCTACTGTTGTATGAATGTTAGCCCAGTGGTTCCTAAACCTGGTCCTGGAGGCACCCCAGGCAGTCAGGTGTTTAGGATATCCACAATGAATATCCATGAGAGAGATTGGCATGTACTGCCTCCACTGTATGCAGATCTCTCTCATGAATATTCATTGTCAATATCCTGACAAACCTGATTGCCTCAGTAACTCCAGGACCAGGTTTGGGTTTATCCTGTCTACCATCAGAGGCAGTCATATAATTAACAGAATTTTATTCATATTTGGGTAATAACTGAGAAAATGCTATTAAATTATATTACAAAGCATGAAGTTGACTGGTTAACATCTGCTGTATATCAACCAGTTGCAAATAATAGTAATAAACAATATTAAGTGCATTTTTATAATATACCACTGCATTCCACAAAACAAAAGGAGCAAGTTCCCACAAACCATCTTTCTCTTTTGATATAGGCACAGGAAAAAAAATGTTAAATGCTCCCAGGTTTCAATCTAATTCATGTTAAATGTGGGATATAAATGTCATAAATAAGTAAATAGAAACTCTGACTGGGGAGAGCACCAACATGTCGGTTTTAGTGGCCCTTTACCAGGAGAAAAAAATCTCTTCATAAATACAGGGTGTCCCTATAACCATGCCCTCCAAATGACACACTGATTACAGTTTATAACAAATGACTATTGTGTTATTATACTTCCTCTATGTACATCAGTATGCTGCACAAGCCAACATGATTGAAAATATAAGTGAAATTAAATAAAAATGCTACCAACAATAAAGAATTGCAATATGGATGCAACAGCTCACAGGTTTGGTTTGTGTACTGGGAGATCCTGTTCAAGTACTCTGGGCCATTTCCTTTAAGGGTCTTGATCAGACAGGTTTTTTTTAACACTTAACCCTGTATTGTACTGGTAGCCAATGAAGTTTTTACAAAAATGGTGTGATGTGATAGTCGCATACAACCTTCTATTAGTCTTGATTTGGGAACAATGGAACCAGTCTTGCCAACAGAATGGATGGATGCAAGGTCAGTATTCTATTTCATGGTCCCAAAAAAAAGAGGCTCTTTTGGCCTATCCGACCTAAAGGTTCGGCGCTTTTGGATGGAAATGCTTTGCTCAGTGACTGCCTTTGTCTAGTTAGACAAATTCCTGACCCCTCAGAATCTTTGGAGGCCGATCTCCATAGTCCAAGTTGGACCACAAGTGCCACCTGTGTTTCTATGTTCTGGCTTACAGCAGTGTATTGTAAGCTGCTGGTTTACACTTCATTTTGAGTTGTTTTGCTGTAGTACATTGATAGTGTAACTTGGCAACTTTGCTTTAAACTGAATATTTTTGTTGCTCGCTGGACTGAACTGAGGCAGGTGCAACTGTGTGCCGAAACACAGGACTGTCAAGTTATCTGTGCTTTTTTAATAAACGTTGGTCTCCCTCCATTCTTTCCTTTTTGTTTGTTTGCACTTATTTGCATCACTAGGACATTCAAGTCCAGGTTGATTCTGCAATGGACTCAAGACATCTGGGTCGTCCTGCTTCGGAGTGCTTGGACTGGTGGTGAATCAAAGATTCACCTGTCTCCCTTTGAGTTTGGAATACCTAGGGTTTGCTTCAGTACAGCCCAAGGAGTGGTCTCGCAGAGGAGTGCATAGACAGGTTGCAGGCCCAGAAGCATAGCCTGTGCAGTTGGATGATCCTGCAGGGCTTCCAATCTCCAGCTTTTGTGTTGAATGGCAGCAACCCTGGAAAGTGGTACCTTGGGCTGAAGCCTATATGTATCCTCTCCAGGTGGGCACCAGTCTCAGGATTTCAATGCCATCTGCCTCTCTCTCAAGGCATGGCACAGCCTGGTCTGGTGGGATTGTACAATCCATCTTTTTTTTGTAGGCAGGGGGTGGTAATGAGCACTGATGCAAGTCCCTTCAGTTGGAGGGGGCTTACTGCTTAGGCATAATGGCACATGGGTATTGGTCTTCCTCCCCCCCCTCCCAGTCTTCCATGCCATCAACCTTCTGGAGACCCAGACAGTTTGCTTGACTTGGGTATTCATACTCCTGCTTTGGGGGACAGCAAGTTCAAAGACCTATATCAACAAGTGGGGAGGCACCAGGAGTTAGGCAGTAGCCCTTTGCTGTTGAGTGGAGCCAAACTGCCTAGCGTTGGTAGTCCATATAGCCAGCAAAGACCAAGTTCAGACGGACTTCTCCCAAATTCAATAGAGGAGTTGGGACTGGACTGATGGAGGAGTCCTGTATTTGAACTCATGGCTGCCAATGGAAATGCCAAGGTGGATTAGTTGCCAGGAGGTGGCAACATCAATGCACATCATGCTCTGGTCCAGCAGTGGCCCAGGGAGGAGCTTTGTCTTTCTGCCATGACCCCTGATCATCCAGGGCCTTTGCAAGATAACACATTGTCTTTCTAGTCCTGTTGGTGGCTTCAGATTGGTGCTGAGGGTTGCTCAGGGTCCAGTGGAAAAGGAGGTTCTGGCTCCACTCTGGCTGTGTGCCACTTCTCAAGGGCCAACTGATGCATAGGGGTTCTCTTCCTCAGTTATTGCCATCCTGCTCAAAGCCTGCAAGTCAACTTCCTTTTAAGTCCAGGTCTAGAGGGTTGGGCATAGGCATCAGCACTCCCTCTCCTCATGGAAAGCTCAGATCCTAGAGGTACTCAACTTGTTGCAGGGATTCAACTAGTGGGTGGCACTGAATTCTGTCAGTCCAGCTGGTGGCCCTACCATGTTACAGGTGTTAAGTTTCTGGGGGTTCTGTTACTAGCTTATGGGCTCATCACACTTTGTAAAGGGGATTTGCCCACTTGTAGGCATCCATTTTGACTGTCGTCCCTTCTGAGATTTGAATTTAGTGTTGAATGTTCTCTTGTGAACTCACTTTGAGTCTCCTGAAGTTGGCCTCCCTCAAGGATTTTATCTTGACTGTCTTTTTGGTGGTGGTTGCTTCAGCCAGGTGAGTGTTGGAACTTCAGGTCCTGTCATGACGTGACTTTTTTTTTTTTTTGGAGGACTTGCACAGTTCAGTTTCTCCTCCCTACCTAAGGTGATCTTTTCCCACGTCAACCAGGTGGTTTGCTTTCCCTCTTTTGTGGATTGAAGCTCAGACTCGAGCCAATAGGCTTCACAAACTAGATGTCAGCAGAATCCTGATTTGGTATCTGCAGGAGACGAACGCCTTTCAGCTGTCAACATGGGTGTTGTCTACAGACCTCCGAGACAATCTGAGGAACTAGCTAAAGATCTTGGTTACAGATATTCAAAAGCTGGGTAAAGAAGAGAGGTGCTGTTGAGAGATTTCAACCTGCTGGATGCGGATTGGAAAGTTCATCTGCAGAATCAGAAAGAAGTAGAGAGATTGTGGGTGCTTTTCAAAGTGCTCTGCTCAGACAAATGGTGACTGAACCCACGAGGGAGGGAGCAACGCTGGATCTTGTGCTCACAAATGGGGGAAAGTGTCAAATGTCCGAGTGGGTGCCCATTTGGGCAGCAGTGACCATCAAACAGTTTGGTTTGATATAACTGAAGTGGAGGGCAGCCACTTAAAACTCAGTCCTGGATTTCAAACGTTGACTTTAGTAAAATGGGGTAATGCTTGAAGAAAGAGCTGACGGACTGGGAGGACACACAAGAAGTGGAAAGGCAGTGGTCCAGGCTGAAAGAAGCTATAAATATGACTACAAACCTTAAGTACATATACATAAGTATTGCCATACTGGGAAAGACCAAAGGTCCTTCAAGCCCAGCATCCCATTTCCAACAGTGGCCAATCCAGATCATAAATACCTGGCAAGATCCCAAAAAAGTACAAAACATTTTATACTGCTTATCCCAGAAATAGTGGATTTTCCCCAAGTCCATTTAATAACGGTCTATGGACTTTTCCTTTAGGAAGTCGTCCAAACCTTTTTTAAACTCCACTAAGCTAACCGCCTTTACCACATTCTCTGGCAACGAATTCCAGAGTTTAATTACATGTTGAGTGAAGAAATGTGATGGACAAATGGACAAAACCCAATTCTCCCGTTAGACGATTCCCTAATGTGGCTGTGCCACATGAACTCTATCTTATCACAACATCACTATGTATTTGTTCTCACCGGAGTCGGTAATCGCCTCTCTGGAACTATGTAAGCCACATTGAGCCTACAAGTAGGTGGGAAAATGTGGGATACAAATCTAATAAATACAAAAAATGCTTCTGTTTTCTCGAAAAAAAAAAATCCTGGAGAAGGACCACGATTGATTGGAAAAAGTACATATGAGAATGGAGCAGATATAGCACCGTTCACAGAGGAGTGTTTATGAACAACTTGAAAATCTAAAGGTGGACAAAGCCATGGGACCAGATGGGATCCATCACAGGATATTGAGAGAGCTCAGAGGTTCTGGCAGGTTCTCTTAAGGATTTATTTAATAAATCCTTGGAGACGGGGGGAGGTTCCGTGGGATCGGAGAAGAGTGGATGTGGCCCCTCTTCACAAAAGTGGTGACAGAAAAGAAGCTGGAAACTACAGGCCAGTAAGCCTCACTTTGCTTATTGGAAAAGTAATGGAAGCGTTTGGGGAAGGGGGCGAGATGGAGTTTTATAGCTGTAGTGGTTTAAGGGATCACCTGCTTTAGCAGAAGGCCTACTAGAGTTTTCTCATAGAGTGATGTCTGTGGAGAAAACTGTTTTTCTTTCTCCGTCTCGTAGTAAGGGAGTAAAACCAATAGGAAGGTGCAGCAGGACTAAAGGAAAAGACATGAACAGGTATGACTGAAGTTTGACCTCTTTACTCGGTTTTTCTGCACCTCTATTGTAATCCTCCCTATTTGAGCTTGGTCCCTATTTGCGCAGTAGCACTCCTCCCTCTCACCCTTTACCAATGTTCTTCAGCCCCCCCCACCCCCATTTCTTTTTTTGATTATTGTTGTATATCACTTAGGCATATCAAAATTGAATGTTGAGAGCTTAAAGAACTGGGCGTTTTGGCTGAGCATGGGGAGAGCTCTGGTCATGCTGGGGGGGGGTAAGGAGAAGCTGAATTCAGGAGACAACTACAGATTATAGCTGGGAGATGTGCTTTCTCTGTCTCCTTTCCTGAGTGGACATTTGACTTCTTGAAATGTTTGTGGAAGTTTGCTTTGATGTTTGCCTTTTCATTGCTTTGGGAATTGTAGGACAAGCAGGTAACTTGGCTGTCGTTTTCTTCTCTTGCCCTCACTAATCTGTCATTCCTTTTCAGGTTTAATCCACAGTGCCCGGGTCATGTCTGTGAACGAGGACAAGTCCACGGTGTCAGTGGAATGGGTGGATAGTGATGGAACCAAAGGGAAAGAGGTGAGCATGGTAAACTGTATCATGACATATGTTGCCTCTCCTGTGTTAGTTATGCTGGCAGGTGTGGCTCTTATTCTTTCTTTCCCATGTGCCTGACTGGACTTTTTTTTTTTTGTGCTGCATGATCCTTTATCAACAGAGAATGAGGCAGTACACCCTTCATTTCTAGCTTTCTAGGTTTTCCAGTCTTTCTTGGGCAACACAAGGCTGCAGACAGACTTGTTTTGCTCCGTAGGTATTTACTGTGGGGATTTAGTAGGATTAATAGCTGATGTGGCCAAATAGGGGGTTTTCAAGCCTATGAATTGTATTAATAACTAGTAAGAGGCCTGTTTCCAACAGAAAGGAAACGGGTGCTAGCAAGGTTCCAGGGCCCCCTCCCTACCTGCCTCCCTCCGAGTTCCATGCCCCCCCCTACCTGCCTCCCTCCCTCTGAGATCCACACCCCCCCCCCCTACCTACCTTCCTCCCTCTCCTCCGAGTTCCAGGCACCCCTCCCCCCTCTGTCGTCTCAGGACCCCTCCCCCCCCCCCCCCCCCCCCCCCGGTCATCCCGTGCCGTCCGAGTTCCACAACCCTGTGGCTCCCTCCCTCTCTCTCTCTCTGTGGCCTCCGAGTGCAAGCAGGACGTGTGCGGGTGCCCCAGCCTTCATAAGTGCCAGCTGTTTAAAACGTTTTACCTCCTGCTCTGCCGGCAACAGTGAAGTGCAGCACACATGGATGCCACTTCAGACTGCCTTCGCTTTCGCTTCTGTTTCAGCTGTTCCTCTGGTCCCGCCCTCATTTCCTGTTTGCGGGTGGGACCAGAGGAACAGCTGAAACAGAAGCGAAGGCAGTCTGAAGCAGTGTCCGTGCATGCTGGACTTCACTGTTGCCGGCGGAGCAGGAGGTAAAACATTTTAAACAGCTGGCACTTACAAAGGGCTTGGGCACCCGCACACATCCTGCTTGCACTCGGAGGCCACAGAGAATAATTTGAATGGGACACTCACCCAGAGGCCAGCAGGACCCAGTTGGTGGGAGGAAGATATGCCAGGGTGCAGGCAGGTCTGAGCAGTGCTGGGGAGAGACCCTCTAGTTGGCCGCAGGGTTAACCCCAGGTGGGTGTTAGGTTCTGTGACAGCTGAGGCTTCTTTAAATATCATAGTTCTGTTTGGCAGATGGATGAGGGTATTATATATTTGAGAAGGAAAACTTTGGCCTTTCTAAATTCTTGCTTTTCAACTATTTTGGCAGATTAACTTTGATGACGTAATGGCAATAAATCCGGAGCTTTTTGTGGCTGTCTGTGCTGCTCCCCATGTGAAGGAAAATTTACCACCCCAAGGAAATGTGACTATGTCGGTAAGTTGACTCTGAAATAAAGCTTTGTTGCTGTTGCCTGGCCTTCAGCTGGAAGGTACAGCCAATGTACCTTTTTTTCCTCCCCCAAATGCCTGGTCCTCTGTTGAAAGATGTTTTACTTGATATACCACCATTACTGATAACAGTTTACAATAACCGCAAAACATGTTCTATTGTAAATAAACTCTCACGTAGGTGAAAACTATGTATGTTATCTTAAGGTTCAGAAACCAGAACTGAGCCAACTAATGCCTTATTTTTAATAACTGTTAATGTTCAGATTTTTAATGCAGGGGTGAAAATGTGCCTTTTATCAATTATTAGTTTAGGAATTAAATGTTCAAAATATGTGAAGTTAAACCATTAGAAGATATAGGGTTGTGAAATATCTTAATTCTTAGATATTTTCACAATAGTTTTCATGTGCAGAATGTGTTTATATATATATATATATATATATATATATATATATATATATATATATATATATAAGTATTTAGCACATTATCAGGTAAAAGCAAAAGGCCAAAACAATGGTGAGATATTGAGAGCAAAATAATTGACAGAATTTAGAATGTGATCATGAATGTAACATCTCGCTTGGACTATTGCAATTTACTTCTCACTGGTCTTCCGCTCAATCATCTTTCTCCTCTCCAATCTGTCCAGAATTCTGCAGCTCAACTTATTTTCCGCCAGAATCGCTATGCCCACACTAGCCCATTTCTCAAGTCTCTTCACTGGCTCCCCGTCCGCTTCCGTATACAGTTCAAACTTTTCTTACTGACCTTTAAATGCATCCACTCTATGACCCCTCATTACCTCTCCTCTCTCCCTACATTCCTCCCTGTGAACTCCGCTCTCTGAGCAAGTCTCTCTTGTCGTCTCCCTTCTCCTCCACCGCTAACTCCAGACTTCGTTCCTTTTATCTTGCTGCACCTTATGCCTGGAACAGTCTTCCCGAGCCTATACATCTAGCTCCATCTCTACCTGTTTTTAATTCTATGCTGAAGGCTCACTTTTTCACTGCTGCCTTTGGCTCCTAGCCGCTACTCATTTGCCCTCCTCCTCCCCTATTCCTCTGATGGCGTCATCGGCCAATTACCAAGTGCCGTGCTTTTTCAGCAGAGGACGGGACCCTCGATCTCTGGGAGTTCTTGGACATCACGAAGCGCTGGGGCCAGCCGAGCCTAGATCTGAGGCCGTCATCGGCCAATTGCCAAGTGCCGCGCTTTTTCAGCAGAGAACGTGACCCTCGATCTCTGGGAGTAGATGCTCTTCTCCAACAGTGGCTGACTCAGGAGCTTCTCTGTGTTCCCGCCTTGGCCCATGTTGGGCAGGGTGCTAGACCGGGTGGCAAAGCATCTGGGCTGGATAATCCTGGTAGGTCCGGACTGGCCCAGACGTCCCTGGTTTGCGGACTTGATCAGGCTCTCAGTGGACGGCCGTCTGCGGCTGCCAGCGGAGCAGGGCCTATTGCATCAGGGTCCCGTGGTGATTGAGGATCCCTCCCCCTTTGGTCTTACGGCCTGGCTATTGAGCAGCAGCGTCTGAGGAAGAAGGGCTTCTCAGACAAGGTCATCGCCACTATGCTGAGAGTGAGGAAGCTACTACTACTACTATTTAGCATTTCTATAGCGCTACAAGGCGTACGCAGTGCTGCACAAACATAGAAGAAACAGTCCCTGCTCAAAGAGCTTACAATCTAATAGACAACCTTCTACTTCTACTGCTTACGCCAGGGTTTGGCTTACCTTTGCATCGTGGTGTGAGGCAGGCTCTCTTTCTCCCTTCACTGCTCCAATTTCTTCAGTGTTGGCATTCCTGCAAGAAGGTCTGGAGAAAGGCTTGTCGCTCAGTTCCCTTAAAGTCCAGGTTGAGGCTCTGGCTTGCTTCAGGGGTCGCCTGAAGGTTGCTTCCCTGGCCTCGCAGCCAGATGTGGTGCGCTTTCTCAAGGGAGTTAATCACCTACGCCCTCCTCTGCGCTCGGTGGTGCCTGCGTGGAATCTCAATCTGGTGCTAAGAGCCTTGCAGAAGCCGCCTTTTGAACCCTTGTTGAGGGCATCTCTGAAAGACCTGACGTTGAAAGCAGTCTTTTTGGTGGCTATCACTTCAGCCAGACGAGTTTCCGAGCTCCAGGCGCTATCATGTCGGGAACCCTTCCTGTAGTTCACTGAGGCAGGAGTGTCTATTCGCACGGTGCCTTCCTTCCTGCCCAAGATTGTTTCTCGTTTCCATGTGAATCAGCAGCTCTGCCTACCCTCCTTTCGTAGGGAGGACTACCCAGAGGAGTACTCTGCTCTCAAATATCTAGATGTGAGACGAGTCATCAGATACTTGGAAGTGACCAATGATTTCCGGAAGTCGGATCATCTGTTTGTGCTGTTCGCAGGTCCTCGTAAGGGTCTGCAGGCATCCAAGCCTACAGTGGCACGATGGGTCAAGGAAACCATTGCAGCGGCTTATGTGGCCGCGGGGAAGGTGCCACCTATCCAGCTGAAGGCTCACTCCACTAGAGCACAGGCGGCCTTGATGGCAGAGGCCGGGTCCGTCTCCTTGGAAGAGATTTGTAAGGCGGCAACTTGGGCGTCGGCTCATACCTTCTCCAGGCATTACTGCTTGACTGTGGGTGCTCGGGCGGAGGCCCGGTTTGGCACATCTGAGTAACAAGGGCTTGCCTTTTCTGCTCTCATAACTGTCCAATGGTCCAATACTAAGCATGAAATTTGAATAAACTGCTGTTCTGGAATCTCATAGCAATGATCAGTGAAAGCCATTGGAGAAACTAAAATGCCAGGTAAGTTAACAGAAGCATGCTAGAAATGTGAAGTCCTGCAGGCATCCATTCAGCAGTAAGTTGTGGCCATTGATGGTTGGAAAGCTGAAAATCCAAGCTTCTGCTTGAAATTGCCTTTGGTTTTGTTTGTATCTCTTGCTGGTTCAAATGTGGAAACTTTGGAATCAGATCACTTGTAAGCAGAGGTTGCTGGTACCTGTCTTCATACACCATCCATTGTTCTGTCTTACAGGCAGAGAAGCGCAGAACACTCTCCAAGATACCTGCTCCAAGAGAAGGTAACGGAATTCTCTGGTGGTTTGTAGCAATATTGGTGTCCTCATGATGCTTGCTTTTTCTGAAACACAGGGAAGAACTCAAAGTAACAGAAGCCTTGGCTAAAAAGAGCAGGCTTAGGATTGCTTTGGTTTGAATGGGAAATGTTGACAATTTCATCCTGTCCAAAAAGTAAAAGTGAGCTAGCCTGAAGGTTAGACGCTTTTGCTGCTCTGAGTCTGCCCAGTCCTCTTCAGCCTGCAGAATGAGTCTGTCTTCAGGGAATAGGGCATAAGACACACTTAATTGCCCATATTGGTGGTAAATAGCATATCTACCCCTCTGATAAGAAACCTGGGCCATTTCAGTACAGTCTGCCTACAAGATTATTAAACGTAAAGCAATACTGAACATTGAAGGAAAAGTAGTAAATATGAGGCAATCAGTTAAGGGTCCTTATAAGCTTAGTGCACACTAACAGAATTAGTATGCACTAAATGTGTGTCCTGTCTTATATCTATGGTCCACATGGCACTTAAAGCATGCTAATGGACACTAGCATGTGCTAAAATTTAGTAAAAGGAGCCATTAGTGACTAAGTTACACAGAGTATAGAGTGGTAGTTCACAGATGCTTTTCAGCTTAGCTGCAATAGAAATGCATGAGATTTGCTTGCAAATTTTCAAACTGTGGCAGACTGGAGAACCACTGGTATATAGATATGCTGTCTTAGATTTCTGAGCTCTCCTGGCCTTGCCCTCTACTCACACACCTAGGTCCTCATGATCAAAAGCAAACTCTGGCGCTAGAGGCTGTTAACGCTATACTAGCTCCAGAGTTTGCAGCCGACCCATGATCAGAGCCCTCGAGCGCCTGAAACAGCGCACTCGAGGGCTCTCAGCGCAAGTAGCATGCAAATGCATGCTAAACAGGGCTTCTAGCACAATTAGCTTGCAAATGCATGCTAATTGGCGCTTAACGCATTCATCCCCAATGATCAGCGACCAGCGCACCAAAGATTGGGTCGCTGGCCGCAGCAAAATCAACGCCAGCTCCGAGCTGACATTAGATTTTGCGGATCATTGGGGAGGAATGGTGAGCCCTGTCCAGCATGCAGTTGCATGCTGGCAGGCCCCCCTTCCCCCCCCCCCCCCCCCAAGGCAAACGCGAACGGGGGGCTGGAGAGACCCCGAAACCCCCAGAAATCGTTGCTCCATCGACAGAGGGGGGGGGGGGCTGGAGGTCCGGTGGACCTCCAGCCCACCCCGAATCCTCCCCCCCAGCGTTGTCCCTAGATTCCCTGGTGGTCCGTGATGTCGTGACACCCCCCTGGCCCTGTCCCGGCCCCCCTACCTTGTGTTGGAGGAGGGACGCAGCCTGCCTGTCTCCCTCCTCTTCCAGTCAGTCGACGCCCAAAATGGCGGTGCCCAGCACCGCCCACTGCATCCTGGGATGCACTGGGCGGGGCTACAGACCATGTAAGGGAATCGCTCCCTTACATGGTCTGTAGCCCCGCCCAGTGCAACCCAGGATTTGGCGGCGGCCACAACGTTTTCTGGGGGTTTGGGGGGGGGGGCTCGTTGTTCGGGCCTCAGGGCAGGCTGTTTGACAGGTTTGGGCTTTTGACAGCCTAGACCTGTCAAACAAGTGCGGGAGGATTGTGCTGAGCGCATGCTCGGCACAATTCTCCCGCACTTTAAACATGATGATCAAAGGTAATAGCGCTGCTTAGATGCATTATCTTTGATAATCGATGCAGAAAAGCCCGGCGCTATTTTTAGGGCGCTGTTTGGAACAGCGCAGGGCTTTTGATCATCTGGGTCTTAGTAACCAGACCCTTGTGTAGGAATAAACATACTTAGCCTGACTGTAGAGTCAAGAGCATCCTTTGAGTACACCTGTTTGAAATACTGCATTTTCATTTCAGTTTCTGTGCTTAGCTCGCTAAGACAACCACCACATCTCTGATATTCAGTAGTGAGCAACAGGTTTTCCTGAAGAGACACAGGGTCAGTTTTCACCAAGCAATAGCTGTTTAAAAGTCACTTTTATGCGGCTAAAATAGCACCTTAGTCAAAAGGCCAACCACATGCACATAACATGAGGACAATGAACAAGAGAGGCTCTTCGGTTTGCACCAGCAGCAAGACAAAAGGAAGCAGATCCCAAAAACAGTTTAAAATAAGTACTTTATTAAAATGAACACTTGACATGGTCCATGTTTTTGCCCCAATTGAGCTGCCTCAGGGGTATAACTACAATAAAACAATATGCATTATCCATCACGTACAAGCCACTAGGTTTGTTTCAACTATTTTTATTGATGACTTTTCAAAATACAAAGAGTATACAACCGAAAGATACAATTGAAAACACATTGTAGCAATCTACCGTGATCAGTCCAAAACTGTACAAAACGTCATCAGTTTTTGAAAAAAATAAAATAAAACCTCCTCCCAACCCCCCCCCCCTATCCTCCCACCCTTCCACTTAAAAAAAAAAAAACCACCCATGACGTTCCAGCATGTGTAGTGGGAAAGTATCCTAACCAAGATAAAGCAGAAAGAAAAACTTCATACAAATAATCTAGAAAAAGAAACCTCCCTATCCACCGCATTTCATATTTCATCTTTTAAACAGTGCTTTAGAGGCCATTCAAAATCAAACTTCTCGCCCTATATGGAAGAGATTGAATATATGCATCCCAAGTTGCCAGGAACAACTTCCTCCGTTTTGAAGAGCAACTAGCCCCGCTCTGTTCCAACAGTCTATTTTCTCCATGCCCAAAAAGAGGGTATTGCCTCACCTATCCATACCTCCAATATAATTTGTTTACCCAGAGCTGTTGCTTTCCATAAAAAAAGCATGCCATAACGATTAGAAAAACGAAAAGTTTCATATTTGTCTAAAAGCAATCCTGCTGGCATATACGGCAGACAGCAGCCCAAGAGTTTCCTCAGATAATGCGTTATCTTCCATCTTAAGTAGAGGAGTGTGGTAGCCGTGTTAGTCCACTCTTAAGGTTATCAATAGGAATCAAACAAAATAAAACATGGAAAAGAAAATAAGATGATACCTTTTTTATTGGACATAACTTAATACATTTCTTGATTAGCTTTCGAAGGTTGCCCTTCTTCCTCAGATCGGAAATAAGCAAATGCTTATTTCCGATCTGAGGAAGAAGGGCAACCTTCGAAAGCTAATCAAGAAATGTATTAAGTTATGTCCAATAAAAAAGGTATCATCTCATTTTCTTTTCCATGTTTTATTTTGTTTGATTCCTATTGATAACCCAGATAATGCAAAATAGCCCTCCAAAATAATTGCACTTTTGAACATTCCCAAAAAGCATGGAAGAATTAGGGCCTTTATTACATTTCGGGCATACCAGTGTCCCCACCCCACCAATATTGAATACCTGCTCCTGTGTAAAATAAGCCCTATGTAAAACTCTATACTGACATTCTCTCAGTTCAGCACTTAGAGATGTCAGGAATACTCTTAATCGAGGTCATAAAATCTGCAACAGTCCTGACTCCATTTACACAGAAGAGCCACTTGAGGTCTGGCAACTGAAAGCCGATGAAGCTCCTTATAAAGAGAAGAAACGGACAAGCCGCTCTCTAAACTTTCCAAAAAATTCCTACAAGTGGTGTCCTAAAGGGAAGGCCAAACCCCCTCTATCCAAAGACTGGTGGTAATGCTGCAGCTGTCGATACGCCAAAAAATCTCGAGATTCCACCACTCCCTTAGCCTGTAACTGTGCCCAAGATAACATCCGACCCTCGTCTCCCATCACATGCTGTAAGAGTCATCCCCTATAAGGCCCATCGTCAAAAACTAACATCTAGTCCTGGTGAAAATTGCAAATTGCCTTGAATAGGGATCTAATCTGAAATTTCTGGATTCCCTCCTAACAGAAGGACCAAGTGGAGGAGTGGCCTAGTGGTTAGGGTGGTGGACTTTGGTCCTGGGGAACTGAGGAACGGAGTTCGATTCCCAGCACAAGTAGCTCCTTGTGACTCTGGGCAAGTCACTTAACCCTCCATTGCCTGCCGCATTGAGCCTGCCATGAGTGGGAAAGCGCGGGGTACAAATGTAACAAAAAAAAAATATCGCCAAATCTCTCGCAAAGGCTGAAAAATTACATTCTGACGAATCCCAGTCGGTAAAGTTCTCAGTGGGCCTCGTAGAAGGGAGTTGACGTGCCATGGCGAATAAAATTCAGCTTCATAATCTATTGGAGTAAAGTCCTGTTCACCCAAAAACCACTCCCCAAGATGGCAAAGTAAACAAGCTTGATTATACATTTGTAAATTGGGCAGCCCCATACCCCCATGTTTCCACGAACCTATTAAATATTTAAAAGCCATTTTTGGCTTCTTACCTGCCCAATAAAATTTAGAAAGAAGTTTCTGTAGAGAATTTAAATCTCGTTTCAATAGACAAGAGGCAATAACTGTAAAGTGTAAAGCCATTTGGGGAACAGGACCATATTAAAAAGTTGTATTTGGCCATGTACCGACAAAGGAAGATAAAGCCACTGAGAGACAATATCTAGTAGAGTCCAGTAACCTAGGTATATTACATTCATACAGTAACATGGCCTCATAAGGTAATCGAATCCCCAGATAAGTAAATGAAAGGGGTTCCCAATGTAGAGGAAACGGGCCTACCCAATCTCTTTGCACCAATTTAGCAGTAAGTAATGCCAAAGACTTTTCAAGTTTTAACTTGAAACCGGAAAAGTCACCATATTCCACAAAGCTATCCATAAGCATCTCCAATGACCTCTGAGGATCAGTAGCATGCAATAAAATATCGATCGCAAAAGCAGATAGTTTAAATTCCTGTAAGCCAAGTCTAACTCCTTTAATTTCAGGGTTACCCATGATTTCTCTGATCTAAGGAGAGAACAGATAATAGCGGAGATAGAGGGCAACCCTGTCGCATACCCCTACTTTACATAAGTACATAAGTAATGCCACACTGGGAAAAGACCAAGGGTCCATCGAGCCTAGCATCCTGTCCACGACAGCGGCCAATCCAGGCCAAGGGCACCTGGCAAGATTCCCAAACATACAAACATTCTATACATGTTATTCCTGGAAGGGTGATGAAAAACACCATTTATTCAAATCATTTCCTGAGGTGAAGCATACAGTGTCTTAACTGCATTCTTCCACACTATATTGACGCAAAGTGGCAAAAATTTCCAAGCAACACGATCAAAAGCTTTTTCCACATCGAAGCTGACTAACAAAGATGGAATATGGGCACGTTCCACCTGTTCAAGTGAAATAAGAATTTTCCACAAATTCCTAGTAATTGTACATCCTCAAACAAAACCAGCCTGTGGCTTAGCTATCACAGAGGGTAGCACGTGAGCCAATCGATTTGCCAAAATCTTAGCAAACAATTTAGCTTCCACATTCAGCAATGAAATAGGCCTATACGAGGAAGGCTGCATAGGATCCTTCCCCAGCTTCAACAATAATATAATCTGGGCTAGTTGCAAAGATTCAGGCAAACACCCGTCCAAAACAAACTGTGTAAACAGAGATTGCAATATGGGGACAATGGAAGGTGATAAAAGTTTGTAAAATTCTGCTGTAAAGCTGTCTGGGCCTGGCGCCTTATATAAGGCACTTTGTTGGATTGCCAAGGACGACACCTCTTCAGTTATAGGTGCATCAAGCTTACATTTAGCCTCCCCCGAGAACTGTGGTAATTCCAGGTATTTAAAAATATTTCTCCTTCCAAATCCTCTCCTACAGGGCGAGTATAAAGGTGTTGATAATATTTCTGAAAGACATCTACAATCTTCAAATCTTTCCTCACCAAGACCCCATCTCCTCGATCTGAGATATATTAGGGGAGCCTCTGGATCGAGAGGACATGAAATGAGATTGAAGAGGGGCAGACTCAAGAAAAATGTCAGGAAGTATTTTTTCACGGAGAGAGTAGTGGATGCTTGGAATGCCCTCCCGTGGGAGGTGGTGGAAATGAAAACAGTAACGGAATTCAAACATGCGTGGGATAAGCATAAAGGAATCCTTTGCCGAAGGAATGGATCCTCAGGAGCTTAGTCAAGATCGGGAGGCGGGGATAGGGCTGGGCAGACTTATATGGTCTGTACCAGAGCCGGTGGTGGGAAGCGGGACTGGTGGTTGGGAGGCGGGGATAGTGCTGGACAGACTTGTACGGTCTGTGCCAGAGCCGGTGGTTGGGAGGCAGGGCTGGTGGTGGGGAGGTGAGGATAGTGCTGGGCAGACTTATACGGTCTGTGCCTGTGCCAGAGCCGGTGGTTGGGAGGTGGGGCTGGTGGTTGGGAGGCGGGGATAGTGCGGGGCAGACTTATACGGTCTGTGCCCTGAAGAGCACAGGTACAAATCAAAGTAGGGTATACACAAAAAGCAGCAAATATGAGTTATCTTGTTGGGCAGACTGGATGGACCGTGCAGGTCTTTTTCTGCCGTCATCTACTATGTTACTATGTTACTATTTAACTAAGTTTGCCAAAAGTTTCCCAGATTTGTTACTATGACAATGTAACTGAAATTTTTAATATAATATTCTATCGATTTTATCCCCCGAGCATGAAGAAGCTCACCCAAGGACGTCTGTGGAGCCAACAGTAAACTACGCTAATGTACAGAAGGAGACTTCCCATATTGATCACGTGCCTTAATTAGTTGCCGTAAAATCTCCCGATTTCTTGCCTTCCTCTTGAAAGAAGTATATGCTAAGATTTCTCCTCTCAACACTGCCTTGGCAGCTTCCCAAAAAAGTACCGGGGTATGCACATGTCCGGCATTATTATTCTGATAATCATCCCATTTACGCAAAAGATAGTCACGAAACTCAGAATCCCAATACAAATGTGCCGGAAAACACCAGCAATGTGCCTTGTCCCCTAATTGTCCAAGAGTGAAAGAACACCACACCAGAGCATGATCAGACACACTATAGGGGCCGATCCCTACATCAAGAACCGAAGAAAAAAAAAAGAGGAAGAGACTAGCCAATAATCAATTTGAGACCGAGACCCATGAGCTCTCAACAAATGCGTATAGTCTCAATCCATGGGATGTAGTGTCCTCCAAACTACTACTACTTAACATTTCTAAAGCGCTACTAGGGTTATGCAGCGCTGTACAATTTAACATGGAAGGACAGTCCCTGCTCAAGGAGCTTACAACCTAAAGACAGGTGTACAATCTAGAGACAAGTGTACAATCTAAAAGACAAGTGTAGAGTCAATCTGATAGGGCATACTATATTTCTCGAAAGGTTAGGTACCGAAAGCAGCATTGAAGAGGTGAGTTTTAAGCAGAGATTTGAAGATGGGTAGGGAGGGGGCTTGGCGTAGGGGAAGAGGAAGATTGTTCCAGGCATAGGGTGAGGCAAGGCAGAATGAACGGAGCCTGGAGTTGGCAGTGGTGGAGAAGGGTACTGACAGGAGGGATTTGTCCTGAGAGCGGAGGTTACGGGCGGGAACATAGGGGGAGATGAGGGTAGAGAGGTAGTGAGGAGCCGCAGACCGGGTGCATTTGTAGGTAAGAAGGAGAAGTTTGAATTGTATGCGGTATCTGATCGGAAGCCAGTGAAGTGACTTGAGGAGAGGGGTGATATGAGTATATCGGTTCTGGCGGAATATAAGATGTGCGGCAGCGTTCTGAATGGATTGAAGGGGGGATAGATGGCTAAGTGGGAGGCCAGTGAGGAGTAAGTTGCAGTAGTCAAGGCGAGAGGTAATGAGAGCGTGGACGAGAGTTCGTGTGGTGTACTCAGAGAGGAAGGGGTGAATTTTGCTGATGTTGAAGAGGAAGAAGCGACAGGTCTTGGCAGTCTGTTGGATATGCGCAGAGAAGGAGAGGGAGGAGTCGAAGATGACTCCGAGGTTGCGGGCAGATGGGACGGGGAGGATGAGGGTGTTATCAACTGAGATAGAGAATGGAGGAAGAGGAGAAGTGGGTTTAGGTGGAAAGACGAGGAGCTCGGTTTTGGACATGTTCAGCTTCAGGTGGCGGTTGGACATCCAGGCAGCAATGTCGGATAAGCAGGCCGATACCTTGGCCTGGGTCTCCGCGGTGATGTCTGGTGTGGAGAGTTATAGCTGGGTGTCATCAGCATAAAGATGATACTGAAAACCATGAGATCAGTGAGCCTAGGGAAGAGGTGTAGATTGAGAAGAGAAGGGGTCCAAGGACAGATCCCTGGGGAACTCCAACAGATAGTGGGATGGGAGTGGAGGAAGATCCATGAGAGTGTACCCTGAAGGTGCGGTGGGAGAGATAAGAGGAGAACCAGGAGAGGACAGAGCCTTGGAACCCAAAAGAGGATAGTGTGGCAAGAAGTAAATCATGATTGACAGTGTCTAATGCAGCGGATAGATCGAGGAGGATGAGGATGGAATAGTGGCCTCTGGATTTGGCGAGGAGCAGGTCGTTGCAGACTTTAGAGAGTGCTGTTTCTGTCGAGTGTAGAGGGCGAAAACCGGATTGAAGTGGATCGAGGATGGCACGAGAGGAGAGAAAATCAAGGCAGCGACTGTGAACGGCGCGCTCGAGTATTTTGGAGAGGAAGGGTAGGAGAGAGATGGGGCGGTAGTTGGAGGGGCAGGTAGGGTCAAGTGATGGTTTTTTTAGGAGAGGTGTGACTACGGCGTGCTTGAAGGTGTCAGGGACAGTTGCAGTGGAGAGAGGTTAAGGATGCGACAGATGGAGGGGTGACAGTATGGGAGATGGTGTTAAGTAGGTTGGTGGGGATGGGATTGGAGGAACAGGTGGTGCATTTTGAGGAGGAAAGAAGGCGGGAGGTTTCATCCTCGGTGATCTCAGGAAAGGAGGAGAAAGAGGCCATGGTTGGTTGTTGGATGGGGCTACAGGCTGAAGAGGAGGTGGTGGCTTGGTAGTGAACTCAAGGTTGATCTTTTGCACCTTGTCGCGGAAGTAGTCAGCCAGTGATTGAGGAGAGAGTGAAGTGGGAGCGGGGGGCACTTTGAGGAGGGAGTTAAGGGTGGTGAAGAGACGAGGGTTGGAGCTGAGAGAATTGGTCAATTGAGTGTAATAGTCCTGTTTTGCAAGGAATAGGGAGAAATGGAAGGAGGATAACATGAAACATCCAGAAGATGCAAAGTAGAGCAAATCAAGTTGATACCCCGACTAGGATTCCCAACGTCTCGCGAAGAATTTGGAGATCTATCCAAAGTTGAGTCATGTACCAAATTAAAATCCCCTCTCATAAGGACAGGAACATCAGGCAGCCCAAGTATCTTATGTGTAAGTATTTGTATAAATTTATGATCTTACATGTTAGGGCCATAGATATTACACAGGAACAAATGGTCTGTTACAAATAGTAACTGTAGCAATGAGAAACCTACCATTAGGGTCTTTCCAAGTCTGCAACACTTGAACAGCCAACCTTTTCTGAAAAAGAATCAACAGCCCTGCTTTATGATTTATTGCTGGGGTGTCCACCAAATCCCCAACCCACCATCTTTTAAATTTCAGATGCTCTATGGTAGATATATAGGTTTCTTGTAAAAACACCAAATCTGCTCTCTGCCGATTTAAAGCCTGCAAAATTTTTTTTGTCTCAACAGGAGAAGATACTCCATTAGTCCTAATCCCCACTACACACGCCTTCCCACCACATTGTAACAGCCCATCATGGTGAAACAGAGAAACAAGTACCAAAACATTCCCCCACGAAAAATATGCTGATTCCAACCCTTACTCCCAACAAACATAATTCCCTCCCTTCCACCCCCCTGCCCTTGTATTTTCCCTCCCATGTTAATAAGACTACGTAAGCCACATTGAGCCTGCAAATAGGTGGGAAAATGTGGGATACAAATGCAATAAATAAAAAATAAATCACACAACGCCCAGTATAGGACGAGGTCCGCGTGGGAATCTCGCCCCTGAAACCCCACCCTTCTTGCAAACTTATATAATACTAACAAAGTGAAGTACATCAGGATTTTGCAATAATGGTTACCAACATCTCTCTTCACACAAAATATAAGTACATAAGTACATAAGTAGTGCCATACTGGGAAAGACCAAAGGTCCATCTAGCCCAGCATCCTGTCACCGACAGTGGCCAATCCAGGTCAAGGGCACCTGGCACGCTCCCTAAACGTAAAAACATTCCAGACAAGTTATACCTAAAAATGCGGAATTTTTCCAAGTCCATTTAATAGCGGTCTATGGACTTGTCCTTTAGGAATCTATCTAACCCCTTTTTAAACTCCGTCAAGCTAACCGCCCGTACCACGTTCTCCGGCAACGAATTCCAGAGTCTAATTACACGTTGGGTGAAGAAAAATTTTCTCCGATTCGTTTTAAATTTACCACACTGTAGCTTCAACTCATGCCCTCTAGTCCTAGTATTTTTGGATAGCGTGAACAGTCGCTTCACATCCACCCGATCCATTCCACTCATTATTTTATACACTTCTATCATATCTCCCCTCAGCCGTCTCTTCTCCAAGCTGAAAAGCCCTAGCCTTCTCAGCCTCTCTTCATAGGAAAGTCGTCCCATCCCCACTATCATTTTCGTCGCCCTTCGCTGTACCTTTTCCAATTCTACTATATCTTTTTTGAGATACGGAGACCAGTACTGAACACAATACTCCAGGTGCGGTCGCACCATGGAGCGATACAACGGCATTATAACATCCGCACACCTGGACTCCATACCCTTTCTAATAACACCCAACATTCTATTCGCTTTCCTAGCCGCAGCAGCACACTGAGCAGAAGGTTTCAGCGTATCATCGACGACGACACCCAGATCCCTTTCTTGATCCGTAACTCCTAACGTGGAACCTTGCAAGACGTAGCTATAATTCGGGTTCCTCTTACCCACATGCATCACTTTGCACTTGTCAACATTGAACTTCATCTGCCACTTGCACGCCCATTCTCCCAGTCTCGCAAGGTCCTCCTGTAATCGTTCACATTCCTCCTGCGACTTGACGACCCTGAATAATTTTGTGTCATCGGCGAATTTAATTACCTCACTAGTTATTCCCATCTCTAGGTCATTTATAAATACATTAAAAAGCAACGGACCCAGCACATTTGTGTGCAAAACTCTTATTTTTATTTATTGCATTTGTATCCCACATCATCGCACCTCTTTGCAGGCTCAATGTGGCTTACAATACATCATGGGTACTGGAAATAGAAGTGAATATACAATAGGTTTACAGAGGGTTTGTGTTACATGGTGTTAAAGCAAAAGACATAAGACAGTACTAAAGTTCAAAAGATTATACAGTTACATGATGGTGTTAAAGCAAAAGACATTATAAGACAGTACTAAAAGATTATACAATTACACATGTTGATCTTTGTGATATATCTCGTCAAAGAATATTCATTGTGGATATCCTGAAAACACGACTGGCTGGTCCAGTCCTGGAGTTGCCCCTTGCCACTCAGGTTTTCAGGATATCCACAATTAATATTCATGAACTTGATTTGCACACACTGCTTCCATTATATGCAAATTAAATTCATGTATATTCATTGTGGATATGCTGAAAACCTGACAAGAAAGAGGTAAAACCCTGCTGTAGGGTATGCATATTCAGGTATTTTGCTGCCTTGAAATTCTCACATCAAGATCCCTCAACCACCTAGCATATATAGCTCCTTTGGGTTTTTGTTCCACAATTGCATCGCTCTGCATTTCTTTGCTTTTAAATTTAAACTGCCAAAAATTAGACAAATCTAACTTTTATAGACTGCTCATGTTGTCTACTCCCTCTGCGTTGTCTACTTGGTTGCAAATCTTTGCAAAACAAAAGCATAGTCTTGCCATACTGGGACAGTCTGAAGGTCCATCGGGTCCAGTATCCTGTTTCCAACAGTGGCCAATCTAGGTCACAGGTACCTGACAAGATCACAGAACAGAAACCGATTTTATGCAGCTTATCCTAGAAGCAGTGGATTTTCCCAAGTCCATCTTAATAATGCTTATGGACTTTTCTTTTTGGAAAGTATCCAAACCTTTTTTAAACCCTTCTAAACTAACTTTTACCACATTCTGTGGCAATGAATTCGAGTTTAATTACACGTGAGTGAAAAAATATTTTCTATCTCCCATCAGCTATCTCTTCTTCAAGCTGAAGTGCCCTAGCTGCTTTAGCTGTTCCTTATAGGGAAGTAGTCCCATCCCCTTTTTCATAACCAAATGAGGAGCATAGCCATGGGTGGACCTGGGCCCACCCAACAGCGGTGCACCCTTGCCAATACCGGAGCAAGCTAAGCTCCCATGTCCGCCTTTTCACTCTGCAACTGCTCCTGTTCAAAAGGGTTTCTGGCAGCATGTAACAATTGCTGCCAGCTGACCCGGAAGCCTTTCCTCTGTCACTGCGCTCCATTTTAAAGGATCACCGGCAGCATGTAAGAATCACTGCCAGCTGACCGTAAGCCTTCCCTCTGCTGCGTCTTCCTCCCCCAACTATGATCTAATTTCCTGGGAGGAAAGATGTGGCAGAGGGGAAGGCTTCTGGGTCAGCCGGCAGCATTTCAGTAATTCTTATATGCTGCCTGCGATCCTTAGTTTGAAGTTCTTTGGGTGCTCCTGATGCTGCGTTGGGGGGGAGGGGGGTTGGAGAGAGGGAAACTTGTTGGGCATGGTAGGGGAGGGGAGATTGAGATGCTGCATGGGCAGGTAGAAGAGAGGGGTCATTTTTAGACATGGGGGAGAGAGGGAGATACAGCAAGGAGGGGGGAGTGGTATAATTGTATTGTGGGGAGGGAAGGAGATAGCTGCACAGGAGAGAAGGATAAGGGAGAAATGTTGGAGATATGGAGAGATGCTGCATGGTGGAGGAGAGAGATGTTAGATTTGGGATGCAAGGGTGAGCGAGTGATGGTGAACAATGGAAGAGGAAAATGAGGGAACGATATTAAAAGAGAGGGTGGAGGAGAGATATGCTACACAGTAATGGGGAAAGAGGGAGATGTTGGATCCAAGGGTAGAAGGGAGTGAGGGGGAAATGCTGGACTATGGGCAGGAGGGAGGAGAGGTAGAAATTCTGGCCCACAGGGGAAGGGACAGGAAGATGCTGAGAGGGGGTGGAGGGTGGGGAGATGAGAAAGAGGGAGCCGATGGTGGGCTAGAAGGGTTGGAAGGAGGTAGACACTGGGATGGTGGAACCATGTGGGAGAGGCCAAGGAAATGAACGCGAGGGCGATAATGTTTACAGAGAGTAGAAATATGATTATGGGGAGTAGGGTGGGGAAAGATTGCAGCTTTTTATCCAAAACAACCTCTCTGGTTGCGGTGACTTCTGTAATCTCTGCAGTCCATGTGAAGCTTACCAAAGGGCTAGGCAGGCTGTGCTGCTCTATCCTTTTTGCGGCAATTTTTGCCATCCTAGCTCACACTCTCCAGGCACTTAAGGTGTCCTGGGCCTTGGATATAGGTGAATGCTGTGGTGTTTACTGATTGCAAATTTCAAACTACTGATCAGAACTATAACTTTTTTTAATTCAGTTATGTAAATGTTCAACCTTGATATTTCAAAACAGGGGGAAAAGACCTTAGTGGCTTCACGGCCCATAAGACTAGTTAAAACCTCGTATGACCACCATTGCTCTGAAAAAACACTGAATATCTATATCAGTGGCGTAGCCAAGGGTGGGCTTGGGTGGGCCCAGGCCCACCCACTTTGGGTTCAGGCCCACCCAGTAGCAGCATACCTATGATGTGGCTGGCAGGGATCCCCAAGCCCCACCAGCCGAAAACTCCCAACAAGTGTCCCTCCTGCATACCTTGTAAGTAGCAGATCTTCGCCTGCAGTGAGCAGTGACATACATACTGCTCGCACCGGCCCCACAGCCTTCCCTCTGATATATTTCTGCCTAGGCGGAAGCAGGAAGTTGCATCAGAGGGAAGGGTGTGGGGCCAACATGAGCAGTGTGTATTAGTTGCTGCTTGCTGCTGGTGAAAATCTGCTTTTTAAAAGGTATACAGGAGAGGGGGGATGTTTGAGAGACCATATGGCATTGCAGGCGAGAGGAGAGACCAAATCACCTGTGGGATGGGGTGAGGTTCTTCTGCCCACCCATCTTGGGCCCAGGCCCACCCAAAATTGGGTGTCTGGCTACGCCCCTGATCTATATATTTCATCGTTACAACATTGTGTTTATTTTTTTTCTTTAACATATTGACTTTTTTATAGTAAAATGTTTTAACAATGCTTATTGTCCACTTTAATAATGGTAAACTTTAACTTTGAACGGGTATTTGGCTCTACAGAGCCATCAGTTTCGCTAAGGCTGACTTCTTCAGGAGTTAGTCCGCTCAGTGATAAAACTCACTTTATGCCTCAACTTAATATATTTGAACCTACAACAAAATACAAGCAGTGAATGATTTAAACAAAGCTCTGGTGCAAAATAGTAAAAAATTTTTAGATACATTAAAAGCAGGAAACCGGCCAAAGAGTCGGTTGGGCCGCTGGACGAAAATGGTGTTAAAGGGGCGATCAAGGAGGACAAAGCCGTAGCGGAGAAATTAAATGAATTCTTTGCTTCGGTCTTCACCGAGGAGGATTTGGGGGGGACACCGGTGCCGGAAAGAATATTTGAAGCGGGGGAGTCGGAGAAACTAAACAAATTCTCTGTAACCTTGGAGGATGTAATGGGTCAGTTCAGCAAGCTGAAGAGTAGTAAATCACCGGGACCTGATGGTATTCATCCCAGAGTATTAATAGAACTAAAAAATGAACTTGCGGAGCTACTGTTAGAAATATGCAATCTGTCCCTAAAATCGAGTGTAATACCGGAAGACTGGAGGGTAGCCAATGTTACTCCGATTTTTAAGAAGGGTTCCAGAGGAGATCCGGGAAATTATAGACCGGTGAGTCTGACGTCGGTGCCGGGCAAGATGGTGGAGGCTATTATTAAGAATAAAATTGCAGAGCATATACAAAAACATGGACTGATGAGACAAAGTCAGCACGGATTTAGTGAAGGGAAGTCTTGCCTCACCAATCTAATGCATTTTTTGAGGGGGTAAGCAAACATGTGGACAATGGGGAGCCGGTTGATATTGTATATCTGGATTTTCAGAAGGCGTTTGACAAAGTGCCGCACGAAAGACTCCTGAAGAAATTGCAGAGTCATGGAATCGGAGGTAGGGTACTATTATGGATTAAGAACTGGTTGAAAGATAGGAAGCAGAGAGTAGGATTGCGTGGCCAGTATTCTCAGTGGAGGAGGGTAGTTAGTGGGGTCCCGCAGGGGTCTGTGCTGGGTCCGTTGCTTTTTAATGTATTTATAAATGACCTAGAGATGGGAATAACTAGTGAGGTAATTAAATTCGCCGATGACACAAAATTATTCAGGGTCGTCAAGTCGCAGGAGGAATGTGAACGATTACAGGAGGACCTTGCGAGACTGGGAGAATGGGCGTGCAAGTGGCAGATGAAGTTCAATGTTGACAAGTGCAAAGTGATGCATGTGGGTAAGAGGAACCCGAATTATAGCTACGTCTTGCAAGGTTCCACGTTAGGAGTTACGGATCAAGAAAGGGATCTGGGTGTCGTCGTCGATGATACGCTGAAACCTTCTGCTCAGTGTGCTGCTGCGGCTAGGAAAGCGAATAGAATGTTGGGTGTTATTAGGAAGGGTATGGAGTCCAGGTGTGCGGATGTTATAATGCCGTTGTATCGCTCCATGGTGCGACCGCACCTGGAGTATTGTGTTCAGTACTGGTCTCCGTATCTCAAAAAAGATATAGTAGAATTGGAAAAGGTACAGCGAAGGGCGACGAAAATGATAGTGGGGATGGGACGACTTTCCTATGAAGAGAGGCTGAGAAGGCTAGGGCTTTTCAGCTTGGAGAAGAGACGGCTGAGGGGAGATATGATAGAAGTGTATAAAATAATGAGTGGAATGGATCGGGTGGATGTGAAGCGACTGTTCACGCTATCCAAAAATACTAGGACTAGAGGGCATGAGTTGAAGCTACAGTGTGGTAAATTTAAAACGAATCGGAGAAAATTTTTCTTCACCCAACGTGTAATTAGACTCTGGAATTCGTTGCCGGAGAACGTGGTACGGGCGGTTAGCTTGACGGAGTTTAAAAAGGGGATGGATAGATTCCTGAGGGACAAGTCCATAGACCGCTATTAAATGGACTTGGAAAAATTCCGCATTTTTAGGTATAACTTGTCTGGAATGTTTTTACATTTAGGGAGCGTGCCAGGTGCCCTTGACCTGGATTGGCCACTGTCGGTGACAGGATGCTGGGCTAGATGGACCTTTGGTCTTTCCCAGTATGGCACTACTTATGTACTTATGTACTTATAAATACCTTAAGATACGCTTCCGCTGCTTATCTTGCCATACACTTTTGTTCAAAATGGCAGTGCGTTAAGTAAGAGACGCTGTTGATCGGAAATGCTGGAAGTGACTATAGTTTTTCTTCACTAAAGACTTTTAAACAAATGTTTTTATAAAAAGGCTCTGCAGTCAGTGTTACTATTAAAACCCACAGGTTCTAACACGTGTAATCGCTAGTTTTCTCCCCCTGTCCCCACCCTTAATATTGTCCAAGGTTCCGGAGCTTTGCTTAAATCATTCACTGCTTGTATTTTGTTGTAGCTTCAAATATATTAAGTGGAGGCATAAAGCAATTTTTATTGCTGAGAGAGCTAGCTCCTGAAGAAGCCAGCCTTAGTGAAACGGATGGTTCCATAGAGCCAAATACCCGCTCAAAGTTGTCTACCTTGTCTTCATTAAAGTGGACAATAAGCATTTTTAAAAACAATTTTTACTATAAAATATAAAAAGTAACAAGACTGAAATGTTAAGGAAAGAATAAAGACAATGTTGTAATGATGAAATACTATATAGATATTCAGGGATTTTTCAGATCGATGGTCATATTGTGAGGATTTAACTAGCCCATAATATAGGGCTGTGAAGCCACTGAGGTCTTTCCCCCTGTTTTGAAATATCAAGGTTGAAATTTACAGCAGTGAATTAAAAGTTGGACTTATTTTGATCAGTAGTGTGTAGCACAATGTTATTTCTACTACTGATCATGTCTATAACAGTGCTATATGCATTATATGCAGCTACTTTGTCCCTAGAGGGCTCACAATTTGTTTTTATACCTGGGGCATTGGAGGGTTAAGTGACTTTCCCAAGGTCACAAGGAGCTGCAGTGGGAATCAAACCCAGGTTACCAGGATCAAAGCCTGCTGTACTAACCATTGGGCCACTCCTCCACTAAGTCTTCAGTTCATCTTTACTACTAATCTGCTACTTGCAAATTTGAAAAACATGGACCCTGAAGAAAGGGAGGGTTCACTGGATCTCAGCCTAGCAGCATCTAACCCCCTCGCATAGCACCCAAGACAAACTCCCCTCCCCCGCTCCTTGACTGTAAGTGAGAGGAACTGGCAACTGTCACCTTCCGGTAAAAGTAGTGTCTGCCCTTCATATTGCAGAGGGTATGAGACGGTGTAAAGACTCAACGCTAGTTTTTTGTTGTTTTTGTGTGTGTTTTGTTTTTTTCCTTAACAGCCCTGCATAAGCCTCTGTGCCATGTGGTCTTTAGTAGGACCAGATTGGATGAGGAATCATTTGCTTGTAATCGGTGATTCGAATGAATGATATTGCTTTTATATACAAAGCTTTTTAATTTTTTTGTGAATTTTTCATTTTAATGGTAGCTTATAGAAACTTTTCTGACATAATTCTGTAAATGTTTGGAGCTAATTTGGTTCATGGTGTTGGGACAGTCATTTATTTTGTTTGCTGCCTTTTCTAATCCTTTGGAGCTTCATTTGCAGATTCTGGTTATGGCGGGTCTCTGAACATATGTGACCATAAGCTGTGCTAGGCTTTACTAAGAATCTTTAATTGCTAAGTACCCAAATTGTCAAGATATATAGTGTGGTTAGAGATGGCCTGAATGACTGCAATTGGGGACACTTTTTTGTAAAAAGTTGTGCTAAAGATATCCTGATTAGATTTTTGGATACTTATGGTGTTTGAGTTGATTTTGTTTTAGCTATGCTGATGTATTAACAATAATATAATTAGTTCCATCATCAAATCCCAGAGTGATTACAAATGATCAAAACTGACAAATCCCATGCCTTGTGTGCCACCCATCTGAACACATCCTTGTGTTCTACTTTTTTTTTTTTTTTTCTTTGTTTCCTACTTTTCAGTTTTACAGTGTTTGATTGCTTTCAATAAAGTCAAATCACAAACAGGACAAAACCTCCACGTCAGAAAAGACCAAACAGGAGAAAGTAGAGGCTGATCAAAGGACAGATCCAACTCTGGAAATGTAATTAAAATCTACTTTATTGATGCAGATATTCATGAACCCGACATGGTCCGTGTTTCGGCGTATCACAATGCCTACTACATCACGGGTCAAATCAATAATTCACCATTAGAATGGCCCTCCATTTTTTGCATCACTGGACGCAGCCAGAAACACTCCCAAGTTTGTAGGCGTTGTGATACGCCGAAACATGGACCATGTCGGGTCCATGAATAGACAGCTGAGGGGAGATATAGAGGTCTATAAAATGAGTGGAGTGGAATGGGTAGACGTGAAGCGTCTGTTTACGCTTTCCAAAAATACTAGGACTAGGAAGCATGCTTCTTCACTCAACATGTAATTAAACTCTGGAATTTGTTGCCAGAGAATGTGGTAAAGGCGGTTAGCTTAGCAGAGTTTAAAAAAACGTTTGGACAGCTTTCTAAAGGAAAAGGCCATATACCATTATTAAATGGGACTTGGAGAAAATCCACTATTTCTGGGATAAGCAGCATAAAATGTTTTGTACTTTTTTGGGATCTTGCTAGGTATTTGTGACCTAGATTGGCCACTGTTGGAAACAGGATGCTGGGCTTGATGGACCTTTGGTCTGTCCCAGAATGGCAATACTTATGTACTTATGATCAGTCTCTACTTTCTCCTCTTTGGTGCTTTCAATAAAGATCTTTTACAAAAAAGTGGATGTGGTTATGCCAGACACATGCTGCCCCAGTGGTACCTTCAGCACACTTCAGGAGTATTACATTGCCTGATCTTTCTCTTCTGCATTGACATGTTCTAGCGTGTTCTCAAGTGCTGCGGAGTCGGTCTTCCAAACTGGTTCCAATTTCAGAAGCTCTTCCACTAGACAACCCTATGGAAGTGGAATCTGCTGTTCAGCAACCAATTAAACAGAATTCTGCTATTCCTGGTGAGTGGAGTAAAGTGAAGTATAAGGTAATGTCTAAAGAATGGACTAAGCTACGTTCACCTGAAAAGTTGCCTAGTAAAGAGCCAGCAGTGAAGGAATTATGTTCTATGATGAAGTGTCTCCAAGTTGGCTTTTCTAGAGCAGGGGTTCTCGACCCAGGCTTTGAGACATATACCCAGCCAGTCAGGATACCCACAATTAAGAGCTTCAAAGTCAACCTCAAGACCTGGCTTTTCAGACCAGCTTTTGGAGAGGCAGGCTGACTGGACCCACCAACTCAAGGCAACTTTAAACTTTGCGCTCTCTCCCCTGAGTTTTTTTTTTTTTTACCTTTTCTATCATTACCTTTATCTGAACTTAGTCTGTACACTGCTCTGTTCTGCTCTGGCAGCTAGAATAGTCTAGCAAATCCAAGTAAATAAAATATAGGTGAGAAATTTGCATCTCCATTCTTTGCAAATCTGTCATGCATACTCATTGTGGATAATATTTCTCCCAGTTTAACAAAATTGCACTGGTTGTCCATTGAGGCCAGAGTAACTTGCTAAGGATGTAAAAAAAATTGAAGTGGTGCAAAGAAAAGCTACGAAAATAGTATGGGATTTGCGTTACAAGACGTATGAGGAGAGACTTGCGCACCTGAACATGTATACCCTGGAGGAGAGGAGAAACAGGGGTGATATGATACAGACGTTCAAATATTTGAAAGGTATAAATCCGCAAACGAACCTTTTCTGGAGATGGGAAGGCGGTAAAATGAGAGGACATGAAATGAGATTGAAGGAGGGCAGACTGAAGAAAAATGTCGGGAAGTATTTTTTCACAGAGAGAGTGGTGGATACTTGGAATGCCCTCCCGCGGGAGGTGGTGGAGATGAAAAAAGTAACGGAATTCAAAAATGCGTGGGATAAACATTAAGGAATCCTGTTTGGAAGGAATGGATCCTCAGAAGCTTAGCCGAGATTGGGTGGCAGAGCCGGTGGGGGGAGGCGGGGCTGGTGGTTGGGAGGTGGGCTTTGTTCTGGGCAGACTTCTACTGTCTGTGCCCTGAAAATGGCAGAAACAAATCAAGGTCAGGTATACACATAAAGTAGCACATATGAGTTTAAATTGTTGGGCAGACTAGATGGACCGTGAAGGTCTTTTTCTGCCGTCATCTACTATGTTACTATGTTTCCTTTTCAAGGTCATGCATGGCCTAGAACCTAATTATCTTTACAGCCATTTCCAGTTCCTCACTGCCCAGAGGGCAAGACAAAAGGGTGCCGCAATCTTCTTGTTCCCCTTGGTTAAGGGGAAGAAGACTATGCTTATTTGAGTTTTGGCCTTTCAGGCAGCCAGACATTTGAAAGATTTTGCTGACATCTTTCATTCCTCTTTTTTGTGTGTGTGTGTGTGTGTGTGTGTGTGTGTGTGTGTGTGTGTTTCAGAAATTTTTGTATAGAAATTCTTGACACGAATATTTTCCTAGCTCTTATTCCTAGAAGATTGTTTCTGGTTTCTTGCGATTGTGTTACCTACTGTGAAGTATTAGAGGGATGAGAAGACGGCTGAGGGGAGATATGATAGAGGTCTATAAAATAATGAGTGGAGTGGAACGGATAGACATGAATCGTTTACTCTTTCCAAAAATACTAGGTTTAAGGTGCATGCGATGAAGCTGCAAAGTAGTAAATTTAATACGCATTGGAGAAAATTTTTTTTTTCACTCAACGTGTAATTAAACTCTGGAATTTGTTGCCAGAGAATGTAGCTTCCCTCTATTCCAGAACCTGTGGGATAGCTCTCCCATCAACCAGCAGATAAAGGTAGAACTGAAAACTGAGCTGAGACATCTCTTGACAATCCAGTCCAAGCTCCTCAGTTTGTTTTTCTATCTCCAGCAAGTGGATGGACATAATTTCAGCCTCTGAGTGATTTGTTCCTGATGCACTTGGTCAACTGGTCTTCGGATTCTTGTCTCTAGTGCTCTGTGAATTTACTTCTTCCCTCCACCTCTCCCCCGGTTTCCTGTGAAGCTCTCCTTTTTCAGCACAACTACCAATTCAAACATGCGTGGGATAAGCATAAAGGAATCCTGTGCCGAAGGAATGGATCCTCAGGAGCTTAGTCAAAATCGGGAGACGGGGCTGGTGGTTGGGAGGCGGGGATAGTGCTGGGCAGACTTATACGGTCTGTGCCAGAGCCGGTGGTGGGCAGCGGGACTGGTGGTTGGGAGGTGGGGATAGTGCTGGACAGACTTATACAGTCTGTGCCCTGAAGAGCCCAGGTACAAATCAAAGTAGGGTATACACAAAAAGCAGTAAATATGAGTTATCTTGTTGGGCAGACTGGATGGACCGTTCAGGTCTTTTTCTGCCGTCATCTACTATGTTACTATGTTACCTATTAATAAAAATAGTAATAAAAAAAAAAAAGCTCAGGATGCGATATTTCTTGTGTACCAACTCCTCTAAATAGAGGTTCAAAGCAGTTTAACAAAAGAGAAAAATTAACCAGAAATAGGAATTATGACATAAACTGTTTGAACAAATAAGTCTTTAACCACTTCCTAAAGGAGAAATTTGTATTTAAGTCTTGAGTCTTGGGGAGAGGGTGGGGTCCTCTAAGCTCGGAGGCGTGTCGTGACGTGAGGGGGGAGATAATGTTTGATGTTTTCGCCGTTTTGGGAGGGAGTCTTTTGGTGGAGGGGGGGAGTTCGAGTCTCGTTTGAGTGCGGGTGTCCAAAATCGGATGACTGTGTCTGTTGCCGGGTGACGTGGTCCAGTGGCATCTCGGGAGGGGCGAGTGTCAGAGCACTGGGGGGAGCTGTTATCGATTGTGTTTGAGAGGATTTCTGTGGTTTACTTGCGCTACGCTGTACTTCTCGGCGGTTGCGTGCTGACGTTGGTGCATGCTGTTTGGGGCGTGTTGCTTTCTGGTGGTTGGTTGTTGTCGATGGTGACGTACCAGGAAGTGCCGACGTCATGAGCACGAATGCGTCAAGATTTTTGTCCACGCAGTCACAGCTTCAGAACGTTGGAGGTGGTTTTTATTATATAGATGGGGGGGGGGTGGGGGGCTGTGTGAGTTGTTTCGTAGGAAGGGAGAGGAGTAGTGGTGTATATCGGTCTGCCCCTGCAATTGGTTGTGCCATTGCTCCGCCCTCGACATCACATTTGATGCAAGGGCGGGGCAAACACTCATGGGCAAATTGTGTTTTCACCATCATGCACTTAGAACATTGGGACTTGTGGAGGCTTCATTAGAACGTTGGAGGTGCGTTTTATATAAAGAGATTATAACGTAGCAGACTGACTGACTTGAGAAAGCAACAAGGCAAGTGGACCACCAAATCCAGTGTGAAGAATAAAAACAAGAGGCAGACCTTGTAAGAAGCAGTCTTTATTGAAATCCAAACGCTCTCGGAAATCCAAACATCAGTGCCCGACATGGCCATCTTTTTGCCTGAGAAACGGCTGTCAGGTGCAAGTTACTAAAAACAAACATTTATACTTAAAATGGAAATCATAAGTCGCATTCAGATGTAAAAACCTCTTGAGCAAAAATCACTTCACATTTATATTAATAAATGAACACACAAATGAGGACTGGAAACTAACTAAAAGTAATAGTTTAAAAAAAATCTTAAAGGGGTTTGAATAGCTTACCCAGCTGGTAAAATAGATTTCACCACATCTGGTCCAACACATAAGAACATAAAGGGGAATAAATTGTAAAAAAAAAAAAAAAAATTCACTGCAACTTGTTAGAACAATAAATAACAGGCATTCTTGCAACTTAAAAAAAAAAGGCTACTTGTATGCTTCTTCCTCTGGCTGTGTTTGTACAGTTAGGCTGCATAACAAGTTTGTTTTACTATCTTATATATAACTGGACTTGTCATGCATACACAGTGCTTTTTTTGTAGAAAAAAAGGTGCCGGTACTCATTGTGGGCGGGATCACCACACATGGCACCGCCCCTATTATAGCCACACCCCTTATACCAGCCATGGCGCATATAAACAGACATCATTGAAAATATTATACTAGTATAGGAGAAGAAACAATGTGATTTTTTTTTTCATTATAAATAATTTCTGTAAGCTGTTACAGCTCCAGTATACCCAGTGCAAAATAAGACAAATTCCAAACACTAAAATGAAAATAAAATGATTTTTTTCTACCTTTGTTGTCTGGTGACTTTGTTTTTCTATCCATATTGGTCCCAGTCTCTGATTCTGCTGCTCTCTATCTGTTCTCTTAACTCCGTTTCCAGGGCTTCCTTTCCATTTATTTCTTTACTTTCCTCCTTTCTTCTTCTTTTGTTGCCCTGCATCCATAAGTAAAAGCTGGGTCCTCCTCCATGGAATTGACTAGAGGAGGTATAACATGGATCCAGTTTTTGCCTATTTTCTCCATCCATGTGCAGTTTTTCTCCTCTTCCCTTTCCCTCATCTCCATCCATGTGCATCTTCTTTTTTTCTTTCCTCCCCTCCATTCATGTCCAGCACTTCTCCTCTCTCCTCCCCTCCATCCATGTCCAGCATTTCTCACCTCTCTTCCCTCCTCTGTATCCATATAAAGCAATAATTCTCTCTCCCCTCTCCTCCATCCAAGTCAGCATTTCTCCTCTCTCCTAGCCAACTCCTCCAGCCATCCATGTCCAGCAATTCTCCTCTATCTCCTGCTCTCCTCTCCATCCATTTCTAGCATTTCTCCTCTCTCCCCTCTCATCCATGTCCAGCAATTCTCTCTTCCCTGTCCTCCCCTCCCCGTCCAGCGATTCTCCTCTCTCCCCTCCATGTCCAGCAATTCTCTCTTCCCTGTCCTCCCCTCCCCGTCCAGCGATTCTCCTCTCTCCCCTCCATGTCCAGCAATTCTTTCTTCCCTGCCCTCCCCTCCATGTCCAGCAATTCTTTCTTCCCTGCCCTCCCCTCCATGTCCAGCAATTCTTTCTTCCCTGCCCTCCCCTCCCCGTCCAGCGATTCTCTCTCCCCTGCCCTCCCCTCCATGTCCAGCGATTCTCTCTCCCCTGCCCTCCCCTCCATGTCCAGCAATTCTTTCTTCCCTGCTCTCCCCTCCATGTCCAGCAATTCTCTCTTCCCTGCTCTCCCCTCCATGTCCAGCAATTCTCTCTTCCCTGCCCTCCCCTCCATGTCCAGCAATTCTCTCTCCCCTGCCCTTCCCATGTCCAGCAGTTCTCTCTCCCCTGCCCTTCCCATGTCCAGCAAAAGTTAAAACTGTGCTGGAACTCTCGCTGAAAGTGAGTCTATATGCATTTCAATGATGTCACTGCATTCCAACCACAACACAAAGTATAAAAGAACCTTTAAAACTGCTGAGGAACATCTCAAAATATGCTAAAGCATCTAAAATCATGTTAGGATCACGAATTCTAGCATCTGTGGTCATAAAGTAGAATGTAATGATGATCTCAATGAAAAGCAGGTATTGCCATCCGTTAAAGGAACATGTGAACCATCATTTCTCAGTAAAAAATCAGGGTCAAATACAAATGATAAAGTTCAATTAAAAACAGCAAGGGAATCGAAAATAAAAACATCAAAAAATTCCAGTGTGTTATAAATAAAAGCTGTCATTACCAAAATACTGAAACTAGCATAAAAATAGCAACAAAAAGGGTGGAAGAGTAGTATTCCAAAGATGTCGGTCAAAGAAAGTAAGTCCAAAGCTTCTAAAAATTCTTCATTCTCCAACAGTATACCCAAATGCGTGTACAGTCTTGACCGGCCAAATGCATTAACAATTGTGACCCTACACGGGTCGTTTTTGGCATAAAGCCTTCCTCTGGTGTCTGTCACTGACTCGTAAGAGAAACAACAACCAGGAGAGAATTGCTCCAAAAAACAAATAAGTCAAACAAAGTTCCTTGCCCGGGCTTGGCTGGCTGTACTCAAGGTTCACCAGACTCCTCCCCTCTGCTTCACAGCCAGAGAAGACAGATCCATGCAGCTTCTTTCCATTTTTCAGGGAATCTCTAGTCAGCGAGAGAAAGAGATTAAACCACCACACTGCTTCCTTGGCTAAGGAAGAAAGCAATCAAGAGTACACACCTGTGGGCGATGCATTCACTGTCTTCTGGAGAGACTCAGGTCAAGGAACTTTGACTTTTTATTTGGTTTTTGGAGCAGTTCTCTCCTGGTTGTTCCCCTTATGCATTAGACCCCTGAGAGAGGCTTTATGCTGAAACATGGCCCATGTAGTGTGAGGATTGTTAACGCATTTGGCGGGTTGAGACTACACATTGTTGGAGAATAAAGAATTTTTAGAAGCTTTGGACTTCCTTTCTTTGACTGACATCCTTGGAATACTAATCTTCCACCTTTTTTTCACAGCATAAAAATCACAGGAACACAAATTTATTTCTTGGTTCAATTCGTATGGTTTATCTATACAATGACACCGTATGGATTGAACCAAGAAATAGGTTTTTCTGTGTTCTTTGTTTTTTATGGTAGCTTCAGATCGTTTGACAGCTTTGGTTTGTTTGTATTTATAACCAGTCAAAAAAGGACCGTTTCTGACACAAATGATATGGGCGCTAGCAAGGTTTTCCTCGGAGTGTGTATGTTTGAGAGAGTGTGTGAGAGAGAGAGAGAGTGAGTGAATGTGCGAGTGTGTGTGTGTGACAGAGAGAGAGTGAGACTGGGTGCGAGTGTTTGTGAGAGAGAGAGTGTGTTCCAGGGTCGTCCCTCCCTCCGAGTTCCAGGGTTGTTGTCCCCCTCCCTCCCTCTGAGTTTCAGGGTCCCCTCCCTCCCCTGCATTATGCTCTCTCCCCTGCATTCATCCATATGCAGGCAGCATCCTCTGTGCCCTGCCCCCTCCATCCATCCATGTGCAGCATCTCTCCCCTGCCCCCTCCCTCCCTTCCCCCTCCGAGTTCCAGTGTCCCCCTCCCTCCCATTTCCAGGGTCCCCCCTCCCTCACTCCCTCCCATTTCCAGGGTCCCATGGAACTGGGAGGGAGGGGGGACGGAGAACATTGGAGGAGTGATGTCAGCAGGTGGTTACGATCCCAGTGAGACACATTGGAATGTTGGAGGAGCAAATTATTATATTAGATGCACTGTACCCACTGGAATTTTATGATTAGTATTTTTGCTGTTTATCATTTGTATTTGACCCCAATTTTTACTGAGAAATGATGGCTTATCTGGTTTTTCATAGACCATTGAAATTCATAGAATCACTTTCAATGTGTTCCACGGTTTGAATCTTTTTAAACCAGGTTTAGAGATGTTTTTCTGAATGTTAAACATCTTAAGATGTTTAAGCACTTTGTGTCTGGACACTGATCATTTTTGAGCCACCGTGGACTATATAGTCTTTTAATGTTTTTTTTTGTTTGTTTTTTTACTAGGGCATTGTTTTTTGACTTGTAGCCATCAGTTTTTTAGTTGTATTTATTGAACATGTATTTTAAATTTGGTTTTATACTCCTGGTATGTATGCATGACAAGTCCAGTATGTATGAGAGGCTGTCATAGAAAGTTTGTTTTACCAATCGTACAAACACACCCAGAGGAAGGAGCATGTAAGTAGCCTTGTTATTGGTTTTTAAGTTATAATAGTACCTTTATTGTTTTAACAAGTTTGTAGTGGACGTTTTTTTTTTACAATTTAGTGCCCTTTGTTCTTATCTGTTGGACCAGATGTGGTGGTCTGCATTTTACCACCAGCTGGGTAATCCATTGAAACCCCTTTAACTGTTACTTTTGGTTAAACGTTGTTTCTAGTTACCTCATTTATGTTAACTTATTAATATAAATGTGAAATGATTTTTGCTTGAAAGGCTTTTACTTCTGATTGTGACTTATGATTTATGTGTGTAAGTATATTTGTGTGGCTTATTTTAGTAACAGAGCCCCCCTAACACAGCTGTTTCTCAGGTGAAACATGGCTATGTCAGGCACAGACGTTTGAATCTCCGGGTGCTTTTGGATTTCAATAAAGACTGCTTCTTACAACAACTACTACTACTACTATTTAGCATTTCTATAGCGCTACAAAGCAGCCTCTTCTTTTTATTCTTCATGTAACAGACTAAGCCATACTTTTTGTATTTGAATATTTTTACTGCTGTAATTGTCTATTGCCTATGTCTGACTTATTCTTGCTGTGCACCTCCTTGAGTGAATTCCTTCAAAAAGGCAGTAAATAAAACCTAATAATGTAAACTGATATGGTTAAAGGAAATAATATTCAAGAACACATCTCTGAAATTAATCTTCTACATGTTTTCAACAGCAAACCGCTTAAACACTCTCAGGCCAAGTTCCTTTGAGCCTCGTTGTGTGTCACGGACAAGTGAAGTTGGAGAGGAACTGTTGCAGTCTCAAGCTAGGACCAATCTGATATTGCCTCAGGGTATGGAGACTTCAGTATTTGGAGGGGGTGGAGGGAAAGGTTAGTGTGAATTTCTCTTTCCTTATTTCACTTCATGCTACTGTAAAATGTTTGCCAGACGGTTTATCAACTCCTACTACTTAGCAAGAAACTGAAGTGCTGCAGACCAGCTTGTGCTCTGGGTTGTGTTCATGGGGATGCCTTCTACACTGACTCTGTGATGTGCAGGAATAGCTTAATGGTTAGAGAAGCAGACTAACAGGGGAGCTTTTTCCAATGATGCGCTTTTGACCTTGGGTAAGTCAGTTTACTCAGGTACAACTTAGACTGCAAACCTAACTGTGCAGGGAAATAGATACGTAAGTTAACTCTCATCGAGCTGGAAAATTCTAGTGTTCACCTAGTACTGGTAATTTTGGAAGGGTTCATGGTTGTTTCAAGTTCTAATTTCACTGTTGGAACTGATTGGTTGATGCTGACAACGGCCTCTGAAATATGTTGAACACGACTCTAGAAATGTCTGAGCTTGCACCAGTGTCACGTAGAACAGGCTGAGTGGTTGTAGCTAAACTGATGCCAGGAATGCCGTGTGACCTTCAGGCATCTGTTTTCGAACTCTCCCCATGTAAACTCATCTAGTTGGAAGCTGATTTAATTTGGTAACAGGCTGTTTTCCTACTAGAATTCTGTGATTGCTGACCTTTAACCATAAAGTGGTGTTAGTTCAACATTTCCCAGGAACAAGGAAGAGACTTAAGACAAACGGTGTGAAAGTAAGTGTACAGATTTTTAGTTTAGGTGCTAAAACTGGCCTAAATACTCATTCAGCCTTGTTTTGGTTTCAGTCGAAAATGCTAGTGTATTTTTGGTTGAAACTGTCCTGTGCACCCCCCCCCTCCTCCCCAGTGGTCTAGTGGCTAGTGGGAACTGGAGTGATTCCCAGTCATTTGTGGGATTTTTATCTTTATTGTATCCAAAAGCAGAAGTGTCCAGCAACGTGAGTTACAATAAACATTTAAATGAACAGGGTTATAACATTGCAATCTTTAGCATAATTTTAAGCAATAAATGGGCCACAAGTTCTACAAATGGAAATTTTTATGTATCCTTCCCTACCCACCCCCCCCCCCCCCCCCCCGACCCTCCACTCCTCAGCCGTCTCTTCTCCAAGCTGAAGAGCCCTAGCCGCTTTAGCCTTTCCTCATGAGGAAGTCGTCCCATCCCCTTTATCATGTGTCACCCTTCTCTGTACCTTTTCTAATTCTAGTATATCTTTGATGCAATGACCAGAACTGCACACAATATTTGAGGTGGTGTCGCACCATGGAGCAATACAAAGGTGGTATAACATTTTTATTTTTCATTCCTTTCCTAATGATTCCTAACATTCTATTTGCTTTCTTGGCTGTGCTACAAATTGAGCAGAAGGTTTCAACATCAACGATGATACCTAGATCCTTTTGCTGGGTAGTGACTCCTAATGAGGAACCTTGCATCACATAACTACGAGTTCCTCTTTCCCACATGGATCACTTTGCACTTGCTCACATTGCCATCTGCCATTTGGATGCCCAATCTCGTAAGGTCCTCTTGCAATTTTTCACAATCTGAATAACTTTTTGTGTCAACAGCAAATTTAATTACCTCACTAGTTATTCTCACCTCTAGGTCATTTATAAATGTTAAAAAGCAACAATCTCAGCACAGACCCCTGGGGAACCCCACAAAGTAGCCTTCTCCATTGAGAATTCTGACCATTTAACCTTACTCTTTCTATCTTTTTAATCAGTTTTTAATTCACAACAGAACATTGCCTCCTATCCCATGACTTTCTAATTTCCTTAGAAGTCTTTCATGAGGTACTTTGTCAAATGTCTTTTGAAAATCCAGATACAATATTGACCGGCTAGCCTTAATCCACATGCTTATTCACCCATTCAGAGAAATGTGGTAGATTGAGACAAGATTTCTCTTCATTAAATCTGTCTGTGCCCTGAAAATGACAGATACAAATCAAGGTAAGGTATACACAAAAAGTAGCACATATGAGTTTATCTTGTGGGCAGACTGGATGGACCATGCAGGTCTTAACCAGGGTGGGACCAGGCTGCTGTCGTCTGCATTTAAAAAGGAGATAGAGCAGCTTTTAAACTAGAAATGGGGGGAAGGCCGACAGTCGCTCAAAAGCGCATGGTTCGGGATAAGGTATCTTGCAAAGATACCTCACAAACAGGGAAGTTAAGGTTTCTGGATAGTGAGGTTGCACAACAGACCGTGGTAGGCCAGGTGCCCTTAAATACAACTAAAGATCAGACAAAAGGTGGCAAATCAGTAGTGTCCAGTACTAAGTATCATGCAAATAGGAACAACAGACATACTCTGAAATGTCTATATGTAAATGCTAGGAGTCTAAGAAATAAGATGGGAGAGTTGGAATATATTGCACTAAATGAAAAATTGGATATAATGGGCATTACTGAGACCTGGTGGAAGGAGGATAACCAGTGGGACACTGTCATACAAAGTATATCATAGTGATAGGGTGGACCAGACTGGTGGAGGGGGTAGCATTGTATATTAACGAGAGCCTTGACTCAGATTACAAATTCAGCAGGACACAAATCAGACCTTTGAATCATTGTTGGTTGAAATTCCATGTATAAAAGGGAAAAGGACGGTGATAGGAGTGTACTACCGTCCGCCTCTCCAGGATGAGCAGATAGACGCAGAAATGATAAAAGAAATCAGAGACGCAAACAAAATGGGCAATGTGATAATAATGGGTGACTTCAATTATCCAAATATAGACTGGGTAAATGTAATATCGGGACACGCTAGAGAGGTACAATTCCTTGAGGAAATCAAGGACAGCTTTATGGAGCAGCTGGTGCAGGAGCCGACGAGAGAAGGAAAAATTCTAGACTTGGTCCTTAGTGGAGCGCATGATCTGGTGAGGGACGTTATGGTACTGGGGCCGCTTGATAACAGTGATCATAATATGATCAGTTTTGATATCAACCTTGAAGTAACTATACACAGGAAGTCAAATATGTTAGCGTTTAACTTTAAAAAAGGAGACTATGATAAAATGAGAAGAACGGTGGAAAAAAAAAACTTAGGGGGACAACTGAGAGGGTAAAAACCTGTACAACAGGCTTGGACGCTGTTCAAAAATACCATCCTGGAGGCCCAGGCCAAACATATTCCACAAATTAGAAAAGAGAGACGGAACTCCAAAAGACAGCCAGCCTGGTTGAAAAGTGAGGTGAAGGAAGCTATTAGGGCTAAGAGAAATGCCTTCAGAAAATGGAAGAAGGAACCGTCTGAAAATAACAAGAAGCAGCATAAGGAGTGTCAAAGCAAATGCAAGGCGCAGATAAAGAAGGCCAAGAGGGATTACGAAAAAAAGCTAGCAGAGGCAAAAAAGCATACTAAAAATTTTTTCGGTATATTAAAAGCAGGAAGCCGGCAAAAGAATCGGTTGGGCCGCTGGATGACCGAGGGGTAAAAGGGGAGATCAAGGAAGACAAAGACGTAGCGGAGAGATTGAATGAATTCTTTGCTTTGGTCTTCACCGAGGAAGATTTGGGTGGGATACCGGTGTCTGAAATATTTCAAGCAGACGAGTCGGAGAAACTTACTGACTTCACGGTAAACCTGGAGGACATAATGGGGCAGTTCAGCAAACTGAAGAGTAGCAAATCTCCTGGACCGGATGGTATTCATCCTAGAGTACTGATAGAACAGAAAAATGAGCTTGCGGAGCTACTGCTAGTGATATGCAATTTATCCTTAAAATCGAGCGTGGTACCGGAAGATTGGAGGGTGGCCAATGTAACACCCATTTTTTAAAAAAGGTTCCAGGGGAGATCCGGGAAATTATAGACCGGTGAGTCTGACATCAGTGCCAGGGAAAATGGTAGAGGCTATTATTAAAAACAAAATTACAGAGCACATCCAAGGACATGGATTACTGAGACCGAGTCAGCACGGCTTTTGTGTGGGGAAATCTTGCCTGACCAATTTACTTCAATTCTTTGAAGGAGTAAACGAACATGTGGACAAAGGGGAGCCGGTTGATATTGTGTATCTGGATTTTCAAAAGGTGTTTGACAAGGTACCTTATGAAAGGCTACAGAGGAAATTGGAGGGTCATGGGATAGGACGAAAAGTCCTATTGTGGATTAAAACCTGGTTGAAGGATAGGAAACAAAGAGTGGGGTTAAATGGACTGTATTCACAATGGAGAAGGGTGGTTAGTGGGGTTCCTCAGGGGTCTGTGCTAGGACCACTGCTTTTTAATATATTTATAAATGATTTAGAGATGGGAGTAACTAGCGAGGTAATTAAATTTGCTGATGACACAAAGTTATTCAAAGTTGTTAACGCGCGACAGGATTGTGAACAATTACAGAAGGACCTTACGAGACTGGGCGGCTAAATGGCAGATGATGTTTAATGTAAGCAAATGCAAGGTGATGCATGTGGGAAAAAAGAACCCGAATTATAGCTACGTCATGCAAGGTTCCACGTTAGGAGTTACGGACCAAGAAAGGGATCTGGGTGTCGTCGTCGATAATACGCTGAAACCTTCTGCTCAGTGTGCTGCTGCGGCTCGGAAAGCGAATAGAATGTTGGGCATTATTAGGAAAGATATGGAAAACAGGTGTGAGGATGTTATAATGCCGTTATAGCGCTCCATGGTGCGACCGCACCTTGAGTATTGTGTTCAATTCTGGTCGCCGCATCTCAAGAAAGATATAGTGGAATTGGAAAAGATGCAGCGAAGGGCGACTAAAATGATAGCAGGGATGAGACGACTTCCCTATGAAGACTAAGGAGGCTAGGGCTTTTCAGCTTGGAGAAGAGACGGCTGAGGGGAGACATGATAGAGGTATATAAAATGAGTGGAGTGGAACAGGTGGATGTGAAGCGTCTGTTCACGCTTTCCAAAAATACTAGGACTAGGGGGCATGCGATGAAACTACAGTGTAGTAAATTTAAAACAAATCGGAGAAAATCTTTCTTCACCCAACGTGTAATTAAACTCTGGAATTCGTTGCCAGAGAACGTGGTGAAGGCGGTTAGCTTGGCAGAGTTTAAAAAGGGGTTAGACGGTTTCCTAAAGGACAAGTCCATAAACCGCTACTAAATGGACTTGGGAAAAATCCACAATTCCGGGACTAACATGTATAGAATGTTTGTACGTTTGGGAAGCTTGCCAGGTGCCCTTGGCCTGGAGTGGCCGCTGTCGTGGACAGGATGCTGGGCTTGATGGACCCTTGGTCTTTTCCCAGTGTGGCATTACTTATGTACTTATGTCTTTTTCTGCCGTCATCTACTATGTTATGTTACTATGTGTTAGCTTTGTCTCATTAATCCATGCTTATGTATACGCTCTGTAATTTTGTTTATAATGGTTTCAATTATTTTGCCCAGCACCAACGCCAGGCTCACCAGTCTATAGTGTTCTGGATCACCTCTGGAATCCTTTTTAAAAATTGGTGTTATATTGGCCATCCTCCAATCTTCCAGTACTATGCTTGGTTTTAAAGATAAATTACATATTACTACCAGTAGCTCTGCAAGTTCATTTTTCAATTCTGTCAGTACTCTGGGATGATTACCATCCGGTCCAGGCAATTTTCTACTCTTCAATTTGTGAAATTACTCCATTACATCTTCCATGTTTACAGAGATTTACTTCAATTTCTCTGACTCATCAGCACTGAATACCATTTCTGGTACTGGCATCTCTCCCACATCTTCCTCAGTGAAGATCGAAGCAAAGAAATTAATCTCCTCTGCAATGGCCTTGTCTTCCCAGAATTGTCCCTTTTTATCTCTCGGTCATCTAGCGGTCCAACTGATTCTTTTGCCTGCTTCTTGCTTCTAAAATACCTTTTTAAAAAAAAAAAAAAAAGTTGTTTGCTTTCTGGTTGCCTCCAATGCAATCTTCTTTTCAAAGTCTCTTTGCCTTCCTTATCAGCACTTTGCATTTGACTTGCCATTCCTTATGCTGTTTCCTATTACTTTCAGTCATATTCTTCCAGATTCTACTATTGGATCACTGGGCATTTGGCTGCTCTCTAACTCTTTTATTTATGATTGATCTGTTCTTCGTTTAAGCTTATTTCAAGGTTAAGGCTTGCTGTTCTGTGGTCCTCATTTGCACCTGGGTGTTATGCTTTTTCTGCTGACCTACTGTCCTCACTCCTGCTTTATTTGTGGGTTGATTCTTTCTTCTGGCTTAGCTATCCCAAATTTGTGGGCTGATTCTTTGTTTGTTGCCGCCTCAAAAGCTATGGTGGCCAGATGGTTTGAAGGGATTATTGCTTTGGCATATTTACTTAGGAGTTGCAGGAGGAGTTGGAAAGTGCTCCTCAAGGCTCATGCTTCATCTTGGGCAGAATGTTGCCTGATTCCTACTCAGGCTATTTGTAGGGCAGTGACTTGGTCATCTCTCCATTCCTTTATGAAGCATTTCTGGCTGGCTGTACAGTTGACAGGAGGCAGCCTTTAGGGCCGAGGGGTTGGCTCCAGGGCTTGACAGTGGCACATGTATTCAAGGTGCATATGTTGTATATGCAACCCCTGTTAGTCCCTCCCATCGTATCTAGCCCTTCTCTTCCTTGCCCTGCAAAGCTCTTGCAATTTCCTCCCTCCTCCACTTCCTCCCTGCCTTAAAATCACCTCTAGTCTTTACCCAGGCAGCAGCAATCATAAGCTGCCTCCTGCCTACACTGTGGCTGTCTATATGAGCATCCCGCCCCCTTCTGATTCAACTTCCTGTTTTTTTGAAAGGGCAGGATGGTTAAATTCTCTAGTTCAGTGGTTCCCAAGAGGCACCCCAGCCAATCAGGATACCCACAACGAATATCAATATGAGAGATTTGCATGTAGTGGAGACTTGGGAACCACTGCTGTAGCTGTTTCAATGGACACCTTCGTGGTTCCGGGTGCTGCACTGGTGTCGATTGATGCTGGAATTGCTGTAGCAGCACACCAGTGTCTGAACCGTGAGGAAGAGCTCACGACGTTGGGGCTAGGAAGGTAAACATCAAGTTTTGCAGGAGTTGCAGAGTGTTAGACAGATCGGAGTGGAGTCTGAGAAACTTTCAGTAATTATGCAGCCTTGAGGTTCTGATCTTATTTCTCTTTCTAATGTGGGGAATGTGGCTGGAGTTGTCCCCTTACAGAGGCCAAAGGTTTTCAATTTGGAATCAATATGGGAAGCTATTTTTGGTCTCCAGACTTCTTTGTGAACTCAGATACATAAAAAGTTCACACACAGATTTGATTGTTCCAGATTTAGCAGCCTCAAAAAAGAAACTTTCTGATTTTAATAATAAGATGGAAGCAGTTGAAACAAGGCTGGGAGTTATTGAAACCTGAGGAGAGACTTGGAAGAAAGATAGTGTAAATATGCGTGCTAAAGTTGAGAATTTGGAAAATGCTGTCAGGCGCCAGAATCTTAGATGTTCCCAAACAATATGCTACTTCTGCCCTGGACATGTTTAAAAGGTATCTTCTTGAAGTGTTGAAGGTCCCGGTAACCTACCTGTAGATTTTATTACCTACCTATTGGTAAGAGGCAATTTCATCCCAACCAGCAGGGATTACCTATGGATTCTTTGGATTTAACCGTTTTTATTTAGCAGTCAGAATTGGAGGACCAGGTTCCTGCTAAATTATTAGTTCAGTTAGCTTTAGACTCTGACAGGGAATGGCTTTTGAAGCTGTTCTTTTTAAATGTAAAGATGTTCTCTTTATGAATTATAAGATAGGAATGTACTCTTATGTATCTAGAGCAACACAGAAAAGGAGAAAGCAATTTTTAGAAACATGATAGCAGATAAGGGCCAAATGGCCCCAGTCTACCCTTCCTCAGTAACCACTAACTCCTCCTTTTCCTAAAGGATCCCAAATGCCTGTCCCTTGCTTCCTTAAATTCTGATAGTCTTTGTATCCACTAACTCCACTAGGAGGCCATTCCACACATCCACCACCCTTACCATGAAGGAGTGTTTTCTTTAGGTTCCTCCTAATTGTATTTCCTCTCTGCTTCTTCCTATGCCCTCTCATTCAAGGGTTTCCTTCATTTACTACTTACTACTACTACTACTTATCATTTCTAAAGCGCTCACCTCCTGTACATTGATGCCACTGAGGTATTTAAACATCTCTCTCATATCCCCTCTCTCACGCCTCTCTCCCAGTGTATACATGTTGTTTATAAGCCTGCCCCCATATGTTTTATGACTGAGACAGCTTATCAATTTTGTAGCTGCCCTCTGGACCAACTCCATCCTATTTATATCTTTCCCATAGGTGCAGTCTCCAGAATTGCATGCAGTGCTCTAAATGGGGCCTCACCAGAGACTTACACTACTACTACTACTAGTTTAACATTTCTAAAGCGCTACTAGGGTTACGCAGCGCTGTACAGTTAACAAAGAAGGACAGTCCCTGCTCAAAGGAGCTTACAATCTAATGGACAACATGTGAAGTCAGCTTACAATTTAATGGACAATATGTGAAACAGACAAATTGGGGCAGTCTAGATTCCTGGGTAGAGTTGAAATGGTTAGGTGCTGAAGGTGACATTGAAGAGATGGGCTTTGAGCAAGGATTTGAAGATGGGCAGGGAGGGGGCTTGGCGTATGAGCTGAGGAAGTTTATTCCAAGCATAGGGAGCGGCAAGGCAGAAAGGGCGGAGCCTGGAGTTGGCGATGGTGGAGAAGGGAACAGAGAGGAGGGATTTGTCCTGTGAGCGGATGTTTCGGATAGGAGCGTACGGGGAGATAAGGGTAGAGAGGTAGTGGGGGGCAGCAGATTGAGTGCATTTGTAGGTTAGTAGGAGAAGCTTGAACTGTATGCGTTACCTGATCGGAAGCCAGTGAAGTGACTTGAGGCGAGGGGTGATATGAGTATATCGATCTAGGCGGAAGATAAGACGCGCAGCAGAGTTCTGAACGGATTGAAGGGGGATAGATGGCCAAGTGGGAGGCCAGTGAGGAGTAGGTTGCAGTAGTCAAGGTGAGAGGTAACGAGAGCATGGACAAGAGTTTGGGTGGTGTGCTCAGAGAGGAAAGGGTGAATTTTGCTGATGTTATAGAGAAAGAAGCGACAGGACTTGGCTATCTGCTGGATATGTGCGGAGAAGGAGAGGGAGGAGTCGAAGATGACTCCGAGGTTGCGGGCAGATGAGACTGGGAGGATGAGGGTGCCATTTACTGAGATAGAGAGCGGAGGGAGGGGAGAGGTGGGTTTGGGTGGAAAGACAATAAGCTCTGTCTTGGACATGTTCAGTTTCAGGTAGCGGTTGGACATCCATGCAGCAATGTCGGATAAGCAGGCCGATACTTTGGCTTGGGTTTCCGCAGTGATGTCTGGTGTGGAGAGATAAAGCTGGGTGTCGTCGGCGTAGAGATGATACTGGAAGCCATGGGATGAAATCAGCGAGCCCAGGGAAGAGGTATAGATCGAAAAGAGAAGGGGTCCAAGGACAGATCCCTGAGGAGCTCCAACAGAGAGCGGGATGGGGTGGAGGAAGAACCATGAGTGTACTCTGAAGGTATGGTGGGAGAGATAAGAGGAGAACCAGGAGAGGACAGAGCCCTGGAACCCAAATGAAGACAGTGTGGCAAGAAGTAAGTTATGATTGACAGTGTCAAAAGCTGCGGATAGGTCGAGGAGAATGAGGATGGAGTAGTGACCTTTGGATTTGGCAAGGAACAGGTCATTACAGACTTTAGTGAGTGCCGTTTCTGTTGAGTGTAGAGGGTGAAAACCAGATTGAAGCGGATCGAGGATGGCATGAGAGGAGTATTATCTCTTTCCTGCTATCATCCCTCTCCTTATGCACCCAAGCATCCTTCTGGCTTTGACTGTTGCCTTTCCACCTTAGTCACCAGACAAAATCACCCCCAAATCCCCCTCTTCTTTTGTACACAGAAGCACTTCACCCCCGGTATGGTACCGTGCCCTTGGATTCTTGTAACCCAAGCGTATGACCTTGCCTTTCTTAGCATTAAATTTTAGTTGCCAGTTATCAGACCATTCAAGTTTTGCCAGATCTTTCCTTATGTCACTCCACACCCTCTGGGGTGTCCACCCTAATAGAGTTTTGTATCATCCGCAAAGAGACAAAGCTTACCAGACAGTCCTTCTGCAAAATCACTCACAAAGATAAGAGCTGGCCCAAGGACCAATCCCTGCGGTACACCACTAATAGCATCCTTTTCCTCAGAGCAAGCTCCATTTATCACTACCCTCTGTCTTCTCCCATTTAACCAGTTTCTAGCCCAGTCTCACTTTAAGTCCCATACCGAGGGCATTCAGTTTATTAATCAGTCACTTGTGCAGAACTGTCAAAGGCTTTATTAAAATCCAAGTACACTGTATCTAGCGCACCTCCTAAGTCTGGTCACCAAGTCAAAGAAATCAGTCGAGTTCATCTAAAACGACCTGCCTTTGGTGAAGCCATGCTGCTTCAGATCCTGTTCGATTTCAGAAACCTCACAATCCTCCGCTTTAGAAGCATTTCCATTAGTTTAGTCACCACCGAGGTCAGACTGATGGGTCTGAAATTCCCAGCCTCCTCCTTTCTCTTGTGCAGAGAGACCACATCTGCCTTTCTCCAGTCTTCCGGGACCATACCAGACTCTAGGGAAGCATTAGAGGTCAGACAGCAGAGCCGCCAGGACATCTAGTTCCTTGAGTACCCTTGGATGTATCCCATCAGGCCCCATCGCTTTGTCTACTTTTAGTTTAGCTAGCTCCTCACGAACAGTCAAAGCCCCCTGTCAAACCTCCACCAGTGTCATGGGATCTCAACGTCATTCTCACCCAGCTGATGAAAGCTCCTTTTGAGCCACTGAATTCCTGCCATCTGAAGTACTTAACCTGGAAGGTCACTTTCTTGGTGGCTGTTACTTCAGCTTGTAGAGTCAGTGAGCTTCAGGCCTTGGTAGTACATGCACCTTATATCAAATTTCATCACAACAGAGTAGTCCTCCGCACGCACCCTAAGTTTGTCAAAGGTGGTGTCAGACTTCCATCTGAACCAGTCTATTGTCTTGCCGTCCTCATACCTGGCGAAAGCAGTTTGCATACCTAGGACTGCAAGAGAGCATTGGCCTTTTACGTGGAGCGGACGAAGCCCTTCAGACAGTCCGCCCAGTTTTCTCTTTCAATCCCAACAGGAGGGGAATCGCTGTCGGAAAATGCACAATCTCCAATTGGCTAGCAGATTGCATTTCCTTTACTTATGCCCAAGCTGGGCTGACTCTTGAGGGCCATGTCACGGCTCATGTTATGAGCCACTGACGCAGCCATGGCTCTTTGAAGTCAGCTTCCATTGAAGAGACTTGCAAGGCTTCAACATGGTCATCAGTCCACGCATTCACATCGCACTACTGCCTTCAGCAGGATACCCAATGCGACAGTCGGTTTGGGCAGTCGGTGCTGCAGAATCTGTTTGGGGTTTAGAATCCAACTCCACCCCCAGACCCATTTTTGTTCTGTTCCAGGCTGCACTCTGTTAGTTGTTTATGGTTTCAGGTCAATCTATGTTATGTCCTCGCCGTTGCGAGGCCCAGTTGACCAATGTTCATTGTTTTGAGTGAGCCTGGTTGCTAGGAATACCCCACATGTGAGAACAAGCAGCCTGCTTGTCCTTGGAGAAAGCAGATACTTACCTGTAGCAGGTATTCTCCAAGGACAGCAGGCTGATTGTTCTCACAAACCTGCCCACCTCCCCTTTGGAGTTATTTATTTATTTATATGCTTTTTTATTTAACTGCCGAGACATGTTGACACGACGGGCAGGAAATCATTCCGCGCATGCACGGTGCGTGCTGCACGCGCGCCAGAAGTCTCTGGCAAAACTTCGTTTATATTTTGCTTGCAAAATGCCGATTCCTGGGCCGACGCGGACATCTACCAACATGTGAGAACAATCAGCCTGCTGTCCTTGGAGAATACCTACTACAGGTAAGTATCTTCGCTTTTTCATTGTAGATGCTGCAAAAGGTATCCTTAACCCTACAGTGTTAAAACAGAAATTCACAGAACATTTCAAGGCCTGGCTAGATGGGCTTCTATAAACTGGTCCTTCCCTTTTTGGGCATTGTTCTGTTTGGCCATGACCTTTCCAAGGTACCTTTCTTCTTCCCCCCCCCCCCCCCCAATATTGGGTACTTCAAGTAAATACTAAGGCTACCTGTTAAACAAGGGGGATGATTTATTTGGTGTGCCTGCAGGAAATATAATCTTTGAAAAATATCTGACACTTACTGAAAACTGTTGCTGTTTAGAGGCTCCTTGGGTAGCTCATTGTTAACACATTTGAAGAACGTCAGCTCTCTATTTTGGATGTTCAATGGTGATCTAGTGGTAATGGTTATGATCATTTGCTGTGTCATGATCAAAACTGGGTTTACAAATTGAACACAGTGGTGCCCAGAGGTTTAAACACAAGGAATAAAGCTTTTTTTTTTTTTCTTTTTAAACTATTTTGGCATTGTGAGGATTGGCTTCATGTTTTTTCCTTTTTTTTTAACCAGCTGAACTTTAATTTTTGGTTTCTAGTTCATTGTTTCATGAGAGTTCTATATAGAAGTTCCTTGGGAGACTCTATAGCAATCTGGATGTCACTTAAATGTTTAGCTTGTTTTTACAATAATTGCCAGCAAATTGTACTTCAGAAGCTGTTAAAGCCTTCCCCCAAAACAGGCAATTTGGCTAAAACACATTCAGTGCTGCTGGCTAATGTCAGGTAAAACAAATATGCAGTATAAACAACTTGGGGATGAGACTGAAGAATGTTACTGTCCATAATCTGGGAAGTAATAGAGATGGTTAATAGTCAAATGCTCACAGTAGTTTCACTTTAATATTTGAGTCAGCTGGTGAGCGTGTGACAGATGAGCAACTGCGACAGTTTTTTACCTGCAACAACTGAGTGAGCACCAAATTAGCAACTGCGACAAGTTCTTTGGTCAATGGAGTGGAGGAGTGGCCTAGTGGTTAGGGTGGTGGACTTTGGTCCTGGGGAACTGAGGAACTGAGTTCGATTCCCACTTCAGGCACAGGCTGATCCTTGTGACTCTGGGCAAGTCACTTAACCCTCCATTGCCCCATGTAAGCCGCATTGAGCCTGCCATGAGTGGGAAAGTGCGGGGTACAAATGTAACAAAAAAAAAATGTTTTGCTTTCATGAATTGTGGTTTTGCATTTAACAGGGATATGCAAGTTTTCAGCTCTGCGGCTCTGGTTCTCGCATCAGGCATTGAGCATGAGTCTGTGCTTAAGGCCTGGTGTCATGCTAAATTTGTTTTTCTGCTCTCAGGCTTTGGCAGAGGTACGCAGGCCCAGCAAGGGGAAAGGAAGAACAGTGCGATGCTAGACGTTGGGTAGGATAGGTCAAACAGGAGTTTTGAGTGCTGCCATGTGGGCACCGTTTGGGTGCAGATGCTTGAGTGCCTATGCAAATTGGCACCTGACTTTGGGCACCCAAATCAGTGTCCAGAAGTACCCTTTGATTTCTTCCCTCCCTGTTCTGCACTCACCTCCATTTCCAGTGCCTTCTCAGTGCTGTAGGAAGGATGGCTAAAGAGCCTGAAGGGAACTGAAGATGTTCCCAGCAGCACTGCTCTTGCGGCACTTTAAATACTGCCTTCTCTACCATCAGCATTGTGAATACAGTCTTGCTTCCAATGCATAAGAACCGCTATGGAGACTTGCCCTCCTGCCAACATACACCACCCACGACTGCAGCAGAGAACCGTCTCGCACAAGGCTTATCGCTAAGACTTGCCATGCAGCTCTGCCAGTGCAGAAAGCTGCTTCGAGTCCTCAGTGCAGAAGAGCTGCCCCAGGATGTGCCTGTCGGAGAAAGGCTGAAGAGCCTTCAGGCATCCTCCCTGATAGGCACCAGCTCTCCCTATCTGAATGGGTGATGAAATGACGCACTGTCTTGGTTGCTAATTTGTCACACGTTAAACTGTCACAGTTGCTTGTTGCAAGATTAACTGACGCATGCTTAACTGTCGTACGATCGTATGATCTTGTCAGTTGTCCTGGATTTTAAGGCATCTACATCTAAGTGAAACTGGTCTAATTTCATGATAGCTTTGAGTGTACAGTTTTGAGCTATAAACTAGCGACTATCTCTGCCATTTGATGTGTACATATTCAAAAAAAAAATTTTGATTTTGAGCCAAGCAGACTGGTAGGATTGTGTTAGGCAGATATTTTCATGAAGTTTTAATAAAGCTCTTTGCATTCACTTTGACATCTTTTAAGCCTCTTTTCCTGGTTTGTACAGTAATTGAACAAGTGTGTTTTGGTTTTATTTGCTGCTTTGTGCTGAACTTTACCTCTTGGACTATAAACATTTCCTTGCATCCTGTAGCCCGAAGGAAATCAAATATTGTGACAGAAATGGAAAAAATGAAAAACAAGAGAGAAGAGAAGAAAGCTCAGAACTCTGAGCTTAGAGCAAAACGCACACAGGTATGTGTAGGAGCTGCACACTGCACTTGCTCAGGACCACTATAATTGCTCTGTCTTGGGGGATTTTTGAATGGAATAGATCTGAGTCAGCTTAGATGAATGCACACCAACACTGGAGGTATCCAAGGAGGCATCAACTCTACCACTCTTTCCAGAAGTTTTCTGGTTCAACCAGGGAGTTTTTCTGCTTGACTGTTGAGGGTAGAACAGTTGACATTGACCCCTACTGGACAGTGTACAACAGACTTCTAAATGGCACTAAATCTAGAAATGACAATCTAATATGACCCCAGAATTCAGAATTCCCTCTTATTCGCTGATTAGCCACAAGGACCACGTAGCAAATAGAAAAGGATTTATTTACAAAAAGTACAAAACAGATTAGAATTTAAGTTCCTTTTACAAATATGTAGAATGTAAAATAAACACGTCAGATGGAATTGCCCCCCCCCCCCCATACACACACGGGGCAGTAAGCTACCAAAAGATCCCGTGTTGTTCAGACTTTAGAGTAGCATAGAATACGTTCTTATGTTATGTTGTTTATTTATTTGCATTTGTATCCCACATTCCCCCACCTTTTTGTAGGCTCAATGTGGCTTACATAAATTTGTTAGCATTGTCAAAACAGGATATTAGATACAGTTAGTAATGTGGAGCGATTGAGGAAGGGAAGAGGGAAGAGAGTTGTGAGGGTATTTATAGAGGTGGGTGTTCGTAGTTGAGTGGTTGTTGAGGTGACTCAGTGAGGTTGTAGGTTCTCGTTGTAGGCCTTGTTGAAGAGGAATGTTTTCAGAGATTTTCGAAAGATAGTTGTCTTTGATTGCTTTCAGGTCTGTAGGTAATGCATTCCATAACTGCGTGCTCTTGTAAGAGAAGGTAGTGTCATGCACCAGCTTGTATTTAAGTCCTTTGCAGCTGGGGTAGTGTAGGTTGAGAAATTTGCGGGATGATCTTGTGGCGTTTCTGGGAGGTAGGTCCACGAGGTTTAGCATGTAGATTGGGACGTCTGCATGAATGATTTTGTGTACAATCATGCAGATCTTGAACGCAATGCGTTCCTTAACTGGGAGCCAGTGAAGTTTCTCTCTTAGGGGTTTTGCGCTTTCATATTTAGTTTTTCCAAATATGAGTCCGGCGGCTGTATTCTGGGCAGTTTGGGGTTTTTTTGATTGTCTGTTCTTTGCACCCAGCGTACAGTGCATTGCAGTAATCCAGATGACTTATTACCATTGATTGTACTAGGGTACGGAAGATGTATCTCGGGAAGAAAGGTTTTACTCTTTTCAGTTTCCACATGGTGTAGAACATCTTTTTCATCGTGTTTTTCACGTGGGTGTCAAGAGTGAGGTTTCGATCAATGGTGACTCAAGGATCTTCAAGTTTTGTGAGATTGGAAGGGAACAGTATGGTGTGGTTATGGTGTTGAAGTTTTTTGTGTTATGTTGTGATGTGAGTACAAGACATTGTGTTTTTTCTGCGTTTAATTTTAGTTGGAATGCATCTGCCTAACTGTGCATTATTTGGAGGCTTTGGTTGATCTCGTTGGTGATTTCATTTAGATCATGTTTGGGATGTAAATTGTGACATCATCTGCATAAATGTAGGGGTTGAGGTTTTGATTGGCTAGAGGTATCATCATTAGGTTGAATAATGTTGGTGAGAGAGGGGATCCCTGGGGGACTCCACACTCAGGTTTCCATGGGGGTGATCTGTCCGCGTTCCTTGTTACTTGGTATGATCTTGTGGTCAGGAATCCTTTGAACCATTTGAGAACTGTGCCTCCTACTCCAAAGTATTCTAGTATGTGTATTAGTATTTTATGATTAACCATGTCAAAGGCACTGGACATGTCGAATTGCAGGAGGAGGATGTTGTTACCAGTCGCAATTGCTTGTTTGAATGAGTTCATTTCGGACACTAGTACAGTTTCGGTGCTGTGATTCGTCCGAAATCCTGATTGGGACTCTTGTAGAATTGAGTGATCGTTTAGGTATTCAGTAAGTTGTTTCGTGACTATGCCTTTCATGAGTTTGGTGATAAGTGGAATAGATGCTACTGGTCGATAGTTGGTTAGGTCCATTGTGCTTTTTTAGCATCTTTTGGTAACGGAGTGAGTAGGATGTTTCCTTTATCAGTGGGAAAGAATCCATTTTGAAGCCTGTAATTTATGTGGTTTGTGAGGTCTGTTTTGAATTGTTTGGGTGCGGATCTTAATAGACTGTTAGGGCAGATGTCTAATTTGCATTGCGATTTGATGTATTTTCCTAGCCAATTTGAGATTTCTTTTGATGAGAGCGTGTCGAAGTCGGTCCATGATCGATCTGCTGGGCACTCTCCAGGTTTTGGGTCTAGACATTCAAGGATATTTGTGTAGTCCGTTGTGGTAGTGGGTATCATGAGTCGGAGCTTTACGATTTTTTCATTGAAGTAGTTCGCAAGGTTGGTTGCTGATGGGGTATCTGAGTTGTTGGTGACCTTGGTAGTATTTAGAAGGTTGTTTACGAGTGAAAAGTGTTTATGTGTATCCTTGTATTTTTGTCCTATTTTGGTTTTAGTTTGTCCTTTTAGTTTGTCCTTTTAGTTTGTCTGATAGTGTATTTGTATTTTCTTTGTAGTTGTTTCCAATCTTTATGTGTGTGTTCATCTTTTTTCTTGCTCCATGCTCTTTCCAATCTTCTGACTTGTGTTTTTAGTTCTTTCAATTCTTCATTAAACTATGGTATTGAGTTCTTTCTATCTGAGGTTCTGGTTTGAAGTGGTGCTATATTGTCTAGTGTTATTCTGCATCTGTTGTCCCAATCTTGGAGAAATTGGAGTGAGTCTGTAGGTGTTGTCCATTCGTCAGTGTAGAATTGTTGCCAAAATATTAGTGGGTCTATTTTATCTTTCGTCGTGTAGGTTTGTTGTTTTTGTTTTTGTTGTTCCACATATACCTTCATAAGTTCAATGTGGATCACAGACAGAGGCATGGACATACTTCCTGGAGCTACAATAGGCAAAACATAATCTAATATACAAACAAGCTTAATTATTCAATTCTTGGAGATCGCATCTTACACTAGAGTCATACGAAAAACACAGCCAAGAAGATGTTCTACTTAATGTGGAAATTAAAAAGAATAAAACATTTCTTCCCAATGACAATCTTCCGCAACCTGGTACAATCAATGGTGCTCAGTCACCTAGACTACTGTAATGCACTGTACGCTGGATGTAAAGAGCAGACAATCAAGAAACTTCAAACAGCCCAGAACACAGCAGCCGGACTTATATTCAGAAAAGCAAAATATGAAAGTGCCAAACCACTACGAGAAAAGTTACACTGGCTCCCACTCAAAGAACGCATCATGTTCAAGATCTGTACCCTAGTTCATAAAATCATCCATGGAGATGCTCTAGCCTATATGTCAGACCTGATAGACTTACCGACTAGGAACGCCAAAAGATCAGCCCGCACATTCCTTAACCTTCATCTCCCAAGCTGTGAAGGTCTAAAATACAAACTTACGCATGCAGCAAACTTTACCTACTTGAGTGGCAAGCTATGGAACGCACTGCCGCACAACCTGAGAAAGATCTACGAACTAACAAACTTTGGAATATCATTGAAGACAACAAGGCATACTACACAGAACAACAAACATAAATACATGCATGTCCTATACCTTTACACAAAACTATTTTATAAGATCTGCTTGTTTTAAACTTCTACTATGTTATTCTAAATCTCTATGTAATAATATGTAAGTATTTTTATAATATCTGCTTGCTTTAAACTTCTACCATGTTACTTAAAACCTCTATGTAACAATAACTGATTACGTTCTTATCTAGTACCACCAAGCACAATACATTGTAAGCCATATTGAGCCTGCAAAAAGGTGGGAAAATGTGGGATACAAATGCAATAAATAAAATAAATAAATATAAGGCTTTTCTAAATCTAACTAGCAGTAGTATACCTCACTGGCTTTTGTCAAAGCTGATTTGCATATTTTTGACATGTCCACACCCGCATTGGTTACATCAGCTAATCAATTGATCTGCTCAAATCATGCCAACTCCCCACCCTGCCCACTTTGTCACCAAATATGATGTATCCCTGCCCCAAATCCTGACCCTTTTGGTGACATCACAGGGAATGTCATATCTCTTCCCAGGCCATGCCCCTTTTTCAAGATGGCAGGAACCACTGTACGCCACAACATCACTTCCTGTTTCACACAACTTGCCATCTCAGATAAGTCATGTGAGAGGAGTGGAGGAGTAGCCTAATGGTTAGTGCAGCGGCTTTAATCCTGGTAACCTGGGTGTGATTCCCACTGCAGCTCCTTGTTACCTTGGGCAAGTCACTTAGCCCTCCATTGCCCCAGGTACAAATTAGATTGTGAGCCCTCTAGTACAGTGGTCGGCAAACCGCAGCTCGCGAGCCACATTTGGCTCTTTGGCCCCTTGAGTGTGGGTCTTCCCGCGAGTCCGCTCCCCGCTACTGTCCAGCGCTCAGTCAGTCCATAGGCGCCCGCCCTCAGCTCCCCGACAGCCCTCCATCCTTTTTCCGTTCCTGCCGGTGGCCACCCAGTGTTTAAACTTTATTTTAAGTTGCAGCGATGAGCCGATGGCTCACCTCCTCCAGCCTTTCACTTCCCGCTCAATGCCCCGCCTTCCTGATGAGGTATTTCCTGTTCCTGCGAGGGCAGGCGGGAGTCACTGAGCGGGAAAGGAAAAGCTGGAGCCTGGAAGTGAGCCGTCGGTCGCTGCGACTTAAAATAAAAAGGTAAGGTTTAAACCCTGGGTGGCCATGGCCGGCAGGAATGGAGGGTGGTGGGCAGGTGGGGGCGGGGCTGGGTAGCAGTGCACATCAAAACTCATGCTTTGTGGGGTGGAGTTATACAGTTTCCTTGAATGGTTGGTTTTAATGCTGTAATTCTATTAAAAGTAGTGAATGGTAGATACTGTTTGCACAAGTTCCTTGCACTTTGAAATAGCGAAGACAACTGAGTGAGTTCAGTCCTACTGCACAATGCTGGCCAGGACTGAGCTTTTAGCAAAGGCCAGCTTAGGAGTACCCTAATTAAGTTAATAACAATGTACCTACCTATATAGTTTAAGTTGAAATTTCTTTTGAGCCAAATTTTTTAATCGTTGTACTGTTATTTGGCTCTGTTGACTGAGTTTGCCGACCACTGCTCTAGTACATCTATTAGCACTATAAGTGACATCATTTGCCCCCTCCAACACCACCCCCTGTAGTTCTGGAGGAGTGTGCATAGTTTGTTTTATGCCTTTCCTTAAACCATTTCTTTTTTTTAAATGCATTCACTCCCCTGCTTTTTTTTTTTTTTTTTTACAATACATGGCAACAAGCAGAAGTCCATTACAGCTATTCTGTTGGAGTCTTATACACCATCTGTTTTCTAAAAAGGGTTCACAATTTATATATCAAAAAAACTTTGCAATAGAGAAATAACATATCAAGAAAAATCTAAATAGAGAAGTAAGAAAAGCAATTTAAAGTAAAAGACTGACAAAAGCTAGTGAATTCCAATTTGCTGATCAAATAAGTCTTCAGAACTTCCTTGAAAGAGAGTGTATGTCTTAAGTCTAACAGTAACATGTTCCATAATGTTGTCCTCCAAAAAAGGAAGAATTCTCAGCAATGGTTTTAAAATGTTCATTCCACAGACACAAGGGTATCGCATTCCTTTCAGAAAAAATCAGCAGACACGAAGCTGTTCTAAGGTAACGTTGGTTAGGCTGTCACTGGTCTCTCAAATTATGCTGGCTTTTTAAATGGCTTTTTAAATTCCTTTTCTAAATAGTCCTGAGTTAGCAGCAAAAAGGCCTGTTTTAACAAAATATTGAACTGTGCTTGAAAAGCGGTTTTTAAGACAGCAAGCCCTAAAGTATGTTTATGGTGCATGCTGATCACCCCAGAACCCCCACCTCCTAGAGCAAGCCCTGCTGACGGAGCAATGTGTGTTGTATTGTGTAAGAATATCCACCTCCTCACCACCTCCCTATCCCCTCTCCTTTCTGTGGTCAGTTAATCCAAAATTCCTCAGCAATCCTCCAGACCGTTCAAGACGCTCGGGTTATGCACGCCTACCAGCAGAGGGAGACTGAGAACACTAAAACTTCTTATACAAGTAGCCTGTGCAGACCTTCTACTAACCAGTATTTTCTCAGTCTCAGCAGAGGGTAGATGTGTGCAGCCTGTGCAGTGTACTCAGTCTGGTAGGCCCGTTTGGGGTTTCTAGATTGGCTTGTAAATGTTAGAGAACCCACACTTGGATCTCTATTACAGGGTGTAAGTCCTAAGGGGCTTCTAATTCCCTGTGGGGTGTCACACCCGGGTGGCTGGGTCCCTCCCCCTGTGCTCTTCCTCTGGAGGACTGCTTGACCTCGTCTACAGACCTTGTTCTGTACCCTTGAGGCGTTTAGGCATCAGCAACGAGGTTTAAAAAAATAAAAATAAGTTTTTAAAAGGCGGCTATTTTGGCCGTTCTTGTGGCAGTCCAGAGATAAAACGTCTTCAAGGGAATTCTTGCCTTAGGCGGTTTTGCCTATTAGTCTGTCAGAGCACAAAGCAATTGTTTGTTTTTTATTGTGTTCGCGGCCATTATGTCTAAGCTGGCGAGGTGTCGGTTTTGCGCGAAGCACGGCATTGAAGTGAAAGGTAGCCAATGTAAATTTTGTGGGGAGCCTACTTTGTCAGCACTCTTGCCCCCCCCCCCCCCCCCGTGCTTTCCCCTGAGTCGGCGGAGGTGTTGGGCGGCGATTTGACCGCACATTCCAGGCTGTCAACGGCGGGGCCGGTTTTGGCGGGAAACACGGCCATTTTGGCTGCGCGTCCTGGGTCAGCCTCGACTGAGTCGTTTTGGCAGGAAGCGCGGTCCTTTTGGCCACGCATTCCATACCGGCGCTGGGGACCCGTGTGTGGTGGGAAGCGCGCCTAGTTTAGCTGCGGATCACGCGATGGATCTGCCACCGCGGGAGCGAGGGGGTCTGTCGCAGAGACTGCGGAAAGTGTTGGGGCTTCAGCAGCGTCGGGGGGGGGGGGGGGTCTGGTTTCCCTCCTGAGTTTGTTTGGTGTCTGTATAATGCCTGGAGAGCTGGCCCCTCTCAGGCAGTTTGTTCCCCGGAGGCTGCTAGCTCAGTGGGAGTTAAGTGCCCGCGGGTGGATATTTCGGAGCCTATGGAGATACTTTCTCTGCCTGGATCGGAGGTTTGGAGTGACCCAGGAAAGGAGGATCTGAGGATCAGGATGGGCTAAGGCCTGGGGAAGATTCTTCAGTGGTGTGCATTTTTCATAAGGAGGAGTTGTTAGAGCTCATTGATCAGGTGATCTCTACTTTGAAGTTTGCTCCAGCGGCCACTCCCTCTGTGGAGGAACCCCAGGTAGATCCCTTGGTTAAGGGGATTCGGAGAGCCTCCTGTTCCTTTCCCATGAATTCAGACATTAGAGACATGGTTTTTCAGGAATGGTCTGTGCCAGAGGCTGCTTGTAAGGTGTCTAGGGCTATGGCACGGCTGTATCCCTTGCCTCCGGAAGATTTGACCCTGCTGTGGATGCGGTGGTTATGGCAGTTACTAAGGCTACGGCCATTCCGGTAGATGGCGGTACAGCCTTACGGGATCCTCAGGATAGGAAGCTAGAATCTTTTCTTAAGCGCAGCTTTGATTTGTCAGCTTTGGCCTTGCAAGCTTCTGTGTGTGGGGGCTTGGTAGCCAGATCTTGTTTCCGTTGGGCAGAGAAGCTCTTGGATGAGCCTGCGTTAGATAGGACTGGTTTGGTTCAGAAGCTGGCCAAATTGGAGATGGGGTCTTCGTTTTTGGCAGACACCCTTTATGATTTGCTAAGGGCTTCGGCTAAGAATATGGCTCTGGCGGTGACGGCTCACAGGGCTCTTTGGCTTAGGGGCTGGGTGGCAGATGCGGCCTCTAAAGCAAAGTTGTGTTCTCTACCTTTCAAAGGTTCTATGTTGTTTGGAAAGGATTTGGATAAACTGGTGAGTGGTCTTGGGGATACCAAGGTCTCACGGTTGCCGGAGTTACGGCCTAAGGCGGCTAGTCGAGGGGGTTCGGCTAGAGGTCGGTTTAAGGACGCGAGGCGGTACAGGCCAGGCAGATTTGTATCTCCTTCTAAAAGCCGGTTTTTCCAGCGGACGCAGTCCTTTCAAGGGGGTCGTCGAGGAGGTTGGGACTCCTCCGGAAGTGCCGGAAATGGTAATAAGTCCTTATGAAGGTGTGCGGGTCCAGCCTCTGGTGAAGGTTGGGGCGCGACTTCGTCTGTTTTATCAGGGGTGGATCCAAATTACTTCAGATCAGTGGGTGCTGGAGGCCATTTGCGACGGTTATGCACTCGAGTTCGAGCACCCGCTGCTGGATCTGTTTCTTCCCTCCTAGTCACTCTCAAGTCAAGTTAAAGGCTATTCAAGAGACTCTGGGTCGCTTAATCCAGTTGGGAGCTGTGGTACCCGTTCCTCGGCACGAGCAGGGAATGGGTTGTTATTCCGTTTACTTTGTGGTGCCGAAGATGGAGGACCAGTTTCGACCCATTTTAGATCTCAAGAGGGTCAATGGGGCGCTCAAGGTGCCATCCTTCCACATGGAGACTCTGCGCTCGGTCATAGTGGCTGTTCGTCAGGGAGAATTTCTCATGGAAGCGTATCTGCACATGCCAATTCGAGAGGCCCATCAGTGTTTCCTTCGTTTTGCTGTTTTAGGGAGGCACTTTCAGTTCTATGCTCTGCCTTTTGGTCTGGCAACGGCTCCACGCACCTTCTCCAAGATAATGGTGGTGGTAGCAGCGGCTTTGCGGAGGCAGGGAATTCTGGTGCATCCGTATCTGGACGACTGTTGATCCGGGCGAAGTCTCGGGCTCACAGTGTTGCGGCGACGGCTCAGGTGGTCGCGTTTCTGGAATTGGTCGGATGGGTAGTTAATGTAGTCAAATGTCAGTTGATCCCATCGCAGAGTCTGGAGTACTTGGGAGTGCGGTTCGACACGGCAGTGGGTCGTGTTTTTCTGCCGGATTCTCGGATCGCCTCTCTTCAGCAGCAGGTCCAGCTGTTAATGTCCTTTCAGAGTCTGACTGTTCGAATGTACCTTCGGGTTCTGGGCCTCATGGCAGCGACAATAGAGGTAGTATTGTGGGCCAGGGCGCATATGCGTCAGCTTCAGTCGGCTCTGTTGTCCCGGTGGTCTCCTCAGGTACACAGCTTGGCGTTGCGGTTGCCATTGAGGGGGGCTCCTCGGCGCAGTCTCCAGTGGTGGCTGTGCTCGGCCCATCTGAAAAAGGGCATGCCGTTGGAACCTCCTCAGTGGGTGATTCTGGTAACGGATGCCAGTCTGCTGGGTTGGGGAGCTCAGTGTCTCGGTCGGTCAGCGCAGGGCCGGTAGTCGACGGAGGAAGCTCAGTGGTCTATCAACCAGTTGGAGACAAGGGCGATTCAGCTAGCTCTGTTGGCGTTTCGCTCAAGTGTGGTCGGAAAGGCGGTAAGAGTCATGTCCGGCAACGCGACAGCAGTAGCGTATGTCAACCGGCAGGGCGGTACAAAGAGTCCACGGTTTGCAATCGAGACGGCTCTGCTCATGAGTTGGGCGGAAAGGCATCTAGTGCAGATTTCAGCGGCGCACGTGGCCGGGGTGGACAACGTGAACGCGGATTTTCTAAGCAAACACATGTTGGACCCCAGAGAATGGTCTCTGCACCGGTTGGTGTTCGACCAGATAGTTCTAAAGTGGGGAATGCCAGTAGTGGCTCTCATGGCGTCGGCACAGAATGCTCAGGAAGGGATCGATGCATTGGTCCTTCCATGGCCTCAGCGGGTGTTGCTGTACGTATTTCCCCCGTGGCCCTTGATAAGTTGAGTCCTACAGAGGGTAGAATGTCATGTGGGTCCGGTGGTGGTGGTGGCTCCAAATTGGCGGCGTCGGCCGTGGTTCGGGGATCTGATGCACCTGTTAAAAGGTGAGCCTCTGTGGCTGGGGGGCTCGGTGCTGTTGTGTCAGGGTCCAATTGTCATGCCGGATCCGGCTCGGTTCTCTCTTATGGTGTGGCCCTTGAGAGGGAACGGTTGAGAAGGAAAGGGTTTTCTCCTCAGGTGATTCAGACGATGCAGTCTCGCAAACGTTCGATGTCTTTGGCCTATGTGCGTGTGTGGCGCATATTTGAAGATTGGTGTGGGGACCGGGTGTGTGTCCCTTCGACAGCTTCTGTGTCGTGCATTTTAGATTTCTTGCAGGATGGTTTTGAGAAGGGCCTTTCATTGTCATCTTTGAAGGTGCAGCTGGCTGTTTTGGTGTGTTTTCGGGGTAAGGTGCAGGGCAAGTCGGTTGCGTCTTCCCCGGATGTGGTCCGTTTTTTGAGGGGGGTGAAGTTGCTTCGTCCTCCTCAGCGGCCGGTAGTTCCTCAGTGGGATCTTAATATCGTTCTTGACTCTTTAGCGGGTTTTCCTTTTGAGCCCTTGGAGTCTTGTTCAATAAAAGTCCTTACTATGAAGGTGGTCTTTTTGGTAGCTATATCGTCGGCTCGCAGGATTTCGGAACTTCAGGCTCTTTCATGTAGGCCTCCGTTTCTGTGGTTTTCTAAGGAAAAGGTTTCGCTGCATCCAGTGCCTTCGTTTTTGCCTAAGGTGGTATCCTCCTTTCATGTCAATCAGGTGATTTCGTTGCTGGTCTTGGGGGACCAGACGGGGGATGCTTCTCAGCGTCGTTTGGCAAAATTGGATGTTCGCAGAGTGTTGAAGGTTTACTTGTGCAGGTCGGAGGAATTCAGGTCTTCGGACAGGTTATTTGTCCTTCATGGGGGGCCCAAGAAGGGAGCGGCTGCTTCTAAGGCATCTATAGCTCGGTGGTTGAAGGATGCCATCTCTTCGGCTTACGTATTGCATGGCCATACGGTGCCGGTGGGGCTCAAGGCACATTCCACTAGGGGGATGGCGGCTTCTTGGGCAGAGAGTAGTTTTGTTCCACCGGTGGACATTTGTAGAGCGGCGGTGTGGTCCTCCCTGCATTCTTTTGTCAAACATTACAGAGTGGATGTACAGGCAAGGGAGGATGCCAGTTTTGGAGCTGCAATCCTGTCCTCTGGGCTTCGCAGGTCCCACCCTTAGATGTGTTTACTGCTTTGGTACATCCCAAGCATCTTGAACGGTCTGGAGGATTGCTGAGGAAGGTGAAATTAAGCCTTACCTGCTAATTTTCTTTCCTCTAGATCCTCCAGACCGTTCAAGAGCTCACCCAGTGTATCGGACAGTTCAGTATGATATTTTCTTTAGACTTCAGTTGCTGATATTTCTAGTAGCTCCTGTGATTTGGGTCCTGGAGTTTTACTAAGGGCAGTTTGTGGTACCGTTTGTGCCCATCTGCAGTTGAATTCCCCCGTCTTAAAGGGAGGAGATCTGAGTGTGGATTCAGTGGTTTTGTTTAGGTGGAGGTGTTTTGTTCCTCTGCTTTGTTACTGTTTTACTGGTTAGTAGAAGGTCTGCACAGGCTACTTGTATAAGAAGTTTTAGTGTTCTCAGTCTCCCTCTGCTGGTAGGAGTGCATAACTCAAGCATCTTGAACGGTCTGGAGGATCTAGAGGAAAGAAAATTAGCAGGTAAGGCCTAATTTCACCTTCCTGTACCCTCTTCATATTCAAATTGCCTGAGTAAGGTACCAGAGATGTTTTGGTTTGGTATAGATCTGAGTTGCATCACTTTTTTTTTTCTTTTTATGTTGAATAGGGGAAAAAAGTTAGGGAATCATTAATCAGAAATGATAGGTATTCTGTTTTTATTAATGATAATTACTTCCCTTTTTGAAAAGTCTTTGATAGTGTTGGGAATCATTTTTGATCCTCCACTTTCAATGGAACACACATCCTGATTAGATCTTTTGGAAGCTAAGAGATTGTGGGAGAATTAGAAGCTATTTTTATTTTGATGATCAAGCTCTTATTAACTGAACTAGACTTTGCAACAGTGTGTATATGGGATGCACTCAGAAATTATAAGCTGTTCAAAATCAGCAAGATTGTACCAAAAGTGGGGATGCTTTATCAGTTACACAAGCGACTCACAGGTTCGCCAAGACCCACTGCAAACTGGATACATGTCCCAGTTATCTACTAAATACCTAATAAAATCTGCCCCCGATCGCTTCACAACAGATCTCACATCCCACCTAAACTTCATATTACAACAAGGTCTCTTCCCTGAGGAATATGGCAACATCCTACTCAACCCAATACCAAAAGACGCCAAGAAAAGCACAAACTATCTCACCAACTACAGCCCAGTTGCGTCTATCCCACTAGTAGTAAAAATGATAGAGAGTCTGGTGACTAAACAGCTCACAGAACACCTGGACAAGTTCTCAATATTACATAATTCACAATCAGGATTCTGCTCCCACCAAAGTACCGAAACTGTCCTAGTCACGCTCCTGGCCAAATTCAAACAAGAAATAGCCACAGGTAAAAGTATACTCCTCCAATTCAACATGCCGAGCACATTCGACATGGTAAACCACAACATACTACTAAGACTACTTAGCCATTTCGGGATTGAAGGAAATGTACTTAATTGGATTAAAGGTTTTCTAACCACCAGAGCTTAACAAGTAAAATCAAATTGAAGCATATCACCACCATGGAAAGCAGTATGTGGAGTACCTCAAGGATCACCACTATCACCAATACTCTTCAACATGATGATGATTCCACAGTCCTTATCCAATCGAGGCCTCAACCCGTTCATTTATGCAGATGATGTTACAGTCTACATCCCCTTCAGACATGACTTGACAGAAATAACCAATAAAATCAACAATGGCCTGAACATCATGGACTCCTGGGCAAACTCATTCCAACTGAAACTGAACACTGAAAAAACACACTGCCTCATCCTCTCTTCTCAACATAACAAGTACAAACCCACAACGATAAATACCCCAGGACACACCCTCCCTATCTCAGACAGCTTGAAAATACTCAGCATCACACTCGACCATAACCTTACTCTCGAGAGCCAAGTAAACTCTGTAATAAAATGTTCTAGTCAATGTGGAAGCTCAAACGATTAAAACCTTTCTTCCCAAGGGAAACCTTTCAAACCCTAATTCAATCAATGGTCCTAAGTCATGCAGATTATTGCAATGGAATTTACGCGAGATGCAAAGAACAAAACTCCAGACCGCCCAAAATACAACAGCCAAGTTGATATTCAGCAAAACACGCTTCGAAAGTGCCAAACCCCTTCGAGAAAAGCTGCATTGGCTCCCAATCAAAGAACGGATCATCTTCAAAATCTGCACTTTAGTCCACAAAATTATATATGGCATAGTCCCAGGATACATGATAGAGCTGATAGATCTACCAATAAGAAACAGTCAGGTCGCCAAGATCATACCTATACCTACACTACCCAAATTGCAAAGGACTGAAATACAAAACAACCTACGCATCCGGCTTCTCCTACATAAGTGCACAACTGTGGAATGGCCTCCCAAAAGCTGTGAAAACAATACATGACCACCTGAACTTCAGGAAATCACTAAAAACCAATCTCTTCAAAAAGGCCTACCCCAACGATCCTACGTAAACCTCTTCACCCAGAAACACAGCATACCTTATCGTACTGGGCAACACACAATCTTCATCCCTTCCAACCCTCCACATATACCTCATTCGATCACTATACAACCTTATATTTGCGATCAACCGACTGGGCAAACGCCTTCATGGTACTATGTAAGCCACATTGAGCCTGCAAATAGGTGGGAAAATGTGGAATACAAATGTAACAAATAATAAAACATAATTGAAGATCTAATTGTGTTTAGTGTAAAATCTTTTTATTACAGCATGAAATGACCAACATTAATACAGAATATCAAACCTCCCATCCTACTACCACCTCTCCCTCCCCTCTACAAACCCATGTTGCAACCAGGATGAAGTAAGCACAAGAAAGAAATAGGACAGAGCAAACTACGGACATTCTAGGTGTTCTATTGAAAACAAAATACCCCAAACATCCCCCACCACCTACCCCACAGATTGAATTATGTTTAAACTTGCCCATTTGACCATGTATAATCTCGAAAATCAAGCTCTGCCTTATCTGGATCATTTAGTAATTCTTCCAAACTTTAGGCAATCCAGATCAAGACAAAAAGTTACCCTAAGCCTAAAGTGAAAAGCTATAGAATGCCTTGTTCGTAGAAATACAGAAAATGAAGACCATATGGCCTATCCAGTCTGCCCATCCTTACTGTCCACTATATCTTCCTTTTGAGTTCTATGTACTTGTCTCAAGAATTCAGATAGTCTTCTCCATGCGGAGGCTGTTCCACAACCCTTTCCATAAAGAAATGTTTCCTTTGGTTATTCCTGAGTCTGTCCTGTCATGTTTAACCTATGCCCTCTGTCATGAAGCGCCTAGCCACTCGCCTGGGGCTAACCCTGCGGCCACCTGAAGGGTCTGGCCCCAGCACAGCTCAGGTCCACCTGCACCTGCCGCTTGTACTCTACACTAGCACCCTCTAACTGGGTCACAACTGCCTCTGGGTGAGTCTCCCACTTTCAAATTATCCCCGGTGATTTCTAGGTTACTGGAGGCTGGTCCAGGAACTGACGAGGGGGGAGCCATTTTGGATCTGGTCATTGGTGGAGTGCAGGACATAGTGCAAGAAGTGGTGGTGTTGGATCCCCTGGGAAACAGTGATCATAACATGATCAAATCTGAGCTACTATCAGGGATGAACCTGCAAAGGAAATCAAAAGGGCGACTATAATGAGGAAAATGGTTAAAAAGAAACTAAAAGGATCGGTTGCAAAGTTTAGGATGCTAAATCAGGCATGAACATTATTCAAAAATACCATCTTGGAAGTCCAGTCCAGATGTATTACATGTATTTGCAAAAGTGGAAAGAAGAGAAAATGTCAGCCAGCATGGTTAAAAGGTGAACTAAGAGGCCATTACAGCCTAAAGATTGTCTTTCAAAGAATGGAAAAAGGACCCAAATGAAGAAAATAAGCAACATAAGCATTGGCAAGTCAGATGCAAAGCATTAATAAAGAAGGCTAAAAGAATATGAAGAGCAACTTGCCACAGAGGCTAAAACTCGCAGTAATAACTCTTTCAGGTACATCAGAAGCAGAAAGCCTGTGAGGAAATCCGTGAGACCGTTGGATCATGAAGGAGCAAAAGGGGGTGCTCAGGGAGGATAAGGCCATAGCAGAGAAACTGAATGAATTCTTTGCTTCAGTCTTTATGGAAGAAGATGTAAGAGAGCTGTCTGTACCAGAAATGGTTTTCAAGGGTGATGAGGCGGAGGAACTGAAAGAAATCTCGGTGAACCTGGAAGATGTACTGAGCCAAATTGAGTAGTAAATCACCTGGACCGGATGGCATACATCCAAGGATACTCAACTCAAGCATGAAATTGCTGATCTGCTGTTAGTAATATGTAACCTGTCGTTAAAATCATCTGTAGCACGTGAAGATTGGAGAGTGGCCAATGTGACGCTGATTTTTAAAGAGGGTTCTAGGGGTGATCTGTGAAATTGTAGACTGGTAAGCTTGACATCTATGCCGGGCAAAATTACAGAACACGTAGCCAAACATGGTTTAATGGGACAGAATCAGCATGGGTTCAGTTGAGAGATCTTGCCTCACCAATTTGCTTCATTTCTTTGAAGGTGTGAATAAGCATGTGGATAAAGGTGAGCTGGTTGATATAGTGTGTCTAGATTTTCAGAAAGCTTTTGATAAAGTTCCTCATGAGAGATTCCTGAGAAAATTAAATAGTCATGGGATAGGAGGCAAGGTTCTGGTATGGATAGTAATCTGTTATTGGACAGAAAACAGAGGGTAGGGTTAAATACTTATTTCTCTCAATGGAAGAAGGTGAACAGTGGAATGCCTCAGGGATCAGTACTGGGACTGGTACTATTTAACATTTATAAATGATATGGAAATCAGAACGACAAGTGAGTTGATCAAATTTGCAGATAATACAAACCTATTCATGGTTGTTAAAACATGTGCAGACTTTGAAATATTGAGAAGACCTTAGGAAATTGGAAGATTTGGCGTCCAAATAGCAGATGAAATTTAATGTGGCAAAATGCAAGGTGATGCACATTTAAAGAATAATCTGAATCATAGTTACCTAATGCTAGAGTCCACCTTAGGGGGTCAGCGCTGAAGAAAAAGATCTGGGTATAGTTGTAGACAATAGCTGAAATCTTCTGTTCAGTGTGTGGCGGTGGCCAAAAAAGCAAACAGGATGCTAGGAATTACAAGGAAAGGGATAGTAAATAAGACTGAAAATACTATATAATGCCTTTGTATCGCTCCATGGTGTGTCCTCCGTACCTTGAGTATTGCATTCAGTTCTGGTCGCCGTATCTAAAAAAAATTATAGCGGAATAAAAAAGGTTCAAAGAAGAGCAACCAAAATGATAAAGGGGATGGAACGCCTCTCATATGAAGAAAGGCTAAAGAGGATGAGGGGAGATATGATTTGTGGTGTAGAATGAGTAGAAATAAATCTTTTGGAACAAGTTAAAAAAAAAAAAAAAAGTTCAAAGACTAGGGGGACACTCAAGGAAGTTGCATGGAAATAGTTTTAAAACAAATAGGAGGAAATATTTTTTTATTCAACAAATAGTTAAACTTTGGAACTCTTTGCCAGAGGATGTGTTACCAGTGGTTAGCGTACCTGGGTTTAAAAATGGTTTGGACAGATTCCTGGAGGAAAAGTCCGTAATCTGCTGTTGAGACAGACATGGGAAGCAACTGCTTGCCCTGGGATTTGTAGCAGGGAATGTTGTCATGATTTGGGTTTCTGCCATGTTCTTGTGACCTGGCTTGGCCACTGTTTGGAAAACAGGATACTGGGCTAGATGGACCATTGGTCTGACCCAGTATGGCTACTCTTATGTTCTTATGGCCACACTCCCAGGGGTCCCACAGTTCCTAGAAAGCACTCACAGACCCAACACACCAGGATTCTTAGGAAATCAGTGCCAATAACTAATAGGTTTATTGCCACAAGATTTCAACAGTGAGCCGTATAAAACAGATGGAAAATTAACAGGTAATGATAGGTAAAACAAACAGGAATTAATATTATAACTACCTGAAAAGTGCCTGGAAAGCTTCAGGAAAGTTAACTGCTCACAAGTCTGAACAGGGCCTCAGGTCAGCAATGTTTCCCTCTGTGCTTCCTAGCAGAAACCAAAAAATTACCTCACAGCTTAGGTGGGAAAAAAGGAAAACTCAGTTCTGTAACAACTTTACAAACAAGACAGTTGCCATCTGCTGGCCAAACAAGGGGAATGCATTTCATAAAATACAGGTCCTAGGATTGGAAACCCACTGTTTTACTACTACTACTACTACTTGACATTTCTAAAGCGCTACTAGGGTTATGCAGCGCTGTACAATTTAACATAGGACAGTCCCTGCTCAAAGGAGCTTACAATTAGAGAGTTGCACGGGGACAGAAATCCTACCCATCCCCGCCCGTCCCTGCTGGAATCTTACCCGTCCCCACCCATCCCCGCTGGAATCTTACCCATCCCCACCCATCCCCGCAAAAATGTAAACCATCCCAACCCGTCCCCACCCGTCCCCGCAAGAATTTAACCCATCCCCACCCATCCCCGTAAGAATTTAACCCATCCCCGTAAGAATTTAATAGTACATAAAAGAAAGTTCCAGTCAGCTCCCTTTCTGGATTTGAGCCACAGCACTGTAGGCAAGGAAGGAATGGAAGTTGGAACTTGGAACACTCTGGTGCGCACATGTAAGATTTGTCTCTGATTCACTGGCAGTGTGTGCTGAGAGGCCGCCACATGCACGCGCCAGTAGGTCAGGTGACATCTGATTCTCGTGCCTGTGTCAGAGCTGAGGTCTGTGCACCAGCCTGGGAGCAAAGAGGATTAATAGTAACATAGTAAGTGACAGCAAATAGACCTGAACGGTCCATCCACTTTGCCCAACAGTCACTCATGATCAATTCATCATTAAATCAATGAGTGTGATATTATATACTTGATTATGGTCTTTCTTTCGTGTTTCTGGAACAAAGACCACAGGAGTCTATCTGGCCCCATCCTTATGTTCCAACTGCTGGAGTTGCCATCAAAGCCCACTCCAGCCTATTCATGTTCTCATTTGTGGGACACAGACCGTAAAAGTCTGTCCAGCACTGTCCTCATGTTCCAGCCACTGACGTTGCTGTCTAAGCCCTTTCCAGCCCATCCTACACCAGATTGCCATGTATGAGACACAGAACATACAAGTCTGTCAGGTATCAGCTCTAGTTCATCACAGCCAGAGTCGCCATCTAAGTGTCACTTGACATATCCACACACATGCAGCCATTTAAAGTTAGCTTTTATATAACTTCCATTTTCTAATTAGAGATCCTCTGTGTTCATCCCACGCCTTTTTGAATTCCGTCATCATTTGTGACTCTACCACCTCCTTAATGGAAGACTTTCCACATTTATGCTGTTAAAGCAAGGAAGAAGAGGAGGAGGAGACAGCACTCAAATAAATTGGTATTCGGTAGATGAGAGGCTGGTGCAGGTGCAGCTTACACTTCCGCGGGAACCCCGCAGGAACTGCCTCCGTCCCCGCGGGAATCCCGCGGGTTCCGCGGGATTCCCGCGGGGACGGAAGCCGTGCAGCTCTCTACTTACAATCTAAAGGACAAATGCACAGTCAGTCAAATAGGATGTTTTGCCACATCCTCTCATGCCAAAGCTTCCTCACAATTGAAAGTCTTACCTCCTGTGCATTTATGTCACAGGTATTTAAATCTCTATCTCCCCTCTCCTGCCTTTCTGCCAAAGTATATGCATTGAGAACTTTAACTTTGTCTCCATACTTTATGATGAAGACTATTGACATTTCAGCAACCGCCTTCTGGAATGGCTCCATCTTGAAGGTGCAGTATCCGGAATTATACACTCTACATAAGTCTCTGGTGAAACTTCATTTAGAGGCATCACCTCCCTTTTTCCTTCTGGCCATTCCTCTCTATGTACCCAAGTCTTTCACTGTTTTCTTTTCTACCTGTTTTGCCACCTTAAAATAGCATATAATCACCCTCTACCCTTATCCCTTCTCTTTCATGCACAGAAGTACTTCACCCCTATACTGTACCACTTCCTCATGGTTTTGTAGGCCAAGTATATGACCTGCATTTTGTTTTAGCTTTAAATCATAACTGCCAAACACTGCATCATTCTTCAGGCTTTGCTAGATTCTACCCCCCCCCCCCCCCAAATGGTGTGAATACCTAAATCTGCAATAGGGTATCATCAAAGAGGCAAACCTTGCCAGATGGTCTTTCCCTTTATGCTGCTTTGGTATGGAATTCTTTATCACTTAATATTAGATTACAAATGAATTATATGACTTATTACAAAATTAAACATGCAAAAATTTCTTAAATTGCAGAGTATAAGTTAATATTTTTTTTAACGTAGGGCAGGTATTGGTACTCTTAAGAATGATGGCTCCCCCTCCCATAGCACGTATTCTTAACACCCCCCCCCCCCCCCCCAACACCGCTTTCAGTCAAGCTGAGTAGGAGAGCTAGAAAGGTGTTGTGATATACCCCAGATAATTCAATTTCTTGCCTACTGAAATCTAGGCACCTGCATACTGCTACCAAAGAGCCATTGGCCTGACCCCAGGTAGTCGATACTGGACAATGAGTTTCAAGCTGAACTGGCAGGTCTGTGCACCTTTAGGGGTCTCTTGACTGATTGGAGTATTAACATAAAAACTATTATAATTCTTGTCTTACAGGGTTATGATACCAGTGCTCCAAACTGGGAATTTGGGAAGATGATTAATGAATTCAGAACTACTTTAGAGTGCCAGCAAATGAGCCTGACAGACCCAGTAAGTAAGCTTGTGACTTTTAAGAACACATGCCCAGCCAGTCAGTTTCAGCATATAAGCAATGAATACCAAGGAGACAGTGCATGCAGATATCCTGAAAAGCTGACTGGCTGGGGTGCGTCCAGGACCAGGTTTGGGAACCACTGGCCTAACAAAGGTCTAGCCAGGAAGATGGCTTGCCTGTTTTGTATTTTAGTAGTGGGTCCTGCCAGCCCACCTCATTCCTGTCCTGCAGCACTTTACCACACATGGAGGCATATTTTCAAAGCACTTAGCCTTCCAAAGTTCCATAGGTTTCTATGGAACTTTGGAAGGCTAAGTGCTTTGAAAATATGCCTCATGGTGTCTTCTTATGGCATGAGTGTTCAGATGTGGGTGGTAATCTTACTGGGAACAAAACATGTAAACAAAGAGGGCCATAAGTGTGGTAGTTTTCCTACGCAAGCTTTCAGGTTCCCTTTGTATCAAGTGCCAATGTGGACAGAAATTAATAGTAGTAGTAAGCCTTCATTCTGTGTCTGTTGTATATCTTTAAGATTGAAGAGCATCGGATATGCGTGTGTGTTCGGAAGCGCCCTCTAAACAAGCAAGGTAAAGTGCAGACCTTACAATGATCACATCAGATAATCCTGCTGCCTAAATAATTATTTACCAATGGTTGTCCTCTCCTCTGCAGAGCTTTCAAAGAAGGAAATCGATGTCATTTCAGTCCCCAGCAAGGGAGTGCTCTTAGTACATGAGCCTAAACTGAAAGTAGATCTAACAAAGTACTTGGAGAACCAGGCCTTCCGGTTTGATTTTGCTTTTGATGAAACGGCTTCAAATGAGATGGTATACAGGTACAACTGATAACGCTGGGTGGTGGAAATAAGGGAAGGGTGGTTGAGCTGCAAGAAAATGGCATGTCTTGCCCATTCTGATGGCCCAAAACAGGACCACCTTCATGAGTCCACCAAAAATGTTTTGGTTGATGTGTACAGTACTTGAGTTATAAGTAGGCATCTATTTTTCCTACTCTTATGATTGTATGATCTTGTAACTTAATTACCAAAAGAGAGAGATTGGCCCTCAGGGTTTCCCCTTTTTAAAACAAGATAATTCTGACCAGCCTTTCTGAGAAGGCATGTGCCCTGGGATTCCCTTAATGCAGAGACGTTTAGGGCTGGAGTTGAATCCTTTAATGCATTAGTCAGACACTCTGAGCCTATTGTGCTATCATGTTTGTTGCATGGAAGAAGATGAGTAAATATCATTTTGCATTTTAAGGGTAATGCTATAGCAGGGATGCACTAGAGGTGCAGGTTATAGTGACTATTGTAAGCTATTCTATAAAGAAAAATATTAGTGCGAATGATCAAACACATGTCAAGGTGTGATGTACCCATATGCTCAGCAGCAAATCATTTTGCATTCTAGAAGAGGTTATTTACATGTGTAAGTGACTATGTGCATAATTATCTAGAATACTGCCATTTACACATGTGGCTCCTTATGAAATGATCACCTCTATATGCCACTCTTAAACAAGATCCAGAGCATTTTAGAATACATCCAATAATTCTGTGCATAGCATTAGAATACAATAAACTCAGCACTGAGTAGAAGAATCAAGAGCCCGCCTCCCACCCACCAACCACACACAGGAGGACAGAACAAGACTTGCACTCATTTAGCTAATCATAGTATCTGTTTTCACCCAGTCGGAAACTTACATGAAGTGGTGAATTTACCATGTCCGCTCTTAGAATGGCAATGTGTGCGCTTAAAAAAACTTTCCTGGTGATCATCCTTTCCTAATTCTGATTCGGTGGACATTGAATATCATAACACTTTATGATGCCTGATTTTCTTTAGGGCAACTGTAAGGAGATTAGTATCTGCACTGGCTAGTGTGGAGAGGGACAGAGCATTTCATTTATCACTTATCACTTAAATGCCAGACCACCACTATCTCTACTGTTGAATGCAATTAAATGTCAAATACATCAGTTTATAAAACAAGTTGAAATATAAGTAGACTCAAGCAGCAGAAATAAACTATCGCCACCTATCAAATTCCTTAAACTCCAATGTCATGGTATTCCTCATTAAAATTTGGTTGTCTTGCCTTGGCAGGTTCACAGCAAGACCTCTTGTGCAAACCATTTTCGAAGGTGGGAAGGCAACTTGCTTTGCATATGGCCAAACTGGAAGTGGGAAGACGCATGTAAGCACTGAATAACCATTGATGTGTTCCTGCTATAGAAATGATTTATAGTAGTAGTAGTAAATTGTGATATGCTGATTTTATAGGAGGTGTATAGAGCATGTTTTTGGAGTTCACAAGTCTCATTTCTGCTCTGAAACAGGCAAATGCACTTTCAAAGTGATTTCCAACAGCTGTGAAATCCAGCACTACAATGTTCTGTTTTCTCCAGAGGAAACACATTGTGAGCTGTAGGCCTCCTGTACACAATGCCTATACTACCTATAAGGGCCACCTCTAGGGTCTGTCAAGTCCTGGGCTTTTCTGCTGACTGCCAGTTGTGAACAGTGGTCGGCTAACAATTCTTTTTAGACCTACTATATTGGCAATATCACTGGGCAGCATGGGGGATTTCATTAGAATAACCTTTTTTAATTATAGGTGTTCATCATTTCATTGTGAAGGTGATCTAAAAACCAGTCTCATTGCTGCTGAGAGCATATTTTTCCTTTTAAATCTTGGTAAGATGGAGAAGGGAAGATGAGGCTTTACCATAAGTTTTAGCATGAAGAAGCTAGCGTTCAGTAAGAATACATTTCTGATTTAGCTATGGACCAGTAGTAGGACTGTGACCTCTCTTGCAGATTTAAGACATGTTTTGGTCTTGGAACACTTCCATAACAAGACTTCTTTTTAACAGACTATGGGCGGAGACTTTTCCGGAAAAAGCCAGAACGTTTCAAAGGGAGTCTATGCATTCTCATGTAAGTGCTGAACATTGCGTTTCTTATCTTTAACTCATTGCACTTTAATTTGCTCAGCAATGTTCCTTTTCCTTTCTCCACTGCTCAGCATGGGATGTCTTTGCTCTTCTTAAACAACCCCGATACAAGAACTTAGACCTGGAGGTGTATGTTAGCTTTTTTGAGATCTACAATGGAAAGGTGAGAACTTCTTTCTGGAGTTTGCATGCAAGATTCAGCTTGTGCTCAGCCTTAGCAGCAGCAACAGCACAGGAACTGTATTGGTATCCAAAGCAGTATATTAAATACTAATAAACCATAAAGGTGGAGGGGGGGGAGCAAAAAGGTGCTGTGGTTTTGGCTGTTCTGTTATGAGGTTTGCTCTAGTTACATATATCAGTGAGACTTTCAAACTGTTCCACATTACACTAGTTTTTAAGGAGGTGCCAAAACTGAGTCCGCAATCGGCAAGTTGCCTCTCTGCACTTATTTACCATTATAGCTACTAAGCGATCCTATATTGCCGTTGTCTCCGTGGTTGGATATAGGTGTTTGATCTGCTGAATAAGAAGGCAAAGCTGCGGGTATTGGAGGATGGGAAGCAGCAGGTACAAGTTGTGGGTTTACAGGAGAGGTTGGTTAGCTGTGCTGAGGAGGTCATCAAGATGATCGAGATGGGCAGTTCTTGCAGGTAAGTACTACTTACTACTACTACTACTTATAATTTCTAAAGCGCTACTAGACGTACTTAGCGTTGTACACTTGAACATGAAGAGACAGTCCCTGCTCGACAGAGCTTACAATCTAATTAGGACAGACAAGCAGGACAAACAAGAGATAAGGGAATATTAAAGTGAGGATGATAAAATAAGGGTTCTGAACAAGTGAATAAGGGTTAGGAGTTAAAAGCAGCATCAAAAAGGTGGGCTTTTAGCTTAGATTTGAAGACGGCCAGCGATGGAGCTTGACGTACTGGGTTTTTGCTCTCTAGCTTGAAGCTGCCTTGGCTATGGATCCCTTCACTGGCTGTAGAAATTAGCCTTATGGTGTAAGCCTAAGAATTTGACCTCCAAATCTGGAGAAGTAATAACACTGAGAGGTAGCTGTAGAGGATGGACCTCCCTATCCTGGACACACAGACTTCTAATAACAATGATTTAATGCTTATTTAAGAGGTTCAAGTAGAGTGCATACTTCATAAAGGATAACACCATCCCTTATTTACAGACAGAATCCCCAGTAAACTTTTCATTTTCTAAGATCACCAATGCACATCAGAGTGTTCATTGTTTACTGGTACAGTGTCTGAGTTGCTGCTTGTATGTGTACTTGTGGACAATCATGCTGACTGACTTTAGAAGAGAAGGAGAGGATGGGCTGACTGTCCTCAGCTCACTGCCCAGTGAGGTGCTTTCTCACTTCAGTCTGTGTTGCTTACTGCACAGATTCCTCACAGGCTTCTGTTCTCTTGTGGTTCAGGACTTCTGGGCAAACATTTGCAAACTCCAGCTCCTCTCGCTCCCATGCCTGCTTCCAGATCATTCTGCGCAAAAAGGGGAAGCTGCATGGCAAGTTCTCCCTGGTAGATCTTGCTGGGAATGAACGGGGTGCAGACACAGGCAGTGCCGATAGGCAGACTCGCATGGAAGGAGCAGAAATCAACAAAAGCTTGCTCGCTTTAAAGGTAAATTTGTTTACAGGGGCTGTATATGAGGAGGACCTAGGATTTCCTGTATATGCTGTTCTGTTTTGATGTGTCTGGTTGAAAGGTAAATCACCTTGTGGGGGGGGGGGGGGGGGGCTTTTTTGGAGTAGGACAGCATAAATTGAAAACTTTTTAACCAAATAACAGTGTTAATGGCTGAAGTCCATTTTGAGCCCTGTGGCCCAACCACTATACAAACAGGGTGAAGTTTGTCCTAGTCTCAAATCCATAGCTTCTAGAAATTGTTAGGAGTGCCTGAGTTTCTTCTGACTGGAAGGTTAATGCTATGCTCCTCACTCTTCATAGTGAGTACAAAAGATCTGAAGCTGGTTTGCACTTCCCTATTGTAAGGCTACCCAAGAGACCAACCCATCTCTTTGGTTGGGGGGGGGGGGGTAGGTGAGGAGGAGGAAATGCAGATTGACTTATTAGATCTAAGCACTTTCCACAGATGGCATTTATGTCCAAAACCAGCAGTAATCTGGAAATAAGTACAACAGCTGGTTCAAATGTTGTATAAATGCAGTGGAGCTGTGTGCCAAGAACAAGTTCAAATTCTACTGCTGCTCCTTTTCACGTTGGACAGAGTAACTTAATCCTTCATTTCTAGTGATGCAAACTTTAGGCCAGATTTAGTAAATGGTACCCAAAATTAGGCACGTTAAGAGCCATTTCTATAAAAATTGCTTAGCATGGATTCCTCACGCCCAACTGCTGGCAGTAGTATTGAGAGTCTTATTCTGGGAATGCCCCGTTTTAAGTTGCAGGCTATGAAATTTAGGTAGGCATCTTAGAGAATAGGACAGATATGTGCATAACTCCTAATTACTGCCAATTAACACCTAATGACTAGTTGATGTGCGCATCTGGGATCTGCGTCCAACTTTGGATAATCTAGATAGATTCCAGGAGTTAGATTGTACAGCCTCTGGGGACAAAACACCCACAGTAAGTGAATGTAACTCTCTTTTAATATTGAACAAAGTGAGATAAATCCTAAGGCTTCTTACAGCTCTCCACAAAAAAAAAAAAACTCCCTCCTTTTCTTCAATGACTGTGTACAGAGTCTGCTTGGGTTGCTGGAATGTTCTTTCATGACAGTTTCCAGCGACACTAGAACTAAAGGCATTGTGTGTTAAAGCCAGTGAGAGTGCATGAAATAGCTTTGGCCAGGGACTCTAATATATAGCTACAGTTAGACCTCCATGCCTCTAGTTTGCATTCCACACATCTGCATTAGAGAATCTGCATTTCTCATTGCAGTGTCAACACCTAGTATCTGCTTCTCCACTTTTGCTGACTGGACATATTGTTTTTTTACATATTGACTTTCAGGAGTGTATTCGTGCTCTAGGACAGAATAAGTCTCACACACCCTTCAGGGAGAGCACGCTAACGCAAGTGCTCAGGGACTCCTTCATAGGGGAAAACTCAAGGACGTGCATGGTAAGTTCCCACCTCACGCTAATGTACAGTGTTTTGCTTAAATTGCATGTAAGGTGCTGGAAAGGTTTTTTGGACTTTGCTTAGCTGCTGTCTTGCATGTCCAGCCCACTAGCTACTTATTCCCACCTACACTTGCAGTGGCATTTGAAAGGTGAAATCTGAGATTAACTGCCACATCTGTTGGTACAAACAGTTCATTCTCTACCCTGCTTCTTGCCCTATAGCAGTGATGGTGAACCTTTCAGAGACTGAATGCCCAAACAGCAACTCAAAATCTGATTATTTATCGCCAAGTGCCAACAGGGCAATTTAACCTGAATAACAGAACTTTAAAAGCATTTGGCATGCTTTTGAATAATTAATGTGATTTTTGCTGTTGCATGCATGCTGCACTCATTTTTGGGTGTTCAAGACTGAGTCTACAAAAAATAAAATAAAAATAATATGAAACTCCCAATACAAATCTATCCCTATACCAAAAATAGCTAACACTATGATATGGTGGTTAGGAGGTGGGGATAGTGCTGGCCAGAATTATTACAGTCTGTGCCAGAGCCGGTGGTGGGAGGCGGGGCTGGTGGTTGGGAGGCGGGGATAGTGCTGGGCAGACTTGTACGGTCTGTGCCCTGAAAATGACAGTTACAAATCAAGGTAAGATGTACATAAAAAGTAGCACATATGAGTTTGTCTTGTTGGGCAGACTGGATGGACCGTGCAGGTCTTTTTCTGCCGTCATCTACTACGTATGTTACTATGTATAAATATTTCTTAACATGTTGTATTCCTTAGGTATTCAGGGTAGTGTGTTGGTTTTGCTATATACTATCTGACCATTTCTTTAGAGTTTTTTAAGGATGGTCTGTTATCACAACAGGTGTCTCTCATGGTTCCACCATTTCTGCGATATTTAATATTTAATGCCAGTCTGTTGTGTATTGCCATGATCGGAAGTCCATTATCATCTTGTAGCATGATACCAGAGTTGTTTAAACATTTTGTTAGGTCAGATACAAAGATAAAAGGTACTGAAGCAAAGAGATTTCAAGTTCCTCTTCTCCTCCCACCTGGAAGACTGAACAAAAGCTTGGCTGGGTGTGAATCAGCATAATAAAAGCTCAAAGATGGAACAGCAGACACAGAGACTGGGGGTTTGTGAAACCCCCAGACAAAGAAACATATACAGAAAGCCATTTGCCAGCAGGAAGCAAAGTTTGCCAGGTGGGCGGTTTTACCGCCCAATTGGGCAGGTTTTTGCCAGTGGCGGCGGGAAAATATCGCCGGCCGCGGGATGCGGTTTTTTGGGCGGTTTTCCCATTGCCGCTGTGTGAGTTCGGCGTTTTTTTCCGGGGCTTCTATTGGTCCAATTCGGTCCAATAGAAGCTTTTCCGGGGCTTCTATTGGTCCAATTTGGTCCAATAGAACCCTTTCAGGGTCGGGGTTGATGTCAGGGATGACGGGGGTGGGGCTAGTGGTGGGAGGCGGGGTTAGTGATGCGGGGGTGGGGTTGGTGACGTGGGGCGTGGTTCGGTGACGCGGGAGACGGGGATTGGCTAGGAACGCCACTGATTGTAAATAAATGGTCTTTTATGTTCTGAGCACATGTTCTTAAACCTTGCAGTGCAGATTAATGTAATTCAACAAATATAATATTTAATTCCCCCTTATTCTTGCAATTGCACTTACGGAATAGAAATCCACGGGAGATGTATGTGTTAGGCTGTGAGAGTCTGATAGGTATGGACGGGGGAGAGGGATCTTGGGGTGATAGTATCTGAGGATTTGAAGGCAACGAAACAGTGTGACAAGGCGGTGGCCGTAGCTAGAAGGTTGTTAGGCTGTATAGAGAGAGGTGTGACCAGCAGAAGAAAGGGGGTATTGATGCCCCTGTATAAGTCATTGGTGAGGCCCCACCTGGAGTATTGTGTTCAGTTTTGGAGGCCGTATCTTGTTAAGGATGTAAAAAGAATTGAAGCGGTGCAAAGAAAAGCTACGAGAATGGTATGGGATTTGCGTTACAAGACGTATGAGGAGAGACTTGCGGACCTGAACATGTATACCCTGGAGGAAAAGAGAAACAGGGGTGATATGATACAGACGTTCAAATATCTGAAAGGTGTTAATCTGCAAATTAACCTTTTCCGGAGATGGGAAGGTGGTAGAACTAAAGGACATGAAATGAGATTGAAGGGGGGCAGACTCAAGAAAATGTCAGGAAGTGTTTTTTCACGGAGAGGGTGGTGGATGCTTGGAATGCCCTTCCGCGGGAGGTGGTGGAGATGAAAACAGTAACTGAATTCAAACATGCGTGGGATAAACATAAAGGAATCCTGCTCGGAAGAAAGGGATCCCCAGAAGCTTAGCCAAGATTGGGAGGCAGAGCCGGTGGTGGGAGGCGGGGCTGGTGGTTGGGAGGCGGGGCTAATGATGGGCAGACTTATACGGTCTGTGCCCTGACAATGGCAGATACAAATCAAGGTAAGGTATACAGAAAAAGTAGCACATGTGAAATTATCTTGTTGGGCAGACTGGATGGACCGTGCAGGTCTTTTTCTGCCGTCATCTACTATGTTACTATGTTACTATTCTTACAGACAAGCCTCCAGTGAACAAGTATATACTAGTATAGGAGAAAAAATATGATTCTTTTTCATTATAAATCATTTCTGTAAGCTGTTACAGCTCCAGTATACCCAGTGCAAAATAAGACAGCAGATGTAAATTCTCAAATTGGACATATTCCAAACACTAAAATGAAAATAAAATGATTTTCTACCTTTGTTGTATGGTGACTTTGTTTTTCTATCCATATTGTTCACAGTCTCTGATTCTGCTTCTCTCTATCTGTTCTCTTAACTCCGTTTCCAGGGCTTCCTTTCCATATATTTACTTTCCTCCTTTCTTCTTCATTTCTTGCCTTCCATCCGTAAGTAAAAACTGGGTCCTCCTTAGTGGAATTGACTGGAGGAGGTATAATGTGGATCCAGCTTTTGCCTATTTTCTCCATCCTTGTGCAGTTTTTCTCCCCCTGCCCTCCCCTCCAGCCACCCATGTCCAGCGATTCTCTTCTCTCCCCCTGCCCCCCCTCTAGCCATCCATGTCCAGCAGCCCTCCCCTCCAGCCACCCATGTCCAGAGATTCTCTTCTCTCCCCCTGCCATCCATACCCAGCGATTGTCCTCTCTCCCCTCCCCCCCCCCCCCCCCCCAGCCACCCAGGTTGTTCAGTGGATTCTTCGGGGCAGGCAGGAAAGACCCGGTCTTCAAAATGGCCGTCGAGACTTCAGCAGAAGTCTCAGTGGCCATTTTTAAAGAGCGATCCGGCAGCGGGGGAGGGTCAGCACTGGCAGCGGGCAGGCAAGACTGGGGATCTTTCCTGCCTGCCCTGAAGAATCCACTGGACAGCCGGACGGTAAAAAAGCACACCAGCAGTTCTACTCTGGCTGAGGCGACGGCGCGCGTGCCATCTGTGGCACACGTGCCATAGGTTTGCCATCACTGCCCTATAATCATTTCCTTGCCATGATCCAAGGTTGAGTGCTGTAGATGCCCTGTGGAATACTGATATGTGCTATGTGTAAAACCAGTAATTATTCCATATCAAGCAGATCAATCCATAGACTGGTGGGTTGTGTCCATCTACCAGCAGGTGGAGATAGAGAGCAATCTTTTGCCTCTCTATATGTGGTCATGTGTTACCAGGAAATCCTCAGTATTCTCTCTAGCAGGTGTGTGGTCACACGCAGCAGCTGTGGCTTGGTCTCCACGCCTATTTACTTAGGCTTTGAGTACCTGGGGTTGAGGGCTCTTCATGAGCAAGTGCAAACCTGGTGATGCCAGGTCCCTCCTTTTCTCCCCCCTCCTGCTGGCTCCGTTAAAAAAAAAAAAAAAAAAAACAATCTTGAAGCAGAAAAGATTTTACTGCAGCTGCTCACTGGGACACAATTCGTTGCAGCTCGGAGCAAGAAGCAGGTAATTTTACCTTTTCCTATAGGGCAGGGGGTTCCCTGAACGTTTCCCTCGTGGATCATGGCGTCTGATGGTAAGGGTGCGAAAAAGCGCTCCCCCGGACCGCGATCGCACGGCTAGTGGGGAAGCGCTTTTTGGGCGCCCTTCCGGACTTTGCTGATTTAGCCGGTTTTTCCTCCACTGGGGCGTCGGCGGCCTTTCCCGCCTTAGGCGCCCATCCCCCGATGTCCGCCCTTCCGACATCGTCCGCCCATGCAGCTCGGACGGCCTCTAGTATGGCCGCCTTTGAGTTGGGCGGCGGTAAGAAGATGGGCGAAGTTTAAGCGCCATGCTTCCCGCACGGCTCCTTTGCGGAGTGACACGCTGGACGCCCTCTGCAGCGCGGCTTTTTCGCTCAGAGGAACTGCCTAACCTCTTCAGGCTATGAGCATCTTGAGTATTTCCTCTCCGGAGGAAGGCCCTCCTTCAGCCTCGACGGGTTGCACTATTATGTTGGGAACCACGCGCCCTTCCAGGACCTTCCACATCCATGAAGCCATGAAAACTCTAATTTCGGCTCAATGGGATTCTCCTGAGGCGAGCCTCAAGGTAGCCAGGGCCATGACTCGTCTGTACCCTCTGCCAGAGGGTGAACAAGGAGGCCTGCTGTGACAAAAAAGACGGCTTTGCCGGTGGAAGGTGGCTCTGCCCTTAAGGATTCACAGGACAGGAAATTGGAAGCGGCCTTAAAGTTAGCCTTTGAAGCGGCCGCTTTGAATTTGCAGGCCTCGGTTTGCGGCTCCTATGTGGCCAGGGCATGCCTGACAGTGGTGCAGCGGGCCTCCCCCTCGGATCCTTCCTTGAGGGCGGATTGGCCGGTCCTGGAGTCGGGCTTGGCTTACTTGGCAGACTTGCTGTATGATGTTTTGAGAGCCTTGGCTAAAGGTATGTCTCAGACAGTCTCTGCCCGTCGATGGCTATGGCTTAAGCATTGGTCAGCTGACCATGCCTCCAAATCCCGCTTAGCCAAGTTGCCTTTTAAGGGCAAGCTGCTCCGGGGATGAGCTGGACAAGATTGTGATGGATCTCGGCAGTTCTAAAGGCAAGAGGTTGCCGGAGGACAAGGCAAGGGCCAGCAGTGCTCGCCCTGGTTCCTCTAAGGGCCATTTTCAAGAAGCCCGTCCGTATTGCCTGGGCAAGTCGGGCTCCTCCTTCAAGCAGAGGTTCTCCCCGAAGCAGCATTCCTTTCACAGAGACCGCCGCACAGGAGGTTCTTCCTCCGATCCTCCCCCAGGGTCTCGTACCCAATGGCGGGGCCCTGGTCCATGGCCCAGAGCAGATAGGAGGAAGGCTGTCCTCTTTTCTGGGCGAGTAGACCAGGGTAACTTCAGACGCTTGGGTTCTAGAAGTCATCAGAGACGGCTACAAGTTGGAGTTCTGCTGGCCCCTGAGAGACGGGTTCATGAACTCTCCCTGCAAGTCTCCCCTCAAAGTGGCAGCAGTTCAGCAGACTCTGGACAACTTGCTCTGCCTTGGGGCGGTGGTCCCAGTGCCCATAGAGCAGCGTGGCACAGGACGTTTCTCCATTTACTTTGTGGTGCCAAAACAAAGGAGGCTCTTCTCGGCCTATTCTCGATCTCAAGGGAGTCGATCAGGCCTTGCGAGTACAGCATTTCCGTATGGAGACTCTCTGCTCCGTGATTGCAGCTGTACAAGAAGGAGAATTCCTGGCATCCTTGCACATCAAGGAAGCTTATCTGCACATTCCCATCTGGCCGCCTCATCAGCGCTTCTGTGCTTTGCAGTGCTGGGCCGGCACTTCCAGTTTAGAGCCCTCCCGTTCGGGTTGGCTATGGCTCCGCAGACCATCTTCAAAGTGATGGTGGTCATTGCGGCTTATCTCTGCAAGGAAGGAGTGCAAGTCCAACCCTACCTGGACGACTGGCTGATTCGAGCTCCCTCCTTTGCGGAGTGTGGGAGAGCGACGGACAGGGTCATTGCTCTTCTGAGCTCCCTGGGATGGATCATCAACCGGGAGAAAAGTCAGCTGCGCCCAACTCAGTCCCTGGAGTATCTGGGTGTTCGGTTCAACACCCAAGTGGGCAGTGTGTTCCTGCCGGACAACCGGAGCCTCAAGCTTCAGGCCCAGGTGGGCCGGTTCCTAGCCTCCTCAGCGCCTCTGGCTTGGGATTATGTGCAACTGTTGGGCTCCATGACGGCCACAATGGAGGTAGTGCCCTGGGCCAGGGCCCATATGAGGCCACTACAGCACTCTTCTGCGATGCTGGACTCCGGTTTCGGAGGATTACGCAGTTCACCTTCCCCTGGACCCGGCGGTGAGAAGGGCGCTAAGTTGGTGGCTGATGTCAGCCGGTATGCCTCTCACGTCCCCGGAGTGGATTGTCATTACGACGGACGCCTGCTTGACGGGCTGGGGAGCCCACTGCCTGGGAAGGACAGCGCAGGGGATATGGTCGCCGGTGGAGGCGAAGTGGTCCGTCAACCTCTTGGAACTTGGGGCCATTCGGTTGGCGCTTCAAGCATTTCTTCAGGTACTGATACTGAGGCCAGTTCGAATCCTGTCAGACAATGCCATGGCCGTGGCCTATGTCAATCGCCAGGGAGGTACCAGGAGCGCCCCCCTAGCCAGGGAGGCCATGAAGTTATGCCAGTGGGCAGAGGTGAATCTGGACCAGCTGTCGGCGGCTCACATTGCGGGAGTCCTGTCGAGGCGGACTTTCTCAGTCGCCATACCTTGGATCCCGGAGAGTGGCAACTGTCTGCTCAGGTGTTCTTGGAGATCACGAAGCGCTGGGGCATGCCGACCTTGGATCTGACGGCGACCTCGGCCAAGTGCCGCGGTTCTTCACCAGAGGACGGGACCCTCGCTCTCTGGGGGTCGATGCTCTTCTCCAGCAGTGGCCGGTACAGGAGCTTCTCTACGTGTTCCCGCCTTGGCCTATGCTGGGCAGAATTCTCGGCCGGGTGGCGAAACATCCAGGCCAGGTGGTCCTGGTGGGTCCAGACTGGCCCAAATGCCCTTGGTATGCGGACCTAATCCGGCTTTCCATAGACAGTCCTCTGCGGCTTCCAGCGGAGCAGGGCCTCTTACATCAGGATCCCATGGTGATGGAGGACCTCTCCCCCTTTAGTCTTGCGGCCTGGCTCTTGAGCGGGAGCGGCTGAAGAAGGGCTTCTCGGACAAGGTCATCCCCACTATGCTGAGAGCATGGAAGCGCTCTACTTCTACTACGTACGGCAGGGTATGGCGTACCTTTGTATCATGGTGCGAGGCAGGATCCCAGTCTCCCTTCACGGCGCCAATTGCTTCAGTGTTGGCATTCCTGCAAGAAGGTCTGGAGAAAGGCCTGTCGCTCAGCTCTCTTAAGGTCCAGGAGCGGCTCTAGCTTGCTTCAGGAGTCGCCTGAAGGGTGCTTCCCTGGCTTCTCAGCCAGGTGTGGTGCGTTTTCTCAAAGGAGTTAATCTCCTACGCCCTCCTCTGCACTCGATAGTGCCTACGTGGAATCTCAATCTGGTGCTGCGGGCCTTGCAGAAGCCGCCCTTTGAGCCATTATCGCGGCTGTCTCTGAAGGACCTGACGTTGAAGGCGGTCTTTTTGGTGGCTTTGCTACATCCCATTAGACTGGTCTGGTATAGATGACAAGGAAAAATTATGTTTTTACCTGATGTTCTTTCCTTTAATCATACCAGACCAGTCCAGATGCCCTCCGTGGCTAAAGTCTGTCAGAGTATTGTTTCCTTTAGGTATCCCTGGCTGTTCCACAACGCTTCAATACAGTGGGATGTCCTACAGCACTGCCTACTTCATCTTCTCTATTCAGTCTCCTGCCACTTGTTGTTGTGCCAGCTCTGTATGACTCCTGTTACTTGGCATCACAGAGTTCTTTCCCCGGATTCAGGGGTAGATCTCTATGTGCTTGAGCAAGCTCATTATGGACCATTCCCTCCCGCTTGCTTTACTGTGAGGGGAGGTTGCAGTTGCCTTTGGCCAAGCAGGAACAGTGAGGTTCTGCATATTGGCTCCAAGAGTTTGCCTGTTTGGTATTAACTGTGTTTTCTTCTAGACTTCAGAGCACCATTGCATGGCTATTCGAAATACTGAACATTCCAGGCTGCACAATACCCTTAAGGGGCGGTTTACTTGGAACTATTTTTTCTGTCTCCTTCTGCTGGTAGATGGACACAACCCATTAGTCTGGACTGGTCTGGTATGATTAAAGGAAAGAAAATTATTAGGTAAGAACATAATTTTTCCATATACTACTAAGACTCCTTGGCCACTTTGGGATTGATGGAAACGTACTCAATTGGATCAAGGATTTTCTAACCACTAGAACGTACCAAGTAAAATCAAACTCAAACATATCACCACCGTGGAAAGCAGCCTGCGGAGTACGCCAAGGATCACCATTATCACCAATACTCTTCAATATAATGATCCCACTGGCAAAATCCCTATCCAATCGAGGCCTCAACCCGTTCATCTACGCAGATGACGTTACAATCTACATTCCCTTCAGACATGACTTTACAGAAATAACCAATGAAATCAATGATGGCCTGAACATCATGGACTCTTGGGCAAATTCATTCCTTTTTTTTTTTTTTTTTTAATTATTTTTATTAGCTTTTCAGAAAAACACAAAAAATCATCATATATTCAACAATTACAAACAGCAGTATTCCCCTCTCCCCCCTCCCCCTCCATTCTGCTCAGGGATCCTAAACCTTGCCCACCACTAGAAGTACCCCTTCTTATCCCTATTACACCGGTAAACCCCTCCACTCCAAATATGGAGCCCATGTTTTAAATGAACCTCAGCCTGCCTCCTTGCCTTAAGGCTGTAAGTTTATCCATTATGCAGCAATAATCCACCTTCGCTAACACCTGATCCACCGTAGGTGTCGCAGTTTGCTTCCACAGTTTGGCAATTAATGTTCGAGCTGTGGTAACTATATGGGACAAAAGGCAATGATGGGGGGCTCGACCACCCTCCTTCGGGATATTCAGCAGGCACAGGCCCGGGTGTAATGTAACCTCAGTACCCAGCCCTCCCTGCAATCCTGCCTGCAGGCTCTGCCAGAACTGTTATACCACCGGGCACTCCCACCAAATATGCCAAAATGTTCCTACTGCCCCACATTTGCGCCAACATTGCGCCTCACCTGTTTTAAAAATGCGGGCCAGTCTGCTAGGGGTCATATACCATTGATATAGCATCTTGTACCCATTTTCCACCAGGGGGGTCGCCACAGAGAAAGAAAGTAATCTTTTGAAAATTGTTCTCCATGTAGCAGGCTCATAGGAAGTAGAGAGTAGGGTCTCCCAATTACGTGTACATTTCTCAAGAGGCTGAGACTTATGAAGCAAAGCTCTATAGATCCGGGAGATCCCCCCCCCCCCTCTCCCCTCCCCAGCTCTCATTGCCAATTCTAACTCAGTTACAGACAGGGATAGTTCCTCCTTTGCTTTCCTGTGTATAAGATCTCTAATCTGCAAATAATGAAATCTATCCCTGTCTGCCAACCCAAATTCATCTTTCAAAATATCAAATGTGGCACTTCCCATCCTCCCAAATCTGGCCCAACAGTCGTAGAGACGCTGCCGACCATTGCCCATACACTTTCTCCATTCTACCGGGAACAAAATCAGTTGCATACACAATGGGTGTAGTCAAATGATATCTGCGTCCCCGGAACCAAGCGGCTCTACAGCATGCCCACTCTCCCAAAGCCACTCCCATCTGTCCACTCAAATCTGACAAAAGACCCTTCAACAACGGTAAAGGAAGCCACAGAACCGCCCATATAGGCACCCCTTTCAAGTCCCATTGTGCTGCATGTCCATAGCTTATTCGGCCCTCTCTGCACTGTGGCCAGCATCTGAAACGGGGCTGCTCTATAATATAATTCAAAATTCGGCATCCCTCCTAAGCTGATATAAGATCCGTCGATTCACTCAGGGTGGTCTCTTACACCATATGAAAGCAAACATCTTTTTTTTTTTTTTTAGTGTATTAAAAAAGGTATGTGGAATATGTACTGGCAGTGCCATGAAGAGAGAGAGCAACTTTGGGAGCAGGGTCATTTTTACCGCCGCTATTCTACCCATCCATGACATCCATAAACCCCCCCCCCCCCCCCCCCCCAATCTCTCTAACTCCTGAAGCAGTTCCTTTAATTTAGGGGCAAAATTTTCCTGAAACAAATCCACAGTTTTCGGCGTCAAATTAACCCCCAAATAGCGAATATATCTGTGGGTCCATCTAAAAGGAAAAAGGGCTTGTAACTCTTCCTGCAATCACTCTGAAAATTGTATCGGCATGATCTCCGACTTTTGGAGATTAATCTTAAGGCCCGCAGCCACCCCATAATTCTCAAGAATCCCCATCACTGCCCGCAGAGAAGTCCCAGGGTGAGACAATGTAAGCAGAACATCATCCGCAAAGAGCATGAGTTTAGTTTCTTGCCTCCCTATTCTAATGCCTTGCACCTCAGGATCATTGCGAATTAAGATCGCCAGGGGTTCCATGGCTAACGCGAAGAGCAGAGGGGAAAGAGCACATCCCTGCCGTGTACCCCTAAACAACTCAAAGGGCTCCGAGTCAACCCCATTAATCCGCAATTGGGACAGGGGGTGTCGATATAAAGCTGCAACCCAATTAAAGAGGGCAAATTCATTCCAACTAAACACTGAAAAAACACACTGCCGCATCCTCTCATCTCAACATAAAGGGTACAAACCCACAACCATAAACACCCCAGGACACACACCCTTCCTACCTCAGACAGCCTAAAAATACTCGGAGTCACAATCGACCGCAACCTTACCCTTGCGAGCCACGTAAACTCCGTAATAAAGAAAATGTTCTACTCAATGTGGAAACTTAAACGATTAAAGCCTTTCTTCCCGAGAGAAATTTTTCAAAACCTAATACAATCAATGGTCCTAAGTCATGCAGATTACTGCAATGGAATCTACGCGGGATGCAAAGATCAACTCACAAAAAAACTCCAGACCGCCCAAAACACAGCAGCCAGGCTGATATTTGGTAAAACACGATTTGAAAGTGCCAAACTCCTCCGAGAAAAGCTGCACTGGCTCCCAATCAAAGAAAGGATCATCTTCAAAATCTGCACCCTGGTCCACAAAATTATCTATGGCGTAGTCCCAGGATACATGATAGACCTCATAGATATACCAACCAGGAACAGAATCCGATCATCACAATCATACCTAAACCTACACTACCCTAATTGCAAAGGACTTAAATACAAAACAACTTACGCATCCTTCTTCTCCTACATAAGTGCACAACTATGGAATGGACTCCCAAAAGCTGTAAAAACAATCCATCACCATTTAAACTTCAGGAAATCACTAAAAACCAATCTCTTCAAAAAGGCTTACCCCACCGATCCACCATAAATCCCCACACCCAGCAACACAGCATAACCAATGATCTTACTGGACAATATACAATCTACATTCCCTTCGACCCTCATGTTGCCTGATACACACCTACCTCATTAGACCACAATACAACCTGTATTTGTTATCAACCGAATTGGCAAATGCCATTACAGTACTATGTAAGCCACATTGAGCCTGCAAATAGGTTGGAAAATGTGGGGTACAAATGTAACAAATAAATAATGCCGAAACACGGGTCGGTTCTTTATGAATAAAGAACTCTCAATTGTTTCCAGTCTTGAAGGCCCATGTGTATTTTAAATAATGAGCTATTCAAATTTGAAACCTAGTTTTAATTGATGTTTGGACAAGTATGGATTATCTGTAACTGGTGAATAACAAGTACCTGGCAGAAACCCAATTAGCAACATTTCGTGCTTCCAATCCTGGGGCAAGCAGTGGCTTCCCGCATGTCCATCTCAATAACGGACTATGGACTTTTCCTCCAGGAACTTGTCCAAAACTTTTTTTTAAACCCAGATATGCTAACCACTGTTACCTCATCCTCTGGCAATGGGAATTGGAGCTTATTTAAGTGAATATTTCCTCCTATTTGTTTTAAAAGTGTACTTTTTTGAAAGTTAAAAAAAGAAATCAAGGAGAGGCTAGGTAATGGAGACAGGCTGAGAGTGGAGCTCTATATGGGGAGAGAAATAGGAAGGGGTTACTGCTTTGGAGTGAGAATGCTACTCTAAAAGGCTAGAAAAAAAAGGAACTGGAACAGGGAGAAAGGCACTGGTAGTGGAGCTATGGAGAGAGTAGAGGCTAGAAAGTGGTTTCTGCATTAATTGTCTTGAAGTACATTTCTCCTCTTTGGCAAGCAGGTGGTGTTTATTAATGCTGAATGGAGTCTGTGCTATTCTTAGAAATAAGACAAAAGTAAAGGTAGAAATAAGAGTTGTTTTTATTGCTTACTGCAACAGGAGCTGTTATCACTGACAGGCATGAGAAGTATTACAAAAATCTAATAATGCTACTTAGGCAGTTTGTAAAAATGTTTTCTGTCTTAGAGAAAAGAGGAAGGAAGATAGAAGATTTAGAGCCAGGAAATATCACTGGACTTGTTTAAAGAAAGTTACAAAGCCACACTAATGAAAGGAAGAGAAGAAAGACGACTTAGCTGCAAGGATATAATTCTCACCTAGTGGTTGTAATGGGGCGTAATAGGAAAGAATATTTCCCGGGGGAATATACCTCCTGAGCAAGGATCCCTCTTGTTGGAGGGCTATTCCAAGTTTATCTTGCATATCCAGCACTTTTTATAGTACCGAAGTTCCTCATCACCTCTTCCTCTCTGAACCAATCGGAAGTCCTACACATACACCAGAGAGTGATAATTGGGTTTATTGGGGTGCTTGCCACACCTTCTATTCCATTGGATATATTTGTAACAAGACAGGTGCCACAGCAATGAGAGTCTTATCAGAGTTTTGTGGTTAGGGAAGCAGCAGCACACAAAAAGCAAAGATGGGGGGGTGGGGAATAGTGCAGCATACCTGAAATAGAACATTATAGCATTATAGCTAAAATTATAGAACAAAGTATATTTTTCCTCTTTGGCCAGCAGGTGGTGTTTCTTTGCTGTAAAGCTGTTACAGAGAAATTAACGTGTTTTTTTTAGTTTTAGCACAGGAGCTCATTTTCATTTGGAGAATATTGGCTTTTGCTCCAGTCTTAGGAAGAAAAGAGAGCAGGATCTTTTTGCTGTGGCTCAGTAAACAAACAGTTATATGTCCTGATCTTCCCAGGTACTTCTTAGAAAGTAAACAAATGTTTAGTTAGTGTTATAATTGATCCATATTTCAGTTACCTGCTACTGTTTGCTGATTGCACATTTTTTTGTTCATTGTTTAATTTTTAAGACAAATATTTAGTTTATTGCCTCTGCCAGTTTGGACTGATAAAGAATCCTGGTGGTTTGTGTTGGGCCTGAGAGTACTTTCTGGGAACTGTGGGTCCACTGGGGGTGTGGCCCCAGTAACCTAGAAATCACTGGGGATAATTTGAGCAGAAGACTTCGCCCAGAGGCGGTTGTGACCCAGCCAGTACGAGGAGGGTGCTAGTGTAGAGCACAAGCGGCAGGTGTAGGCGGATTTGTGCTGGGGTGGGGATAGACCCTCTTCAGTGTCCGCACGGTAACCCCAGATGGGTGACTGCGCATTTTGTGACAATGTTTTTGTCTTCTTATCCAAAAATAAGGTAGAGTGAGCTTTTAGCATTATAGGACCAGTTTACTGGAATATATTAGATAAACATTTAGAAGAAATTGGTACCTTATCCTTTAGGAAAAGGCAGAAAACTTTTCTTATTAAATGTGGTTAAAATTGGTATATTTTGAGACTTATAGTATAGCTGGTTTTATAGTAGCTTGGTGGGTTTTTTTTGGTTTGGGATTTTTTTTTCTTTTGTATTTCATTCTATTGTAAACCATTTTGATTAGGCAATTTTTACACCATTTAGGGAACTTTTGGATTTGTCAGGAAGTGTTGACATTTTTAACATCCTGCTTGATCCCATTTCAGATTGCCATGATATCCCCTGGTATGGCTTCATGTGAATACACCCTCAACACTCTCAGATACGCAGACAGGTACGTACACACTTCAAAAACTGGGGCAATTTCCCCAGCATGTTAGCTGTAAGGGTCTACCTACTGCTCGATGCTTTACAGCATTCATACCCATTTGTATTTTGTCCTGATGTCTTATATTTACAGAAGCCATTTCACTATCATAATGATTTTCAGTTTAGCAGTGTTCAACGCCAACCTTTATCCTTGCTACTTTTTCCATTTAACCAGCAATTTTTAGTTCTAGGCATTCTAAAATACTTCCTGATAAGCTGCTGCTTATCTTCAATAGAATGCAATATTTGATCTGTCCATTTATCAGATTACTAGATTCCTGACTTGTTTCTCCAGTCAAAGGCAGCAAACCTGTAAGTCATATGATGTCTGAACAAAAACAATTCTGGGCACTGGAGTTAATTCGGTGGTAGTCCCACTTAGTCATGGGTACAAAGTTTCCAGAGGTGGAGTAGGGGTCTTGCAGTCATCCACCACTATCCCAACACAATCCTGATGTACAGTGATAAGGGTTTTTCCTTAATATTTCATTTCCTTCCAACTGTCAACCAGTGCTGTGAACAAAGGCTCATGGTGCCAGATCTCAAGTATTTGGGTGTGTCTCCCCCACCCACCAACATTTTAAAGCATACCCTTCCAATACTCCAAGACGATCATTAAAGCAGTAGTCCTAAAGCTCGGAGCCATGTACTAGATCTTACTCCACAACCCTGGTCATGAACTCTAAATCCATCCATCAAGCATCATCCTAAACAATGATGCCCACTACTGCAGTATCCCCAGGCCTGTTGGGACATTCCACATGATGGCAGTGTTGCCTGCGGCCATGCTGGCCCCATGAACAGACTTAAAAATCTTTAAATCGCTTGTTTTCATGTACTTGGTGTAAGGCTGACTTTATAATTGGTATTCTGGAGGATTGCTTTAATCTGTAGGAATATAAATGGGAGCTGATATGCTACTTCTGTAAAAACAAATGGGATAGGAAGCCTTCATGGCATAGGTGGCATTACCATGGGAAACCTTCTCCAGTTTAGAAATTGAAGCTTTTGAGCTGCTTCACCACATTCTTCACTTCCCTATTTATTTTATTTAGATTTGCTCACACCTTTTTTAGTAGTTATATTCAGTTATATTCAAGTACACTAGGTATTTCCCTGTCCCTGGAGCATGAAGGGTTAAGTGACTTGCCCAAGATTACAGGGAGCAGCAGTGGGATTTGAACCGGCCACCTCTGGATGTCAAGACCAGTGCTCTAACCACTAGGCTATTCCACTCAAGGAGTTTTGCAGGACCACATCAGTTTTCCCTATGTTCCCGCCCGTAACCTCCGCTCCCAGGACAAATCCCTCCTTTCAGTTCCCTTCTCCACCACTGCCAACTCCAGGCTCCGCTCATTCTGCCTTGCCTCACCCTATGCCTGGAACAATCTTCCTCAACCCCTACGCCAAGCCCCTTCCCTACCCATCTTCAAATCTCTGCTTAAAGCTCACCTCTTCAATGCTGCTTTCGGCACCTAACCGTCCGTGAAATATAGTATGCCCTATTATTCGGAATCTACACTTGTCTTTGACTGGACACTTGTCTATAGATTATTGTACACCTGTCTTTTAGATTGTAAGCTCCTTGAGCAGGGACTGTCCTTCTATGTTTGAATTGTACAGCGCTGCGTAACCCTGGTAGCGCTTTAGAAATGTTAAATAGTAGTAGTAGTTTTCTGCTTGTGGAGTCAGTCGCATGGCACCAGAACTCATATCAAGGCATGATTTCTTTTAATTTTAAGTAACTTTATTGTAAAGTTTTTTTTTTTTTTTTTGCCCTTAGTTCCTAGAACTAACGTCTCAAATATTATTGAGGAAGGGGTGCTAAACCCAATGGCAATTACCCTTCCCTGGACACAATCAAGGAATTTTCTCTTGTGCTTGGGGTGTTCAAGCGTTTCTGCTCCAGTTGCCCCCTTCTCTCTCCTTCAGTGGCATCTCAAGGCTTTTAGCCATTTTCAAGTTTCTTTTAGTTTTCTGTAGTCAGCACAATGTAGGCCTCCATTGAGAACCTTTGGCTCCCAGTAAGGGTTGGTTTTTTTATTTTGTTTTGTTTTTTGTCAAAATAGTGGTTTGATTTTAAGTAGAGGCTGACTGAATTTGGGTTTCAGATTTGGGACCAAAATCCAGGTTTGGACTTTGGACAAAAATGTCTGTGCATTTTTGACTGAAATTCACTCCTCCCCCCCCCCCCCCCCCAAAAAAAAAAAAAAAAATCCCACAGGCCCTACCCTGGTCAGCTTTAGGAAGACCTGGTGGTCTAGTTCTGTTTTGGGGGACAGGAATAAACCCCACTTTCTGCTCCATGCTGTTGCTCCATCTCAGTGGTGCCTGGGACCATTGAGCAGAAGCCATGTGAGATTGCCATGGGAGGTACTGATTGGAACCAGCACAGGCAAGAGACTTGCTCCTGTCCATGCTGGTTCCAGTTGCAAAATGGCTTTCAGGACCTCCTGTAGAGGTCCCAGCAGCCATTGTGATAGATCAGCAGCAAGGGTAGGAATGAGTGTGGTTTCTTCCTGTCCCGATGATGCCACTAGACCTCCAGGTCTTTATAAGGTAGGAATGGCGGGAGGGGGGGGGCATTGGCTCAGGAGGGGGACTTTGGTTTGGGGGGGGGGGGGGGTCGATTTTTTTCAAAAAACTGCAATGCCTGGGGCCTGACTGATTTCTTGTTGTAAAATGTGTTCACAGATATTAGAGATCTCTAGTTTTGAAAATTAGCATAAAATTAAATTGAGGCTGAGAAGCCACTGCTTACCTTGGGACTGGTAGCTTAGAATGGTACCAATTGGGTTTCTACCAGGTACTTGTGACCTGGATTGGCCACTTTTGGAAGTAGGATACTGGGCTAGATGGACCATTGATCTGAACCAGTATTGCTATTATGCTGTTATCCATTGATTTTCAGCATTAGAAGCACTGGTCACTGCAGAGGAGCTTTGGACACTGGGATTGTCTGCATTGAAAGTGCATTGCTCACCCTCAACATTAAGCATCAATAGCGGCGATCGGGGTCGGTCATTAAGGCCTGAAGAAAAGGAAAGATTCATCTGAAAGACTATCAATAGAAATAAAACAAAATAAAACATGGAAAAGAAAATACCTTCCATATCATCAAGCTGATCAATCCATAGACTGGTGGGTTGTGTCCATCTACCAGCAGGTGGAGATAGAGAGCAAACTTTTGCCTCCCTATATGTGGTCATGTGCTGCCGGAAACTCCTCAGTATGTTCTCTATCTCAGCAGGTGGTGGTCACACACAGCAGCAGCTCTGGCTAGGCCTCCAAGCCTAATCCTTAGGTTTTGTTGAGGCCTGGGGTTGAGGGCTCTTTTGAGCAAGTGCAAACCTGGTGGTGCCAGGTCCCTCCTTTTCTCCCCCCTCCCGCTGGCTCCGTTAAAAAAAAAAAAAAAAAAAAAAAAAATTTTAAACGTCCTTAAAGGCGTTTATTTCGACGTTTATTTAAACGTTCATTGCAGCTACTCACTGGGACACCAGTTCGTTACAGCTCGGAGCGGCAAGCAGGTAATTTTACTTTTTTATAGCGGGCAGGGGGTTCCCCGATTCTTCTCCTCGTGGCATATGGCGTCGGAGGGCGAGGGCGCAAAGGGTCGCTCCCCGGATCGCTGGAGCGCTTCTAGAGGGGATGCGGGGGTTTTACAGCCTGATTCGCCCTTGATGGGTGACAGTTTAGTGACCGATGAATGTCCCGGTCCTTCCTCTGGCGTGGCAGTTTTTCCCGCCATAAACGCCCATCCCCCGCTCCTCGCCTCCGCCATCTTGGCCGGCCACGCGGCTCGGACGGCTTCTTCGTGGGCCGCCCTTGAGGTTGGAGACATTAATGCCATGAACGCCCTTAATTTGAGCGACGGCACAAAAGCGGCTAAAGTTAAGCGCCGTTCTTCCCGCGCGGCTCCTTCGCGGAGTGTCGCGCCGGACGCCATTTTGGATGCGCAGCATGTCTCTCCCCCGCTCTTGCGAGCGCCGGTTGAGGGTGCGTCTAGGGCTGTTGCCCAGGCTGCGGAAGTGCACAGTCTGGGGGGTTTCTCCCCCGAGTTTGTTTTGCTGCTGCATCAGGCTTTCCTCATGCAAAATGCTGCCCCTGCTCCCTCTTCTGGTAAAGAGGTTGAGGTTCCCAGAGGTAAACGCCCTCGGGTTGATTCCCAGGCCTTGGAGGACTTTGTCTCCTCCGATGTAGATGAGGGCAGCGTGTCTGAGGTCTCCCAACGGTCCTTTGCGGATTCCTTGGAGGAGATAGATCCCCGCTCGGATGGAGCGGATGACCCCTCTGCAGCGCGGTTTTTTAGCCCAGAGGATTTGCCCAACCTGTGGTTACAGGCCATGGACACTTTGAAGATTTCCTCTCCGGAGGACGTCTCTCCCTCAGCCCCTGTTGGCTCTGCCATTATGCTGGGGACGAAGCGCCCGCCTAGAACCTTCCACGTGCATGATGCCATGCACACCTTAATTTCGGCTCAATGGGATGTCCCGGAAGCGAGCCTTAAAGTGGCTAGGGCTATGTCCCGCCTCTATCCTTTGGCTGTGAGTGAACGTGAGGCCTATCTGTGGCCTACCGTGGATTCTTTAATCACTGCGGTGACTAAGAAAACGGCTTTGCCGGTGGAAGGTGGCACGGCCCTAAAGGACGCCCAAGACAGAAGATTGGAGGCGGCCTTAAGGTCGTCCTTTGAGGCGGCTGCTTTAAGTTTGCAGGCCTCAGTTTGCGGCTCCTATGTGGCCAGGGCGTGCCTGACTATGGTGCAGCGGGCTTCCCCCTCGGATCATTCCTTGAGGGCTGATTGGCCGGCCCTGGAATCGGGCTTAGCCTATTTGGCAGACTTGCTGTATGATGTCTTGAGGGCCTCAGCTAAAGGCATGGCTCAGACAATCTCTGCGCGGCGGTGGCTTTGGCTGAAACATTGGTCTGCTGACCACGCCTCTAAATCCCGCCTGGCTAGATTGCCTTATAAAGGCAAGCTGCTCTTTGGGGTCGAGCTGGACAAAATCGTGACCGATCTCGGCACGTCTAAGGGCAAGAAATTACCAGAGGTCAGGGCTCGGGCTAGTACTCGTCCCGGTACCTTTAGAGGACGGTTGCAGGAAGCCCGTCGGTACCGCCCGGGCAAGTCGGGCTCCTCTGCCCCTTCTTCCTTCAAGAGGAATTTCTCCCCCAAGCAGCATTCCTTTCGCAGAGACCGCCGTCCCGGAGGTGCTCCCTCCGGTCCTCCCCCAGGGTCTCGTACCCAATGACGGGGCCTTGGTCCACGCCCCAGTGCAGATTGGAGGGCGGCTGTCCTCGTTTCTGGGCGAGTGGACCACAATAACTTCAGAAGCGTGGGTGCTGGAAGTCATCAGAGACGGCTACAAGCTAGAGTTCTGCCGACCCTTAAAGGACGGGTTCGTACTCTCTCCCTGCAAGTCTCCGGTCAAAGCTGTGGCAGTGCAGCAGACCTTGGACAATCTGATCCGCCTGGGCGCGGTCGTTCCGGTGCCAGAAAGTCAGCTTGGCAAGGGACGTTACTCCATTTACTTTGTGGTACCAAAGAAAGGAGGTTCTGTCCGGCCTATCCTCGACCTCAAAGGGGTCAATCGGGCCTTGAAAGTGCGGCACTTTCGCATGGAGACTCTCCGCTCTGTTATAGCGGCAGTGAAGGCAGGAGAGTTCCTGGCATCCTTGGACATCAAGGAAGCGTACCTGCATATTCCCATCTGGCCTCCTCATCAACGCTTTCTGCGTTTTGCAGTCCTGGGACGACACTTCCAGTTCAGAGCCCTCCCATTCGGGTTGGCTACTGCTCCGCGGACCTTTTCCAAAGTAATGGTGGTCATCGCGGCCTTCCTACGAAAGGAAGGGGTACAAGTCCATCCTTATCTGGACGACTGGTTGATCCGAGCCCCCTCTTATGCAGAGTGCGGCAAAGCTGTGAACCGGGTAGTTGCTCTTTTGAGCTCCCTGGGATGGATCATCAACTGGGAGAAGAGCCAGCTGCGCCCGACTCAGTCCCTGGAGTACCTGGGAGTTCGATTCGACACCCACGTGGGCAGAGTGTTCCTGCCAGACAATCGGATTGTCAAACTTCAGGCTCAGGTGGACCAGTTCCTAGTAGCCTCTCCTCCTCGGGCTTGGGACTATGTGCAGCTGTTGGGCTCTATGACGGCCGCGATGGAAGTAGTGCCCTGGGCCAGGGCTCATATGAGACCACTTCAACAATCTTTGCTGCGGCGCTGGACTCCGATGTCGGAGGATTATGCTGTGCGCCTTCCCTTGGACCCAGCAGTGCGCAAGGCGCTGAGCTGGTGGATGCAGACAGACAAGTTGTCTGCGGGAATGCCTCTGGTGACCCCAGAGTGGATTGTCGTCACGACGGACGCCTCTTTGTTGGGCTGGGGAGCCCACTGCTTGGGAAGGACAGCGCAGGGGCTCTGGTCTCCTGCAGAGGCAAAGTGGTCTATCAACCTCCTGGAACTCAGAGCCATTCGGTTGGCGCTTTTGGAGTTCATCCCGGTACTGGTGTTGAAGCCTGTACGGGTCCTGTCAGACAATGCCACGGCTGTGGCCTATGTCAACCGCCAGGGAGGTACCAAGAGCGCCCCTCTAGCCAAGGAGGCTATGAATCTTTGCCAGTGGGCGGAAGCGAACCTGGAGCAGCTTTCTGCGGCCCACATTGCCGGAGTCATGAATGTCAAGGCGGACTTTCTCAGTCGCCATACCTGGGAGCCCGGAGACTGGCAACTATCTGCTCAGGCGTTCTTGGACATCACGAAGCGCTGGGGCCGGCCGAGCCTAGATCTGATGGCGTCATCGGCCAATTGCCAAGTGCCGCGCTTTTTCAGCAGAGGACGGGACCCTCGATCCCTGGGAGTAGATGCTCTTCTCCAACAGTGGCCGACGCAAGAGCTCCTCTATGTGTTCCCGCCCTGGCCCATGGTGGGCAGGGTGCTAGACCGGGTGGCAAAGCATCCCGGCAGGGTAATCCTGGTGGGTCCGGATTGGCCCAGACGTCCCTGGTATGCGGACTTGATCAGGCTCTCAGTCGACGATCCTCTGCGGCTGTCAGTGGAGCAGGGCCTGTTACATCAGGGTCCCGTGGTGATGGAGGATCCCTCCCCCTTTGGTCTTACGGCCTGGCTATTGAGCGGCAGCGTCTGAGGAAGAAAGGCTTCTCAGACAAGGTCATCGCCACTATGCTAAGAGCGAGGAAGCGCTCTACTTCTACTGCTTACGCCAGGGTTTGGCGTATATTTGCAGCGTGGTGTGAAGCAGGCTCACTTTCTCCCTTCACTGCTCCAATTTCTTCAGTGTTGGCATTCCTGCAAGAAGGTCTGGAGAAAGGCCTGTCGCTCAGTTCCCTTAAAGTCCAGGTAGCGGCTCTGGCTTGCTTCAGGGGCCGCCTGAAGGGTGCTTCCCTGGCTTCGCAGCCAGATGTGGTGCGCTTTCTCAAGGGAGTTAATCACCTGCGCCCTCCTCTGCACTCAGTGGTGCCTGCGTGGAATCTCAACCTGGTGCTAAGAGCATTGCAGAAGCCGCCTTTTGAACCCTTGTCAAGGGCATCTCTGAAAGACCTGACGTGGAAAGCAGTCTTTTTGGTGGCTATCACTTCAGCCAGAAGAGTTTCCGAGCTCCAGGCGCTCTCATGTCGAGAGCCTTTTCTGCAGTTCACTGAGGCAGGAGTGACTATTCGCACAGTGCCTTCCTTTCTGCCCAAGATTGTTTCTCGCTTCCATGTGAATCAGCAGCTCTGTCTCCCTTCCTTTCGTAGGGAGGACTACCCAGAGGAGTACTCTGCTCTTAAATATCTGGATGTGAGGCGAGTCATCATCAGATACTTGGAAGTGACCAATGATTTCCGGAAATCGGATCATCTGTTTGTTCTGTTTGCAGGTCCTCGTAAGGGTCTGCAGGCTGCTAAGCCTACAGTGGCAAGATGGGTCAAGGAAGCCATTGCAGCGGCTTATGTGGCCGCAAGGAAGGTGCCGCCTATCCAGCTGAAGGCTCACTCCACGAGAGCTCAGGCGGCCTCGATGGCAGAGGCCGGATCCGTCTCCTTGGAAGAGATATGCAAGGCGGCAACTTGGGCTTCGGCTCATACATTCTCCAAGCATTACCGTTTGACGGTGGCTGCACGGGCGGAGGCCCGGTTTGGAGCTTCAGTGTTGAGGTCAGGGATTTCAATGTCCCGCCCTGGGTGTGTACTGCTTCGGTACATCCCACCAGTCTATGGATTGATCAGCTTGATGATATGGAAGGTAAAATTATGTATAATCATACCTGATAATTTTCTTTCCATTAATCATAGCTGATCAATCCATAGCCCCTCCCAGATATCTGTACTGTTTTTATTCTGGTTGCATTTCAGGTTCAAGTTTAGTCTTCAGTTACTTCAGAAAGACTTCGTGTTCAAGTTTTTTCACTTGGATTCTTCAAGAGTTGAGACGAGTTTGTGTTACAGTGAGCTGCTGCATTCCTCTCCCCCCCGTTCTACGGGGCTGGATTGAGACATAAATTCTGCCGGCACTCCCTCCCGCTTCGTGCGGCTGTAGGGCAGCTTTGTACCCCTCCCGCTTCGGCGGTGTTAGGGTCAGTCAGCTCCTCCCGCGGTTGCGGTTGCAGGATAAGCCAGATCCCCCCCGCATCGGCGGGTGTGGTGTCCCTCCCCCGCTCCGCGGGGATGAGCTGGACGGATTCCCCTCCCCCACTTGTGTGGGGATGAGCTGGGTTAATTCCCCTCCCCCGTTTCGGCGGTGGTGAGCTGGGCAGAGTGTCCCTTCGTGGGTGTAATTCTCTAAGTGCTGAGTCCTGCGGATGGAGCTTTGATATCGACATACTGAGGAGTTTCCAGCAGCACATGACCACATATAGGGAGGCAAAAGTTTGCTCTCTATCTCCACCTGCTGGTAGATGGACACAACCCACCAGTCTATGGATTGATCAGCTATGATTAATGGAAAGAAAATTATCAGGTATGATTATACATAATTTTACCTTTTTTATTGGACATAACTTAATACATTTCTTGATTAGCTTTCGATTTTATTTGTCCAATAAAAAAAGATATCATCTTATTCTTTTCCATGTTTTATTTTGTTTGATTTCTATTGATAACCTTTAAGAGTGGACTAACACGGCTACCACACCTCTCTATCTGAAAGACTAAAAGCAAAACAGGTGGCATTTATGAAATACAGAATGCAAAAGAACACAAAATAATACATAGCTCAAGAGAAATACAGCTGGTGAAAGTGCAGACAGAAGAAAAAAATGGCTAGAGACAGGTGAGAACCTTTTCAGCTATATTGGCGAAGGGAAGGCTAGAAATGGAATTATAAGACTGAAAGCAGCTGAGAACCAATATGAGGAGAGTGATGAAGAAAAGGTGTTCACAGAAGAAAATCCTGCAGAACGTCCTTTCAGTTGACAAAAGTATATATGAGAGTGGATTAGATATCATACTGTTCATGGAAAAGTGTTTATGAATAGGAAAAATTGAAAGTGGACAAAGCCATGGGTTGGATGAGATACACCCAAGGATATTGAAGGATCTTAGGTTCTGGTGGGCCCTCTTAAAGATTTGTATAATAAATCAAGTTCCACGGGATTGGAGAAGAGCAGATGTGGTCCCTCTGCAAAAATGGTCACAGAAGTGATAAAGTACAGGTTGGTAAGCCTCATTTCGGTGGCTGGGAATATAATGGGAGGTACTGCCAAAGAAAAGGATAGTAAAATTCCTGGAAATCAGCGATTTACAAGATCGCGGCAACGTGGTTTTCTCAAAGGAAAATTGTCAAATCGGATTTCTTTGACTGGATGACCAGAGAACTGGATCAAGGGCATTTGCCAGATGTCTATTTAGATTTTAGTAAAGCCTTTTGCATGGTTCATCATAGGAGGCTTGTGAACAAACTGAATGGGCTGAAGTTTGGACCCAAAGTGGTGAATGGAAGTCACTCAAAGGAAAGAAAGGTGAGTAGTAGAGTACCTCAAGGATCAGTACTGGGGCCAATTCTATTCAATATATTTGAGTGGCATTGTTACAAATCTTCATGTCCTCTGCAAAAATGCAAACTTTTTTCCTTCTAACCCTTCAAAAGAGTGGACACCCCAGAGGGAGTGGACAACATGAAGTGTTCTAAAAAGATTAGAAGAATGGTTTGTTTTTGGTAACTAAAACGTAATGCAAAGAAGTGTAGAGATGCACATGGTGTGTAGAAACTCATGAAAGATGTATTTGCTAGAGGGCGAGTGGCTGAGTACAGACAAGGAGAGGGACCTTGGAATCATAGTGTCGGAGGATCTTAAGGTAACAAAACAATGTGACAAGGCAGTGGCTGTAGCCAAAAGGATGCTAGGCTGTATAGAGGCATATGCAGTAGAAGAAAGGTGTTAATGCCCCTGTACAAGTCATTGGTGAGGTCCCATTTGGAGTATTGTGTTCTGTTTTGGATACAGTATCTCAATAAGGACAAGAAAAGACTTGAGGCGGCTCAGAGAGGCAACAAATGATATGGGGCTTATGCCAAAAGATGTATGAAAAGAGACGAAGACCTGACTATGTATGCCCTAGAAAGGAGGAATAGGGGGACATGATGTAGACATTAGCTTGCTTATTAACACCTCTAAGTATTTAATCTTTTTCAGAGATGGGAAGCAGTAGAACTAGAGGTCATGGATTTGAGGTTGCAGGGTGGGAGACTGGAGCAATGTCAGGAAATGGTTTCTCACTGAAAGTTTTGTGGGGGAGGGTGGATGCCTAGAATGCCCTCCCATAAGAGGTTATGAAGACAAAAATGACAGAATTCATAGGATAAACAGGATCTCTGTATAGAAAAAAGATGGAATCCAATTAAAGCAAAACTTAACTGACTTCATAGCTGGAGTGAGCTTTGATAGCAGCTTCAGAGATTGGGAAGGAAGACCAATGCTGGGCAGACTTCTGCTGTCTTCATCCCCTAAATAGAAAGAAAACAAACTAGAAAAATAGTCTGGTAAAGACCATTTGTATTTACTTTGCTGTAATTCCTCAGTGTTTGTTACTCTTTTGTTAACCGCCTTGAACCTCTCATTGGACTAGTGCCATCTACAAATTCATGATTACATTAGACCATATTGCCTATCTAGGATCAAGGCTAGAATGGGCTTCGGCAACTCCTGTTAAGTAGGACTGGTGCTGGGCAGACTCTGTGCCCCAGAATAGGGAGGGAGGGAGAGTGAGTGATTATGTATACCATTGTTTAATCATGACGTGGAACCTTTCCAGAGTGCCAGATACAACTCTGGTCACTTTGGGCAGACTGGATGGACTGTGCAGCTCTTTATCTGCTGACATTTACTATGTTACTATGAAACTTTATTGCTGATGATTTGTGGTGCATGGACATTGGAGCACAGCACAGAGGTCATCTGTCCTCTGTAACCCTAGCATGAGCCTCTCATCTTTGCCTTAGCCATGGCATCTCAATGACTCAAGACAGTATTGTCACGCCTACTGTATTCCCACACCTTTGTCAATGGCACACTTGCAGGTGGAGTTCTTTGTTTTGGCTTAACGCTATGGCTTTGATATGATGCAGTGTGTGAGCCAGCTGATTTATTGACTCGTGCCAGGGGTGTATCTACACCCAATCTCTACTCAGGCCCACCAGTTTGTCCTGCTCTGTGCTCGCCTTCTAGGCACCAGTTAGGCAGTGGCTGCGCTGTAGAAGTGGACAAACACATGCATTTAGGCAGTTAGCAGCATCGCCTCCTACCTCCTCATAAAATCTGACACCAGTGTCAGTAGGTCAAGACAGAGACCCAGACATCTCCACTAAAGTAGTTTTCAGGGTCTGATTTTGAACACTGCTGGGATTGAGCCAGATGTCTTCTCTGAGGAGGGTTCAGCTGATTTACCACCAGACCCATCTCACCGCATGAGAGAATCCCCTCCTGAGGAATTCTTTCATTGCATAAGATCCAACTTTTTAGCCCAGTGGCAATAACTCCTCTCTGGGCATATATTAATGGTGGTGCTCAAGCACCCACAGAGCTGGTTCCTATGTTTCATTGTGTGTTTTGTGTGTGTGCAGGAAACACCTCAAGCCATGCTGTTTTAGAGAGAAGGAACACAGGCCAGAAATATTGGACATCTTCTAATTTATCAACCCACAATTGGACATCTTCCAATTCCCCCAATTCCCACCTGTGCCCGAGGAAGTTGACAGTGATTTTCACAGAATCCTTAAGGAGACACATGAAAATGGATGAGCTCCCACACCCCCCATAGCACCTTCTTCAAATAACTTGACTGTATAGAATCCTGAAGGCTCTCGAATTTGAGAAGCAACAGCTTCTTCGGCATTCCATAGTGTACAAATCACTCAAAAGAGCCAAAGTTCCAAGATGTACTCCTGATGTCCCCTAACATTGGCATCTTTTAGGGGAGTTTCAGAACTTCTCACGTCCCACATAGTTTTTTAGCAATTCTTTTGGGGCATGTTCTTGTGGAACATTGTGTGCAGTATTGGAGTTTTGATGCCCTTGCCAGGCAGCTTTTACTTGTGGATCAGGGAAGTGCAGAAAATACAGGGTCCAAATGACCTATAATTTCGATACAACATCAAGAACCTCTATTGGTGTTGACACTGGAGGCACTCATGCTCTGGGCTTCAGACTTAAGATGTGCAGGAAAGCTTGATTCTCTTTGGAGATAAATTTGAAGATGCTACTACCCCCTTCAAGCAGTATAGGGAATACCCTTAAGACCCTCTTTAGGCCCACTTCTGACTCTGTCTCTCTTCCAGGAGATTGGGAAAAACAAAAGGGAGGGTACCAATCAGGAGGGTTCTTGCTCTTATTCCATAGAGGACCCAGAAGATTCAACCAGTTTGGCAGACAAAACCAGAGAGTTAGACTGCCTTTACAAGAACATAGCCAGTGTTCCAGTATTTACGTTGGACAACCTTCCAGTAGGAAGGAGGCTATTGTTTCTCATAAAACAATGGCCCCTTTTCTCCCATCAATGAGTTCTAAAAATCTTCCATCTAAGATACTGTCCGCACCAAACTGCCCACAACATTGTGATCACTTTTGACATCGGGAGATAACTTACCAAGGAGCTCGTTTTTCCTAATCAGATGGGGGATTTTGCCTTATCGTAGACCTAAGGGCCTTGAACAAGTTTCTAGTAAGATGTCCAGGATTGTTTCCCTAGGCAACTTAAGTTTCCTTTTTCCAAAAGGGAGACTGATTATTTTCTCTGGACTTAAAGACCGCCTAACTTCTGTGACTGGGATGCATCTATGTGAATATTTGATTCAGCATGGGGGAAATACCAGCTCCTGTACTGCATACTGCCTTTTGGCCTCACATAAGCTTAGTGTTCACAGAATTTCTTGTGGAGTTTGAAAGGGTTGTATCTACGCAGACTGACGGTGTACATAAGTATTGCTATACTGGGACAGACCAAAGGTCCATCAACCCCAGCCTCCTGTTTTCAACAGTGGCCAATCCAGGTCACAAGTACCTGACAAGATCCCAAAACAGTACATTTTATGCTGCTTATTCTAGAAATAAACAGTGGATTTTCCCCATGTCCATTTTAATAATGGTCTATGGACTTTTTCTTTAGGAAGCCATCCAAACCTTTAAACCCCACTAAGCTAACTGCTTTTACTACATTCTTTGACAACAAATTCCAGAGTTAATTACATGTTGAGTGAATTTGCACTGTGCATGACTATATGAGCCTAACTGCAATAAGATCTGTATTTCTCAGAGTGAAAGAGCTGAATCCTCACAGCGAAGGAACTAGAGAGAGCCCTAATAAGATGGAGACGGAGGATAGCAATGGCTCAGTGTCCAGCGGGGGAAAATCACTACTGGAAGATGAGGTATCTGCAGCTCAGTACTTTTATAAGCATGAGACCAGAGACTTCTTGCAAGTACTTAAGCTGACTGCACAAATGTCAAATTTCTGATCTCTTCCTTGCATCTGATTTTTTTTTTTTTTTTAAACCATCACAGACTAGTCTTGCACCTCTGATCTTACACTGCTAACAGAAAGAGGGGGGAAAATATAGATGAGTGAAACTGTCTAGAGATGAAATTCTTTGTTTTGCTTTAGCTTTTGCTGAAGGATGAAGAGCTGTCCATGCATATATCAAGTTTCCATGATGTGATGAACCGGATTAGTGAACTAGAGGAAAAAGCTGTGGAGGAGCTTAGAGAAGTAATCCAGGTAATGACAATACATGAATTACACACTCCGTGGAAATTTTGAGGGGAGGGGGTAATTCAGGGATTCTTCATACCAACTGTCACACTATCCCCAAGTAGATCAGGTTTGATCTGATATCATCACATGGCTTTCAATACCATCTCTATGCTGATGACTCCCAAATCTACCTCTCTACCCCCGAAATCTCAACCAGCACCCAGACCAATGTTACAGCCTGCCTATCTGATATCGCTGCTTGGATGTCTCAATGTCATCTGAAACTTAACATGGCCAAAACCGAGCTTCTCATCTTTCCCCCTAAACCTACCTCTCCTCTCCCCCCTTTCTCTATTTCTGTGGATGGCACTATCATTCTCCCTGTCTCATCAGCTCGTAACCTTGGGGTCATCTTTGACTCCTCTCTCTCCTTCTCTGCTCACATTCAGCAGATTGTCAAAACCTGTCGTTTCTTTCTCTATAACATCAGCAAAATCCGTCCCTTCATCTCTGAGCACTCTACCAGAACCCTTATCCATACTCTTATCACCTCTCGTCTTGATTATTGTAACGTGCTTATCACCGGCCTACCTCTTAGCCATCTCTCTCCTCTTCAATCAGTCCAAAACTCTACTGCGTGACTCATTTTCCACCAAATTCGCTATGCTCACATTAGCCCTCTCCTTAAGTCACTTCACTGACTCCCTATCCGTTTCCACATTCAATTCAAACTTCTCTTATTGACCTAGAAGTGCATTCGCTCTGCCGCTCCCCAGTACCTCTCCACTCTTGTCTCTCCCTACGCCCCCCCATTCAGGTACTCCATTCTGTAGATAAATCTCTTATCTGTCCCCTTCTCTACTGCTAATTCCAGACTCCGTTCCTTTTATCTTGCTGCACCTCTCGCCTGGAATAGACTACCCAAGCCTGTATGTCTAGCCCCGTCCTTGGCCGTTTTCAAGTCCAAACTTAAAGCCCACATCTACCACTGCTTTTTTAACCACTGCTCACTTGTCCTGTCCTTTTATCCTCACCTCTTTATTCCCTTAGCCTTATTGTTCTGTCTGTTTACCTGTCTGTGCCGGGGCTGGTGGTTGGGCGGTGGGGATAGTGCTGGACAGACTTATACGGTCTGTGCCAGAGCCGGTGGTGGGAGGCAGGGATAGTGCTAGGCAGACTTATACAGTCTGTGCCAGAGCTGGTGGTGGGAGGCGGGACTGGTAGTTGGGAGGCGGGGATAGTGCTGGGCAGACTTATAAGGTCTGTGCCAGAGCTGGTGGTTGGGAGGCGGGGTTGGTGGTTGGGAGGCGGGGATAGTGCTGGGCAGACTTATACAGTCTGTGCCAGAGCTGGTGGTGGGAGGCGGGACTGGTAGTTGGGAGGCGGGGATAGTGCTGGGCAGACTTATAAGGTCTGTGCCAGAGCTGGTGGTTGGGAGGCGGGGTTGGTGGTTGGGAGGCGGGGATAGGGCTGGCCAGACTTATACAGTCTGTGCCAGAGCTGGTGGTGGGAGGCAGGGATAGTGCTAGGCAGACTTATACAGTCTGTGCCAGAGCCGGTGGTGGGAGGCAGGGATAGTGCTGGGCAGACTTATACAGTCTGTGCCAGAGCTGGTGGTGGGAGGCGGGACTGGTAGTTGGGAGGCGGGGATAGTGCTGGGCAGACTTATAAGGTCTGTGCCAGAGCTGGTGGTTGGGAGGCGGGGTTGGTGGTTGGGAGGCGGGGATAGGGCTGGCCAGACTTATACAGTCTGTGCCAGAGCCGGTGGTGGGAGGCAGGGATAGTGCTAGGCAGACTTATACAGTCTGTGCCAGAGCTGGTGGTGGGAGGCGGGACTGGTAGTTGGGAGGCGGGGATAGTGCTGGGCAGACTTATAAGGTCTGTGCCAGAGCTGGTGGTTGGGAGGCGGGGTTGGTGGTTGGGAGGCGGGGATAGTGCTGGGCAGACTTATACAGTCTGTGCCAGAGCTGGTGGTGGGAGGCGGGACTGGTAGTTGGGAGGCGGGGATAGTGCTGGGCAGACTTATAAGGTCTGTGCCAGAGCTGGTGGTTGGGAGGCGGGGTTGGTGGTTGGGAGGCGGGGATAGGGCTGGCCAGACTTATACAGTCTGTGCCAGAGCCGGTGGTGGGAGGCAGGGATAGTGCTAGGCAGACTTATACAGTCTGTGCCAGAGCTGGTGGTGGGAGGCGGGACTGGTAGTTGGGAGGCGGGGATAGTGCTGGGCAGACTTATACAGTCTGTGCCAGAGCTGGTGGTGGGAGGCGGGACTGGTAGTTGGGAGGCGGGGATAGTGCTGGGCAGACTTATAAGGTCTGTGCCAGAGCTGGTGGTTGGGAGGCGGGGTTGGTGGTTGGGAGGCGGGGATAGGGCTGGCCAGACTTATACGGTCTGTGCCCTGAAGAGGACAGGCACAAATAAAAAAGTAGCACACATGACTTTATCTTCTTGGGCAGACTGGATGGACCGTGCAGGTCTTTTTCTGCCGTCATCTACTATGTTTACTATGTTTACCTGTCTTATCTAGATTGTAAGCTCTTTGAGCAGGGACTGTCTTTTTGTGTATGGTGTACAGTGCTGCGTATGCCTTGTAGCGCTATAGAAATAAGTAGTATGTCTCTGGACCTTCTCCCAGAGCTCCTCTTATGCACAGATGGGAGGCAGCCACTCTTAAGACAACATTATTGTTTATACACAACAAATGTAATGGCCTGAGTGGCTGTGGAGCCCTCTAGGGCAGTGCTAGGTACATTTTAGTAAAATATTCTACAGATCTTTTTACTCTGCTGTCTCTCTCGCTAGGCAGTTCTGTGGCATCCAGGTCATCTCCACCAGAAGTAAATTAAGCTTAAAACTGAACATGAAAGGAAATATGGGTTTAGAATTGACAGTATTACATCTTAGACTTGTCAGTTTCTTGATATGATGCTGCAAGTAAACATCTGTTTTTTGCTGTTCTGAGCTACAGAAGGATCCAGAATGGACAGAACTGTTAGAAATGACAGAGCAGCCAGACTATGATCTAGAGAAGTTTGTAAACCAGATGGAATACCTTATCCAGGAGCGATCCCGTATGCTGCTGGCTCTAGGAGGTTTGTATTGCTCTGCTAAGGGTGTGTAGGAACAGAGCAGCAATTCACACCAGCCCCTACTGGCCAGTAAAGGTAGACAAGTGCAAATACTAAATTGTTACGTACCAAATGAACTGTTCAGAATTTTCGTTCTTTTTAATCTGTTTATACCTACTAAAAATACACATTCTTATTTTTCATGTACATACATTTTCTATTTACAAGAATGAAGTCATAAATAACTAGAATATTATAGAATAAAAGTAAATTCAGATACTGGAATGAACATGCACTTCGCTAAGACACAGAATAAGTGTCACCTGCTTGTTTTACCCCAAAGTGTCTTATGATCTGGGTTAAGGAGCCATTCGCCTCCCTTGGGAACAGCAGTGCATGACAGTGTTCCAGTGCTGATCCATGAGGTGTAGGTGAGCAGTTATGAATAGATTATTGAAGTCCAGCTGAGCTGTGCTTTTTGTCATTTTGTTATCAGCACTGTCTCAGGGCTACAAGCAGTCTGGTGTCAGTGTGATGTCTTCTTGTTGCCCACTGTCAATCTAGTATCTGCAGCTCCTTGTGACTTTGAGCAAGTAACTTAACCTGCCATTGCCCCAGGTACAAAATAAGTACCTGCATATAATATGTAAACCGCTTTGATTGTAACCAGAGGCGGTATATCAAATCCCATCCCCACTTCTTTCTTTGCATCAACCAAGCAACAGGCATTTTCCTTCTGAAGTGCAAGTATTGGCAAAAGTCAAATTCCATGCCTTATTGGAGCATTAGCCCTACACATCAGTATTTGGTAGAACAGATCTGCATTTAGTAATTGCAGCAGGGACTTTTACCCATACAGGTGCACTCCAGTTGGAGCTATTTTGAAACGTGATGCATATGGGCTTGGGAGACCAGGAATCCTTGATTGTACCACCTAATGTTAACCTGCTGTGAGGGAATATACTGGGTTGCAAGCAAATACTGGTGTAAAAGTATTATCCCCTCCAGAGCTGTGACATTCTAGATTAGTGGCAAATTGACGGCTTCTCAGGAACAGCTGAAAACAATCTTCATTTGCCTATCCCCACTACCTCCTAGGTGCAAAAACGTATAAAGTGAACAGCAGACAGTTGTGAATTCTGACATGGTAAAATGATCTCTCTACAAGAAGGATCATAACATTCCATATTAAAAAAAAAAAAAAAAAAATGCTTCGACAGTGGGTGACAAAAAACTAAAATTAAACACTTGGGTTCAACTTCTGCATGGACCACCTCTTCCAACCTGTACCACTAACTTGTCTTTGTTTTGCAGAAAGTACAAATGCCCTACGCCTTGCCCTGCAGATGGAAGAACAATCCAGTAAACAGATTAATAAGAAGAGACGGCCTGAATAAATAAAAAAAGAAAAAGAAAAAACTGAATAGTTTATCTGGTTTATGACTGTAATTTCTTACTTCTTTCTGTCCCGTCTTGTCTGTCTATAATGTCCATGTAACAGCCTTTTTTAAGTCACCTCAGACTGAAGCTGCTGTTGGCAGGTTCCTGTACAGGATCATATCCAGGCATGTTGGCTCTTTGAATAATGTTGATTTTGCTGTTTTTATGGTAAGATGATGGCAGATGTTTATCAGCTTTTTGAATGCCCAGTTGGTCCTTTGGTGTACTTGGCTTTTCTATCTCTAGTTCTGCTTTCACTCTGTATATCACCCTCTACCTAGGTCATGCATGTTCAGGTGCAGCCATTATCATGTAATGCTGTCCTAAAAATGTGCTTTGAGATCATGTTGAGAGATTAATCATATTGTTTCTTTACTGCACTCGTTATAGATACTGGGATGAGTTAGGGGGGGGGAATTTGAAAGACCTGACTCTTCCATTCCTGCTGGTTTAGCTTTGTGGCACTTAAAGATGCTATTGTTGGTCCAGCTTTAAAAAGTACACAAAAACCAAAAAAAGATGTATTTGAAGCTACAGGACTGGCTTAGCCCTTGACTTCATGGCACATGAAAGTGCTCAGCCCTGTGAATTTGTATTGAGAGCCACACAAACCAGTCCAGATGTGCTTTTGTTCCTTCACTGGTCTCTTAAGCTACATAATCCTTAAGAATGGCTGATATGTTTCATGATGGTAAAAGGCTGGCAATAGCCGCTGAAATGAGAACTGAAGTGGACATGCTCCTTGCGCATATGGCTGCAAGAGAAACTCCAGATTTGTCTGGGTTAAGACTATAAATTGGAACCTTTTGCTGCTGTTCACAGAGTTGGAGTCAGCCAGTTTAAACATAACTTGCCAGTAACAGCCTTTTCTTTATTTATTTTTTTGTGATACGTTTAAGGACCAACAAATATTGCTCCCTCCTTTCTGACAAGGTGCATGAGGACAGCTTGGCTCCTTTTACCTCATGTAATTTTTTTTAAAATGTGGGTATCTAAACCTACAAAAGCAGCAGTGTTTTGGGCCAATACTGGATATGTACTAGACTAGAAAAAATTACTAGTTAGTTTTAAAATGTACAAAGACTTTTTTATCATGAGCTCTAAAATGTAAGTGAGAATGTTTAAGCCAAACTTCTCTGAATGATATATAGTTAAAAAGAAAAAAAATTGTAATATGAAAACTACTTCTGCTTCTTATTTGCAGATCATAAAGCTTTTTGCTGTACCTCAATGGCATTTATTTATATTATCGTTGTTACAATAGACAAAAATGAGGTGGGGAGAAGGTACCATAGGTACCAGAAGCATTTATTAAAGCATGTACAAAAACTGATTTCCACTGTAACTTATGAGCTTGCTTTCATAATATTTTTCTACATGTAGTGGAAACAGATGTCCCAAGAGGTCACAGGAGGAAAGGAATGCCCTCTCTCAAGACATCACTTCTTTGGAGCAATAGTGTTCACTACGTGCCTTGGGTCCAGTCCAGAATTCTATAGGACCAGGCTTTCTGGTTTCTACCATGTATAGGAATCATTGCTTTGTCTAGAGTCTGCTCTTAAATAACTGCAATTTCTAAATCAGTATGTAAATTAACCTGTCTCCTTGTTTCAATGGATCAAGTTACTTTTTTTAATGTTTGGTTTGTGAATAAAGAATTAATGTGTTCATTCTGTGCGCCTGTGGTAGCATCTTCCCAAAGTACAGATTAACCTGTCTGAACATAAAAACACATCATAAGTGGGTTAATAGGCAGGTCAAGGATGAATAGGATTAAATGGAATGGTGCCATGGAGGTCAGTTATGTATGCAGAGTGTACACAGGGTTAAACAGCAAATCTGTAGTTTCAAGTAGATGTGGTTATCAATAGAAATCAAACAAAATAAAACATGGAAAAGAAAATAAGATACCTTTTTTATTGGACATAACTTAATACATTTCTTGATTAGCTTTCGAAGGTTGCCCTTCTTCGTCAGATCGGAAATAAGCAAATGTGCTAGCTGACAGTGTATATAAGTGAAAACCTTCAAGCATTACTATGACAGTCTGACAGGGTGGGAGGATGGGGGTGGGTCGGAGGTATGCATGGGGACATCAAAGCATATCATTGATATTCTAACAGGATGGGTGTGGATAGGTGATATGGGTGTGGATAGGTGATACGCTTTGATGTCCCCATGCATACCTCCGACCCACCCCCATCCTCCCACCCTGTCAGACTGTCATAGTAATGCTTGAATGTTTTCACTTATATACACTGTCAACTAGCACATTTGCTTATTTCCAATCTGAGGAAGAAGGGCAACCTTCGAAAGCAAATCAAGAAATGTATTAAGAAGTTATGTCCAATAAAAAAGGTATCATCTTATTTTCTTTTCCATGTTTTATTTTGTTTGATTTCTATTGATAACCTTAAGAGTGGACTAACACGGCTACCACACTCCTCTACAAGTAGATGTGGGAAAGAGGGTACTCTACTTTTATTGAGTCCTTCATTGTATGCCTGAAATGATCCCACAGCTGTCTGTGCCTGGAGAATAGCAAATGGTTTCTATTTACCTCTAAATGCAGGCAATGGAGCATTGGGATTTCAGTGGGGAATCTTGTTTGAAGCTTTAACCTCTGCTCTAAAGCAGCATATTTTTGATGTCAAAGGGCTTGATTGATTTGTATACTGTTCAAAATTAGCGCCCATCTTATTTGAAGGTATTTACATTTATGTATTGTGAAACTAAACTTGTTTGAGTTTTTCATGAATAGTGGCCTGTATAACATCTTGTTTTGTGCTGGTTATGCTGTGGCTTCACATTCCTATTCTAAAGCACCCATGAAGAGGAGTTTTCTGTATTGTATATATTGTAGCCTCTCTGACCAAAAGTATAAGACAAAGACACTTAAGGTCTGCCAAATAGCCATCAAGAAGTGAGCTCTCAAACTGACCATCCTCTATGCATAATGTGTACACACATCAGGTGCTAAATGCTTTTTAACATTGATTTTGGTTTTGAGCATTGGGCCCCTGACTCTAGTGTGACTGGACTCCACTTTACCTCTTATCAAATCATACTGTGCAGTGATCACTGTTGCCTAGGTGGGTGCCACTTGCTTAGTAGATGCACTGTCTCCATGTGTGAACATTAAACCCAGCAGCAATGCTTCTCTGGTGGATTCCTTCAAAGGGCTGTCCTTAGAAACATGGTGAAGGACTCTTTCTTCTACTTTATAGATGGGATACTCCAAATCACATCCAGTTGATTGAAGACACCTTCCCACCTGCCTAAGTCTGCCCATATTCTTCTTGAAGGTCTATAGAGTACACCTGTGTGGATGAGAGTATAATCTCTTTCTACTACAATCTGAGTGTTCCTCTTCCTCACACCCCCTGCCTTTCAGCTACTTTAATGTAACTCTGGCCAAGTCATTTAACCTTCCATTGCCCCAGGTACATATAAGTACCTGTATATAACATGTAAACCACTTTGACTGTAGTTGCAAAAACCATATAAAGGCAGTACATAGTCCCATTTCCCTTCCCTTTTAGAGCTGCCCCTTCTTTGTGCTAATGCCTCTACGGTACTATGTAAGCCACATTGAGCCTGCAACTAGGTGGGAAAATGTGGGGTACAAATGTAACGGATTTCAAATAAATCTGTTCCTTCTTTCCAAATCTTTATCATTCTAAGAAAGAAATTATAGAACATAAACTTAGTTGGCTGTTAAAACCACTTATTTGACAAATCTAGGTAAATCTGAATAAAAATGGCATGTTCCAATTTGGTCTGTTTGACAATAAGGGGAGGGTGAGCCTTTTTTCATCCCTTAACTGCTACGACTATGCCTCAGCACCCCCAGGCAATGAATCTAGAACCTCGGACTCTTTTGGGAGGAAGACATATCAGGCCGCTATGCTCGCTGCTAAAATCATAAGTACATAAGTAGTGCCATACTGGGAAAGACCAAAGGTCCATCTAGCCCAGCATCCTGTCACCGACAGTGGCCAATCCAGGTCAAGGGCACCTGGCACGCTCCTTAAACGTAAAAACATTCCAGACAAGTTATACCTAAAAATGCGGAATTTTTCCAAGTCCATTTAATAGCGGTCTATGGACTTGTCCTTTAGGAATCTATCTAACCCCTTTTTAAACTCTGTCAAGCTAACCGCCCGTACCACGTTCTCCGGCAACGAATTCCAGAGTCTAATTACACGTTGGGTGAAGAAAAATTTTCTCCGATTCGTTTTAAATTTACCACACTGTAGCTTCAACTCATGCCCTCTAGTCCTAGTATTTTTGGATAGCGTGAACAGTCGCTTCACATCCACCCGATCCATTCCACTCATTATTTTATACACTTCTATCATATCTCCCCTCAGCCGTCTCTTCTCCAAGCTGAAAAGCCCTAGCCTTCTCAGCCTCTCTTCATAGGAAAGTCGTCCCATCCCCACTATCATTTTCGTCGCCCTTCGCTGTACCTTTTCCAATTCTACTATATCTTTTTTGAGATACGGAGACCAGTACTGAACACAATACTCCAGGTGCGGTCGCACCATGGAGCGATACAACGGCATTATAACATCCGCACACCTGGACTCCATACCCTTCCTAATAACACCCAACATTCTATTCGCTTTCCTAGCCGCAGCAGCACACTGAGCAGAAGGTTTCAGCGTATCATCGACGACGACACCCAGATCCCTTTCTTGATCCGTAACTCCTAACGTGGAACCTTGCAAGACGTAGCTATAATTCGGGTTCCTCTTACCCACATGCATCACTTTGCACTTGTCAACATTGAACTTCATCTGCCACTTGCACGCCCATTCTCCCAGTCTCGCAAGGTCCTCCTGTAATCGTTCACATTCCTCCTGCGACTTGACGACCCTGAATAATTTTGTGTCATCGGCGAATTTAATTACCTCACTAGTTATTCCCATCTCTAGGTCATTTATAAATACATTAAAAAGCAACGGACCCAGCACAGACCCCTGCGGGACCCCACTAACTACCCTCCTCCACTGAGAATACTGGCCACGCAATTCTACTCTCTGCTTCCTATCTTTCAACCAGTTCTTAATCCATAATAGTACCCTACCTCCGATTCCATGACTCTGCAATTTCTTCAGGAGTCTTTCGTGCGGCACTTTGTCAAACGCCTTCTGAAAATCCAGATATACAATATCAACCGGCTCCCCATTGTCCACATGTTTGCTTACCCCCTCAAAAAAATGCATTAGATTGGTGAGGCAAGACTTCCCTTCACTAAATCCGTGCTGACTTTGTCTCATCAGTCCATGTTTTTGTATATGCTCTGCAATTTTATTCTTAATAATAGCCTCCACCATCTTGCCCGGCACCGACGTCAGACTCACCGGTCTATAATTTCCCAGATCTCCTCTGGAACCCTTCTTAAAAATCGGAGTAACATTGGCTACCCTCCAGTCTTCCGGTATTACACTCGATTTTAGGGACAGATTGCATATTTCTAACAGTAGCTCCGCAAGTTCATTTTTTAGTTCTATTAATACTCTGGGATGAATACCATCAGGTCCCGGTGATTTACTACTCTTCAGCTTGCTGAACTGACCCATTACATCCTCCAAGGTTACAGAGAATTTGTTTAGTTTCTCCGACTCCCCCGCTTCAAATATTCTTTCCGGCACCGGTGTCCCCCCCAAATCCTCCTCGGTGAAGACCGAAGCAAAGAATTCATTTAATTTCTCCGCTACGGCTTTGTCCTCCTTGATCGCCCCTTTAACACCATTTTCGTCCAGCGGCCCAACCGACTCTTTGGCCGGTTTCCTGCTTTTAATGTATCTAAAAAAATTTTTACTATGTATTTTTGCTTCCAACGCTAATTTCTTCTCAAAGTCCTTTTTTGCCCTCCTTATCTCCGCTTTGCATTTGGCTTGGCATTCCTTATGATCTATCCTGTTACTTTCAGTTGGTTCTCTTCTCCACTTTCTGAAGGATTGTTTTTTGGCTCTAATGATTTCCTTTATCTTACTGTTTAGCCACGCCGGCTGACGTTTAGTCTTTTTTCCCTTTTTTCTAATACGTGGAATATATTTGTCCTGAACCTCCAGGATGGTGTTTTTAAACAGCATCCACGCCTGATGCAAGTTTTTTACTCTGCGAGCTGCTCCTTTCAGTCTTTTTTTCACCATTTTTCTCATTTTGTCGTAATCACCTTTTCTATAGTTAAACGCTAGCGTACTTGATTTCCTAGTTTCACTTCCTTCAATGCCAATATCAAAACCATTCATATTATGATCACTGTTATCAAGCGGCCCTCGTATCGTTACCCCCTGCACTAGATCATGAGCACCACTAAGGACTAAGTCTAGTATTTTTCCTTCTCTTGTCGGCTCCTGAACTAGCTGTTCCATGAAGCTGTCCTTGATTTCATCAAGAAATCTTATGTCCCTTGCGTGTACAGATGTTACATTAACCCAGTCTATATGCGGGTAATTGAAATCCCCCATTATTATTGTGTTGCCCAGTTTGCGTCCCTGATTTCCTTTAACATTTCCGCATCCGTCTGTTCGTCCTGGCCAGGCGGACGGTAGTACACTCCTATCACTATCCTTTTCCCCTTTGCACATGGAATTTCAATCCACAGTGATTCTAAGGAGTGTTTTGTTTCCTGCAGAATTTTCAATCTATTTGATTCAAGGCTCTCGTTAATATACAATGCTACCCCTCCACCAATCCGATTCACCCTATCACTACGATATAATTTGTACCCCGGTATGACAGTGTCCCACTGGTTATCCTCCTTCCACCAGGTCTCAGAGATGCCTATTATATCTAATTTTTCATTTAGTGCAATATATTCTAACTCCCCCATCTTATTTCTTAGGCTCCTGGCATTCGCATATAGACATTTCAAACTATGTTTGTTGTTCCTAAGTACATCATGCTTAGTACTTGACAGTATTAATTGGCAATCTTTTGTCTGATTTTTATTGTTATTTAAAGATACCCGATCTACTACAATCTCTTTTGCAACCTCACTATCAGGATACTCTATCTTCCCTGTTATGGTGATATCTTTGAAAGATACCTTATCCCGAACCATGCTCTTTTGAGCGACTGTCGGCCTTCCCCCCATTTCTAGTTTAAAAGCTGCTCTATCTCCTTCTTAAACGCCGATGCCAGCAGCCTGGTCCCACTCTGGTTAAGCATCCACTTGCAGAACTTGGTGCGGCAACTGTCTAGATTGGTTGATGCACTCCCTCTGGAGCAGGCCGAGCCTTTTCGCCAGGTGGTCAGGCAGCAGAAGGCGTGTCAAATTCCTGACCAGGGGGTACGTTCAACACTTTTGATGTAGCATCCAGGATCGCTGCCCAAGGTATAATGACGTGCAGACTCTCATGGCTGCTCGTGTCTAATCTGGATCATTCGGTCCAGCAGCAGATGGTGGATGTTCCTTGCTGGGGGGGGGGGGGGGGGGAAATAACCTTTTTGGTGAGAAAGTAGAGGATCTAGTTGACCAGCTCTTCAATGTCACCTTTGGTACCTAACCACTACACCTCTATTCAGGAAATCTTGACTGCCCCAACTTGACATTTCGTCCTTTAGATTGTAAGCTTCTTTGAGCAGGAACTGTCCTTTGTTAAACTGTACAGCACTGCGTAACCCTAGTAGTGCTCTAGAAATGTTAAGTAGTAGTAGCTCAAGAAGCACAATGATGCTATGGATTCTCTCTCCCGCCGGGCGTCTTCTGCTACTACCTCCTCATCTAGGAGGTTTTTTGGAGGGAAGATGAGTGCTCCCTCTTACTACTACTACTAAAAGCAGAAGAAAGGAGGTGTTGATGCCCCTGTATAAGTCGTTGGTGAGGCCCCACCTAGAGTATTGTGTTCAGTTTTGGAGGCCGTACCTTGCGAAGGATGTAAAAAGAATTGAAGCGGTGCAAAGAAAAGCTACGAGAATGGTAAGGGATTTGCATTACAAGACGTATGAGGAGAGACTTGACCTGAACAATGTATACTCTGGAAGAAAGGAGAAACGGGTGATATGATACAGGCGTTCAAATATTTGAAAAGTATTACTCCGCAAAAGAACCTTTTCCGGAGGTGCGAAGGCAGTAGAACAAGAGGACATGAAATGAGATTGAAGGGGGGCAGACTCAAGAAAAATGTCAGGAAGTATTTTTTCACGGAGGGAGTAGTGGATGCTTGGAATGCCCTCCCACGGGAGGTGGTGGAAATGAAAACGGTAACAGAATTCAAACACGCGTGGGATAAACATAAAGGAATCCTATTCAGAAGGAATGGATCCTAAGGAGCTTAGCCGAGATTGGGTGGCAGAGCCAGCTGGTGGTGGGAGGTGAGGATAGTGCTGGGCAGACTTATACGGTCTGTGCCAAAGCCAGTGGTGGGAGGCGGGGCTGGTGGTTGGGAGGCGGGGATAGTGCTGGACAGACTTATACTGTCTGTGCCCTGAAGAGGACAGGTACAAATCATAGGGTATACACAAAAAGTAGCACATATGAGTTTGTCTTGTTGGGCAGACTGGATGGACCATGCAGGTCTTTTTGTGCCGTCATTTACTATGTTACTACTACTTAACATTTCTAGAGCGCTACTAGGGTTAAGCAGCGCTGTACAATCCAACAAAGAGAGACAGTCCCTGCTCAAAGAGCTTACAATCTAATAGACAAGTGAACGGTCGGTCCGATAGGGGCAGTCAAATTGGGGCAGTCTGGATTCACTGAACGGTAAGGGTTAGGTGCCGAACGCAGCATTGAAGAGGTGGGCTTTAAGCAAAGACTTGAAGATGGGCAGGGAGGGGGCTTGGCGTAAGGTCTCAGGAAGGTTGTTCCAAGCATAGCGTGAGGCGAGGCAGAATGAGCAGAGCCTGGAGTTGGCGGTGGTGGAGAAGGGTACTGAGAGGAGGGATTTATCCTGTGAACGGAGGTTACAGGTGGGAACGTAAGGGGAGATGAGGGTAGAAAGATAGTGAGGGGCAGCAGACTGAGTGCATTTGTAGGTAAGAAGGAGAAGCTTGAATTGAATGCGGTATCTGATCGGAAGCCAGTGAAGTGACCTGAGGAGAGGGGTGATATGAGTATATCGGTTCTGGCAGAATATGAGACATGCAGCAGAGTTCTGAACAGATTGAAGGGGGATAGATGGCTAAGTGGGAGGCCGGTGAGGAGTAAGTTACAGTAGTCCAGGCGAGAGGTAATGAGAGCGTGGACGAGAGTTTGGGTGGTGTGTTCAGAGAGGAAAGGGCTATGCTAGGCGTAGGTACACTCCTGCTTCTCGGCAGCCTGCCCAGGCTCAGTCCCAGCACGCTCGTTCTCGTCAACAGCATGCGCCTAAGGCCCCCCGGTGCTCCCAGCAAAAGCAAGGGATGGGCTTTTGACTGGCTCTCATAGGCGCCCGGTATAAGAGGCTTGGGGAGGCTAAGCCTCCCCAGCCGAAAGCCAACCCAAAATCCTCCGCTCGCTGCCTCCCCACGGTATCCGGAGCAGCATCAGCACAACAACAGAAAGAAGAGTGGCAACTTCCTGCGGGACCTGACCTGTTCTGGCCATTCGTGAGTGTGGTGAAAGACGCCCCGCCCCCGACTCACGCTACTGCCAGTAGTAGTCTCCACTAGCAATTACAGCAGGCCTGCTGACTCTGCCTTCACCAATGACGCGCTCTCCCTCCGTTTCCTGCTTCTGCGAAGGCGGGACATGTCACAGCCAGGGAAAAGTCTGAGTTCACGAGGCAGGGCTGCTGTGGTCTCTACAGTGCAGCACTGCACGCCACAGAAGAAAGATTAAGGCAAGTGTCCGATTACTTCTGAGGGGGAGGGGTACTAAGGGAGAGACTAGAACCAGGAGGGAGAGAAGGAAGGAGTGGGACTTAGAGGGAGGGACTGGAGAGAGCTTGCTTGCTGAATCTTTGGGGGAGAGAGAGATGAGGCCTTCAGCTCTCTCACAAAGGTTCAGCTTGAACCTTTGGGGGAGAAAGAGAGCTGAAAGTGCTGCTCTGATAGTCCTGGGTGGGGTAGGGAAGGAGGGCAGGCAGGAGGAAGAAAATATGTAAGACCCTGGAGGGGGAGACAAGTTATAGATGTGGACTGGGGGGCGGAGGCGGAAAGAGAGCTTGCTGAACCTGCGGGGGAGAGCTGATATGCAGCCATGGTAATATTTGATTTAAAGAGAGAAAAACCACTTGGAGGAAGAAAATAGGCAGAAGCTGGATCCACTGGGCAGTCAAGTCTGTGGAAGACCCAGCTTTTACTTATGGCAAGAAATGAAGAAGAAAGGCGGAAAGTAAATAAATAAATGGAAAGGAAGCCCTGGAAACGGAGTTAAGAGGACAGATAGCAGCAGAATCAGATACTGGACCAGCATGATCAGAAAAACAAAGTCACCAGATAACAAAGGTAGAAAAGATCATTTTATTTTCATTATAGTGTTTGGAATATGTCCACTTTGAGAATTAGGTGCTCAACATTAAATGTTTATATTTATTTACTTATTTATGGCATTTTATCCCACATTAAACATGAATTAGGGTGTTTTGTGGCTGTACATGAGAATTGTGATATTATGATCCCTTGTTTCATATTGTTGACGGTCTGCATTTTCCGTATGGGTGGTATATTGGTGTATTAGGTTCTGCCCAGTGTAATATTTATGGTACAGTAAGGTTCTGAGTGTGTTTTTGCACAAAGTTGTACATAGTGTTTTGCAGTTGAGCGATTGTGGCTAGTATATGCTTTGAGCAACCACTTTATTCTTTCACATATGACACATAGCTAATATCTAAATTTAATAAAAGGTATTGTGACTTTTATTTTGTTTTTTTCAGTGTGTTAGACAATTATGGATTTAAGCCCCACCCCTAACCATGCCCCCTTTAGCCTCCCCAAACAGTTGAGCCACTGACCGCCTATGCTGGCTCCAGTTCAGCATAGCCTCAGTAAACGTGTCCGTACTGGACAATTTGCCGGTTGGGGGGAGGTTAATGTTTTTTCACCAAAGGCGGCCTCATAACTGACCGGTGGGTTCTTCAAATAGCCCGATTAGGATACACCCTCAATCTGGACTCCAAGCCTCCAAATCGCCCACTGGGAGCTCAGTCCTACAGCTCCCAGCACAAGCAGGTACTTGCAGAGGAACTCTCCGCCCTTCTACAGACCCAAGCGGTCGAACCCGTTCCACCAGGGGAAGAAGGGCTGGGATTCTATTCCAGGTACTTCCTTGTGCAAAGGAAAATGGGGGATGCGTCTCATCCTAGTCCTAAGGGCCCTGAACAAATTTCTTATCCGAGAAAAGTTCAGGATGGTTTCCCTAGGCACCCTTCTTCCCATGATTCAGGAAAACAATTGGCTATGCTCTCTGGACTTAAAGGATGCTTACAAACACATCTCGATACTTCCACCTCACAGGAAATATCTTCGATTTCAGCTGGGAACACAGCACTTTCAGTACCGTGTACTACCTTTTGGCCTGGCGTCTGTGCCCAGTGTGTTTATCAAATGCCTAGCTGCAGTTGCAGCATCGCTACGCAGACTTGGGAGTTCATGTGTTTCCTTATCTTGACAATTGGTTGGTGAAGAGCACCTCGAAGGAAGGTGCTCTGGAGTCCATTCGAATGACTATTTGGGTGCTAGGGCTACTGGGGTTCATCATAAATTATCCCAAGTCCCATCTCACCCCAGTCCAAAAATTGGAATTCATTGGAGCTCTGTTGAACACTCAGACAGCTTGAGCTTATCTTCCCGAGGCAAGGGCAGACAGCCTTCTGTCCCTGGTGTTCATGGTTCGAGCGTCTCAGCAGGTCACGGCTCGGCAGATGTTGAGACTTCTGGGGCACATGGCTTCCACAGTTCATGTAACGCCCATGGCACGCCTACATATGAGATCAGCTCAATGGACCTGACACGACAGTCAGTTTGGTCAGGCGGTGCTTCAGAATCTGTTCGGGGTTTAGAATCCAACTCCATCCCCCCTAGACCCATTTTTGTTCTGTTCCAGGCTGCACTCTGTTGTTTATGGTTTCAGGTCAATCCATGTTATGTCCTCACCATTGTGAGGCCCAATTGACCAATGTTCATTATTTTGAGTGAGCCTGGTTGCTAGGGATACCCCACATGTGAGAAGGGAAGGGAAATGGGATATACCACCTTTCTGAGGTTTTTGCAACTACATTCACAGCGGTTTACATATATTCAGGTACTTATTTTGTACCAGGGGCAATGGAGGGTTAAGTGACTTGCCCAGAGTCACAAGGAGCTGCAGTGGGACTCAAACTCAATTCCCCAGGATCAAAGTCCACTGCACTAACCACCAGGCTACTCCTCCACAGCCTGCTTGTCTTCGGAGAAAGTGAAGATAGATACCTGTAGCAGGTATTCTCCAAGGACAGCAGGCTGATTGTTCTCACAAACCTGCCCGCCTCCCCTTTGGAGTTGATTTGTTTCTTTTTATGATATTGATTTAACTGAGGAATGTGTTTGCGCGACAGGTGGGAAATCAGTCCACGCATGTGCAGTGTACGCGCACCAGAAGACTGGAAAGACTTTATATTTTGCTTGCAAAAGGCCGATTCCTGGGCCGATGCGGATGTCGACCACATGTGAGAACAATCAGCCTGCTGTCCTCGAATACCTTCTACAGGTATGTATCTTTGCTTTCCTGTTCTTCCTAAAAGAGGGAATAGGGAGGCAAAGGTGTTGCATTTCTTTTTCAAAATTATTTTCAAATTACAATATAAGAAAACTAGAAGTGGTATGATAACCTGTAATATAGGCTCCACATGAGTATAATTAAAAGCAGTGATATAAGTTGAAGGGACTTAACAAAATTAAAGACCTCTCCAGAGCTAAATAATTAAGCAGAAAGGAAAGAGTCCAGTTTCTTCCACATACAAAATTAACGATTATGACCACAGGAGTGGGAGTCCACTACTACTACTACTACTTAACATTTCTAAAGCGCTACTAGGGTTACGCAGCGCTGTACAATTTAACATAAAAGGACAGGCCCTGCTCAAAGAGCTTACAATCTAAAGGACAAGTGAGTAGTCAATTCAATAGGGGCAGTCAAGTTGGGGCAGTCTGGATATCCTGAGGGTAAGAGTTAGGTGCCGAAGGCAGCATTGAAGAGGTGGGCTTTAAGCAGAGACTTGAAGATGTCCAGAATCTTAAGACCCAGTTCCACCACAATTGAATAGAGAGATGTGAATTGTCTTTCCAGTGAGTGATCAATTTTTTGGCAGTGGACATAAATATCTTTTTGACTTTATCTTCATCTATGAGAGGGTGTGATGAGGCACAAGATTTCCACACCACATGTTGAAGAGATTCATTCAATTAAACTAAAGACAAGTTTTATCCTAGACATCTAAAAGAAACAAGGATTGATTGCATTTGAGCAGCATGAAAGTTAATGTGCCCAACTCTTTGTGACAAGTCTACTTAGGTTGAATTTTCTTGAGGTACAAAGCGCACAATGTTGTAAAAAATATATCATGTAATTGAAACTGACATGGAGGATATGGAAACTTGACGCCAAAAAACATGTCATACATGACTCATTACTATCAGACTTAAGTCCTTTTTTCAAACCTTTTGAGTACCAAGACAATGATTCTTCTTGCTAAGTTGGTCTTGTAAATAAGGGAGGCTCTGTGGGGAGGGAAAAACAATTTTTAACAAACATTCATTGATCACAGTTTAATTTTTTTGCAAGCCTTTTGAAGCTGAAACCACTTAAAGTGAATTAGGTAAGTTAAATTCACTCTGTAATTGTGCAGGTGTCTTAACCGTTCTTCACTAAGGTACTTTTACTAAGGTGTGCAAAAAAATGGCCTGTGCTGTTCTAGGCGCAGGTCCGTTTTTCAGTGCAGCAAAATAAAAATTGGTGTGCATCCATTTTGGGCCTGAGACCTTACCACCACCCAGTGAGTTAGCTAAGTCAATGGGTGGCAGTAAGGTCTCGTGTGTTAACCGGGCAGTAATCGTTGACTCACGTACACTGCTGATTAGCGCCATGTGGAAGAAAATAAAAAATATCGGACACATAAAAAATGGAATTATCACCCGGGGCTCGCAGTAGTTCAAAATTGATGTGCATAGGCGCCTAAGTGCCTTAGTATCAGGGCCCCTAATTGTTGAATGTACCAAATATTGTGAGATTGACAAGTATTCCAATAAAATGGATTATGATCAAAAATATGGGGATTGTTCCATTTAACAAGTTGAATTTCTCGGAGGAAAATGCAGAGCATTAGATTGTGTAAAGCATTGATTATAGATTGTAATATGCAAAGGAAGCAAGCATGAAATTTCACATTCTAGCTTTAGCCAGGTGGGGGTTGAAAAGTCATCGGATAGCCATAAACTACCTTGATCAAGTTTAAATGCATTATAATTTATGAAATCTGGAAAATTCATCCCTCCAAGATAACTTCAACATTTTTGCTTCTCTGCAAGTTTTTTTATGGGGTTTTGTTCCCAAAGAAAATCTAAAAATATCAGTTTGTTTAAAGAAAGTGGGCAGGAATGGAATAGGTGAGGTTCCAGGCACATTTTAGTTATTTCTAACCTACCCCACCAGTTTAAAAAAAAGGGGGACCATTGAGCTAAGAAAGCTGAAATAGAGTTTAATAAAATAACAATGTTTTTCTCAATCGCTTAAGTCATGGAGCGGCAAAAAAAGGATACCCAGATATTTTATTACATTTGTATCCCACATTTTCTCACATAGTTGTAGGTATGGAATAAGGGAGAGAGAACTGATGAAAAACACTTAAATATTCAGCATTTAAGCCATCAAGACCATGGGCCTTATTTAAAGGGGAAAAATTAATGGCTATTTGGATTTCTTTGATTTGGGTAATTCCAACTTTCTTGCTTGAGCATCAGTTTTTTTGGTGAATTTGTTTTTGTAGGAAATCGATTTCTTGTGCTGTGTGTGACCTTGGATTTGGAAGTATATAAAGGTTGATAGAAATGCTGAAATTGGGATACGTTACCTGAATCTTTAACTATCAGTGAATTACTGTTAGTTTTTTAAGATAAACTACTTTGGCTTTTGCCTTTTAGATAGTTAATTAGTCCCTGATTTATTTTGTTCAAAATACTATCTTCAGCCAATGTTGACTAATTCCTGACTTGCAAGGGTACTGTAAATATTGTTATATTCACGTCTTTGGATATTGTGATTAAAATATTATGAGGATTTTACATATTTGAGATCCAGGGTTCTAATATCTTCTCTATTAGCTAATGACATTTTCTGTTTCTTCTGCCAAGTAGAAATATAACTAATATTATTCCTTACATATGCTTTCATTGCATCCCACCATGAGGATAAGGAGGTCTCATTAGTTTTTAACCATGTCTTGAACATCAGGGTCCCCAAGAAATCAAGAGTTTAGTTTCCACTGGTGAAGCAATGTTGGATAAAGAGTAGTAACGGAACTGGACTGGAGCATGATTTGATAGGATGGTAGTGTACATTTTAGAACAGGTTGTTGCTGCTGCTAAAATTGTGGCAGTTTTCTAGAATGAGCATAAGAGTTATGAGGCGGTGGTGAACAATGTGTAGTCAGTTGTTGGGTAAAAGCTTCTGTACATCTGAGGTTTAGGGTCTCTCTTTTTTTTTTTTTTTCTTAAATCCTAGGTGGTCTACTTTTAGAAGATGCAGGATTACATTTAGATTTCTTGTCTAACGTTTGTATCTAAGGTTGAAATCGCTACCTAGTAGGATGGGACTATTAGAGAGTTGAATTAGTCTGCTAATGAGTGAAATAATTTAGGAGAATCTGTATTGAGGGCATATGTGTTAGAAAATAACTACTACTACTACTTATCATTTCTAAAGCGCTACTAGATGTACGCAGCGTTGTACACTTGAACATGAAGACCTGCGTGAAAGAGCTTACAATCTAATTAAGACAAATGAGATAAGGGAATATTAAAGTGAGGATAATAAACTAAGGGTTCTGAACAAGTGAATAAGGCTTAGGAGTTAAAAGCAGCATCAAAAAGGTGGGCTTTTAGCTTAGATTTGAAGACGGCCAGAGATGGAGCTTGACGTACCGGCTCAGGAGTCTATTCCAGGCATATGGTGCAGCAAGATAAAAGGAATGGAGTCTGGAGTTAGCGGTGGAGGAGAAGGGTGCAGATAAGAGAGATTTACCCAGTGAACGGAGTTCCCAGGGAGGAATGTAGGGAGAGATGAGAGTGGAGAGGTACTGAGGAGCTGCAGAGTGAATGCACTTATAGGTCAATAAGAGGAGTTTGAACTGTATGCGGAAACGGATAGGAAGCCAGTGAAGTGACTTGAGGAGAGGGCTAATATGAGTATAATGACCCTGGCGGAATATTAGTCGTGCAGCAGAATTTTGAACAGATTGAAGAGGAGAGAGATGGCTAAGTGGGAGACCTGTGAGAAGCAAGTTGCAATAGTCTAAGCGAGAGGTGATAAGAGCGTGGATGAGGGTTCTGGTAGTGTGCTCAGAAAGGAAAGGGCGAATTTTGCTGATATTATAGATAAAGAAGCGACAGGTTTTAGCAGTCTGTTGAATATGTGCAGAGAAGGAGAGGGAGGAGTCGAAAATGACCCCAAGGTTACGAGCTGATGTGACAGGAAGGATGAGAGTGTTATCCACAGAAATAGAGAATGGGGGAGGAGGAGAGGTTGGTTTAGGGCAGTGGTGTTCCTAGGGGCGCTGACACCCTGGGCAGGTCGCCGATGCGCCCTGCACCCCGGGTGCAGCGCCCCACCCCCCCCCCCCCCGGAACAGCGCAACCCCCCCCCAGTGAAATAACCCCCCCCCCCCGGCTGCAGCGCGACCTCCCCGGCGAAAGAACCCCCCCCCAGGTGCATGCCGCTGGGGGGGGGGGCTGCGCGCCTGTCGGCTCTTCATTGCCATGCTCCCTCTGCCCCGGAACAGGAAGTAACCTGTTCCTTCCTGTTCTGGGGCATAGGGAGCATGAAAACGAAGAGCCGACAGGCACGCGGCACACCCCCAGCGGCGTGCGCCCAGGGCGGACCGCCCCCACCACCCCCCCTTGGTACGCCACTGGTTTATGGAGAAAGATAAGAAGCTCAGGCTTGGTCATGTTTAGTTTCAGATGGCGCTGAGACATCCAGGCACCAATGTCAGACAGGCAGGCTGATACTTTGGCCTGGATTTCGGCTAAGATTTCTGGTGTGAAGAGGTAGATCTGGCAGTCATCAGCATAAAGATGATATTGAAAACCATGGGATGAGATCAGAGTACGAAGGGAAGAAGTATTACCCAGGTAATAAGTGCTAGTGCTACTTTTTTTCACCTAGTTTTTTCAAATGTTCACTGTTTTACTGTAACAGTAAACCTATTAGTTTATTGATGTTGCTGTCCTGGTGGTTTGTGGGACTGCTGGAATTGTGGGTCCAGTGTCTTTAGAAACCAGTGCGGAAATAACTTGCAGGTGGGAGACTCGCACAGAGGCAAGTGTAACCCAGCAGGTGCATGGAAGGGTATGCCAGTGTAGAGCATGTGTGTGTAGAAGTGAATTACATAGTAACATAGGGGCTCATTTTCAAAGCACTTAGCCTCCCAAAGTTCCATAGAAACCTATGGAACTTAGCCTCCCAAAGTGCTTTGAAAATATGCCTCATAGTAACATAGTAGATGACGGCAGAAAAAGACCTGCACGGTCCATCTAGTCTGCCCACGATAAACTCATATGTGTATACCTTACCTTGATTTGTACCTGTCTTTTTCAGGGCACAGACCGTATAAGTCTGTGCAGCAGTATTTCCCGCCTCCCAACCACCAGTCCCGCCTCCCATCACCGGCTCCGGCACAGACCCCGTATAAGTCTGCCCTCCCCCCATCCTAGCCTCTCAACCACCAACCCCTCTTCCCCCCGCCACCCAATTTCAGCTAAGCTTCTGTGGATCCATTCCTTCTGCACAGGATTCCTTTATGCCTGTCCCACGCATGCTTGAATTCCGTTACTGTTTTCATCTCCACCACCTCCCGCGGGAGGGCATTCCAAGCGTTCACCACCCTCTCCGTGAAGAAATACTTCCTGACATCTTTCCTGAGTCTGCCCCCCTTCAATCTCATTTCATGTCCTCTCGTTCTACCGCCTTCCCATCTCCTGGAAAAGATTCGTTTGCGGATTAATACCTTTCAAATATTTGAACGTCTGTATCATATCACCCCTGTTCCTCCTTTCCTCCAGAGTATACATGTTCAGGTCAGCAAGTCTCTCTTCATACGTCTTGCTTGTTTACTCTTTCCAAAAATACTAGGACTAGGAGCTATGCAATGACGCTACAATGTAGTAAATTTAAAACAACTGGGAGAAATTCTCAGCAGGTAATTAAACTCTGGAATTAATTGCCAGAGAATGTGGTAAAAAAAAAAACAGCTTACTGTGGGTTAAAAAAAAAAAAAAGGTTTGGATGCCTTCCTAAAGGAAAAGTCCGTATCCCATTATTAAAATGGACGTGTAAAATCCAGTGCTCTTTCTAGGATAAGCAGCAAAAAAAAATGTACTGTCTTGGGATCTTACCAGGTACTTGGGACCTGGATTGGCCACTGTTGGGGAGGGGATGCTGGGCTTCATGGACCTTCGGTCTGTCCCAGTATGGCAATACTTATGTACTTACTCCCATAATATAACTGAATTCTATTCTGTCTCACTGTATTTTGGGATGTGGGATATAAATGTAAAAAAAAAATGTCCTTTATTCTTCACCTTTTATGAAACTGCCTAGTTTGCTGGATGGTGATGGCACAAGAAGATGAACTCAAAATAACCTGTTCCTTAGCTGGCTGGGCTTTGCTATTACCATATTAAAACTGGTTATGTTCCACTAATAAAATGATTAACTAGCTTTCTTATAAGGATTATATCATCTTTGGATGCATGACTTATTTATTCAATGTCAAAATTCCTCATGTACTGCCACAAAACAACCTTTTAGGGTGGATAGTGTTTAATTATTGATCAGACAGAAGCGATAAGAATTTTCAGTTTTGGCACAGTATGTCATAAGATCAAAATATTTAAAACAAAAACAATGCACTGTATTAGGAGTTTATAGTCCATTTGTTATGTTTAAACAAAAGAGATCTGAATGATTACTTTTATTTTGACTTATAAAACATGCTCAAAACAGAATAATACATTTGTGTATCTAAAATGTAAACTTTTACAAAACAGATGAACAATAATTCCATGTGCCCCAATGAAAGGAGCATTTCCTTTTATTTATAACATTTGTATCCCACATTTTCCCACCTCTTTGCAGGCTCAATGTGGCTTACATAGTTCCGTAAGTGGTGATTACCAGTTCCATTTAATTTCAAACATATTCAATCTTTATAACACCAGGCTTCTCCAGGCAGATTACAACAACAGGATGAACCCATCCTGAAACAGGACCTCCTCTCTGAAATTTGGTCATCTGTATTCTATAGAACAGGGTAGAAAAATGAGCATAAAACTATAGAGTTTATAACTGTTATTTCCAGAGCTGCAAAGTTAGCCATTCCAGGAGGGAGACTTTTTGGCCAGTCCTGCTATTAAACTTACGTCCCAAAGCAGTGTAGTAATTGTAGTCCATGATTCTAGCCATTGAAATCAGTGCTGCAGGTCCCATAATAAACCAGGATGAAGTTGGCAGAAATCCAGGACAGGCCAAAAGAAGTCTCCCTCCTAGAATGGGTAACTTGGCAGCTCTGTGTTTCTACTAGCTACAATAATTTGTTAAAATATTTAAGTGATATTTATATCGAGGTATGTGAAGCTTTCAAATTACATTAAAAAGCAGTCAAATAAGTTTTAAAAAAATCTTTTTATCCTCCACCTTTTAAAGCATTGCATATCCAACTCGATCAGCTGTTCACTTTTTACAGCTGGACCACACATAGGCAATGCGTTGCTATTGTGGTGGCAAGCTCCGCCTACTGACGTCAGCCTATATAATGAGCTAGATAGGCTGTTGCCTGGAAATGACTCCGCAAGGCAAAGGAGAGTCGTCGTGATGACGTAACGCCGCCCTGCGTCTGGCGCAGCTTTGGGGCCTACCAAAGGGTCCCATGAGCCTCTGCGCTTCCTCTTTGCAGCCAGCGCCGGAAGATGGGTGAGTGATGGCGGTCGGGTCGCGGCCGGAGCCTGGGGGGAATCCGCCGCCATCCTCCGTCCCTGGCGGCGATGAGTGCGAATGATGAAAGCCTTGAGTTGCTGCTTTTAGCCGAAAGCGCTCTGTGGAAAGACCTTGGAGAGCTGAGCACTGGGTAGAGGGCGGGCGAGCCAGCATGGAGGGGGGCCCGGGCCGCGCTCTCAGCCGCTTCTGTCTCTCTTCGCAGGTATCTCGCGGGACAACTGGCACAAGCGCCGAAAGACCGGAGGGAAAAGGAAGCCCTACCACAAGAAGAGGAAGTATGAGCTGGGGAGGCCCGCAGCCAACACTAAGGTGAGTGAGTGGGGGAGGGGAGGATGGTGACCCCCCCCCCCCCCCAACCCACCACCAGACCTGCTGCTGTAGGAGGAAGAAGCAAAAAAAAAAAAGAAAATCCCGGCTGATGGTGCAGGACGATGTCTCCAGTGCTTCTGACCTGGGGCCAGAGAATTCCTGTAAAGCTGGGCTTATTACTGTTAATGGCTGGGAGAGGGGTCACCCACTGCACCCCTGTAACACTAGGTTTCTTATTGACTCTGACTGAGGGAGGGGGGATCTAGGATTGGCTGGGAGAGGGGTCACCCACTGCACCCCTGTAACACTAGGTTTCTTATTGACTCTGACTGAGGGAGGGGGGATCTAGGATTGGCTGGGAGAGGGGTCACCCACTGCACCCCTGTAACACTAGGTTTCTTATTGACTCTGACTGAGGGAGGGGGGATCTAGGATTGGCTGGGAGAGGGGTCACCCACTGCACCCCTGTAACACTAGGTTTCTTATTGACTCTGACTGAGGGAGGGGGGATCTAGGATTGGCTGGGAGAGGGGTCACCCACTGCACCCCTGTAACACTAGGTTTCTTATTGACTCTGACTGAGGGAGGGGGGATCTAGGATTGGCTGGGAGAGGGGTCACCCACTGCACCCCTGTAACACTAGGTTTGTGACTGACTGAGGGAGGGGGGACCTGGAATTGCCCGTTCTGACCCAAAATTAGTGCAGCCCTTGATCCCAAGCTTAGCATTACCAGTGCACCCCACTAATTCTAGGTTTATTACAGCCTCTGATTGAACCGGGGGGGGGGGGGGGGCAGTGGCAGATTCACCCATTTTTTCTGCCCCGGAGTGAGTGCACCCCTGTAACACTAGGTCTGTTACTGACTCAGACCGAGGGAGGGAGATCTAAAATTGCCAGTTCTCAGAATTCGTGCACCCCTTGTTCCCAAGCTTAGCATTACCAGTGCACCCCAGTAATTATAGGTTTATTACAGCCTCTGATTGAACCCGGGGGGGGGGGGGGCAGTGGCAGAATCACCCATTGTTTCTGCCCCGGAGTGAGTGCACCCCTGTAACATGGTTTGTGACTGACTGAGGGAGGGGGGACCTAGAATTGCCCATTCTGACCCAGAATTAGTGCACCCCTTGATCCCAAGCTTACAGCCTCTGATTGAATTGGGGTGGGGGGCAGTGGCGGCAGAATCACCCATTGTTTCTGCCCCGGAGTGAGTGCACCCCTGTAACACTAGGTTTGTTATTGACGCTGACTGAGGGAGGGAGGATCTAGGATTGGCCATTCTGACTCAGAATTAGTGCAGGCCTTGATCCCAAGCTTAGCATTACCAGTGCACCCCAGTAATTCTAGGTTTATTACAGCCTCTGATTGAACGGAGGGAGGGGTTATCCCAGAGTGCACCCCTTGATCCAAGGTTTAGCATTACCAGTGGACCCCAGTAATTCTAGGTTTATTACAGCTCTGATTGAACGGGGGAGGGGTTATCCCAGAGTGCACCCCTTGATCCCAGGTTTAGCATTACCTCTGACCTGGGCTGAGTGCCTCTTATATGTGTATATACACCCCCTGTAATCTGTTAAATGTGTCCTTGAATGATTATCTTGGGGTCACAAGACAATGCAGATGATGAAAGCTTGACCTTAGGTGGGATGTTGAGGCTGTTTTGGTCTCTCTTGCTCTCCCACCAGTGCTAGGCTTGTCATAGTTACACTGATGCATTGCCTTTTGTCACTAGAACTGTACTGTGGAGCTTTTTTTTTTTTTTCTTTTTTTATTCTCAACAGTGACTTTATTTTCTCCTTAGATTGGTCCCCGCCGCATTCACACAGTTAGAGTTCGAGGTGGCAACAAGAAATATCGAGCTTTAAGGTTGGATGGTGGGAACTTCTCTTGGGGCTCTGAGTGTAAGTGTTTTAGTGGAATAGTTTTACGGGCTAATGGCTTTTACCAGTAAACGCTGAGCTGGTGTTTCAGTCATTCTGTCTGTTATTTTGGGGACACTTGTGCTGATAGTTAAATTCTTGAGTTTGTGCTAACGGACTTTGAAGAATCCCGGTTTGTTTAAAAGACTCGTCCTGGTGAGGGGAGGAGATTTCCACCACTCTGCAGTAGAAGCTGCTGCTGCTGGTCTCAAAGCACCAGTCTGGTTCTCCCAGGCATGTACCTGATGTACACCTGCGTGTTATTTCATTCTGTCCTCTGATTAGTCTGTCTTGTGTGTAGCACTTTGTCTTAAAAAAAAAAAAAAAAAATCTGCAGCTTCTGTGGATGACACACGGCACCTAACCCTTACAGTTCAGTGAATCCAGACTGCCCCAATTTGACTGCCCCTATCAGATCGACCGTTCACTTGTCTATTAGATTGTAAGCTCTTTGAGCAGGGACTGTCTCTCTTTGTTAGATTGTGCATTGCTGCGTAGCCCTAGTAGCGCTCTAGAAATGTTTAGTAGTAGTAATAGTAGTACCTACAAATGCACTCAGTCTGCTGCCCCTCACTATCTTTTTACCCTCATCTCCCCTTACGTTCCCGCCCAAAACCTCCGTTCACAGGACAAATCCCTCCTCTCAGTACCCTTCACCACCACCGCCAACTCCAGGCTCCGCTCATTCTGCCTCGCCTCACCCTATGCTTGGAACAACCTTTCTGAGCCCTTATGCCAAGCCCCCTCCCTGCACATCTTCAAGTCTTTGCTTAAAGGCCACATCTTCAATGCTGCGTTCGGCACCTAACTTTTTCAGGAAATCCAGACTTCCCCAATTTGACTGCCCCTATCGGACCGACCGTTCACTTGTCTATTAGATTGTAAGCTCTTTGAGCAGGGACTGTCTCTCTTTGTTAAATTGTACAGCGCTGCGTAACCCTAGTAGTGCTCTAGAAATGTTAAGTAGTAGTATGTTTATCTTCCTTAGTGACATTTGTCTTGGTATATGTAGTTAACTGGGCCAAGTCACTGTGTGGCAATGTGCTCGGGTGACTGGAGCTCAGAAGCAGGAGATTGCACGAGGGATTCTTGCACTGCTGCCACCTGTGCTGTACTGAGGGGAGAAGGGGCATTTACACTGTTGCTATCTGTGCTGTGGCAGAGGGTGAAGGAAGAGAAGTTCATATTGTTCTGTGTATGTGAGGTAGTGTTGCTCCTTCTGTGGATGAGTGTTGGACAGAGTTCACTTAGGATTATTTTTTATAACAGCTCACAAATTAAAATGACCCAAATATACTGCTTATTTCTAGGATAAGCATAATAAAATGTACTGATTTGGAATCTTGCCAGGTACTTGTAACCTGGATTGGCCACTGTTGGAAACAGGATACTGGGCTTGGTGGACCTTTTGTCTGTCCCAGTATGGCAACACTTACGTTCTTATTCCTTCATTCTAAGTTGGTTATATTTTTGAGATACAGGACATGAAAATAATCTATTGTCGTTTTAATTGTTATAACATTACTTTGTAAACTGTCTAGAGCCATTGGTTGTGATGGTATATAAAATCTATGTTATGTTTACTGAGAGGGTGGGGGATGCTTGTCATAACCTCTCAGATATGGGAAGACAGAAAAGGATGGCAGTTTAGTCTTGGATTATGTACGGCAATTCCTAGCCCATTTGCCTGAAACAAAGAGCCATTTTTCTAGCATGAGTTATGGCAGGTCAGCTTGGTTACGTTCATATTTAACATCAAAGAAATAAAGGAGAAACTCTGCCTCCCACATGCTTTCCAGCTCATGAGGCTGGCAGTTCAGAGCACAGGGTTCAGGTGATGGTCAGAGCACTGTAGGTAGATGGGACTACAGACTAAGTGGGCTTGATAGCTGCTAAGTAGTTTTAGGGTTTTGTTTTGTTTTTTAATATAAGCATATAAGAAAACAATTTTTATTGAGGCATAAAGCAAACACTGACGAAGCAACAAATGTACAATATTTTCAAGTTTTGGAAGTTGTTTACCTCCCCCCCCCCGGTACAGAATATATTATAAGCAGAAGTATTACTCGGTGTTATTGGGGCCTGTAAGGTGGGAGGTTCAGGTGTTGGATTACGCTTTCTTTTTTTCTCATTCTATCCTAACATACCTCTTCTGTTAGGTTGCACCCGTAAGACCAGAATTATTGATGTGGTTTATAATGCGTCAAACAATGAGCTGGTGAGAACCAAGACATTGGTGAAGAACTGCATTGTTCAGATCGACAGCACCCCTTACAGACAGTGGTATGAGGCCCACTATGCCTTGCCTCTTGGACGCAAAAAGGGAGCTAAGCTGGTGCGTATACGGTAGGCTGTGCAAAAGAGGAAGGGTTTGATTTTATCAGGTAGGAAACGGGGGTCTGTGGGTTCAGTGCTGGCACTTGGGCATGGCAGTAGAGACGTGCTTTATCCTGGGTTTCTTTGCCATGTTTATACCCCACCTTCTAGAGGTTGACCACTACCATTGATGGCATCCCCGACCCTGCTGATGCAGGATAATGCGCTGCTCTGCAGCTGAACTAGTGCCCTGCCCTGTCCCAAATGAATGGAACGTTAGGCAAGACCTTGATTTAATAGAATTACAGACAGTTCTTTCCTCCAGACTCTTCGCATATGACAGTATTGTGTTCTTGTAGCAAATGAGTGGAAAGATATTAAAACGTATTACTTCTAGAGTGTTACTATCCAGTCCTTGGAACACACCCAGCAGTTTCTCAGGATATCTACAATGAATATGCATGGGAGAGAGAGCCTGAAAAACAGATTGGCTAGGGTTGTCATGAGGACTGAGTTGTAAGACGGTCCCTGCTCCAAGGATCTTTCAAACAGTCTAGGAAAATGTATTATATAAAATTGGTTAAGATTCAAAAGCAGTCTCAAACAGATGAGTTTGTAGACACTTTAAACATGACCAGAAGTGCAACAGCTTAGGAGGAGTCCAGGTAATACAGCACAAGGAGAAGGAAAAGGCACAGGTAAACGGAGAGGGAGAATGAGGAGATGCAGAGTGAATTTCAAAAGCTTTTTAAATAGCTGCAAAGTTTTAATTATATATGCGAAAAACTGTGCACGATATAGAAAAGCTAATCATCATAAACATTAGTCTCTAAAGAGTTTTTCCTAATTAATAACATGGAGGGGAAGTGGCCTAATGATTGGGTTGTTTTTTGTTACATTTGTACCCCGCACTTTCCCACTCATGGCAGGCTCTATGCGGTGGGCAATGGAGGGTTAAGTGACTTGCCCAGAGTCACAAGGAGCTGCCTGTGCTGGGAATTGAACTCAGTTCCCCAGGACCAAAGTCTACCACCCTAACCACTAGGCCACTCCATTAGTGCAGTGGGCTTTGATTCTGGCAACCTGGGTTCGATTTCCACTACAGCTCCTTGTGACTTTGGGTAAGTCACCTTTAACCCTCTGTTGCCCCAGGTACAAAAATTTACATTGTGAGCCCTCTAGGGACAGAGAAAGTACCTGCATATAATATGTACAGCACCGCTATGTGTAGTAGCGCTATAGAAATGATTGGTAGTAGTAGTATTTTCAAAGCACTTAGACTTCCAGTTGCTGAGAGATCCTCATAATCAGTTGTGAATTAGTAGTTCACCAGTTGGTAGCAGAATGTGCATTCTTTTCCAGAGTTGTAGTAAAGAGCTTCCTCTTGTCACTTTCAGGAGATTCAGAGATTAAGTTTGTTAAAGCCTTTCTCTCCCTTGGGATACCATAGCTGAGATGTCTGAAATCTGTGCAGAGTCTCTCAATGATGAAACCTTTGTCCAGTTCTGCTACTGAATGGGGAGTGATGACATGTATGGCTCTGAGAGAGACCTGACACAGATTGCAGCAGTCTGCATCTGGTTGAAGGGGCAGTAAAAGGTGACGTACTTAATGGACCTGCTGAGACTTGGGTTTTTACCACATATTTAATTAGTTACACAGGAAGAGATGAGGGGTGCTCAGCATATTCCCTTCCTGGATCCTGTTCAGATAATCATGGATAATTCTCACTGAGGTGCAGAACTGTGACAGCCTCTTCCTATGCATCCCTCCACACGACACGTGTAGCACTGAGGTGAGAGGTACCCAGAGCAGATCCTGAGTAATGATGGTGTACTCTGTGATCCTGTAGAGGGATGCAAGTGTATTGTTTGAGAGTAACTTTAAACTCACTTTCTGGCAGACTCCTGAAGAAGAAGAAATCCTGAATAAGAAGAGATCCAAGAAGATTCAGAAGAAATATGACGAGAGAAAAAAGACAGCCAAAATCAGCTCCCTCCTGGAGGAGCAGTTCCAACAGGGGAAGCTACTTGGTGAGCTCTTAATGCAAAGTGCCTCTCCCCCTCAGATATTTTATTTATTATTAAATTTGTACCCCGCGCTTTCCCACTTAAAGCGGGTTCGTTGCGGACTACAAAGTATTAATAGAGAAAATATAAGAGTAGCAGAATAATAATAGAGGTAGAAATGGGCAAGGGTGAAGGGGGTAGGTGAGCGTTGAAGGGGTGAGGAAGCTGTCAGATTTCCGTAGGGTGGATTCATGTGGCGACAGCAGCAAACTGTCAGGTTACATTTTTCTTTTGGTTCTCCCCCACATGGTTTCCTAAAGCACCAGATTGTATGCAAAAATATGTGCAAACAGAGGAGAACCTGCTGCTTGCCATGGAAGCAGGCACATGTTGTTAGCATGTTCTATCAGCAGCTGGAAGAGTTGCAAATGTTGTTCCACAGCATTTACACCCGTCATTTGCAAGTCACACTTCACCCCACTTCTGATGATGCAGTGGCCATTTTATTTTCAATTTCTCTGTCTAATGAAAACAGTTACAAGTAGTTTAGTTTATGCTGGCACTGAGTAATGCCACAGAAAAGGGAGGTAATGTTTTCCTTCACCGACTGTGCTTGCATCCGGGTTTAATACTTACGCCTTTATTATTAGCGTTGGATTTAAAAGAGCAGTGCTTTGCGTACAGTTTTCCTTTGTGCATAGGTTGGCTAAACATTGTGCACAGAACCCACACTGAGCTTCCTGCATTTTATTATCTGTGAAGACATAAAAGGCGATCTCTGGGGTGTCTAATTATGGGACTCTTGAGAACTGTGATTTAAACATTGATATACCAACATAGCACAAATAAGATACAAGTTGCTTTGGGGAGGAGTAGCCCCATGGTTAGTGTGGTGGGCTGGGAACCTGGTTTGATTCTCACTGCTGCTCCTCCTTGTGACCCTGGGCAAGTCACTTAACCCTCCATTGCCCCAGGTACCAAAAAAAACACCAGCTTAGATTACGGGGACAGCACTGCGTACGTCTAATAGCACTATAGAAATGATTAGGAGGCGTGACTTATTTGCCTATTGTAGCAGAAATTATAACACAAAACTTACCAGACAAGGGGAAGCAAACAAGTACATACAGAAGGATCAGATTGATAGCCAAATAAGAAACAGGCCATGTGCAGCACTTCATTACCACAGATGTACGTCATCTGGCTGCGGAGTAGTTAAGGGAAGTCTTGAGCCAAAAGGAAGTTTAAGGCTGCTTTTAAATCTAAGGTATGAAAGCTCTGCATGAAGAGGCAGTAGTGATCCGCTCCTCCTCTCTGCCGTTTGCAGTTGGGTTTGCGTACTGAGGTTCCCATTGCACTTACGGTTACATGGAGGTGAGGGAAGTGCATGAATATGCTGGGTCTAGAGCCCATAATTATGGGTTATGGGTTTAATTGTGCCATTGGAGTATGGTGGTGTGCGTTTGAAGTGCTTCCTTACAATGTGTCACTTCCTTGAATGTGCTTGAAGTCTTCTGGTGATGATAACTTTGTCCAGTTCTGCTACTGAATGGAGGTGATGACAATTGGTGATCTGAAGAAGACTTCATGTGAACCCAACCTTGAGATGTATGGTGCCATGATTAGCCAGTGTATCTGCTAGCGTCTGGGCAAGGGTGGCCCCTGTACATATTTTTTTGACTCTTCCCATAACTTCCCTCTCATTGTTTTGTACTGAGTCAGGATAAGATTTAGCTGCTGGGTCCCCTGTTGACGTGGTGTGGTGTATATGCATTTCAGACTGAGACTTGTTTCTGCTTTGAAATGGTGGAAGTTGAGATTGCAGAACATGTGCCCACATGGCATGGGTCCTAGTATTCCACACAGATATCCTTGGCAGGGGAGGGAAACCAGAGTTGCTCATTGCTGTGCAAATCTTAGGTGTAACACTGTGCTGTTTGTCCTCTTCCAGCCTGCATAGCCTCCAGACCTGGACAGTGTGGACGTGCAGACGGCTATGTCTTGGAAGGAAAAGAGTTGGAATTTTACCAGAGGAAGATCAAAGCTAAAAAAGGCAAATAAACTGAAAACTCCAACTCTCCCGACAAATAAAACACAAATACTTGGTAAATATGCGTTGTGTATGTGGTTTATAAAGTAGAGCGGAGAAGTGGGCCTTGGCATTTCAAGCTTTTGCTGCAGTGCAGTTTTGAAAGCGTTCCTTAAAGGGGATGGTGGAACAGCGTGGACGGCCTTGACACAACAACATGCCTTTCTTTTTCTCTCTGCTGGAATTTTTCTGTGCTTCCTCACACTTGAGATCTCTTGCTTTATGTTTTTATGTGCACTGTGCAGTGACCTCCTTCCTTTCTCCTGGTCTGGGGGTCTCATTCCAGTGCTAGAGAAACTCCCTTCTTGCAGAAAGGTCAGGCTTTTCTCTGTGGCCTGTCTCTTCCGATGGTTGGGTACAGGCTTCCTTGTGCTCGTGTTCTGATTTGAATTGTGCCTCCACACCTTTCATACATATGTAGAAAGAAATGGGAATAAACAAGTCGTAGCATGGACCTTTTCTTGAACTACATCCTTTTTGCATTTTTAAGACCAGCGAAGAGAGCATAGTTATGCTGGGTCTAGGTCTTAACTGTGCATAGTTATGCTGGGTCTAGGTCTTAACTGTGCCATCTCTGTTTGATCTGTTGCCTTTAACATAAATTTAACCCTCTCACGTGGATCAGTGTGGGTGGGTTTTCAGGATATCCCTAATGAGTATACAGGAGAGAGAGTTGCATATGTACACTGTGAACTGAGTGTAAATTCATTAGGGATATGTTCAGGATCAGGTCTGTAGGTGGCCCTTGAAGACTGAATTAGGACAAGCCTGTCTTTAAAATAAAGCCTACAGTTTTTCTTTTACACTACTGTGCAGTGGAACACCGTACATGGGAATTGTGAAGATCTGATCACCTGTTCCGTTCTGCCAGTACATGGGGTGAAGGAAGCAACAGTTTGCAAAACATGACAATTGGAGATCAACACCTGAGAGAACTACAGTGTGTTAGAGCCAGGCAGCAATGGAAACCTGAACTAAAGATGGTTAAAGAGAGGTGAATTTAAAGACCCTCACTTCACTCTTACGAAAGACAATTAAGGCAAAGTGCAAATGACTTCAGCACTGGACAGTGGACTACAGACAGGATAGTTCACAGCAAGCATAAAAGCAACAGTAATCTACAACCGGAGATGGTCATCCGTCTCGTTGCTGAGTGATGTGCTGATGTCAGGAAGCCACAGGAATCTACATAAGCGCTATAAACTGCCAGAAAAATACTGGGATCATGACCGCTAGTGCTGATCTAAGATGCCTCTTTAAAAAAAGGGTTGGATAATTTCCTAAAAGAAAAGCCCATAAGCCATTATTTAGGATGCACTTGGGAGAATCCACTTCATATTCTAGGATAAGCAGCACAAACTCTGTTTTGCTGTTATGGGATCTTGTCACCTGGATTGGCCACTGCTGGAAAACGGGATACTGGGCTTGATGGACCTTCGGTCTGTCCCAGTGTGGCAGTGCTTATCTTCTTATGGTGACAATTGTGACATAAATAATAAATTCTATAAAATAACATTCTAAGACGGTAATTTTAGGACAATAAGCAGAGCAAAATCTCAGCAGGTGCCAAAAAAGAGCTTTCAGTTATTTTCTAAAATTGGCTAATATCCAAAGAGCACCTATTCCGTAATATAACTACTCTTATATAAAAGAGGATTAATGTTTATTGGGATTTATTAACTGCCTGTATGACGAGATTTGCCCAAGGTGGTGTACAGTAGGTACAGTTTAACATAACTTAAGTAGAGAGGTGTGGTAGCCGTGTTAGTCCACTCTTAAGGTTATCAATAGAAATCAAACAAAATAAAACATGGAAAAGAAAATAAGATGATACCTTTTTTATTGGACATAACTTAATACATTTCTTGATTAGCTTTCGGAGGTTGCCCTTCGTCAGATCGGAAATAATTAAATGTGGTAGCAGTGTATATATGAGTGAGACATCCAAGCATTACTTTGACAGTCTGACAGGGTGGGGGTGGGTAGGAGGTATGCATGGTGACATCAAAGCATTTCATTGATAATCTAACAGGATGGGTGTGGGTAGATGAGAGGAGGGTGATAAACAGAGAAATACAACTTTATGGTTTATAATGGGCTAGAAAACCCAGATCCTTGTTAAGTCCTGTCTGTTGGGTGTCAAAATATTCAATCATTCTTATTTCAAAGGTCTTACGTTCCTATATTGTTTTAAAGTTACCTTTCAGGATTCTTACTATGAAATCACTGGTACAGTGTTCCGGTCTTGTAAAGTGTTGGCCCACAGGGGTGGGAACCTGACTGGCACCGGCTTTCTTCATGTGATGTCTGTGCAGATTGAATCTTGTTTTAAGCATCTGGCCTGTTTCTCCAATATAGCATCCTTTGTTACATTTTTTACACCTACCCATACTGTTAGAATATCAATGAAATGCTTTGATGTCACCATGCATACCTCCTACCCACCCCCACCCTGTCAGACTGTCAAAGTAATGCTTGGATGTCTCACTCGTATATACTATCTGCTACCACATTTGCTTATTTCCAATCTGACGAAGAAGGGCAACCTTCGAAAGCTAATCAAGAAATGTATTAAGAAGTTATGTCCAATAAAAAAGGTATCATCTTATTTTCTTTTCCATGTTTTTTGTTTGATTTCTATTGATAACATAAAACTTACAGTTTTGTTAACGGATAATTTGATGGTTAGCTAAACTCATGACAAGTTTGTTGTACAGTTAGCTCAGTTCCCCTTATCTCTTGTTTACGTTACAATGTGTGTAGCAAGCTAGTCTAGGTGCAGAATGAGTGTATAATCAAGTCACCCTATGTATTAAAGGCTTGGGAGAAAAACCAGGCTTTCATCTGCTTCCTAAAGTAGAGGTAGTCTCCATTCCCTCTGGGAGTAAATTCCAGAGCATGGGGGCTACTTCTGAGAAAGCTCGCTAGTGCGTATCACATGGTACAATTTCTTTTGACGAGGGTACAGATAGTGATGATCCTTGAGAAGGACCTTAGAGGTCTGAAAGACGTGTAAAGGGCTAACTTATTCTTTTGTACTCTGGCCCATTTTCTCTAAGGATCTTAAAAATCAAACAGTTTTAAATTTAGCCCTGTAAGGTACTGGTATTTAGCCCTGTAAGGTACTGGTATTTAGCCCTGTAAGGTACCGCCAACTCCAGGCTCCGCTCATTCTGCCTCGCCTCACCCGATGCTTGGAATAAACTTCCAGAGCCCTTACGCCAAGCCCCCTCCCTACCCATCTTCAAATCCTTGCTCAAAGCCCACCTCTTCAATGTTGCTTTCGGCACCTAACCTTTATACCTTTCAGGAAATCTAGACTGCCCCTATTTGACTGACTGTACGTTTGTCCTTTAGATTGTAAGCTCCTTTGAGCAGGGACTGTCCTTCTATGTTAAATTGTACAGCGCTGCGTAACCCTAGTAGCGCTTTAGAAATGTCAAGTAGTAGTAGTAGTAGGTATCTAGTGTAGGTTTTTCAGGAAGGGTGTGATGTGGTCACACCATTTGCAGCCTTTTCTATCAGTTGTGCTGATGTAAACTCTTTTTGTTTGTCCGGTGTATAGGGCATTACAGTAGTCTAGTCATGATATGGCATGGACCACTGTGGTCAGACTCGTCAAGACTGATATGTCTGAAGGATGGGACATCAAGCAGTAATTTATCAGCAGAACACAGTATATTGGTCGATAAATTCTTAGGGAGCCAACAGTAGTAATGGGGCCTCGTTAAACAGAGCCTTATGGATCAAAGTCAACACTTAATATTTCACATGCCATTAGCTAGGCAACCAATACAAAATACAGAAGTGATATGTACCGATCAAGGCAAGCCAAATAGAAGGTGAGCAGCAGCCTTTTGTTTGTTTGTTTGTTTGTTTGTTATGCACAAAGCATATCATTTGGAAGACCCAGATACAATTCCCTTCCTACTTCTCTCTCCCTCCTTCCACCTCTGTGTCCAGGAAAGAGCAGGGCCTGAGCCTGCTTGTTGTTTGGGGTCCTTGACACAGAATGAAGAGCTGCACTAAATGGTGCCTGTCAGGATGGCTGGAGCCTACAACTGTCCTCCCTGACAAGCACTGCCCGTGGCAGCTTTCTCTTCTGTACCAAGGACACCAGACCAGCAAGCAGGTGTGAGTTCTGCTTTCCTGGACACAAGAGGGTGAGGGGCAAGGAGGGAGGGAAAGAAACTTTTGGCCATCCAAAAGCCTGGTGCCAATGTGCATGGTGATCAAACGTGGGCCCTTATGGCAGTGGCCAAAAATACAGGTTTGGTTACCAGGGACTGCACAATGTTCAGTCGATAGAAAACCTTTTACTCTCCTTGTTGGTAGATCTGCAGTTTTATTTTTTAATTCTTTAAGTATCCCTGGGGTGTATACCATGTGGTCTAACTGTTGGTTTGGGTTTTTTTTTTAATTTAAAATTTTCAAGATAACAAAACATAAGATATTTAAACATTGCCACTAATATGTTGTGGCTTCAACATGTAACCATAACACATCCTGTAGACCCCACCACACACACACAAGAGCTGCCAGTAATGCTCCCTTTCATAGCTGATTTAAATTTGTTAATGTTCCCTTTCATTGCTAATTTAAATCCGTAATGAAAGGGAGCATCACTGGCAGCCCTTCAACATCCATTTAGTGTCCCAAGTCCTGATGCAGTGCAAAATCCTGTTCCTCTTTACGGCAGTGAGCTTCACCACCTCAAGGATTTGTGGGTGCCCTAGAAGAGTGGGACTTTTCCACACTGCAGCCAGTGACAAACATGCTGCAGTAACCACATGTTGGACCATTCTCTTCCGTTGAGGTAGCTGTAGCAGGCCTACATTAAGCAGGCAACCCACTATGGGTTTATTCAGGGTGCATCCCAGAATGTCAGATATTAATGCCATAACCATGCTCCAAATAGGCTTGGGGCATGACCAAGTATGCAAAAATGTTCTCTGTCCCACACAGTTCTCTACCTTGCCCATACAATGTTAAATGTACAGGAGTATAGTACCACTGATACAACATTTTATACCCATTTTCCACTAAGATGCCATGGAAACCTGGAGGTGGTGACAATATCTGTTGCTTAGGCTCACAACACCCAAGATTCTCAATATTTCAGTGGTACAGGTATCTGTTTCAGCAATGTCCTATAGTATTGCACGATGCCCCCTCTACCCCCCCCCCCCCCCCCCCCGAACTGTTGGTTCCAGAAGTAACTGCCCGATGCCAGACAAAGTCAACAGCTTGGTGATATGGGAAGCGGGCTTGTTGACCCAAGCCAAATTCCTCTTTCAGGTCCTCATAGCCAACCACAGTCCCATTTTCAACAAATTGGCCCAAAGTGTGAAACTCCATCCCAGCTTACCTTTTGTAGGTCATGTGTTGCTGCCCTGGGGAGAAGCCCTCCACCATCAATAATGGAGTCACTATTAAAAAAAATGCCTTTCAATAATTTAGAGCACATTTTGAGCCAGATGATGAGTTAAATGTATAATAGGATTGTCAAGGTGGCTTATCTATTTCAACTTGTCCAAAGGGAGCCAGGGCACCGAACCCAAGGGACAGCATGCTAACAAATTGCTTTTCATCTTTATCCGGTTCGGGTGAGCCCAAAGCCAATGTGAGATATATTTAAGTTGAGCTGCCTGATAGTAGAACTTAAAAATTAGCAACACCTGTGCCCCCACAATCCCTAGGCTGGAACAAGACATGACACTGAACCCTAGGGGGCTTTCCTTGCGGTGAAGCCTCCAAAAGTGGAATAGGCAAGACCACAAATATAATAGGTTAGGGAGCACCACCTACCTACCCAACTAGCATTCAAGTTATGCCATCTGACCAGCAGAGAAGGATAATTAGCTTGATATAACAAATCAAATTGGGGCATCTGACTACTAAATCTGCCCACTCATTAATTTGCTTTTATATTCCCTTCCTCTTTCTGTTCCTTCTACCCTTCCATTTCCCATTGTCTTTGGTTTAATTTTATTTATTAGTTCATTGTAAGCCGCTTTGGGGCTGCAACGCTGTGGCAAAAGGCGGGGTATAAATGGCCATAAATAAAAAAGGAAAGTCATAAGTACATAAGTAGTGCCATACTGGGAAAGACCAAAGGTCCATCTAGCCCAGCATCCTGTCACCGACAGTGGCCAATCCAGGTCAAGGGCACCTGGCACGCTCCCCAAACGTAAAAACATTCCAGACAAGTTGTACCTAAAAATGAGGAATTTTTCCAGTCCATTTAATAGCGGTCTATGGACTTGTCCTTTAGGAATCTATCTAACCCCTTTTTAAACTCCGTCAAGCTAACCGCCCGTACCACGTTCTCCGGCAATGAATTCCAGAGTCTAATTACACGTTGGGTGAAGAAAAATTTTCTCCGATTCGTTTTAAATTTACCACACTGTAGCTTCAACTCATGCCCTCTAGTCCTAGTATTTTGGATAGCGTGAACAGTCGCTTCACATCCACCCGATCCATTCCACTCATTATTTTATACACTTCTATCATATCTCCCCTCAGCCGTCTCTTCTCCAAGCTGAAAAGCCCTAGCCTTCTCAGCCTCTCTTCGTAGGAAAGTCGTCCCATCCCCACTATCATTTTCGTCGCCCTTCGCTGTACCTTTTCCAATTCTACTATATCTTTTTTGAGATACGGAGACCAGTACTGAACACAATACTCCAGGTGCGGTCGCACCATGGAGCGATACAACGGCATTATAACATCCGCACACCTGGACTCCATACCCTTCTTAATAACACCCAACATTCTATTCGCTTTCCTATCATGTTTGATAGCTGCATATTCTGGCTCTGAAAGCGAGAGCTTGAGTATCTCTGATTTATTAATTGAAAATCCCGATACTGCCCAAAAAGCTTGTAGAATCTGTACCACCTCTGGCAAGCCAAAGGATCAAAGTAAAGATCACATCTGCAAGGAGCAATATTTTTTGTTCAAAGCCCCCACAGGTAATGCCCAGTACTCTCTTACTGATGAACTATGTGTGCCAATGGTTCCATCACCAAAATGAACAGAAGATGGGGCAGCACCCACTCCTGATGCACCCCTCATTATAAAGGGTTGCCATGTGTGCACCATTAATATGTAAACTGGCCACCAATTTAGTGTAGAGTCTAAATACCAACCAAATGCACCCACTTTCTCCAGACTGCTAAACATAGGGCCAGGAGACCCTATGCTTTTTCTATATGGAGGCCAAGGCTCCTCCCCCTAGGTCCCTCCCCATATCAAATGGTAGACCTTCCTTATATTATCAAATATTGGCACCCTCTAATGAACCCAGATCATCATGAACTAGATGCGGCAAGTAGTTCTGCAACCACTTGTAATCTGTGTCCAGGAGCAGTATGGATCGATACGAGTCACAGCTAATTGATGCTTTCACAGGTTTTAACAACTGTAATACTAACCTGCCTCTATGTGTCTGGTAATACCACCCCCTCTTCCCAACTATTAATTTAAAAAGGAAACTAGATGTGCCCTATGCAATTTATAGAATTTAGAAGTGAACCCGTCTAAACCCAGAGCCTTCCCCAAAGGCAGGTCCTGAATAGTAACATAGTAGATGATGGCAGAAAAAGACCTGCATGGTCCATCCAGTATGTCCAACAAGATAAACTCGTATGTGCTACTTTTTGTGTATACCTTACCTTGATTTGTACCTGTCCTTTTCAGGGCACAGACCGTGTAAGTCTGCCCAGCACTATCCCCGCCTCCCAACCACCAGCCCCTCCTCCCACCACCGGCTCTGGCACAGACCGTATAAGTCTGCCCAGCATTATCCCCGCCTCCCAACCACCAGCCCCTCCTCCCACCACCGGCTCTAGCACAGACCGTATAAGTTTGCCCAGCACTATCCCCGCCTCCCACCACTGGCTCTGCCACCCAATCTCGGCTAAGCTCCTTAGGATCCATTCCTTCTGAACAGGATTCCTTTATGTTTGTCCCACGCGTGTTTGAATTCTGTTACCGTTTTCATTTCCACCACCTCCCGCGGGAGGGCATTCCAAGCATCCACTACTCTCTCCGTGAAAAAATACTTCCTGACATTTTTCTTGAGTCTGCCCCCCCCTTCAATCTCATTTCATGTCCTCTCGTTCTACTGCCTTCGCATCTCCGGAAAAGGTTCGTTTGCGGATTAATACTTTTCAAATATGTGAAGGTCTGTATCATATCACCCCTGTTTCTCCTTTCTTCCAGAGTATACATGTTCAGGTCATCAAGTCTCTCCTCATACGTCTTGTAACGCAAATCCCTTACCATTCTCGTAGCTTTTCTTTGTACCGCTTCAATTCTTTTTACATCCTAAGCAAGGTACGGCCTCCAAAACTGAACACAATACTCTAGGTGGGGCCTCACCGACGACTTATACAGGGGCATCAACACCCCCTTTCTTCTGCTGGTCACACCTCTCTCTATACAGCCTAACAACCTTGTAGCTACTGCCACCGGCTTGTCACACTGTTTCGTCGCCTTCAGATCCTCAGATACTATCACCCCAAGATCCCTCTCCCCGTCCATACCTATCAGATTCTCCCCGCCTAACACATACGTCTCCCGAGGATTTCTATTCCCTAAGTGCATCACTTTGCATTTCTTCGCATTGAATTTTAATTGCCAAACCTTAGGCCATTCTTCCTCAGATCCTTTTTCATGTTTTCCACTCCCTCCCGGGTGTCCACTCTGTTACAGATCTTAGTGTCATCCGCAAATAGAATGGATCACTTAATTTCCAATTCCGTAACCAGAAGACATAGCTGAGTAGCCTCAGCTGGGGAACGCTGAGGCAACTGAACTGCATCTAAAAAATGTGTAATAGCAGGCCTAAGACACCTGCAAATCAGTCAAAGATGTACAGTCTCTCCCTTGATGATCTCGAACATAGTAACATAGTAGATGACGGCAGAAAAAGACCTGCATGGTCCATCCAGTCTGCCCAAGATAAACTCATGTGTATACCTTACCTTGATTTGTACCTGTCTTTCTCAGGGCACAGACCGTATAAGTCTGCCCAGCAGTTTTTCCTGCCTCCCAACCACCTGTCCTGCCTTCCATCACCGGCTCTGGCACAGACCGTATAAAAAAGTCTGCCTTCCCCTATCCTCGCCTCCCAACCACCAACCCCTCTGCCCCCCACCTGCTCTGCCACCCAATTGTAGCTAAGCTTCTGAGGATCCATTCCTTCTGCATAGGATTCCTTTATGCACATCCCACGCATGTTTGAATTCCATTACCGTTTTCATCGCCACCACCTCCCGCGGGAGGGCATTCCAAGTCAGTTGCTGTTCAGACTTGGAAGGAGGAGGAGGTGCAGCCGGAAGCTCTGCAGGTTCCAGGGAAGGGAGTGAGGCCTAGCTCCTTCCCTGAGGATGCGGAGGGTCCCTGGGGAGCGGTCCTCAGGAAAGGCCCAGGCCATGGGGCCTCCTGGAGCCAGGGACCAGAAGGCCGGGAGAAGCAGCTCTCTTTCCGGTCGAGCTTCTGACAGGAGGGAGAGGAGTCCTGTTGATCGCAGAGAGCAGAGGCCCAAGGGTGGAAGCCAGTCCAGTAACCCCCCCACGCTCCAGCAACATCTGGGAGGTGAGAGTGAAGATTGTGGGGAGGGGAGAAAGCTGGTGGAGGCCCTGGAAGGGCACCCTAAGCAGAGAAAGGAAAATGAAGCTATGGAAGTTAGCTCAGAATGTTTTCCTGCACTTGATGAGGCAGAAAGTGAAGAGAGTGGGTCTTCAGAGGAGGAAGAGGAGGAATTCCTAGATATTCCTTATGACCCTGAGGACCCAACACGTAGTTTGATCTGTACAGTGCGAAGAATTAAACGTGTGGAGAAAGAACTGGTTGATTTGGGAAAGCGTGTGAAAATGACAAAAGTTATGAGCAAACTTGCTCCAGTAGAGCACAAGAAAGGTTATGTGAAGGAGGAAGCCCGTTTGAGAAAACTGATACAAAAGAAAGAACTGTTGCTGCGGGGTTTAAAAAAGGGACCTGAGAACCCTTTAAGAGAACTATATTGTAATCAAGAACGTATGGCTTTAAGGTCACAGTCTTCAGGTCAAGGGAGAACTGTGTCCCAGCAAGAGTCTGCAGTTCCCAGGGCCTTGTCTCAGGATTTGTCTAAACCAGAAGACTTGCCAGACTCTGCTAGTACATCCACTTTAGCATTTATGAAAAACCTGGCAACTCAGTCCAGGGGACTTACTAAGCAGGCAGACTGCAGGGAGGCAGCAGCAGGATGTGGTTCGGGGGCAGGGTTGGTGCCTGCACCTGTTGGAGAAGAGAAAGTAATTAAAAAGCTGGTTAAGACCTTCCAGATTGTGGAGACAGAGGAGGGAGCTTCAGGCTGTCGGCTTTTTTCTACAGAAGTAGTGGCAGAGGTGTCCAGTGAAGGAGATGGTGACTTACCAATATTAGAACCTCCAGAAAGAAAGATTGCAGCAGCGGAAGCAGAGCCGGAAGGATTGCAGCAGAAGCAGGTGTCTTTATCTGCAGCTACATCTCTGCCTCTATGTTTGGAGAAGCCCTGCCCCCGCGCAGCGTCCGGGGTGCACAACGGCAGTCTTCTGGAGGGAGAGCTGGCAACAGTGAGTCGGGTGGTGGATGCGCTGTCCCCGGCAGAGAATGGTTTCCAGAGGCACCGGGAAAGGCTGGCAGTTCATTACTGGATGGTGGCATTTCAGACGGTACAGAGGGGCGAGTGGCGGCGATTGCTGGATTGGAGAGGCCCCACCCACCTGACACGGAGCACCAGGAGACTCTGGTCAAGCAGGCAGCAGGAGAAGGACGAAACTTGCTGGTCGTTGGCAGGCAGGCAACAGGGAATTTGGATCAGAAGAAGGAACTGACTGAAACGGAACTCCCTGTTCGTCTCGCGCAGGACCTGTCGGCTGAGGAGCGGCATGCTGAGCCAGCTTTACAACAGACGGCAGATAAGTTGCTGAACACTTTTCCTGACATTGCTGTGACTCAAGTGGGGGGAGTGTTGAACTGTGAGGGTTTGTGTCCGACTGTTGACTCTGTTCCATGTTTGGGCAAGGACGATGGGGGGAGGCTTGGTGTGCAGGAAGGGGGAGGGGGGCAGGGATTGCGGAATGGAGGGGATGTGATTGACATGTCTCCTCCTGTTGAGGGGAATAGGTTAGCAGGTGTGGGGGCTCCGGGGGATAAGGTTCAGGTTGGAGAAGGGGGGAAGGGAGGGGGGGATAATAGGAGCAAGGAAGGGGATGGAGGGGGCCAGAAGGGTTTTGTAAAGGGGGGTTTGGTGTGTGCAGGGCAGGAAGCCTCGAGCGCCAAGGGTGGGGGGGGCGGGGGGCTCCTTCTTTTGCCGCGGTGGTTGGTATGGGGAGTGGTAGGGGGGGATTTGGGCAGCGAAGGGGGGGACAGGGGGTGGGTGAGGGGTGGTCTGGGGGGGTCTGTTATCAAACGCCGGAATGTGGTTCAATTGAGGTGGGTGGGGGAGGGGGGGATGCCAAGTAGGGATGTGGTGTTAAAAATGGTTCTAGGGTTAGGATTTCTCCCGGAAGATCTGTATGCTTGCATTCACCCGGCGAACATTCCAGAGTATGATGTCAGTTTTTTGACCCAACGGGGAATGGAGATTTTTTGGGAGAAATACGGGGAGGTTAAAGGGGGGGGGGACTGGAGAAATTTTCGAGTTGTGCCTATTAGTAAACCTGACCTGGTGCAGGTGACTCTGTTAGTGCGGAATGAGTCAATCTCGGGGGCGGATTTGACCTACTGGCTGCAGAGGTATGCAGAGTTAAGGACTCCTCTGGTCAAGCTTCCAGACCCTAGTAGGGTATGGGCAGGGGGGTGGGGGGCGACGGTGAGGTTATACCAGGTGGGGCACGTCACCCAACACATTCCTTCAGCGGCTTTCATCGGAAGAGATCGGATCTTGTGTTTTTATAAGGGACAGCCTAGGCAATGTTTTAAGTGTGGTTCCTTCCGGCATTATAGTATGTCGTGCCCAGTGGTTCAGTGTGCAAAGTGTGGGGCAAGGGAGCACGTGGCAGAACATTGTACCTCCATCCGGTGTAATTTGTGCGGGGATCTGGGGCACGCCTTTCGGGCTTGCCCGCAAGCCTTTCATAATGGGGGGGGGAGGGGGAGGAAGGGGGAGGGGAGGGTGATGAAAGGGGAGATCGTGCTGGGGGGAGGGGTGGAGGTTTGGGGCGGGCAGTAGAAGTGATTGGACGGGGGCGGAGGGTAGAGGAAGAGTTGGGGGAGCAGGGGGCAAACGCTTGGAAGGGTGAGAAGAGGCAAGGAGGGGAGGGGGAAGGGTGGACGCGAGTCTCTAGGAAGAGGAAGGGGGGGGGGGACTTCTGGTGGAGGCTGGAAGGAAGTTAGGGCAGGGAATAGCGGTGGAGAATAGATTTCGGGTCCTCGAAGATGAGGGACGGGGGGAAGAGTATGGAGAGGAGAACGGAAGAGAGGACAGTGAGGCATGGCAGGGGGTAGGTGAAGAGGGGGAGATAGGGACAGAGGGGGGCGGGAAGGGTACAAGGAGGGGAAGGGGGAGGATGGGGAGGTTGGAGATAGGAGATGGTATGGACGTGCAGGAGGAGGGAGAGAGCAGAGGTAGGTGGGGGAGAAGGGGAGAAGAGGAAATTAGGTAAGGTTCAGGGGGAGCAGGGGGTAGAGAGGGGGGAGGAAGGTGGAGGGGAGGGAGGGGGGATGGAGGGTGGGGGGGGGGGGGGGGGGGGGGGAAGGGGGAGAGACCGGGGTTTTTCCGGTGAAGGGGAGGGGGGGGGGGAGAGGAAGAAGAAGGGGAGGAAGAAAGCAAGGACCAGGGAAGGATGGAAGGGGGGGACCTTTGAGTTTGGGGTTCGGGGACTGGGCGGAGGAAGAGGTGGAGGAAGAAGCCGGGCCTTCAAAGGGAGGTCTGGAGCAGAGAGAAGGAAGGATGGGGAGGCAGGGCCAGGGGAGGCGGTTTTCTAATTGATAATGATGGCAGGTTCCTTGTTGGCGTTCATCACGCTGAACGTGGCAAGTATTGCCTCCACAAGGGCGAGGTGTCTGGCCTTTGAGGGCCTTTCCTCCATGTCGGCTGATTGTTTTCTCCTGCAGGAGACAGGCTGCAGTCTTTGGCCGATGTGAGAAGAGCAAAGCAGGCTTGGAGATGGGGACCCTCTGTGTGGGGGTTGGCAGGGGAGAAGTATGGGGGGGTGGGAATTTTGTTTAAATCTCACAAAGCGGTGATTCAACGGGTGGTGGAGTTAGGGGTAGGGAGGTGTTTGGTGGTGGATGTTGTGTTGCACGGGGTGGCGTTAAGGGTGATAAATGTGTATGGGCCACAAACTAAGAAGGGGAGGTCACAGTTATTTGGGAAAATCAAACCCTATTTGTATTCTTCACGTCAGTTAGTGTGGGGGGGCGATTTTAACACGATTCTGAGGAAGGAGGACAGTGGGGGCAGGTGTGCACAGGTGAGGTATGACGGAGTTCGTTTAGTGGGGATAATGAGGGGGGCAGGGTTAGTGGATGTCTACTTGGAGCACGGGGGTGGGCAAGGGGTTTTACTTTTTTAGAGGGAATTGTAGAAGTCGGATCGACCGGTTTTTGGTTAGGAGAGGGACCTGCGTACAGGCACCCGAGTTGGTGGTGGTAGAATTTTCGGACCACAGGGCGGTGCGGATAGAAGTAGGGGGGTCGGGGGTCCATAGGCCAGGAAAGGGGTTGTGGAGATTAAATTTGAAATGGTTAAAGGAGGGGGAGGTGCATAGAGAGTATGTGGAGTTTTTGGAGGATCAGCAGACTATCTTAGGCATCTTCCCCTCGGTAGGGAGGTGGTGGGAAGCGGTGAAACAACGCACGAAGGGGTTTTTTCTTAGACAGGCAAGGCAGGAGGGGAGGGAGGCGACACGGTTGGGAATAGCATTAAAAAAGAGGAGGGATAATTTAATTTCCAGGGGGGGGAAGAGGGAGGATATAGAGGCTATACAGGTGGAAATTGAGCGAGTTCAGTATGATCGGTACTCCTCATTAGTTTATGAGAGGGATTTTGGCAAATTATTGAGTCCGGACCCGTTTGAGTGCTGTAAGGAAAGAAGGGAACGTAGGGTTATGGAAGGGTTAATGGACAGGGACGGGGTTGTTCAGGATTCGAGGGAAGGGATTTTGCGGGTGGTAGGGGAGCATTTTGGACATTTCTTCTCCGATCTACATTTGGATGAGGAAGACATACGGAGGTATGTGGAAGGGACTCCGGGGGTGGGACAGGGGGGGCCCCATCTTCAGGCCTTGCTGCAGCCTGGACAGTCAGGAGGTGGAGGCGGCCATTGAGGCTCTGCGGCGCAAGACGGCACCGGGGCCCGACGGTCTCCCGGCTGAGTTCTATCAACGATTTTAAAGTTCAGTTGGCACCTATCTTGTTGGAGGTATGGGAGGAGGCCGGAAGGGAGGTTCTCTGCCAGAGTCCTTTGGGAATTGGCCTTGGTTCTTCTCAGTAAGGGGAAAGATGCTCGAGACATAGTAAATTGGAGGCCCATTGCCTTATTGAACAGTGACCGTAAGATCTTTGCTCACATGTTGTTGGCACGTATGCGGCAGGTGGCAGGGAGGGAGTTGGCGGTGTCTCAGGGGTGTGGGGTCCCAGGGAGGGGGGTGTTGGCAGCAGTGGCCTGGGTCGGGAGGGGGTGGAGCGGAGCCGGGGGGGGCAGGAGGGTCGTCTAGTAGTGGCCTTGGACCAGGATAAGGCCTTCGACCGGGTGCAGTGGAGGGTTCTTTGGAGAGTTTGCGGTACTATGGTTTTCCGAGGGCTTGGGTTGAGCAGCTCCAGTTGTTGTACATCGGTGTTCGCTGCTTTCCATTAGTTAATGGGTGGAAAGGAAGGGAATTTGACATCACGGCTGGGGTGCGACAGGGGTGCCCGTTGAGCCCCCTGCTGTACACTTTCGCGATTGATCCCCTGGTGCGCCGGTTAGAGTGTGGGGGGGTGGATGGGCTTAGAGGGATAGAAGTGTGTACGGGGGTGTCTCTGCGTGTGGTGGCATATGCAGATGACATAACAGTTTGGGTGGCGGATCAAGGGGAAGGGGAAGTTTTGCACAGGAAGATTGCGGAGTACTCTCGGGCGACAGGATCCAGGATTAACCTGCAAAAGTGTACTTCCTTGTGGGTAGGTCCGGAAGGGGCTCGTTTTGAGTTAGGGGGAGGGTTTCCACCAGGGGTGGAAATGATGCGGGTTCTAGGGGTTTACTTTGGGGGGGGGGATTATGGACAGTGGAACTGGGAACGGAAGATTTTGGAGGCCAAGGCTAAGGTAGAGAGGTGGAAAGGGTGGAGGATGTCGATGACTGACCGGGTGAGATTACTGAAAATGCAGGTGGTACCCATGTTTTTGTTTCTTAGCTATATTGTTTGTTGCTGGAATGTTGTTATACAGGGCTTTATAGTGTTTTTTTTTCAGTTACTCTGGGGGAACCGAATGAACCCTGTAAAGAGGAATATCACATATCTGCCACGGGGAAAGGGGGGGGTTGGGATGGTTAATCCGGTTCTTACGTTCAGTTCTTTCTTTATCCAGTTTAATTTGGGGAAGGCGGTGGGGCGAGATGCTCCGGGATGGGCGGTGTAGTGTTGTGCAGTGGTGGGAGGAGTTTTGGGGTCCGTGGTTGGAAGGGGGGAAAGTGGTGGGCCGACGGAGGGGTTTCCCAGGAAGCGTTGGGTATACAGGACATTGACTAAACTGGTGCGGTTGTGGGGGATTACGGTGGAGGAGGTTAAAGAGGGAAGGAGGGAGGTATGGGTAGAGAGAGTGCGGATGCAGCGATTCTCCTCTCCTTTGGCACTTCGGGACGCTCCAGAGCCAGTTCTGCAACAAGGCTTGCAGTTTGTGGCATCAAAGCGGATTCCACACAAAATATCGTGACATTGCCTGGCTGTCCCTACACTGGAAACTGTATGTGAGAGCAAACTTGAATTATAGGAACGTACAAGATCGTGATTGCCCAAGGGGGGAATGTGTTGGTTGTACTGAGACGATGGATCATTTCCTTAGGGAATGTCCATTTTCGATTCTGGTGGGTAAAACGTGTGGCCCTCCCCTGCTTCATATCCCAGCTTTGCACCTACTCTTATGCGGATTGGGTGTATGGGCGGGGGCAGGGGTCGGGGGGCTTGGACCCAGGGACGGAGTTCTTGATCTCGGTCATTGTCGTTTCTATCTTTGGATGGCACGGTGCGGAGTCTCCCTGCGCCAGGAGTCAGGTCAGTAGAACGGGTTAGCTGGGATATTGTTGGAGCTGTGTGGGAAGTGGCACTTGGGAGCGGGTAGAAGTAGGGAGGGGTACATTTTGCAAATGGTGGAAACATGTGCGATTGAAGCCACTTGAATTTGTTTGAATTTATTTGACTGTGTTGGGGGGGTAGGGGGTTGGTCTGTCTTTGTAAATAGGGGATTGAGGGGTTTTTATGTACCTTTTAGCTTTTATGTATTTGGTTTTCCGTTTCCATTAATAAACGAATTTTTCCAAGCATCCACCACCCTCTCCGTGAAAAACTACTTCCTGACATCTTTTCTGAGTCTGCCCCCCCTTCAATCTCATTTCATGTCCTATCGTTCTACCGCCTTCCCATCTCCGGGAAAAGATTTGTTTGCGGATTAATACCTTTCAAATATTTGAACGTCTGTATCATATCACCCCGATCCTCCTTTCCTCCAGGGTATCGCAAATCCCATACCATCCTCGTAGCTTTTCTTTGCACCGCTTCCATTTTTTTTGACATCCTTGCATCCAGTTACTCCAGGTGGGGCCTCACCAACGTCTTATTACAGGGCATTAAACCTCCCTTCTCTGCTGTCACACCTCTCCCTATACAGCTAGCAATCTTCTAGCTACGGCCACCGCCTGTCACACTGTTTCGTCGCCTTCAGGTCCTCGGATACTATCACCCCAATATCCCTCTCCCCCGTCCTTGCCAATCAGACTTTCCCCCGCCTAACACATACGTCTCCCTTGGATTTCTACTCCCTAAGTGCATCACTTTGCATTTCTTCGCATTGAATTTTAATTGCCAAACGTTAGACCATTCTTCTAGCTTCTTCAGATCTTTTTCATGTTTCTCCACTCCCTCCTGGGGTGTCCACATCTGTTGCAAATCTTGGTGTCATCCGCAAAAAGGCAAACTTTACCTCATAACCTTCGGCAATGTCACTCACAAATATATTGAACAGAATCGGCCCCCAGCACCGATCCCTGAGGCACTCCACTACTCACCCTTTTCCTCCTCTGAGCAAACTCCATTCACCACCACCCTCTGGCGTCTGCCCGTGTCAACCAGTTCCTAATCCAGTTCACCACTTCGGGTCCTATCTTCAGCCCATCTAGTTTATTCAAGAGCCTCCTGTGGGGAACCGTGTCGAAAAGCTTTGCTGAAAATCTAAATAGATTACGTCCATGAGCACATCCTTGATTTAATTCTCCCGTCACCCAGTCAAAGAATTCAATGAATTCGTTTGAGCACGATTTCCCTTTGGTGAACCATTTGTCTCGGATTTTGCAACTTATTGCTTCCAGGAAATTCACTATCCTTTCCTTCAGCATCGCTTCCCATTACTTTACCAATAACCGAAGTGAGGCTTACCGGCCTGTAGTTCCAGCCTCTTCCCTATCACCACTTTGTGAAGAGGGACCACCTCCGCCGTTCTCCAGTCCCTCGGAACCTCTCCCATCTCCAAGGATTTATTAAACAAATCTTTAAGAGGACCCGCCAGAACCTCTCTGAGCTCCCTCAATATCCTGGGGTGGATCCCGTCCGGTCCCATGGCTTTGTCCACCTTTAGCTTTCCAAGTTGTTGATAAACACTCTCTTCCTGACGGGTGCTCTATCCGCTCCATTCCAGGTGTACGTTTTGCCAGTCCCTAGCGGTCCTTCTCCAGGATTTTCTTCTGTGAAAACAGAGCAAAAGTATCTATTTAGCAAATTGGCTTTTTCTTCATCATTTTCTACATAGCGTTTTGTTGTATCTTTTAGTCTCACAATTCCGTTTTTAGTCTTTCATAGTGCAAAGCTGTTTTTTAAACGTTTATTTACAAGCAACTTCCCGGCCCTATTTGCTGTCTCAAAATAGTTCTACAAAATTTGCAACTTTGCACTAATCTCATCCATATCCAACGCATTTATTTTTTATTTATTTGTTACATTTGTATCCCACATTTTCCCACCTATTTGCAGGCTCAATGTGGCTTACATAGTACCGTAAACAGTGTTAGCTGATTTCGGTATGAACAGATACAAGGTATGAACAATTACAAGGTGACATTGTGGTAGAATAAGGTACATGTATGGTAAATACAATTGGGGGGAACTTAGAGAGGGAAAGGAAGGGGTAGGATATGTCCATTATGGTCTTTGGTTTTGTTATGTCACAGGTATCCAGGTTTTTTATGTTGGGTCGTGTGGTATGCTTTTCTGAACAGATCTGTTTTTAGTGCTTTCTGGAAATGTAGGTGGTCAAGCGTAGTTTTTACTATTGGTAGTGCGTTCCATAGTTGTGCGCTTAAGTAGGAAAAGCTGGATGCGTAAGTAGATTTGTATTTGAGTCCTTTGCTGCTTGGGTAGTGGAGGTTTAGGTATGATCGTGCTGATTTTATAGTGTTTCTGGTTGGCAGGTCGATGAGGTCTGTCATGTACCCGGTGCCTCGCCGTAAATAATTTTATGAACTGTCGTGCAGATTTTGAAAGCGATATGTTCTTTAATTGGAAGCCAGTGCAGTTTTTCTCGGAGTGGTTTGGTGCTGTCAAAACGCGTTTTTCCAAATATAAGCCTAGCTGCTGTGTTTTGGGCGGTCTGAAGTTTCTTTATGATTTGTTCTTTGCATCCCGCATAAATTCCATTACAGTAGTCTGCGTGGCTTAGTGCCATTGACTGTGTCAGGTTGCAAAATATTTCCCTCGGGAAGAATGGTTTTACGTGTTTGAGTTTTCCACATTGCGAAAAACATTTTCTTTATGGTGAATTTTGCTTGGGTCTCTAGTGAGAGGTTTCGATCGATTGTTACTCCGAGAATTTTCAGGCTGTCTGAGATAGGGAGGGTGTATCCTGGGATGTTAATGTTTGTGGGTTTGTATGTATTGTATTGGGATGAGATGATGAGACAGTGTGTTTTTTCTGTGTTGAGTTTTAATTGGAATGCATTTGCCCATGAGTTCATGATGTTTAAGCCGAGCTTGATTTCATTGGTGATTTCTGCCAGATCATGCTTGTAGGGGATGTATAATGTAACGTCATCGGCGTAGATAAATGAGTTTAGGCCTTGGGTGGGTAAGGCCTTGGCTAGTGGGGGCCTTCATGAAGTTGAAAAGGATCGGGTGATAGTGGTGATCCTTGCGGTACTTCTGCAATCTGGTTTCCAGGGTGACGATATGTTTTGTGCTTGATTTCACTTGATATGTTCTGGTGGTTAGAAAACCCTTGATCCAATTGAGATTGTTACCTCTGATTCCGAAGTAATCTAGGAGTCTTAGCAGTATGTTATGTTAACCATGTCGAACGCACTGGACATGTCAAATTGGAGGAGTAACGGTACGAGGGCCGCTTGATAACAGTGATGATAATATGATCGGTTTTGATATTGGCATTGAAGGAAGTGAAACTAGGAAATCAAGTACGCTAGCGTTTAACTATAGAAAAGGTGATTACGACAAAATGAGAAAAATGGTGAAAAAAAGACTGAAAGGAGCAGCTCGCAGATAAAAAACTTGCGTCAGGCGTGGATGCTGTTTAAAAACACCATCCTGGAGGTTCAGGACAAATATATTCCACGTATTAGAAAAAAAGGGAAAAAAAGACTAAACGTCAGCCGGCGTGGCTAAACAGTAAGATAAAGGAAATCATTAGAGCCAAAAAACAATCCTTCAGAAAGTGGAGAAGAGAACCAACTGAAAGTAACAGGATAGATCATAAGGAATGCCAAGCCAAATGCAAAGCGGAGATAAGGAGGGCAAAAAAGGACTTTGAGAAGAAATTAGCGTTGGAAGCAAAAATACATAGTAAAAATTTTTTTAGATACATTAAAAAGCAGGAAACCGGCCAAAGAGTCGGTTGGGCCGCTGGACGAAAATGGTGTTAAAGGGGCGATCAGGGAGGACAAAGCCATAGCGGAGAAATTAAATGAATTCTTTGCTTCGGTCTTCACCGAGGAGGATTCTGGGGGGGACATCGGTGCCGGAAAGAATATTTGAAGCGGGGGAGTCGGAGAAACTAAACGAATTCTCTGTAACCTTGGAGGATGTAATGGGTCAGTTCAGCAAGCTGAAGAGTAGTAAATCACCGGGACCTGATGGTATTCATCCCAGAGTATTAATAGAACTAAAAAATGAACTTGCGGAGCTACTGTTAGAAATATGCAATCTGTCCCTAAAATCGAGTGTAGTACCGGAAGACTGGAGGGTAGCCAATGTTACTCGATTTTTAAGAAGGGTTCCAGAGGAGATCCGGGAAATATAGACCGGTGAGTCTGACGTCGGTGCCGGCAAGATGGTGGAGGCTATTATTAAGAATAAAATTGCAGAGCATATACAAAACATGGACTGATGAGACAAAGTCAGCACGGATTTAGTGAAGGGAAGTCTTGCCTCACCAATCTAATGCATTTTTTTGAGGGGGTAAGCAAACATGTGGACAATGGGGAGCCGGTTGATATTGTATATCTGGATTTTCAGAAGGCGTTTGACAAAGTGCCGCACGAAAGACTCCTGAAGAAATTGCAGAGTCATGGAATCGGAGGTAGGGTATTATTATGGATTAAGAACTGGTTTGAAAGATAGGAAGCAGAGAGTAGGATTGCGTGGCCAGTATTCTCAGTGGAGGAGGGTAGTTAGTGGGGTCCCGCAGGGGTCTGTGCTGGGTCCGTTGCTTTTTAATGTATTTATAAATGACCTAGAGATGGGAATAACTAGTGAGGAATAATTGAAATTCGCCGATGACACAAAATTATTCAGGGGTCGTCAAGTCGCAGGAGGATGTGAACGATTACAGGAGGACCTTGCGAGACTGGGAGATTGGGCGTGCAAGTGGCAGATGAAGTTCAATGTTGACAAGTGCAAAAGTGATGCATGTGGGTAAGAGGAACCCAATTATACGCTACGTCTTGCAAGGTTCCGCGTTAGGAGTTACGGATCAAGAAAGGGATCTGGGTGTCGTCGTCGATGATACGCTGAAACCTTCTGCTCAGTGTGCTGCTGGCTGCGCTAGGAAAGCGAATAGAATGTTGGGTGTTATTAGGAAGGGTAGGGAGTCCAGGTGTGCGGATGTATAATGCCGTTGTATCGCTCCATGGTGCGGACAGCACCTGGAGTATTGTGTTCAGTACTGGTCTCCGTATCTCAAAAAAGATATAGTAGAATTTGGAAAAGGTACAGCGAAGGGCGACGAAAATGATAGTGGGGATGGGACGACTTTCCTATGAAGAGAGGCTGAGAAGGCTAGGGCTTTTTAGCTTGGAGAAGAGACGGCTGAGGGGAGATATGATAGAAGTGTATAAAATACTGAGTGGAATGGATCGGGTGGATGTGAAGCGACTGTTCACGCTATCCAAAAATACTAGGACTAGAGGGCATGAGTTGAAGCTACAGTGTGGTAAATTTAAAACGAATCGGAGAAAATTTTTCTTCACCCAACGTGTAATTAGACTCTGGAATTCGTTGCCGGAGAACGTGGTACGGGCGGTTAGCTTGACGGAGTTTAAAAGGGGTTAGATAGATTCCTAAAGGACAAGTCCATAGACCGCTATTAAATGGACTTGGAAAAATTCCGCATTTTTAGGTATAACTTGTCTGGAATGTTTTTACGTTTGGGGAGCGTGCCAGGTGCCCTTGACCTGGATTGGCCACTGTCGGTGACAGGATGCTGGGCTAGATGGACCTTTGGTCTTTCCCAGTATGGCACTACTTATGTACTTATGTACTTATGTACCTAATGCTTTTGCCTATTGCTATCTCCTGCTTGAATTTAGTTAGGAGAGTAAGTAGTGCTGTTTCGGTGCTGTGTTGGGATCGAAATCCTGATTGTGACTCATGTAGTATGGTGAATTTGTTTATGTAGTCATTAAGTTGTTTGGTCACCAGTCCTTCCATTAGTTTGAGTACTAATGGGATAGATGCTACTGCGTTGATGCTGCTATCCGGGCCGCTTGGATCATGCGGTGGAGCTGGGTGAGCCCTCGGGGGTGCCAGCGATGTCCTAGAAGCGTTTTCGCACTTCCACGGCTCCTTCAGGGGTGGCCCACTGGCACGGCTCCTCAATCTTCGCTGCCGTCCGGGGAGGCAGAGTCGGGTGTTCGGCTGTGCACGGCTGCGGTCTTCTGGGAGGCTCAGTTGCCTCTTTTTTTCTCGGTATGGTGGGCGGGCGGAGGCAGGGATGATCCTTGCGCCGGTCCCCGTGGGAAGGGCCGCAGTGACTCTCACCAAGTCCGGAGAGGATTCGCTGACCGGCTTGTGCTTGATTGCCTCTTGCTCCTCGGGGGGGGGGGGGGGGGGGGGCAGCGTCAGGTTCATGCGATTCCTCGTGGGGAGAGGTTCAGTTGCCTCTCCCTGCACCAAGGGTTTGTCGACTCCACCGGGTGCAAAGCCCACACGGGCTTCGCTGCTCGGGTGGTAGTTGATGCCCGATACTCCATCTGCTGCCACAACCCCGGTTACTCTACACTGCCTCAGCCCAGATCCGTTTTCCTTGAATATTGCATGCAGGTCCATGCTCAATTTATTAACATGCAACCTTTGGGCAGCAGTGAGATGTACAGACTTGTGTAGATGCTTCAGTTGACAGAGCTGGGAGCGCAAGGCTGTTCTCTTATTAGATGTCTACCTCCACTGGTGAGCTCCCAGTGCTATCAATTGCCTTGGATCACCACTTTCAATGCCTCTGTCACGTAATGTCTAAGCACTACCCCTAGCACACAGCTAGAGGGTCTGTCCCAGCATTGCCCAGGCTTGCTAGTACCTGTGCACATGCTCATACACTGGCATACCGAACTGGGTCCAGCTCACCTCTGGATGAGTCTCCCACCCACAAGTTATTTCCCTGGTGGTTTCTGAGGACACTGGGGCCACCATCCCAGGGCTCCCCCAGTTCCTAGAAAACGCCCACAGACATGGAACACAGACCACCAGGATTCTTAGTCCAGGACAACAGAGCTAACAAACTTATGTTTATTATCATAAAAAAGGTAGAACAATGAATGGTAATAAAAGGTGTAAAATAACAGGAACCAACATTAAAACTAACAACACTGTCTGGGGAGTTCAGGAAAAATAACTGCTCATAGGATTTGAACGCAAATGAATCGGAAGCCAGTGCAGGTTTTTTTTTTAATACCAAAAAATGTAATAAAAACAATGCTGATTTAACTTGGGTATTATTTGCAGCGGCTCCCAACCCTCAAATACCCCTACCCTCAAAGCCCCACCAACACCAGTTTACATCAAAGATTGATGTCATCTATATAGATCCTTCTTGGTGACTTCTACCAAGAAATAAACCAGCATAATAAATACAATACAATTATAGCAGGAAGTTATTAAAATCACAAAAGCAGGTCCAATCTATAAATTACCTTAAGTAATCAAAAACATTTTAAAATTTTTTTATGAAAAAGCAGATAGATTCCAATGTAATTCCTATGGAAAGAGAATTTTAGTAAGACATTGCAGAAAAAGAGAAAATAGAATCGGCTATCCTTTTCCTGGTCAAAAAGTCCATAAACGATTGTTAGCCAGGTAGGCATTTTGGGATACTGCTGTCTACTAGTGGCCACTGTCTGGGACAGGATGCTGCGCTTAATAGCTGAAGGGAGTTTTAGGCTGCATGCTCAGTGTTTATACTTTCATTGGAAGGCTCTTTTACTATGATCGCCAAAGGGGACACTTTTGAGCTCTCTCGTTTTTTCTGCTGCTCTGAGGCTTCCAACCTATGAGGGACCTTCAGGTAGGTGCAAGGTGTCATGGACTCACTGGCCTGGCTCTCTTTCTCATCTTCTGTATCTTCCTCTTCAATGCGCCCAACAGACTCAGGATCCTGGTCGCTGTAGGAGGAGTTTGGGTTCGGGGAGGGGAAACTCTCTCCTCGGAAGTGCAACAGATGCTGGAACCGCTCACTCCTGCCAAAATTCTTCAGGCTGATGGCAGGAGAAGCAGCTGCTGATAGGAAGCGATTCAGCAGTGGGGTATGGATTTTGGGAGTGTTAGGAATGGCGTTGACCTGCTGACTTTGATCCAAATCATCACTCATTCTGTAAACAAGAAGAAAATAACATTTTACTGTAGGCATTTGTTTAATATTTTGCATCTCATTATTTTCAAATACCCTAACGTGACTTTTGTGATACACCACAAGTTGCATTAGGGCCCAAAAAAAGCTTTTTCCTGGGGTTATTTTACCATCCAGGAGCATTGGGCTACAAAGCCGCAGCACAGTGCTTCTGAACCTGCAGATCTAGTTCTCCTTGCAACATCCAGACCCCTTTTCAAGTCCCCCCCCCCCCCACACACACACACACACATAACAAGTCTATGGTGTTCTAGTAGATCATCCTCCTCTTCCATGTATCTTATTAAAGAGTTCATGAGCAGTACCTACTCCCTCCTGCCTCTGAACCTGCTCTGCTCAAAAATGTGGCACCCTGCCCCTGCCCGGTGTATCCAGGGATGCACTGGAAGAGGCTAAGCACCATATAAGAGGGAAAAAAAAACTCCTTATATGGTGCTTAGCCCATCCCAGGATATACTAGGCAGGGGCTGGGCATTGCTTCTGCCTCCAACATTTAAAGAGGAGGGGAGGGGATCACTAGACCACCATGGACTTGTTACAAATGAGGGAGAGGGGCTCGAGAAGGGGTCCGCAAGACCACCAGGGGTTTTTTTTAGGGCCCAGGAGGGAGGCCACTGGACCACCATGGAATTTTTGGAGGGTGCACTGGACCACAAGAGATTTTGTGGCAAAAGAGATGGGGGAGTAACTAGACTACTATGGAGTTTTTTTGAGTTACACAGTGGGGTAGGGACTTGATGCCCCCCCCCCCCCCCCCCCGTGCAATTCAAAACTTTGTGGTGGTCTGTGTCAATTGCAATTGACAGCTTTAAGTTGCAAACAGTGACCGATGCACAAAGGGGGGGGGGGGTCCATCTCATTTGCATACCATCACCTTTGTGCATCGTCACTGTGACTCAGTGTTTTCCCTGGCAGCCATATTTTATGGCCGCCTTTGTGCATCAGCCCCTAAATGGTTTGAAAATGAGTCCCAATTTGTTGCTTCTTACGAGTTGATTGAATTATGTTTTGAACTGCTGCAATCGGAACATAAGAATAGCCATGCTGGGTCAGACCAATGGTCCATCTAGCCCAGTATCCTGCTTCCAACAGTGGTCAATCTAAGTCACAAGTACCTGGCCCAATTAGTAGCAACATTCCATGTAGAACCCCAAAGAATAGCAAGATTCCAGAATCCTAAAGAGTGACAAGATTCAATGCAGAATCTCAAAGAGTGGCAACATTCCATTCTACCAATCCCAGGGCAAGAAGTGTCTTCCTCCATGTCCATCTCACTAACTACCATTGCCACTTCCTCCGGCAGGGAGTTCCAGAGCTTAACTATTAGAAAATTATTTCCCCTATTTATTTTTAAAGTATTTCCATGTAACTTCATTGAGTGTCTCCTGGTCTTTGTACTTTTTGAAAAAGTGAAAAATGGATTCACGTTTACTCGTTCTACTTCACTCAGGATTTTGTAGATCTCAGTCATATCCCCCCCCCCCCCACCCCCCAGCTGTCTGTTTTCCAAGCTGAAAAGGCCTAACCTCTTTAGCCTTTCTTCACATGGGAGGAGTTCCATCCCCTTTATCATTTTTGTCACTCTTTGAACCTTTTCTGATTCCACTATGATTCATTTCCGAAAGAGAAAACCATCCAAAAAGTGTCACAAAGCAGCATCTGGATGAACCTCTTCCTAAAATGCCCAAACCAGCAGCCTCAAACCCTGCCCTGTGGAAATCCATCTAGGCAACCCGTCCGCAGCACATCCAAACCACAAGGGGGCATGTTGAGGGAGGGACCAGGGCACCCCCACCCACAACACTCGGACACCCCACATCCACAATGGAACAAAGCAAAAATATCCAGGGCTGAAACCCCAATGCCCTGGTCCAGACCCATCCCCAGAATGAAGAAGACACAAAAATGTGCCCTAAACAACCAGATGATTACTGGAGGGAGCCAGGGACGATTCCTCCCCCACTCCCACAGTGGTCACCGATCCCCCCTCCCACTCCACAAAGATGCAAACAAAAATATTACCAACCAGCCTCCACGACAGTCACGGATGCCACAGCCAGATCCACCAGAGCAGCAAGCAGGTCCCCGGAGCTGTACAGTGGTCAGCGCAGCACAGAGAGGGGGACCCAGGCCCATATCCCACTCCCACCCGTGGTGGAAAGTGTGGTCTTTGTACTTTTTGAAAGAGTGAAACATCGATTCACTTCTACCATTCTACACCACTCAGGATTTTGTAGACCTCTATCATATCTCCCCTCAGTCTCTTTTCCCAGCTGAAGAGCCCTAACCTCTTTAGCCTTTTCTCATGAGAGGAGTTCCATCCCCTTTATCATTTTGGTTTTAAATATGGCACAACTGGTTTAAATATTTTGCCCAACACAGTATTAGCAGCTAGAGAGCTTCTGCTGCCACTGATGTGCATTGTATTTAAACCCCAAGGGAAGGGTGCCCCTACCAACAAGAGATGGCACTACAGATATTGCTATGGAGTCTACCATTCCAGCATGCAACTTTGCCTTAACCAACATAACCACCGGGGGGGGTGGGGGGGGGGAAGAATTAATCAAGATGAGGTAAAAGTTCACTTTTTAGCACACCTTGATTTCCCGTAGGATTCAGAAACCTGTGGGATCCCGGGACCACAGGTTGCTGAATCTTGACAGAGAGGAATAACACTGCTTGCGAGATAATTCGCTGTGGCCCAATAATCCTGGGCTTGCAAAGCTGGTCCCCCCCCCCCCCCCAAGCAGCATCCATACCCTCTCCCATAGGGGCTACTTGGTCCTGGCAGTGCTGGTCCTTGGGGAGGGTGTCTGGCTCCCAATTTTCCTACAGGAGCCAGACTGGGCAGGAGTGAGTGGGCTTCACTCCTGCCCAATGACCCCAGGACCACTGCTAGGACCAGGTAGCCCCTATGGGAAGGGTTTTTCTAGGTCTTAGGAGGGGGTCTACTGGACAACCGGGAAGTTTTTGTGGGAAGTGCCCAGCGGAGCTTTAGGGAGCACAAGCAGGCAGCCTTTGCAAGCTGCCTGTCTTTCCCTTTACCTGGGCTCCTCTCCAACAGCTCCAGAGCTGCCATAAAATCTGGCTTGTTAAAGGTAGGCACTTCTTTCTGCACATTGCAGGGAGTGCTCATAATCCTAATGAGCTTGTTGTAATAGATTTGCATATGATTCTCACTAAGGCACATGGTTAGAGCCATGCAAAACCCCTTTGTGCATTGCTTGCTAAATAACATTTGCTTTATACCATCTACAACTGGTCTAAAGCAAACATTGCAAGCTTGATAAGCTTTGTGCATCAGCCCCTTACACTTTCTAAGTCTAAGTGCTTTGAAAATAGGCCTCATTGTGTTCTACTCTGTGAAAGAACTGATAGAATGAACAGACAGCTGAGCCCATCACACACCACCGCTAGCAGCAGGGATAGATGTGTTGATTCAGCCGTGGCCATGGCAGGGTCTCTTGTATGTGTTTCCCCCTTGGCCACTGATAGGACAGGTCATTCAGAGAACAGAAATGCATCCAGGGCTGGTGGTTCTTGTAGCTCCGAATTGGCCTTGGTGCCCTTGGTACGGAGATCTGATTTGTCTGGTGACTGGTCCTCCACTTCCTCTCAAGGAAATGAGAAGGCTGTTGGTTCAGGGTCCAGTTGTCATGCCAAACCTGTCTCCATTTTCGCATACAGCTTGGCCCTTGAGAGGGCACAATTATGAAAAAGAGGGTACTCTTCAGGAGTGATGTCCACTATGCTGAGGTCTTGTTGGAAGTCAATGTCGCTGGCCTACGTGAGACTGTGGAGAATTTTCAAAACTTGGTGTCAGAAGGAGGGGGATTTCTCCCCTTCATGTGTCTGTTGCCAAAATTGCAGGTTCTGACGTGTAGGGAACCTTTCCTACAGGTATTTAAGGAGAAAGTGGTGCTTCATCCGGTCCCCCACTTTTTACCTAAGGTGGTCTTGGTTTGTCATGTGAATCAATCTGTTACTTTTCCAGTCTTGGGAGTCCCCAAGGGAGATAAGGACCAGAGGAGTGGTTTTTGGCTGGATGTGCACAGAGTATTGCAGATGTACTTGAAGAGAACAGTGGAGTTTCGGAGTTCAGACCATTTGTTTGTGCTTTTAGGTGGGCACAACAAAGGGAGCTGCGGCATCCAAGGTGTCTATAGCTTTATGACTTAAGGAAGCGATTGCGTCGATTTATATTCTCAAAGACCGCACAGTACCTCAACTGCTTATGGCACATTCTACAATGGAGATGGCGGCTTCTTGGCCCAAAAGTAGTTTGGTTCAAAGCAGCAGTTTGGTCATCCATGCATTCTTTGCCTACTATCAGACTAATGTACAGGCAAGATAGGATGTGTTTGGCATGAGAGTTCTTGCTTTGGGCTTACGCAGTTTCCACCCATAATTCTTACTGCTTTGGTAGTTCCCATAAGTACATAAGTATTGCTATACTGGGACAGACCAAAGGTCAATCAAGCCCAGCATCCTGTTTCCAACAGTGGCCAATCCAGGTCACAAATACCTGGTAAGATCCCAAAAAAGTACAAAACATTTTATACTGCTTATCTCTAGAAATAGTGGATTTTCCCCATGTCCAATTTAATAACGGTCTATGGACTTTTCCTTTAGGAAGCCATCTAAACATTTTTTTAAAACTCTGCTAAGCTAAACGCCATTACCACATTCTCTGGCAATGAATGCCAGAGTTTAATTACACGAGTGAAAAACATTTTCTCCGATTCGTTTTAAAATTACTACTTTGTAGCTCCCTAGTCCTAGTATTTTTGGAATGCGTAAACATACGCTTCACATCTACCCGTTCAACTCCATTCATTATTTTATAGACTTCTATCATATCTCCGCTCAGCTGCCTTTTCTCCAAGCTGAAGAGCCCCACTCCATATACTCAAATTTTACATGATAAAGCGATACTACGACCTCATCCAAAGTTTCTACTGAAAGTAGTGTCTTCTTTTCATGTGAATCAATCTATTATTTTACCAGTGTTTTTTCCACCTCCGCATCAATCTACTCAACACAGTAGGTTGCATACCTTGGACTGTACAAGAGCATTATCAATATATTTTATGTACAGCATACGTCAGCTGTTCATAGACCTTTGCAACATCCTGCAGCAGAAGGAATGGATCCTCAGAAGCTTAGCCGAAATTGGGTGGCGGAGCAGGTGGGGGGAAGAGGGTTTGGTGGTTGGGAGGCGAGGATAGTGGAGGGCAGACATACGGTCTGTGCCAGATCCGGTGATGGGAGGCAGGACTGTTGGTTGGGAGGCGGGAAGTACTGCTGGGCAGACTTGTACGGTCTGTGCCCTGAATAAGGCAGGTACAAATCAAGGTAAGGTATACACATATGAGTTTGTCTTGTTGGGCAGACTTGATGGACCGTGCAGGTCTTTTTCTGCCGTCGTCTACTATGTTTCTTTCTTACAATATAAAAAAATCGACAACCAATATCTAAACGTACTCTTTCTTCATATGTTAATGTATCAATTTCTGTTATCAGCATGCTTCACATCCTCATGTTGCGTGCTATGGCGGCCTCAACTGCGTTTTTACATAGGGCGGCCTCTTCTAGGTATTTGTAGGGCAGCTACGTGGTCAACCCTCCATACTTTTTCAAAGCATTATTGTCTCGATGCAGCATCACGTGTAGATTCATTATTTGGACTGTCGATCCTTCGGGAGACAATGTAAACGACAACTGTCCTCCTCCTCCTTCTATCACAGGTAACAATTTCTTTTCATCATGTTTATTGGATTATTCATATTTATTATAGCACATGTTTGTTACCTGTGTATGCTTGGGAGTCTTCAGAGGTGTGGCTAGAAGATCCTGTCCATGGAAAAATCTGAGAGGGGCATAAGTGAACGAAAACGTCTATCTCCATGGGCGTTTATCTCCGAGAACGGGTCCGTGAAGGGGCGGACCGAACCGTATTTTCGAAAAAAATAGACGTCCATGTTTATTCGACAATTTGTTAGCTGGGCGTTTTTGTTTTTCAGTGATAATGGAAAATGAAAGCGCCCAACTCAAAAACAAATAAACCCAAGGCATTTGTTCGTGGGAGGGGCCAGGAGTCGTAGTGCACTGGTCCCCCTCACATGCCACGACCCCAACCGGGCACCGTAGGGGGCACTTTTACAAAAAAAAAAAAAAAAAAAGGTAAAAGAGCTCCCAGGTGCATAGCACCCTTCCCTTGTGTGTTGAGCCCCCCAAATCTCCCTCAAAACCCACTGCCCACAAGTCTACACCATTACTATAGCCCTAAGGGGTGAAGGGGGGGCACCTACATGTGGGTACAGTGGGTTTGGGGGGGTTGGACGACTAAGCATTAAGCAGCACAATTGTAACAGGTAGGGGGGGATGGGCCTGGGTCCACCTGCCTGAAGTCTACTGCACCCCCTAACAACTGCTCCAGGGACCTGCATACTGCTGCCAGGGAGGTGGGTATGACATTTGAGGGTGAAAACAAAAAGTTGTGAAACATCATTTTTTTGTGGTGGGAGGGGGTTAGTGACCACTGGGGGAGTCAGGGGAGGTCATCCCCGATTCCCTCCAGTGGTCATCTGGTCATTTAGGGCACTTTTTGGGGCCTTATTCGTGAAAAAACAGGGTCCAGGAAAAGTGCCCTAAATTCTAGCTACAAACGCATACTTTTTTTCCATTATCAGCGAAAGGCGTCCATCTCTCCTCGGCCGATAACCACGCCCCAGTTCCACCTTCACCACGCCTCTGACACGCCCCCGTCAACTTTGTACGCTTCCGCGATGGAGTGCAGTTGAAAACGTCCAAAATCGGCTTTCCATTATACCGATTTATTCGTTTTTGTGAGATAAACGTCTATCTCCCGATTTGGGTCGAAATCTAGGCGTTTTTCTCTTTCAATTATAAGGTGGTTAGTCTCTTACCTGTACCTTTTCATATGCGTTCCATTTCAAATTATGCCCGATTTACAAAAAACAACTGAAGATTTTTCTTTTCCAGAAATTTGTATTGAGCAGTTAGGTTATTTATTTTATGTGATAGATTATTCAGTTTTTATACTATATTGTGTAGTGTTAGATTTAAAAACTGCATGTAGCCTAATTTTAGCATTGTACTTGGTCTAATTTCTTGATTGTAACCTGCACTGAACTTCCATAAGGTTGTTTGTGGAATATAAGAATGAGCTGTTTTATTCTTATGTTACGTTGTGAAATGGGCAAAACCGTGACTGCATCAGTCTTCAGGTAGACAGGCAAGGTGGTAGCGCTCTCCAAACCCTTCCATGCTAGTTCTGCACTGGATAAATGTTCTATGGTTCTGGTGTCCCTGTATCAACCTCACCGCATGTCGAAGGTGGAACCCAGGAAGGAAGGTTTGAGGGTCTCGGCCACTGTGGCATTAGTGTAAGGTGGCAGAGCGTTTGATTCATTCCAGTATTTGTCCTTCGTGGTTGGAGGAAGGTTCTGGTACATGTCATCCACAGACAGGAAAGACACCTAAAAGCAAGAAGGAACAGGTGTTTAAGTTAAAAACATTTTGTAATGACCAGGAGCAATCTCCAGTAGCGCCTGCCTCCCTCAAAATGGCAGCCAGGACCTTCAGTGTGTTGTAGCCATTTTGAATGTGGAATTGCCAAGGGCAAGAACGACTGGGGATCGCTCCTGCCCTGACTAGGTCACTAGACCATCGGGGCTTCTAATTTAGGCCCAAGGAGGGCCTGCAGGGGGTGGCAAAGCATGGCCGCCATTTTTGTTCTGGGGGAGAGTTTTGGTTTCAACTAAAAATGCACTCGCATTGTCAGCCAAACCCAAATTCTTGGGCATTTTTGGTGCCGAAATAGAAATCTAGTTCTGCATTCTGCCAGCATTGTGTAGTGTCTCATTAAGGGTCTCATTTATTGAGTTTTAGTTTCTCTTAGGTCACTGGAAAAAGCTGTGTGTTATGGCTTTGTGCACTGCTGGCTTTTCCTAACATATAACGCATACAGGAAAACAAATGGCTTCCTGATGCAGCAAGCAAATTGAATACAAAATATGTATGCTAATGTGGGAGAGCACACTGGACACGTACACTCCGGTCTGCACTAGAAGCAGCTGTATTTTGACACCAAAAAATTGTATTGGCATCAGGGTTGCAGGCAAATACGCCCACACGTGCTGGAATACTATATTGTATGTACAATTTTGCAATACTATTAATTGTGCGCTAATAGCATTCCAACCCATGCACGGATGGATGTGCTAATACTCAATATTTTAACTATTTATTTGCTGGAATTAACTTGCACCTTTTCAGCAGTAGCTCAAGGTGAGTTATCTTAAGGAACACAAGGTATTTCCCTGTCCCAGAGGGCTTACAGTCTAAAAGGGCAATTCTATCACTTGGCACCAAGATTTAGGCACCCCAATACCATGTGCTTAGCGCCAATTCTGTAACAACATCTTTGCTCCATGAGTCCAGTGTAAAATAAGAGCGTAAGTCGGCACTGCCGTACCTAAAGTTAGGTGCGAACAGTTACGCCAAATCAATGGCAGTTGTAACTGTTAGTTCATAAATGTGCCCTGAAGTGCACCTAACTTCTAGTATTTTACAAGTTAGGTGCACACCTCGGACACGCACGTGACCCGCTAATACTCTACCCCTATCTATGCCCCCTCACACAGTAATTGACATTGGTTAGGCGCTAAACAATGTGTTAGAGAATAGCAGCCAGCCAGTGGCGTAGGAAGGGGGGGGCGGGAGGGGCGGTCCGCCCCGGGTGCACGCGCTCGGGGGGTGCCGGCCCCGCTGGTTCCCTGCTCCCTCTGCCCCGGAACAGGTTACTTCCTGTTCCGGGGCAGAGAGAGCAGGGAACCAGCAGGGCCGACACAGCTCCGAGTGACGTGCACTCAGGGTGGATTGGCCCTCCCGCAGGTAAGAATGTGGTCTGGGGGGGGGTGCGCCGCAGAGGGGGGGTCGCGCCGTGCTGCACCCGGGGGGGTGCGCAGCGGCGACCCACCCCGGGTGTCATTAGCCCTCGCTACGGCACTGCAGCCAGCACATAAACATGTAAATGTCACCAAATCACACAAGTGCTAGTATTCTATGATTCACATGCTTGGTGCCAAATCACATGCACAAGTGCTAGTATTCTGTAACTCACATGCTTGGTGCCTATCACGTGCACAAGTGCTAGAATTCTATAACTCACACGCTTGGTGCCTATCACGTGCACAAGTGCTAGAATTCTATGATTCACATGCTTGGTGCCAAATCACATGCACAAGTGCTAGTATTCTATAACTCACATGCTTGGTGCCTATCACGTGCACAAGTGCTAGAATTCTATAACTCACACGCTTGGTGCCTATCACGTGCACAAGTGCTAGAATTCTATAACTCACACGCTTGGTGCCTATCACGTGCACAAGTGCTAGAATTCTATGATTCACATGCTTGGTGCCAAATCACATGCACAAGTGCTAGTATTCTGTAACTCACATGCTTGGTGCCTATCACGTGCACAAGTGCTAGAATTCTATAACTCACACGCTTGGTGCCTATCACGTGCACAAGTGCTAGAATTCTATAACTCACACGCTTGGTGCCTATCACGTGCACAAGTGCTAGAATTCTATGATTCACATGCTTGGTGCCAAATCACATGCACAAGTGCTAGTATTCTGTAACTCACATGCTTGGTGCCTATCACGTGCACAAGTGCTAGAATTCTATAACTCACACGCTTGGTGCCTATCACGTGCACAAGTGCTAGAATTCTATGATTCACATGCTTGGTGCCAAATCACATGCACAAGTGCTAGTATTCTGTAACTCACATGCTTGGTGCCTATCACGTGCACAAGTGCTAGAATTCTATAACTCACACGCTTGGTGCCTATCACGTGCACAAGTGCTAGAATTCTATGATTCACATGCTTGGTGCCAAATCACATGCACAAGTGCTAGTATTCTATAACTCACATGCTTGGTGCCTATCACGTGCACAAGTGCTAGAATTCTATAACTCACACGCTTGGTGCCTATCACGTGCACAAGTGCTAGAATTCTATGATTCACATGCTTGGTGCCAAATCACATGCACAAGTGCTAGTATTCTGTAACTCACATCCTTGGTGCCTATCACGTGCACAAGTGCTAGAATTCTATAACTCACACGCTTGGTGCCTATCACGTGCACAAGTGCTAGAATTCTATAACTCACACGCTTGGTGCCTATCACGTGCACAAGTGCTAGAATTCTATAACTCACACGCTTGGTGCCTATCACGTGCACAAGTGCTAGAATTCTATGATTCACATGCTTGGTGCCAAATCACATGCACAAGTGCTAGTATTCTGTAACTCACATGCTTGGTGCCTATCACGTGCACAAGTGCTAGAATTCTATAACTCACACGCTTGGTGCCTATCACGTGCACAAGTGCTAGAATTCTATGATTCACATGCTTGGTGCCAAATCACATACACAAGTGCTAGTATTCTGTAACTCACACGCTTGGTGCCTATCACGTGCACAAGTGCTAGAATTCTATAACTCACACGCTTGGTGCCTATCACGTGCACAAGTGCTATTTTTCTATAACTCACACACTTGATGCCCATCGCACACACAAGTTCTAGTATTCTATAAGTCACATACTTTGTGCCCATAACATGCACAAGTTCTAGTATTTTATAACTCACGTGCTTGGCGCCTGTGTTTAGATGCCAATTTATAGAAATGCCCTTTAAGTTTGTACCTGAGGCAACAGAGGGTTAAGTAACTTGCCCAAGGTCACAAAGAGCATCAAAGGTGTTTGAGCCAGTATTGTCAATAGTCCAGCTTTTCATTGTTCTGGCACACCTGCCCCCTCATCTTCTCCTCTTCCAGGAAGGCAGAAGAACTTGTGGGTTCTGTATCTTTGCAGTAAAGAGAAGAAATCTTCACTAGCATGGACTGTGGAAGAACAGGCTACTCTTCAAGCCTTTCCTTAAATCCTTGCAGTAGAAAACCATACTCTGGGTCTTCCGCATCTGCTCTGAATAGCTAATATAAATATGAATTTAGGCCCACTATCCATGGATAAAGCAAGGGTTAATTTGTGAGCCAAAAGTAGTAGAAAAAATAGTCTGTAGTCTAAAAGGAAATGGCCTACTCAAGGCCACTGAGTACCTGAGAAAAATGGTGTATGTGACAACGAACATGCTTTGAAGAGACAAAACTTGATAAGATAGTAGCCTTTCTGTTTTAATAAAAAATTACAGGGCCCAATATTCAAAAAAAAGTTGTGCCCCTATATTTATGCTAAGTTGCGCTCTTAAATTTGTGTCTGATTTTAAGACAAAATTAAAAATTCATCTAAGCTGTTTTAGAAGTCAGTCATTGAGCTACTGCTGGGAAGCTCCTTTTCAAAGCACACACAGACTTACAAAGTTACGCTGCTATTGTGTATTACCATGGTGTATTACTTCAGGATAAGAGGTCATACCTGCAGGTTCCTGTCTATCAATTTGTTGGTTTCAAAGTCATCATCGTCTTCTCCAAAGGGGTTAATAATCTGCTCTGCAACCTGGGGAGAAGAAATAGGGAAAGACTTGAGTGTGAACAGATACTCCAGGATAGTTATTAGGGGTGGGGAGGACAGAGGGGTTTCTTGGTTTGGGACAGACCAGACATTAGGCAAAAGTATTGTTTGCCCTAAGTGAACCTTCACCCTACCATCCCCTACAGTTAAATTTCTGGTCTTTAGCCCATTTCCCCTTCCCCAAATGTTTGATAACTAAACTCAAAAGTCATGATTATCACACAACAATCTTATAAAAATGCATAAGGGGCCATCGTACTTTTATTACATATTAAATTTGCTCCTGTCCACCTCCAAAAGAAGCAATTGCCCTAGGCCAGTGCTTCTCAACCGTTTCCTGGAGGCACACCATGCTGGACAGGTTTTGGATTTGGCTTACACCTTTAATCAGTAGGTGAATTACATTCAGGTACACTGGGCCAATTTTTATCAGGCGCCAACACCAGAGTAGGCCACCAAGGTTGATGCAGTAGCTAAATCATTATCTGAGGACTCCAATATTTCCTTAATATATTTTTTAAAGCATATCTCAAGGGGCAACTGCAAATTGTTTAGGAAAATTAAGAAATCAGAGATTATTACTCCTAGGAAAATTTTCAAGTGATTCAGTTTTTATTATTTATTTATTTATTTATTGCATTTGTATCCCACATTTTCCCACCTCAAGTTAGACAAATCTTTCTCTATATTAGTCTGAAGACTTCTGCTCTATCCGGTGCCTTCTTAATGGCTTCTGACACTTCCTACAGCAGTCTTGCGGGTCTTGGCAGTCTTGTGAGAGTGCTGCAGGAAGTTTTGGCGTAAATTTTGAAGACGTGGTTGTGCCGGACAGAGCAGCAGAGGTAGGCAGGAAAGAGTGGGATTCTTTCCGGCCCCCGAAGAAGCCACTAAACCACCAGGGCCCTTCAAAGTAGGCCTGGGGAGGGGAGGGTGTAGTGTGTGTGGGGGGGGGGGGGAAGGCACTGGTCACCGCAGAGCCTTTGGGCCCTCAGGCACTGCCTACTTGCCCATATGGTCAGTCCGCCCTATGATCAGCAATAGTCTCTGGGAAGTACATAAGTATTGCCATACTGGGAAAGACCAAAGGTCCATTGAGCCCAGCATCCTGTTTCCTTCCCTTTTACCATTCAACCACTGCATTAGCCCAGAGTAACTATATACTGTGGAGGATCACGTGATGCAGTGAGCTTACTGAATGTGGGTCTGAGGAGCTCTGGGGTCCCACACCTCAGCTGCTATATATTTTGCATATTTTGACATTTCTATGGGCCAGTGGACCGTCTACAGTACGTGTATCTCTATATGGACAGATTCCTGCTGCATAGTGGTGACTCGATGACTGGCAAAGCACCTAAAGCAGATGGTGGAAAGGTTTGCGGGCTGGTGGACAAGATGGCCCACGGTGCAGGCTGCATACTCGCCTGTTTTTACTGAACAGCAGCTCGCACAAATCTCACACGGCTGGTGGGCAATTGATCCGCCTCGATAAATTATCTGATCAGCTGGCCAGTCTGGAAACTTTGCTTGCAGACACTACCCTGCGCCCTGGCGACTTAGAGCAGAGGTTAGTGTCGGCTGTCACGTTGGATACACGTGTGGAAAGCATGGAGGCCCAGTTGAAGGAACAAAAATACTAGGACTATGGGGCATGTGATGAAGCTGCATTGTAGTAAATTTAAAATGAATCGGAGAAAATGTTTCTTCACTCGAAGTGTAATTAAACTCTGGAATTCGTTGCCAGAGAATGTGGTAAAGGCTTAGCGGAGTTTAAAAAAGGTTTGGACGGCTTCCTAAAGGAAAAGTCCGTAGACCATTATTAAATGGACTTGGGGAAAATCCACTATTTCTGGAATAAGCATTATAGAATGTTTTGTACTTTTTTGGGATCTTGCCAGGTATTTGTGATCTGGATTGGCCACTGTTGGAAACAGGATGCTGGGCTCGATGGACCTTTGGTCTGTTCCCAGTATGGCAATACTTATGTACTTATACAGTGTTTATCTCTTTGCTGGTGGTATTTTCACTGCCTGGAATCAAGCCCCTTCTCGTGCACTCTCCTATATATGGCAAGATATATCAGGATAGGCCGGAGTGGACTTTGACAGCACCTTCAGTAGTTGAGACATAAGGCTAGTTTCAGGTGGACTTTTGTGTCCCAAACCTAGCAAAGAAAGATGAGGTTAGGTGCAGCGGGTTGCAGACTTGGGGAACTGGGTTTGATTCCCGCTGCAGCTCCTTGTGACTCTGGGCAAGTCACTTAACCCACCATTGCCCCTGGTACAAAATAAGTATCTGAATATATGTAAACCACTTTGAATGTAGTTGCAAAAACCTCAGAAAGGTGGTATATCAAGTCCCATTTCCCTTTCCCTATTGGAGATTCTACATGGAATGTTGCTAGTGGAGGAGTAGCCTAGTGGTTAGTGCAATGGACTTTAAGCCATTGTGACATCATTGATGAGGTTGGCTCTTATTGGTGGAATGAGTGGAGGAGTAGCCTAGTGGTTAGTGCAGTGGACTTTGATCCTGGGGAACTGTATTGGGCAATCAAGCCATTGTGACATCACTGATGAGGTTGGCTGTTATTGGTGGAATGAGTGGAGGAGTAGCCTAGTGGTTAGTGCAGTGGACTTTGATCCTGGGGAACTGAGTTCAATTCCCACTGCATCTCCTTGTGACTCTGAGCAAGTCACTTAACCCTCCATTACCCCAATTACAAATAATATTTACATTCTGGTATATCAAATGCAGTAAATAAGGATCAAGCATACATATTTTATACCACATTTATTGTTGGTTTAATCATGAATTGACAAGGAGTGTCACTGTTGGGGCAGACTGGATGGATCATTATTTACCATCATCTGCTGTGTAAAACCACACTGAACTACGGTTGTGCCCTGAGTGACTTGCTCACTGGCACCCACCCCCACCCTGTCAATAAGAGGAGATGGTTCCCATCCCTGCTTGCCCCCTGCACAGCCCTCGGTACAGGGCTGCCCTCCTGCCCACAGTATCTCTGGCTCATTTCCAGTCTCGGAGGTCAGATAAGTGAGCCAGTCCCCTGCTCTCACCTTTAGCCACCCCGAGTAAAAGAAGAACTGGAGCAGCGTGAAGATGGGAACGTACATGTCCAGGTCGTGGCCCTTGTAACCCTGCTTGGGATCCAGGAACTGGCGACCGATCAGGCAGAAGGCAAAGAAGGAATACACGGCAATGGTGACGACCTGGGGAAAGAGATTTCGGTCAGGTGGGAAAGCTTGGAGGAGAGCTGGCTGGCTGTGTAACGGTATCAATTTATTACTGAAATATGTAGCATATTTGCCGGATATATATACAGCAATATATTTGTGTATCTTTTAAAAATATATATTTGACACAGCAGCAGAGAGAATAGTTTTATTTCAAGCCTCTCTCTCTCCATTTTTCTGGGAGCTTCTGAGAGCAGGAATAAGTTAACTACAAACACTTAACAAACACAAAAGAGCTTCCTCTGCCCTCCCACCTAACAAAAGATGGACTAAGGTGGACACCTGAATACTCAGAGGAAGCATAAACAGGACATTTGCTTGTCAAAGGTATACCTGCCCCTCCCATCAGCTTCCAGACATGTGCAGAAAGGAAGGACTTGTAATGTGTATCTGCCCCAGAGACTGAACAGGACATCAAAAGACATTTGCCAGCAAAGTCCAGACTGTAAGTCTCGTGATGTCATACCAGGACTCAGGGGTCGTGTGCAGACATGAGACTACATTAACCATAATGCCTTGCAAAATATCCAAGACATGCACACACCATGCTTCTCTGCTAACATTATAAAAGGCCTGGAAACAGCCCAGCTCGCGCTCTTGGAACCTGCTCCTCTTGGAACCTGCCTCTCTTGGGACCTGCCTCCTCTGGAAACCTGCCTCTCTTGGAAACTGCTGCTCTCTTTGGGGTCCGCTGATGCCTTGCTCCTAAAACATGTGCTTACCTAATGCTGTTCATACTGTGTAACAAGGACTTGTAAGTAACATAACTTTTGATCTACCTGCTACTTTGTTCTATTTTACGCACAGATTATCTGTTCTAAGATCCCCTTTAAAACCTACCTCTCGTGTGCAATTGTATATTAAATCAATCTTTTTGAAGATAAAAATATGGTCTCTTTGTGTTCTGAATATATATATACTTAATATATTTAATTTATTGCAATTATCACCTTTGGTGATTGGTGGAGAAATTAATATCCTAAAACTTATAAATACAGCGCTTGCTCTTAAATTATAAACAGTAGCAAGTTGCTCTCGAGCTATTTTCCCCAAAATAAATCATTTCTTCCAACATATTAATTGCTGGAGAAGTGGGTAAAATTTCTTGTAACAGCTGTAACACAAGGCTTTGCACACTTTGCAGAGACGACACCCCAATGCAGTGGCGTAGCCAAGGGTGGGCCGGGCCCACCCACTTTGGGCTCAGGCCCACCCAGTAGCAGCACACCTATGCTGATTCCCTACCCCCACCAGCTGAAAACTCCCAACTACTGTCCCTCCTGCAGACCCTGTAAATAGCAGATGGCGTGCAGGTGAGACAAGGAGAGACCAAGTCACCTGTGGGACAGGGAGGGATTCTTCTGCCCACCCATCTTGAGTCCAGGCCCACCCAAAGTTGGGTGTCTGGCTACGCCCCTGCCCCAATGTATCTGCTGGCACTCACATGCCCTCTTTTTCCTTTCTATAGCACCTGCTTGTTGTAGATACCGTGAATTCTTTTCAACTATCTTCGCATGTACGGTGGATACAGTGTTTTACCTACAAAACTGGCTGTAACTCAGATTATGCAATTTTGGCAGATGTGAGGCTCATTTTCAAAGCACATGGGTTACTATGGAGCTCATTTTCTAAAGAGAAGAATGCCCAAAAAGTGGCATAAACCTGCATTTGGACGCCTTTCTCACAAAAACATCCAAATTGGTATTTTCCAAACCCATTTTTAGATCTTTTTCTATGAAGTCTGTCAGAAGTATGTTCAAATGACAAGGGGCCGCGTTAAAGGCGGAATCTGGGCGTTCTAACACTTGGACGTTTTTTTAGCCATAAGGGAACAAAACAAAACCGTCCAGGGAGGTGCTGTGGATTTTAGAACCACTTAGGATGCATAGCCCTTTGTCAAATTATTAGGATATGAGTGGACTTGTTGAGGGTGGAGTGAGTGAGGTGTGTGTGGGCCGTGAGGCAGTAAAGGGATGGTATTGGGTTAATTAATCTGTCTGAGAGTATCCACAGGCCCAGGAATAATTTCCGAATGGTGTTGGGGGGGGGAGGGGAGATGGTCAAGGTGGAGATAAAAATGTAGTGCCTTGTCTAATGAGTAGAGGGTAAGGTGGCCTGTTATTGTTGAACGTTGTAATTAAAGGTGTTATCTGAGCTGTAGTTAATAAAGAAATTATATAAAATAAAAACAGCCACTACATATCAGTGACAAACTGTGAACAGAGCCAAGAAGCAACAACAAGCAAACTGAGGGTGATGAACAGAGCTACTGCTAGACCAGCCGGCCATAAAACCTTCCTGTCCGAAGGAGGATGACAGTGCCATGGTGCACTGGGAAGGAGCAGCCGGTCCCTGGTGCTTCCTGTGTCGAATGGCACTCACCTGAGTGTAGACCAGAGGGATGCTGATCCAGTCGTAGTGGAAGAGCATACTGCACTTTGCCCGATACTTGTTCAGCTCCTGCCAGCAATGGAAACACAGGCACAGCTCAGAGGCTCAGCGGCAAACAGACAGAAACGGAATATGAGGCCCCTTTCTTATCCTCCACCCAGCCTACTTCACTCACTGTACCTCCCTACTGCACAGCCCCTACATCAGCCCAGGGACGTAGCCAGACTTCGGCGGGAGGGGGGTCCAGAGCCCAAGGTGAGGGGGCACATTTTAGCCCCCCAGCACCGCTGACCCCCCCCCCCTGGCATTTTTAACCCCCCGCTGCCATTTTTGACCCCACACCACCGCCGCCACCACCACCTTTGACCCCCCCCTGGCGCCAACCCTTTGACCCCCTCTTCCCGCTGCCACCAACCCTCCCCCGCCGTCAGGTACCTTTGCTGGTAGGGGTCCCCATCCCCCGCCAGCCGAAGTCCTCTTCTACAGCGCGGCCGCGTTGCTGATCTGCAAGGGCAGGCTTCTGTTTCTATGAGTGTGACCTCCTGCACGTACAGACTCGCAGAAACAGAAGCCTGCCCTTGCATATCAGCAACGCGGCTGCGCAGGCTCCTGTTTCTGTGAGTCTGACGTGCTACACCAATATCAGGCTCACAGGTCGGTAATTACTTAGGTCACCCTGGGTTCAGACCATGATGATTGGTGCCTTTAAATTCACTGAATACCGTGGGCTAAGAATTGAGAGATTAGTTTCATGATATGAGTTAACTCTATTTCCTGGCTAGCAAAATTTAATGTTACTAGAGAGACGAACAGACAAAAGAAGCCAATGCAAACTGATCTTATGACTTCTAATCAAGAAGGGAATTAATAGAAAAAAGGAACTAAACACAGAGAAGACACCCTTGGCAACGTCCCTGGAAGATTCACGCTTAAAGGAGCCCCCAAAAGGGACACAGCAGGGCTCCCCCTCAGCTTAGCCTCTGCACTTTCTGTTCACTAAAGCAACATCTCATCAGCTCTTTCCGCAGTGTGGAAACTCACATCCATCAGGAGTCGCAGGGCGATGTCATCTCTGATCCGGCCGTCCCTCCGGGCCTGAGCTGCCAGGTTAGTGAACCAGACACAGGGGATCCAGTACTTGTTAAAATCTGAATAGAGACCTTCAAACTTCTTCAGCTCATCCTGGGTCATGAACCCTGCAGACAGAGGGGGAGTTCAGCTATCAGTATTTCAGGCAGAGATGGGGGGTATCTCTTTCATTTATTTATTTACCAAGGCTCGCTATACCTATACTGCACAGCGCCAGTAAACAGTACAATGTGGTTTACAAGTAAAGACCCCTTTTACCAAGCTGCGGCAAAAGGGGGCCTGTGCTGGTGTCAGCTTATGCTTTCACGTGTGCCGAGGCCCGCTTTTACTGCAGCAGGGTAAAAGGGAAGTCTCTCTTTCCTACAGGAAATGGCTGTGCAGCAAGTAAAGAACTTGTTGCATGGCTATTTCGGGGGGGGGGGGGGAGCCCTTACCACCACCCATTCAGGTGGCAGCAATGGCACCTGCGCTAACCGAGAGGTAACCAGGCAATTATTACTGCTGGGTACACACCGTCGCTGGATATGACAGTGCACTAGGGGCGGGAAGTACTTGTCTATTTACCCTTTCAAACAAATGTAGTATTTATTCATTTTATTATTTATTTATTTAATAGGATTTATTTACCGCCTTTTTGAAGGCATTCACTCAAGCAGTGTACAGTAAGAATAAACCAAACATAAGCAATAGACAGTTACCGCAGTAAAAATATTCAAATAACAATACAAAGTATGGCATAGAGGGGCATAATTGAATGGGGGTGCCCACCTATAAGGGCGCCCATCTCCGGGGACGGCCCCGGGAAGGTGCGGAGCCAACTGTATTATCGAACAAGATGGGCGTCCGTCTTTCATTTCGATAATACAGTCGGGGCCGGCCAAGTCTCAACATTTAGGTCAACCTTAGAGATGGTCGACCTAACTGTTGAGATCGCTGGACTTGGAGATAATTGAAACCGAGGCCGGCCATCTCAGAACCAGCCAAATCCAAGCCAGCATTTGTAGTGCACTGGTCCCCCTCACATGCCAGGACACCAACCGGGCACCCTAGGGGGTAGCTCCCTTACCTTGGGTGCTGAGCTTACAATCTAAAGGACAAATGTACAGTCAGTCAAATAGGGGCAGTCTAGATTTCCTGAATAGAGGTATAAAGGTTAGGTGCCGAAGGCGACATTGAAGAGGTGGGCTTTGAGCAAGGATTTGAAGATGGGTAGGGAGGGGGCTTGGCGTAAGGGCCCAGGAAGTTTATTCCAAGCATAGGGTGAGGCGAGGCAGAAAGGGCAGAGCCTGGAGTTGGCGGTGGTGGAGAAGGGTACTGAGAGGAGGGATTTGTCTTTTTTTGCCTTCCTTATCAACGCTTTGCATGTGACTTTCCATTCCTTATGCTATTTCCTATTATTTTCAGTCGGATCCTTCTTCCATTTTCTGAAGGATTTTCTTTTAGCTCTAATAGTTTCCTTCACTTCACTTTTTAACCATGCCGGTTGTCGTTTGGCCTTTCTGCTTCCTTTTTTAATACATGGAATATATCTGGTCTGGGCTTCCAGTATGGTATTTTTGAACAGCATCCATTGTCTGATGTAAATTTTTGACCTTTGCAGTTGCTCCTTTAAGTTTGTTTTTACCATTCTTCTCATTTTATCATAGACTCCTTTTTGAAAATTAAATGTTAACGTATTGGATTTCCTATGTGTATTTACTCCAAAGATTATATCAAATCTGATCATGTTATGATCACTGTTATCAAGTGGCCCCAGCACAATGACCTCCTGCACCAGATCATGTGCTCCAGTAAGGACTAGGTCTAGCATTGTTCCCCCTATTGTTGTTGTAGACGCTTGAGAGAGTACAAAGGTAAACCAGCATAGAGGGAGTTGCAGTAATCGAGACGAGAAATTACCAGGCTGAGAAGCAGGGCACGGATTGCAGACGGCGTGAGCAAAGAATGGACGGAGTGAATGTTATGGAGCGTATAATAGGAGGAGCGAATGACAGAATCTATTTGGGGTTTGAAGCTGAGGCAGTTGTCAAAAAGAACGCCTAGAATTTTAGTACAGTCTTTGTACGGGAGGGAGGGAAGGAGTAACAGTAGAAGAGTTGACGAAGTGGATGGTCTCACATTTCTTTGTGTTGAGGAAGAGTCGGGGGTCACACAGTCTGTGTTACACTCCCTATCAGTTCTACAGACTGGGACTGTCTCTTTCTCATGGCACCCAGTGTCTCTTTGGCAGGACGTCAGACTCAGAAACTGAATGAAGCCTTGCGCCGGAAGAAGAGGACCTCGGCTGGTGGGGGCTGGGGTCCCCCGCCAGCAAAGGTAGGCATAGGCGTAGACTGGGGGGGGGCGAGGGGGGCAATGCCCCCCCCAAACGATGCGAGGCGCTGCCGCGCCATTAGTTTAAAAAAAAAATACACATGCAGGCACGCGCTCCTCTCCGTCCGCTTGGCTTCCCTGCCCTCTATATCTGCGTCCCGCCTTCCTCTGACGTCATTTCCTTTCGGGCGGGACGCAGACAGAGAGGGCAGGGAAGCCAAGCGGACGGAGAGGAGCGTGTCCGTCTACCCCTCTCTCTTCCTCCCTCCCTCCGGCGCAGGCAGCAGTTTTTTCCAGCGTTCCTGGCAGCGGTAGCGTTGTACACGCTGCCTCTGGCTCTGCCCTGAAGCCTTCTCTTCAAGTTCCTGTTCCCGCATAGGTGGGAACAGGAACTTTAAGAGAAGGCTTCCGGGGCAGACCGAAGGCAGCGTGTACATCGCTACCGCTGCCAGGAATGCTGGAAAAGACTGCTGCCTGCGCCGGAGGGAGGGAGGAAGAGAAGGGGTAAACGGAGTCACCATCTTGGACCTCGCAGGGGGGGGGGGAGCAGAGGGAAGATGGATGGGACTGGGAGCGTTGGGAGCAGAGGGAAGGAGCAAGAGATGGATTGGACTGGGAGGGGTGGGGAGCAGAGGGAAGGACCAGGAGATGGATGGGGTTGGGAGAGTTGGGAGCAGAGGGAAGGACCAGGAGATGGATGGGACTGGGAGCGTTGGGAGCAGAGGGAAGGACCAGGAGATGGATTGGACTGGGAGGGGTGGGGAGCAGAGGGATGGACCAGGAGATGGATGGGATTTGGAGAGGTCAGGCACAGCAGAGGGAAGGAGCAAGAGATGGATGGGACGGAGGGATGGTGAGCAGAGGGAAGGAACAGAAGATGGATGGGACTGGGAGGGGTGGGGAGCAGAGGGAAGGAGCAAGAGATGGATGGGACTGGGAGGGTGGGGAGCAGAGGGAAGCCTACTGGAAAGAAGACACTGCATAAAACAGAAGACACTGGGATCAAAGCGAATAGAAAAACTAAATGATCAGACAACAAAGGTAAATAAAAGTTTATTTTATTCATAATTTATTAATTGAAATGTGTCAGCTTTTTGAAATGTGCATCTGTGATATTTTGCCTGTAAATTTCATTTCCTTCCTCCATATTAGCATATTCATTTGCATATGTATATATGCAAATGATATGCTAATATGCTCCACCCATTCTTTGCCCCCCCCCCAAATGAAACAGTCAAACTACGCCTATGAAGGTAGGCGATGACGACGGCGGGTTGGCGGCGGGAGGGGGGTCGAGAGGATCATCGGCAGGGGGGTCCAGGGCCAAATCTACAGGGGCCCAGGCCCCTGTGGCCCCACGTAGCTACACCACTGGTCTACACTGCAGACGTTATACCAGCCTGATGCAGAATCCAGAATAAAGAAGGACATTGATGATACTGAATGTGAGAACTATATTACAAATCAAGAGCAATATATTTCTCAAATTATTTTCTACTATATAAACTTGATTTCGCTGTAATATCATGTCCCTACTAACACTCTAATCTGACCAGTACTTGTGCTTGAAAACAATCACTGCAGGTTCCTCTCTCACAGAATCTAGCTTTTGAACGCCACAAGTTTGATTAAAACTCTGCATCTTCATCACACCCAACAGAGCCTGGAAATTCTTTAGAATTACCCAAACAGCATGCAAATAAATTTAAATAATGAAAGAGCATATTTTACCTCCAAGCAAAATAGCCTCTGCAGCTCAGCTAATGAAAACTAACTAAAAGCCACAGTGCTTTTACAATGGTTGACTTTGCGCCACATTCGGAGTGACAGCTGATGTCATATCTCCGCAGAGAAGCTAATTCCTAAGGCGCTTATCATCCCAAATTTACAGACTTAAATTCCTTCTAAATTTTTGTAATAAAAGCATTTATTTGGAGCTCTCTATTTACCAAAACTACTATACAAGGCCATAACTCCGTTACTTAAAATTGCATTCTCAAAAAATAAATTAATTAATTTAAAAAGAATACAAACAGGTGATCCAACCCCCTCAGACTACCTTACAATCCCTTGTGGTCTAGTGGTGTAGTCAGGGCAGGAGTGATCTCCATGTCAGCTCTACTCTCAAAATAGCTGCCGTGCAGCCGTGACCTCTTGCAGCAGTCTCATGAGATTGCCAGTGGAGGCCATGGCAGCCATTTTGAGAGCAGAGCTAGTATATGGGCAGGAGCAACTGCTCTGACTTGCCCTGACCACTGAGGATTGTAAAATAGGCCTGAGGGAGGCCCCTACAGGTGGGCAAGGGGGAAAGGCAACTCGTGTCCAGATGGCAGAGGGAGGGAGGGAGATAAACAGGACAAAGCACAAATGTTCCAGCTTCCACCGAAAACACATGCTCAGTTTTGGCCAAAACCAAAACCAGGCAGAAAAAGGATTTTAGGCCAGTTTTTGGCACCATAACCAAGACAAATTCGGTTGGCCTCTACAGAATTTAGCTCGCACCTTTTCAGTCCTACCTCAGGGTGATTTACATTCAGGTATGTGCAGTGCATTTTTTCTAGCAAAAAAAGGTGCCGGTACTCAAATGCTAGGCCACCTCTCAGGAGTGGGGTGATCACTGAGGGACCCACCCCACAGTAGCCAGGACCCTGCAACCAGTCACAGAATCTATGACAAGGCAGAATTGGTGTGTAGGGCCTGAGCTGTTTCATTAAAACTTGGGGCTCATGGGTCAATTTTATCAGACAATGGAAAAGGTGCCGGCACTCAGTACCCCCTCAAAAAAAGCCCTGGGTATCTGAGGTATTTCCCTGTCCCCAAATCTGAGATTGCACCTGAGGCAACAGAGGGTTAAGTGACTTGCCCAAAATCACAAGGAGCAGCAGTGGGATTTGAATCCTGGCAAAACCTGATGTGCTTCAAATGAAACAAAATATTCAAAAGCCCTTAAGTGTTACTGACTGGGATATTCAGAGGCAGCTGCATGCACTGTTTTACGCTTAAAGCACAAAGTTACACGTGGATGTTACAAAATAGTGGAACAGAAGAAAGAAGCAGACCGTAAGAAGAAAAACAATTCCTTTATTGGTGTTGCAAAGCTCCCAGGGTTTACAATCCAGTGCCTGACATGGCTGTGTTTCGCCAACAATACAGGCTGCAATGGACCCAGGCAGAGACACATTGGTAATCAGTACTGGTGAAATTTGTTGTTTCACACCAGCTGGTTTTAGTTGCCCCTGATGCGGAGCCCCCTGCAGCTGTGGGACCCAAGGCAGCTGCCCTGTTTGCCCTCCCCTAACACCAGCCCTGGGTGTTTACATGGTTCAGTGAGGCATTGCTGTCTATGGACAGCTCCCTCTCCCTGGCACCCCATCTGTGAGCGCTAGAGATTAAAGTCTGGCAGGTATAACTCACCTGCTTCTACCACGTGCTCCATAGTGGGGAAGCGCTTGAGCACACGGGTACTGACAGAGCGTAGGATGAGGACGGAGGACAGGTTGGCATAGCGGATCAGTGTACGCCGCAGGATACGTCCTCGTTCATCTCCCCCGTGGACGTTGCTGGAAACGACACACATCAACTGGTCGGGGAGAGGGATATTTGTGTACTGTGCCCACCAACGGTTCACGATTAGAGTGACATAAAACCCTGCAGTAAAAGAATCCAGCAACGGTAAGTAACTGAGTGTGCCATTTTCAAACCGGACTATTTTCAAATGTCTACATTAATGCAAAGTCCGTGAATATTTTTTGCTCATGGACTGCACAAATTTTCAAAGAAAAGCTGCTTGCATACATTCGCTTGTGGACATTTCTAGCTTCTTTTTAGAAGAATTGAAATGTTAAATTATTACAAAAACGGTAACCTCAAAGAAAATGTCAATACAATTCAATAAAATATTCAACAAAACAGATGCTGCATGAAGTCCAGATGACTGAGAACAGCTAAAAACTCTAACTACGGTAACGATTAAAAAAAAAAATATATATATATATATTATTTTTTTTATTTTATTTTTTTTATCGTTACCTTAGTTAGAGTTTCTAGCTGTTCTCAGTCATCTGGACTTCATGCAGATTCAGTCCCATAATTAAATGAACAGGTAGACAGATCTATCTCTGAAATTTGTACATTTTGTGTACTTTCCCTTAAATAAATGTATAAAATATATATCAATAAATAGATGTAATAAATAGATTACATTAATAGATGTAATAAACAATCAGATCAATAGATATCCTGCCTATTATAGTATCCTTTTTATTCTGATGACATTTATCATATGATTCTTTTATAGTGCTGATGCAGTATCAAAAAATGGAAACATTGAACATGTCAGTCCTGTTTCTAGGATTCAATTTGCCATCTCCAAGTTCACCTCATTTTTCTGTACATTTGTTCCTACATCCCAATGGCTTGATTTTCTCTGTTTTTCACTTGTATGTTTTTTTCCCCCCAAAAATAGGCTGAAAAAATAAACGCACACAGCACAAAACCTTGTTACAAATGAAAAGATAGACATTTTGCGGTTTCAAAAATGGTCATATTTCCTATTTGGATTTGAGATGTTTAGCACAAAACATCCAAAGTCCGACTTAGACATCATATAGAAAATGCCCCTCACTAGGTCTTTTGTTCTGAGTGTTTGTGAGTTTCAAATATGTGAGAGAAGCACAGGCAGGAAATAAATATTTAAAATATATGCACAGACATCAACTGTGCCAGGGCTGGTGGTGGGAGGCAGGGATAGTGCTGGCCAGACTTGTACGGTCTGTGCCCTGAAAAAGACAGGTACAAATCAAGGTAAGGTATACACATATAAGTTTATCTTGTTGGGCAGACTGGATGGACCGTGCGGGTCTTTTTCTGCCGTCATCTACTATGTTATTATGAGAGCATGTCAGACTTACCCAGCACGAAAGACATGGGGATGAGGTCTGTGGACCTGTTACAGTACAACGCCACCATTTCATAAAGTCTTCTCTGCTCTTCAGTCAGCCAATAACTGCAGGAGACAATGAGCTGCGTCATCTCTCTGTTAACTGCAATGTGTTAACGCTAATGGTGAGGACAAATCAAACTCGGGTATACGTATAAAGTATCACATACCATGTAAAATGAGTTTATCTTGGGCAGACTGCATGGACCATACTGGTCTTTTTCTGCCGTCATCTACTATGTTACTATGTTAAATTAAACTTGGGTATATAATTGCCCCATGTAAGCCGCATTGAGCCTGCCATGAGTGGGAAAGCGCGGGGTACAAATGTAACAAAAATAAATAAATAAATATAAAGTATCACATACCATGTAAAATGACTTTATCTTGGGCAGACTGCATGGACCATACTGGTCTTTATCTGCCGTCATTTACTATGTTACTCTGTGTTACATGAATGATGACCACTTTCTTCTGTGGAGTGGATGGTTCATAGACATGGCAGCCAACTGGCTGTGGAGATGAACTGGGTTCAAACTCAACCCCTCCCACAAGTAATCCCCGTGACCTTGAACTAGTCCTCTTTATCTCACCTTGCAAGCTCTTCAGGGCAGGAGCTGGTGCCAGTAGGTCATTTACTTTCTCCGAGGACAAGCAGGCTGCTTGTTCTCACGACTGGGTTGACGTCCGCGGCAGCCCCCACCAACCGGAAGAAGCTTCGCGGGACGGTCGGCATGCAGGGCACGCCCACCGCGCATGCGCGGCCGTCTTCCCGCCCGTGCGCGACCGCTCCCGCCAGTTCCTTTTTTTCCGCGCCTGGAGAGAGTCGTGCTTTGCCGCTCTCTCTACTTCAGCCGCCGGATTCTTGCGATCGCGTATATGCGGATCGCGCTTCGTTAATTTAATTTAATTTCCTTTTATTATCTTTTCTTTTAAAAAAAAAAAAAAAAAAAAAAGACTGCGCGTGTGGAGCACGCGCTCCCCTTTTTCCCTCGCTTCCAGCGGGGACGCCTCGTTGCGGCCTAGTGGCCGCTCGGTCGGCTGGTTTTTTCGTGGTGTGATTTTAGCCACCATTGCCGACTTTGACTTCGCCGACGCGATTTTTCCGTCGATGTCCTCGAAGGTCCCGAGTGGATTTAAAAAGTGTGGTCGCTGCGGCCGGCCGATCTCGCAGACCGACACCCACGCTTGGTGCCTCCAGTGCCTCGGGCCGGAGCACAATCTCAAGTCGTGCGCGCTGTGTCTCGGTCTCCGGAAACGGACTCAGGTTGCGAGGCAAGTTCTGCGGGACCGTCTTTTTGGAACTTGCGCCGGCCCCTCGACGTCGACCTCGACGGCATCGGTATCGAAGGCCGGATCTTCGGTACCGGTATCGATGCCCGAGACATCGGCACCGATGGCAGCGACCCCAGGAGAACAGGTCCCGTCGGCCCGCCGGTCCGCCGGTGAGAGTGGGGTTGAGAGGCCGCGTGGGCTGTCGGCCCCGGTCACTCCCTCAGCTCGTGAGCCACGGGACCGAACCCTGTCGGACCCGGTACCTCGAGACCGAGGGGGATCGACCTCCTCCTCCTCCATGCCCTCCGGCGCCGGTGACGTGCACCGGAAAAAAGACAAGAAGCGCCGTCACCGGGAGCCCTCGGTGCACCCTGAAGGGGAGTCGACGCCGAAGCGTCATCGCAGAGAGGAGAGATCTCCGTCGGTGGTGGAGGTACCGACGCGTCGGGGTTCCGGCACCTCGGTGCCGTCTCCTGGCCCCCAGCAGCTTCTGGCACCGACACCCTTACCGGCCCCACCGCCTTTCCCGGCAGCGGGCCTGGACGAGTGCCTCAGAGCCATCCTTCCGGGGATCCTGGAAGGGCTGATGCGCCAGGCTGTGCCGGCGTCGGGGGTGCTTGCGCCCCCGGCGCCGATGACTGTGGCGCCGGCGAGCTCTAGCCCGGCGCCGGGGCTGTCGACACCGCCGCCGCTTGCGGTGCCGGTCTCGACCGCCACGCAGGTGGAGTCCCCGTCGACGTCGATGGAGGGAGCTCCGTCCCCGCCGGCGCGGGAGTCCACCGCTCGACGACACCGAGGCCTCGGTGCCTCGACGTCGAGCCGGGCCCGGTACCGGACTCAGCTACATGAGCTAATGTCCGATACCGAGGATGAGGACTCGTGGGGGGAAGAGGAAGACCCGAGATATTTCTCCTCAGAGGAGTCTACGGGCCTTCCCTCGGACCCCACGCCGTCACCGGAGAGGAAGCTCTCACCTCCTGAGAGTCTCTCCTTTGCCTCCTTTGTGCGGGATATGTCTATAAGCATTCCCTTTCCCGTGGTCTCTGTGGAAGAGCCGAGGGCCGAGATGCTCGAGGTCCTCGACTATCCATCACCACCTAGAGAGTCCTCCACGGTACCGCTGCACAATGTCCTGAAGGAGACGCTGCTTCGGAACTGGGTGCGACCACTAACTAACCCCACCATTCCCAAGAAAGCAGAGTCCCAGTACAGGATCCACTCTGACCCAGAGCTCATGCGGCCCCAGTTGCCCCATGACTCAGCGGTCGTGGATTCTGCTCTCAAGAGGGCACGGAGTTCGAGGGATACCGCCTCGGCGCCCCCGGGGCGGGAGTCTCGCACTCTGGACTCATTTGGGAGGAAGGCCTACCAATCCTCCATGCTCGTGACCCGCATCCAATCTTACCTGCTCTATATGAGCATCCACATGCGGACCAATGTGCAACAGCTGGCGGACCTGGTCGATAAGCTCCCGCCGGAGCAGTCCAGGCCATATCAGGAGGTGGTCAGGCAGCTGAAGGTGTGCAGAAAGTTCCTGTCCAGGGGGATTTTTGACACCTGTGACGTGGCATCTCGTGCTGCGGCCCAAGGTATAGTGATGCGCAGGCTCTCATGGCTGCGTGCCTCTGACCTGGACAACCGCACCCAGCAGAGACTGGCTGACGTCCCTTGCCGGGGGGATAATATTTTTGGCGAGAAGGTCGAGCAGATGGTTGACCAACTGCATCAGCGGGAAACCGCTCTCGACAAGCTCTCCCACCGGGCGCCTTCAGCACCCGCCCCCGCGGGCGGGCGTTTTTCCCGGGCTCGGCAGGCTGCACCCTATTCTTTTGCGAAGCGTAGGTACAACCAGCCGGCCCGAAGGCCTCGTCAGGCACAGGGACAGCCCCAGCGCGCTCGTTCCCGTCAACAGCGTGCGCCTAAGCAGCCCCCTGCGCCTCCACAGCAAAAGCCGGGGACGGGCTTTTGACTGGATCCACGGGAACATAGCCGCCCTACAAGTGTCCGTACCGGACGACCTGCCGGTCGGAGGGAGGTTGAAATTCTTTCACCAAAGGTGGCCTCTCATAACCTCCGACCAGTGGGTTCTCCAAATAGTGCGGTGCGGATACGCCCTGAATTTGACCTCCCTGCCTCCAAATTGTCCTCCGGGAGCTCAGTCTTTCAGCTCCCATCACAAGCAGGTACTTGCAGAGGAACTCTCCGCCCTTCTCAGCGCCAATGCGGTCGAGCCCGTACCACCCGGGCAGGAAGGGCAGGGATTCTATTCCAGGTACTTCCTTGTGGAAAAGAAAACAGGGGGGATGCGCCCCATCCTAGACCTGAGAGGCCTGAACAAATTCCTGGTCAAAGAAAAGTTCAGGATGCTTTCCTTGGGCACCCTTCTGCCAATGATTCAGAAAAACGATTGGCTATGTTCCCTGGATTTAAAGGACGCATACACTCACATCCCGATACTGCCAGCTCACAGACAGTATCTCAGATTCCGCCTGGGCGCACGGCACTTTCAGTATTGTGTGCTGCCCTTTGGGCTCGCCTCTGCCCCACGAGTGTTTACAAAGTGCCTCGTGGTGGTAGCGGCCTACCTACGCAAGCTGGGAGTGCACGTGTTCCCATATCTCGACGATTGGCTGGTCAAGAACACCTCGGAGGCAGGAGCCCTCCGGTCCATGCGGTGCACTATTCAACTTCTGGAGCTGCTGGGGTTTGTGATAAATTACCCAAAGTCCCATCTCCAGCCAACTCAGTCTCTGGAATTCATAGGAGCGCTGCTGAATTCCCAGACGGTTCGGGCCTACCTTCCCGAAGCGAGGGCCACCAATCTCTTGGCCCTGGCTTCGCAGACCAGAGCGTCCCAGCAGATCACAGCTCGGCAGATGTTGAGACTTCTGGGTCATATGGCCTCCACAGTTCATGTGACTCCCATGGCTCGTCTTCACATGAGATCTGCTCAATGGACCCTAGCTTCCCAGTGGTTCCAAGCCACCGGGAATCTAGAGGATGTCATCCGCCTCTCCACCAGTTGCCGCACTTCACTGCTCTGGTGGACCATACGGACCAATTTGACCCTGGGACGTCCATTCCAAATTCCGCAGCCCACGAAAGTGCTGACGACGGATGCATCTCGCCTGGGGTGGGGAGCCCATGTCGATGGGCTTCACACCCAGGGTCTGTGGTCCCTCCAGGAAAAGGATCTGCAGATCAACCTCCTGGAGCTCCGAGCGATCTGGAACGCACTGAAGGCTTTCAGAGATCGGCTGTCCTGCCAAATTATCCAAATTCGGACAGACAATCAGGTTGCAATGTATTACGTCAACAAGCAGGGGGGCACCGGATCTCGCCCCCTGTGTCAGGAAGCCGTCGGTATGTGGCGTTGGGCGTGTCGGTTCGGCATGCTTCTCCAAGCCACGTACCTGGCAGGCGTAAACAACAGTCTGGCCGACAGACTGAGCAGAGTCATGCAACCGCACGAGTGGTCGCTCCATTCCAGAGTGGTACGCAAGATCTTCCGAGAGTGGGGCACCCCCTCGTTGGATCTTTTCGCCTCTCAGACCAACCACAAGCTGCCTCTGTTCTGTTCCAGACTTCAGACACACGGCAGGCTAGCGTCAGATGCCTTTCTCCTTCATTGGGGGACCGGCCTCTTGTATGCTTATCCTCCCATACCTTTGGTGGGGAAGACCTTACTGAAGCTCAAGCAAGACCGCGGCACCATGATTCTGATAGCGCCCTTTTGGCCCCGTCAGATCTGGTTCCCTCTTCTTCTGGAGTTGTCCTCCGAAGAACCGTGGAGATTGGAGTGTTTTCCGACTCTCATTTCGCAGAACGACGGAGCGTTGCTGCACCCCAACCTTCAATCCCTGGCTCTCACGGCCTGGATGTTGAGGGCGTAGACTTCGCTGCGTTGGGTCTGTCTGAGGGTGTCTCCCGGGTCTTGCTTGCCTCTAGGAAGGATTCCACTAAAAAGAGTTACTTTTTCAAGTGGAGGAGGTTTGTCGTTTGGTGTGAGAGCAAGGCCCTAGAACCTCGTTCTTGCCCTGCACAGAACCTGCTTGAATACCTTCTGCACTTATCAGAGTCTGGCCTCAAGACCAACTCAGTAAGGAATCACCTTAGTGCGATTAGTGCTTACCATTATCGTGTGGAAGGTAAAGCCATCTCTGGAGAGCCTTTAGTCGTTCGATTCATGAGAGGCTTGCTTTTGTCAAAGCCCCCTATCAAGCCTCCTACTGTGTCATGGGATCTCAACGTCGTCCTCACCCAGCTGATGAAACCTCCTTTTGAGCCACTGAATACCTGCCATCTGAAGTACTTGACCTGGAAGGTCATTTTCTTGGTGGCAGTTACTTCAGCTCGTAGGGTCAGTGAGCTTCAAGCCCTAGTAGCTCATGCTCCATATACTAAATTTCATCACAACAGAGTAGTGCTCCGCACTCACCCAAAGTTTCTGCCGAAGGTGGTGTCGGAGTTCCATCTTAACCAGTCAATTGTCTTGCCAACATTCTTCCCCAGGCCACATACCCGCCCTGCTGAACGTCAGTTGCACACATTGGACTGCAAGAGAGCATTGGCCTTCTACTTGGAGCGGACACAGCCCAACAGACAGTCCGCCCAATTGTTTATTTCTTTCGACCCTAACAGGCTAGGGGTCGCTGTCGGGAAACGCACCATCTCCAATTGGCTAGCAGATTGCATTTCCTTCACTTACGCCCAGGCTGGGCTGGCTCTTGAGGGTCATGTCACGGCTCATAGTGTCAGAGCCATGGCAGCATCGGTGGCCCACTTGAAGTCAGCCACTATTGAAGAGATCTGCAAGGCTGCGACGTGGTCATCTGTCCACACATTCACATCTCATTACTGCCTCCAGCAGGATACCCGACGCGACAGTCGGTTCGGGCAGTCGGTGTTGCAGAATCTGTTTGGGGTGTAAATCCAACTCCACCCTCCAGGACCCGAATTTATTCTGGTCAGGCTGCACTCTCAGTTAGTTGTTCTTCGTAGGTCAATTTCTGTTGTACCCTCGCCGTTGCGAGGTTTAATTGACCTGGGTTATTGTTTTGAGTGAGCCTGAGAGCTAGGGATACCCCAGTCGTGAGAACAAGCAGCCTGCTTGTCCTCGGAGAAAGGGTATGATACATACCTGTAGCGGTTGTTCTCCGAGGACAGCAGGCTGATTGTTCTCACCTACCCTCCCTCCTCCCCTTTGGAGTTGTGTGTTTCATCTTTTGCTAGTCATTCAACTGGCGGGAGCGGTCGCGCACGGGCGGGAAGACGGCCGCGCATGCGCGGTGGGCGTGCCTTGCGTGCCGACCGTCCCGCGAAGCTTCTTCCGGTTGGTGGGGGCTGCCGCGGACGTCAACCCAGTCGTGAGAACAATCAGCCTGCTGTCCTCGGAGAACAACCGCTACAGGTATGTATCATACCCTATACAGTATGATAGTAAATAAAATATATGTACTGTAGCAGAGCACTCAATATGAAACATAAATACATAAGCGTTAAATACATAAGCGTTAAATACATAACATAAATACATACTGGGACAGACCAAAGGTCCATCAAGCCCAGTATCCTGTTTCCAACAGTGGCCAATCCAGGTCACAAGTACCTGGCAGAAACCTAAATACTACTACTACTACTACTACTTAACATTTCTAGAGCGCTACTAGGGTTACGCAGCGCTGTACAAATTAACAATTAAGGACGGTCCCTGCTCGGAAGAGCTTACAATCTAAAGGACGAAATGTCAAGTTGGGGTAGATAAGTTTTCTGAGAAGAGGTGTAGTGATTAGGAGCCGAAGGCGACATTGAAGAGGTGGGCTTTGAGCATTGATTTGAAGACGGGTAGGGAGGGGGCACGGCGTATGGGCTCAGGGAGTTTGTTCCAGGCATGGGGTGAGGCGAGATAGAAGGGACGGAGCCTGGAGTTGGAGGTGGTGGAGAAGGGTACTGAAAGAAGGGATTTGTCTTGAGAGCGGAGGTTACGGGTAGGGACGTAAGGGGAGATGAGGGTAGAGAGGTACGGAGGGGCAACATTCTATGTAGAACCCCAAAGAGTACCAAGATTCTAGAATTCTAAAGAATAACAAGATTCCATGCAGAATTTCAAAGTGTAGCAACATTCCATGTAGAACCCCAAAGAGTAGCAAGATTCCATTCAGAATCCCAAGTACATAAGTGTTGCCATACTGGGACAGACCAAAGGTCGATCAAGCCCAGCATCCTGTTTCCAACAGTGGCCAATCCAGGTCACAAATACCTGGCTCCTGAGTCTCAAGAACTGACCTAATTCGGCATTCCTCCTCACCAAAAAGTTGAGTTATTTGCCTGCATTGAGCCTATGACCAATGGGGAGATTTACTGGGGGAAAGGACAAGAAGATGCCCAGGACTGGAGCTGAAGTTCCCTGGGGGAGAAGATGTTGAGTCTGGATAGGGAGAGAGCTTCAGTGTTTTCTTAAAGGAAAATAGGCAGTTGGGAGAGTTATTCAATCAGTAATTTCCCTTAGATTCATGGAAGCCAGTGAAAGAAAGTGGTCTTGTAGTAAAGCCTTTAATGACTATCTACTCATTCTACATCTGGGCAAGTTTGGTGCATAACTAAGACCATTCCATGTACCTTATACAGCTCTACATATAGTTTGTCGTCCATTTAGCTACTCATTGTAAGTAGGAATAACCCTGGATAACATGAAAAGCTGTTGCAGGACAAGTAACCAAAGCAAAGCACTGATGTACAGAACTTACCGGTACGTGAGACTCAGGATTGTGTACAGCGAGATGAAGACAATTAACTCCTTGTAAAGTAATTTGTAGATGCTCCCTTTCCATTTGAAGAGTAACTTGGAGAAGCCCCCGAAGCGAGCATTGGCCACTTTGAGCGTATAAGACACCGTCATGTCGCTGAGGTTCGCAGCTTGTACCTGCTTAGAGCAAGAAGAGAACTTTGTGTGGCAGGGGGCACCATGAAAAGTTTCAACTCTCTTCCCCCCCCTGGGTCCCAATCATCTCTACATGATTCTCCTGTATCTGCAGCCATCATTCCCCGGCGGTGATATCACCACTGGACTGCTTGTCTCACAAAGATTGAGGGCCTCGCTCTGGATCCCCCTCCTTCCAGTGAGAGGGGCCGGGAAGCCTAGATTTATTTTTAACTTTAGCTGCCCCAACGCAGGCTGCTAACGTTTGACTTGGACTGAATGATGTGTCATACAGTAGGTGCCAGGCCAGTGTGGGTGTGAGCCCTCTGATATTAGACAGTAATCCCAATCATACTGATATGTTGTTTACAAGCAGCGCATGTTCCTTCCAAAAACCCAGGCCTTGATCTCACATGGTCACCTGCTTGTGACTGAACGTGAATTCCTATACGCCCATAGACAGCAAGCACTAATCTGTAAATTAAAATTTGCCCCATCCACTCCCCTCCCCATACACACACACTAGCTGCCTCCTCCAGAGAGTGGATGCATTAACTGCTCTGCGTCTCATCGACACATTGCACCACATCGCTCCTGAGTCACTACAGGATGGATCCAGCAGGGCAGAAGCAATCTGTATTAGACTCTCTCAGCTCTTCTAGGACAATCTGATGCTCACCTTGAAGGAAACTAGTCCTTAAAATCTAGATATGCTTACCATGCACAATTTAAACTCAGATAAAAAGTTCTTATGAAGATTAACCACAGATGAGGTTGACTAAGAGGGGTTTGGAAGGGGATAATGGCTCTCTCTCTAGAAGAGTAGTACTGTTAGTACGGAGGTAGGAAAAGGTGATTAAACATCATTCAATCAGTAGTGATTTCTCCAGCAATCAGCAAAAAGGACAGTACTGCTCTCCTAGAGAGAGCCATTACCCCCCCCCCCCCTCCCCAAGATCTATTACTCCGTCAAAAGAACTGTTTAGCAAACTGAACATAGGACTCCACAACAGTGGCGTTCCTAGGGGGGCTGACACCCGGGGCAGATCGCTGATGCGCCCTGCCCCCCCCCCCCGGTGCAGTGCGACCCCCCCCCGGTGGAAGGACACCCCCCCCCGGTAAAAGACCCCCCCCCCCCGAGTGCACGCCGCTGGGGGCACCGGTCAGCTTCCTTCGTTTCCATGCTCCCTCTGCCCCGGAACAGGTTACTTATTAGATTGTAAGCTCTTTGAGCAGGGACTGTCTTTCTTCTATGTTTGTGCAGCGCTGCGTATGCCTTGTAGCGCTATAGAAATGCTAAATAGTAGTAGTAGTTACTTCCTGTTCCGGGGCAGAGGGAGCATGGAAACAAAGGAAGCTGACCGGCGCGCGGCACCCCCCCAGCGGTGTGCACCCTGGGCGGATTGCCCCCACCGCCCCCCCTTGGTATGCCACTGCTCCACAAGCGTTCTAGGCTTTTATCTGACTGAAGGGATACGTGGAGGGGCATAATCGAATGGGGTGCCCAAGTTTTCTTGAGGTTGTCCTTGCAGGACGTCCCCGCGAAGAGGCGGGGAAACCCGTATTATTGAAACAAGATGGGCGGCCATCTTTTGTTTCGATAATACAGTCAGGGACTCCCAAATCTCAACATTTAGGTTGACCTTAGAGATGGTCGCCCCTGATTTTCGGCCATAATAGAAACCGAGGACGCCAATGTCAGAAATGACCAAATCCAAGCCATTTGGTCATGGAAGGAGCCAGCATTCGTAGTGCACTGGTCCCCCTCACATGCCAGGACACCAACCGGGCACCCTAGGGGGCACTGCAGTGGACTTCACAAATTGCCCCCAGATGCATAGCTCCCTTATCTTGTGTGCTGAGCCCCCCCAAAACCTACTCCCCACAACTGTACACCACTACCATAGCCCTTAGGGATGAATGGGGGCACCTAGATGTGGGTACAGTGGGTTTGTGGTGGGGTTTGGAGGGCTCACACTTACCACCACAAGTTTAACAGGTGGGGGGGATGGGCCTGGGTCCGCCTGCCTGAAGTGCACTGCACCCACTAAAACTGCTCCAGGGACCTGCATACTGCTGAGATGGAGCGGGGTATGATATTTGAGGCTGGCATAGAGGCTGGAACAAATATTAAATTTTTTTTTAGGGTGGGAGGAGGTTAGTGACCACTGGGGGGAGTAGGGGGAGGTCATCCCCGATTCCCTCCGGTGGTCGTCTGGTCATTTAGGGCACATTTTTGTGGCTTGGTCGTAAGAAAAAAGAACCAAGTAAAGTCGGTCAAGTGTTCGTCATGGACGCCTTTCTTTTTTCCATTATCAGCCGAGGACGCCCATGTGTTAAGCACGCCCCAGTCCCGCCTTCGCTATGCTTCTGACACGCCCCTGTGAACTTTGGTCATCCCTGCGACAGAAAGCAGTTGAGGATGCCCAAAATCGGCTTTCGATTATGCCAATTAGGGCAACCCTGGGAGAAGGACGCCCATCTCCCGATTTGTGTCGAAAGATGGGCGCCCTTCTCTTTCGAAAATAAGCCTGATAGTAACATAGTAAATGACGACAGTTAAAGACCTGAACGATCCATCCAGTCTGCCCAACAAGATAGACTCATTTTACATGGTATGTGATACTTTATACCCAAATTTGATTTGTCCTTACCATTCTCAGGGCACAGACCGTAGAAGTCTACCCAGCACTGTTCTTGTACTAAGTTCTGAAGCTAAAGTCGTAGCCCCTTAAATTTACACTCCAGCCCATCCCTTATCTATTCAGTCACGATCAGGGCGTAGACCGTAGAGGTCTGCCCAGCACCGGTTTTGCTTCCCAATTACCAGGGTTGCCACCCAATCTCTGCTAAGATTCCATGGAGTCATTCCTTCTAAACGGGATAAAGTGACACCGTAGAAATTTGTAGAAAAATTAGCTACATGAATAGTCTGTGGAATGATACAGGTAAAATAACACCCGCATGGAAACAGAAAACTAAATGTGAATTTTATTCAGACCTCATTTGCCAACATAACACACTAGAATCAATGCCTTAGAGTAACAATTAATGTACAAATAAGTGGGGAAAGCAGGTGGAGCATAGCTCATGGAATTCTTCCCAACTCCTCTGTGTATATATCTCTGTCTTTGATTTAGAGGAGAGACAAGGGGGATAGTTTGAATAGACCGTTTCCCAAAGATTCCATTGGTGTGGAAAGAATAATAAAGTGAAACTACATGTAGTAATATATCAAAGCACTAGATGTCACTGTCAACAGATAAATGTTATGGTTTAGCCACACTCTGCCGGATTCTATATATCGCACCTAGCGTTCCACTCTGAAATCTAAGCGTATTCCATAACAATGTGCTTAACGTAATTGGCTTAACAAGCCAATCAGTGTTTTTAACAGCACTTAACAAGCAATAATGAGTACTAATGGCAATAATTAGAATTAATGCGCATAACTCACTAAGCGTATTCTGTAATGAACTGCACCTAAATTCTAAAGTGTGCAGTTCAAAAGGGGCATGGGCTATGGGTGGGGAAATGGGCGTTACTTGGGCATTCCCAAATTTAGGCGCATTGTTATAAAATATTGCCCAATCCACGTAAATCTAGGTGCAGGGATTTATGCCACATTTTCATTAGTGTAAATGGAAGCGCATAGTTGTAGGTGCTGGGATATCAAGTGAGCATATTCTATATACCGTGCCTAAGCGGAAATGTTTTCCATGTAAATTTTTTAAACGACATCAGGGGCACAGCCAGACTTCGGCGGGAGGGGGGTCCAGAGCCCGAGGTGAAGGGGCATATTTTAGCCCCCCCCAGGCTTCTATTTCTGTGAGTCTGACGTCCTGCCGAGATTGGGGGGGGGGGTTAGATTCCCCAGGCCTGTCCTTGAAGGGGGGCCTGGCAGACCCAGTGGCATGGGAGGCCTGGGCCCCTCCACTTTGGGTCAGGCCCATCCAACTGCAGTACTTTGAATGGCTGGCAGGGATGCCCAGGCCCTGCTAACCAAATAGCTCTAAAGCCCAAACCTCCCCTGGTGTAAGGAGTCTGCAGCATGCTTTCTAGCAGCCGAAGCCGGCACTCCGCACATGCTCAGTTCACATGCATGAACTGAGCATGTACGAGGAGAGCCAGCATCAGTGTTTAGACAGCATGCTGCCGACTTCCTTACACCAGGGGAGGTTCAGGCCGCAAAGCTATTTGACTGGCCAGGCTTGGGCATCCCCACCAGCAACATAGTAACATAGTAGATGACGGCAGAGAAAGACCTGCACGTTCCAGCCAGTCTGCCCAACAAGATAACTCATATGTGCTACTTTTTGTGTATACCTTACCTTGATTTGTAACTGTCATTTTCAGGGCACAGACCGTAGAAGTCTGCCCAGCACTAGCCCCGCCTCCCACCACCGGCTCTGCCACCCAATCTACGCTAAGCTTCTGAGGATCCATTCCTTCTGAGCAGGATTCCTATATGTTTATCCCATGCATTTTTGAATTCCATTACCGTTTTTATGTCCACCACCTCCCTTGGGGGCATTCCAAGTATCCACCACTCTCTCCGTGAAAAAATATTTCCTGACATTTTTCTTGAGTCTGCCCCCCTTCAATCTTATTTCATGTCCTCTAGTTCTACCGCCTTCCCATCTATGGAAAAGGTTCATTTGCTGATTAATACCTTTCAAATATTTGAATGTCTGTATCATGCCACCCCTGTTTCTCCTTTCCTCCAGGGTATACATGTTCAGGTCAGCAAGTCTCTCCTCATACGTCTTGTAACGCAAATCCCATACCATTCTTGTAGCTTTTCTTTGCATCGCTTCAATTCTTTTTACATCCTTAGTAAGATACGGCCTCCAAACCTGAACACAATAGTCCAAGTGGGACCTCACCATCGACTTATACAGGGGCATTAAAACCTCTTTTCTTCTGCTGGTCACACCTCTCTCTATACAGCCTAGCAACCTTCTAGTTACGGCCACTGCCTTGTCACACTGTTTCGTTGCCTTCAGATCCTCAGATACTATCACCCCAAGATCCCTCTCCCCATCTGTACATATCAAACTCTCACCGCCTAACACATACGTCTCCCAAGGATTTCTACACTCTAAGTGCATTGCTTTGCATTTCTTCACATTGAATTTTAATTGCCAAACCTTAGACCATTCTTCTAGCTTCCTCAGATCCTTTTTCATATTTTCCACTCCCTCCCAGGTGTCCACTCTGTTACAAATCTTAGTATCATCCGCAAAAAGGCATACTTTACTACTACTACTACTACTACTATTTAGCATTTCTATAGCGCTACAAGGCATACGCAGCGCTGCACAAACATAGAAGAAAGACAGTCCCTGCTCAAAGAGCTTACAATCTAATAGACAAAAAATAAATAAAGTAAGCAAATCAAATCAATTAATGTGAACGGGAAGGAAGAGAGGAGGGTAGGTGGAGGCGAGTGGTTACGAGTCAAAAGCAATGTTAAAGAGGTGGGCTTTCAGTCTAGATTTAAAGGTGGCCAAGAATGGGGCAAGACGTAGGGGCTCAGGAAGTTTATTCCAGGCGTAGGGTGCAGCGAGACAGAAGGCGCGAAGTCTGGAGTTGGCAGTAGTGGAGAAGGGAACAGATAAGAAGGATTTATCCATGGAGCGGAGTGCACGGGAAGGGGTGTAGGGAAGGACGAGTGTGGAGAGATACTGGGGAGCAGCAGAGTGAGTACATTTATAGGTTAGTAGAAGAAGTTTGAACAGGATGCGAAAACGGATAGGGAGCCAGTGAAGGGTCTTGAGGGGTAGTATGAGTAAAGCGACCCTGGCGGAAGATGAGACAGGCAGCAGAGTTTTGAACGGACTGGAGAGGGGAGAGGTGACTAAGTGGGAGGCCAGCAAGAAGCAGATTGCAGTAGTTTAAACGAGAGGTGACAAGGGTGTGGATGAGGGTTTTGGTAGAATGCTCGTAAAGAAAGGGGCGGATTTTACAGATGTTGTAAAGAAAGAAACGACAGGTCTTGGCAATCTGCTGGATATGAGCAGAGAAGGAGAGAGAAGAGTCAAAGATGACCCCAAGGTTTCGAGCTGAGGAGACAGGGAGAATGAGAGAGCCATCAACAGAAATAGAAAACGGGGGGAGATGGGAGGTTGGTTTGGGGGGGAAAATGAGAAGCTCGGTTTTGGTCATATTTAATTTCAGGTGGCGTTGAGACATCCAGACAGCAATGTCAGACAAGCACGCTGGAACTTTGGTTTGGATGCAAGGCGAGATATCAGGGGTAGAAAGGTAGATTTGGGAGTCATCAGCATAGAGATGGTAGGAAAAGCCATGGGATGAGATTAATGAACCAAGGGAAGAAGTGTAGATAGAAAAGAGGAGGGGACCAAGAACAGAACCCTGAGGTACGCCGACAGGCAGAGGGATAGAAGTAGAAGAGGATCCACCAGAGTGAACACTAAAGGTGCGGAGGGAGAGGTAGGAAGAGAACCAGGAAAGGACAGAGCCCTGGAATCCAAGTGAGGACAGGGTATCGAGAAGTATGCTGTGATCGACAGTGTCAAAAGCAGCGGAAAGATCAAGAAGAATGAGGATGGAATATTGACCTCTGGATTTAGCCAGTAATAGGTCATTGGAGACTTTAGTAAGCGCAGTTTCGGTTGAGTGGAGAGGGCGAAAACCAGATTGTAGTGGGTCAAGAATAGCATGTGAGGAGAGAAAATCAAGGCAGCGGCGGTGAACAGCACGCTCAAGTAATTTGGAGAGAAAAGGAAGGAGGGAGATGGGTCGGTAATTAGAGGGACAAGTAGGGTCGAGTGAAGGCTTCTTAAGGAGAGGAGTGACCACAGCATGTTTAAAGGCAGCAGGGACAGTCACAGTGGAAAGTGAGAGGTTGAGAATGTGACAGATAAAAGGAATAAGAGCAGGAGAGATGGCATTAAGAAGGTGGGTGGGAATGGGATCAGAGGAACAGGTGGTACATTTTGAGGAAGAAAGGAGAAGTGTAGTTTCCTCAATAGTAACTTCAGGAAAGGAGGAAAGAGAATGAGGGGAAGGAGAGAGAGGGGAACGGACTAGTGGAGGGAGAGGTGGTGAGGTAGAGAAAGCAAGGTTTATCTTTTGAACCTTGTTGTGAAAGAATTCAGCAAGGGTCTGAGGAGATAATGAAGGGGGAGTTGGGGGAGGGGGCACCTTGAGGAGAGAGTTGAATGTGGTGAAGAGAAGTTGAGGATTAGAGCCAAGAGAGTTGGTCAGTTGGATATAATAATCCTGTTTGGCACGTAAAAGAGCAGATTGGAAGGAGGTCAGCATGAACTTAAAGTGTAAGAAATCAGCAAGAGCCCGAGATTTCCGCCAGAGGCGTTCGGCGGAGCGGGTACAGGAACGTAGGTAGCGGATATTAGAAGTCAGCCAAGGTTGGGGTTTACTTTACTTTCTAACCCTTCGGTAATGTCACTCACAAATATATTGAACAGAATCGGCCCCAGCACCGATCCCTGAGGCACTCCACTACTCACCTTTCCCTCATCCAAGTGAATTCCATTAACCACCACCCTCTGGCGTCTTTCCGTCAACCAGTTCCTAATCCAGTTCACCAGGTCCTATCTTCAGTCTGTCAAGTTTATTCAAGAGCCTCCTGTGAGGAACTGTGTCAAATGCTTTGCTGAAATCTAAGTAGATTACGTCTATAGCATGTCCATGATTCAATTCTCCGGTCACCCAGTCAAAGAATTCAATGACATTCGTTTGGCACGATTTACCTTTGTAAAACCATGTTGTCTCTGATCTTGCAACTTATTGGCTTCCAGGAAATTCACTATCCTTTCCTTCAGCATGGCTTCCATTACTTTTCCAATAACCGAAGTGAGGCTTACCGGCCTGTAGTTTCCAGCTTCTTCCCTATCACCACTTTTGTGAAGAGGAACCACCTCCGCCGTTCTCCAATCCCTCGGAACCTCTCCCGTCTCCAAGGATTTATTAAACAAATCTTTAAGAGGACCCGCCAGAACCTCTCTGAGCTCCCTCAGTATTCTAGGGTGGATCCCGTCCGGCCCCATGGCTTTGTCCACCTTTAGCTTTCCAAGTTGTTGATACACACTCTCTTCCGTGAACGGTGCTTTATCCACTCCATTCTCAGGTGTACTTTTGCCAGTCCCTCGCGGTCCTTCTCCAGGATTTTCCTCTGTGAACAGAACAAAAGTATCTATTTAGCAAATTTGCTTTTTCTTCATCATTTTCCACATAGCGGTTCGCAGTATCTTTTAGTCTCACAATTCCCTTTTTAGTCATTCTCCTTTCACTAATATACCTGAAGAAATTTTTGTCACCCCTCCTTACATTTCTAGCCATTTGTTCTTCCGCTTGCGCCTTCGCCAGATGTACCTCTCTCTTGGCTTCTTTCAGTTTCATCCGGTATTCCTCTCCATGTTCCTCTTCTTGAGTTTTTCTGTATTTCTGGAACGCCAACTCTTTAGCCTTTATTTTCTCAGCCACTTGCTTGGAGAACCATATCGGTTTCCTTTTTCTCTTGCTTTTATTTACTTTCCTTACATAAAGGTTCGTGGCCCTATTTATAGCTTCTTTCAGCCTGGACCACTGTCCTTCCACTTCTTGTACTTCCTCCCGTCCCATCAGCTCCTTCCTCAGGTATTCCCCCATTTTACTAAAGTCAGCATGTTTGAAATCCAGGACTTTCAGTTTTGAGTGGCCGCTCTCCAAAGGTAACAATTTTAATGGGGGGAGGGGGAATGGAGTCGGGGAGAGAACAAAAAGGAATGGGTGGCCACAGAGTCCCCCCACCATGGGCTACTGGCTACGCCCCTGCATTTGGTGCAGAAGGGGGGGCCTCTAAGAATATTTGCCCAGGCCTGCTTTGAGTAATTAGAATTGCTAATATTGCTTTTTTCTGTATATATATAACTAGTCTTCTTGATTGTGATCCCCACTAAGCTGGTTTTCAGTTTCCAGCGGAATATAAGCATTGTCACTTAACCCTCTATTGCCCAGGTACAAAATAAGTACCTGTATATAATATATATAACTATTCAAAGTTGTCAAAACGCATACGGATTGTGAAAAATTGCAGGAAGACCTTAGGAAACTGGAAGACTTAGGCATCCAAATGGCCGCCATTTTATCATCCACGTTGCAGAGCTTTTTTTTCACCCTCCGAAGAGATTTTGTTGCCATGTGACTCTGAGAAGAGGTAAGAAATTTGTCCAGACAATACTGCTGACCCGATGCAGAATGAAAAATCCCACTGGGTGTAAGGAAATCTCCAAAATTTTTCATTTAGAGTGGGGAGCCCCCTGAGTGCAGCAGGAACATATCTGCTCTGCTCAAAGCATCACGTGATCTCTCTGATGGTAGGATATGTAATAAGACTACAAATCCCTCCTATCCTGTAGTTCCCTGTAATAGGCTCTTTCAGAGCACATGTCTTATGGAACTCTTTCTATTGGTTTGCCTTAAGTCTCTCTCCATCAGGTCTGTAAGAGTTAGTCTGCAGCATATCTCCTCTGTGAACTGAAACTGCTTATGCTGTATGTTGCTGTATGACCCCTTCAGACTACTGTGACTCTTTTAAGATTTTATCATGGTAAAACTATAAAGAGCATCTCTATTCAGCGTGCAGGTGAATTTCTCCCAGCCTCTTTTGCTAGAGAGAGAGCTGGTTGAGAACAGACTCCCAGTTTGCAAGGCAAAAACTCTTGTACAGCACGTCTGAACTGTAAGTTAATTTTCCTTGTTTGATTACTGCATTAAAAAAGATTTTTGCTCAAGAGTTCTGAGTCTTCTCATATACTCTGGTTTAAACTGAAAGCCAATCACCCAGTGAGAGGGCAGAACAATGATATATCTTACGAACTCCAGAGGGAAGCTCTCGTTGGCACAATGCAAGTACTATAGCGAGCGTTAGCAGTACATTTGAGATACATGTTCTGGCTTAGGTGTGAGGTTCATGGTATGCACTAAACTAACCCGTGTGGACGCATTAACACCAAGTTCACACCAGCCCGATAAAAAAAACTATTATGCACTTCCAGCTCTGGTTACACAACATAGCGTATACCAACCCTGATAAAATACAATTATACAACCCTCTCAATCCTGCTAACACACACTCATACACCCAGCCCTGGTAACACTCCAATCCTACTAACACACTCCCATACCCCCAGCCCTGATAAAATACAATAACACCCTCCCAATTCTGCTATCACGCCCACATACTTTTCTACCATTACACCCTCCAAACCTACTAACACATACTCATATGCCCTGCCCTGATGGAAGAACATTACACCCTCCCAACCCTACTAACACACCGTCATATACCAACTCTGATAAAGCATTATTACACCCTCCCAATCCTGCTAACACATTGTCAAGCACCCAACCCTGATAAAACACAATAACACTCTCCAACCGTCATAAAATACCCACATACACCCAACCCTGATGAAACATCATAATACCCTCCACTCCTACTAACACACCCTCATGCACCACCCAGCCCTGATAAAACACAATAACAACCTCCAAACTTACTAGCATACCCTCATACACCCAACCCTGATAAAACACAATAACACCCTCCAACCTTACTAACATACCCTCATACACCCAACCCTGATAAAACACAATAACAACCTCCAAACTTACTAGCATACCCTCATATACCCAACCCTGATAAAACACAATAACACTCTCCAACCTTACTAACATACCCTCATACACCCAACCCTAATGAAGCACCATTAAATCCCCTAATGCTGCTAAAATCTCCTCATACACCCAGCCGTGTTAACATACCATTCTACCCTCCAACCCTACTAACACACCCTCATACAACAGTCCAGTCCTTTCCCAGGATTGCTAAGACATTATAACACGCGCACAGGGCAAACATTTCCATTTGTTTTGGTTCAAGTGGCCTTATGTCCCAGTTATTGGATAGTTTTCCAGTTCATTTCATAGATACAGACGTTCAAATACTTGAAAGGTATTAATCCGCAAAAAAATCTTTTCCGGAGATGGGAAGGTGGTAGAACGAGAGGACATGAAATGAGATTGAAGGGGGGCAGACTCAAGAAAAATGTCAGGAAGTATTTTTTCACGGAGAGGGTGGTGGATGCTTGGAATGCCCTCCCGCGGGAGGTGGTGGAAATGAAAACGGTAACGGAGTTCAAACATGCGTGGGATAAACATAAAGGAATCCTGTGCAGTAGGAATGGATCCTCAGAAGCTTAGCCGAAATTGGGTGGCGGAGCAGGTGGGGGAAGAGAGGTTGGTGGTTGGGAGGCGAGAATAGTGGAGGGCAGACTTATACGGTCTGTGCCAGAGCCGGTGATGGGAGGCGGGACTGGTGGTTGGGAGGCGGGAAATACTGCTGGGCAGACTTGTACGGTCTGTGCCCTGAAAAAGGCAGGTACAAATCAAGGTAAGGTATACACATATGAGTTTATCTTGTTGGGCAGACTGGATGGACCATGCAGGTCTTTTTCTGCCGTCATCTACTATGTTACTATCCAGCTTATAATTGAAAAAGAAAAACGCCTATATTGCGACCCAAATCGGGAGATAGACGTTTATCTCACAAAAACGAATAAAGCGGTATAATCAAAAGCCGAATTTGGACGTTTTCAACTGCACTCCGTTGCGGATGCGGACAAAGTTGATGGGGGCGTGTCAAAGGCATGGTGAAGGCAGAACTGGGGCGTGGTTATCGGCCGATCAGAGATAGGCACCTTTCGCCGATAATGGAAAAAAAATATGCGTTTTTAGCGAGAATTTAGGGCACTTTTCCTGGACCCTGTTTTTCCACGAATAGGGCCCCAAAAAGTGCCCTAAATGACCAGATGACCACTGAAGGGAGTCGGGGATGACCTCCCCTGACTCCCCCAGTGGTCACAAACCCCCTCCCACCACAAAAATATGCCGTTTCACAACTTTTTATGTTCACCCTCAAATGTCATACCCACCTCCCTGGCAGCAGTATGCAGGTCCCTGGAGCAGTTGTTAGGGGGTGCAGTAGACTTCAGGCAGGTGGACCCAGGCCCATCCCCCCCCTACCTGTTACAATTGTACTGCTTAATGCTTATTAATCGTCCAACCCCCCCCCAAACCCACTGTACCCACATGTAGGTGCCCCCCTTCACCCCTTAGGGCTATAGTAATGGTGTAGACTTGTGGGCAGTGGGTTTTGAGGGGGATTTGGGGGGCTCAACACACAAGGGAAGGGTGCTATGCACCTGGGAGCTCTTTTACCTTTTTTTTTGTTTTTGTAAAAGTGCCCCCTAGGGTGCCCGGTTGGTGTCCTGGCATGTGAGGGGGACCAGTGCACTACGAATCCTGGCCCCTCCCACGAACAAATGCCTTGGATTTATTCGTTTTTGAGCTGGGCGCTTTCATTTTCCATTATCACTGAAAAAAACGCCCAGCTCACAAATTGTCGAATAAAACATGGACGTCTATTTTTTCCCAAAGTACGGTTCGGTCCGCCCCTTCACGGACCCGTTCTCGGAGATAAACGCCCATGGAGATAGACGTTTTCGTTCAATTATGCCCCTCCACGTATGTTACTATTCCTTTTAAAAAACATTTTTAATGCATCTTAAATTGGTTTAGGAAGCACTAAATTCATTTATTTATTTATTGCACTTTATATACAATGATAGAACAAAGTACATTTTTTTCAAACACACTAATGAACCGCTCTTTAAGAAGTGCACATCCCTAGCTGTAGCTGCTCTGATAACACACCATAACAGCTTCCCTGCGCTGAAAACACTGCATCTCACTTACAGTTAGTAATAAGTGTTAGAAATAGGTAAACAAGGACACCCTCTCTTTCCCAGCTCTGGTCACCTTGCTGTCACTGTGTACCGGGTAGAGAATGACACGGGAACGGAGACAGAGCCCGCAGGGATGGGGCAGGGACAGATCCCAGGGGGACGGGGCAGAGATAGGGACAGAGCCTGTGAGGATGGGAACAAACTTTGTCCCCGTGTCACTTTCTACTTTGAAGCCTGTTAATGAACTGGACGGTTATTTATGTTTGATTGATGCAGACAATATTTTTATTTGTTAGAAAACAAGCAAACCTGCTGGCCACAGGTAGCAAACTTTGCATGGGGGATCCTGTACATCTTCTAAGAAGACAACTTCTATTCCAGGAAGGACTGCGGAAGACAGGAGAGCTAGACTGAATCCTGTAATTGTTGATGACTTCTTTATTCATCCACAGATTAAAAAGTCATAACAGTGCTTCACAGAGCATATTTCTCCCCTCTAGGGCATACAGAACGGGTTGTATTTTGTACTCCTGGACATTTTAACAGGGTGGATTAGTATTCCTTGGGGTAGTGAAGTCAGCTATTGTTGGGGTTGGAAGGGTAGAGGGTGGTGGTGGTGGGAGGGTTATTATAGCTGCTAGTTATTATTTTCTAGTTGTAATTTATACACAACAGTTGCACAGCATATTGTTCCTTTTAATAATTTAATACAAAGACTTAAATATAAAATCATAAGTGTTCGAGGCTTCTGCAGATGAGAAAAGAGCCCACGGGGATGGGACGTGGACAGAACCTGCGGGGACGGAGACGGGGCCTGTGGGGACGAGACGGGGATAGAGACAGAACCCATGGGAATGGGTACAAATTTTATCCTGGTGTCATTCTCTAGTGTTGGGTTCAGATAGCTTTCCCTGTCTCAGGAATTTGAAATTCAGTGACTGGTTAATCTGGTGCTCAGGGGAAACCCACAAGACCTGCTTTTGGAAAGAGAAATGGGCCATGGGATTAAAGTCCTACTGCTGTGTTGGTCCACTTTATAGGTATTAAACAGAAATAAAGGTGATAACTGTTTTATCAGATTAACTTTCTTTAGCTTTGCAAAGGCAGAATCTTTTTCCTCCAGTCAGGACAGTATGAACAAAAGATGACGCTATCAGTCTATGGAAGTGAGACATAAGGAGTGGCCTAATGGTTGCAGATCTGGGGCAACTGGCCGGGTTCGATTCCTGCTGCCGCCTGACAGTCAACAGTGGCTTGAGATTCTGGAGACCCAGGTTCAATTCCCTCTGTGCGACCCTGGGCAAGTCACTTACCTCTCCATTGCCCCAGGTACAATATATAGCTTAGACTGTGAACCCACTAGGGACCTTGCAGATCAGCAATGCGGCCGCGCAGGCTTCTGTTTCTGTGATCTGATAGGAAACTCAGATCTCAAATATCAAAATATTTCATCATCTTAACTCTAAAGGTCTTACATTCCTGGACTGTTTTAAAATTTCCTGTCAGGTCCCTGGTTCTGAAAAATGCTCAGCCAGAGAGATGTCACCTTGGTTTGTCCTGGGGACAATGTCCTGTGACAGCAATGAACCTCACTGCTAAGTCAAGGTATGTGCAACCTGACGGTTTGCTTTGTGGTGTCTGCTGTGAGACCTGTGTGAGCTGATTCCTGGCTTCAGCATCGCTCCTGTCTGCCTTTCTACCGTTCTGCACCTGTCTTCCCTGGCTTGTCCTGTAGATTTTATGAACTGTGTGGCTGTTTTATATACTGACTGCTTTGTCCCCTCTTTCTGTTCTGGACAGTTTGATCAGTGGCCTCAGAAGCTGACAGAGCCCCCTCCCCACACAAGGAGCTGTTTCCTACCTTCCTCCTCACCTGAGTGGATTTGCTGGTCCCTCTGGGTGGAAAAGGGGAACTTCCTCAGTACTGCCTTTAAATACTGCCTGGAGGAACCATAAACTGCAGGCATCAGACTGATTTATAGAGGTCTCCAAAAAGGGAAACAGGCAAGGTTCACACACACAAAGGTGTGAACACATTGACACAGACATGTGCATGGGACATACACAGATGTACACAGGAGCAAGCAAATCCAATAGAAACACACAGGTGCATGTAGACGCACACATCAAAACTGATATACAATGACAAACACATGTGCAAACTGACAAACACACAGGTACACACATACACCAACAATGTGTGTGTGTGTGTGTGTGTGTCAGTGTATATCAAACAGACAGATACAGGAGGACAAAGTTTGTCCCTGTCCCCGCCCCTTCTCCGAGGGTTCTATCTTCATCCCTGCCCATCCCTGCAAGTTCTGTCTCTGACCCATCCCCATGTTCTCTGTCCTCATTTGCAGAAGCCTCAAACACTTATGATTTTATATTTAAATCTTTTTATTAAAGTATAAAAAGGAACAATATGCTGTGCAACTGTTGTTTATAAATCACAAATAGAAAACAATGATAACAACGAGCAACTAGAATAACCCTCCTCACCACCACCCTCTACCCTTCCAACTCCAACAATAGTTGACTTCTACTATCCCAAGGAATCCTAATCCACTCTGTTAAATTGTCCAGGAGTACAAAATACAACCCATTCTGTATGCCCTAGAGGGGAGAAATATGCCCTGTGAAGCACTGTTATGATTTTTTAATCTGTGGATGAATAAAGAAGTCATCAACAACCTCAGGATTCAGTCTGGCTCTCCTGTCTTCCACAGTCCCTCCTGCAATAGAAGATATCTTCTTAGATGTGCTGGTAGCAGGATGTGCAGGATCCCCCATTCAAATTTTGCTAGTTGTGGCCAGCATGTTTGCTGGTTTTTCAAAAAATTCAAAATATCATTATCTGATTCAATCTACTACTACTACTACTACTATTTAGCATTTCTATAGCGCTACAAGGCGTACGCAGCGCTGCACAAACATAGAAAAAAGACAGTCCCTGCTCAAAGAGCTTACAATCTAATAGACAAAAAATAAAGTAATCAAATCAATTAATGTATACAGGAAGGAGGAGAGGAGGGTAGGTGGAGGCAAGTGGTTACAAGTGGTTACGAGTCAAAAGCAATGTTAAAGAGGTGGGCTTTCAGTCTAGATTTAAAGGTGGCCAGGGATGGTGCAAGACGTAGGGGCTCAGGAAGTTTATTCCAGGCGTAGGGTGCAGCGAGACAGAAGGCGCGAAGTCTGGAGTTGGTAGTAGTGGAGAAGGGAACAGATAAGAAGGATTTATCCATGGAGCGGAGTGCACGGGAAGGGGTGTAGGGAAGGATGAGTGTGGAGAGATACTGGGGGGCAGCAGAGTGAGTACATTTATAGGTTAGTAGAAGAAGTTTGAACAGGATGCGAAAACGGATAGGGAGCCAGTGAAGCGACTTGAGGAGAGGGGTAGTATGAGTAAAGCGACCCTGGCGGAAGACAAGATGGGCAGCAGAGTTTTGAACCGATTGGAGAGGGGAGAGGTGACTAAGTGGGAGGCAAGCAAGAAGCAGATTTCAGTAGGCTAAACGAGAGGTGACAAAGGTGTGGATGAGGGTTTTGGTAGAGTGCTCGGAAAGAAAGGGGCGGATTTTACGGATGTTGTAAAGAAAGAAACGACAGGTCTTGGCAATCTGCTGGATATGAGCAGAGAAGGAGAGAGAAGAGTCAAAGATGACCCCAAGGTTTTGAGCTGAGGAGACAGGGAGAATGAGAGAGCCATCAACAGAAATAGAAAACGGGGGGAGCGGGGAGGTGGGTTGGGGGGGGGGGGGAAATAACAGTCCAGTTCATTAACAGGTTTCAAAGTAGAAAATGACACGGGGACAAAGTTTGTTCCCATCCCCTCAGGCTCTGTCCCCATCTTTGTCCCCATGGTTACTGCGGGTCCTCGTACCCATGTCATTCTCTAGTACACACGCACAAGACACACTGTCACTGTGATATATACACTGACACACACACTAACTAAGAAACACACAGGTACACACACACTGACAAATACACAGGAACACGTGTACGCACCTACTGACAATCTGATATATACTGACAAATTCACAGGTACACACATAAGTACATACCAACACTGATATACAGTGATGCACACATACACACACACACACATGCACAGATACATATCCCAGCCCCTGCCAAGTGGAGTATCTTATCTTCTCTGCTTCTTACGCCAGAGGGAACGGGAGATTGTGTGTGTAATTGTGTGAGCACCACCCTCTAGACTCCATATAGAGAGCCCAAAATTTGGATGTGGATCCCAGATCCAGCCATAAACTAATTAGTCAATTAATGATTGACCTTAACAAGCATTTAACTGGCAGTAATTAGGATCTATGCGCAGATCTGCCTTACCCCTATTCTATAACATGCCCCTCCTAAATTTCATAGCTTGTGACTCCAAAGAGGGTGTTGGCTATGAGAGGGACATGGGTGGTCCTAGAAATTAGGCGTGGTTATAGGACACATGCATGTGCATGCCCAACCCCATGAGACAAGCCTTTGGCACAAAATGCACACGAAGCTAATATTCTGTAAAAGTCCTTCTGCGCAGACCGACCCTTACAGAATGCCAGCTTAGCGCAGATCATCCCGGTATCATTTAATGAATCTGGCCCCATATGTCTATATGTCAACAAGTCTCTCTGTACGTGTGGGTCTGTATCTGTTGATCTGTTTGACTGTGGGGCTCATTTTCAAAGCCAAAAAGTTAATGTGGGCCCCTAGAGGCCATAGGTGCCAGACTAGCGCCTGTGTTTGCCTGCATTGACCAGCGTTTACATCAAGCTCTTTCTCTGGCCATCTTTAAATCTAGGCTAAAATCCCACCTTTTAGAGGCTGTTTTTAACTCCTAACCCCTATTCACTTGTTCAGTGCCCATGACTGTTTTATGATTACCACCTTAAGTAATTCCCTTATCCCTTATTTGTCCCGTTTGTCTTGCTTAGATTGTAAGCTGTCGAGCAGGGACTGTCTCTTCATGTTCAGTGTACAGCACCTGCGTACGTCTAGTAGCGCTATAGAAATGATAAGTAGTAGTAGTAGTAGTCTTTGGGCTTCTGGAATCATGTTACTCTTTGAGATTCTGCGCAGAAGCTACTCTTTGTCCTTATACCTTATTTGTCCTGTTTGCCTTGATACGTCGAGCAGGGACTGTCTCTTACATGTTCAGTGTACAGCACTGCATATGTCTAGTAGCGCTATAGAAATAATAAGTAGTAGTCTTTGGGATTCCGGAATCTTGCTACTCTTTGGGATTCTGCACAGAATCTTGCTACTCTTTGGGATTCCGGAATCTTGCTACTCTTTGGGATTCTGCACAGAATCTTGCTATTCTTTGGGATTCTGGAATCTTGCTACTCTTTGGGATTCTTCAGAGAATCTTGCTACTCTTTGGGATTCCGGAATCTTGCTACTCTTTGGAATTCTGCACAGAATCTTGCTACTCTTTGGGATTCCGGAATCTTGTTAGTCTTTGGAATTCTGCAGAGAACCTTGCTACTCTTTGGGATTCTGCATGGAATCTTGCTACTCTTTGGGATTCTGCATGGAATCTTGCTACTCTTTGTCCTCATCCCTTGTCCTTTTTGTCTGTCCTGGTTAGATTGTAAACTCTGTCGAGCAGGGACTGTCTCTCTTACATGTCCAATGTACAGCGCTGCATACGTCTAGTAGTGCTATAGAAATGATAAGCAGTAGTAGTAATGTTCAGAGGCCTGGAGCACAGGAACAAATGAGCACAGGAAGGAACAGCACAATGAGCCTGCAAATGTATGCTCATGAGGTCATTTGCTATTCCTCCCCAATGCTCAGCGCACAGTGTGCCAAAGAAGTTCGCTCTTTCTGCTGTAAACCCTACGCCAGCTCCGAGTTGGCGTTAGGGTTGTGCCGAGCTGAGGTGAGTTCCCCAACACCAGAGAAAAGCTTAACACTGGACTGACCAAGCAAAACCCAAAGCTGCACCACAGGAGGGAAGGGAGCCAGGGCTGGGAACAGCAGCAGAAGACGGGCAGCAGAGAGGGAGGGACACTGTATCCTTTCTACATTGTAAGGCACACATTCACCCGCTTCAGATCAGGGCCCAGCACTTCTTCCTCCCTCTGGCATTCTGGGCCCCACAGCTGTGCTTGATCGCATATATGCCAGACACTATCCTAATGCTCAATGCTATAAGCAAGCCTATATTTGCATCTCGTTAGTATTGAGCATTAGGGAATTATTCTACTACGCTGTTCCGGCATTATTTCTCCACTGCTCTTCAGTACAGCGCCAGAGTTTTAAGCATCTGGGCTTTAGACTTACAAAGTTCCACGAGCTACAATGGGGCTCATTTTCAAAAGAGAAAAACATCCAAAAGTGGAAGAAATCTCACAAAATCATCCAAATTGGTATTTTCAAAACCAGTTTTTAGATGTTTTTCTATGAAGTCCGTCATAAGTGCGTTCAAATCACAAGGGGGCGTGTCAGGGGCACGTTAAGGGCAGGTTCTGGGTGTTTTTTCTGCCATAATGGAACAAAAAAAAACATCCAGGGCTATAAGTTGGATGTTCTGGTCTAGACCTGTTTTGTTAACGATAAGCAAAAACAAAAAGCAATCCACAGGAAAAGTTATGAAATCAAACAAAGGTGTATGAAAATTGGAAGGAAAAACCTCAAAGTCGCTCAAAATTTCATAACTTTTCCTTCGGATTACTTTTTGGTTTTGCTTGTTGCATTGCGTATTCCACGACCCCTCTATTTTTTATTATTAATGAATAAGCCATAAAAAAGTGTCCTAAATGACAGATGAGTGACAACTGGAGGGAATCTGGGATGACCTCCCCTTACTCCTCCAGTGGTCACTTACCCCCTCCCACCTTCCAAGAATGTGATTAAAAACATTACTTACCAGCCTCAGATGTTATACTCAGGTCCATTACAGCAGCATGCAGGTCAGACAGACAGGTGGACCCAGGCCCATACCGTGGTGGAAAATGTGAGCTCTCCAAAACTCAGCAGAAACCCACTATAACCACATAGAGGTGCCCCTTTCACCTATAAGGCTTTTGGAGGGCTCAACAGACATGTTAAGGGTGCAACAGTGAAATATGTACCTGGGAACATTTATTTGAAGTCCACTGCAGTGCCCCTCCCCCCCTAGAGTGCCCCATTGCTCTCCTGGGATGTCTGTGTGGCCAGTCTACTAAGAATGCTGTCCCCCTCCATACACCCCTGACCCCCCATGCCCCTCCCATAGCCACACCCCCTTTTGAGTTGCGCGCTATCCAATTTAGGGGCTCATTGTTACAGAATAGCGCCAGATTGGCACCAAGAAACATAATTAGAGCCAATTAAGTGCTTGTTAGCGTCCATAATTAAATCATTGGAGCCCATAAACTAATTATTTTGGGTGCCGATCTGGGATCCGAGCCCAATTTTGGAAGACCTTTATAGAATGCAGGGAGTAGTGGTCACACACTAACAGTGTCCTGGTCCCTCTAGCATAAGAAGCTGAGACCATGCGACCTGGTAAGGTAGAGTCAGGGCTTTTTTTGAGGGGGTACTGGGGGGTACTGAATACCGGCACCTTTTCCATTGTCTGCTAAAATTGACCCGGTCCCGAGGACCTCAAGTTTTAATGAAAGAGCTCAGGCTCTACACACCAATTCTGCCTTGTCATAGGTTCTGTGACTGGTTGCAGGACGCCTGGCTAATGTGGGGTAGGTCCCTTAGTGATCACCCCACACCCTTGAAGGGTGGCCTAGCATTTGAATACCGGCACCTTTTTTGCTAGAAAAAAAACACACTCCTGGGAATCATGCCCCCTGCTGGCTGATCCAAGATATAGGTTTGTTTACATGCACATCACATGTTGTTCCATGGTCGCATGGCTCTCAGGCAGGGAGAAAATTACCCCAAAGTCCTGCTGAGTTCTTAATCCTCCCCTGGCTTGTAAATAAGATTTCCCCCATTCCCTGTGCCCTGTCCCTCATGATTTACAATTCCCAGTGCCTCCCACTTTCCCAGCATTTTAGTTCCTGTTGTTTACTCTGGTTTCAGACAGGTTCCCTCCCTGGCAGGGTTATAAATCTCTACTTCAGGAACACCCAGGACTGGGGCTGTTCAGACTTCAGGAAGCTGCCACTTCCTCTTTCTGCAGTGCAATGGGACTCAGTGGCTTCCCACTTCCCAGTGCTCAGATGCTCATGAGAACTCAGAAAAATAGGTTCCAAACCCTCAGTCGGCAGTCCTTGTTTAGGTGATAAGGATTGTGTTTAGTGCCCCATGTGCTATCAGGGAACCTGGGTTCCTGTCACTCACTGAACCTCCCTGCACTGCGACGGGCTGGATTCATGTTACTATTCCATCAGCACATATTAATACCAATAACCCACGCTAGTAAACAGGTCCCAGTGCATAGTGAGGGTCATTGCATTTAGCTGCCAAGATGATGTGTACCAAGCATGGATTCTATCATGAAAATTCAATGTGCAATTGTCGTTATAATTCTGTATTTACGCACCTATGTTTAGACGCAAGCAGTTGAGCTTAACTCAGTGACCGGTGTAAATGCTTAACTTTAGACAGTTAGATGCATAACCTGTCCATGGACCTGCCTGACACCCTCCTGACCCGCACAAGTGTTACTGCTGGTTTTGTGCAGTACGTCATGTACGGTTCATAATAAGTGTTATAAATAGGCAGTGTGTTTTTTCTAGCAAAAAAGGTGTCGGTACTCAAATGTCAGGCCACCCTTCAGGGGTGGGGTGATCAATGAGGGACCCACCCCAGAATAGCCAGAACCCCTGCAACCAGTCACAGAATCTATGACAAGGTAGAATTGGTGTGTAGAGCCTGAGCTCTTTCATTAAAGCTTGGAGTCCATGGGTCAATTTTAGCAGACAATGGAAAAGGTGCCAGTACTCAGTACCCCCAAGTACCCCCTCAAAAAAAAGCCCTGTAAATAGGTAAATAAGCACATTGTATTGTTGGTTTTGTGTTGTATCTTGCTTAAAGTTAGTAATAAGTATTATAAATAGGTCAATAAGCGCTGGAGAATGACACGGGGATGGGGACATGCGGTTAACCATGGGGACGGGACAGAGGCGGGGACAGAGCCCGAGGAGTCAGGAACAAAGTTTGTCCCTGTGTCATTCTCTAAAAGCTTGAGACTAGCCTTAAACAGGCTGTCCCAACTAGATGGAACAGCATCTATAAAATGCTAGCGTCAATATGTAAAAAATTAACACATCTTAGACAACTGACAACTGAATTCAGTGATTAAAAACTGAAGAAGCTGTTTTCGATTTAAATTAAGTATTGTTAAATGACATCATTTGTCTGCCTTTGATGTGGCAACAAGAGTCTTGTCTGCTGATAGACTCCAACCATCAGCAACGTCCTTCCATCACATGCCCAGTTGCTCAATCATCTTACTGTTACTGCAACAGACTCGTCCATTGTTGCTGGCATCAAGGAACATTTCCAGCACTTAACTGACACTTATTTTCCTGTTCATCCGCTACACAGTGTTGGTTCTCTTCTACTCCCATGTCAGAAAGACAATCTAATTATCTTCCCAGATTATGTAAAAACACAGGCAACCGAATCTTTGAAAAGGTTGTACCAAAACCAGATCAAAATGGAAGGCTCGAGTCCATCAACATCAGCAACTCAAGATCCTGCACAATCCACATTCCCAGAAAGCATCATATCTGTGGAAGAGCCCCCCTCCCCCCCCCCCAAAAAAAACCCCAATGAAAATGGATGCTAGCAGTTTTATGAGTGACTTTTGAAGGCTATTGTAAATGATCTGGATAGTTATGTTTGAGTGATGCAGATAGCAATGTTTTCATTTTTTGTGAAAACAAGCAAAAGTGCTGGTCACTACTGAAAAAACTTGCACAAGGGATCCTGTGCATCCCTGCTACCAGCACGAGGACTGTGGAAGACAGGAGAGCTAGACTAAATCCTGAGATTATTGTTGACTTATTATTCCACAACCTGGTACAATCAATGGTGCTCAGTCACCTAGACTATTGCAACGCACTCTACGCCGGCTGTAAAGAGCAAATAATCAAGAAACTACAGACATCTCAGAACACTGCTACCAGACTCATATTCGGTAAAACAAAATATGAAAGTGCTAAACCCCTACGAGAAAAGTTACACTGGCTCCCACTTAAAGAACACATCACGTTCAAAATATGCACTCTAGTTCACAAAATTATTCACGGAGACGCACCAGCCTACATGTCAGACTTGATAGACTTGCCACCCAAGAACGCTAAAAGATCATCCCGCACATTCCTTAATCTGCACTTCCCCAACTGCAAAAGTCTAAATTGCAAATTAATGCATGCGTCAAACTTTACCTATTTGAGTACAAAGTTATGGAATGCACTATCGCACAACTTAAAAACGATCTACGAACTAACCAGCTTCCACAAACTACTGAAGACCCATCTCTTTAACAAAGTATACCACAAAGATCAACAAATGTGAGCACACACCACTCCTCCACATATATTTAGAACTGCTCTACAATTTCTACTTACTATATTACTATCATGTTTTATCATTACCATGTTACCCAAGATTCTTCTGTAACATTAATAGTCTAACTTCTAATGCTTTTCCACCATTCTTGATATACTGTAAGCCATTATTTTGTTACCAAAGATCCTCTGTAACACAAAATGTCTATCCTCTAATGTAATTCCACTATTCATGAAGTATTGTAAGCCACATTGAGCCTGCAAAGAGGTGGGAAAATGTGGGATACAAATGCAATAAATAAATAAATAAAATAAATTCATCCACAGATTAAAAAATCATAGCGGTGCTTCATAGGGCATACAGAACGGGTTGTATTTTGTCCCTATGACCCTTTTTTCAGGGTGGATTAGGGTTCCTTGGAGTAGCAGAAATCAGACATTGGGGTTGGAATGGTAGAGGGTGTGTGGGTGGGGGAGGGGAGTTATTTCAGTTGCTCATTGCTATTATTGTTATCTATTAGTGATTTATAAACAACAGTTGTACAGAATATTTTTCTTTTATACTTTAATAAAAAAGGTTTAAATATAACCATAAGTGTTTGAGGCTTGTGCAGATGAGGACAGGGTGCCATGTCATTCTCTGAGCATTCACTCCCTTCCCTAGCTCTGTTAAACTGTAATTTGTGTTTGATAGTTAGTTTTCAGCTGTACCTTACTTGTAGTCAGGGGCGTAGCCACGGGTGGGCCTGGGCCCACCCACTTTGGGCTCAGGCCCACCCAGCAACGGTGCACCCATAGACGCTAATAATAAAAGACAGCCCAAACCCACTTCAGCTTTCCCTCCCAGCCACCTGCCGATACTCTTTCTGAGGAGGCGGGGCCAGCGCAGAGGAAGCAGTCGCACGTCGCAGCAGCGTACAGACAGCCCTAGCGCCGCGTGGATCCGCTGCAGAATTAACACCTCTGCCAAAAGTTGACAAGGGAGGGCAGCAGCGTAGTGGCAGCATGCTGACGGACCCGGTGCCGTGCAGCTTTGCTGTAGAGTTAGGCTGGCGCTGCCCAACGGAGATGGAAGGGCAGAGAGGGAGGGGAATGAAGGCCTGCAGCGTGCCGGCGGGTGGCTAGGAGGTGGAAGAGAAAAAAAGCCTGCAGCATGCCGGTAGGTGGTGCCTGGGGGAAGGGATCAGCAGGTGGCGTGGGGGGGGGGCAGGAAGAGAGGGAGGGGGAAAAAACATGCAGCATGCTGGCGGGTGGTTTGGGGGGGGGGGGGGGGTTGGGGCAGTGGCGTAGCCAGACAGCCAATTTTGGGGAGAAGGGGGAGAGAGAAAATTTTGTGCCCACCCACTTTGTGCTCAGGCCCACCCAAAATTGGCTGTCTGGCTACTCCACTGCTTATAGTTAGTAATAAGTATTACAAATTGATAAATAAACACACCCTCCCTTCTCCAGTTCTGGTAACACTGTAATTCGTATTTCATTGTTGGTTTTGTGCTGTACCTTGCTTTCGGTTAGTAATATGTGTTATAAATAGGTAAATAAATACACCCTCCCTTCAGGTCACCGTATCTCAAAAAAGATATAGCGGAATTAGAAAAGGTTCAAAGAGTGACCAAAATGATAAAGGGGATGGAACGCCTCTCGTATGAGGAAAGGCTAAAGACATTAGGGCTCTTCAACTTGGAAAAGAGACTGCTGAGGGGAGATATGATAGAGGTCTACAAAATCCTGAGTGGTGTAGAATGAGTAGAAGTAAATAGATTTTATACTCATTTCAAAATCACAAAGACTAGGGGACACTCGAGGAAGTTACATGGAAATAATTTTAAAACAAATAGGAGGAAATATTTTTTCACTCAACAAATAGTAAAGCAGTGGAAACTCGTTGCCAGAGGATGGGGTAACGGCGGTTAGCGTATCTGAGTTTTAAAAAGTCCATAGTCTGTTATTGAGATGGACATGGGGGAAGTCACTGCTTGCCCTGGGATTGGTAGCATGGAATGTTGCTACTCTTTGAGATTCTGCATGGAATCTCGTCACTCTTTAGGATTCCGGAATCTTGCTATTCATTGGGGTTCTACATGGAATGTTGCTACTCTTTGCGATTCTGCATGGAATCTTGTCACTCTTTAGGATTCCAGAATCTTGTTATTCTTTGGGGTTCTACATGGAATGTTGCTACTGTCTGGGTTTCTGCCAGGTGCTTGTGACCTGGATTGGCCACTGTTGGAAGCAGGATACTGGGCTAGATGGACCATCAGTCCGACCCAGTATGGCTATGTTCTTATGTTCATGCATGGGAGAGTATGTTATGGTCTGTGGTACAATCCTCAGCATGGCATGAGAGGGTGATGTGTTTTCGTAGATAGGCGGCAGCTTGTTTTGGCAGGATAATGTGGTTTGGCTTATGACAGTGTTTGTCAACCCAGTCCTCGGAACACACCCATCCAGTCTGGTTTTCGGGACCTTCACAATAAATATGCATGAGAAATATTTGCCTTCACTGTATGTAAATCTATCTCATGCATATTCATTGTGTGTAGCCTGAAAATCAGAGAAACTGTTTGTGTTTTCTGAGTGCTGGGTTGAGAATCACTGGTCTGAGGTGAATCTATTTATCGATATTACTTCAATTCATTAATCACATCCATAAATTTTATTACATTTGTACCCCACACTTTCCCACTCATGGCAGGCTCAATGCGGCTTACATGGGGCAATGGAGGGTTAAGTGACTTGCCCAGAGTCACAAGGAGCTGCCTGTGCCGGGAATTGAACTCAGTTCCTCAGGACCAAAGTCCACCACCCTAACCACTAGGCCACTCCTCCACATTTCATAAAAGCCATCAGTATCAATACAAGTAACAAAAATGTATAGTGGTCTATGGTATATAGACAGCAGCCTGGCAAGGTCTACGGTACAGACGGACATATGACGTGGATGCAGTTTTCACAGGGTGTCTTTGGCTGTGCTTGACCTTTGAAAGTGAGCAAGGGGCGTTGTTTGTACTCCTTCCTCTATGAGCTGTTTCTACCTAGTGTCACCACTTACCACTGTGGCCACCAGGGACTGGAGCTCTGCCTTTCTGCTTCATCTCTTCAACTTCCATTTCTCCTCCCTTCATGGTCATTCATGTGATTTGCACATACATGTGTGGCTCCTGTATTCTCATTTTAGGTCAGGAGATAATATATGTGTTTTAATAATAATGAAATCTTTTTTCACTCCTCCCAAGCTTCCTAACATCTTTCAGCTCTCTTGTCTATCCTCGAACTCCATTATCTTCTCTCTGATCTTCTATTCCTTCATTTTGTCTCCTTTCCTCCTTTTTCTATTCTTACAACTCCGCATCATCCCTCATTCATATAACTTCTCCGTTCTTGCCCATTACCATCACAACCCTCCAAAACCATTTTCCCAAGCCTCCCCCTTCCTGCTTCTTTCCCCATCTCTCCCCACTGCATCCGCTTCTTCCACAGTAGCTTCCTCTTGCCCCCCCCCCCCCACAAATGTATCTCAGATGAGGCCTTGCAACTGCTCCCTTTCCCCCCATCCTTCACCACCTGCTCTGCCTCTCCCAGTGGCTGGGGCTCCCAGTTTGACTGGTGGATATCCCCAACCACTGCCAGCTAAAGCGTTTGTCCCGTGCTGGTCTCACATTGCCTAGCGCCCTGTCCTGTTTTCTGTCGCTGTGCATGCTCGTTTTAATGAAACAGGACAGGGCACCAGGCAATGTGAGACCAGCACGGGCCAAGGTACCTTCACAGTGGCGGTGGGGTGGGGGGGGGGGAGTCGCAGCGGCAGGAAGGCGGTAGCAGCCGCGGGGGGGGGGGGGCGGAAGTGGTGGCAGGAGTGCGGCGGCTGGGAGGTTGGCCAAAATGTGCCCCCCCACATTGGGCTCTGGCCCCCTCCCATCAAGGTATGGCTACGCCTCTGGGCCCTCTCCCCTTTCTTTTTTCCACTATCTACTCCCTACCTTTCCCCCTTCCCTAGTATCTGTCACTGCCTCCTCCATTACATGCGTCTTGCCGCCTTTCCCCAGAATCCACTCCCTCCTTCCTCTTGTCCCCTAGCATCGGGCTCTTCCTTCCTTTCCACAACACCAGCCCCTGCCTCTCTCCCTTACCCAAGCATCCACTTCCCTCACCCCTTCCCTAGCATCTGCTTCCCCGCTTCTTGGCATAGCAGAATGATGTGATATGGACTGGGCAAATGGTACAAAGGTGTGATGGCTGCCTTGCTATAAAGAAGTTCCAGTCCCCGTGAGCTTATAGAGACCAACTGGAGCTTTATTTCTGTGGTAGGAGTAAAATCAGAAACAGGGGCAGTGCTGCTTGCTTTGGGACCCAAGCTCAGTCTGTAGGCAGCTAAGGACAAAACATGGAGTGGATTCCTTTAAACCATGGATAGAAGACTCTCGATACGTAGTTAAAAAATTTTATTTGATGATGACTCGACATGGTACCATGTTTCGGCATATTCGTGCCTGCCTCAGGAGTCTGTACAATATGAATAATCACAGATAAAAAACATATAAAAATCGCAATATACAATCTACTAGTATCTCATATCTTCTTCTTCATATCAAAATTGTTAAATGGACTTGGGGCAAATCCACTATTTCTGGGATCAGCAGTAGAAAATGTTTTGTACATTTTGGGGATCTTGGCGGGTATCTGTGACCTAGATTGGCCACTGTTGGAAACAGGATGCTGGGTTTGATGGACCTTTGGTCTGTCCCAGTATGGCAGTACTTATGTACTTGGGATTCTGAATGGAATCTTGCTACTCTTTGGGGTTCTACATGGAATGTTGCTACACTTTGAAATTCTGCATGGAATCTTGTTATTCTTTAGAATTCTAGAATCTTGCTACTCTCTGGGGTTCTACATGGAATGTTGCTACTCTTTGGGTTTCTGTCAGGTACTTGTGACCTGGATTGGCCACTGTTGGAAACAGGATGCTGGGTTTGATGGACCTTTGGTCTGTCCCAGTATGGCAGTACTTATGTACTTGGGATTCTGAATGGAATCTTGCTACTCTTTGGGGTTCTACATGGAATGTTGCTACACTTTGAAATTCTGCATGGAATCTTGTTATTCTTTAGAATTCTAGAATCTTGCTACTCTCTGGGGTTCTACATGGAATGTTGCTACTCTTTGGGTTTCTGTCAGGTACTTGTGACCTGGATTGGCCACTGTTGGAAACAGGATGCTGGGTTTGATGGACCTTTGGTCTGTCCCAGTATGGCAGTACTTATGTACTTGGGATTCTGAATGGAATCTTGCTACTCTTTGGGGTTCTACATGGAATGTTGCTACACTTTGAAATTCTGCATGGAATCTTGTTATTCTTTAGAATTCTAGAATCTTGCTACTCTCTGGGGTTCTACATGGAATGTTGCTACTCTTTGGGTTTCTGTCAGGTACTTGTGACCTGGATTGGCCACTGTTGGAAACAGGATGCTGGGTTTGATGGACCTTTGGTCTGTCCCAGTATGGCAGTACTTATGTACTTGGGATTCTGAATGGAATCTTGCTACTCTTTGGGGTTCTACATGGAATGTTGCAACACTTTGAAATTCTGCATGGAATCTTGTTATTCTTTAGAATTCTAGAATCTTGCTACTCTCTGGGGTTCTACATGGAATGTTGCTACTCTTTGGGTTTCTGTCAGGTACTTGTGACCTGGATTGGCCACTGTTGGAAACAGGATGCTGGATTTGATGGACCTTTGGTCTGTCCCAGTATGGCAGTACTTATGTACTTGGGATTCTGAATGGAATCTTGCTACTCTTTGGGGTTCTACATGGAATGTTGCTACACTTTGAAATTCTGCATGGAATCTTGTTATTCTTTAGAATTCTAGAATCTTGCTACTCTCTGGGGTTCTACATGGAATGTTGCTACTCTTTGGGTTTCTGTCAGGTACTTGTGACCTGGATTGGCCACTGTTGGAAACAGGATGCTGGGTTTGATGGACCTTTGGTCTGTCCCAGTATGGCAGTACTTATGTACTTGGGATTCTGAATGGAATCTTGCTACTCTTTGGGGTTCTACATGGAATGTTGCTACACTTTGAAATTCTGCATGGAATCTTGTTATTCTTTAGAATTCTAGAATCTTGCTACTCTCTGGGGTTCTACATGGAATGTTGCTACTCTTTGGGTTTCTGTCAGGTACTTGTGACCTGGATTGGCCACTGTTGGAAACAGGATGCTGGGTTTGATGGACCTTTGGTCTGTCCCAGTATGGCAGTACTTATGTACTTGGGATTCTGAATGGAATCTTGCTACTCTTTGGGGTTCTACATGAAATGTTGCTACTCTTTGGGTTTCTGTCAGGTACTTGTGACCTGGATTGGCCACTGTTGGAAACAGGATGCTGGGTTTGATGGACCTTTGGTCTGTCCCAGTATGGCAGTACTTATGTACTTGGGATTCTGAATGGAATCTTGCTACTCTTTGGGGTTCTACATGGAATGTTGCTACACTTTGAAATTCTGCATGGAATCTTGTTATTCTTTAGAATTCTAGAATCTTGCTACTCTCTGGGGTTCTACATGGAATGTTGCTACTCTTTGGGTTTCTGTCAGGTACTTGTGACCTGGATTGGCCACTGTTGGAAACAGGATGCTGGGTTTGATGGACCTTTGGTCTGTCCCAGTATGGCAGTACTTATGTACTTGGGATTCTGAATGGAATCTTGCTACTCTTTGGGGTTCTACATGGAATGTTGCTACTCTTTGGGTTTCTGTCAGGTACTTGTGACCTGGATTGGCCACTGTTGGAAACAGGATGCTGGGCTTCATGGACCTTTGTTCTGTCCCAGTATGGCAGTACTTATGTACTTGGGATTCTGAATGGAATCTTGCTACTCTTTGGGGTTCTACATGAAATGTTGCTACTCTTTGGGTTTCTGTCAGGTACTTGTGACCTGGATTGGCCACTGTTGGAAACAGGATGCTGGGTTTGATGGACCTTTGGTCTGTCCCAGTATGGCAGTACTTATGTACTTGGGATTCTGAATGGAATCTTGCTACTCTTTGGGGTTCTACATGGAATGTTGCTACACTTTGAAATTCTGCATGGAATCTTGTTATTCTTTAGAATTCTAGAATCTTGCTACTCTCTGGGGTTCTACATGGAATGTTGCTACTCTTTGGGTTTCTGTCAGGTACTTGTGACCTGGATTGGCCACTGTTGGAAACAGGATGCTGGGTTTGATGGACCTTTGGTCTGTCCCAGTATGGCAGTACTTATGTACTTGGGATTCTGAATGGAATCTTGCTACTCTTTGGGGTTCTACATGGAATGTTGCTACTCTTTGGGTTTCTGTCAGGTACTTGTGACCTGGATTGGCCACTGTTGGAAACAGGATGCTGGGCTTCATGGACCTTTGTTCTGTCCCAGTATGGCAGTACTTATGTACTTGGGATTCTGAATGGAATCTTGCTACTCTTTGGGGTTCTACATGGAATGTTGCTACTCTTTGGGTTTCTGTCAGGTACTTGTGACCTGGATTGGCCACTGTTGGAAACAGGATGCTGGGTTTGATGGACCTTTGGTCTGTCCCAGTATGGCAGTACTTATGTACTTGGGATTCTGAATGGAATCTTGCTACTCTTTGGGGTTCTACATGGAATGTTGCTACACTTTGAAATTCTGCATGGAATCTTGTTATTCTTTAGAATTCTAGAATCTTGCTACTCTCTGGGGTTCTACATGGAATGTTGCTACTCTTTGGGTTTCTGTCAGGTACTTGTGACCTGGATTGGCCACTGTTGGAAACAGGATGCTGGGCTTCATGGACCTTTGTTCTGTCCCAGTATGGCAACACTTATGTACTTGGGATTCTGAATGGAATCTTGCTACTCTTTGGGGTTCTACATGAAATGTTGCTACTCTTTGGGTTTCTGTCAGGTACTTGTGACCTGGATTGGCCACTGTTGGAAACAGGATGCTGGGCTTGATGAACCTTTGGTCTGTCCCAGTATGGCAGTACTTATGTACTTGGGATTCTGAATGGAATCTTGCTACTCTTTGGGGTTCTACATGGAATGTTGCTACACTTTGAAATTCTGCATGGAATCTTGTTATTCTTTAGAATTCTAGAATCTTGCTACTCTCTGGGGTTCTACATGGAATGTTGCTACTCTTTGGGTTTCTGTCAGGTACTTGTGACCTGGATTGGCCACTGTTGGAAACAGGATGCTGGGTTTGATGGACCTTTGGTCTGTCCCAGTATGGCAGTACTTATGTACTTGGGATTCTGAATGGAATCTTGCTACTCTTTGGGGTTCTACATGGAATGTTGCTACACTTTGAAATTCTGCATGGAATCTTGTTATTCTTTAGAATTCTAGAATCTTGCTACTCTCTGGGGTTCTACATGGAATGTTGCTACTCTTTGGGTTTCTGTCAGGTACTTGTGACCTGGATTGGCCACTGTTGGAAACAGGATGCTGGGTTTGATGGACCTTTGGTCTGTCCCAGTATGGCAGTACTTATGTACTTGGGATTCTGAATGGAATCTTGCTACTCTTTGGGGTTCTACATGGAATGTTGCTACACTTTGAAATTCTGCATGGAATCTTGTTATTCTTTAGAATTCTAGAATCTTGCTACTCTTTGGGGTTCTACATAGAATGTTGCTACTATTTAGGTTTCTGCCAGGTACTTGTGACCTGGATTGGCCACTGTTGGAAACAGGATGCTGGACTCGATGGACCTTTGGTCTTTCCCAGTGTGGCAATACTTATGTACTTGGGATTCTGAATGGAATCTTGCTACTCTTTGGGGTTCTACATGGAATGTTGCTACACTTTGAAATTCTGCATGGAATCTTGTTATTCTTTAGAATTCTAGAATCTTGCTACTCTTTGGGGTTCCACATAGAATGTTGCTACTATTTAGGTTTCTGCCAGGTACATGTGACCTGGATTGGCCACTGTTGGAAACAGGATGCTGGGCTTCATGGACCTTTGTTCTGTCCCAGTATGGCAACACTTATGTACTTGGGATTCTGAATGGAATCTTGCTACTCTTTGGGGTTCTACATGAAATGTTGCTACTCTTTGGGTTTCTGTCAGGTACTTGTGACCTGGATTGGCCACTGTTGGAAACAGGATGCTGGGTTTGATGGACCTTTGGTCTGTCCCAGTATGGCAGTACTTATGTACTTGGGATTCTGAATGGAATCTTGCTACTCTTTGGGGTTCTACATGGAATGTTGCTACACTTTGAAATTCTGCATGGAATCTTGTTATTCTTTAGAATTCTAGAATCTTGCTACTCTCTGGGGTTCTACATGGAATGTTGCTACTCTTTGGGTTTCTGTCAGGTACTTGTGACCTGGATTGGCCACTGTTGGAAACAGGATGCTGGGTTTGATGGACCTTTGGTCTGTCCCAGTATGGCAGTACTTATGTACTTGGGATTCTGAATGGAATCTTGCTACTCTTTGGGGTTCTACATGGAATGTTGCTACACTTTGAAATTCTGCATGGAATCTTGTTATTCTTTAGAATTCTAGAATCTTGCTACTCTCTGGGGTTCTACATGGAATGTTGCTACTCTTTGGGTTTCTGTCAGGTACTTGTGACCTGGATTGGCCACTGTTGGAAACAGGATGCTGGGTTTGATGGACCTTTGGTCTGTCCCAGTATGGCAGTACTTATGTACTTGGGATTCTGAATGGAATCTTGCTACTCTTTGGGGTTCTACATGGAATGTTGCTACACTTTGAAATTCTGCATGGAATCTTGTTATTCTTTAGAATTCTAGAATCTTGCTACTCTTTGGGGTTCTACATAGAATGTTGCTACTATTTAGGTTTCTGCCAGGTACTTGTGACCTGGATTGGCCACTGTTGGAAACAGGATGCTGGACTCGATGGACCTTTGGTCTTTCCCAGTGTGGCAATACTTATGTACTTGGGATTCTGAATGGAATCTTGCTACTCTTTGGGGTTCTACATGGAATGTTGCTACACTTTGAAATTCTGCATGGAATCTTGTTATTCTTTAGAATTCTAGAATCTTGCTACTCTTTGGGGTTCCACATAGAATGTTGCTACTATTTAGGTTTCTGCCAGGTACATGTGACCTGGATTGGCCACTGTTGGAAACAGGATGCTGGGCTCGATGGACCTTTGGTCTTTCCCAGTATGGCAATACTTATGTACTTCTGTACTTATTTATATATTTCTCTATATTGTTTTTATATCGCTATTTTTATACGTTCATATCTGCAATTATTCAAATTTGTACAGACAGACGAAACATGGTACCATGTCGAGACCAGGGGCGTATCTGAACTGCGGCGGTAGGGGGGGCCAGGGCCAGAGTGAGGGGGCACATTATAGCCCCCCCCGCCGCCGCCGCCGCCATTGCCGATCCCCCTCCCCCCAGCCGCTACCATTGCCAACCCTCCCCCTCCGTTGCTCGCTTACCTTCGCTGGCGGGGGACCCCAACCCCCGCCAGCCGAGGTCCGCGTCCTCCTGCCGCTGCCGGCTGCCTTTGGTGCTTTCATTTGTCCATTGAAGCTGGCGCCAACTAAAGTTTCTTTTGACTCTGACGTCGCTGCACGTTGTACGTGCAGGACGTCAGACTCATGTTTCTGAGTCTGACGTCCTGCACGTACAACGTGCAGCGACGTCAGACTCAAAAGAAACTTTCATCGGCGCCAGCTTCAATGGACAAATGAAAGCACCAAAGGCAGCCGGCAGCGGCAGGAGGACGCGGACCTCGGCTGGCGGGGGTTGGGGTCCCCCGCCAGCGAAGGTAGGCGAGCAACGGAGGGGGAGGGTTGGCAGCGGTAGGGGGGTCCAGGGCGAAATCTGCGGGGGCCCAGGCCCCTGAGGCCCCACGCAGATACGCCCCTGGTCGAGACATCATCAAATAAACGTTTTTAACTAAGTATCGAGAGACTTTGGTCTGTTTTGAAGAGCCTGATCCTGTTCCCACTTTCAGTCTGACTACATCTTTCACGTGGAACTTTCGTGGTTCCTTTAAACCATACCAGTGGACCTGACAGAAAGTTGCTGGACCCAGGGGCGTAGCCAGACAACAGATTTTGGGTGGGCCTAAGGAAGAACTGGGTGGGCACCAATTGTTCCCCCCCCCCCCCCCCTTCCCAACCATCACCCAAAAAATATCTCAGCTGGTGGGAAAACGCTTCTTTCCACCTTGGCAGTCTGCAGCAGGCATGCACTGAAACCTGAACATACGCAGGTGCCGGTATCATGGAGAGTAGCATTTTCGTTACCATCAGGAGGAAGTTTTCAGCTGGCCGAGCTTGGGATCCCACCAGCTACCACTAAACGTGTGCCACTGTTGGGTGGGCCTGAGCCCTAAGTGGGTGGGCCCCGGCCCACCCAGGCCCACCTGTGGCTACGCCACTGGCTGGACCTACTCTGCCTATAACAGCAGTGACAGGGTTAACTTCCACAGGCTGCTTTTGCATTCTGGTGTATTGTATGTTGAGAGTTGGGAGCAGAGGGGCTGAGAAGGAGCCAAGACAGAGCCTAGAGGTGGTGAAAGTGGGCCACAGGATTTAGCCCCCTGATTTCCAGGGGCTCCAGTAAACAGCTGACAGGAGAGGAAAAGAATTTGTCTACATTGAGCCCTCGTCCTGCCTGAAGCCAGAACAGAGAGGGGCGTCCAAAGGAGAAATCACCACCTTAACAAATGATAAACTCTACAAATATCACTCCGTGACCAGAAGTAAGAATGTAATTGTGAACCTTAAGCTTCGTGCCCTGTTCAGTTCACTTTTAGGCCTCTAGTCCCCTCCCCCCCCTGCACGCACACTCCAAGAATTAGGAAATTAAAATGAACCATTATGATCAGCTCAACACAGTCCTTCCCAAATGGAGAACTGGTCATCAACTTTTAAAAATACAGTAATACCTTGGTTTTCGTTGACTTCGGTTATTGTCGGTTTCAGTTTTCGTCGATTTTTTCCGCGAAAAATTTGTCTCTGATTTCGTTGGTTGCCTCGGATTTCGTCGGCGTGCCCACGTGACCTCGCTGCTAATTTTGCAAAAACAAAGGGTGACCCACATGTTCTTCTGCTCAGTGATTCATATGGAAATAATTGCCTCGGTTTTCGTCAGTTTCGGATTTCGCCGATTGTTTTCGGACGGATTATCGACGAAAACCGAGGTACCACTGTATTAAACTGTTTCTCTTTTACAGCATATACATGTGACAGTAATTTTCTATCAGGTCACCTAGGTGGGGAGGTCAAGTAGGCGCCTGTTCGAAACATATTTTGTAACGCCACAAAGGTACTTATATGTCTTTATACAAAAACAGTATGAAACCTGCCGAAAACGTGGCTGAAATGAAGCCGTGTACATTTAAACGAACATCTAAGTCAGTGGCATTCCTAGGTCGGCTGCCACCTGGGGCAGATCGCCGCTGCGAACCCTCCCCCCAGCACATCACCCCCTCCCCGGCGCATTGCTCGTAGCTCTTGGGGGTGCTGGGAGCAGTCGCAAGGCTGTTGGCTCTGCTGGTTCTCTGCCCCGGAACAGGAAATAATGTCAGAGGGAGCAGGGAACCAGTGGCGCTGACAGCCGCGCAGCTGCTCCCTGCGCCCCCTTGCAGCCGGGGCGGACCGCCGCTCCACCCTCGGTACACCACTGCGCTAAGTATACACACATGCACACATTTTCCTCCAAATTTTAGATATGGTGCTCAATGTATGCGCCCAATTTGCATGTCAATTTAATTGAACAATAAGCCAATTAGCGCCAATATCTGCATGCCGACAATCACGCGCAGTATTCCATAAAGATGCGCAGTGTTATAGAATATGGCTGATCTGCACCTAATTTAGGTGCAAGGATTTATACCAGGTTTCAGTTCCTGTAAATCCTCGTGCCCAAAATTGGCCGTGGATCCTGGTGCTCAGCGCCAGTGGTGTAGCTACGTGGGGCCAGGGGGGCCTAGGCCCCTGTAGATTTGGCCCTGGACCCCCTTGCCGACAACACTCTCGAGCCCCCCTCCCACCATCGCCTGCCTTTGCTTTCAGGACGTCAGAAACAGAAGGAAGCCTTTTGCGGGAAGAAGAGGACCTCAGCTGGTGGGGGTTGGGGTCCCCCGCCAGCAAAGGTAGGCGACGACGGGTTGGCGGCGGGAGGGGGGGGTCGAGAGGGTCGGCAGGAGGGGAGGCAAAGTTGGTGGTGGCGGGGTCGGCAATGGCATGGGGGGGTTGGTGGCGCCAGGGGGGGCTAAAATGTGCCCCCTCACCTCGGGCTCTGGACCCCCCTCCCGCCGAAGTCTGGCTACGCCCCTGCTCAGCGCTATTCTATAAATCTAGTCCTTTATAAATAACATATATAATTCACACCTGTATCTGTGCTCTAGCCAAACTGGTCCCCTGAACACCTCTACACCCAGGTCATGTAACGGTAGCTCCTTCTCACTGCGCTTACTTTACATGGGGGTCATTTTATAAGATACAGCATGAAATTACTCCCAGCCAGGGCAATTTCCAAAAGCCATTTACTCGAGTTAATGGACTATCTGAAAATTGCCCACCCTTCCCATGGATACAAGTACAAACTGATGGGTCATTGAGTTCGTGCGGCCGTCAGGACCTGGTGTTTTGCTTTGACTGCAGCAACTCTTTGCCACCCGCCCATAAGCTGCTGTCCTAGGCAACCACTCTGCTTAATGGTTAACCTGGACCTGCTGGTGGCACCTTATAGACTAACCAATTTATTGAGCCATGAGCTCTCAAAAACAAGAGTCCATTTCATCAGGTGCATCTGAGGGTGGACTCTTATCCTTGAAAGCTCATGCCTCAATAGATTGATTAGCCTATATGATGCTGCCATTGTCTTTCATTGTTGGATCATTGGGCAAGTAGAAGCCTGATAAACCCAGCAGTCAGTCCGCTCTGCTCATTAATATTTACATCTCAGATAAGTGCCTTTAAGATTTTTTTGTTTAATACAAAGTGTGATTTTCCAGTGTCTTGGTTATGAAGTCATAAATATATAGTACAAGTGCAATTCTAGAACACATCGATCTCAGAAAGCAGAACGATGGAAAAGTTGTAACCATGGTCTCTAATACGTCTTCAGTCACTGTGGTCCCACCAGGAAAGGAGTCTCATGTCATTCTTCTCTGCATCGCTGCTTCTTGCTGGCCCATGGCTAGAGTCGAGAGGGTGGAAATCTCGGACAGTGCTACAATGGGCCCCTCAGGCCTCCAATACACAGCTGGAAAGGGAAGGCGATGGAGAGGCAAGTACTTTAGTACACAGCATGAGAGGACATGGACCTTTTGGTCTAACCAGCAAGCTGTTTGGTTGAGCGTTCATGAGTCCTTGATAACATACATTTCTTCTTTGGCTGTGGCTCCAACGTGCTCAGTCACCTGCAGTCACATTCTGTCATGCTCCAGCGTGTTAGAGGCTGTGCTGGGGTAAAATAGTCCTAGTGAAGGTCAATACTCTCATACTCACAGTGGTCTGAGTCATCTAACTCAATTCCTGGAACCAGGTTGTAATAATCTGTTGCTTGGTTCATGTAGAGCTTTTCTCGATCTGTAGAGTCCTTCAGAACCTCCGTAACACTCACGGTTTCAGCTTCTGCCTCGCTTCCCGCTGCTACTTCCTCTTCCATTGCTATCTTCTCTCTGGCCACCTTCTTGCCAAGGTCTCCCTCCTTGGCAAGCAAGGAGTCCACAGAAGCCCCTAGTTTGACTTCTACCTCTTCATAGAGGTCCCTGCTGCTTCCCAGGAGAGCTGTGGAGGGTTTCATCAAGCCCAGGTTTTTCTCATTCTCAGCAGGGACAGGCAGCTTGCATGAGATGTATTGATGATGATCTATCAGAGTCCGGGTCCCATTTCTCTCCACTGTGGCCAGGTGGCACTCCTGCCTGCTAATTGCAAAGTTGTTCTTTTTCTTCCGGCGACAGCAGCAGCACCAGCAGGCCACGCCTAAAGCTGCCAAAATAGGGAGGCAGATAAATAGTGCTGTGAAGCGGTGGGACTGGCAGAGGTCATGTCGCTGGATGTGCCGAATGTTCATGCCACGTACATTGTCCGGGCCAGCACATGTCAGGGTGCTGAGCACCTCACTGCTTTGGTTATCAGCAAAATAGATTTTTAGACTGTTGTACAAGGAGCAGGTACAGTCCAAGCTGTTGTTGGAAACCCCAAGTCTGATAAGGGAGGGCTTGAAGATGGTAGACGGAAGTGTCGTGATGTTATTGAAATCCAGATAAATCTCTTGAATCTGGTCGGATGCCTGCAGGAAGCTTTCAGGAAGTTCCTTCAGCTGATTATTCTCCAAATGAATGACTTTTAGAGCAGGAACATCTCCCAGAAAGCCAGCTGGAAGCTCCGTCAGCAGATTGCCATCTAGATGAAGCACCTCTAGCGAGCTATAATGCCCTGCAACATTAATGATGCTGGAGATATTGCTGTCAGAAAGATCGATCTCCTTCAGTCCTGTCACCGTGCTGAAGATGCTCCAGTCCAATGTGCCAATGGAAGAGCCGGTGAAGTTTAAGCAGCACATGCGAGGGGCCTGAGCAGCCAGAAATTCTCTGAAATCTACTGCTAAGCTGCAACTGCAGGCCTCTCCTTCAGCTCCAAGGCCAAAACCCAGACAGTACAGGAAGAAGCAGCAACGCAGGACTGCACAGTGGCAGCAACCTACAGACAAAGGAAAAGAGACACCAGTTAGGGAATTAGTCAGCTGTTTCCTGGGAAAGACCCATAAAGTCAGAGGCCAATAGTCAAAGCCAGTTAAACAATCATCAGTAGCCTATGACCATATAATTGGCCAATCCTTATCTTCAGGGCTGGCTCAAGGGACAGTGGCACCCTGAGCCAACATTTGTATTGGCACCCATCCCCCCCAATCTGGTTTCTCTTCCTCCCTGCCCCCCTGTAATCCAGTATCTACCCCTCCCTCGCTTCCCTCCCCCTTCTGCTGGACCAGGTGAGGCACTGGTGATAAAGGAATGCCAAAATCCTAGTCTAGCAACTATCCCTCTAGGAGTTTGAAGGTACACCAAATTTTGACATCCCTTATCACCGGTGCTCTGAGCCACTGCCTCACCCAGTCCATAGGCTGAGCCGGCCCTGCTCATCCTTTCAAAAATTGACAGAAAACAGGTCTGAATGGCCTGATACTATCGGTATAATTCAGAGATGAAGGGAGGGCAGGGAAGGACAGGACAATATGTTATCTGGATAGCAGCGATTTCAGCCACTGTCAGGTTAAGTTACGTGTTTAGTTCAGACCTAAACCAAATGCACAGCACCAGCACGATGAGCGTGTAGGTATTGTATATTCCGTGATGTAAATATCACGTGTATTCGTGTCAACACCACTGCCGCTGAATAAAATAAACGTGTGATGTAGGAACGCACTTTGGTTCAGTTGCTGTTTTGGTTCCCTTTCTTTTGAAGTCTATTTACCAGTATCTTACTACTACTTCACATTTCTATAGCGCTACTAGGGTTGCGCAGCGCTGCACAGTTTAACAAAAAAGGACAGTCCCTGCTCAAAGGAGCTTACAATCTAAAGGATGAAATGACAAGTTGGCCAGTCTAGATTTCTTGAATACAGGTAAAGTGGTTAGGTGCCAAAGGCGACATTGAAGAGGTGGGCTTTGAGCAATGATTTGTAGATGGGCAGGGAGGGGGCCTGGCGTATGGGCTCAGGGAGTTTATTCCAGGCATGGGGTGAGGCGAGGCAGAAAGGGCGGAGCCTGGAGTTGGCGGTGGTGGAGAAGGGTACTGAAAGGAGGGATTTGTCTTGAGAGCGGAGGTAATGGGTAGGAACGTAAGGGGAGATGAGGGTAGAGAGGTAAGGAGGGGCTGCAGATCGAGTGCATTTGTAGGTTAGAAGGAGAAGCTTGAACTGTATGCGGTACCTGATTGGAAGCCAGTGAAGTGATTTGAGGAGAGGGGTGATGTGACTATATCGGTCCAGGCGGAAGATAAGACGTGCAGCAGAGTTCTCAACGGACTGAAGGGGGAATAGGTGGCAAAGTGGGAGGCCAGTGAGGAGTAGGTTGCAGTAGTCAAGGCGAGAGGTAATGAGAGAGTGGATGAGAGTTTGGGTGGTGTGCTCAGAGAGGAAAGGGCAAATTTTGCTAATGTTGTAGAGGAAGAAGCGACAGGTCTTGGCTATCTGCTGGATATGCGCAGAGAAGGAGAGGGAGGAGTCGAAGATGACTCCAAGGTTGCGGGCACATGAGACGGGGACAATGAGGGTGTTGTCAACTGAGATAGAGAGTGGAGGGAGAGGAGAAGTGGGTTTGGGTGGGAAGACAATAAGCTCGGTCTTGGCCATGTTCAGCTTCAGGTGGCGGTTGGACATCTTCTGTTATCTATCACTCAACCAGTTTCCAGTCTAGTTCACCAGTATCAAAACCTTTTCTGAAATCTGTGCACACCCAGATCTAATCCTCTGGTCACCCAATCAAAGAAACCGTCAGATTGTTTGACGTGATTTCATCAGCTATCACCTGCGGCTTCGTATCTGAGATCCCCAGCTATCCTCTCCTCTGGTAACTTACCCATCACAGGGATCTAACTGGCCACCAGTTACCAAACCCCTCCCTACTATGACTTCTCTGGAGAGACATCTGCTCCTTTCTACTCTTCTATAACACTGCCTGTTTAAAGAAACGACTTAAACAGGTCTCAGCAAAGTCCAAAATATCTGAGCTTCCCGAATATCCTTGAAAATCAATGTTGTTTACTTAGTTGTTAGCTCAGATGTTTGAAATATTTCCTCCCTGCAAATTTCCAGCATTCATGGAGGAGACTTGAAACTTGTATAAATAGCCTCCATGGAGGCATATGGGACTCTAGGCGAACCTTCAGCTGCGCACTTCCACAGGGGTGCTTCTAGGACCTACCTCTCCCATAGTCTAGCATCTTCCCTTCCCCCCTCCATATCCAGCATCTACCCATCCCCTCTCTGCCCCTCCTCCATGCCCTGCACCTCCTCCCCCTTCCCTTCCCTAGCCCATGTAGGCTGTCCAGCATCTCACCAACCCTTTCCTATTCCCACGTCCCCACTTTCCAGCATCCCCCTACCCCCAAGGTGCCCAGTATCTCCCCTTTCCTTCCATATCACGGTTTCAAGGTGACCAGTATCGTTTCTCCCCTTCTCTTCCCTCTTTCTCCCATGTCCAGCATGTCCCCCTCTTCGCTTCTCCCTACTGAGCCTGCCAACACCGCCACCCTATCTTCACCTAAGTCTGAAGCAAAATAGACGTCAGTGTGGCACGAGGCCTTGAACATAGGCCCCTGCTCAAGGCCTGCTGTGTGTCTTGTCCCCTCCAGGTAGAACATGGCAGGACTTGAGCTGGACCTGTGCTGAAAGGCCTTGTGTCATGCTCCCAGCAGCTGCTAGGTGCTGCCTTCCTACTGGCACCATGTCTAGCCTGCCTACAGATAGGGTCAGTGCTGGGTATGGGGAGTTCTATGTGAAAATGTCCTAGTTCCACTCTGCACCCATTGTTGGGTGAGGGAGATGTCTGTGGATGCAGAATATAAGCTTTCAAGTTAGAAACAGCTAAGGTTCTGCCTGTTGAGTAGAGCTGAAACCTTTAGTTGCTCGACCAGAGTAAAGGAGTTATGACTTTTATATCTACTGCACAATTTTTAGAACAGGAACTGTGTCTTATTCTGACTGACAGAGTGGCGGTGTATGCAAATCTTTCTCATGCATATTCATTATGGGTATCCTGAAGACCCGACTGGCTGGGGATGCTCAGAGGACTGGGTTGAGAAGTGCGAGAGCAGAAGCATGCTCTGGGCAAAGCCCGTTCTTTAAGAGGTGGGAGGGTCTCTGCTTTATGTGTCCATGACTTTCACAGGGTCTCTTCCTATTTAACGTTCAGTTTCCTCAATAAGTACCTGTATATGTAATATGTACAGCGCTTTGATTGTAAGCTCAGAGAGGCAGTGTATCGAGTTCCGTCCCCTTTCCCTTTCCCTCACAGTTGCCAGAACAACAGATGATGTCAGAGGCAGCCTTTTGGGAGCCAAGAGCACTGTTTCCATGTTCCTCTCTGGAGTTAAAGCCCAAACAAAACACAGAGATAACCTGTTAATGAACTGCAGAGCTGCCAAGTTACCCATTCCAAGAGGGAGACTCTTTAGCCAGTCCTGGTTTTAAACTTATATCCATAGAAATAAAATAAAACATGGAAAAGAAAATAAGATGACACCTTTTTTATTGGACATAACTTAATACATTTCTTGATTAGCTTTCGAAGGTTGCCCTTCTTCCTCAGATCGGAAATAAGCAAATGTGCTGGCTGACAGTGTATATAAGTGATAACATTCAAGCATTACTATGACAGTAAAATAGATACCATTGGACATTCTACATGGAATGTTGCTACTATTGGAGATTCTACATGGAATGTTGCTATTCCACTAGCAACATTCCATGTAGAAGGCTGCGCAGGCTTCTGTTTCTGTGAGTCTGACGTCCTGCACGTACGTGCAGGACGTCAGACTCACAGAAGCAGAAGCCTGCGCGGCCACGTTGGTGATCCGCAAGGGCCGCCTTCTACATGGAATGTTGCTAGTGGAATAGCAACATTCCATGTAGAATCTATAGAAATCAAACAAAATAAAACATGGAAAAGAAAATAAGATGATACCTTTTTTATTGGACATAACTTAACACATTTCTTGATTAGCTTTCGAAGGTTGCCCTTCTTCGTCAGATCGGAAATAAGCAAATGTGCTAGCTGACAGTGTATATAAGTGAAAACCTTCAAGCATTACTATGACAGTCTGACAGGGTGGGAGGATGGGGGTGGGTAGGAGGTATGCATGGGGACATCAAAGCATATCATTGATATTCTAACAGGATGGGTGTTGGTAGGTTAGAGGAGGGTGGTAAACAGAGAAATACAATTTTATGGTTTATAATGGGCTAGAAAACCCAGATCCTTGTTAAGTCCTGTCTGTTGGGTGTCCAAAGGGACTCATATATACTATCTGCTACCACATTTGCTTATTTCCGATCTGACGAAGAAGGGCAACCTTCGAAAGCTAATCAAGAAATGTATTAAGTTATGTCCAATAAAAAAGGTATCATCTTATTTTCTTTTCCATGTTTTATTTTATTTCTATCGATTACCTTTAAAAGTGGACGAACACGGCTACCACACCTCTCTACTCAAACTCATATCTCAAAGCAGTGTAGTATTTGTAGTCCAGGATTCTATCCATTGCAATCAGTGCTGCAGGTCCCATAATGCACCAGGATGAGGTTGGGAGAAATCCTGGCCAAAAAGTCTCCCTCCTGGAATGGGTAACTGCATGGGCCAGCTTTCAGTGTCTGTTTGAGTCTCCGGGTGTGTCATGCTTCCATCTGTGAGTCTGCAGTTACTTGAGCAAGTTCCTGTAAACTGGTGGTATCCTTTGTTCTTGGAGGCGCTGTTTCTCAGTTTTAGTTTTCTGACTTCCTTTCTTGGTGCCTTCTGGTACCTGTAGCATTGATTTCAAGTGGCCGAGGTAGGCCTGCAAATCTCACAATGCCCTGGGAATATAAACTCAAACCCTCAGGCTGAAATTCTCCCTGCAGAGAGAAGGTGTTGCTGTCACACATTTTAAGTTCATGCCAGATGTCTACAGTCCAGTTAAGCACTTTATTCAGAGCTATGGTTACCCTGTTCCAGAAGGGAGGTTTTAGGCTAGTCCAGGATTTCAGAGAACCCCATCCTCATGTGTTCTAGTAAATGCAGTGTAGGTTCAATGAGGAGACTCGGGGATTAGAAGGATCACATTATTTTGGGATGTAACTTTAAAAGCCTGTGTGTTGCACTTGATGGACCTTTGCTCTGGCTGGTCTTAGGTTCTTATGTTAGGTCTGGCTGAAAAATGTCCCTCTTAGCTCTACTATACATGAGGGAGGCCTACGTGTTTACAAAAGGTAGAGGGAGGGGGGGACGGAGAGAAAAGGAAGTAAAAGGAACTGTCTTGTTTGCTAAGTCTTCATTCCATGACAAGTCCAATCCTGGCAGTAATAAATTTCTTTCAGTAATCTGCAGAGCTGTCAAGCTGTCCTGTTCTAGGAGGGAGATGATTTTGAGTCGGTCCTGGATTTTTACCATCTGCATCCTGTGCACTATGAGACCTGCGGCACTGATTTCAATAGATAGAATCAGAAACTGCTTTAGGAAGTAAGTAGAGGAGTGTGTTAGTCCACTCTTAAAGGTTATCAATAGAAATCAAACAAAATAAAACATGGAAAAGAAAATAAGATGACACCTTTTTTATTGGACATAACTTAATACATTTCTTGATTAGCTTTCGAAGGTTGCCCTTCTTCCTCAGATCGGAAATAAGCAAATGTGCTAGCTGACAGTGTATATAAGTGAAAACATTCAAGCATTACTATGACAGTAAAATAGATACCATTGGAGATTCTACATGGAATGTTGCTACTATTGGAGATTCTACATGGAATGTTGCTATTCCACTAGCAACATTCCATGTAGAAGGCTGCGCAGGCTTCTGTTTCTGTGAGTCTGACGTCCTGCACGTACGTGCAGGACGTCAGACTCACAGAAGCAGAAGCCTGCGCGGCCACATTGGTGATCTACAAGGGCTGACTTCTACATGGAATGTTGCTAGTGGAATAGCAACATTCCATGTAGAATCTATAGAAATCAAACAAAATAAAACATGGAAAAGAAAATAAGATGATACCTTTTTTATTGGACATAACTTAATACATTTCTTGATTAGCTTTCGAAGGTCGCCCTTCTTCCTCAGATCGGAAATAAGCAAATGTGCTAGCTGACAGTGTATGTAAGTGAAAACATTCAAGCATTACTATGACAGTCTGACAGGGTGGGAGGATGGGGGGTGGGTAGGAGGTATGCATGGGGACATCAAAGCATATCATTGATATTCTAATAGGATGGGTGTGGATAGGTGAGGGGTGGGGTGATCAACAGAGACATACAGCTTTATGGTTTATAATGGGCTAGGAACCCCAGATCCTTGTTAAGTCCTTTCTCTTGGGTGTTAAAATATTCAATCATTCTGACTTCAAAGGTCTTACGTTCTTGTATGGTTTTAAAGTTACCTTTCAGTATTCTCACTGTGAAATCACTGGTACAGTGTCCTGGTTCTGTGAAGTGCTGTCCCATCGGGGTGGGGGCCCTACTGGCTGTATTGTTCATATGATGTCTATGTAAATTGAATCTTGTCTTAAGCATCTGGCCTGTTTCTCCAATATATAAAAAAGGTATCATCTTATTTTCTTTTCCAGGTTTTATTTTGTTTGATTTCTATTGATAACCTTAAGAGTGGACTAACACAGCTACCACACTCCTCTACAATAGACAGAATCAGAAACTGCTTTGGGAACTAAGTTGAAAACCAGGACTTGCCAAAAAGTCTCCCTCCTAGAACTGGGTAACTTGGCAGCTCTGAGTCTGTGGCTGGCCTGACCTGGCCCTTTTTGTGCCCGGTGCTGCCACCTCATCCAGGATCAGCTGAAGAGGCTATTCCTGTTTTTGTTTTGCATTTTATTAAGGAAAGAAAACTTCAGCTCCCTGCATGCAGTGGGGGAAAACCCAGCACTGGACTGGATCAGCCTGTTGGGTTCTGGTGGGAGCTGACTGAACATCTGGACAACCAAAGAGTAGAAGGAGTGCTTGGGGAGGATAAAGTAATAGCGGAAAAACTAAACAATTTCTTTGCCTTGCTTTTTACTCAGGAGGATGGTGGGGTCACACATACCAAACAGCAAAACAGAAAAGTACCAGCAGCCTTCAAAAAAAGGGGAACAAAACTTTAATCATGTGTTTAGAGGAACATATCTTTGAATGGAACCGACATGGTCTGTGTTTCAGCGCTGAGCACCTGCGACAGGGGTCATACATACACCATAAACCTTCTTTGATGGTGATTATTCAGAGCACATTAAAGTAAGTCTAGAAGATGTAATAGATCAAATTGATAAACTCAAGAGTAACAAATCACCAGGACCAGATGGCATTCACCCTAGAGTCCTGAAAGAGTCCAGACATAGCATGGATAGGCAGACTGGATTCTTGCCTTCATTTTCTCTATGTCTAATGTTTCTATGACATGAAATTGCCAATCTGTTACTTGTTATCTGTACCCTAACATTTAAAATGGCCACGATACCAGATAGGGAAAGTGGAATGCCTTTTTGGTGGGAGGGGCCAAACAAACCAATCTCTGACCATGGCCCTGAAGCTCTCTAATTGCTGATATTGTGAATCGATTTTGTACTTGTTCCAAAAATACAAAGACTAGGGGACACTCAAGGAATTTACATGGAAATAGTTTTAAAACAAATAGGAGGAAATATTTTTTCACTCAAAGAATACTTAAGCTCTGGGACTCGCTTCCGGAGGATGTGGTAACAGCGGTTAGCGTATCTGGATTTAAAAAAGGTTTGGACAAGTTCCTGGAGGAAAAGTCCATAGTCTGTTATTGAGGTAGACATGGGGGGAAGCCACTGCTTGCCCTGGGATTGGTAGCATGGAATGTTGCTGCTATTTGGGTTTCTGCCGGAAACTTGTGACCTGGCTTTGGCCACTGTTGGAAACAGGATACTTGGCTAGATGGACCATTGATCTGACCCAGTATGGCTATTCTTATTTCCTTATGTACATGACACATGGATGAATGAAAAGACCCCTCACCCCAGTCATTATGGATTCACTTGATGGGTAAATTAATGTCATTGGAGAGGTTCAAGGCATCGATGTCAGAAGGTACGGCGAACTCTGTGATAGGAAGAAATGAATCTGTGGCATTGGCTGGTCCTATCTAAATGTTAGTTCTGAGTGTGGATATCAGAGGTGTGGTTGGGAGGAATGTGGGGAATGTAACTGGTGTCAGAGTACGCTGTCGGTTTTTGAATGAATGCAGAATCTAACATTAAGTTACAGAGATGTCCACAGGTGTTTTGCTGAGAAGAAACTCCATTTATATATAATATATATCTGTACTTGGCCCCTTAGCTGTATGGTAAGCTGTATTGTAGAAAAGCATTAGTATCGTAGCAGTGTCATTTGAATGTGCTAATTGTGTGCTCATTGGATATTCCATCGTTATCATGTTTACGTTTATTTATTTATTTATTTGCTGCATTTGTACCCCACATTTTCCCACCTATTTGCAGGCTCAATGTGGCTTACACTATGTTGCAAAAGGTATAATCATAATCAGAGTAAGAGGTATGGTCTAATTTAACATATTACTGTGTAAGAAATTAGGTAGATAGGTCAGTAGAATTATTTACATAACACAAAATAAAACAGGTAAGATATAATGACCAGTAGTGATAATGTGATTAACATAATCAAATTAGAAGGGATCAGTATTAGTTGCTTTAGATGTAGAATGGAATCAAGTCATTATTGTTCTGAACAGACAGCTTCTCCATATCAGCGATATACCAAAGCCCTGTAATCCATTTATTTGTTACATTTGTATCCCACATTTTCCCACCTCTTTGCAGGCTCAATGTGGCTTACAATATAACATGATTAATGGAGTTGGTTACTACTACTACTACTACTACTTAACATTTCTAGAGCGCTACTAGGGTTACGCAGCGCTGTACAATTTAACAAAGAGAGACAGTCCCTGCTCAAAGAGCTTACAATCTAATAGACAAGTGAACGGTCGGTCCGATAGGGGCAGTCAAATTGGGGCAGTCTGGATTCACTGAACGGTAAGGGTTAGGTGCCGAACGCAGCATTGAAGAGGTGGGCTTTAAGCAAAGACTTGAAGATGGGCAGGGAGGGGGCTTGGCGTAAGGGTTCAGGAAGGTTGTTCCAAGCATAGGGTGAGGCGAGGCAGAATGAGCGGAGCCTGGAGTTGGCGGTGGTGGAGAAGGGTACTGAGAGGAGGGATTTATCCTGTGAACGGAGGTTACGGGCGGGAACGTAAGGGGAGATGAGGGTAGAGAGGTAGTGAGGGGCAGCAGACTGAGTGCATTTGTAGGTAAGAAGGAGAAGCTTGAATTGAATGCGGTATCTGATCGGAAGCCAGTGAAGTGACCTGAGGAGAGGGGTGATATGAGTATATCGGTTCTGGCGGAATATGAGACGTGCAGCAGAGTTCTGAACAGACTGAAGGGGGGATAGATGGCTAAGTGGGAGGCCGGTGAGGAGTAAGTTGCAGTAGTCCAGGCGAGAGGTAATGAGAGCGTGGACGAGAGTTCGGGTGGTGTGTTCAGAGAGGAAAGGGCGAATTTTGCTGATGTTAAAGAGGAAGAAGCGACAGGTCTTGGCTATCTGCTGGATATGCGCAGAGAAGGAAAGAGAGGAGTCAAAGATGACTCCGAGGTTGCGGGCAGATGAGACGGGGAGGATGAGGGTGTTATCAACTGAGATAGAAAGTGGAGGAAGAGGAGAAGTGGGTTTTGGTGGAAAGACGATAAGCTCGGTCTTGGACATGTTCAGTTTCAGGTGGCGGTTGGACATCCAGGCAGCAATGTCGGATAAGCAGGCCGATACCTTTGCCTGGGTCTCCGCGGTGATGTCTGGTGTGGAGAGATACAGTTGGGTGTCATCAGCATAGAGATGATACTGGAAACCATGAGATGAGATCAGGGAGCCCAGGGAAGAGGTGTAGATTGAGAAGAGAAGGGGTCCAAGGACCGATCCCTGGGGAACACCAACAGATAAGGGGATGGGGGTGGAGGAAGATCCATGAGAGTGAACTTTGAAGGTGCGGTGGGAGAGATAGGAGGAGAACCAGGAGAGGACAGAGCCCTGGAACCCAAATGAGGACAGTGTGGCAAGAAGTAAGTCATGATTGACAGTGTCAAAAGCGGCGGATAGATCCAGGAGGATGAGGATGGAGTAGTGGCCTCTGGATTTGGCAAGGAACAGGTCATTACAGACTTTAGAAAGTGCTGTTTCTGTCGAGTGAAGAGGGCGAAAACCGGATTGAAGCGGATCAAGGATGGCATGAGAGGAGAGAAAATCAAGGCAGCGGCTGTGGACTGCGCGCTCAAGTGTCTTGGAGAGGAAGGGTAGGAGGGAGATGGGGCGGTAGTTGGAGGGACAGGTAGGGTCTAGTGATGGTTTTTTGAGGAGTGGCGTAACTACAGCATGCTTGAAGGTGTCGGGGACAGTTGCAGTGGAGAGAGAGAGGTTGAGGATATGACAGATGGAGGGGGTGATAGTAGGAGAGATGGTGTTAAGTAAGTTGGTGGGGATGGGATCAGAGGAACAAGTGGTGCATTTTGAGGAGGAAAGAAGGCGGGCGGTTTCCTCCTCGGAGATATCAGGAAAGGAGGAGAAGGAGGTCTGGGTTGGTTGGTTGAGGGAGAGGGTTGAAGGGTGAAGAGGAGGAGGTGGCTTGGTAGTGAACTCAAGGTTGATCTTTTGCACCTTGTCGCGGAAGTAGTCAGCCAGTGATTGAGGAGAGAGTGACGGGGGGGTGGGAGCGGAGGGCACTTTGAGGAGGGAGTTAAGGGTGGCGAAGAGACGACGAGGGTTAGAGCTGAGAGAATTAGTCAATTGGGTGTAATAGTCCTGTTTGGCAAGGAATAGTGAGGACTGGAAGGAGGATAGCATGAATTTGTAGTGAAGGAAATCTGAATGGGTGCGAGATTTCCTCCAGAGGCGTTCAGCAGATCGGGCGCAGGAGCGAAGGTAACGGATGCAAGGGGTCAGCCAGGGCTGGGGATTAGTACGCCTTGTGGGACGGGAGGTGGATGGTGCAAGGGTGTCCAGAGCAGAGGAGAGAGTGGCATTGTAAGCGGAGACAGCCTCGTCAACAGACTCGGAGGACATGATGGAGGGGAGGAGATTAGAAATACTAGATGATAAGGTGGGAGGGTCAATAATCTGGAGATTCCTGGAAGTAGTGGTTAATGTTGGGCGGGGCTGAGGGGGAGGGTGAAGAAGTGTGAAGGTGATCAGGTGATGATCAGAGACAGGAAGAGCTGAGGTGTGGAAATTGGAGGGTGAGCCGGAAGAGGAGAGGACGAGGTCAAGGCAATGGCCATCACGGTGAGTAGGGGTGGTGGAACAAAGCTGGAGGTTGAAGGAGGATGTTAGAGTGAGGAACTGAGAAGCGTGAGAGTTGGACAGGTCATCAACGTGTATGTTGAAGTCTCCGAGAATGAGGGATGGAGATGAGGGTTCAAGAAAAACAGAAAGCCAGGCATCGAAGTCGGTGAGGAAGGAAGGGAGGGATTTATCAGGGGGGCGGTAAATGACTGCCACTCTGAGTGGCAACGGGTAGAATAGACGGATGGAGTGGACTTCAAAGGATGAGAAGCAGTGAGACTGTGGTAGGAGGAGGGGTTGGAAGCTACAGGAGGGCGAGAGTAGTAACCCGACGCCTCCTCCACGGCCAACTAGGCGGGGAGTATGGGAGAAGAGATAGCCTCCATGGCATAGAGCCGCAACTGAGGCAGAGTCGTCAGGGGAGAGCCAGGTTTCAGTTAGGGCAAGCAGGTGAAGGGAATGAGAGATGAAGAGATCGTGGGTGAAGGGAAGTTTGTTGCAGACCGAGTGGGCATTCCACAGTGCACATGAGAAGGGGAGGGAAGAGGGGGGGAGGAGGGGAATAGATATGAGATTGGAGACATCCCGGAAACGTTTGCATGGATAGGACGAAGACAGGTGTGGGGGACCTGGATTGGGATTGATGTCTCCTGCGGATAGCAGGAGGAGGAGCAAGAGAGTGCGGAGGAGGGTGGGGGAGGTAGGGCGACGAAGGCGACGAAGACGGGATGCGCTTAGGAGGAATGGGGATGGGTTAATGGCAGGAAGGAAGTGTTGAAGGTTGAGAGCTAGGAAGGAGGAGGGGGACAGGAGAGATGGTGAGGTGGTGAGGGACGGGGGTGAGTAGGGTATTGCAGTAGTGAGCAAGATGGGAGAGGACATGGGTGGGCAGTGAGTTCCAGTGGTAGACAGCGGTAGGGGGAGGGGAAAAAGATTAGGAAGGGACAGGGCAAGGAAGAGGTTAGAAATTAGACAATTAGTGTTATAGAAAGATTTTGGGTCACATGGTAAAGATATACATGGTAGAAATATTAACAAGCAGATAATGTAATACAAATTTTAAGTGTATATAGAGGTAGAAATATAACTTGCAGATTATATAAGACAGTTCTGAATGTCTGTGGAGCAGTTGTGTACATTCACATTTCTTGGTCTTTGTGGTATGCCTTATCGAAGAGATGGGTCTTCAGTAGTTTACGGAAGTTAGTTAATTCGTAGATTGTTTTTAAAATGTGCGGCAGTGCGTTCCATAACTGTGTGCTCAGGTAAGAGAAGTTTGACGCATGTGTTAATGTGTATTTTGGCCCTTTGCAGCTGGGGAAGTGGAGGTTGAGGAATGTGCGGGATGATCTTTTAGCATTCCTGGGTGGTAAATCTATCAGGTCTGACATATAGGCTGGGGCATCTCCATGAATGATTTTGTGAACTAGGGAGCATATCTTGAATGTGATGTAAGTTTTACATTAAACTGTACCTCCTGTAAACTGCCTTGGGTGAATCTCTTCATAAAGGCGGTTAATAAATCCCAATAAATAAAATTTATGGCTGCACAGATATCCACTTAAAGTTATACGTATTTTCAGCGAGTTTAACCAAGTTAGTGGAATCCCTGGAATCCAACTTAAAACAAGAACTTATCCATTTAAAGTTATATAAAAATAATACCCAAGATGACTTTCTTAAATGTGGTCTCCAGTTATGCATTTCTCTTGCAATAGCAATACTAACTTCGTCAATCACAAAATTTGCAGTTGAAAAACTTGATCAGGCCAAGACATGAGATTTGACCATATTTTTCATTCAGGTGCTTATAGTTCTCAAAGAAAAGATCAATAGATTTATCAATGGAAAAGAACTGAATATTGTCAGCATAAATGTACTGTAAGCCCAAACAGGCCAAAAACGTGACTCAAGAAAATATCCAACAACACAGCAGAAAGAGAAGAACCTTGAGGTACCCTAAAGTAGGCCTACTACTACTACTACTATTTAGCATTTCTATAGCGCTACAAGGCGTACGCAGCGCTGCACAAACATAGAAGAAAGACAGTCCCTGCTCAGAGAGCTTACAATCTAATAGACAAAAAATAAAGTAAGCAAATCAAATCAATTAATGTGTACAGGAAGGAGGAGAGGAGGGTAGGTGGAGGCGAGTGGTTACAAGTGGTTACGAGTCAAAAGCAATGTTAAAGAGGTGGGCTTTCAGTCTAGATTTAAAGGTGGCCAAGGATGGGGCAAGACATAGGGGCTCGGGAAGTTTATTCCATGCGTAGGGTGCAGCAAGACAGAAGGCGCAAAGTCTACTACTATTGAAGATTCTAGATGGAATGTTGCTACTACTACTACTATTTAGCATTTCTATAGCGCTACAAGGCGTACGCAGCGCTGCACAAACATAGAAGAAAGACAGTCCCTGCTCGAAGAGCTTACAATCAAATAGACAAAAATAAAGTAAGCAAATCAAATCAATTAATGTGAACGGGAAGGAAGAGAGGAGGGTAGGTGGAGGCGAGTGGTTACGAGTCAAAAGCAATGTTAAAGAGGTGAGCTTTCAGTCTAGATTTAAAGGTGGCCAAGGATGGGGCAAGACGTAGGGGCTCAGGAAGTTTATTCCAGGCGTAGGGTGCAGCGAGACAAAAGGCGCAAAGTCTGGAGTTGGCGGAAGTGGAGAAGGGAACAGATAAGAAGGATTTATCCATGGAGCGGAGTGCACGGGAAGGGGTGTAGGGAAGGACGAGTGTGGAGAGATACTGGGGAGCAGCAGAGTGAGTACATTTATAGGTTAGTAGAAGAAGTTTGAACAGGATGCGAAAACGGATAGGGAGCCAGTGAAGGCCTCAAACCTAAGACCCACAACTGAACATTTCCAAAATGTAATAAAAGGGCTACTACACCACTCCAACATGGTTCCAGAAATTCCTATAGCCTCCCGTCTTCTTAACAAGATCTCTTGATTGACGTGGAGGGGCATTTTCGATGCGGCATCTAAGTCCGATTTTTAATAGGAAAGAAGGTCATTTTTGAAAAAGAAAAACGTCTATCTTTTTTTTTTTAATACTGTTTCAAACAAGGTTTTCTGCTTTGGACGTTTTGTTTTTTGGTCCATTTTCAAACTCTCTCTCCCCCCCCCCCCCCCAAGAATAATTGCAAAACATAGAAAATCTAGCCATTGGGATGTAGGAGGGGCCAGCATTTTAAGTAGACTGGTCCCTCAGACATCCTAGGAGAGCAATAGGGCACCCTGTGGACTGCTGTGGACCTCATATAAATGTTCCCAGGTACACAACTCACTTTGGCTCCCTTATCCCCTGAGGCCTCTAAAACCCACCCAAAACCTACTGCCCCCCACTGTACACCACTACAATAGCCCTTATGGGTGAACAGAGCACCTATATGAGGGTACAGTAGGGTTTTTGTAACTTTGGGAGAGGTCACAGTTTCCACCACAAGTGTGACAAGGACCTGAGTCCCCCCACTCCACACTGCACTGCACCGACCACTCACTACTCCAGGGACCTGGATGCTGCTCTAAAAGGCCTGACTTCAACATCTGAGGCTGTCATAGAGGCTGCTAAGTCATATTTTTATTCACAGTTTTGGTGGCTGGGAGGGGGTCAGTGACCACTGTGGAAGTAAGAGGAGGTCATCCCTGATTCCTTCCAGTGGTCATTTAGGGCACCTTGTTGTGCCTTATTTGTAATAAAAACAGGTCTGGCCGCCCTAGAGCGTTGGCACTGGGAGTAAACTTTGTATTATGATTTCCTTGTATCTGTAATGTATTGCTTGAGGGTAAACAGTTTCAGTTTGTAGACCCAAAACAGTTTAAAGAATTTCTTGATGCTAGAGCTGATGTGAATGTTGTATGCCCTCCCTAAAAAGCAGGCTAGGGTCGACAACCCAAGGTAGCAACCGCTAAAATATTCTTTAATTTCTCTTAGAATTTTCGAATTCTTGGAACCCAATTTCTTTGTTTGTGGACAAATAGGCTGTTAAGAATTTTTCTTTCTATTACTTAATTGTATTTTGAATTTCATTTGTAAAATAATGCCGATTGCATATTTACACTTTGTACTGAAAATTGAATTTATTAATAAAGATTAAAAAAAAAACAAAAAAAAACCAGGTCTGGCTCAAAACATCTTAGTTTTAGTCCTGAACGGATTTGTTTTGTTCCACTATGGCTGAAAAACATCCAAGTCTTAGGAACACCTAAATCCTGCCCTTAACATGCCCCGTACACGCCTAGAAAAACATCTGAAAAATAGGTTTTGAAAATACTGATTTGGGCGTTTTTGTGAGAAAAATGTCCAAATGCTGCTTTATGACACTTATGTACATCTAGAAATGATTTAGTAGTAGTAGTAGAGATGAAGGGAAGGAAGAAGTAAATTCGTGAGGCACCAAAGACAGGGATCTGAAGATCTCCAGATATGACTCTGCAGACTCAAGCCACCCACAAAGCTCAACTGGACACCAACTGGACCAGCAGTAAATCACTCAGAACCAGAGGCTGCAAAGTGTATCCATCCACCTGCTGGAGATAGAAAATACTGAGCAGCTGGGCTGGGTGCCAAGAGAGATGTCTCAGCTCAGTTTTCAGTTCTCTATCTCCACCTGCTGGTTGATGGACACAATGATGCCACAGGTTCTGGAATAGTGGGAAGCTATGTAATGGAAGTGGGAAGTTCTCCTATATAGTCCCATCCTTAAACCTGGAGAAGCACTGACAAGTGGAAGGATTTTTTTTTTTGTTACATTTGTACCCCGCGCATTCCCACTTATGGCAGGCTCAATGCAGCTTACATGGGGCAATGGAGGGTTAAGTGACTTGCCCAGAGTCACAAGGAGCTGCCTGTGCCTGAAGTGGGAATTGAACTCAGTTCCTCAGTTCCCCACTGTTGCTACTATTTGAGATTCTGCTATTCCACTAGCAACATTCCATGTAGAAGTCGGCCCTTGCAGATCACCAATGTGGCCGCGCAGGCTTCTGCTTCTGTGAGTCTGACGTCCTGCACATACGTGCAGTTCCCCAGGACCAAAGTCCACCACCCTAACCACTAGGCCACTCCTCCACTCCACCAGTGAGATTCCACCAACACAAGTGGGAGACAAGGATCTAGTTTTGGAATTTCTGTCACATACTTAGGATCTGGATTTGCCACTGTTTTGAGACAGGATGCTGAGCTTAATGGATCTATGGTCTGACCCAGTAGGACACCTTCTTATGTTCTTATGTTATAGAGAAGTAGCAAAATTTGCACAATAAAAGAAAAGCTACTTTCCAGAGCTGGACCAGCAGACAAGACCCCCCCCCCCCCCCCCCCACACACACACACACAAATACAGTAGGGAGTCCAGAGAGTTACTTCAGAAACCAGACTCAAGAATGATTAAAGCACTTACATAAGTACATAAGTAATGCCACACTGGGAAAGACCAAGGGTCCATCGAGCCCAGCATCCTGTCCACGACAGCGGCCAATCCAGGCCAAGGGCACCTGGTGAGCTTCCCAAACGTACAAACATTCTATACATGTTATTCCTGGAATTGTGGATTTTTCCCAAGTCCATTTAGTAGCGGTTTATGGACTTGTCCTTTAGGAAACCGTCCAACCCCTTTTTAAACTCTGCCAAGCTAACCGCCTTCACCACGTTCTCCGGCAACGAATTCCAGAGTTTAATTATGCGTTGGGTGAAGAAAAATTTAAAGGAGGGTGACTTGAAACCTGAAGGTGACAGACTGATAACTGCAGCCCAGGATAGCGGACTATGGACAGCCAGCATTGGAAAAAAGGGCAAAACAGAGACAGTGAAACATCTTGCCTGCTGGGTGAGATGTGATGATGTTAGAATGTCTTCAAACAGAAAGGCACAAGAAGGGAGTACGACTCATGTACTGGAAATAACATAAACATTACAGCATTTCTAGGCTAAAAATACACCAGGATCGTGACCCTGAGAAAACCGTGCAGAATAAAGCTGTAATCCGCTGGGACATTCATATAAAATCACAGTGATAAAGGAGAAACCCATGAGGAGGGTGTTACTGAATTATTCTGTACGTAGTGTGGAGAGAGAAAAGATCCGCAAGTCCCGAGAAATGCAGTTTGAGACCCAGGAAAATGTGGCAAGACACACAAAGATTAGGCCTAATTAACAGCAGTTTCTAAGTGCACTTTGACATGTTGGCTTTACTATTCCATCCTATGAACTCCGGAAGGAAACTTTTTTAGTAAATTAGACAGACTGAGGGTCATCGTCCACATGCCCTGGCTTAGGAGTGAGGCGCAAAGCTCACCCATTTAGCGAACATAGCGTGGCTGACGTTTTGGTTCACTTTAAAGGTTAATAAAAATAAAACAGAAAAAGAATATTTGTCCTGACCTGAAGAAAGAAGTGTTAACCACTGAAAGCCAGTCAACAATATACTAACATAAGTACTACTACTACTACTTATTTCTATAGCGCTAAAAGACGTATGCAGCGCTGTACACTTGAACATGAAGACACAGTCCCTGCTCGACAGAGATTACAATCTAATTAGGACAGACAAACAGGACAAACAAGAGATAAGGGAATATTAAAGTGAGGATGATAAAATAAGGGTTCTGAACATAAGTATTGCCACACTGGGAAAGACCAAAGGTCCATGCATCCTGTTTCCAACAGTGGCCAATCCAGGTCACAAATACCTGGCAAGATCCCAAAAAAGTTCAAAACATTTTATACTGCTTATCCCAAAAATAGTGGATTTTTCCCATTTAATAATGGTCTAAGGACTTTTCCTTTAGGAAGCCATCCAAACCTTTTTAAAACTCCGCTAAGCTAACTGCCTTTACCACATTCTCTGGCAATGAGTTCCAGAGTTTAAGTACACATTGAGTGAAGAAAATGTTTCTCCGATTCGTTTTAAATTTACTACTTTGTAGCTTCATTGCATGCCCCCTAGTCCTAGTATTTTTGGAAAGAGTAAACAAATGATTCACGTCTACCCGTGCCACTCCACTCATTATTTTATAGACCTCTATCATATCTCCCCTCAGCCAGGACTGCTGAGAGACTGAGCCAGGCCCGGGGCAAGGCCGCCCCTGGGGCCCCACTGCCCCCGCCCCCCCCAATCCCTACCACTGTCGCCTCCCCCTCCTGCTCCCAGGCCGCCGACGCTGCAGTCCCCAGTCTCGCCTGTCTGCCCTCGGCTCCACCGATAGCCCCCCTCTGTCCGCCACTGTGACCGGACCCCCTGCATTGAAATTGGCAGCGCCTCACCTCCATGTAAAAGCGGCAGATCACCTCCCTTCGGGCCTTCCCTCACTGTGTCCTGCCCTCGAGGCCGGTGGGGCACAGTGAAGGAGGCCTCGAAGGGAGTCGATCTGCCGCTTTTACATGGAGGTGAGGCGCTGCTGATTTCAATGCAGGAGGCCCAGTCACGGTGGCAGACGGAGGGGGGGCTATCAATGGAGCCATGGGTGGGCAGGTGAGACCAGGGACTGCAGCGCCGGTGGCCTGGGATTAGGAGAAGGAGAGAGACCCTGGCATCGGGTCCCCCTTGGAGACTGGGCCTGGGGAATTTTGTCCCCCCTGCCTCCCCCCTCTCGGCAGCCCTGCCCTCAGCCGTCTCTTCTCCAAGTTGAAGAGGCCTAACCGCTTCAGCCTTTCCTCATAGGGAAATCGTACCATCCGCTTTATCATTTTCGTCGCCCTTCTCTGCACCTTTTCTAATTCTACTATATCTTTTTTGAGATGCGGTGACCAGTATTGAACACAATTATCACTTTAGATCAGTGATTCCCAAACCGGTCCTGGAGAACCCCAGCCATTCAGGTTGTCAGGGTATCTACAATGAATATTCATGAGTTAGATTTGCTTACAAATCTAACTCATGAATATTTAGTACGGATATCCTGAAAGTCTAGAACAGATTTGGGAGTCTGCCTTATGTTCTGTTTCTGCTCTAATTTTATTCTATGCTCTCTCTTCCAGCTTTCCTGCTGTGTCCTGTCTACAGGAGGCAGAAATCTCGGATTGTGCTGAGAGGGAACTGAGATGATCTTTTCTTTGCAGTCCTGGTTCCCTACTTTTAGACTCCGATAATCAGCTGCCCAGAAAAGCATATTTGTTTCTTACAGTCGGAGCATTGTGTGAAGACCGTTTTGGAAAAGTTTGTCTAGCTGCCCAGTGAATAACTCTCATTTCAGGGCTCCAGTCCATCTGCCACTTTTCTCCCTGCCTGGAAACTGAGCTGGATGGACCACTGGCCTGACCCAGTATGGCTCTTCTTATCCCCCGTGTTAAGGCCTGGCTGAAACAAGCATTTTTCCAAACCTATGCAATGCCTTTGAGCAGGTGTAAATCCTGAAGTATAGAATGGGAAATACATCTGGAGATTTTAGCTCTTAATTTTGATGTTTACTTCCCCATTGTCTCCTCTCTGCTTCTCTGTTTGGCTCTACAGGATCCTCATACGCATCTCCAGAACCTTTCTGCATCAATTTTAATTGGTAGTGTTAACTAATAATCTATTTTGGTATCTTTCCTTTTAATTGTTTATTTAAAATCATTTATAACCTGCACATTCACAATATGCAAGTAACAAAAACCAAACAGTATAAATTTAGCATAAATACAATTAACAAACAATATATAATATATATAATATATATTCTTAATGATACTTCGATGGTTTCACAAAACTTGTACAATGTAACCTATAACCAAGTTGTAACAAATGTATTTCCATTATTCATATCTTATTGTAAGCCACACTGAGCCCGCAAAGAGGTGGGAAAATGTGGGATACAAATGCAATAAATAAATAAATAACAACCCTAACTAATAAACTTCAATCATAAAAGTGATCATTACGAAATCCATTCTACTCATTTCCAAAACATCAAAATATCAGTCTACAGTTGCAAAGTCCCTGGCAAACTATTCCATAAAACTGTCCTCCTACAGAAAATGTCCAAACTCTAGTGCCAAAGAAGTTATCACTAAAAATCCTGTTGGGAAGAGAGCAGAGGATGGTTTGCTATATATGGACTCAATATTATCTGTAAATAAAGTGGTACATTTCCTTGTTGTGATTTAAAAGGCCAGATAAACTATCCCAACTCTTTGCATGTTGAAACTGCTAACCAATGCAAGCTATGAAGACATGGTAAACGCCTGCCACTAACCGTGCAGCTGTGTTCTGCTCCGACTGCATTCCGATAGTCCAGGATTGACAATGCTGAACAAATATCATATGTAATTTTAAAAGTTGTAATTTAAGAAAACAATTTGGGATACTGGGATAGACCAAAGGTCCATCTGGCCTAGTATCCTGTTTCCAACAGTGACCAATCCAGGTCACAAGAACCTGGCAGAATCTCAAAAGTAGCAAGATTCCAAAATTCCAGAGAGCAGCAAAGATTCCAGAATCCTTGAGTAGCAAAGATTCCAGAATCCTAAAGAGTAGCAAGATTCCAGAATCTCACAGAGCAGCAAGATTCTGGAATCCCCCCAAAAAAAGCAGATTCCGGAATCCCAAAGAGCAGCAAAGATTTGGGAATCCCAATGAGTAGCAATGATTCCGGAATCCCAAAGAGCAGCAAAGATTCCAGAATCCTAAAGAGTAGCAAGATTCCAGAATCTCACAGAGCAGCAAGATTCTGGAATCCCCCCAAAAAAGCAGATTCCGGAATCCCAAAGAGCCGCAAAGATTTGGGAATCCCAATGAGTAGCAATGATTCCAGAATCCCAAAGAGCAGCAAGATTCCATGCTACCTTTTCCTCCACAAACTTGTCCAAATCTTTTAAAACTCAGATGCGCTGTTGTTACCAGATCCTCTGGCAAAGAGTTCCAGAGCTTAATAGTAGTTCAAGCATTGGTGCTGTCTCAACTCGATTATTGTAATTCACTTTTCTAATTCCACTATATCACAAACAATTAATCAGTATATGAAAAAGAGAAGAGGCTGGTTAGATGCACAAATGCAGGTGTAATTTCTGGAACCGCCCATGGCCACACCCCCTTTGGAGCTGAATGTTATGAAATTTAAGAGTGCACGTTACGAAACAGGGCGTATGGCAGATCCACATCATGTAACTCCTAATTACTACCAAGTAAATGCTTCTTAACACCAATTATAGTTTATAGTTTCATAAAACTTTGCTATGACGCCCAAGTTGACTAAACACGTAACACATATCAAAAGTAGGAAAAAGGAACTTGATTGTTTTTACCTAATTAGCTAATTAGTTTATGCATGGATCTGCATGACCTGTACAGAATCTGGTAGAAAGTGTCTCATCAACAATAATGTCTCAATGGAAACCACATTGAAATCTGTCCAACAAATCTTCTGAAGTCACAGAATCCTGGGTAAGAACCACCTTCTCCAATATTTTCCTTATTTATTTCAAAGATCTGTTACCCGAGAAGACACTGGTCTTCTTCCCTGCTCCCCACTTTCACCTGTCTTATTTAATGTATAGTTATGTTCTTTTTGTCAGACGTTAGACAGACCAGGTCGTACCCAATTTTCCTATGGCTTCTTGGACCAATTGTAGGATGTCTTGAAATAACTTACGAGTCATTTGGATATTATTCACAGGTAGATGAAGACCAAATATCTTAAAAACGAACCCAAGTAAAACTAAGATTTTATGGGTTGAAGGATCAAAATGTTCACTTTCAAACCAGGGACTAATATAAACTGGGTTTGGCTATTTGGATACAGAAACGGTTCCCAAACTGGGCGCCATGACACCCTGGTGTGCTGCAGTGAATTCTCAGGGGTGCCGCGGTGCGTCGTTCCCTACTTTCCCTCTCCCACAGGTCCGGCATCTGCCGCTTCCTGCTTTTTTCCCTGCTACCGCTGCAGTGCTTGAAGCTTACAGTTTTGGGCGATCCACAATTCACACAGGCGCTGCGGAGACTTCCCTCTACCACGTCCAGCCCTCGCAACAAGAAGTTACATCAGAGAGGGCCGGATGCGGCAGACTGGGAAGGCCCCGGAGTGTCTGCCTGTGTGAATCGCGGACGGCCTGAAAATGTAAGCGATCCTGGACCTGGAGGAAGGAAGGTAGCGAACGATGCTGGATTTGGGGAAGGCAGAGGGCTGCAGGGAAAGGGAGACCTATGTGGTGGTGAGGGGGGTGCGGAGACCCATATGGCTGGGGGAGGGGGTGCTGCGAACTGAAAATGTTTGGGAACCCCAGGGATACAGAGATCAGAAGTTTGGATGTAGTGAGAGATTTCTAAAGTATCCGAAATGTCTTCTTCGAATCTTAGGTTAATTCATCAGATTCAATGTTACTTAGCTGTAGATGGTGTAAAACAAATCATTTAAGCTATGATTATTTCTCAACTAGACTACTGCAAGCTGGGATAAAAACCAGATCTCCAGGTGCAGTCGGTGAAAATAGAGCAGCAGAAGAGAAAGACAGACATTGATACTAGAGGAACTGGATTGGCCGCCAGTTGCACAAAGAATTCAATGTCAAGGTTTAATTGTAAACCACCCAGAAACGTTTGATAGCACAGCATAGAAACTATGTAATAAATAAAACTTATTCATAGGGTCATACGAGGTGAGGTGCTGTTCCATTTGTGCAAATCCACGTCACTGGCTATGATCCGAAGGGGATTTATAATTCAACCAGTTATCATCAAATGCTTGTAGAGGAGAACGTTTACGGGGTGGGGGGGGGGGCTCCCCAAGAATGGAACCAGATCCCTCAATAAAATCATAAACTGTTTTGGCACAAGCTAAAAACTTGCCTGTTTACAGGGATGGAAAGACTGTAAAAAATGTATCTTTATTATACACTAGTAAAAAAGGCCCGTTTCTGACACAAATGAAACGGGCGCTAGCAAGGTTTTCCTCGGAGTGTGTATGTTTGAGAGTGTGTGTGAGAGTGACTGTGTGTGAGAGAGAGAGTGAATGTGTGAGTGTGTGTGAGAGAGAGAGTCTGGGTACAAGTGTGTCTGTGAGAATCAGAGTGTGTGCAAGTGCGTCTGTGAGACACAGTGTGAGAGAGAGAGAGAGAGAGTGTGTTTCACACAGATACAGTGTGTGCAAGAGAGAGAGTGTGTGTGAGACACAGACTCTCTGTGAGACTGAGACCAATAGAGTGTGTGAGTGACTGTGTGACACATAGAGAGTGAATGTGATACAGTGTGAGACATAGTGTGTGAGAGTGAGAGAAAGACATTGACTGTGAGAGAGAGAGAGTGTGTGAGAGAGAGAGTGTCACCTCTCTGGTGTCAGGCCCCCCCTCCCTCCCTCCCTCTCTCTGGTGTCAGCCCCTCCCCCTCTCTCTGGTGTCTGAGCTTTACTGTGCAGGACGCTGAGCTCTGGCTGTGCTTCAAGGAACTGACCAATCCTATTTAATAGAATGCACCTCCAACATTCTGAAGCCGAGAAACCTCGTGTGGTTGGTCACTTCTGCTTGTGATGAACCCGGAAGTACGTGATGTCAATTCAGGAGATGGATACAGAGAGCAGGAATGCCTCAGCCATGCAGTCAGCGTCAGAATGTTGGAGGTGCCTTTTATTATATAGGAAAGGAACTGACCAATCCTATTTAATAGAATGCACCTCCAACATTCTGAAGCCGAGAAACCTCGTGTGGTTGGTCACTTCTGCTTGTGACGAACCCGGAAGTACGTGATGTCAATTCAGGAGATGGATACAGAGAGCAGGAATGCCTCAGCCATGCAGTCAGCTTCACAATGTTGGAGGTGCCTTTTATTATATAGGATTCTCGATCTAGTTAGAATCTCTCTGTATTAGCCAAGGTGTGTTTTTAAATTGCATGACAAGACTTTATATAAATGTTTTTGTTTGCTGTATTGATTGATATTATTATACAATTTTTGTATTTGCAGCCGGAATGATTCAAATTCTTCTTCAGATCTGTTTATGGCCGAGCTGTTTATTGAGGTTTACTGTGGTGTAAATCTGTAATTACTGACCAGTTTACAATAAAAAGAAAAACTGTGAACAGACTGTGTATGAGAATCAGAATGGGGAGACTGGTGTCATCGTCAGCAGAGAAATCTTGGATCTAATTTGGATTTCAGGAATCTTTTTCAGAGAAAGTTTTGTAGGCAAATACAGACCTAGTGATAGGGATCAGTTATCAGAGTTTCAAGTATTCTAGGTATCAAAGTTCAAAGCTCTGGGTTTGGAGAGAAAGCAGCAGCTCTAAAATAACTAAGAGGTCAGGGGAAGGCAGGGAGCTGACCCAGATGGGCCTGGCGTAGTATTTCAGCAGAACTGTGGTAGCCTTTGTCAGCCTGGCCTCCCAGGTGGGTACAGTGCCAGCTGCCCTGTTCTCTGAGCATGCACTCAGGTGTGCAAAAAAGAGCTTGTGACCTGGTAGAGCTGAATCCTACCTCATCCCAGCTGTCCTGATCTCTGGGTGCACACAGCAGGACTGTGTGACTCAATGCAGTGAACCCTGAGACTGTTTCACCCCATTCCAGCTGATCTCTGGGTACAAACAGCTGGACTCTGTGACCCGACAGAGCTGAATCTCGCCCCATTCCAGCTGCCGGGCTGTCAGATTAGCAGCAGCTTCCTGATTTTTAACATGTATCTCAATGATTGAGTATTTTAGTTCAATAAAACAAAATGTTTACTTTATCTGTTGTCATTTACGATGTTATGTTACTATGTTTGGTTAGTCTATTCTATTCATTCTGTTCTAGAGAAATCATTGTTGCTTGATGGTTTGTCACTGCAGGTGAAGAAAACCTCTAAGGTTTTAAGGTTCACTTTGGACCCCACATTCTCTTTTGAACCCCAGGTCAACCCTGTTGGTAAATTAGTTTCTCTTAAGCTTCATCAACTTCGTGCCGTTCCTCGTATGTTTAGCGAGAAACAGTTTTTGATTTTGGTTCAAGATTTTGTTTTGTCTGATTTTAGATTATTGTTCTCTCACAATTAAATTACTTTCCAAACTTCAGATTCTCCAGAATACCTGCTGCAAAACTGACCTTCTATTTGAAGAAGTTTGACGCAGTCTTTCCTTCTTTCATACCCTTGCACTGGTTGCTCGTATTTTTGTTAAAGCTGACCTGTATTATGTTTAAACTTGTTGATTCCAGTTCTGAGTAATTCTATTGCTTTTTTTACTTTCCTTCTAATGTTAGACTTTCTAGGACCAGAAATCCTTGTTTCCCATTCTTTTCAGGAGTTCGTTTCAAGAAACTTTTGGACAGATTAAATTATGAGCCAATTCCATTTTGGCATTCTTTACCCAAGGACTTGAGAAGTTTAAGTTTTTATAATTTATGCAGGAAGAATTTTAAAACATATTTATTTAGAATGTTCCTATTACGATTTCCATTATTTCTTTTTGTTTTTGAACCCAATTTGGGAATCGGTGGAATGCAAATGCTGTATCACGTTACATTGACTGTCCACGTTACTGCTGCTGACAGCTTCAACTTGCAGTTTCTTAATTTGTTTGTGGCTACGCGTGTCCTCAGTGAACCCCCCAGGGCCGCCACGAGATGAAAGCAGGCCCGAGGCAAATACTCTTAAGGGGCCCCACTTCACCGCACCAAACGCAGGGGCGTAGCCAGCAGTCCAAGGGAGGGATTCTGGGGTCACCTATTCCTTTTTGCTCTCTCCTCGAGTCCATTCCCTCCCTCCCCCCCATTAAAATTATCTTTGCTGGTGAGGATGCACAAACTCCGCCAGCCAAACAGCTCTGTGGCCTGAACCTCCCCTGGTGTAAGGAAGTTGGCAGCTTTCTAACCACCGACAATGGCACAGTTCATGCGCACATACTGAGCATGTGTGGAGTGCCGGCATCAGCTGCTAGAAAGCATGCTGCTGACTCCTTACACCAGGGGATGTTCGGGATTTGGAGCTATTTGGCTGGTGGGGCTTGGGTATCCCCATCAGCCATTCAAGGTACTTCAGTTGGGTGGACCTGAGTCCAAAGTGGAGGGGCCCAGCCCCCCCCCCCATGCCACTGGGTCAGCCAGGTCCAGGGAATCTTGCAATTCTTTCAGGGTCCTGGGAAGAGAGGGAGAGTGGAGTCCTGTGGAAGAGTGGCCTAGTGGTTAGAGCACCGGTCTTGCAATCCAGAGGTGGCCAGTTCAGCTGCTGCTCCTTGTGATCTTGGGCAAGTCACTTAACCCTCCACTGCCTCAGGTACAAACTTAGATTGTGAGCCCTCCTGGAAACTGAGAAATATCCAGAGTACCTGAAAGTAACCCACCTTGAGCTACTACTGAAAAAGGTGTGAGCAAAATCTAAATAAATAAAGATTCTAGAATTCTAAAGAATAACAAGATTCCATGCAGAATTTCAAAGTGTAGCAACAATCCAGGTAGAACCCCAAAGAGTAACAAGATTCCAGAATCCCAAAGAGTAAGGAGTGGCCTAAAGGTTAGAGCACCGGTCTTGCAATCCAGAGGTGGCCAGTTCAGCTGCTGCTCCTTGTGATCTTGGGCAAGTCACTTAACCCTCCATTGCCTCAGGTACAAACTTAGATTGTGAGCCCTCCTGGGACAGAGAAATAACCAGAGTACCTGAATGTAACTCACCTTGAGCTACTGCTGAAAAAGGTGTGAGCAAAATCTAAATAAATAAAGTGACCAGACTCTCCTCTTCTCCTGCCTGCTTAAATTTAATTGCATTTAAAATGGCATTTATACCCTGCTTAGGTTCGAGGAGGATTACAGCAAAATAATTTTAAAATCTCTATGTTAATATTCATGAAAGTCATTGTAAACTAATCAAAAACTATAGATTTATATTAAATCTCACAGAAGAACATAAATTAGTCTGGACAAGACTTTGATTCATTCTTGTAGCCTATAGAAATGTTATATAGTAAATCTATCAGTAAGATTAAAAAAATCCCATTCATAACTTGTATGCCCATAGGAATACAATGTTTCGTTTCGTTTCGTTTCGCTTCGCTTCGCTTCGTCAGGGAATATAATGAGCATCGTAACATTTACCACACACTAAGGGGTATGTTTACTAAGGAGAGTTAGAGTTTTTAAGGCGCCTGTAAATTTAAGGCACGTTAAATGCTAATGCAGCTATACATTTGTATGAATGCGTTAGCGTTTAATGCACATACACCATTTACGCACATTAAAAATACTAATGCACTCACAATCAGGGCCGGTCTTAGCAAGTGCGGGGCCCTGTGCAGACCAATTTGGTGGGGCCCTATCCTAGCCCCGCCCCCACCCACCCTAGCTCCACCCCATTGAAAAGATTATTCCATTTTTAGAAAAGTTTAAGTGTGACTGATGAAGTGACAGGGGAATCCCTAGTAAATTATTTATACTGGGTAACTAGGTTGTTTGTGAGACCACCTGCTGTGTAATAGTCAATTTCTTTGCAACCTTCTATTTGCTCTCTAATGCTCTACCTCTACTAAGTGCTTCAAGAAGTAATTTACAGTAACGTATAAAAGCAAACTGTATGCCATCAAACAGAAGACTGTGAAGCATCAAAACACAGATAAAATTGCATATAACCCTTTCTAGACTCCAAGAAATGGAGCACTTGTCACATTAAGCTAAGAAACCATCATGCACAAGCTTTGATCTTCTGTAATAGATTCCTTACAACTGATTATATTAACCTGAAAATTAAAATGGCTTCCTGGGAAAAGCACGGCAGCATAGTTCTGTTACAGAAAGGTTAATCGTTTGTTCTACCTGAGTGATGAACTTGCCGTCACAAGCATAAATTATGTTTCTTTATTTTTTAAGTTGCACAAGAACCAGGCGATGGCTCACCTCCGACCACACTGCAGCTCCTTTTCCCTTTCCCGCTCAATGACTCCCGCCCGCCCGCCCTCGTGGAAACAGGAAATACCTCATCAGAAGGAGGTGGGACGTTCAGCGGGAAGGCGGAAGGAAAAAGCTGGGGTGAGTCATCGTGCCTGCAACTGTCTGTCGGGGCCGTGCCGTCGCTGCATCAGTCGTTGTCCTGGGACTGGGAGGCGGGAGCTGACGGCAGGCTCAGCCGGGGGGGGGGGGGGGGGTGCACCAGTGGCGGGAGGCGGGAGCGGAGTGATCATGATGATGTGGTCCGGAGCGAGCGGGGCTCAGAGAGGCAGAGTTGAGGCGCACCGTGCGGGGCCCCCTTAAGCGTGGGGCTCTATGCGGCCGCCTGGTCGCCTCTGCCTAAGACCGGCCCTGCCCACAATGCTGCGTTAGTAAACCAAGCCCTAAAAACGCTACTGCGCCTTAGGTCTCCAGAAGCTAAAGGTAGCAGTTTACCAGTGTTTTGTGAAAGGGTTTATTTGACATGAGCGGATTGTCAGAATCAACAACCCCCCTCCCCCCCCCCTAAAATCGATTTATTCTAGTTCATAAAGATAAAAATAAAATTACTTATAGTACAGAACATGGAGCAAAAAAAGCTCGGAAACCAACTAAAACTTGTCTTCCTTGTGGCTTTTGGATTTTGGCTGCTGCCTTCTGAGGTCTTTTTATTTTGTATGTTTTTATTTGTATGAACTAGAATAAGTCTATTTTAGAGGGTTTTTGGTTGATACTATATTGTTTTGACCACTAGTCCTGTTTTGTAGTTGGGGGTTTATTAGTTTCCAGTAAGTTTTTATATCTATATTAATAATTCTCAGCTCCAATTCTGAAGCTCACAGTGTGGCAGGGAACCACTGAAGCCCTGCACTGCTGTACCCTGTCAGTACCACTCACTCTCACTCAGCCACGCCCCCAGCCACGCCCCTTCCGGACATAATTCGCTACCTCAACGTTCTATTGAGGCCCCAAGCTCCAGCCACTTCCATGAAGGGTTCGTGGATTCATGGTGGTGAAGCCTCTCCATGGTGGTGACGCCCTCGCGTCCAATGTTATGACGTCGCGGCCGGAGCGAATTTCAAGATGGCGCCAAACAGGAACGTGATGACGTTGCTGATGTCGCGGTTTTCTGGAATGCAAATGGCGCCGAACACGAATGTCAGGACACTGCGCCCGCACCGATTTTCACCAATGCGATGAAACGAAGATGGTGCCCAACACCGGCGCAACACAAATTCACAAAACCGTTTCAGGAGCGACGCAGCCAGCCACACACACTGAACGTCGGACGGTGCGAGGGATGGATAACAACATGGATGCAACACCTCACAGGTTTCCTCTTCTGTCCCTGTATGCCAATGAGGGGAGAGGGAGGGGGAGGGGAGGGGAAGGGAACCTTGCTAGCGCCCGTTTCATTTCTTACAGAAACGGGCATTTATTGCTAGTATATAATAAGGAGCTCAGTCCTTGTCAAATGTCCCATTGTATCTCGTAATTCATGTTATTTGCTCCATAATCACAATTTGCAAAACTTTTTGTTGCCACTCAAAAAGTGCATAAGAAGATAAGAATAGCCATACTGGATCAGACCAATGGTCCATCTAGCCCAGTATCCTGCTTCCAATAGTGGTCAATCTAGGTCACAAGTACCTGCCCAATTAGTAGCAACATTCCATGTAGAACCCCAAAGAATAGCAAGATTCCAGAATCCTAAAGGGTAACAAGACTCCATTCAGAATCTCAAGAGTAGCAACATTCCATGTAGAACCCCAAAGAATAGCAAGATTCCAGAATCCTAAAGATTAACAAGATTCCATTCAGAATCTCAAGAGTAGCAACATTCCATGTAGAACCCCAAAGAATAGCAAGATTCTGGAATCCTGAAGAGTGACAAGATTCCATGCAGAATCGCAAAGAGTAGCAACATTCCATGTAGAACCCCAATGAATAGCAAGATTCTGGAATCCTAAAGAGTGACAAGATTCCATGCAGAATCGCAAAGAGTAGCAACATTCCATCTAGAACCCCAAAGAATAGCAAGATTCTGGAATCCTAAAGAGTGACAAGATTCCATGCAGAATCTCAAAGAGTAGCAACATTCCATGCTACCAATCCCAGGGCAAGCAGTGGCTTCCCCCATGTCCATCTCAATAACAGACTATGGACTCTTCCTCCGGGAACTTGTCCAAACATTTTTTAAACCCAGATACGCTAACCACTGTTACCAGAGCTAAACTCGTCATTAAGTGAAAAAATATTTCCTCCTATTTGTTTGAAAAGTATTTCCATGTAACTTCATTGAGTGCCCTCTAGTCTTTGTACTTTTGAAATGAATAAAAAAATCGATTTACTTCTACTTGTTCTACACCTCTCAGGATTTTGTAGACCTCAATCATCTCTCCCCTCATCTGTCTCTTTTCCAAACTGAAGAGCCCTAACCACTTTAGCCTTTCCTCATATGGGAGGAGTTCCATCCCCTTTATCATAGTAACATAGTAAATGACGGCAGATAAAGACCTCTATGGTCCATCCAGTCTGCCCAAGAAGATACTAATTTTACATAGTATATTATACCCAAGTTTGATTTGTCCTTGCCTTTCTCAGGGCACAGACCGTAGAAGTCTGCCCAGCACTGTTCTCATACTAAAAGTTCTGAAGCCCCTTAAAATTTACACTCCAGCCCATCCCTATCTATTCAGCCACATTTTGATGTTTGTCTTCTCCAATATTTAGTAATGACACATGTAGGTGCTGATTCAGTAACTTTTGTGGTATGTACCAAGAGGGACCTTGGCCTACAAGCACAGGTAAGGCACAAATGGGACAGAAATATTTCAACTTTGTGATTTAAAAAAAAATTTGAACTTGTTTCCACAAGACCAGCATATACACTGTTGCCAATGTAAGTTAGAAACGTAGTTTTGGGTCTCATAAAGATATTTTTTTTTTTGTGGGGGGGGGGGGGGGGGGAGAGTTACATATGCCCTCAATAAGAATCTAATTTCAGTATTTAAAAGCCCCAGCTGAGATGGTGGATTTAAATATTAACCCTGCTATTCCACTATGAGACCCCCCCCCCCCCCCCCACACCACCACACACAAAAGCAAACAGCTCTGCCAGTGCACTTTAATGCAGCCCCCTCCCACTATTCCTGTACTAATACCCCTCAAAGCACCTCACTCCTGCCCTGCTGATCCTGGGGAACTGGGTTCAATTCCCACTGCAGCTCCTTGTGACTCTGGGCAAGTTGCTTAACCCTCTCCATTGTCCCAGGTACAAATAGCTACCTGAATATATATTAACCACTTTGAATGTAGTTGGAAAAGTCCCTTTCCCCTTCCCCTGCAGCGTCTCCTTTATTCCCAGTCATGCTTCAGGGGAAGTGTGGTACAACTGGAGCTGTAAATGAGTGACCAGCAACCCAGGCTCCAGCAGATGCCTTTAAGGGCACTGTTCCTTTAAGACCACTGGCTTCACAGTCCCGGCACCATGTGAGCAATTTGAATCGTGGTCTCCGAGGCTACCAGATAAACAGCACTGATAATTCCTCCTTAACTTCAAAAATAGCCCTGGAAGGGCAGTGACCGACTTACTTCCCCTACCAAACACAATGGGCCGAGGCTGAGGAGTCCAGCCCGGGGTCTCTCGGACCCTGCAACAGCTGGATCGGGCAAAAGAGAGCCACCCCCACCCCTGCACTGGCTGTTATCAGTCCTGCTGTGTCTCTCGGGGGGAAATGGGGCAGTTCAGAAAGTTCATGCCAAGAAAAGAGGATCCAGACCCTCCTTCTAGCGAACCCCACAGGCTGGCACTGGGGTTACTTATCCCCTACCCCACCCCCCACGGAAAGGAGATGCTGCTGGTGGCGAGGATTTAATCTCATTCCTGGGCTGATGACCTGCATTGGGGGCTCTCGACCCCTCTCCGGCTTTGCCCTTACCTTGCGCTGCAGCGCTGCTCTTCCTCACCATCCTCTTCCTCAGCAGAGCCAGCTTCATCCAAATTAAAGAGCAACTCCCGGTCCTCTCCTCTCCGTGTCCAAGACTCCCCCCCCCCCCTCCGGCTGTTCCCCCTTCCCCTCCCTCCCCGCTCAAAGTTCCGATCTTCTGCTGTCAGTGACACCCCCGCCCTTCCTCCTTCCCTCCCCCGGATGCTCCTCTGGCTCTCTGGTGTAGTTGTGGCTCTCCCCCCTCTCTCCTCCTCACGGGGTGTGTCCGGCTGGTGCAGGAGGAGGAATGTGGAAGTGCAGCTCCTGCCTGTGCTGTGGGTGTGTCACCTGGAGAGAGAGAAAGAGAGAGAGATCAAGAGCCCGGCTGAAAGTGCCCCCTCTCCCCCCTCACCGGGCACAGACTGAAGAATTCCCCCTTCCCCCCCCCCCCACACGCTAAAAGAGCCCCCCTTCACCCGGCACAGACTGAAGGATTCTCCCACTCGCAGACTAAAACAGCCCCCTCCTTCGGGCACAAGCTAAAAGATCACCCCCCCCCCCCCACCCCATACACACACCTCACCTGGCCCCCCCCTCTCCTCCCTTCCCCACTTATTCAGTTCAAAGTTTTGGGAGGAGTAGCCTAGTGGTTAGTGCAGCGGACTCTGATCCTGGGGAACTGGGTTCAATTCCCAATGCAATTCCTTGTGACTCTGGGCAACTCACTTAACCCTCTATTGCCCCTGGTACAAATAAATACCTGTATAGACTATTGGGCTCATTTTCAAAGCACTTAGACTTACAAAGTTCTATATGTTATTGTGTAATTTTGTAAGTCTAAGTGCTTTGAAAATACACCTCTATGTTGACAAGTGCAAAGTGATGCATGTGGGTAAGAGGAACCCGAATTATAGCTACGTCTTGCAAGGTTCCGCGTTAGGAGTTACGGATCAAGAAAGGGATCTGGGTGTCGTCGTCGATGATACGCTGAAACCTTCTGCTCAGTGTGCTGCTGCGGCTAGGAAAGCGAATAGAATGTTGGGTGTTATTAAGAAGGGTATGGAGTCCAGGTGTGCGGATGTTATAATGCCGTTGTATCGCTCCATGGTGCGACCGCACCTGGAGTATTGTGTTCAGTACTGGTCTCCGTATCTCAAAAAAGATATAGTAGAATTGGAAAAGGTACAGCGAAGGGCGACGAAAATGATAGTGGGGATGGGACGACTTTCCTATGAAGAGAGGCTGAGAAGGCTAGGGCTTTTCAGCTTGGAGAAGAGACGGCTGAGGGGAGATATGATAGAAGTGTATAAAATAATGAGTGGAATGGATCGGGTGGATGTGAAGCGACTGTTCACGCTATCCAAAAATACTAGGACTAGAGGGCATGAGTTGAAGCTACAGTGTGGTAAATTTAAAACGAATCGGAGAAAATTTTTCTTCACCCAACGTGTAATTAGACTCTGGAATTCATTGCCGGAGAACGTGGTACGGGCGGTTAGCTTGACGGAGTTTAAAAAGGGGTTAGATAGATTCCTAAAGGACATGTCCATAGACCGCTATTAAATGGACTGGAAAAATTCCTCATTTTTAGGTATAACTTGTCTGGAATGTTTTTACGTTTGGGGAGCGTGCCAGGTGCCCTTGACCTGGATTGGCCACTGTCGGTGACAGGATGCTGGGCTAGATGGACCTTTGGTCTTTCCCAGTATGGCACTACTTATGTACTTATGTAACTGCTTTGAATGTAGTTGGAACACCACAGAAAGGCAGTATATCAAGTCCCATTTCCCTTTCCCTATTTGAGATTCTTCATGGAATGTTGCTAGTGGAGGAGTAGCCTAGTGCTTAGTGCAGTGGAACATAGAATGTTGCTACTAGAGATTCTACATGGAATGTTGCCACTATTTAAGATTCTGTTGCTATTATTTGAGATTCTAGATGGAATGTTGCTAGATGGAATGAACCCCAGGGGACCCTGGGGTTCAATTCCCACTGCAGCTCCTTGTGACTCTGGGCACGTCATTTAACCCTCCATTTTCCCTGGTACAAATAAGTACCTGTATATACTATGTAAACCGCTTTGAATGTAGTTGCAAAAACCACAGAAGATCTCACAGAGTAGCAACATTCCATGTAGAACTCCAAAGAATAGCAAGATTCTGGAATCCCACATAGTAAGGAATGGAGGGAGTAGCCTAGTGGTTAGTGGCAACAGACTTTGATCCTGGGGACCTGGGTTTGTTCCCACTGCATCTCCTTGTGACTCTGGGCAGTCACTAACACTCTATTGCTCCAGGTACAAAACAAGCACCTGTATATAATATATAAGTATTTTAATTGTAACTACAGAAAGACGGTATATCAAGTCTCCTTCCCCTTTCTTTCCTTAATAATTAGAACAGCAGTTACGCACTACGCTCCATAAACAAAAAAACAACTCTACTCCTTAGTATGGGCACCAATTTAGAGAAAAGACTTGGGGGCGGGGCTCACCAAGACATCACAGGTCCTACCTCACTCCCCTTCCCACCTAGGAGCTCCTCTGATAGGTTCCTGAGGTCCCCCACCCTGACTGCCACAACCAAGGGGTATAAGCAGTGCAGGACTGAGGTTCAGGGTTCAGCATCTCATTTCTACTGGGAAGGGGAGCCAACTTTTCAAAATTATTGGTGGTGCTAAGCCCAATGGAAATAACCCCTCCCTAGTCACATACAAGGAATTTTCTCAATATTGGGGATGCTCAAGCACCCCCAGAGCTGGCTCCTATGAGACACTGCATTGCACTATTCCCAGATATGTGTCCGCATTTTTGTGCACTGAACTTTTCCATAAAGTAAGTTCAAAGAGCTCGGAGGACACTTTTCCTCAGGAAGCTTTGCAGACCTGTGTCTGAAGCATTAATAGTTAACTCTGGCTTTGCTTTTAATTAGTCCCTGGGGCATTTTCTTCCCTTTGGACTGTGGTTTCTAATACAGCACTGACTACGAAATTATATAAAATGACAGCTCAGAAACAGTGATGAGCAGAAAGCCCACAGAAGGCTACAGGTTCCCAGTCTGAAGAGCTTATCCAAAGACTAAAGCAGAGAGTGTTGGGGGCCAGGCTGCACTTTTTATCCAGAACCTCCCAGGACTGTTTGAAGCAGGCATGGAAAGAAAGGCAGGTGACTCAGTGCTGCTCACGGTCCCTCCAGGTCCTGCTGTTTCCAGGCACCTGCTGCTCCCTCCTGGGGCCAGTACAGTGGACTTTGATCCTGGGGAACTGGGTTCAATTCCCACTGCATCTCCTTGTGACTCTGGGCAAGTCACTTAACCCTCCATTGCCCCTGGTACAAAATAAGTACCTGAATATATGTAAACCGCTTTGAATGTAGTTGCAAAAACCTCAGAAAGGCGGTATATCAAGTCCCATTTCCCTTTCCCTATTTGAGATTCTACATGGAATGTTGCTAGTGGAGGAGTAGCCTAGTGGTTAGTGCAGTGGACTCTGATTCTGGGGAACTGGGTTTGATTCCCACTGCAGCTCCTTGTGACTCTGGACAAGTCACTTAACCCTCCATTGCCCAGGTATAAATAAGTATCTCTATATGCTATGTAAACCACTTTGACTGTAGTTGCAAAAAACCACAGAAAGGCGGTAGATCAAGTCCAATTTTCCTTTCCCTATTTGAGATTCTACGTGGAATGTTGCTGTTGCTACTATTGAGATTCTGTTGTTGCTACTATTTGAGATTCTACATAGAATGTTGCTAGTGGAGGAGTAGCCTAGTGGTTAGTGCAGAAAGGCGGTAGATCAAGTCCCATTTCCCTCTCCCCCTTTCCCTTATGACATCACAATATCAGAAGTGAGTCAAGTATCGGGCAATCAAGCCATTGTGACATCACTGATGAGGTTGGCTCTTATTGGTTGAATGAGTGCAGGAGTAGCCTAGTGGTTAGTGCAGTGGACTTTGATCCTGGGGAACTGTATTGGGCAATCAAGCCATTGTGACATCACTGATGAGGTTGGCTCTTATTGGTGGAATGAGTGGAGGAGTAGCCTAGTGGTTAGTGCAGTGGACTTTGATCCTGGGGAACTGGGTTTGATTCCCACTGCAGCTCCTTGTGACTCTGAGCAAGTCACTTAACCCTCCATTGCCCCTGGTACAAAATAAGTACCTGAATATATGTAAACCACTTTGAATGTAGTTGCAAAATCCTCAGAAAGGTGGTAGATCAAGTTCCATTTCCCTTTCCCTTCTCAGGGTTATCCTGGATGACCTGACCCTGATGTCCTAGTGATTTCAGAAGCTGTCAGGGTCTTTCTAGGGGAATGCCAGACCTATGGGCTTTGAGATTTAGTGTACTGTAAACTCATCACCCCCACTGGCAGGCTCTTTATCCCCCTGGTCCTGCAGAAGATATCTGGATGGGAGCTAAAACCCCAGGATTCCAGATGTTAGGGATTCTGGACTCTGACCCCCATGTGTTATAGATTTCTGCCCACATTTTGAAAAACAGTTGCTACTTGCTTTTCTGCTTCTCCAACATCAACAACCTCTCTCTGATAAGCGATTGTGAAATGGTAGCAAACAAACCTGGGAGTTACCAGGTTACCGGAGTGAGAGAGCAGACGACCAAATCCTGCCCATGGCAACCAGAGGCTGACCAAACTAGAAACCATCTGTCATGCTTAGGTTACGTCTACAAATGCTTAACTGAACTGGGGGACAGGATTTTGTTTTTAAAGCAGGCTGTGTGTGTAAATTTCTGGAAGGAACTGAGCAAACTGATCCCCCCCCCCCCCACACACACACACACAAGAGATGGTGACCTTGTTGTGTTCCCTTGTCTTGGAGCTGGTCACTTCCTGCACACTCCTGAATCCTGTGGCTGGGCTACCTTCAGTCTCATAGAGGGCAACTCAACAATTTTAGTGCTTAAGTGCTAGCCATGCCCCTGACCTACCTATGCCCCTCCCACATGCACGCCTCCTTGCAGTTACATGCTACAGCCTTTGCACACTAAGGGCCAGATTCTGTACATGGCTCCAAAAATTCAGCATTCAACACTGTTCCATAAAGGGCGCTGCAGGATGAGTACTTTTTACAGAATAGCACTGGGTGCCAAATTCGGTGCTAGCTGGAACCTGATGTAAATCTCACTGCACAAACTAAACCCAGAGAAGGAGGGCAGATGCTGGGTGGACGGGGAGACAAGGAAGGCAGACACTGGATGAGGGTAGAAAAAAAGGAGGGCAGATGGAAGGGGAGAGAAGGAGGGCAGATGCTGGATGGAAGAGGGAGAGAAGGAAGGCAGACGCTGGATGAGGGGAGGAGGGCAGATGCTGGATGGAAGGGGGATAGAAGGAAGGCAGATGCTGGATGAAAGGAGAAGAAGGGAAAATGCTGGATGGAAGGGGATAGGAGGGCAGACGGATGGAAGGGGGAGAGAAGGAAGGCAGATGCTGGATGAAGGGGGAAGAGAAGAAGGGCTGATGCTGGATGAAAGGAGGAGAAAAGGGGCAGGCTGGATGGAAGGGGAAGAGAAGGAAGGCAGATGCTGGATGGAAGGGGGAGAGAATGGATGGGAATGCAGGTGTTGGTGCTACTGATTTGCTTGCGCAAGCAGCATGGAGGTTTGACCTCTTCAGCTAGTGGGACTTGGGCATCCCCGCCAGCAAAGGTAGGACTCAATGCTGTTGGGGGTGTGGGTGGGGCAGGGGGCCTGTGGTGGGAGCATGGCAGGGGGCAGGGTAGGGTAGGGGTGAGACTTGAGAGGGAATGTGTAGCCCAGGGGGAGAAAGTTTGGGAATCACTGATGTGTCATCTTTTGCTCCATCTGTCTATTCGCTCCTCTGCGTCTCCGAGTAGCAGTCATTTATCGACCCCCTGATAAGTCCCTTTCTTCCTTTCTCACTGACTTTGATGCCTGGCTTTCCTTCTTCTTGAACCTTCATCTCCTTCCGTCATTCATGCTAATCATCCCTCTGACTCTTATGCTTCTCAGTTTCTCACTTTAACATCCTCTTTCAATCTTCAACTGAGCTCCACTGCCCCCACTCATCAGAACGGCCACTGTCTTGATCTTATCCTCTTCTCAAACTGCTCACTCTCCAGCTTCTGTGCCTCAGCTCTTCCCCTCTCTGACCATCATCTGATAACTTTCACACTTAAACACCCTCCTCCCCAGTCCCATCTAATCTTAACCAACACATTTAGGAATCTTCAGGCTATTGACCCTTCTACTCTGTCCTCCAATGTTTCAAATCTCTTCTCTACCACTATGTTATCCAAGTCTGTCAATGAGGCTGTCTCTTCCTATAATACTATTCTCTCCTCTGCTCTGGATACTCTCGCTCCTCCCATTCCCCATCCTGTAAAGCGTACCAAACCCCAGCCTTGGCTGCCCTCTAGAATCCGCTACCTACGTTCCTGTGTCCTCTCTGCCGAACGCCTTTGGCTGAAATCCAGTGCCCATGCTGACTTCATACATTTCAAATTCTTGCTGACCTCCTTCCAGTCTGCTCTTTTACTTGCCAAACAGGACTATTACATCCAGTTGACAAATTCTCTTGGCTCAAATCCTCGATGTCTCTTTGCCACACTGAACTCAAAGTGCCTTCATCTCCAACTCCCCCTTCACTTTCTCCCCACTCTCTGGTTGAGTACTTTCATGATAAGGTTCACAAGATTAAACTTGAATTCTCAACCAGGTCACCTCCACCTCTCCTTCTCTTAGTCCATTCTCTCAACCCTCCAACCCCTGCCTCCTTTTCTGAAATCACTGAAGAGGAAACTACACATCTTCTCTCCTCCTCAAAACTAACTACCTGTTCCTCCGATCCTATTCCCACCCATCTACTTAACACTATCTCTCCTACTGTCATCCGTTTTATCTGTCATATCCATATCCTCAATCTTTCACTTTCCACTGCAACTGTTCCCGATGCCTTCACACATGCTGTAGTCACACCACTCCTTAAAAAACCTTCATTTGACCCTACCTGTCCTTCCAACTATTACCCCATCTCCCTCCTCCCTTTCCTATCCAAGATACTTGAACGTGCAGTTGACCGCCGTTGTCTTGACTTTCTTTCCTCTCAAGCTATCCTTGATCCACTTCAATCTGGCTTTCACCCCCTTCATTCCACTGAAACAGCACTTGCTAAAGTGTCCAATGACCTGTTCCTGGCCAGATCCAACGGCCTCTATTCTATCCTCATCCTTCTCGATCTATCCGCTGGTTTTGACACTATTGATCACAGCCTACTCCTTGATACATTGTCCTCACTTGGATTTCAGGGCTCTGTTCTTTCCTGGTTTTCTTCTTATCTCTCCCATCGTACTTTTAGTGTATACTCTGGTGGATCCTCCTCCACTTCTATCCCACTGTCAGTTGGTGTGCCTCAGGGATCTATCCTGGGACCTCTTCTTTTCTCCATCTATACTTCTTCCCTTGGTACTCTGATCTTATCCCATGGTTTTCAGTACCATCTTTACGCTGATGACTCCCAGAGCTACCTCTCCATACCAGAAATCTCAGCAGGAATTCAGGCCAAAGTATCAGCCTGCCTATCTAACATTGCTGTCTGGATTTCTCACCGCCATCTGAAACTAAACATGACGAAGACTGAGCATCTTTCCCCCTAAACCAACCTCTCCTCTTCCACAATTCTCTATTTCTATGGATAACACTCTCATCCTCCCTGTCTCATCAGCTCATAACCTTGGGGTCATCTTCGACGCCTTCTCTGAACATATACTACCTCATAGAATGGGATAAAAGATGCAAAAGCATACTAGATGAAATAGCACCCTTACGAACAAGAACCGTATGTAAGCACAACTCGGTACCATGGTTCAACAAGGAACTGAAAAAGTTAAAAACCCAATCCAGGAAACTCAAACGAGCATGGAGAAAAACAAAAGATGAATACACACTCAACGCATGGAAACAAACACACAGGAAATACAAATATTACTACTACTACTACTTAACATTTCTAAAGCGCTACTAGGGTTACGCAGCCAAAAGATCATACTACAAAACCAAAATTGGGACAGATTACAAAGACACGAAAAAAATTATACCAACTTGTGAATAAACTCCTAGACACCAACTTAGTCACTACAACGAATACAGACATCCCATCTGCAAATAAATTTGCTAAGTATTTCAATGAAAAAATTGTAAACCTACGCAACACATTACCTCAGGATAACACCGGTATCGAATACTTCCTTAATGAGTTGGACCCAACCTTTGGAGAACACCCAGCAGACTGAACCTGGACAAATTTCGCTCTCCTTACAGTCGAAACAGTTAACCAGGCGATTAGCAGGTTCTCCAACACTCACTGTAAACTAGACACCTGTCCCAGCTACCTAATGAAATCCGCCCCTGACCACTTCATAGCAGACCTCACATCCCACCTAAATTACATGCTTCAGCAAGGCCTCTTCCCCAAGGAAAATGGCAATATCCTACTCACCCTCATACCAAAAGATACCAAGAAAAAGACAAATGAAATCACTAACTACCAACCAGTAGCGTCTATCCTGATGGTAGTCAAACTGATGGAAAGCATGGTAACCAAACAACTTACAGATTATATAAACAAATTCTCAATATTACACGAGTCACAGTCAGGATTTTGCCCCCTCCACAGCACTGGAACAGTATTACTCTCCTAGCCAAATTCAAGCAGGAAATAGCAATAGGCAAAAATATCCTCCTCCTCCAATTTGACATGTCTAGTGCATTCGACATGGTAAACCACAATATATTAATAAGAGTACTAGATAAGTTCGGGATTGGTGGAAACATACTTAGCTGGATCAAGGGTTTCCTAACCACAAGAACATACCAAGTAAAATCAAACTCAAACATATCATCACCATGGAAAGCAGACTGTGGAGTACCACAAAGATCACCACTATCACCGATCCTCTTCAACCTAATGTTGACCCCACTAGCCAAGTCCTTAACCCTTTCATCTATGCAGACAATGTCACAATATACATTCCCTACAAAACCAAACTGACAGAAATCACCAACGAAATCAAACTCAGCCTGAACATCATGGACTCATGGGCAGATGATTTCAACTAAAACTCAATAAAGAAAAAATACACTGCCTCATCCTCTCAACCCAACACAACACAGTCAACCCCATAATGATCAACACCCCAGATTACACCCTCCCTATCTCAGACAGCCTCAAAATCCTCAGCGTTATAATGGGCCGTAACTTAACACTAGAGAGCCAAGCGAAATCCACAACAAAGAAAATGTTCCACTCAATGTGGAAACTCAAACGCGTTAAACAATTCTTCCCGAGGAAAACATTCCGCAACCTGATACAATCAATGGTACTAAGCCATGTAGACTACTGCAATGGAATCTATGCGAAATGCAAAGAACAAACCTTAAAGAAACTTCAGACCACCCAAAACACGGCAGCCAGGATCATATTTGGAAAAACGCGATTCAAAAGCGCAAAACCCTTCCGTGAACAATTGCACTGGCTCCCAATCAAAGAACGCATTGCACTCAAAATCTGCACCCTGGTTCACAAAATTATCTACGGTGAAGCCCCAGGATACATGACAGACCTGATCGACCTACCAACCAGAAACACATCCGAATCTACACGAACATATCTAAATCTACACTACCCAAGCTGTAAAGGACTCAAATACAAATCAACCTACGCATCCAGTTTTTCCTACATAAGCACACAACTGTGGAACTACCAAAAGCCATGAAAACAACGTACGACCACCTAAACTTCCGGAAAACACTAAAAACCTACCTGTTTCAAAAGGCATACCCCACCAATCCAACTTAAATGCCTGATCTCTGCAACACAACAAACCAAAGTACATAATTGACATAACACAACTCTTCTGCTAGACAATTCCCTAATGTGGCTATGCCACATGAACTTTATCTTACCATAACATTATTTTGTATTTGTTCACACCGGAGTCGGCAAATGCCTCTCCGGTACCATGTAAGCCACATTGAGCCTAAAAATAGGTGGGAAATGTGGGATACAAATGTAATAAATCCTATCTAATAAAATGCACCTCCAACGTTCTGAAGCTGACTCCGTGGCTGAGGCATTTGTGCACTCTGCTGTAAGGCTCCATCTTCTGAACGTCACACACGAGGCCCCACCCCTGACGCCCTCGCCGCAACACCATGCCCCCCCCAGCTCGACGCCACCAGGCGTGCAGGCTCGGTCCTTCTCTCTGTGTTAACTCTGGTCCCGCCCTCATTACCTCTTTCTGCAATGAGGGCGGGACCAGAGCAACACAGAGAGAAGGGCCGAGGCTGAACGCCTTTTTACGCTGCTTTCGTCTGAGATGATTTTGAAAATATGGAGCGAGTGTGGCTGGAACTGGAAGGCAGGGAGGAAGGGAGGGACGACGACCCTAGAACTGGGAGGGAGGGAGGGGGAACCTGAAACTCGGAGGGAGGGAGGAGGGGGGCGACTCTGCAACTCAGAAGGAGGGAGGGGGTGACCCTGCAATTCGGAGGGAGGGAGGGAAGGAGGGAGTGGGGCCAACCCTGCAACTCGGAGAGAGGGAGGGGGACCACCCTGGAACCTGGAGGGAGGGGGGAAGGAGGGGGGCGACCCTGGAACTCGGAGGGAGGGGGACAACCCTGAAACTCGGAAGGAGGGAAGGGGGACGACCCTGGAACTCGGAAGGAAGGAGGGGACGACCCTGGAACTCGGAAGGAGGGAGAGGGACGGCCCTGGAACTCGGCCAGAGGGAAGGGATGACCCTGGAACTTGGAGGGAGGGAGGGGGACAACCCTGGAACTCGGAAGGAGGGAGGGGACGACCCTGGAACTCGGAAGGAGGTAGGGGGATGACCCTGGAACTCGGAGGGAGGGAGGGGGCCCATGGCACACACTCTCATTCTCACCCACACACTCTCTCTCTCACAGACACACTCGCACCCAGTCTCACTCTCTCTCTGTCACACACACACACACTCGCACATTTACTCTCTCTCTCACACAGTCAGTCTCACACACACTCTCTAAAACATACATACTCCGAGGACAACCTTGTTAGCGCCTGTTTCATTTGTGTCAGAAACAGGCCTGTTTTACTAGTAAATAAATAAAACTAAATATTCAGCAGACTGCTAAAACCTGTCGTTTCTTTCTCTATAATATCAGCAAAATTCGCCCTTTCCTTTCTGAGCACACTACCAGAACCCTTATCCACACTCTTATCACCTCTCTCTTAGACTATTGCAACTTGCTTCTTACAGGTCTCCCACTTAGCCATCTCTCTCCTCTTCAATCTGTTCAAAATTCTGCTGCACGACTAATATTCCGCTAGTGTCGTTATGCTCATATTAGCCCTCTCCTCAAGTCACTTCACGGGCTCCCTATCCGTTTCCGCATACAGTTCAAACTCCTCTTATTGACCTATAAGTGCATTCACTCTGCAGCTCCTCAGTACCTCTTCACTCTCATCTCTCCCTACATTCCTCCCCGGGAACTCCGTTCACTGGGTAAATCTCTCTTCTCTGCACCCTTCTCCTCCACCGCTAACTCCAGACTCCGTTCCTTTTATCTTGCTGCACCACATGCCTGGAATAGACTTCCTGAGCCAGTATGTCAAGCTCCATCTCTGGCCATCTTCAAATCTAGGCTAAAAGCCCACCTTTTTGATGCTGCTTTTAACTCCTAACCCTTGTTCACTTGTTCAGAACCCTTATTTTATCATCCTCACTTTAATATTCCCTTATCTCTTGTTTGTCCTGTTTGTCTGTCCTAATTATATTGTAAGCTCTGTCGAGCAGGGACTGTCTCTTCATGTTCAAATGTACAGCGCTGCGTACGTCTAGTAGCACTATAGAAATGATAAGTAGTAGTAGTAATATTATCCTGACCTGAGTAAGAAGGTTTTGGCCTTTGAAATCTAATAAAAAAATTGGTTATTCTAATAAAAAGGTATCACCTTATTTTCCTTTTTATTTTATTTTTAATTATATTTATTAACATTTATAGTGTATTAGCTCAGCAACCATAGAACTGCAAAAAGACTCATCTGAAATACCCATTATTGCCACCAGAGTGCGCCAAACCTCTATTAATCACCACATACAAAGTTAAGAAAATATAACACAAAAAGCCAAATTCGATCATTCATCGAAATAAATATAAGGACAACAATAAGAAAATAAGCTTCAAACATGAAGCAAAACTAGGTATATTAGCAGATATAATGAGACTTTACAGCAAATTATTAACTGTTAGACAGAAGCCACCTGCGTTTACATTTACAATTTGGAGTAATGTACTTTAAGAGATATCTTCATATTTCCTATACAGCAGAATTAAATTCCACCATAAGAAAGTAGAAAGGTTAGAGTTATCCTTCTAGTGTTGAGTTTTTAACTTCAGTGCTACGGAGATGAGGAAGTCAAATAGAGGAGCATCTTCACCTGAAAGAGGTTTGATTAAGGCAAAAGATTTCACAAGTAATATGTTAGCTGGCGGTGGGAGGCAGGGCTGGTGGTTGGGAGGTGGGGATAGTGCTGGGCAGACTTATATGGTCTGTGCCAGAGCCGGTGGTGGGAGTCGGGGCTGGTGGTTGGGAGGTGGGGATAGTGCTGGGCAGACTTATACGGTCTGTGCCCTGAAAAAGACAGGTACAAATCAAGGTAAGGTATACATAAAAAATGACACATGTGAGTTTATCTTGTTGGGCAGACTGGGTGGACCATGCAGGTCTTTTTCTGCCGTCATCTACTATGTTACTATCCAGCTTATAATCGAAAGACAAAAACGCCTATATTGCGACCTAAATCGGGAGATAGGCGTTTATCTCCCAAAAACGCGGTATAATCGAAAGCCGAACTTGGACGTTTTCAACTGAATAAGTTATGATATTGTATAAAATTTGTAAAGTTAACCCCTCCCCCCCAAAAAAAAGTTATTTGGGGAGTTTTAATATTTTTGAAGCGATACAAGGGGTTATTTCTTCCATAAAAACATTAGCAAAATTCTATTGATTGTTTTGTAAAAATGGTTAGGAAATTGGAGAGGCAACATACCTAAAATGTAGTTTATTTTGGGTGCTAGGGTCATTTTAATGGTTTCTAGCCTACCCCACCAGCTGAGAAATAGGGGAAATCAATTTGATGTTAAACTTTTCAGAAATGTGGGAAGAAGTTCAATATTTTTATCTATGGTTTCATTTATGGAACAGTTAACATGAATGCCTAGATATTTAATAAAGGTAGATTGTTCTTTAAAGGGAACGGCAGTTAGGTCTTGCTTACAGTACTAACCAGACTGCTGAGGTGAAGATATTCTGTTTTATCCCAGTTTACTTTGTACCCAGAAATACCAGAAAAAGAATCCATTGAAGCTAATATGTGCAGAATAGAGTTAATGTCAGTGTAAAGAAGCAGATTGTCAGCATAAAATGATAATTTGACTTCAATGTGGGATTGTTTTAAGCCATTTATTTGGGGATGTTGTCGTAGAACAATGGCTATGGATTCAATCGCTAAATTAAATAATAAAGGGGAGAGGGGACAACCCTGTCTTGTGTCCCTGGAAACAAGGAAGGCAACCAAAAGCATGTTGTTAACAAAAATCCTAGCTTTAGGGCTTAAATATAATATTTTCACCATATTTATAAATTGCTGACCAAAGCCGAACCAAGACAAAACTTTAAACAGATGTGGCCATTCAACTCTGTCAAATGCCTTCTCTGCATCCAGGGGCAGTGCAATCAAAGGAAAGGTACCATCTTATTTCTCTTTAAAAAAAAAAATATTTATGAACTTTTAAAGTGGATTAACTTGGCAACCACACTACTTACCCACAGAACTGAAAAAAGGCTAATCTGAAATACCCAATGCTGCCACCAGAGTGCGCCAGACCTCTATTAATCACTACTTGCAGACACCAGTTGTGATGTGATCAGATTGTGAGTCTGGTGAATAAATGGGATTGTGTTTCAGTATGTGATTCAAATTAAATATGTATTTATAATAGTAAGATTAATTTATCCTTTTCAGTATACGTAGCCATGTGTAAAATGATCCAAGCCTGGCATATCTTCCAGTTGGACCTGGAAAAGCAGGCCTTTAGGGAACTTTTAGATTGACTTCAAGTGATGTTTTTATTCTTTGAAAAATGGACTTTAACTACTATTTTGACTTCCAAAAGCATAATGACATTTAAAATGTGAATCCCTGCTGTACAGATACCTGAACACTTACAAAACGAATCACTGGCAAAAGGCTCAGTTGCTCTAGGTCTAGACACAGAAAAAGAGGAATGTTCCGGAGAGGTATCGGGACACCCAGACAACTACAGAGGATGTGGCCAGCTTGGTTCTTTCGTTCACATATGTGGGAGCATCACCCAAATTCACATAAAGAAGTCCAGCAGAGAGGTGGCATCAGGGCATCTGATGGGGATCAACTCTGCCCCACTGCTCTGCCCAGTCAGTCATTCTGCAGATCTGGAAGGAAATGCAGAATTAATTTCATTGTTAATTTGCTCAATGAAAGGTATGTGGACGGGCAAAATTTCAATAGGAAAGAAAAAAAAGAAAAACATCTTTTCTTTTCAAAAATGCTATTTTGAACAAAGTTTTGTGTTTTTTTTTGGTCCAGTTTCAAAAAACAAAACGTATAAGTGCAAAACGTAGAGATTCATGCCATTGGGGTGTAGGAGGAGCCAGCATTTTTAGTAGACCGGTCTCCCAGACATCCCAGGTAAACAATGGGGCACCCCAGAGGGCTCCCAGGTACACATCTCACCTTTGCTCCCTTATCTTGTCCCCTGAGCCCTCCAAAATCAACTCCCCCCCCCCCCATTGTACACCACTAGGATAGCCCATATGGGTGAAGGAGGCACCAGTAGTGTTTTGGTGACTTTGGGAGGGGTACCAGTTTCCACCACAATTGTGACAGGTAGAGGGAAATAGGGACCTGGGTCCCCCACTGTGCACTGCATTGACGACTTCATTACTCTAGCAACCTGGATGCTGCTCTAGTAGACCTGACTTTTACATCTGAGGCTGTCGTAGAGGCTGCTAAGTTATATTTTTATGGGGTGGGAGGGGGTCACCCCTGATTCCCTCCAGTGGTCATTTAGTGCCTTATTCGATCTGAAAACAGGTCTAGAGCAAAATCTCCTGGTTTTAGTCCTGGACGTTTTTCTTTTGTTCCATTATGGCTGTAAAATGTCCAGGTGTTATGCAGACCCTAATCCCACCTTTGAAACGCCCTGACGTGCCCTGTTATGATTTTGGTGCCCTGAAGACGAATTGCATAGATAAATGTCTGCAAAATGGGTTTTGAAAATACTGATTTGGACGTCCAAATGGTGTTTTATGACACTTTTTGCACATTTTTCTCTTTCACAAATGAGCCCCAAAGTATAAAAAGGAATGTGATATCTAATATGGCTGTTTATGGGGGGGGGGGGGGGGGGAAGGGGAGGGACCTTGGCAAATTCAACATCAGGGTCAGGTCAACTCAAGGTATCTGCTGCCCCAGGTGAACCTTCAGCCATGTGGCTTCCCACTACCTAACCCCCCCCCCCACCCCCGTAGTTCAGTAACTCTTCTTCCCTACCCACCCCCTTCTCCCCCCCCCCCCAGGGGTCCCCTTCCTACTTCCCATCAAGTGTCCAGCATCTCTCTCTTTTACTACCCCAAAACGTATCCATCATCTTGCCCTCCCTCCCCCTCCCCTCTGCCACCATCTTGCAGGGCCTTTGATCATTCACAAGTGCTCAGGCCCTGATGCTCAGAAGCTAGAGGCCACAAGTGCAGAATGTTCACAAGGCTCTTGCACGGGGAACAACGAGTGTGCCAAGGGATAGTGCAATCAGCATGCAAATGCAGTAAAAATGAGGTCATTTCCTATTCCCTACAATGCTCGGAAAACAGTGCTGGAAACAAGAGCGCCCTTACAGCTTGAAACCCTGCGCCCACTCGACAAGTGCATGCGACAAGTGCATGGCTCTGGTTTCTCAGCAGCATGCTTTCCCCCTGCCGCAATCACCCCTCGGCTGCCAGCGCCCAGAAACAATAGAGGAAATGAGATTATTTAAATGCTTGGGAGTAGTTGGGGGAGAACTGCTTTTACTGTGCTGCTGCTTTGGCGTGCAAACCGCTCCCCCCCGGCCCCCTAGATTTTAGCCTGTTGGTTGTTGAAATGCTGCAACTTACTGGCAACTGGCACATCTTCCTCCTCCTCCCTCTGGCGTTCTGGGCATATGCTCTAGAGCTCTGCTTAACACACAACTCTTCCACGCATGCGCCAGACGCCATCTTCCCCCTTAACTTCCTAATGCTCAACGTATACTTGCAGATCACCAATGTGGCCGCGCAGGCTTCTGCTTCTGTGAGCCTTCTACATGGAATGTTGCTAGTGGAATAGCAACATTCCATGTAGAATCTCCACTAGTAGCAACATTCCATGTAGAATCTCCAATAGTATCTATTTTATTTTTGTTACATTTGTACCCTGCGCTTTCCCACTCATGGTAGGCTCAATGCGGCTTACATGGGGCAATGGAGGGTTAAGTGACTTACCCAGAGTCACAAGGAGCTGCCTGTGCCTGAAGTGGGAATCGAACTCAGTTCCTCAGGACCAAAGTCCACCACCCTAACCACTAGGCCACTCCTCCACCCTAACCACTAGGCCACTCCTCCACTGTTGCTACTATTTGAGATTCTACATGGAATGTTGCTATTCCACTAGCAACATTCCATGTAGAAGTCGGCCCTTGCAGATCACCAATGTGGCCGCGCAGGCTTCTGCTTCTGTGAGTCTGACGTCCTGCATGTACGTCAGACTCACAGAAACAGAAGCCTGCGCAGCCTTCTACATGGAATGTTGCTAGTGGAATAGCAACATTCCCTGTAGAATCTCCAATAGTAGCAACATTCCATGTAGAATCTCCAATAGTATCTATTTTGTTTTTGTTACATTTGTACCCTGCGCTTTCCCACTCATGGCAGGCTCAATGCGGCTTACATGGGGCAATGGAGGGTTAAGTGACTTGCCCAGAGTCACAAGGAGCTGCCTGTGCCGGGAATCGAACTCAGTTCCTCAGTTCCCCAGGACCAAAGTCCACCACCCTAACCACTAGGCCACTCCTCCACTCTGTATAAGTGAAGATGGTCCTAGGTAGCATAAATGCAAGACTGCTGACTCAGCCGGGCCTGGGGAAGGGCCGCCGCCCTTCCCGAAGTACCTTGGCTGGCCCCACCAGCTGCAGGCAGCACGGCTCCGTCTTCTGCGGGTGCTTTCCTCAGGTCGCACATTCAGAAAATGCTGAGCCCCTAACTCTAAGTTTCAGTCAAACTTAGGAGCAGAGCTTTTCAGCACCTAATTTAAGATGAATTTTCAGCTGAAAAGTTAGGCTCGTTAATTGAGGTTTGCAATTCATTTGCTTAGATTTATGAGTCTGATGTTGAAAACTCAAGGCTAAGCTCCTAACTTCTTCCCCCCTCCCCCCCCCCCACACTAAATCCAGCCGTTGCCACCCACTTTTTACACTCTTAAATGTAGGAGTTTAATGACATTTTGTGACTCTTGTACAAAGCCACCCTACCATTTTTAGCTCTTATTCCTATGGGTGTCTCAGCGTTTAGCTCATGCTGATTTTTAGTGTAAGCTAAAAACAGTAGACGGCTTGGTAAAAGATCCCCTTTGAGTGAAAAGTTATGCACTCAGCCCTAGTAAATCTTCAAAGAGGCCAATTTATCAGCCTGTCACATGTAGGAGCATAAACCTTTTGCATTTTGGGCCCTGAGATAGTAGCAGTCATTTCTCTGGTGGGGTAATGGGGCAGTAAATAAGGGCCTGCCTGGAAAGAGGGGGAGACGAAATGAAAGGAGGCTAAGAAAAATGGCCTTGTCAGATGAGAGGTCTGAGCAGCAGCTTCAGCTGGGGTTTTGAAGGCTGTAGGGAAGGCAATGGTGGTGGGATCTGACCTCGGGTTTCTTGTAGCACAGCCATAGAAGTCAACTTCTCAGAATTATTGGGGGGGGGGGTGCTAAACCCAATGGAAATAACCCCTCCCTGGCCACACACAAGAACATCTGTCAATATTGGGGTGCTGAAGCGGTGCACAGCTGCATCCTAAACACTTCAGCATCTTTGCAGTCCCTGCTGAAGGAAATGAGTCACCTGTGCAGATGTCAGATTAGGGGATTAGCTCAAGGATCTGGGTCTGGGGGTTCTTTGTGGCTCTTCTGCTGACCAGTCTCTGGCACTACTGGCCACTGGGTGGGGTGAAGAGCGTGGAAGGCCAGGTGGCAGATCCTACGAGGAAGGTGATCCCCCCTCCCTGCAATTCCTGCACCATATTATCTGTTCATGTTGTGAAGCTCCTCATCTCGGCCCACAGTGGGGGGGGGGGGGGGGGGGGAGGGGGGGAGAATCTACTACTACTACTATAAATCACTTCTATAGCGCTACCAGTCGTATGCAGCGCTTTACAATTGAACATGAAGAAGACAGTCCCTGCTCAAAAGAGCTTACAATCTAAATCAGGACAAACAGACAGGACCAAAAAGGATAAGGGAAGGACAGACAGAAGGACACATAAGGATAAGATCATCGCGGGAAACATCACTCCGTAGGGCAGGGGTTACACCAGGGAAGGAGCTCCGAGCAAATGCACAAGACTAAAGCGAGGAGAGCGGGAAGAAGACCCACAAGACAAGCAGCTGCTGCTGCAAGCAAATAGGGAGAGCACGTGAATCCTCGGCCCCGCCCCCTGCCTCTAGACGCCCTTAAGAACAAGCCCCGCCCCTCCGTCGAGGAGGGGGCGGTGCTGGAGAACAGGGACACGTCACGGGCGCTTCATTGATAAAACGGCTCGAGGACAACACAGCAGAGCCTAGTAGCGCGCGCGGGGGCCGGGGATGGAGTCGGCGTATTACCTGCAGTGCGATCCGCTGCCCGAGCCCCGTTGCAAGACCGCCCGGGAAACCATCGTCACCGATCCCGGCACAGGCAGGATCTACTGCAAGGGCAGGTTCCTGGGCAAGGTAGGTTGCCCCTCCCCGCATGGGGGTGGAGGAGGGGATCCTGGGGTTGGGGGGGTCTGAGCCCTGTTAAACCCCATTTTCTGCAGATCCTGGGATTGGGGGGGGGGTGAATATTTGGGATGTAGGAGGTTCTTGCCTAGTTTGCATGTCCTGCTTGTGTGGTTCCGATGGAGGGGGAACGAGCCCTGTCCCATACAGATCCTGGGTCTGATGTACTGGAGGGGGTTGGTGATCAGTGCTTTGGGGGGTTCATTTCAGGGGCAGTTCTGTGTCATCTCCTAGCCCATGGCTTCAAGCTCCGGGGCTACAGGAGGGAATTTGTGGCCTGAAGCTGGCCCAGTTAATTTTGGGCTCTGAGCAGGCATGTCTGGACTGGTTACCTCTGTCTTTGCCCCTCCCTCCCCTGGCTACAGCAGACTGTGATTAACCACATGGTGGGTGCTGACTTCTCACCCCTCCAGGGACAGAGCAGGGAAGGGCTGGATGAGCAGTGTGGGAGGGGAAGCCAAGTCATACAGATGGCTGCACTCCAGAAACCAGGGTGGGTAGAGGTCACCGAGTCCAGCCTGCTGTAATTGCACATGGTTTGTTTGTAAAGACAGTACAAAGGTTATAGAGCCGGGCAACAGTAGAGGTTTGGGTTGGTCTAGTACCTGCAGGTGGGGTGATGGGAAGGTGCGTTCCCAGTGTGTACCAGTAACTGAGCCGCATGCTGGCCCTGGGAGCCTCATCTCATGGTCCCCCTCACCGTGGAGGCTGCTGGTGGGTCATAGAGTTAGTGTCTGTTCCTCAACCTTTCCCCACATCCACCACCCTTTACCCCCTTCGCTCAGGTGCTTGAGTGTTTGACTCGGTCAGAGGAGAAGCTCAGCTCTTTCTTCCCAGGGCCACTTTTAACTGCTACTGACTTCAGCAAATGCTTCAGCACAGAAGACCCCAGGGTCTGAGACTGGACCCTGCTATTTGCTGTATCTGGACCCCCCCCCCCCCCCCCCCCCCCCCCCCCCCCCCCGATCATGGAAACCTGATCAGGTGTTTTGAAAAGTAGCCCTTTTAACTTTCTTCGCTTTAAAGACTGGGCGGTAAAAGAAATTATATATACTTTAGATTCTCAAAATTATGGGAATTATTGTAGGTAATTCTTGATTTTTGAACCTTGTGTAAGCAGTAACTGAAAGTTTAGGTTACTAAAGAAATTGGGGTGTGATGGGTGATATTTTGAACCTGAACAATTCAGACGGTATCAAAGTCTGGACAATTAATCTGATCTGGATTATTGTAATATAATTTGTGGTCTAGGCAGCTATGCAGACATTTGCCTGTGGTTCAGGGTATCACAGTCCGACAGAGTAACACCTTTGTTTCTCAAATTGCGCTGGACTCAGTGGCAGCCCGGGCTTTCTTTAAGTTATGTTCTTTGATATTCTATGGACAAGGCCCCAAGGTACAGACCTAATCTTATAGACCTGCCAGACAAATTATGCAAAAACCTCCAGATTTTGTTTAGACCTTCATTTTCCAAAATCCCAAGGAGAGAGTTTACAAATCAATGTTTCCTGGGATTTACTTCCTACTTCAGTAACATATTACAAATTATTTCACAAAATGTTGACTAACTTGGTTCCAAAAATGTATTCTGCTTAAAGAACAGTAAATTGGAGCTTCTCATGTATACGTTGTTATGCTCCTGGGTATTGACAGCTTTTCTTTCTGTGGTCCCCAAAAGAGGAGAAGCAGATCTCGGGCATCCTGCTTGGAGCTGGCCCTTCAGTGCTGCTGGGCTGGTTGAACTTCTACTTCAAGAGAAGCCAGCGCGGCCCCTTAGTCCATCAACCCCCCCCCCCCCCCCCCCCGGCCTACAGCACCATGCAGTGTGACGCAGCTGCGTGTTGTTTTCAAACGCACAAGGCCTTGTATGAAGGGGATTTTAATTCAGGCTTTACGCTGGAGTCTTCATTGAGGGGGTGGGATGCTAATGTGACAGCACAAAATAATCTTGTAACACCCCACTTCCCCCTGCCGAGGTCCCGGCTCATTGCTGGTTTCCTAATTATAGACCAGGAGAAGCTGGGCCCCGTCTGTGCTGCCGTCTTTCACTTTGCTGTGACGCTGCTCGCTACTGTCACAAGGGTTTTTACTGTGTAACAAGAAATCGGCGTGGGCAGGTGGAAAAGGTAGAGCAGTGTCCCCTGGCCCGAGACAGAGTGACATGATGAGTGGGTGGGGGAAGGGTGTGGATGAAGTAGGCATTATGGACTGATAACTGGTTTGTAAATGTGATTTCCAGAGAGACTGGTGGCCGCTCCAGATGCGGTGGGGGGGGGAGGCTGTCAACAGCTCTTGACAGACATTGATTTGTGCTGTTTTGTTTTCCAAGGGAGGTTTTGCAAGATGCTACGAGATGACAGATGTTTCCTCCAACCGAACCTATGCTGTAAAAGTCATTCCACACAGCAGAGTGGCAAAACCTTACCAGCGAGAGAAGGTAAGGGGGCCGGGCTGATAACGGGGACGTGTACTAATGCTCTGGCTCCCTGTAAAATTCCCCAAAAGCCTGAGCTGACGTGCTGACCCTGTGGCTGGTCTTAAATCCCCTGTTCTGTGTGCGGTCCTGGAGTAAGCAATCCACCGGGGTGGATGAACACAAACTCCCACGTAAAATGAAAATATCTGATAGGGAGTGGGAAGTGGACCAATGACTCCAGGGGAACAGGACTGCGGTTGTAAAGGAAAAAACTGTGAATAAAGTTTTTTGGTTTTTTTTTTCCCTTTACGACCATAGTCCTGTTTCCCTGGAGTCATTGGTCCACTTCCCACTGCCTATCAGATACTCTGCAGGTCCTGGTCAGACTGGGCTGTTAAAATGAGATAAGACTGCCACATGTTGAATGGGGTAAGGGGTTAAATCCTCTTGCTAAAGGAGCAGTGTTGTGTACAAGGAAAGGGATGGAAAAGCCCTCTGGAGAGAGCTGAATGTCTGCCACCCGCCTGAATTCCCTCATTTCTTTGCAGATTATTAATGAAATCGAGCTGCACAAGAGTCTCCATCACAGGAACATCGTCAAGTTCTCGCATCACTTTGAGGACTCTGATAATATTTACATTTTCCTGGAACACTGCAGCAGAAAAGTGAGTGATGTTGGGTCTGGTTCTGATGGACTCTGGGCACAGCATGGCACTTGCGATCTCGGTGCTGCGAGTCTGAGGGAGGGGGGGTATCCAGCTTGGGCCAGCCTGCAGTGATCTGTTCACGTGGAATTTCGGTCACCTTTTTAAGGAGCACCAGACCTCGGGTGTGAAAAAGGTCTCAGCTGTGAAAGCGGGGGCAGAACCTCGCATAACCCTGCTTCCCCAGTACCTGCACCTTTCATGGCGCTCTGCGCAGACTGCGTTCTGTCAATCTGTTCCCCTGACTAGGTGGTCTACAATTTAAGTTTCATCTCTTTTTCAACAGTCCTTGGCACATATATGGAAGGCCCGGCACCGGCTGACTGAACCAGAGGTCCGCTATTACCTCAAGCAGATAATCTGTGCTCTGAAGTACCTGCATCAGAAAGGAGTCCTGCATCGGGATCTCAAACTGGGTACGTCTGCAGGGGCCTTTGGGGGAAGCTGGTTTGGGAGGGGAGGCCCTCCCTCTTTCTGTGTGGGGGGGGGGCTGACTGGCTTGAGAGGGGAGGGAGGCCCTCTCTTTCTGTGTGTGTGGGGGGGGGGGCTGACTGGCTTGAGAGGGGAGGGAAGTCCTCCCTCTTTGTGTGTGGGGGGGGGCGGCTGACTGGCTTGAGAGGGGAGGGAAGTCCTCCCTCTTTCTGTGTGTGGGGGGGGGGGCTGACTGGCTTGAGAGGGGAGGGAGGCCCTCTCTCTTTGTGTGTGGGGGGGGCGGCTGACTGGCTTGAGAGGGGAGGGAAGTCCTCCCTCTTTCTGTGTGTGTGTGTGGGGGGGGGGCTGACTGGCTTGAGAGGGGAGGAAAGTCCTCTCTTTCTGTGTGTGGGGGGGGGCTGACTGGCTTGAGAGGGGAGGAAAGTCCTCCCTCTTTCTGTGTGTGTGTGGGGGGGGGGGGCTGACTGGCTTGAGAGGGGAGGGAGGCCCTCTTTCTTTCTGTGTGTGTGGGGGGGGGCTGACTGGCTTGAGAGGGGGGGGAGGCCCTCTTTCTTTCTGTGGGGGGGGGGCGGCTGACTGGCTTGAGAGGGGAGGGAAGTCCTCCCTCTTTGTGTGTGGGGGGGGCGGCTGACTGGCTTGAGAGGGGAGGGAGGCCCTCTTTCTTTCTGTGTGGGGGGGGCGGCTGACTGGCTTGAGAGGGGAGGGAAGTCCTCCCTCTTTGTGTGTGGGGGGGGGCGGCTGACTGGCTTGAGAGGGGAGGGAAGTCCTCCCTCTTTCTGTGTGGGGGGGGGGGCTGACTGGCTTGAGAGGGGAGGGAGGCCCTCTCTCTTTCTGTGTGTGTGTGGGGGGGGGGCTGACTGGCTTGAGAGGGGAGGGAAGTCCTCCCTCTTTGTGTGTGTGTGTGGGGGGGGGGGCTGACTGGCTTGAGAGGGGAGGGAAGTCCTCCCTCTTTCTGTGTGTGTGTGGGGGGGGGCTGACTGGCTTGAGAGGGGAGGGAGGCCCTCTTTCTTTCTGTGTGTGTGGGGGGGGGCTGACTGGCTTGAGAGGGGAGGGAGGCCCTCTTTCTTTCTGTGTGGGGGGGGCGGCTGACTGGCTTGAGAGGGGAGGGAAGTCCTCCCTCTTTGTGTGTGGGGGGGGCGGCTGACTGGCTTGAGAGGGGAGGGAAGTCCTCTCTCTTTCTGTGTGGGGGGGGGGGCTGACTGGCTTGAGAGGGGAGGGAGGCCCTCTCTCTTTGTGTGTGTGTGGGGGGGGGGCTGACTGGCTTGAGAGGGGAGGGAAGTCCTCCCTCTTTGTGTGTGTGTGTGGGGGGGGGGGCTGACTGGCTTGAGAGGGGAGGGAAGTCCTCCCTCTTTCTGTGTGTGTGTGGGGGGGGGCTGACTGGCTTGAGAGGGGAGGGAAGTCCTCCCTCTTTGTGTGTGTGTGTGGGGGGGGGGCTGACTGGCTTGAGAGGGGAGGGAGGCCCTCTTTCTTTCTGTGTGTGTGTGGGGGGGGGCGGCTGACTGGCTTGAGAGGGGAGGGAAGTCCTCCCTCTTTCTGTGTTGGGGGGGGGGGGGGCTGACTGGCTTGAGAGGGGAGGGAGGCCCTCTCTCTTTCTGTGTGTGTGTGGGGGGGGCGGCTGACTGGCTTGAGAGGGGAGGGAAGTCCTCCCTCTTTCTGTGTTGGGGGGGGGGCTGACTGGCTTGAGAGGGGAGGGAGGCCCTCTTTCTTTCTGTGTGTGTGTGGGGGGGGCGGCTGACTGGCTTGAGAGGGGAGGGAAGTCCTCCCTCTTTCTGTGTTGGGGGGGGGGGCTGACTGGCTTGAGAGGGGAGGGAGGCCCTCTCTCTTTCTGTGTGTGTGTGGGGGGGGGGGCTGACTGGCTTGAGAGGGGAGGGAAGTCCTCCCTCTTTCTGTGTGTGTGTGTGGGGGGGGGGAGCTGACTGGCTTAAGAGGGGAGGGAGGCCCTCTCTCTTTCTGTGTGTGTGGGGGGGGGGCGGCTGACTGGCTTGAGAGGGGAGGGAAGTCCTCCCTCTTTGTGTGTGTGTGGGGGGGGGGGGCTGACTGGCTTAAGAGGGGAGGGAGGCCCTCTCTCTTTCTGTGTGTGTGGGGGGGGGGGGGCGGCTGACTGGCTTGAGAGGGGAGGGAAGTCCTCCCTCTTTGTGTGTGTGTGGGGGGGGGGGCTGACTGGCTTGAGAGGGGAGGGAAGTCCTCCCTATTTTTGTGTGTGTGTGGGGGGGGAGCTGACTGGCTTAAGAGGGGAGGGAGGCCCTCTCTCTTTCTGTGTGTGTGTGTGTGGGGGGGGGGCTGACTGGCTTGAGAGGGGAGGGAAGTCCTCCTTCTTTCTGTGTGTGTGTGGGGGGGGGGCTGTGGCTTGAGAGGGGAGGGAGGCCCTCTTTCTTTCTGTGTGTGTGGGGGGGGGGGGCGGCTGACTGGCTTGAGAGGGTAGGGAAGTCAACCCTCTTTGTGTGTGTGTGGGGGGGGGGCTGACTGGCTTGAGAGGGGAGGGAAGTCCTCCCTATTTCTGTGTGTGTGTGGGGGGGGGGGAGCTGACTGGCTTAAGAGGGGAGGGAGGCCCTCTCTCTTTCTGTGGGGTGTTGGCTTGGGGTCTGACGTCTTGACTTCTACTGCAGGTAACTTTTTTATCAACGACAGCATGGAGCTGAAGGTGGGCGACTTTGGGCTGGCGGCACGTCTAGAACCATCTGAACCAAGGAAGAAGTAGGTACCACGATCGCCACTGGGTTAATAAAATCACGTCTGCATAAACTGTTTTTCTGGCACCCCTATATAATAACACTTATGGTCGATGCTCTTATTTCTATTCCCCCCACCCTCACCCTACAACTGACATGGGGAGGGAGAGATGCCCTTGGGTTACTGTGAATGTGCATTTGTGGCTTACGTGTCTCTTGTCTGTCTTTAGGACGATCTGTGGAACCCCCAATTACCTGGCCCCCGAAGTGCTGCTGCGCCAGGGCCACGGGCCCCATTCTGACATTTGGTCTCTGGGCTGCGTTATGTAAGTATTTGTGCTTCAGGCCCTGAATAAGGAATGAACAGATGTTTTGTCTTAAGTTTTAAAATAGTTTTGAGGGCTGTGGTCTCTTCTGTAGTAAGATTCAGCGAAAGCTGAGCAGGTGGCTGGAGACACTGGGCAACAGGAGTGAGGATTGAGACTTCGGAGAGGGGGGGGGAGGGGAAGATAATCCTGTTTTCTTACCACAACAGAGCAGTGGAGGGGAGAAGACGCAATTACAGGGGGTTGTTGGTCTAACATTTTGGCTTTGGGCTGTTTTTTCTCCCTTTCCACAGTACAGTGCAGTGAGGAGGACAACCGGTTGAAAGATAGGAAGCAGAGAGTAGGATTGCATGGCCAGTATTCTCAGTGGAGGAGGGTAGTTAGTGGGGTCCCGCAGGGGTCTGTGCTGGGTCCGTTGCTTTTTAATGTATTTATAAATGACCTAGAGATGGGAATAACTAGTGAGGTAATTAAATTCGCCGATGACACAAAATTATTCAGGGTCGTCAAGTCGCAGGAGGAATGTGAACGATTACAGGAGGACCTTGCGAGACTGGGAGAATGGGCGTGCAAGTGGCAGATGAAGTTCAATGTTGACAAGTGCAAAGTGATGCATGTGGGTAAGAGGAACCCGAATTATAGCTACGTCTTGCAAGGTTCCGCGTTAGGAGTTACGGATCAAGAAAGGGATCTGGGTGTCGTCATCGATGATACGCTGAAACCTTCTGCTCAGTGTGCTGCTGCGGCTAGGAAAGCGAATAGAATGTTGGGTGTTATTAGGAAGGGTATGGAGTCCAGGTGTGCGGATGTTATAATGCCGTTGTATCGCTCCATGGTGCGACCGCACCTGGAGTATTGTGTTCAGTACTGGTCTCCGTATCTCAAAAAGATATAGTAGAATTGGAAAAGGTACAGCGAAGGGCGACGAAAATGATAGTGGGGATGGGACGACTTTCCTATGAAGAGAGGCTGAGAAGGCTAGGGCTTTTCAGCTTGGAGAAGAGACGGCTGAGGGGAGATATGATAGAAGTGTATAAAATAATGAGTGGAATGGATCGGGTGGATGTGAAGCGACTGTTCACGCTATCCAAAAATACTAGGACTAGAGGGCATGAGTTGAAGCTACAGTGTGGTAAATTTAAAACGAATCGGAGAAAATTTTTCTTCACCCAACGTGTAATTAGACTCTGGAATTCGTTTCCGGAGAACGTGGTACGGGCGGTTAGCTTGACGGAGTTTAAAAAGGGGTTAGATAGATTCCTAAAGGACAAGTCCATAGACCGCTATTAAATGGACTTGGAAAAATTCCGCATTTTTAGGTATAACTTGTCTGGAATGTTTTTACGTTTGGGAAGCGTGCCAGGTGCCCTTGACCTGGATTGGCCACTGTCGGTGACAGGATGCTGGGCTAGATGGACCTTTGGTCTTTCCCAGTATGGCACTACTTATGTACTTATGTAGGATGGGCCAAAATGTCGGTCACACAGCTAGAGGCTTGGAGAGGCAGGGTTGGAGGTTGGTAGAGAGATGGGGTGTGGCAGGGCATTGAGGGCTTGTTTTTGGTTTCTCAGGTATACCCTGCTGTGTGGGAATCCTCCCTTCGAGACCTCTGACCTTAAAGAGACATACAGATGCATTAAGGAAGTGGAGTACACCCTGCCAGCCTGTCTGTCTCTGCCAGCCAAACAGCTGATTATGGGCATACTGAAACGCCACCCGCAGGAGCGTCCGTCACTGGACCAGATCCTCGACCACGACTTCTTCACCAAGGTAAGCTCATCTGGCCCCTGTTGGCCCTATGAGGGCTGGGTGTTGGTGCTCCAAATTAATAACATGTAAGTAGTACTGAGACTATTTGAAATGGGCTTCTAAGTTTTTTTAGTTCTGTATTCCAAAGATGTGTAAGCAGGAAGGCCTGTTAAACAAAAGTGAGGAAGCCATACTGAGGGGGTAAAGGGGCGATTCCTTTGCGATGTGACCCTCTTTCCCACTTCCCCCAACTCAGCACCCTGGGAGGGGGGTTTGTTTGTTTTTAGCTCTGCAGGGGTTACTTGCTGATCCTTGGGACGACCTATGGATCTCATCTCTTCCCTCCTTAGGCTTATACCCCGGACAAGCTTCCCCCTAGCAGCTGTGTAATGGTGCCAGAGCTCACGCCGCCAAACTCTGCCAAAAGTCTGTTTGTCAAGGTCGCCAAGACTTTGTTTGGGAAGAAGAAAAGTAAAAGTGAGTCGTGTTTGTGGAAGGAAAGCAGCTTCTGTGTCCAGGCCTTTGGAAAGTTCCTGATTCCTGACTTATTCCCATCTCCTCCACTTTTTCCACAGCCAAGAAATCCTCTGAAGAGAGAGATGAGATCTCCAAGCTTGTGACGGGTCTGATGAAAACCTCTCTCCACAGACAGACCAGCTGTAAAACTGTGACATGCCAGGAGGTGAGCTCAGCAGCATCAGGGAACCTGGGCAGGTGTGGGGAGCCTCCTCCATGCAGGCAACTGACCCCTGTCTACTTTCTGTCCACAGACTGGTGTGGTGTCGGGTCAGACAGCCAACTCTGGCCTGGGGGAGACGCTGGCAGAAGAGGGCTCCAGGAAATCGGTGTCCCAGTCCCTCAGGGAGCCTGTGGCCAGTAGCTGTGATGGTAAGTCTCTGCCTTCCACGTAGAGCTTGTGGAATAGTCTGAGGTGACACCAGGGGTTGCAGTGTTTTTGTTAATGCTGGAAAGTGGCTTTCTGATTAAGTTCCACCTTCTGTTTTCAGAGGCAAATTGTTTCCTGAAAGCAGCAGGTAGAAGCTTTTACATATGGGGCACTTCTGTCTGAATCCTTTAAAGCCAGGACTGTGGCTGAGGTGGTTTTGCCCCGCTGGAACTGCATGGGAGGCTTGGGGGCTTGTGCTATAGGAGGGCATAAGTACATACAGTGGTGGAAATAAGTATTTGATCCCTTGCTGATTTTGTAAGTTTGCCCACTGACAAAGACATGAGCAGCCCATAATTGAAGGGTAGGTTATTGGTAACAGTGAGAGATAGCACATCACAAATTAAATCCGGAAAATCACATTGTGGAAAGTATATGAATTTATTTGCATTCTGCAGAGGGAAATAAGTATTTGATCCCCCACCAACCAGTAAGAGATCTGGCCCCTACAGACCAGGTAGATGCTCCAAATCAACTCGTTACCTGCATGACAGACAGCTGTCGGCAATGGTCACCTGTATGAAAGACACCTGTCCACAGACTCAGTGAATCAGTCAGACTCTAACCTCTACAAAATGGCCAAGAGCAAGGAGCTGTCTAAGGATGTCAGGGACAAGATCATACACCTGCACAAGGCTGGAATGGGCTACAAAACCATCAGTAAGACGCTGGGCGAGAAGGAGACAACTGTTGGTGCCATAGTAAGAAAATGGAAGAAGTACAAAATGACTGTCAATCGACAAAGATCTGGGGCTCCACGCAAAATCTCACCTCGTGGGGTATCCTTGATCATGAGGAAGGTTAGAAATCAGCCTACAACTACAAGGGGGGAACTTGTCAATGATCTCAAGGCAGCTGGGACCACTGTCACCATGAAAACCATTGGTAACACATTACGACATAACGGATTGCAATCCTGCAGTGCCCGCAAGGTCCCCCTGCTCCGGAAGGCACATGTGACGGCCCGTCTGAAGTTTGCCAGTGAACACCTGGATGATGCCGAGAGTGATTGGGAGAAGGTGCTGTGGTCAGATGAGACAAAAATTGAGCTCTTTGGCATGAACTCAACTCGCCGTGTTTGGAGGAAGAGAAATGCTGCCTATGACCCAAAGAACACCGTCCCCACTGTCAAGCATGGAGGTGGAAATGTTATGTTTTGGGGGTGTTTCTCTGCTAAGGGCACAGGACTACTTCACCGCATCAATGGGAGAATGGATGGGGCCATGTCCCGTACAATTCTGAGTGACAACCTCCTTCCCTCCGCCAGGGCCTTAAAAATGGGTCGTGGCTGGGTCTTCCAGCACGACAATGACCCAAAATATACAGCCAAGGCAACAAAGGAGTGGCTCAGGAAGAAGCACATTAGGGTCATGGAGTGGCCTAGCCAGTCACCAGACCTTAATCCCATTGAAAACTTATGGAGGGAGCTGAAGCTGCGAGTTGCCAAGCAACAGCCCAGAACTCTTAATGATTTAGAGATGATCTGCAAAGAGGAGTGGACCAAAATTCCTCCTGACATGTGTGCAAACCTCATCATCAACTACAGAAGACGTCTGACCGCTGTGCTTGCCAACAAGGGTTTTGCCACCAAGTATTAGGTCTTGTTTGCCAGAGGGATTAAATACTTATTTCCCTCTGCAGAATGCAAATAAATTCATATACTTTCCACAATGTGATTTTCCGGATTTAATTTGTGATGTGCTATCTCTCACTGTTACCAATAACCTACCCTTCAATTATGGGCTGCTCATGTCTTTGTCAGTGGGCAAACTTACAAAATCAGCAAGGGATCAAATACTTATTTCCACCACTGTAAGTACATAAGTAGTGCCATACTGGGAAAGACCAAAGGTCCATCTAGCCCAGCATCCTGTCACCGACAGTGGCCAATCCAGGTCAAGGGCACCTGGCACGCTCCCCAAACGTAAAAACATTCCAGACAAGTTATACCTAAAAATGCGGAGGATGCAGTTGTGATTTTTGTGTGGTTTTGTTTTTTTTTCTCACTTTAGTATCTGAAGATTGTGTTACCACCTCCGGTGTAATGGACTCTGCCATTGAGATCCTGAAGAAGTGTCTCTCCACCATGCCAGCAGGTGAGGGGAAGAATGTATATCTCCCCCTGAACCACCCTACTCCACAACCCCTTCATCAAAACAGCCTCCCGAGTCCCACCGGCATCGCTTCCCCTTCCAGCAAAGCCAGAATACTGCCCAATCCTTAAGATGGTTGGTTTGCTGTATGAAGTCCATCAGAACCACCTAGCACCTGCATTACTTATCGCTCTACATTAAATACTATTTGGGTGGGGGACTTCTGTTTGGGGGAGAATTGAAAGACATAGTACAAAGGGTGTTTTTTTTTTTTTTTTTTTTGTTCGGCCAAAAAACGCACCAGCATTTTTGGCTAAAACAAAACCAAGTACAGATCTTGGGTTGAGTCGGCCTGTAGTCCTAGGATAGATGTAACCTTACGCGGAGCAGGGTGTAGGGACTTTATTTTTTGTTGGGTTGGGCTATGGGTATCTTCACATTCCTTAACTGAAAAATAAAAAAGTTTCTTCCGTTTCCACAGCAGAGAGAAACCCACCCTGCCTCGGGAGGCAACAGAACTTTATCTGGGTCAGCAAGTGGGTGGATTATTCAAACAAGTACGGTTTTGGCTACCAGCTGTCCAGCCGAAGCATTGGTGTGCTGTTCAATGACGGCGCTCACCTGATGATCTCTGCCAATAGGAGGTGAGGAAGGGGATGGGCGCTGGCCTGGTACTGCAAAACCTCTCGTTGCTGGGCTGTGATGAAATGTAACTCTGAATCCTCTGCCCCTCTTGACTTTTTTTAGGACGATATGCTACAGCGTTACAAGCAGCGAGCATTTCACATTCCCCGTCTCTGCGGTTCCTGAGCAACTGCAAGGCAAAATGAGTATCTTGCACTATTTCACCTCGTACATGGAGCAGAACCTCATGAAGGTAAGAGCTGTGAGCAGGCCAGATAACCCAAGTGCCTTTGCTCAGGAGCGAAGCGCTCTGTTGTAGTGAAATAACCAGGGGAAGTCTGCTTTTCCTTTCATGGTGAAGGATTTCGTTGGCTGCCGCTTCCTGTTGGCTCCCTGGGAGAGCTGTAGTGAGGAAGGAATGTGGCAGAACCAGCTGTAGGTGTGTTGTCTGTGCTGGGAAACCATTGACTCACTGAGCCCTGTTTTCATGACGACACAACAAGCTTTCATTGTTTCAGGGAGGTGACCTTCCCAGTATGGAGGAAAACAGGGGATCCCCGCCGCTCCTGCTGCTGCAGTGGGTGAAAACGGATCACGCGCTGGTTATGATGTTCAGTAACCGGACCCTACAGGTAAAGAGATCGGCTGGCTGCCGCGTTTTTTTTTTTTATATGGGCTTGGTGGTATTTTCAGTCTCTGCCCTCCTCCCGCTCCCCCTTGCTTCATTCCTGGGTATTTGCAGACCATGGAAATGCTTTGGGGTCAGGGCTGTGACACCACAACATCTAATGGACAGACCAACATCCCAACAAATCCCCAAAAAAGGGTTCAAAGCTGCGAAACTAGAAATTACTGGGCAAATACTGTAAATGGTACGGGTTGCTGTACCTTAATCTCCCCTGGTAAATTATTATAAATACAGTATGAAAACTATTTAAATATCAAAGGCCAACAGCTGATGGAAAATTCAGCAGTAATGGAGGAGTGGCCTAGTGGTTAGGGTGGTGGACTTTGGTCCTGAGGAACTGAGTTCGATTCCCGGCACAGGCAGCATCTTGTGACTCTGGGCAAGTCACTTAACCCTCCATTGCCCCATGTAAGCCGCATTGAGCCTGCCATGAGTGGGAAAGCGCAGGGTACAAATGTAACAAAAATAAAATAGATACTATTGGAGATTCTACATGGAATGTTGCTACTATTGGAGATTCTACATGGAATGTTGCTACTATCGGAGATTCTACATGGAATGTTGCTACCATTGAAGATTCTGTTGCTACCATTGGAGATTCTACATGGAATGTTGCTATTCCACTAGCAACATTCCATGTAGAAGGCTGCGCAGGCTTCTGTTTCTGGGGAACTGAGTTGGATTCCCACTTCAGGCAGCTCCTTGTGACTCTGGGCAAGTCACTTAACCCTCCATTGCCCCATGTAAGCCGCATTGAGCCTGCCATGAGTGGGAAAGCGCAGGGTACAAATGTAACAAATAAAATAGATACTATTGGAGATTCTACATGGAATGTTGCTACTGTTGGAGATTCTACATGGAATGTTGCTATTCCACTAGCAACATTCCATGTAGAAGGCTGCGCAGGCTTCTGTTTCTGTGAGTCTGACGTCCTGCACGTATGTGCCGGACGTCAGACTCACAGAAGCAGAAGCCTGCGCGGTCACATTGGTGATCTGCAAGGGCCGACTTCTACATGGAATGTTGCTAGTGGAATAGCAACATTCCATGTAGAATCTCAAATAGTAGCAACAGTGGAGGAGTGGCCTGGTGTTTAGGGTGGTGGACTTTGGTCCTGGGGAACTGAGTTGGATTCCCACTTCAGGCAGCTCCTTGTGACTCTGGGCAAGTCACTTAACCCTCCATTGCCCCATGTAAGCCGCATTGAGCCTGCCATGGGTGGGAAAGCGCGGGGTACAAATGTAACAAAAATAAAATAGATACTATTGGAGATTCTACATGGAATGTTGCTACTGTTGAAGATTCTGTTGCTACTATTGGAGATTCTACATGGAATGTTGCTACTATTGGAGATTCTACATGGAATGTTGCTACTATTGAAGATTCTGTTGCTACTATTGGAGATTCTACATGGAATGTTGCTACTATTGAAGATTCTGTTGCTACTATTGGAGATTCTACATGGAATGTTGCTACTATCAGAGATTCTACATGGAATGTTGCTATTCCACTAGCAACATTCCATGTACAAGGCTGCGCAGGCTTCTGTTTCTGTGAGTGTGACATCCTGCACTTACGTGCAGCACGTCAGACTCACAGAAGCAGAAGCCTGCGCGGCCACATTGGTGATCTGCAAGGGCCGACTTCTACTGGAATAGCAACATTCCATGTAGAATCTCAAACAGTAGCAACAGTGGAGGAGTGGCCTAGTGGTTAGGGTGGTAGACTTTGGTCTTGAGGAACTGAGTTCAATTCCCACTTCAGGCACAGGCAGCTCCTTGTGACTCTGGGCAAGTCACTTAACCCTCCATTGCCCCATGTAAGCCGCATTGAGCCTGCCATGAGTGGGAAAGCGCGGGGTACAAATGTTACAAAAAAATAAATAAATAACTCTAAGCAAGGGAACAATGATTAACCAAATACTCTAGGGCTGTCCCTAGATGGGTCTAGCCTGACAGTTATTTAAAAAAAAAAAAAAAAAATTTTCAAATCTCTTTTGCAATCGCATCTCTTTGTAAAGCTTTTCCTGCAATGTTCAGCAGCTTTCACTTGTCTTTCATCACTCCCTCCCTCCCTTCTCTGTCTGCGAATAATTGTAAATCAAGTTCTTTTCAGATATTTTATCCACGTAATCCTTCCTCTTCCCCATTATAATTTTACCCAATACGTAAACCACTTAGATAATGTAAGTAAACTTAATGTGAAAATAACCCCCTCTTATTTTCCTAGGTGAATTTCTACAATGACCACACGAAGGTGATCCTGAGCCAGTCTGGCACTTCCTACCTCCTCACCTACATTAACCGGGACCGAACCTCATTCACATACCGGCTGAGCTCCCTGTTGGAACACGGCTGCAGTCCAGACCTCCAGCGGAGGCTGCAGTACACCCTGACCCTCCTGCAGCAGAAGGCGGAGTAGGATGGAAAGACGCAAGCCAGCGCTCTTTGCTGCGAAATCGGAGCACACTACAGACTGAGCCGTGGCCCGGGACAGGCAAGAGACTGAAACCAGGACCAACTCTAGCCCTACACTGCATGACTTTGCACCCGTGCAACCAAGCTGATTTGGTTTAATATTACATATTTAATTGCAGTTGACTGTCCACGCCCATCAGATGTGAAGGAGAGGTGGGCCGTGGCTTAGATGGAGCCCTGTGAAATGTGAACGGCAGGCAGACGTCGCCGTGAACCAGAGTTCTGCTTTGTGCTCTGTCATGGCACCAAAAACTGATGCAGGTCCTAGGCTGTGTGCCAAAATGGGAAGGTGGCGTCTGGATGACACTTCAGCTATCTGCCACGGATCCCTGTTGTCAATTTGGAGCCCTGGCCATGAGATGCTGGGGAGCAGCAGTTTGTCTCATTGCAAATAGATGTAAGGTGGATGGCATTCCACAGGACTTTCCCCTCACCCCCTTAAAAATGTGGCTTTTTTTTTTTGGTGGGGTTTAATTTTTTTTTATTTTTTTAGGGTAGTATTTTCCCTAAGCAAATGCAAAGGTTTGAAAGTGGCCAGTGTTCCCCCACCCCACTATGTTAGCAGCTGGCTGTGCCAGGGGGAGGGCAGGCCACAGTGGCCAGGGGCTTCCAGTAGGTTCTCTTGCCCCTTCCTACAGTAATATTAGGGGTCCTCGTTTGAACCCAGTGCCTGTGTTTTCAGGAATGGTGCTGTCTCAAGGTCCACTGAGACAGAAGATAATTAAAAAATTATTTATGTAATTTTTATTTATATGGAATTTATTTATTTTTTTTGCTCTTTTTTTTTTTTTTTCTTTTTTTCTTTGTGTTAATGACTTAAAATATATATTTTTTTTTTTTGTTTTTTACAAGATTGAATAAAGCAAAGATGGTCAGCACTGTTGGATTGGATTTGGTTTGAAATGCCTGTCTCTGGTTCATAGACATTAGTGATGCAGGCTTAGAGGCCTGCTCTTTTCTCATAGTTTCTTACTGGTAATACTGCTCCTCCTGTTAACCCCGTCTGTTCTGTAGGGTATGGCAGGTCTTTCCACACGAGAGCCACTCATGCTGTGTTTGTCACAGGAGGTAGTGGAGATCCTGTGTCCATATTATGAGTGAACTAATTGTTCTCTTCACTAAGATCGGATTCTGTACCAGTAGGAACTGGTGTCTTCCCTTAATAGAGCATTCGTTTGCCTCTGCCTTGCTTCTAAACCAAAATGTTCTCCCTGGATCAGGCCTTTCCCCTAAAACTGTCTTTTTTAAATTTTGGGGGGGGGAAAAAAATCTGCTACAGGTCCTATGGTAGCAGAGGTGGCTGGCCAGTCTGACCTGACAGCAGGGAAAGCAGAGGTCAGTTGAATGCCTGCATGGAAGACTCCCCCCGATGCCACTGAAATCGCCACCTGCCATGCCAGTCTTACAGCTTGTCCATACGTGCAGAGATTTTCATCACACCTGTCACAAGCTCTGACTTTTTTTCTATAGTTGAAGCAACCTAGCCCTTTTTACAAGGGGTATATTGGTAGCAAAGGTAAAGGAGCAATTTGTTCCTTGTCTGTGTCTTCCCCCCCCCCCCCCCCCCCAAATCAGCCAAGCCCAGCAGGCAGTGACCCAGGCTGGAGTGTATAGCACCAGCGTGTTTGCAGGGCTGAGTAGCGGGAGAATCTAGGTCTCCACATTTGGCAACCTGACAGTGGTAAATGGATATAGAGATCCAGAGAGGAAATGCAGCAATTGAGAGGCTGGATTGTATCCAAAACAATATCGTGGAGAAATAGGTAATGGTGGGAAGAACGGAGCAGTGTGTTTCTGCTTCCAAGAGCAATGTGATGACATTAAAGATGAAAGCGCCTGGAGCAGTTCTTAAAGCTTATGGTAAAATCTGTGGGAGAGCCTTAGGGCCAGTTGAGGAAGGGGGCAGTGATAGTTATTTGTGGGCAAGATCTTAAATCTCCCTCTCATCAGGGCCTCAAAGGAACAGGCTGAGCTTCCGAGCATGCCAAGCATCTGTAGACTAATGAATTACTGTCACAAGCCCACAGACCGATTCCTGAAGTGATCAGGGCAAAATGGTAGAGACTAATTAGAGACAAAGCCAACATGGATTTAGTGAAAGGAAATCTTGCCTCACCAATCTACATTTCTTTGAAGGGGTGAACAAATATGTGGATAAAGGTGAGCTGGTTGATATTGAGGCATATTTTCAAAGCACTTAGCCTTAGGTTTCTATGGAACTTTGGAAGGCTAAGTGCTTTGAAAATTAGCCCCATTGTGTATCTGGATTTTCAAAAGGCATCTGACAAGGTACCTCATGAAAGACTCCAGAGGAAATCGGAGAGTCATGGGATAGGAGGTAGTGTTCTATTGTGGATTAAAAACTGGTTAAAAGATAGAAAACAGAGTAGGGTTAAATGGTCAGTATTCTCAACGGAGAAGGGTAGTTAGTGGGGTTCCCCAGGGCTCTGTGCTGGGACCGCTGCTTTTTAACATATTTATAAATGACCTAGCAACGGGAGTAACTAGTGAGGTCATTACATTTGATGAGTTATTCAGTTGCAAGACGACCTTACTGGGCATCCAAATGGCAGATTATATTTACTACTACTTCTTAACATTTCTAGAGCGCTACTAGGCTTACGCAGCACTGTACAGTTTAACCAAGAAGGACAGTCCCTGCTCAAAGGAGCTTACAATCTAAAGGACAGAATGTCAAGTTGGGGCAGTCTAGATTTCCGGTATAGTGGTTAGGTGCCGAAGGCGACATTGAAGAGGTGGGCTTTGAGCAAGGATTTGAAGATGGGCAGGGAGGGGGCCTGGCAAATGGGCTCAGGGAGTTTATTCCAAGCATGGGGGTGAGGTGAGGCAGAAAGGGCGGAGCCTGGCACCAGTGGTGGAGAAGGGTGCTTATGCTGGCAACCATGCCTAACATTAGGCATCACTATTTACATTATAAGGACAGGAGTAGCCATACTGGGTCAGACCAATGGTCCATCTAGCCCAGTATCCTGTTTTCCAAACAGTGGCCAGGCCGGGTCCCAAGTACCTGGCAGAAACCCAAAATGTGACAATACTCCATACAGCAAATCTCATTGCAAGCAGTTGCTTCCCATGTCTGTCTCAATAGCAGACTACGGCCTTTTCCTCCAGGAATTTGTCCAAATCTTTTTTTTAAACCCAGATACACAACTGCTGTTACCAAATCCTCCACCAGAGCTTAACTATTGGTTGAGTGAAAAAATATTGCCTCCTATTGGTTTTAAAAGTATTTCCATGTAACTTCGAGTGTCCCCTAGTCTTTGTACTTTTGGAACGAGTAAAAAAATCGATTTACTTCTTCTCGTTCCGCAGATCTCAATCATATCTCCCCTCATCCTTCTTTTTACCAAGCCCTAACCTCCTTAGCCTTTTCTCATACGAGAGGAGTTCCATCCCCTTTATCATTTTGGTCTGTCTTCTTTGAACCTTTTCTAATTCCGCTATATCTTTTTTGAGATACGTCGACCAGAACTGAGCACAGTACTCAACTAAACAGTGCCCCCCCCCCCCCCTACACCTCGGCCTCTGGCCCGCCCTCCTGGCGAGGTCTGGCTACGCCCCTGGCCTCAAGTGCCTGCATTTGCTTCTGATCATCAGCCTATCAGCGAGCCTTGTCACAGGGCTTGACCCTGAATTGGATAGACTGGGAGGAGGGCAGCGAGCATTCACCAAATCATGAGATCTTTTGCTGTTTTCCTACCTATGTTTCTGCTTTACTGGAACTACTTAAGCGAGATCAGCAATGCTATACATTTAAAGAAAAAAACCACACACAAATCCTTTTCCTCTCACTGGTCTTGGTTTTTTCTGCATATTTAAGTTCCCTCTCCTCTTCTCCTCACCCATCCTATGGTCTAAATTTCTTATATAGGCTTGCCACGACTTTCAATTAGTTTTGCTACGTTTGATTATATCATAATTTGTTTTACTCTAAATCATACCATAAAAATGATTTTTCTGAATGCAATAACTGTGGTGCATTAAGTCTAAGACAGACCAACTTGCCCTGGTTCCAGCTCTCTGCAGTGGCAAAGTTAGATTATGTCATAGGGCAGTTAAAGGAAACCTCCCTTCCTCCCCACAATGAATAAAATAACCCAAGAATGGATGAATCACACTAGGCTCTGGTAGATTATGGCCTGTGACAAATAAACCAGTTCCCAGAGGAACCACTACAAAAAAAAAAATGCCCTTGCTGTGTTGGAAGATTATGACACAGTCCTTAAATAGAATCCAAATTGGTGACGGAGATGGTGAACCAGACTCTATGCACAGAAAATCCCCAAGGCACTGATAAATCAAGACAAAACTAGTACTGTTTGGAGACTCCTTTATGAGGCTTTGGCTGGGGACACAATCTAAAGGTCACAAAAGGGGAAATGTCTTCCCGGATCCTCCCTCAGCACAAATACAAACCACATACGAAGTATCATCAAAGAAGAAAGTAAGGATTCTACAACTGATGTTATAATATGCCATACTTAGTATTGTTATTTTTACTGCTGTTAATTGTCTGTTGTTTATGTTTGATTTATTCTTACAGAACACTGCCTTGAGTAAATTATTTCAAAAAGGCAGTAAATAAATCCTAATAAATAAATAATCTACCTGGGAACAAAGAAGGAACTACTACTTAACATTTCTAGAGCGCTACTAGGGTTACGCAGCGCTGTACAATTTAACAAAGAAGGACAGTCCCTGCTCAAAGAGCTTAAAATCTAATAGGTAAGAGTGAGACAAATATAGGACAATCAAGCCATTGTGACATCACTGATGAGGTTGGCTCTTAGGCATTGGTGGAATGAGGCATTATGACATCACAATCTCAGCTCTGGATACCAGAGACTGAAACTCTTCACACTAAGGGGGGAAGTGGGCCAAGTATAGGACAGTCGAGCCATTGTGACATCACTGATGAGGTTGGCTCTTAGGCATTGGTGGAATGAGGCATTATGACATCACAATCTCAGCTCTGGTTAAATCACTGCTATATGTAATACTACTACTACTACTTAACATTTCTAGAGCGCTACTAGGGTTATGCAGCGCTGTACAATTTAATAAAGAAGGACAGTCCCTGCTCAAAGGAGCTTTCAATCTAATGGACAAAATGTCAAGTTGGGGCAGTCTAGATTTTTTGAATAGAAGTAGAGTGGTTAGGTGCTCAAGGCGACATTGAAGAGGTGGGCTTTGAGCAAGGCTTTGAAGATGGGCAGGGAGGGGGCCTGGCGAATGGACTCAGGGAGTTTATTCCAAGCATGGGGTGAAGCGAGGCAGAAAGGGTGAAGCCTAGAGTTGGCGGTGGTGGAGAAGGGTACTGAAAGGAGGGATTTGTCAAGAGAGCGGAGGTTACGGGTGGGGACATAAGGGGAGATGAGGGTAGAGAGGTAAGGAGGGGCTGTGGATCGAGTGCATTTGTAGGTTAGTAGGAGAAGCTTGAACTATATGCGGTACCTAATCGGAAGCCAGTGCAGTGACTTGAGGAGAGGGGTGATATGAGTGTATCGGTCCTGGCGGAAGATAAGACGTGCAGCAGAGTTCTGAACGGACTGAAGGGGGGGGGATAGATGGCTAAGTGGGAGGCCAGTGAGGAGTAGGTTGCAGTAGTCGAGGCGAGAGGTAATGAGAGAGTGGCTGAGAGTTCGGGTGGTGTGCTCGGAGAGGACAGTAAGGATTCTACAATTGATGTCGTGATCTACCTGGGAACAAATGATCTAGCCAGAAACAACACAGATTGTTGGAATTTAGGTGAGAGTCTAAAGCCCCTGGTAAGGATGTCTGTATTCTCGGAAGTTCTATCTGTCAATTTGTAGAAAAACAAACAATCATGTTGTAATGAGGGCCGACATCTTTCATTGACAGGAACAAAGATTAACTGAGAAGTTCAGGCAGTAAGTTGCCAGGCATTTAAATTAGACAAAAGGGATGGTGTGTGGAAGTGCATGAGTCTGGGTCACACCCCCAGCAAAAGTATGACAACTGCAGTAAAAATAGCCAAGGAAAGTATCCAGGTAGCTCACTCATCGGCTGCTTCAAAGTAGAGAAGACCAGGCACAAGAACATAAACGTTGCCATACTGGGAAAGACCAAAGGTCCATCAAGCCCAGTATCCTGTTTCCAACAGTGGCCAATCCACGTCACAAGTACCTGGCAAGATCCCAGAACAGTAAAACAGATTTTATGCTGCTTATCCTACAATATGCAGTGGATTTTCTCATCCATCTTAATAATGACTTATGGACTTTTCTTTTAGGAAATTATCCAAATCTCTTTACAATCCCGCTAAGCCAGGGCTTTTTTTGTGCCGGTACGCACAAGTCCGAAGCTGGCAGCCTTTATTGCTTCGTAGCAGGCAGGCAGTGGAGAAAGGACGGGCTGGGAGAAGGAGGATGGGCTGGGGGAAGAAGAATCGCTGGGCATCGATGGAAGGGGAGGGCAGGGAAGACAGAATCGCTGGACATGGATGGGGGGGAGAGCAGGGGGGAGAGGAGAATCGCTGGACATGGATGGGAGGGGAGGGCAGGGGGGAGAGGAGAATCGCTGGACATGGATGGGAGGGGAGGGCAGGGGGGAGAGGAGAATCGCTGGACATGGATGGGAGATGAGGGAAAGGGAAGAGAGGAGAAAAACTGCACATGGATGGAGAAAATAGGCAAAAGCTGGATCCACGTTATACCTCCTCCAGTCAGTTCCATGAAGGAGGACACAGCTTTTACTCATGGATATAGGGCAAGAAATGAAGAAGAAAGGAGGAAAGTAAAGAAATAAATGGAAAGGAAGCCCCGGAAACGGAGTTAAGAGAACAGATAGAGAGCAGCAGAATCAGAGACTGGGACCAATATGGGTAGAAAAACAAAGTCACCAGACAACAAAGGTAGAAAAAAATCATTTTATTTTCACTTTAGTGTTTGGAATATATCCAATTTGAGAATTTACATCTGCTGTATTTTGCACTGGAGCTGTAACAGCTTATAGAAATGATTTATAATGAAAAAAAATCACGTTATTTTTTTCTCCTATACTAGTATAATATTTTCAATAATGTCTGTTTGTTTATATGTGCCATGGCTGGTGTAAGGGGTGTGGCTATCGGGTGGAGCCATATGTGATGACCCCGCCCATAATGAGTACCGGCACCTTTTTTTCTACAAACAAAGCACTGCGCTAAGCTAACTGCTTTTACCACATTCTCTGGCAACGAATTTGAGAGTTTAATTAATCGTTAAGAAATATTTTCTCCGATTCATTTTAAATTTACTACTTTGTAACTTCATTTCATGCCCCCTAGTATTTTTGGAAAGAGTAAACAAGTGATTCACGTCTACCCATTCCACTCCACTCATTATTTTATAGACCTCTATCATATCTCCCCTCAGTCGTCTCTTCTCCAAGCTGAAGAGCCCTAGCCACTTTAGCCTTTCCTCATAAGGAAGTCGTCCCATCTTCTTTATCATTTTCGTTGCCCTTCTCTGCACCTTTTCTAATTCAACTATATATTTTTTGAGATGTGGTGACCAGAACTGCACATAGTATTCGAGGTGTGGTCACACCATGGAGCGATACAAAGGCATTATAACATCCTCATTTTTGTTTTCCATTCCTTTCCTAATAATGCCTAACATTCTATTTGCTTTCTTAGTCACCGCCGCACATTGAGCCGAGGGTTTCAACGTATTATCAACGATGACACCTAGATCTCTTTCCAGGTCGGTGACTCCTAACGTGGAACCTTGCATGACATAGCTATAATTTGGGTTCCTCTTTCCCACATGTATCATTTTGCACTTGCTCACATTAAACGTCATCTGCCATTTAGACACCCAGACTCCCAGTCTTGTAAGGTCCGCTTGTATTTTTTCACAATCCTCCCGCGATTTAACGACTTTGAATAATTTTGTGTCATCAGCAAATTTAATTACTTCACTAGTTATTCCTCTCTCTAGATCATTTATAAATATGTTAAAAAGCAGCGGTCCCAACACAGACCCCTGGGGAACCCCACTAACTACCCTTCTCCATTGAGAATACTGACCATTTAACCCTACTCTCTGTTTTCTATCTTTTAACCAGTTTTTAATCCACAATAGAACACTACCTCCTATCCCATGACTCTCCAATTTCCTCTGGAGTCTTTCATGAGGTACTTTGTCAAATGTCTTTTGAAAATCCAGATATACAATATCGACCGACCCATCATCAGCAAATTTAATTACCTCACTAGTTATTCCCATCTCTAGATCATTTATAAATATGTTTAAAAAAACAGTAGTCCCAGCACCGACCCCTGGGGATCCCCACTATCTACCCCTCTCCATTGAGAACAAAGCCAAGACAACTCAAAACAGCTGGAAGGCAATGAGTACAAACCCTCAGTCTAATAAAATTCCAGATCTGCAAGCCCTGATGTTGGATGAAGGTTTATATATTGTGGTTCAATGAGTCCCATGAATGAGATGCAGCCAAACTTGGCTTTAATTGGCTTTTTTGGGGGGTCATTATGAAAGTACACTTGTTACATTCTTGAGAGCCCTTTATGCATAGAGCACAACATTGCACGCACAAGTTATAGAGCACTGACTCTTACATGTGTAATTATTCATTTAGGCACTAATAGGCTTCATGTGCCTTAACTGCCACTAATTTGCAGTTATGGGTTTGGGGTGGGTCTTGCGCATAAGTTATAGAACACCAGCACTTATGCTCAGCACTGCGACATTTAAGCGCACTCATTTCCACCAACCATTGCGCCTAAAGTTGGGAATGAGAATGCTGATGTATGTTAGTACGGTATAACGGCATTTAAGTACATAAGCATCGCCGTGCTGGGACAGACCAAGGGTCCATCGAGCCCAGCACCCTGTCACCGACAGCGGCCAAAAGAACAAGCAATTTATCCCGCCCATCCTAGAAATATTGTATTATTCCCTCGTCCATTCAATAATATTCTATGGCTTTTTCCTCCAGGAAGCCATCCAACCCTTTTTTTAAGTCCGCTAAGTTAACCGCCTTAACCACCTTTTCCGGCAGCGAATTCCAGAGTTTAAGTACGCGTTAAGAAAAATTTCCTCCAATTTGTTTTAAATTTACCACACTGCAGCTTCATCGCATGCCCCCTTGACCTAGTATTTTTGGAAATCGTAAACAGACGCTCCACATCGACCCGTTCCATTCCTCTATCATATATCCCCTCATGCATTGTCAGTATAGAATTGGCACTTAGCACTAAATTCAGTAAATGGCGACCAAATTTGGGCCGAAACAAATGCGCGCTGCACTATTCTATCAATTTTGCTACAAATTGGTTGCTGTTTATAGAATATAGTACTGTGTAGCGCTGGGGTCCGCTCCCAACTTTTCGGCCCAAGGATTTACACCAGCTGAACCCTGGTGTGATACCCCGGGTGAGGGTTTTAGGGGTGGCCCTTTGAATAACTCAGCCAGACAATGTATATAAACGTAAAAGTAAATGTTTTATTCACCTGTTGCCTCACGGGCCAGGCACATCAGATGCAACATGTTCTCTTATTTAGTAACAGTCCTGACTAGGCCTCTGGCTAGCAGGCCAGGCAGTCTGTGGCTGGTGGTGCTGCCCTGCCCCAAACACAGCCTGTCAGTTCTCAGGTCTTCTGAGACTCAGGTGTGGCCCCAGCCAGACCTCAACAAGGCTCCCAAGTCTTAATAAGAAACAGTTGGCTTACCTCAGCCATGTCACAGCAGCTAAACACATTCAGTACAGGCATAGACTTGGGCTTCAGTTCTTCCTTCTCTGGGCCTCCTTAACCTTAGCCTGGTCCTGTCTTTTAAACTCCCAGGTATTGACTCCGCCCCTCCCAACTCACTTCCTCCTGGTGCGGGATCAGCGCTATTAAGATGGCCCAGGCTACTTAGAGAGGTGAGGAGCAGTGTTCTATACAGGGCCGCCGAGATACTGGGCCGGACCTGGGGCAAGGCCGCACCCAGGGCCCCGCCCTTGCCGCCCCGACCCCCAGGTCGCCACCGCCGCTGCTCCCCCACCCCCTGAGGTTGCCACAGCCACTGCTCCCCCCTCCACCTCCCTCCGAGGTCGCCGCCGCTGCTCCCCCCCCTCTGTCCGCCACCGGGCTGGGCCCTCTGCATTGAAATCGCAGTCTCACCTCCGTGAAAGCAGCGCTGCAGGCAGCAGAGCGCCTCCCTTCGGCCCTCCTTTCCTCCTTGTGTCCCGCCCTCGCGGAAGTTACGTCAGACGAGGGCGGGGCACAGGGAGGGAAGGAGGCCCGAAGGGAGGCGCTCTGCTGCCTGCAGCGCTGCTTTCACGGAGGTGAGACTGCAATTTCAATGCAGGGGGAAGACGACGGAAGGCGGGTGGGACTGCGGCGCCGGGCCGCCCTTGGAGGCCCAGGCCTGGGGAATTTTGTCCCCCCTGCCCCCCCTCTCAGCGGCTATGGTTCTATAAACCCCCTCACACCTGGTATAAATCCCTGTGTCTAAATGAGGTGTGGATACCCTGAATTCACGCATATTTAGTGAATGCCCCTGACCCGCCCATAACCACATCCACTTTTCAGTTGTGCGCTAAAGGATTTGCGCACACATCTTTATAGAATAACGCTTAGCGAGATGCGTGCATAAATCCAAATTGTTGCCAATTACATTGTTAGTGCATGATTGTTGGAATGAGGAGGCTTGTTACTCAATTAAATTGCGTGTGCAAATTGGGCCACTCCCCAAATTTTCATGCTCTGTTTTGAGCACCATTTACGGAATTCCCCTGTCGCTGCCCAGATTCGTGGTTAACTTTTCATTCACTTTCTTGAATTTGCCCCAAAATGTGCGACCTGTGAGTGTCAGAGATCTGCTGCTGAAACGGTGTAAGAAAAGATGCAGGTGAAATGGAAGTTCAGGGTTCTCAGTACCATGAAGCAGGTGTGGCACAGAGCACTGAATCCCCCAGAAAGCGGCTGCAAGTAGCAGGACATGCTTTTGATTACACATTCTTCCTGAGGTCCAGCGATTGCAAATATCTACATTTCTGCACAAATATATTGTATAAGCTGAGCTCCAACAATTATTTCATTTTGCATTCTTACCATTCACATGGCTAATTCCCCTTAAAACTCTGGTGGCATTCTATCCTGCTAATAATGTCTATATAAACAAAGAATTATATAAAGACCAAAAGCTGCAATGTTTTTTTTTTTTTTAATTTATTTGTTACATTTGTACCCCACATTTTCCCACCTTTTTGCAGGCTCAATGGTCTTGGACACTTGCAAGAAACTGAACATGGTGTAAAACCTCTGTATTGCGTTTTCGGACTCTATAACTGTGTAAAGCGTAAAGCAGAGTGGACTAGACCACATGATCGGCAGAGAACCTTGACAAGACATTTTGAGGTAGTCAGTGGGGTAAGTAATCCCCAGACTCTGTGTGCATATGGGAGGAGAGGAAGGGGGAGGAGGTGGCCTACCCCTAACCTCCCAAAACAGCTGATCCCTTGCAGGGCGGGCCTTAAAGGTGTTTGACCTGTGTCCCAGCACAGAGAGCAGCAATAGGAGAGGAAATCAGTGCAGGCCCTCTAGTAGGCAAGCCTTCTCCTTCCACAGGTGCACTGGGGCAGGGCCACCTCTGTGACTGCAGGACCAGCTTGCACAATTCATGCTAATGTCATCCACCAGGAAACGTGAGCACTGGAAACGGAGGGGAAGAACACCCAGGAAGAGGGCATGACTAGGGGTAAGAGGAGGTGTCCTTAATGTCATTATTCTCATGGTGATCCATGAGCCTCTACACCTTGAATGGGATACTCTTGCCCTTAAAGACATATGACCTCATGGGCCAGCTCCAAAGTTTACTAAGAACTGGATCTCTGGAAAGGAGACATGGGAGGAAGTGGCCCTCTCTGAAATAGGGTTGCCAATTTTTGATAAAGAAAAACCTGACACCTGCCCTGCTCCAGGCCCCACATCATGTCACGCCCCTTTCCACACCTACTGTTGCATCCTCTCCCCTCCCACAGATTAGGCATCTCTCCCCAATCCATGCAGGTCTGGGTGTTTTTCCTTCTTCCCTCCCCTCCTCCCCCCATGTGGATCTGTCCCTCTTCACCCCCATGTGTGTCTGGCATGTCTCCCTTTCCCTCCCCATCCTCTTCATACAGATCTGACATCAATTTCTTCCTCCCCAGTTGCAAGTCTGGCATCAATCCATGTGATCTCCCCCCCCCCCCCTTTGCTGGCATCAATCCCTCTGATCTCTCCCCCCCCCCCACACACACAGGTCTGACATCAATTCCTCTACCCCCCCCCCCCCCCCCCCGCAGATCTGGCATCAAACCTCTGCCCCCCCTTACTGGCATCAATCCTTCTGACTTCCCCCCCACACACACACACACACAGGTCTGGCATCAATTCCTCTGCCCCTCCTCCATGCAGGTCTGGCATCAATCCCTCTGCCCACCACCCCCATCCCCATTTGCAGGCATCATTCTCTCTCCTCCTGCCTGTGGTCCTTCAAACAGAAAAGTCGCCAGCAGAAAGGAGGACAAGACTGCTTCCACTACCCTCAGAGCCTTCTCTCTACTGCATTCTACTCAAAGAACATTGCATAAGAAGAGGTGCAGCAGAGAGGAAGCCCCAGGGCAGCTGGAAGTAGTGCATCTTCCTCATTTCTGGTGACTCAGTGCTACTGGAGGACTGCCATAGTGAGAGGATGAAGGGAAGGAGAGATGCCGCTGGACCAATGGGAGCCTGAGAGTAGGAGGAGAGGTAGATTTTGACAGGCCAGACCTGTGGGAGCTGCCAGACCACTGGGGCAGGGAGCTGAGGCACAAAAATTACGGCTTTTTTGTTGCAGGTTGTAAGACTCTGCCAGAAGCCAGCCTGACCACTTGGCAACCCTACTCTGAAATGTTTTTGAATTTGAACTGACACCACTGGAGGTATTCCTATGGTTGTAAAGATGTGCATGCTCAGCCTATGTGTATTTCTGTGGGTGTCTGGAGAGAAGAGGTTATGTGATGGCTGGTAGCAGTCTATTGGAAGTACAAGCCATGGGCCATGGCTACTGCAAAGAGTGAAGTGTTAGTGTATGTGGCTGATGCAAAATTGTCATTCTCGTGATCCCAAAGACAGCGGCTAGCCACCCTCAAGCCTTGGTTGCCCATCTGTCCCACGATGACATTGCAGACTAGCTTGTAGCGGGGTGGGAGCAGGTCTTTCACCGTGCTACGAATCAGGTCAGTCAGGCTCTGGGCAAGCTGTCCTGTGGTGACTGGATTGTATGTGGTGTTACAGAGACGGCTGCTCAGAATGGTCTCCAGCACCTGCTGCACCCTGCTGGCATTGAACTTACAGCCCTCCTCTGGCACCATCCGGTACGTGTTGTCATACTGGATTTCCATGATGGGCTGGTAAAGTGGGAGCCCAGAGAAGCTGATCCTGCCATGGTGCATCCAGGGTCCCAGAGACAGTCGCTTGCCCATTCCCATAGACACAGAGCTTCTGCGGGAGAAAGGGGCATTCGGGTTACTCAGGATGGAGCTCCTCCGCGATGGGTCAGGGGGCTTGCTATCCATGCTCCTAAAACGCAGAAGGGTCCGTGGTGGCATCTCCAGGGACTGAGAGCTTCGACGAGTCGAGAAGGATCCTGCCCTTGGACGAGCCCCTGTGCCCTCTGCTGCTACCGTCTTGTTAAACTGGACTAGAGCCTCCTGGGATAAAGGGAGAAGCTTGTCTGCCATACTGAGCCGACTTCTGTGAAACAAAGTCCAAAGACAGCAGGTCATTTCCAGGCATTAGACCAGTTTGCATTTAAACAATAACTTCTGTGAAATACAGTTACGATGCACTTTACAAATTACAATAATGCAGCCACCTCTGGTGTAGAAAGTCTGATGTCTACTATCAGTTCATAGCTTGAGTGCAAAAAATTCCAAAATGGAGAAAAAACAACCTTGATATTATTATCTACAGCGACCCAAGTCAGTGACTGAGCAGGGATCAGACCTGAGGCCCACGGGGAAAAGTGACCCATCCAAGGCCACAAGAGAGTCAGTAACTAAGCTGGAATCAGAACTGAGGCCCAGGGAGAAAACGTAACCTATTGAAGGTTGCAAAGAGAGTCAATGATTGAGCTGGGATTAAACGTGAGGCTCAGGCAGATAGTAATCCATTGAAGGTCACAGCAACCAAACTGGGATCAGAACTGAAGCCAAAGGGGAAAAAGTGACCTGGCCAAGGTCATAGAGTCAGTGACCAAGTTGGGATCAGAACTGAGGCCTAGGGGGAAAAAGTGACCCATCCAGGATCACGAAGAGAGTCAGTGACCGAGCTGGGATCAGAACTGAAGCCAAAGGGGAAAAAGTGACCTGGCCAAGGTCATAAAGAGAGTCAGTGACCAAGTTGGGATCAGAACTTTAAAAATATGTCGTGCCAGCCTCAGATGTCATACTCAGGTCCGTGACAGCACATGAAGGTCCCAGGAGCAGTTTTACTGGGTACTGCAGTGCACTTCAGACAGGCGGACCCAGGCCCATACCCCCCCTACCTGTTACATTTGTGGAGGGAACAGCGAGCTCTCCAAAACCCACCACAAACCCACTGTACCCATATATAGGTGCCCCCTTCACTCGTAAGGGTTATGGTAGTGGTGTACAGTTGTGGGTAGTGGGTTTTGGGGGGGTTGGGGGGCTCAGCACACAAGGTAAGGGAGCTATGTTCCTGGGAGCATTTTATGAAGTTCACTGCAGTGCCCCCTAGGGTGCCCATTTGGTGTCCTGGCATGTCAGTGGGACCAGTGCACTACAAATTCTGGCTCCTCCCACGTCCAAATGGCTTGCATTTGGACGTTTTTGACATGGACGTCTTTGGTTTCGAAAATCGTTGAAAGTCAGAAACGTCCAGATCCAAGGACGTCCATATTTAAGGATTTGAATGTCTCTGACGGTATTTTTGAAACAAAAGATGGACGTCCATCTTTTTTGGAACATATGGGTTTCCCCGCCCCTGGATTTGGATGTTTTGCAAAGACGTCCAAATCGCAACTTGGACGTTTCTTTCGAAAATGCCCCTCCAAGTAAGTTAATCAGGTAAGTGGAAAGGAGAGACAGGGGTGATATGATACAGATGTTCATATATTTAGAAAATATTAATCCACAAACAAACCTTTTCCAGAGACGGGAAGGTGGTAGAACTAGTGGACATGAATTGAGGTTGAAGGGGGGCTGACTCAGGAATAATGTCAGGAAGTATTTTTTCACAGAGAGGGTGATAGATGCCTGGAATGCCCTCCCACGGGAGGTAGTGGAGATGAAAACGGTAACAGAATTAAAAAATGCATGGGATAAGCACAAAGGAATCCTATTTAGAAGGAATGGCTCCAAAAAAGCTTAGCAGAGATTAGGAAGCAACACTGCTAATTGGGAAACAAAGCCAGAACTGGGCAGACTTCTACGGTCTGTGCCCTGAAAATGGCAAGGACAAATCAAGATCAGGTATTCATATGTTGTATTTTTTTATTTTTATTACATTTGTACGCTGCGCTTTCCCACTCCTGGCAGGCTCAATGTGGCAATGGAGGGTTAAGTGACTTGCCCAGAGTCACAAGGAGCTGCCTGTGCCTGAAGTGGGAATTGAACTCAGTTCCTCAGGACCAAAGTCCACCACCCTAACCACTAGGCCACTCCTCCACTGTTGCTACTATTTGAGATTCTACATAGAATGTTGCTATTCCACTAGAAGTCAGCTCTTGCAGATCACCAATGTGGCCGCGCAGGCTTCTACATGGAATGTTGCTAGTAGAATAGCAACATTCCATGTAGAATCTCCAATAGTATCTATTTTAATTTTGTCCCACTCATGGCAGGCTCAATGCGGCTTACATGGGGCAATGGAGGGTTAAGTGACTTGCCCAGAGTCACAAGGAGCTGCCTGTGCCTGAAGTGGGAATCAAACTCAGTTCATCAGTTCCCCAGGACCAAAGTCCACCACCCTAACCACTAGGCCACTCATACCTTATGTAATGAGTGTATCTTAATTGACAGACTGTATGGACCGTACAGGTCTTTGTCTGCCATCATCTACTATGTTACTTGCGTTATATTTACATGTGTTACATGCACATAAATGTGAGTAGCTAGATTATAGAGTTGCCTCATCAGTGACCAAGCTGGGATTAGAACTGAGGCCCAGGGTGAAGCTTGTCCAGGTTCACACAGAGTCGGTGGCTTGTAAAGCACCTCAGAAAAAGCAGCAGCAGTGCGTGTGAGGGAAAAGGCACAGCTGCAGTTGGTAAACTATTTTATTTGTTACATTTGTACCCCACATTTTCCCACCTATTTGCAGGCTCAATGTGGCTTAATACATAGTACTGTACTGGCCGTAGGAGCCAACTTTTCAGAATTATTGGGGGTGCTAAGCCCAAAGGAAATAACCCCTCCCTGAACACATACAATGAATTCTCTCAATGGGGGTGCTCAAGCACCCACAAAGCCGGCTCCTATGGTACTGGCGATTGCCAATATCGGTATGAACAAATACAGAGTGATGTTGTAGTACTACTATTACTACTTAACATTTCTAGAGTGCTACTAGGGTTACGCAGCGCTGTACAGTTTAACAAAGAAGGATAGTCCCTGTTCAAAGGAGCTTACAATCTAAAGGACGAAATGTGAAGTTGGGGCAGTCTAGATTTCCTGAATAGTAACATAGTAGATGACGGCAGAAAAAGACCTGCACGGTCCATCCAGTCTGCCCAACAAGACAACTCATATGTGCTACTTTTTGTGTATATCTTACCTTGATTTGTACCTGTCCTTTTCAGGGCACAGACCGTGTAAGTCTGCACAGCACTATCCCCGCCTCCCAACCACCAGCCCCGCCTCCCACCACCGCCTCTGGCACAGACCGTATAAGTCTGCCCAGCACTATCCCTGCCTCCCACCACCGGCTCTGGCACAGACCGTATAAGTCTGGCCAGCACTATCCCCGCCTCCCACCACCGGCTCTGGCACAGACCGTATAAGTCTGCCCAGCACTATTCCCATCTCCCAACCACTAGCCCCACCTCCCAACTACTGGCTCTGGCACAGACCATATAAGTCTGCCCAGCACTATCCTTGCCTCCCAACCACCAGCCCTGCCTCCCACCACCGGCTCTGGCACAGACCCTATAAGTCTGCCCAGCACTATCCCTGCCTCCCAACCACCAGCCCCACCTCCCAATCTCGACTAGTAGGGTACGGATTATCTGTTACAGACATGTTAGGGAATCGTAAGGGGGAAGAGTTGTGTCCAGTATGAGCTTTGGCTTCGTTGTGTTGCAGGGTTAAGGCATTTAAGTTGGATCGTTAGGGTATGCCTTTTCTAACAAGTAAGTTTTTAGTAATTTCCGGAATTTTAGGTGGTTGTTTGTTGTTTTCACGGTGCTTGGTAATGCGTTCCATAGTTGTGTGCTTATATAGGAAACGCTGGATGAATAAGTTGATTTGTATTTGAGTCATTTGCAGCTTGGGTGGTGGAGATTTAGGTATGTCCGTGTTGATCTTGATGCGTTTCTGGTTGGTAGGTCTATGAGGTCTGTCATGTATCCCGGGGCATCTCCGTAGATGATTTTATGAACCATGGTGCAGATTTTGAATGCAATGCGTTCTTTGATCGGCAGCCAGTGCAGTTTTTCTCATAGGGGTTTGGCGCTTTCGAATCTCGTTTTTCCAAATATGAGCCTGGCTGCTGTGTTTTGAGCAGTTTGGAGTTTCTTTAGGATTTGTTCTTTACATCCTGCGTAGATTCCATTGCAGTAGTCTAGGTGGCTTAGTACCATGGTTTATACAAAGTTACGAAATATTTCCCTCGGGAAAAAAGGTTTTACTCGTTTGAGCTTCCACATTGAGTGGAACATTTTCTTTGTTGTGGCTTTCACTTGGCTCTCCAGTGTGAGATTTCGGTCAATTGTGACTCCAAGAATTGTTAGGCTATCTGAGATAGGGAGGTTGTGATCTGGGGTGATTATGTTGGTGGGTTTGTTCGTGTTATATTGGGATGAGAGGATGAGACTGTGTGTTTTTTTCTGCGTTAAGTTTTAGTTGAAATGCATTTGCCCATGAGTTCATGATATTTAGGCTGAGTTTGATTTCATTGGTGATTTCTGCTAGATCATGTTTGTAGGGGATGTATATTGTGACATCGTCTGCGTAAATGAAGGGGTTAAGGCCTTGATTGGATAAGGATGTGGCTAGTGGGATCATCATTAGGTTGAAAAGAAGCGGTGAAAGTGCCGATCCTTGGGGTACTCCACAGTCTGCTTTCCATGGTGATGATATGTTCGAGTTTGATTTCACTTGATATATATACAGGCTCTTTTTCAAAGCACTTTGAGGCATATTTTCAAAGCACTTTGGGAGGCTAAGTTCCATAGGTTTCTATGGAACTTTGGGAGGCTAAGTGCTTTGAAAATGAGCCTGTTAGCCTCCCAAAGTTCCATAGAAACCTATGGAACTTAGCCTCCCAAAGTGCTTTGAAAATATGCCTCTTAGTCTAGTAGTTAGGAAACCTTTGATCCAGCTAAGTACACTTCTGCCAATCCCAAAGTATTCTAGGATGCTTAGTAGTATATTGTGGTTTACCATGTCGAACACACTAGACATGTCGAATTGTAGGAGGAGTACGTTTTTGCCTAATGCAAATTTGAGAGTGATCATAAGTGATCTTGAAAGGAAGAACAGATCAAAACAGTCAGATATCGAAGCAAAGCCACTTTGTTCACAAAATTGTCTACAACATGGCCCGGCATTCTGTCTTCTTTGTTCAAGGCCCTGAGCTCTGGAACATGCTACACTACAGTCTTCTCTTGAATGTTTCAAAACAGACTTAAAACTTTTCTTTTTGCAGACACTTTCAATCAGTGGCGTAGCCACAGGTGGGCCTGGGTGGGCCGGGGCCCATCCACTTAGGACTCAGGCCCACCCAACAGCAGCACATATTTAGTGCTAGCTAGTGGGGATCCCAAGCTTCGCCAGCTGAAGACCCTCCCCCTGATGGTGCTGAAAACACTGCTCTCCACTTCAGCAGTCTAAGCTTCCTAAGCTGCTGATACTGGCCTCATTGCATTGGGGGGGGGGGGGGAAGAACACTTGGTGCCCACCCACTTCTTGACTAGGCTCACCCAAAATTTGTTGTCTGGCTACGCCCCTGCTTTCAATTAGTTTTATCGCCCATTCCCAATTTTCTGAATGCACTGAACACAGGTCTCAGCTACACACTTTTGTTTCTCCTTATAGATATCCCCCCCCCCCCCCCATACACACACTTACTTCCTCCGCTTTCCCCTCTTGTCTTGTCTTTTTGTTACTATCTCCCTGCTTTTTCATCTGTGGGCTGCTCAGACAACTTGATTGATTGGTAATATTCAGGAGTCCTCCATGAATTATTGGGATTCCTCTCCCTGATGCCACTTCCTCTTGTAAGCACTGGGTGTGAAGAGACAGTGCACCTGAGAAGAAGTGGAGGTAGTTATGTACTCAGGAGATGGAGAGACACAGGAGAAAAGCCCAGGCACTGCAGTTCCAGTTTCACAAAACACAGAGTAGCTGAGGAAGTCCAAATACCTCCCAGCCCAAGGTTCTTAACAAGGACACCTTGGAGATTGATGGAATGTAAGATGCTTCCTAGATGCATTTCCTCCAAACACTCCAAAGTGTTACATTAAAGATCATAAATGTTACAGTAAATTATAAAGTAAGTTGAATAAACAGTTCAATTCAGGCATAAGAGATAAGGGGGTAATGCGTTGATGTTAATTGGTGATAATTTGATTGAAGCAGTCAGGTGTAAAGGATTCAGTTTTATCTGGTTCTGATAGAGTTTTGATGTGGGTCATTAATGATGGCTCATTATGGTATGTCTTCTTGAACAGATTAGTCTTTAGTAGCTTCCGGAAGGCTGTTAAGTTGTGCATTGTTTTTAAGGCCTTTGGTAGTGCATTCCACAGTTGCGTGCTGATGTAGGAGAAGCTAGAAGCTAGTGGAGGAGTGGCCTAGTGGTTAGGGTGGAGGACTTTGGTCCTGAGGAACTGAGTTTGATTCCCACTTCAGGCACAGGCAGCTCCTTGTGACTCTGGGCAAGTCACTTAACCCTCCATTGCCCCAGGTACAAATAAGTACCTGTATACAATATGTAAGCCACATTGAGCCTGCCATGAGTGGGAAAGCATGGGGTACAAATGTAACAACAAAAATATATATTGATTTATATTTAAGTCCTTTGCAACTGGGGTAGTGGAGGTTCAGGAATGTACGTGCTGATCTTTTTGTGTTCTTGGTTGGTAAGTCTGTGAGGTCGGACATATATGTCGGGGCCTCACCATGAATGATTTTATGAACCAGGGTACAGATTTGAAACACAATTCGCTCTTTCAGTGGGAGCCAGTGTAGTTTTTCTCTTAGGGGTTTGGCGCTTTCGTATTTCGCTTTTCCAAATATGAGTCTGGCTGCAGTGTTTTGGGCAGTTTGGAGTTTCTTAATGATTTGTTCCTTGCATCCAGCGTTACAGTAATCCAAGTGGCTTAACACTTAGATAATACATAGTTCAAAGTGCTGCAGTATATTGTGGATCAAAGTGTTGTAGGGAGGGCCTGGTGGTACCATTCAGCAAACTGAAATCCCCTTACCCCCACCCACCCCATAGGCAGTTTTTCTTATATATTTAGTTAGATTTATGAACTGCCCAGTCTTCATAAGTACTTAGAGAGAAGTGCAAAAAATTCAGATACTAAAACAATCAATAATGCAACTAACACCAGTAAAGATAAATATAATTGGAAACAGATGAGAGCAAAAGTAACATTAACTAAAAGCCTGGGTTTTTTTTTTTACCGGGAAGAATGCAAGAAATAGATCTGTTCTAAATATTCACTTATTTGATATCACCTGAGGACAGAAGAATGAACAGCTTATTCTGGGAAGAATGTAATAACTCACAAGGGATGTATCCTTAAAATCTAAAAGAATTAGACTGTAGACCAGTTTCTGACACAGAGACAGATACAGAAAATCCGAATAGATACAAGAGGCCGATATTGACATATGACCCCAGAGTCACAGTATCCCAGTAGAGACTCCTGACTCGCTACTTCAGTAAACCTAGGAATAAGAAATCAAGAAGTCCAATCATCCCATTAGTAACGCATGGCTTCAGAGACAAGGTCTTCTGATAGAAGGGATGGTGAAAGATTACGTAGGATTCGAAGCTGCCAAAATGAACTTTAGATCATTTATATCAACTACTAAATTGAGTTCCATGTCAAGAGATACTCCAAGAATATTGAACTTATCTCTCATTGGGAGATTTAAAAAATACCTCTCATAGTGACATTCGGGAAACCACCAGCAAACACTGTCCTTATGTTTCTTTTCTTTTTTTTTATAATAAGTTTATTAAATCATAACAATACACCACAGAAAATGCAACAGAACAAAACACACAATATGGTACAGAGTGTTGAGTTCTAACCCTAAAATTAGTCCTTATTGGATAGAAAAAGGTCTAAAGACTTCCATTTGCGGATAGCTGATTTGTGTCCAGACAGGGAGAGTACTGCAGATTGCTCATATTTTTTATAAAGCAGAATCCAATTCCACCACACCACCACATTCACATGGGAATTATCCTTCCAGTGCGAAATGACCAGTTTCAGCACAACTGAAACCAAAAAGTCATACAATAACTTATCATTGTCCGTGTAGAGAAATGATATACAAACAGATTTCTATATCACATATTTAGGTAAAAAAGATTCTTGGAAACCAAAAATCTTTTCCAATTTTTCCCAAACATCTGACCAAAATGTTACAAGAGGTGGACATTCCAACAGTAGATGTGTGAGAGTTCCAGTTTAGTTTTTACAGGACCAACACAAATCACAACTAGAGGACCCAGACAGTTTACTCTTTCTAGGTGTCCAGAGGGCCCTGTGATACATGAAGAAGAGGGATTGAGTTATTGCAGCCGACAATGATGCCCAGGGGCAAACACTGTCCTTAGCCACTACAACGCGGTCTTCTGAAGACTGAGTTTCGTTGGACTCAGTGTCAGGTGGCAGTCATATTCTGCCTATTCCCATAGCAATCCGGTCTAGGGCAACTTACAACAGATCGCATTCCATTCCATTTATCAATTTATATATCAAAACAACAGATCAAAGTGCTGGGGTTTAGCATAAAAGCTACATTAAAAACCAACACATACATAAAAGAAGAAAATCCCCTCCCCCAATAAAACCAACCCACGGGCCTCGTTAAATAAACATAGAACAACTATAAAAAAGCTCTTAATCCACCAGTTCACTCTTATTGTCTTTCAATAAATAGCCTGTAAACAAGAACCAGAATACAGATCTCAAGGGCTTTATTCCAGTCTTCCTCAAACCCCAGAATGCTTTGTGTAGAGAACCAAGATGTTAGCTTCTTTGGAAATGGAAAGTAATTTATCTGGAATGTAAGCTCAGGTGAAGAGAATTCCGCCGTGAGGGCTTCTATGAGCCAATGTTCCCCATCGTCAACCCCCTTGTGCTTCTAGAGACACAGGCCATCCCCAGTTCCATCTCTGTCCCCACCCCAAAGCTATCTAATTGCTGAAACCTTACTGGGCAAAATATTGGCCCACCTCATTCCACTGCCTATGACCAGTTCACAAAGTATCTAGACATCGTCTGCTGATATCATACATTTCAGGCCAAAGTTATTCATACAGTACAAAACTCTTAACAGATGTAAATGTATATTAGAGTATATCAAATGCTGTGGAACCCTTCACTGAAGATCCCAGGGTTCAGAAAACTCAGAATCTAATTGTATCCATGGAATTTTGCCTAGTAAACGCAAGTTGAAAAGTGCACACTTACTGTGTGACACAAGGACACACTTCCCCTTCCCTCAGGCATCGTGCACACTTACTGTGTGACACAAGGACACACGTCCCCTTCCCTCAGGCATCGTGCACACTTACTGTGTGACACAAGGACACACTTCCCCTTCCCTCAGGCATCGTGCACACTTACTGTGTGACACTTCCCCTTCCCTCAGGCATCGTGCACACTTACTGTGTGACACAAGGACACACTTCCCCTTCCCTCAGGCACCATGCACACTTACTGTGTGACACAAGGATACACTTCCCCTCCCCTCAGGCATCGTGCACACTTACTGTGTGACACTTCCCCTTCCCTCAGGCATCATACACACTTACTGTGTGACACAAGGACACACTTCCCCTTCCCTCAGGCATCGTGCACACTTACTGTGTGACACAAGGACACAATTCCCCTTCCCTCAGGCATCGTGCACACTTACTGTGTGACACAAGGACACACTTCCCCTTCCCTCAGGCATCGTGCACACTTACTGTGTGACACAAGAACACACTTCCCCTTCCCTCAGACATCGTGCACACTTACTGTGTGTCACAAGGACACACTTCCCCTCCCCTCAGGCATCTCTGTGTAGAGGGACAAAGGAAAATATGTATCCATAAGTTGGTTTGGACTTGACTTACTGCCTTTCTGTGGTTACAATCAAAGCATTGCCCAATCAGATAGCAAGTTCAGAAGATGTGGGTCACACCTGCTGAAAGGAAAACAACGTGAGTGAGTGCTCTGAAACCTGGCCCCCATACGTACAAGGGCTAAAAGTGCTCAGAATAAGTACTAGGTGAAAATGAAACACAAACATTTCTCAAGTACAGTCAGGTAAGCAACGAGCTGCCAGTCTCAGACATCTGTGACCAAACGTGCTTCACTGTGAAGCTTAAGATGAATTGCTGGAAGTTTCAGCTCTAACCAGCCCTTGAAGGGACCCAGGATGAGTAATGAATTAAATACATTCTGCCTGTCTGTCCAGGCTGGGTTACACCTCTGCAGCGCCTGCTTCTCCATCCTGTGCAAGAAAAGGACATTTCGTGCTGCAAATATTTCCCACTGTCTCTCTGGCTTTGAGACATCTCCCTCTGGAGAGTTCTGAAATCTGGACAGGTGCAGCTGTCTAACAGAAAACCGAAAGAGCCTGTACCTCTCCCTTCCATCAGCCTGCTTCCAGAACCCAGGAAAATCCAGTCTCCTCTTACCTTTGTGCAGCTTCCAGACCTGATGCTTGAATGTGTTAATCTGGGCGATTCCTAGGCAGACACTCTAATACCCATTAACTCTTTCCAATTATTCAATATTCATTAACTGTGTCCACACGTGCATGGGCATGTTATCAACCCCCACAGAGGCAACGCTCCCACACCGCCACCTTAATCATTAGTAAATCAGTGGCCAGCTCATGAACCTGAAAGCTGAATAGGAGCCGGTATTGAATGTCCCAGGGGCAGGGCACACAGCGGGCAGACTGCCACCTCAGAATCATGGGCTCCCTGGCAACACCTTTACTTAGATCGCTGCCTTCTTGTGATGGTTTTATTTTCCACTGCACACACTGTTGCTTTTTGCCCATTCCTGAGTTGCAGGCAGTTTTCTCAGAGCTGTGGGTAGATCTCGTTCAGTGGGCATGAGTAGTTTATTTATTTAGATTTTTTCTGTAGTAGCTCAAGGTACATTCAGGTACTCTGGATATTTCTCTGCCCCAGGAGGGCTCACAATCTAAGTTTATACCTGAGGCAATGAAGGGTTAAGTGACTTGCCCAAGATCACAAGGTGCAGCAGTGGGATTTGAACCGGCCACCTCTGGATTGCAAGGCTAACCACTCTAACCACTAGGCCACTCCTCCACACATCATCAGCACAGATGTAGAATTTTGTGTCCATTGACCGAAGCAGCTCATCTCTCTATACAATAATTGGTCGATCTGCATCCCTGGATAGCTGGCTGGCTGGGTTCGTAACCGTATGCTAATGAGCTTACGTCAGCTCGCCTCCAGCGTTCCTTTCCCTCTCAGAGTCCCGACATCGCGGAAAGACGAAATGATGTCAGAGGGAAGGCAAGGGAAGGCTGGAGGCGACGCGAGCCGAGTCTGCTGCCGCTGCAACCTCAGGTATGGAGTGAAGGGGAGGGGAGGTTTGCTGGACATGGATGAGATGGGATGGGAGGGCAGAGGAGGGGAGGGGAGAATCACTGGACACGGAGGGGAGGGCAGGGGAGAATCACTGGACATGGAGGGGAGGGGGAATCGCTGGACATAGAAGGGAGGGCAGGGCAGGGGAGAATCGCTGGACATGGAGGGGAGGGGAGAGAGGTGAGAAAACACTTACACGACAGCCTTCCTAGGGCCCGTTCCATTTGTTCCGAAACGGGTGTTTTTGCTTGTATTAAATAAAATGGGAGACAGTATGGATCCCTGTTGTACCCCATAGTTCAGTGCTCAAGGTGATGATGTGCTGTTGCTGAACAGAACTGATTGTTGTCTATCTGACAAATGGGATTTGAACCAAGTAAATACTGAACCACTGATACCTGTTTCTGCCAGTCTTGTAAGCACGATATTATGATCCACGGTGTCGAAAGCTGCTGACAAATCGAGCAACACTAGTATGGAGGCAGATCTCCAGATCATCACCCATGTGATTATACGACACTGAAAGGAATTTGACATGGTGTACCGCTATGAATTTACAGCCTGTCTCACTGACACAGACTACTCAATAATTACCGTGGATTCTTTTGGATTCATATTAGATAAATGAAACCTTTATTAGAGGAGCTAAAATTCTACAATGATTAAGATATATACAATAATTAGCTATATAAACACAATGGTTAGCTATATAACTGAAAATAAACAATAACCCAGGTTGGGAGGTGGGGCTAGTGCTGGGCAGACTTATATGGTCTGTTGCCTGAAAAAGACAGATACAAATCAAGAGGCTGGTGGTTGGGAGGCGGGGCTAGTGCTGGGCAGACTTATATGGTCTGTGCCCTAAAAAGAAAGATACAAATCAAGGTAAGGTATACACAAAAAGTAGCACATATGAGTTATCTTGTTGGGCAGACTGGATGGACCATGCAGGTCTTTTTCTGCCATCATCTACTATGTTACTATCTATAAACAATTATTACACCACCAATCATCACTGGTCCTTACATCATCCAGGCTCTTATCATCAGCTGGGGGGGCCTGTTACAGCGAAAGCCAGGAGCTTTTTAGACCAGGAACAGATCCTCTGTGCAGTACGTATGTTACTTACAGATGAGCTCCCAATTTCACTCCCCTTTTTATTAGGCTCAGAACTCATGTTCAGAGCTGAGGAAAGTTACAGAAAGCTTCTCTGTTTAGGTACTGTGGGAATGTGGTCACATGTTTTCCCAAGTCCAAGTGGCCAGGCTGAACTTCCGAAAACAAGAGCCATCTTTCCCTTCACATAACAAATTAATTAGAGCTACTACTACTACTACTACTACTACTATTTAGCATTTCTATAGTGCTACAAGGCGTACGCAGCGCTGCACAAACATAGAAGAAAGACAGTCCCTGCTCAAAGAGCTTACAATCTAATAGACAAAAAATAAATAAAGTAGGCAAATCAAATCAATTAATGTGAACGGGAAGGAAGAGAGGAGGGTAGGTGGAGACGAGCTGTGTCTTATCTTCCACATTCCAACTTGTTTTCACACAAAGTTAAACAGAATTACTTCTAATCAACAATACAGACCCCGAGTGCACTGGTCGCTCAAGACAGAGATGAAAAACAATCTTTAAAATTCACTTCCATTACACATGGTTTAAAAATGTCTTTCCAGACACATGGCAACATACCATGGAGAAAAACAAGGTGGAACTCCTGGCAGGGAACATTTTCTAGGCCAGAACACAGTAGCAGTGATCTTCTATGGATGACACTGAAAAGGAATTTTAAAAATACCCATGAACATAAGGCATTTGAAAAGAGAATGATCACCTGCTTTAAACAAACACAAAGGGGGTCATTTTCTCTGCAGGCACTTTTACTCAGTAAAATGATCAAATACATTTCCACCTGCTACTTTATCACAGTAGGTTTTATATATATATAAAAATAAAGTGTCAATATCAGAACAAAATGCAAATTATACAGAATACACCTGCTAGACTAATATACAGATTAAATAGATATACAGTGGGGGAAATAAGTATTTGATCCCTTGCTGATTTTGTAAGTTTGCCCACTGACAAAGACATGAGCAGCCCATAATTGAAGGGTAGGTTATTGGTAACAGTGAGAGATAGCACATCACAAATTAAATCCGGAAAATCACATTGTGGAAAGTATATGAATTTATTTGCATTCTGCAGAGGGAAATAAGTATTTAATCCCTCTGGCAAACAAGACCTAATACTTGGTGGCAAAACCCTTGTTGGCAAGCACAGCGGTCAGACGTCTTCTGTAGTTGATGATGAGGTTTGCACACGTCAGGAGGAATTTTGGTCCACTCCTCTTTGCAGATCATCTCTAAATCATTAAGAGTTCTGGGCTGTCGCTTGGCAACTCGCAGCTTCAGCTCCCTCCATAAGTTTTCAATGGGATTAAGGTCTGGTGACTGGCTAGGCCACTCCATGACCCTAATGTGCTTCTTCCTGAGCCACTCCTTTGTTGCCTTGGCTGTATGTTTTGGGTCATTGTCGTGCTGGAAGACCCAGCCACGACCCATTTTTAAGGCCCTGGCGGAGGGAAGGAGGTTGTCACTCAGAATTGTACGGTACATGGCCCCATCCATTCTCCCATTGATGCGGTGAAGTAGTCCTGTGCCCTTAGCAGAGAAACACCCCCAAAACATAACATTTCCACCTCCATGCTTGACAGTGGGGACGGTGTTCTTTGGGTCATAGGCAGCATTTCTCTTCCTCCAAACACGGCGAGTTGAGTTCATGCCAAAGAGCTCAATTTTTGTCTCATCTGACCACAGCACCTTCTCCCAATCACTCTCGGCATCATCCAGGTGTTCACTGGCAAACTTCAGATGGGCCGTCACATGTGCCTTCCGGAGCAGGGGGACCTTGCGGGCACTGCAGGATTGCAATCCGTTATGTCGTAATGTGTTACCAATGGTTTTCGTGGTGACAGTGGTCCCAGCTGCCTTGAGATCATTGACAAGTTCCCCCCTTGTAGTTGTAGGCTGATTTCTAACCTTCCTCATGATCAAGGATACCCCACGAGGTGAGATTTTGCGTGGAGCCCCAGATCTTTGTCGATTGACAGTCATTTTGTACTTCTTCCATTTTCTTACTATGGCACCAACAGTTGTCTCCTTCTCGCCCAGCGTCTTACTGATGGTTTTGTAGCCCATTCCAGCCTTGTGCAGGTGTATGATCTTGTCCCTGACATCCTTAGACAGCTCCTTGCTCTTGGCCATTTTGTAGAGGTTAGAGTCTGACTGATTCACTGAGTCTGTGGACAGGTGTCTTTCATACAGGTGACCATTGCCGACAGCTGTCTGTCATGCAGGTAACGAGTTGATTTGGAGCATCTACCTGGTCTGTAGGGGCCAGATCTCTTACTGGTTGGTGGGGGATCAAATACTTATTTCCCTCTGCAGAATGCAAATAAATTCATATACTTTCCACAATGTGATTTTCCGGATTTAATTTGTGATGTGCTATCTCTCACTGTTACCAATAACCTACCCTTCAATTATGGGCTGCTCATGTCTTTGTCAGTGGGCAAACTTACAAAATCAGCAAGGGATCAAATACTTATTTCCACCACTGTACTAGTGTTTCAACTCATCTAAACAAACTGCACTGGCTTCCCATAGCAGAAAGACTCAGGTTCAAAGCTGCTTGTTTAGTTTTTCAAATCCTACAGGGCTTCAGGGCTTCACCTCTGAACTGCTGACTAAGACCACTTCGCTATATCTGGTCCAGTCTAATAGACGGAAACAACTGATGATAGCATCACCGTTCCAAAAGACAGTTCGAAATCAGAAGATCTTCAGTTCTCTATTCTCCGTACTTGGGAGTCAAAATATAGAACTCTCTACCTATTCCCATCAGAACAGAAAACAGCTCCTCAGCTTCAGGAAGAGGCTGAAAACCTTTCTCTTCCCAAAGACTGCTTCATAACAATCCATCATGACTTCTACCTCCTAGTATCATCCATTATCCTTTCCTTAATGTTTTTAGTCTCATGCATTACACCAATGGTCTCTAATTGTTCTTGTAAGTCAATTCGAAATCAGAAGATTTTCAGCTCTCTATTCTCCGTACTTGGAGTCAAAATATGGAACTCTCTACCTATTCCCATTAGAACAGAAAACAGCTCCTCAGCTTCTTCCCAAAGACTGCTTCATAATAATTCATTATGACTTCTTCCTCCTAGTATCATCCATTATCCTTCCCATAGGAGCTGACTCGGTGGATGTTTGAGCACCCCCAATTATTGAGAAAATTCCTTGTACGTGTCCAGGAAGGGGTTATTTTCACTGGGCTTAGCACCCCCAATAATTTTGAAAAGTTGGCTCCTATGATCCTTTCCTTAATGTTTGTAGTCTCATTCATTACACCAATGGTCTCTAATATTTCTCAAACCTCACAGTAACACTATTTGCTTTCGTAAACCACTCTGAACCTTGGAAGGGGGATATTAGCAGTATACAAGAACTGAATTGAATTGAAGCATCTTCTTGAAAATCAAAAAGTATCACGTTAAGCATAAGTCGCTTTGCAACCTCCACCCTGGGAAAAGCTCTCACTTGGGGGAAAGGCAGAAGTTCACCTGCTAAGAGGGGCCTAATTCCGCCAACGTTTTTCTCTTCACAACCTCTTGCGGGAGGGCATTCCAGGCATCCATTGCTCCTAAGTCTCCCACCCTGCAACCTCAGCTCATGACCTCTAGTTCTAGGGCTTGCCCATCCCTGAAAAAGATTAGTTTGCATATTAATACCTTTTGAGGAAGGAAGACATGGAGCTGAGGTTATAGACTGAGAGGGAAAGCGGAAGGTGGTGAGAAGAAAGGCTGGATAGGAAGATACAAAGAGGTGACAGACAGCAGGAAGACGGAGGTAGAGAAGTGAGATGAAGGAGAGTGGGAGAAAGAAGGAGACGTAGAGGGGCATAATTGAAAGGGACACCCCAGTTTTCCTGAGGACGTCCTCGCAAAATGTCCCAATGGAGGGGCGGGGAAACCCATATTATCGAAACAAGATGGACGTCCATCTTTCGTTTTGATAATACAGTCGGGAACGCCCAAATCTTGAAATTTAGGTCATCCTTAGAGATGGTCATCCTTAGACTTGGTTGTTTCTGATTTTCGGCGATAATGGAAACCGAGGACGCCCATCTCAGAAACGACCAAATGCAAGCCCTTTGGTCGTGGGAGGAGCCAGCATTCATAGTGCACTGGTCCCCCTGACATGCCAGGACACCAACCGGGCACCCTAGGGGGCACTGCAGTGGACTTCAGAAATTGCTCCCAAGTACAAAGCTCCCTTACCTTGTGTGCTGAGCCCCCCCAAAACCCATAACTGTACACCACTACCATAGCCCTTACGGCTGAAGGGGTGCACCTAGATGTGGGTACAGTGGGTTTGTGGTGGGTTTTGGAGGGCTCACATTTACCACCACAAGTGTAACAGGTAGGGGGGAATGGGCCTGGGTCCACCTGCCTGAAGAGCACTGCACCCACTAAAACTGCTCCAGGGACCTGCATGCACTGTCATGGACCTGAGTATGACATTTGAGGCTGGCATAAAGGCTGGCACAAAATATTTTTAAAGATGTTTTTGAGGGTGGGAGGGGGTTAGTGACCACTGGGGGAGTAAGGGGAGGTCATCCCCGGTTCTCTCTGGTGGTCATCTGGTAATTTCGGGCACTTTTTTGTGCTTTGGTCATAAGAAAAACAGGACCAGGTAAAGTCGTCCAAGTGCTTGTCAGGGATGCCTTTTTTTTCCATTATGGGTCGAGGATGTCCATGTGTTGGGCACGCCCAAGTCCCGCCTTCGCTACACCTCCGACACGCTCCCGTGAACTTTGGCCATCCCTGCAACGGAAAGCAGTTGGGGACGTCCAAAATCGGCTTTCGATTATACCAATTTGGATGACATTGTGAGAAGGACACCCATCTTCTGATTTGTGTCGAAAGATGAGCGTCCTTCTCTTTCAAAAATAAGCCTGATAGTGAAAGGTAAAATATAAAGGAAACCAGAAAAGCGATCCAAAAGAGACTGAAAAGATCACTACGCCTCATGATGGAAAAAAAACGTCCTTCAGACTGTAAAGAGAGAAAAGAGGGGGGGATGGGACATGATATACTGCCTTTCTGTGATTACAAAATGGTTTAATATTTTTTTTTTTTTAAATAGTTGTAGTCTTGTTTTAATATTGTCTTGTAATGCTTGTTCTTAATTTGTTATGTAAGCCAAATTGAACCTGAGCTTTCTTGAGAAAATGCAGGGTAGAAATGTCATCATAAATAAATTATATACAGGTACTTATTTTGTACCAGGGGCAATGGAGGGTTAAGTAACTTGCCCAGAGTCACAAGGAGCTACAGTGGGAATCAGACCCAGTTCTCCAAGATCAAAGTTCACTGCGCCAACCAGTAGGCTACTCCTCCACTCCAGCTGCTCTTTCTGTAATTCCTGGGACATCAAGGGTCAATCTTAGGGCTGCAGTGCAGGAATGCATGCGTGTATGAATGGATGTGTGCTTGTGGGCATATATGAATGTGTGTGTATGAATATGTATTTTGCATGTGTGTGTGTATGTATGTGAATGTGTGTTGTGCACATATGTGTATATAAATAGATATGTGTAGCCTAGCTTGTAGCGCTATAGAAGTGATAAGTAGTAGTAGTAGTGCAGTGGACTTTGATCTTGGGGAACTGAGTTCGATTCCCACTGCAGCTCCTTGTGACTCTGGGCAAGTCACTTAACCCTCCATTGCCCCTGGTACAAAATAAGTACCTGAATATATGTAAACTGCTTTGAATGTAGTTGCAAAAACCTCAGAAAGGTGCTATATCAAGTCCCATTTCCCTTTCCCTATTTGAGATTCTACATGGAATGTTGAAACTATTGGAGTTTCTAGAAGGAATGTTGCTACTATTGAGATTCTGTTGCTACTATTTGCAGTGGGGCAAGTCACATAACCCTCCATTGCCCCTGGTACAAAATAAGTACCTGCTTTGAATGTAATTGCAAAAACCTCAGAAAGGTGGTATGTCAAGTTCCCTTTCCCTTTTGTGTGTGTGTGTGTATATATATATATATGAATGTGTGTATGAATTGTGTATTTATGGACCTATATGAGTGTGTACAATTATGTGTGTGTGCATATGTAAATGTGTGCATGACTATCTGTCTGTGTGTGTTTGTGTGTGCATGCATGTGTGTCAACCACTTGTAATGGGGCTCAAATCATCACCCTGTCACTGGACACAGAAGCTCCTGGCAAATGCTTTTTCAAGATATCTTTCAACAGTACAGGATCATAAATAAATAAACCTTCTGACATCTAGTGATGCATTTTGAGAAAGAAATCTGCACTCTGCAAGATAACATGCTGATGCAAGCCCAGAGAAACATCACATGTGCTCTGGGAGGCTATATATAAATCAGGAAATCATCCCATCATAAAGCACAACGCCACTTTGATGTCCAATGCTTCCAAGGGCCTAACTCAAAAGTCACCCACGCAGGGACTCTGGAACTGTTCCCTCCTGGGATCCCTGTGGCTTAGCTGTTTATTTATTAGTAAAAAAGGCCCGTTTCTGACACAAATGAAACAGGCGCTAGCAAGGTTTTCCTCGGAGTGTGTATGTTTGAGAGTGTGTGTGAGTGACTGTGTGAGAGAGAGTGAATCTGCGAGGGTGTGTGTGTGACAGAGCGAGTGAGACTGGGTGCGAGTGTGTCTGTGAGAGTTACGGACACAGGTAGGCAGACGCATAGAACGTTGGAGGTGAGAATTATTATATATGATGTGTCATAATGGGTCTAGTGACATCAGGTAGGGCTTCAGATTCCATCTGTGAAGAAAGTTACGGACACAGGCAGGCAGATGCATAGAATGTTGGAGATGAGAATCCTATATAATAAAAAGCACCTCCAACATTCTGAAGCTGACTCCGTGGCACTATGGCAGTGTAGGGTTCGTAAGTCTGTAGTTCAGCGTTTCATTGGCTCTCACTGTCAACGAAGAACCAATCAGACAGAACGGAACTTGGAGGAGGGAAGTGGAGCGGATTGAATCTCTAACAAACAATCATATACAGGGAGGTACAAACATCAGTGGAAGCAAGTGCACAGAACGGAAGGGAAGACAAACATTTAATCACTTTGTCACTCACACACATCACACACACACAGACAGACAGACACTCAATCACTCTGTGTATCTCTCTCTTACACTGTCTGTAAAACACATTGAGGCATGTTTTCAAAGCACTTAGCCTTCCAAAGTTCCATAGAAACCCATGGAACTTTGGAAGGCTAAGTGCTTTGAAAATATGCATATTTGTCACTCTCAGTCTCTCACATGGGCAACTGTATGTTGCATTCTCATGAATAAGGAGCTCTTCTGATGTGATTGTTAAACTGATTGAAGGGCCTGAACAAGGAAAACTTGTACCACATTGTAACACAGTTTACATAAAAACTATTGTATATAAAGAAATCTTACACATGTAAACAACAATTATATTCAGAATACAACCGTGGAAACATTAATGGCAGGAACTCGTTACATTGCTAGCGCCCGTTTCATTGCATTAAGAAACGGGCCTTTTTTACTAGTATGAAATAAGTCACCACTGAGGTCTGATACAAAATGTGTGATTAGAATTGTGCAGTAGGAAGAATATTGGGTTTATTTAACTGATTCAATTTGATGACTGCTGCTGAACAATGAGGATCTGAACAAAGCGATTTATCATAATGTGTTGATGTGGTATGTCTGCACCTTCTGCAATTAGATCAGTATTCTTCACTGCAAGGCTAGCGGGCCAAAGGCAGCCTCCATTAACTCTTTTTAAGTGTGGTCCTGCAACTGGTGCTGTATCCCTAGCACTTATTCTGTTTTCTACCACCAACTTTCAGGTCTCATAAGGTTGAGATGTGTGTTGTTCAAACTCCTCCACTATTCTCATAAGACTGAGAGCACTGTGTGAGACTGAGCAGCTCGGAAGAAAACAGAATAGGTGTTCCCCTGATGCAGGTGCAGGGTTTGAGAGGAGTTTTCATGGTAGCAGTCTGGTCTCCGCACAGGCTGATGAAGCTGCATTTCTGTGACCCCTGTCACCCCCAGACGTCTGAAGGTGAGGGACCTACATTTTATTTAGGGGGGGCTATGCCCCCCCAGCACTACTGGCATGAAGGGGGGCACTGGAAGAGCACCCGTAGGAGCAGTGACTTTTTCAGGTGCCAGAGAGGCAGGCAGGCAGGCAGGTTTATCAATTAAAAGCAGCAGGACCTTTCAGCCTCCGCATGCGCTTGAGATTTGCTCTGTCTTGTACCTTCCTGTTTTGAAAAGCGCAGGGAATGACAGGCTGTGAGCATGCAGAGGAGCCAAATATGCTAGAGAGGTGTAACCAGGAGGTGTTGAGGCCCTTGTACAAGTTGTTGGTGAGGCCCCACCTGGAGTATTCAGTTTTGGAGGCCGTAAAGTGTGGCCTCCACTCCATCCCTAAAAACAATTTACGAACTAACCAACTTTTGTAAATCTCTGAAGAACTCTCTCTTCAACAAGGCATACCACAACGATCAAGGAATGTAAATGAAACATATCATCACTTTACTTGATATTCTGAACTGTTTTCTTCCTATATCTGTTCATGCAACACTACTATGTCATCCATGATTGTTATCTGGAATGGCGAACGCCATAACAGAACATTGTAAGCCACATTGAGCCTGCAAATAGGTGGGAAAATGTGGGATACAAATGCAACAAATATAATATAATATATCCCTGCCCATGGAGCTGTTTCCTAATAACTACACATCCTTTGCTCTCTCCCTCTGCAAGACTTCTACAGAGTTGAGGGAAATGCATTTCCAGGGTAACAGCGCTAGCCTCCTGCCCCAGCCTTTGCTTCGTTTCCATGGCAACAGCACTGGCCTGTCTGGCCTCAGCTTCGTTTCTATGGTAACAGAACTGGCCTTCCCTCCTGCCTCAGCTTCATTTCTATGGCAACAGCACTGGCCTTCTGCCTCTGCTTCATTTCCATGGCTGTTGCACTGGCCTGCCTGGCCTCTGCTTTGTTTCTATGGCAACAGCACTGGCATGTCTGGCCTCAGCTTCGTTTCTATGGCAACAGCACTGGCCTTCTGCCTCTGCTTCATTTCCATGGCTGTTGCACTGGCCTGCCTGGCCTCTGCTTTGTTTCTATGGCAACAGCACTGGCCTTCCCTCCTGCCTCTGCTTCGTTTCTATGGCAACAGCACTGGCCTTCTGCCTCTGCTTCATTTCCATGGCTGTTGCACTGGCCTGCCTGGCCTCTGCTTTGTTTCTATGGCAACAGCACTGGCATGTCTGGCCTCAGCTTCGTTTCTATGGCAACAGCACTGACCTTCCCTCCTGCCTCTGCTTCGTTTCTATGGCAACAGCACTGGCCTTCTGCCTCTGCTTCATTTCCATGGCTGTTGCACTTGCCTGCCTGGCCTCAGCTTCATTTCTATGGCAACAGCACTGGCCTTCTCTCCTGCCTCTGCTTCGTTTCTATGGCAACAGCACTGGCCTTCTGCCTCTGCTTCATTTCCATGGCTGTTGCACTGGCCTGCCTGGCCTCTGCTTTGTTTCTATGGCAACAGCACTGGCATGTCTGGCCTCAGCTTCGTTTCTATGGCAACAGCACTGACCTTCCCTCCTGCCTCTGCTTCGTTTCTATGGCAACAGCACTGGCCTTCTGCCTCTGCTTCATTTCCATGGCTGTTGCACTTGCCTGCCTGGCCTCATCTTCGTTTCTATGGCAACAGCACTGGCATGTCTGGCCTCAGCTTCATTTCTATGGCAACAGCACTGGCCTTCCCTCCTGCCTCTGCTTCGTTTCTATGGCAACAGAACTGGCCTTCCCTCCTGCCTCTGCTTCGTTTCTATGGCAACAGAACTGGCCTTCCCTCCTGCCTCGGCCTCTGCTTCGTTTCCATGGGAACAGCACTGGCCTTCTCTTCTGCCTCGGCCTCTGCTCCCCCCACCCCCCATGGTCTGGAAACCCCGCCCCCCGGCCGGCCTCCGCTGCGTTTCCATGGTAGCTTCAGTCTCGGACGGAGTGAGCCCGTCATCATGGCCGCCGCCGCCTCCTTCTCCCGCCGCCTGCACGGGAATGAGGCTTCCTTCACCGACGCCCTCCGCAGCCTCATCAACAGTCCGCAGTTCAGGTGAGCTCCTGCGGCCGAGCGCAGCTGGGAAAGGCGGGGGATAGGAAGGCGGAGCAGGCCGCGAAACGCACAGCAACTAAAGACCCCACTGCCACGCCCAGCTTATTAGCAGAATTAACATATATGCAAATTAACCGCTTAGTCTCCCTGTTCCCGCGCTTTTCAGTTTCACTCTGTGTTTCTTCAGCTCCATCCATTCGTGGGGACGTGGTGTCTGGGGGGTCGTGAGAGGCGCCTCTTCAGCAGATTTACACACTCCACAGTTACTAAAGCGTGTTAAAGATACATGTTAACGCGGCAGGAGCGTAGCCAGACAACAGATTTTGGGTGGGCCTAGGCAAGAAGTGGGTGGGCACCAAGTGTTCTTCCCTTCCCCCGCCCAACCACCACCAAAAAAATCTCAGCTGGCGGGAAAATGTGCTGAAAAATGAGCATGCTCAGGTGCCAGTATCATGGAGAGTAGCGTTTTTGTTACCATAAGGGAGAAGTCTTCAGCTGGCCAAGCTTGGGATCCCTACCATGTGTGCTACTGTTGAGTGGGCCTGAGCCCACCCATTTAGGGCTCAGGATCAGGCCCACCTGTGGCTATGCCACTGCAACGCGGGTTTAGTACCTAGCTGTGATTCCTGCTAGATTTAATACACTAACACTGTCCACAAGTAGCCAACTTTTCAAAATTATTGCGGGTGCTAAGCCCAGTAGAAACCATGTAAACTACATGCTACAAAACGGACTCTTCCCAAAGGAAAAAGGAAATATTTTGCTTACCCCAATACCCAAAGACACAAAGAAAAGCGCAACCGAAATAACCAATTACAGACCAGTAGCATCTATACCACTAATAACTAAAATAACCGAAGGGATGGTAACAAAACAACTCACAAACTATCTAAACAAGTTCTCAATACTGCATGATGCCCAATCAGGATTCCGGTCAGATCACAGCACAGAAACAGTATTAATTACCCTAATGACTAAATTTAAACAACTGATTGCAACCGGCAACAATATACTCCTCCTACAATTTGACATGTCAAGTGCCTTCGATATGGTTGACCACGGAATCCTATTACACATACTTGAATATTTTGGCATCGGAGGCAATGTCCTAAACTGGTTCAAGGGGTTCCTAACCTTGCGATCATACCAGGTCACATCAAATTCAACTACGTCTGCTGCATGGACACCAGAATGTGGAGTACCGCAAGGATCACCCCTCTCCCCAACTATTTTCAACCTAATGATGATACCCTTGGCAAAACTACTAGCAAACCATAAACTTAACCCACATATATACGCCGACGATGTGACAATATATATCCCTTTCAAACAAGACATTAAAGAAATCTACAATGAAATCAACCAAAGTTTACACATCATGAACACCTGGGCAGATGCATTTCGATTGAAACTGAACGCAGAAAAAACTCAATGCCTGATACTTACCTCCCAATACAACACGAATGAATTTACCGCTATAAACACACCAACACTAAATCTTCCAATCTCAGAAACTTTAAAAATCCTTGGAGTCACTATCGACCGCCACCTTACACTTGAAACTCACGCAAACAACACAACCAAAAAGATGTTCTACTGCATGTGGAAACTGAAAAGAATAAGACCATTCTTCCCAAGATCCGTCTTCCGCAGCCTAGTGCAATCACCCGTACTCAGCCATCTGGATTACTGCAACTCACTATACGCAGGATGTAAAGAGCAAATACTGAGAAAACTTCAAACAGCCCAAAACACAGCAGCCAGACTTACCAAAATACGAAAGTGCGAAACCCTTACGAGAGAAGCTACACTGGCTCAAGGAACGCATCACCTTCAAAGTATGCACACTAGTCCACAAAATCATCCATGGTGAAGCCCCAGCCTACATGTCTGACTTAATAGACCTACCACCCAGAAACTCCAAAAGATCATCCCGAAATTTCCTCAAGCCTCCACTTCCCAAATTGCAAAGGCATAAAATACAAAGTGCTGCACGCATCAACCTTTTCCTACATGAGCAAGCAATTCTGGAATAAACTACCACGCAACCTGAAAACGATCTACGAACTAACCGACTTCCGCAAACTATTAAAGACTCATCTCTTTGAAAAAATCTATTGAAAGGATCAAAACAAATGAATTACACACACACAGTTAGCAATGCATCAATATACTCTCTTCTATACTCTCATCCCCAGTAATTTTATCACATTTAAACCTCAATTTACAGATAGAATCCCTACATACTCAGTTTTACAACACAATATGATTAGTGTACTGTTATTTATACTAACATTACGAAAACTAACCTGAAACATTTACAGACTATTGAGAACACAGTTGCCCATATTATCTGTCGAGCCTCAAAATATTTATTTATTTATAACATTTATACCCCACTTTTTCCCACCCACTAGCAGGCTCAACGTGGCTAACATCAAACCGCAAAGGCAATCGCCAATCCCGTAAATAAACAAATCCAGTATAGTGTGGTGAACAGGAAGGATAGTAATTACAAGGGATGAGGGAAAAGAGGGGGAGGGTAAAAGAGTCCATGACGGCCCATTAATTAGTTGTATTCCAGGAATTATGGATTTAAGACGGGTCCATTAGGAAGCCTTTCCAAATAAGCTGGTCAAAATATGATAGGGCCACTCCTCTCTTACGCTGTCTTCAATGGATTCCGACAGACTTCAGAGTAAAATTTAAAGTTCTCATTCTGACACATAAAGCGCTTTAAACGGCAACCCCCATCTTACCTTGCAATGCGAATGCTCCCTTCACTCACATACAATAGACTAGTTATACCCCCATCTTCAAGACCTAGATGAGAATCAACCTGTGCATCAGCATTCTTCTTTTTATCCCCAGCATTATGGAATTCTTTACCACAGTCAATTAGGTTAGAACTATCATACTTAGTTTTAAAAAGAAAGCCCGTGATAGGAAGATTTTACATCTTGAGCATCAAGTTACTGCAGCGTGCATTCTCTATGGCACTTACATAGTAACGTAGTAGATGACGGCAGAAAAAGACCTGCACGGTCCATCCAGTCTGCCCAACAAGATAACTCATATGTGCTAATTTTGTATATACCCTACTTTGATTTGTACCTGTGTTCTTCAGGGCTCAGACCGTATAAGTCTGCCCAGCACTATCCCCGCCTCCCAACCACCAGCCCCGCCTCCCACCACCGGCTCTGGCACAGACCGTATAAGTCTGCCCAGCACTATCCCTGCCTCCCAACCACCAGTCCCGCTTCCCACCACCGGCTCTGGCACAGACCGTATAAGTCTGCCCAGCACTATCCCCGCCTCCCAACCACCAGCCCTGCCTCCCGATGTTAACTAAGCTCCTGAGGATCCATTCCTTCTGCACAGGATTCCTTTATGCTTATCCCACGCATGTTTGAATTCCGTTACCGTTTTCATTTCCACCACCTCCCGCGGGAGAGCATTCCAAGCATCCACTACTCTCTCTGTGAAAAAATACTTCCTAACATTTTTCTTGAGTCTGCCCCCCTTCAATCTCATTTCATGTCCTCTCGTTCTACCACCTTCCCATCTCCGGAAAAGGTTCGTTTGCGGATTAATACCTTTCAAATATTTGAACGTCTGTATCATATCACCCCCGCTTCTCCTTTCCTCAGCAGAGGGGTCATCTGTTGGCAGCCCAGGTCGTCCTTAATGAACTTCTTCATGAATGCACAATTAAATCTAAGCAGTATTACAAGTATCGGCTCTATTTACATGACAACAAGCATGGGCAGCTTTTGGTCAACCTCGTCTGACACTCTAAAGGGTCGCAAGTCATCTCACAAGTGGATAAAGGGAGCGGGGCTGTTAGTGTACAAGGATTTAGAGATGGCTGCAGTATTTTGGGATTATTATAAACAACTTTATGCTTGTCTCTCTGGAGGAGGTCTGGAAAGCGACGTTTAATGGAAAAGTTTGAATTTGCTTACAATTTCTACTAATTCTAAAGGTAAGTTCAGTGCCCTGATTACAGCGGATGAGGTTGACTTGCAAGCTGATTTTCAAAGCACTTAGCCTCCCAAAGTGCTTTGAAAATATGCCTCCTGATGATCCAGCAAAGAGCCCTGACAGGTTCCGGATAGAATTCTATAAGATGCTAAGTTCCTTGATAGTGCACACCTTGCAGTCTTTATTTAAGTAATTTGTGGTGAATGGTGAATTGTCAGACTTATTGCAACTTGCTCGGGACAGTGGTGCTTTTGAAGCCTGGGAAAGATCCTACTGAAACCACTTGTTACTGGCCCGTTTCTCTTTTAAATGTTGAAACCAAACTGTTGCCAAAAGTTTGGCTAACCGTTTGGCACAGGTGTTACTGCCATTAGTGGTGGATTCACAAGAGGGATTTGTATGGAGATTTACGATTACAAAGAATGTGAGAATGCTCCTTGCTTCCATGAAGCAGGTGGAGAGGTTGTCAGTACCTTCTCTGTTCGTCAGTTTTGATGCAAAGAAGGCGTTCGACTGCTTGAGCTGGGGTTTCCTATTTTCTATTCTATGTAAGTATGGTATAGAGGAGGTTTTTTTTGGGTCCAGTACGGGCTCTTTATGTGTCACCCATCGTTGTACTCTGGGTAAATGGTGTTCTGTCTGGATCCCTTGACATTCAGAGAGGCACGTGTAAAGGGTGTCAACTTTCGCCACTCTTGTTTATTCTATCTTTGGATCCCCTTATTTGGGAGATTCTGGATAATTCGGACATTAAAGGAATGCGGATTGGTACTCAGGAATTCTAGCTTTTGGCATTCGCTGCAATCTTTTGGTCCACCTTGTGGAACCACATTTCTCTTTATCAGGGCTGATGGACAACTTTGCCAAATACGCTGATTTTTCTGGTTTTAAGTTGAATCTGGACAAGTCTTTGGCATTGCCTGCTGTGGCCTCGGTACAACATTATTGGGAGGGCCCTTTTCCCTTAAAGTGGGAAACTGCATCCTTTCGATATTTAGCCATTCAGTTGCCCTCTAAAAATTATTTGCTTTGAGTGGTTAATATCTTGCATCTTTTAGATCATATGACTTTCCCCTCTCTGTTCATGGCCAGATTCACCTTTAAAGAGGGACGCCATTTTGAAATGCTTTGGCATTTATAATGACGGAACAGAAACGCATATAAGGTAGGCACTGCACTAGGAAATTATCCATGTGAATTGAAATCCCTTGTAGCTTTCACTTATATACCTCCTTGTTTAATGTATTTTATTTTATCCAGGGCAAGATAAAAAGAGGTTTGACTCCTGAGGAAGCTTATTGTGAAACAGAGGCTTGCTGTTGAGCAAACCAAATCATACTATACTGAATGAAGATAAGTGCCCTTGAATAGTTATAAGTACATAAGTACATAATTATTGCCAAAGGTCCATGAAGCCCAGCATCCTGTTTCCAACAGTGGCCAATCCAGCTCACAAATACCTGGCAAGATCCCAAAAAAGTACAAAACATTTTATACTCCTTATCCCAGAAATAGTGGATTTTCCCCAAGTCCATTTAATAATTCCTTTAGGAAGCCGTCCAAACCTTTTTTAAACTCCGCTAAGCTAACCGCCTTTACCACATCCTCTGGCAACGAATTCCAGAATTTAATTACACGTTGAGTGAAGAAAGGTTTTCTCCAATTCGTTTTAAATTTACTACATTGTAGCTTCATCGCATGCCCCCTAATCCTAGTACTTTTGGAAAGCGTGAACAGACGCTTCACATCTACCCATTCAACTCCACTCATTATTTTATAGACCTCTATCACATCTCCTCTCAACCGCCTTTTCTCCAAGCTGAAGAGCCCTAGCCGCTTTAGCCTTTCCTCATAGGGAAGTCGTCCCATCCCCTTTATCATTTTCGTTGCCCTTCTCTGCACCTTTTCTAATTCCACTATATCTTTTTTGAGATGTGGCGACCAGAATTGAACACAGTATTTGAGGTGCGGTCGCACCATGGAGCGATACAAAGGCATTATAACGTCATCATTTTTGTTTTCCATTCCTTTCCTAATAATACCTAACATTCTATTTGCTTTCTTAGCCGCAGCAGCACACTGAGCTGAAGGTTTCAACGTATCATCAACGACGACACCTAGATCCCTTTCTTGGTCAGTGACTCCTAACGTGGAACCTTGCATGACGGAGCTATAATTCATCATGCAAGGTTCCACGTTCTGGATAATAGACAATATTAGGTATAGTCATATTGATGTACATATATTAAAAACAAAAAAAAAATAGAATATATAGTAAAATTTTAATTCAACTATCGGAGGTTTTTTGGACTGATGAGGAAGCTCACCCGGCATCCATAGGAGCAATTGTTCCGTTGAGAGCCGAGCATCTGAAGTCTTTTCCTCCGTCAAGCAAATATATCTGCAGGTAACAGGAGGGATGGCGCTTGCATAATTTATAGTGTTGTTCTCATAAGCAAGCTAGCGTTTTGTAGTAGATTTAATTACAATAGACTTCTACCAGGTCTCCACTTGTTTGTAGGAAAAAAAATCTTCATTGTTATTTATGTCTTGTCTTGGACTTTGGGAAAGTGTTATATTGAAATAAAATGTTTCACAGTAATAAAAGGTTACAGATGACTTTGTGTAGGGAGGGGTGTCTGTTGCACCCACACATCTTCAGTAGTCTGTTCTGATGCAATAGGAGATGCTGAGGTTTCCTGTACACAGGAAATATGCAGAAGTCGTATCTGCAGCTTATCATGGAATAAACATACACAGAACAGGTGGTTTTCATGACCCTGGTAGTCTTGCGTTCTGAACTTTCCCTCGTTTGGGGACTGGTGTGTTGAGCATTTTTTCTGCTAATGCAAATGCTGTTAATGCACATTATCTGTCATAGGGCTCAGAGAAATAAAATGGGCCCTGTGGCAGGTAAGGCACCCTGGTGTTTAGTAAATAAACCCCTCCCCTTTAGTACATTTGGCTGTTGGAGAGACCGCAGTCCTTTTTATTTGGCTGATGAAAATAAAATATTAATCTTTCTCCCCTATGCCTATGCTACAAAAAGAAAAAAAACAATTTCCTGTATTCTTTTATGACTTTCCCTTTCAGACGTTAGCATTAATCAAGAAATTACCTTGTTTTGTTTGTGTAAGAAACATTTTTTTTCAGAGAGAGTTCTGAGAAAAGAGGAAGCCTCAGTGGGTAAGTGAATATTACTTAGCTGGTAGATTTGGGAGCTCATTTTTGAAACAGAAAAATGTCTAAAAAATGTAATAACAGGCAGATATACATATTTCTTGCAGAAAAACGTCTAAAGAGTATAATAAAAAAAAAACCCTGCTCACAATCCTCTCCTGCACACACACACTCCCCCTCCCCAGCACAAAACCTCTTCCCCCCCACCCATCTCCTCCCCCTGAGCACACACCCACCTACCCCCTCTCCCCAGTACATACCACCACAGCACATTAGCTGGATCACAGCCCTTCCTCATCCCCCTCCCCCCCCCCCATCCACTCTGGGAACCACCTCTCCCACCCTGTTCCCGAGTTTCTGGCGATGGTCCAGGCCTTGCAGGAGCAGAAAGTGTGTCAGAGTCCTCCCTTGAAGGGCTCCCACTGTGCTCACAGTCATCAGTTCATCCTGCTTTCTTCTGCACCCTGGGAATCTGGCCAACTGATTGGCTGGGTGGCTGATCTGCTTCCCGGCCCAGCACCCAGTAAGGGACCGTCTGCTGTCCCTGAGGGACCTGGCCTCACAGTTGTCCCTCTGGCTTGAGGTGCTGGGGGTCCCATCCTTGGATGCTTGGATATCTGTTGTGGTTCTGCAGTTGAGGCGGGTGCTGTGAAGCTTGGCTGGGTGGTGTCACATGCGGCTGGTGTGGAGGATGTTGCTGCAGGACTGGTGGCCTCAAGGGTCCCAGTTGGAGGCTGAGGTGCTTAATCGCCAAGGCCACTATGTATTTCTGAAGATCTCACTGGATAGCCAGAAGCTGCTGCCAGATATTCTGGGCTGTATCTTGGCTCTCCTGCTGCATGGTTCACAGCAGCTGCCCGAATTCTTATTGGACTTGGAGCCCAAAGATGTTTACCTCTACATTCAGCACTGCAGGAGCCAAGAGGTATGGTGCACTGTGTACCTCAAAGGCCAGGGTGTCAGACAGCCAGACAGCCAGGTGGGTACAGAAGGAAGGATTTTGGAAGTGGTGTGGAGGGCACAGTGAGAGGAACACAGAGGCATAGAAAGCAGGAATAGACATTGATTCGTGATGTGCGTAGGCGGAGGGGGGAAAATTAAGTCACTTAAACATTACAGATATAGGGGCCCTCCACCCAGTCAGCTGAGTGGCCCCAGACCTGCCCACTAATCAGTACTTTCTGTTGAATTATTGGGATGTAGTCTTGGTGTGCCTTCTAACCCCCTCCCCTACCTACCTGAGAACCTGTACTATACATGGGAGTTTTATCAATGAGCCCCCCCCCCCCCATACTCTCCCTGCTTGAGGAAGAGAGGGTGAAACAGAGAGCAGCCAGCACAGCTTTGTTCGTCCAAACTTACCTGGCTTCCCAGCCTGTGCTGAGGTGTCCTGGCTTCCCAGGCCACGGATGCCCTCCTGGATAAGAAGGCTGGGCACCATGTGCTCTATAGGCCCTAGCCTTACACCTCACAAATCTCTTCAACTGCCTCCATTTTCTTCTTTTCTTTTCCACCTCCCTATTTGCGAGGTAGATCACATTAAGCTTGTTGCATATGTTGACCCATTCTTTTCCATTGGTATAAGCACATATTGTTTGCCCCTTCGGAGTGAAGAGATTGGCATGACGTGCTGTGATCTCCTTGACAAGGAGCTCAATCTTGCCAGCTCTGGAATTGCAGTTCCTGCTCTGGGCCTTCTTTTAGGGTGCCATAGCAATTGTGGGATGTGGAGGGTTGAAAATCCTGAGATGCACATTTTTATAGGGCACTGTAGATGTTTCAACTGCGGCCACTTAGACGTATGGAAGATGGACTTTTTAAAAATTATGAGCCACACATGAAAACGTTTTAGGAAGAATGACGTCTAAATCTTGTGATTTAGATTCCATTTCAAACCTTAATGTTCCTAATGGGGAGATGGGTTCTCATCTGTCTGGAATCTTCTACACCTGGGAAACTAACTCATTTGCTCTCCATTCTGTCTCTGCAGCATCAGGCAGCTGAACCCTGGAAACCATGAGCCAGCTGAAGTCCCTTTTTGCCAGTGCCTACAGGTAAGCAGAGACCTCTGATCCTACCATTCCCATTCTGGTAGGGAGCTGATCTGAGACCAGATCTGCCTTATGTTTCTCCTAACAAAGGACTCCTTACTTTTTGCCGAGCCCGGCTACTGGACAAGTCACTTAACCCTCCATTGCCCCATGTAAGCCGCATTGAGCCTGCCATGAGTGGGAAAGCGCGGGGTACAAATGTAACAAAAATAAAAAAATATTGTACTGTATTGGGATCTTGCCAGGTACTTGTAACCTGGTATCGCCACCTGTTGGAAACAGGATGCTGGGCTTGATTGACCTTCGGTCTATCCCAGTATGGCAACACTTACGTTCTTATGTTCAGTTCTTTTGTAGCTAATTGAACTTTTCAGGTCAGGATTGGTCATGATGCTTCCTCTTGGATCAGCGTTATCTGCTATTCTTTTCAGTCTTTATATGACACCAACTGAAGTGGCCAAATATAATTAGGCAGTTGCTATTTGTATTAAAGGAGGAAAAAGCCTCTGTGTTCCCGATTCAGAACATCATAACGTCTGTTAGACCGGGGTGGAATCTTCATCGGCTGAAAAACCTCCAAGTAAAACTTTAATTGGCAAATAATCACATCAAAACGAACACTTATCTTAGTGCCGCAGGTGCAGTTTGGTTTCACTCTTGTACGCCCGACGGGGTCCCGTTTCGCCGTCACAGGCTTTATCAAGGGAACAACTTTATACTGTGATGTGAAATCTGTGAACGAGAGTGGCCTAGTGGTTAGGGTGTTGGACTTTGGTCCTGAGGAACTGAGTTCGATTCCTGGCACAGGCAGCTCCTCGTGACTCTGGGCAAGTCACTTAACCCTCCATTGCCTGCCATGAGTGGGAAAGTGTGGGGTACAAATGTAAAAAAAAAAAAGCAAATTAGCCCCTGCAAAAATACCATGCTCATGTACTTGGGTTCCAGTTTACACTCTTCTGTATGACCTACTTGTTGTGCTATGCGGTTTCTCATAACAGTTTTACAGTGTTGCAATGGGCTACTAAGGGGGAACATAACTGTTTCCTTTTCAAACATGATTTGTGTTCTAATAGCCTTGTGTGGAGCTGTCTCGTGGTTTTGCCTATGTAGATCTTCAAACAAGGACACTGCAATAAGTAGACGACATGGCCAGATTTGCAATTGGTATAAGAATTTATGTAATATTTCTTTGAATCAACCGGATTGACAAATTCATTACATTCAGACATCATATTGCAGGTACTGCAGCCATTGCATTTGAAATGGCCCCTTGTTGCTGTTGGTCCAGATTTCTCCCTCAACCTTGCTGGACTCAGATATTCCTTTAAATACTTGCCCCTAGAATATGCAATGTGCAAATTGCTGTTGATGAACAACGGGTGAGATTGTACTATGTCCCAGTTCTTCCTTATGATGTTAGCTATTACCTCACCCCCTCTCATAAAATTCAAAGTGAAAATTTTGTGGGTGTCTCTGGTGGGAACTTCAGGATCCTTATCTAGTAATAAATAATCCCGTTCACTGTATTTAGCTCTTGTATACGCTTTTTTGATAATTATGGCTGGGTAACCTCTCTCTTCTAAATGCAAGGATCCTTGTTTGAAGATCTACATAGGAATGCATTGGCGTCTCTAATGTTTAGCGCGCCCACAATTTTAGCGTGCGCCAAAAACGTGAGTGCGCCTTAGTAAAAGACCCTCTTAGTTTGCTAGAGGGCTTTCTTTGATCATCTATTTTTCAAGTGATGGGACCTACTCTATGGAATGCTTTGCCTCATAGGCGTAGTTTGACTGTTTCATTTGGGGGGGCAAAGAATGGGCGGAGCATATTAGCATATCATTTGCATATATACATATGCAAATGAATATGCTAATATGGAGGAAGGAAATGAAATTTACAGGCAAAATATCACAGATGCACATTTCAAAAAGCTGACACATTTCAATTAATAAATTATGAATAAAATAAACTTTTATTTACCTTTGTTGTCTGATCATTTAGTTTTTCTATTCGCTTTGATCCCAGTGTCTTCTGTTTTATGCAGTGTCTTCTTTCCAGTAGGCTTCCCTCTGCTCCCCACCCTCCCAGTCCCATCCATCTCTTGCTCTTTCCCTCTGCTCCCCACCCCTCCCAGTCCCAACCATCTCTTGCTCCTTCCCGCTGCTCCCCACCCCTCCCAGTCCCATCCATCTTCTGTTCCTTCCCTCTGCTCACCATCCCTCCGTCCCATCCATCTCTTGCTCCTTCCCTCTGCTGTGCCTGACCTCTCCAAATCCCATCCATCTCCTGGTCCATCCCTCTGCTCCCCACCCCTCGCAGTCCCATCCATCTTCTGTTCCTTCCCTCTGCTCACCATCCCTCCGTCCCATCCATCTCTTGCTCCTTCCCTCTGCTGTGCCTGACCTCTCCAAATCCCATCCATCTCCTGGTCCATCCCTCTGCTCCCCACCCCTCGCAGTCCCATCCATCTTCTGTTCCTTCCCTCTGCTCACCATCCCTCCGTCCCATCCATCTCTTGCTCCTTCCCTCTGCTGTGCCTGACCTCTCCAAATCCCATCCATCTCCTGGTCCATCCCTCTGCTCCCCAACCCTCGCAGTCCCATCCATCTCTTGCTCCTTCCCTCTGCTCACCTCCTTTCCCAGGCCAATCCAATTCCTGGTCCTTCCCTCTGCTCCCCACCCACCCCTCCCAGTCCCATCCATCTCTTACTCCTTCCCTCTGCTCCCCACCCACCCCTCCCAGTCCCATCCATCTCTTGCTCCTTCCCTCTGCTTCCCACCCCTCCCAGTCCCATCCATCTCCTGCTCCTTCCCACTGCTTCCCACCCTCCCAGTCCCATCCATCTCTTGCTCCTTCCCTCTGCTTCCCACCCTCCCAGTCCCATCCATCTCCTGCTCCTTCCCTCTGCTTCCCACCCTCCCAGTCCCATCCATCTCTTGCTCCTTCCCTCTGCTTCCCACCCCTCCCAGTCCCATCCATCTCCTGCTCCTTCCCTCTGACCTTCTTTCCCAGTCCAGTCCAATCCAATTCCGGGTCCTTCCCTCTGCTCCCCACCCACCCCTCCCAGTCCCATCCATCTCTTGCTCCTTCCCTCTGACCTCCTTTTCCAGTCCAGTCCAATCCAATTCCTGGTCCTTCCCTCTGCTTCCCACCCCTCCCAGTCCCATCCATCTCCTGCTCCTTCCCTCTGACCTCCTTTCCCAGTCCAATCCAATTCCTGGTCCTTCCCTCTGCTTCCCACCCCTCCCAGTCCCATTCATCTCCTGCTCCTTCCCTCTGACCTTTCCCAGTCCAGTCCAATCCAATTCCTGGTCCTTCCCTCTGCTTCCCACCCCTCCCAGTCCCATCCATCTCCTGCTCCTTCCCTCTGACCTCCTTTCCCAGTCCAGTCCAATCCAATTCCTGGTCCTTCCCTCTGCTTCCCACCCTCCCAGTCCCATCCAATTCCTGGTCCTTCCCTCTGCTCCCCACCCACCCCTCCCAGTCCCATCCATCTCTTACTCCTTCCCTCTGCTCTCCACCCTCCCAGTCCCATTCATCTTCCCTCTGCTGCCCCCCCCCCCCCGCGAGGTCCAGGATCGTGACTCCGTTTACCCCCTCTCTTCCTCCCTCCCTCCGGTGCAGGCAGCAGTCTTCTTCAACCTTTCTGTGCTCCTGGCAGCGGTAGCGACGTATACACGCTGCCTTCGGTCTGCCCCGGAAGCCTTCTCTTCAAGTTCCTGTTCCCACCTACGCGGGAACAGGAACTTGAAGAGAAGGCTTTGGGGCAGAGCTGAAGGCAGCGTGTACGTCGCTACCGCTGCCAGGAACAAGAAAGGCTTAGAGAAGATTGGTGCTGCCTGCGCCGGAGGGTAGGAAGAGAGGGGGTAGATAGACACGCTCGTCTCCGTCCGCTTCGCTGCTTCCCTGCCCTCTCTGTCTGCGTCCCGCCTTCCTCTGATGTCATTTCCTTTCGGGCGGGACGCAGACAGAGAGGGCAGGGAAGCAGCGAAGTGGACGGAGACGAGCGCGTGCCTGCTTGTTTTTTTTTTTTTTCATTCTAGCGCCAGTCCACGTCATCGTCGTTTGGGGGGGCATTGCCCCCCCTCGCCCCCCCCAGTCTACGCCTATGCTTTGCCTGCTAATTTGCGTAAATTGGAGTCTTATCTTATTTTTAGAAAACAGCTTAAGGCTTTTTTATTTCAAGAGGCATTTGGGTAAGCCAGTTTGTTACCTGTGATATTTGTATTAAGAGGTATAAAAACTATGAGCACTCACGTGTCATTGTCTTAATATATATGTTTTATTGTTAGTATCAGATATTTTGATTATGTGTGTGATATTGTGGTTTATGCAGAATATAAATGTTTTAAATAAATAAATAAACGTTGATTTCACCATTTGAATTGCATATCAAAAATGCCCTCCACATGACTTAAAGCTTGAGATAGAAGAGAATTTGTAGCTTTATTAATAAAAATCTTTTTTAATTTCATTAGAAAAGGTAAACAGTTAGTATTTTGTTTAGTCTAGCATTATTTTTCTTTAGTTTAAATGTAATTGTTAGAGCCCTAGAACAGTAAGAAAAGGTATATATTAGATACTTATCAGGTCTACATCATTTTGCCTTAGGTTAGCTTTCATTATTAAACTAGTAAAAGAGGCCCGTTTCAGAGCAAATGAAATGGGCGCTAGCAAGGTTTTCGTCGCCAACACCCCCCTCCGTCCCTGGGCAACCCCTTCATTGTTCTGGCATTGCTCCGCCCCCAACGTCATGACGTTTGACGCGAGGGCAGGGCCAGGAGCGATTTCCCACCCCCCGCCTCCCTACCTCCATCCCTGCCAACCCCTTCGTTGTTCTGCCATTGCTCGGGCGGGGCCCGGAGCGATTTCCCCCCCCCGCCTCCCTGCCTTCCTCCCTGCCAACCCCTTCGTTGTTCTGCCATTGCTCCGCCCTCGAGGGCGGGGCCCGGAGCGATTTCCCACCCCCCCGCCTCCCTGCCTCCCTCCCTGCCAACCCCTTCGTTGTTCTGCCATTGCTCGGGCGGGGTCCGGAGCGATTTCCCCCCCCCCCCCCGCCTCCCTGCCTTCCTCCCTGCCAACCCCTTCGTTGTTCTGCCATTGCTCCGCCCTCGATGATGAGGAAAATGGTTATTACCGGAGGATGTGGTAAAAGTGTAACTGTGTTTAAAAAAAGTTTGGACAAGTTCGTGGAGGAAAACTTCATAGTCTGTTATTGAGATAGACATGGGGAAGCTACTGCTTGTCCTGAGATCAGTAACATGGAATGTTGCTACTTTTTGGGATTCTGTCAGGTACTTGTGACTTGGCTTGGCCACTGTTGGAAGCAGGATATTAGGCATGATGGACCCTTTCTGTGACCCAGTAAGGCAACTTTTATGTTCTTATAGAAAATAGTTGGAAAGCAGCTGTTCTCTTCCCTTCAGAACTGCAGGGTGTTGCTTCAGCCTAGCCCTGCTCACTGCACGAAATGCATTCTGCACACCTGGCTAAAGCCACAGTGTCAACTTTCCAGCAGTATTTTCAGGCAGTGCCCCTCTTTGTTTTTATAGCATGACAACCATATCCTGATTTCAACACCTCAAACAGATTTTCTGGGTGATAAAAGTAGCCAGCTCTTCTTTAAAAATATCACACATAAACTTGTGGTAAACAGACAAAAGCAAAGTAAAAAAATGGCTTGCTGATGGAAAAAATGCGGTTATCACACTTCTTTTTACAGCTTGCCGAACACCCACGTTCTGTAACAGCCAATAACAAATTCTCTGAAGTCAGCACTATTTGCTGCTTCCTGCATTATTTTTTTTAGTCTGTTACTAAATGCATGCACTTTAAATCTTGCTAACTTGTGATGCATTGCTGGGGAATAATCTGCAGGCGATATGCAAACACTAAAGATGATAATACAGTATATTATGACTTTTTAACAATTCCTGATAACCCCTGTTTCTGCCTCCCTCCCCCCTCCGTTAGACTATCATTTCAGCATTTTATGGCCTCTTCTGTTGTAGAGTTGGCAGGGAACACTTCTGAAACTGAATGCTTCTTCTGTTCTTTTCTTTTAGTCTAATCACATGGGTATGAAGCATGTAATGCTTATACAATTTTAAAATGGTGGAAAGTTTTGGGTAATCGGAAGCATGTGAAGACACTTTATTTAGAAAACTGGCATATAATGTTATAGTAGTCCCAGAAGTTGATCAGACATTAAAGGTTTTAATTAATTATTATTATTATTTGTTGCATTTGTATCCCACCTTTTCCCACCTCTTTGCAGGCTCAAAGTGGCTTACAATACATCATGAGTAATGGAAGAATGCTAGAAAATAAACATTTAGTATTACAGAAGGATCTTGGTCAGCATGATGATAATAAAACAAAGTAATAGTATGCAAGCAGATATTATGAAACAGTTCTGAATATAAATGGGCGAGTTGTGCATATTCACATTAGTTGATCTTTGTGGTAGGCTTTATTAAAGAGATGGGTCTTCAGTAGTATGCGGAAGTTCATTCTTTCGTAGATCGATTTCAAGCTGCGCAGCAATGCGTTCCATAATTGTGTGCTCAGGTAGGCAAAGCTTGATGCACTGTTTGCAACTTTAAAGAAAGAGAAGAGTCAAGTATTACCTATATGATAACACATATCTTTCTAGAATCACTGAAGACAGATCATTTGGAATGTCTGACTTAACAGCATTCAAGTTTAGTTTGTTTAAACTGAGATAGCATTCAAATGGCAGTGTAAGATCATTCATCAGTGGATTGTAGATCTTGATGTTTTTGGCATATATCCAAAAGCCAAAATAAGAACATAAGAGTAGCCATACTGGGTCAGACCAATGGTCCCTTTAGCACAGTATCCTGTTTTCCAACAGTGGCCAAGCCATCACAAGTACCTGGCAGAAAACCCAAATCATAGCGACACTCCATACTACAAATCCCAGGGCAAGCAGTTGCTTCCCATATCTGCCTCAATAGCAGACTATGGACTTTTCCTCCACGAATTTGTCCAAACCTTTTTTAAACCTAGATACGTGAACCGCTGTTACTACATCCTCCAGCAAAGAGTTCCAGAGCTTAACTATTCGTTGGGTGAAAAAATATTTCCTCCTATTTGTTTTTAAAGTATTTCCATGTAACTTCCTTGAATGTCCCCTACTCTTTATACTTTTGGATCAAGTAAAAAAATCAATTTACTTCTACTTGTTCTACACCACTTAGGATTTTGTAGATCTCAATCATATCTCCCCTCATCCGTCTCTTTTCCAAGCTGAAGAGCTCTAACCTCTTTAGCCTTTCCTCATACGAGAGAAGTTTCAATTCCGCTATATCTTTTTTGAGATATGGCAACCAGAACTGAACGTAGTACTCAAGGTACGGTTGCACCATGGAGTGATACAAAGTATTTTTTATCTTATTCGCCATCACTTTCCTAATAATTCCTAGCATCCTGTTTGATTTTTTTGGCTGCCGCTGCACACTGAGCAGAAAATTTCAGTGTTTAATCTACAACGACATCTAGATCCTTTTTTTTATTGCTGACCCCCAAAGTGGACCCTAGCATCAGGTAACTATGATTTGGATTATTCTTTCCAATATGCATCACCTTGCATTTGTCCACATTAAATTTTGTCTTCCATTTGGATGCCCAGTCTTCTAGTTTCCTTCAGTCTTCCTACAATATTTCACAGTTCACTCGTGTTTTAACAACCTTGAATAATTTTGTATCATCTACAGATTTAATCACCTCACTCATTGTTCCGATTTCCATATAATTTATAAGTATGTTAAATAGCATTAGTCCTAGTATAGATCCCTACAGCACTCCACCCTCCTCCATTGAGAAAAGTGACCATTTAACCCTACCCTCTGCTTTCTGTCCAATAACCAGTTCCTAATCCACACCAGAACCTTGCCTCCTATCCTATGACTCTTTAATTTTTTCAGGAGTCTCTCATGAGGAATTTTATCAAAAACTTTCTGGAAATCTAGATACACTACATCAACCGGCTCACCTTTATCCACTTGTTTATTCACGCCTTCACAGAAATGAAGCAAATTGGTGAGGCAAGATTTCCCTTGGCTGAACCCATTAAATCATAATGAGACAGAGTCAGCATGGGTTCAGCCAAGGGAAGTCTTGCCTCACCAATTTGTCTATGTGTTCTGTAATTTTATTCTTTATAATAGTTTCCACTATTTTGCCTGGCACCGACATCAGGCTTACCAGTCTGTAATTTCCCGGATCACCCCTAGAACTCTTTTTAAAAATTGGTGTCACATTGGCCACCCTCCAATCTTCAGGTACTACAGATGATTTTAACAACAGGTTACATATTGCTAATAGCAGATGAGCAATGTCATGCTTGAGTTCTTTATTTATTTTTATTATTTATTTATTGCATTTGTATCCCACATTTTCCCACCTATTTGCGGGCTCAGTGTGGCTTACAATACATTGTGAATGATGGAAATACAATTTGTTACAGTACGATTATGGGTTACATTGTGAAGAGTTATGGGAAGACAAAGTCAAAGTCAAAACATCATTTGGGGAATAGAACAATTGAATTTAACAATGGGGAAATGATAGGGCGATAAACAGTAACAAGAGAACATTAGGGTATAACAATTTTATCTGTGGGTAGAGTTTTAAGTGTGGTGAAAATACGGGGGAAGAGAATTCAGAAGAGAGTGTATTGATGCATTTCTATTAGTGTGTATGGACTTCATGTTACTATGTTACAATAAGTTTTCTCAAAGAGATGAGTTTTCAATAGTTTGCGGAAGTCGGTTAGTTCGTAGATCGTTCTCAGGTTGCGTGGTAATGTATTCCAGAATTGCGTGCTCATATAAGAGAAGGTTGAAGCATGCAGTACTTTGTATTTTATGCCTTTGCACTTAGGGAAGTGGAGATTGAGGAAAGTTCGGGATGATCTTTTAGCGTTTCTGGGTGGCAGGTCTATTAAATCAGACATGTATGCAGGGGCTTCACCGTGAATGATTTTGTGAACTAAGGTGCATACTTTAAAGGTGATACGTTCCTTGAGTGGGAGCCAGTGTAGTTTCTCACGTAAGGGTTTTGCACTTTTTTATTTTGGTTTTCCAAAGATGAGTCTGGCTGCTGTATTCTGGGCTGTTTGAAGTTTCCTCAGTATTTGCTCTTTGCAGCCCGCGTATAGTGAGTTGCAGTAGTCCAGATGACTGAGTACGAGTGATTGCACTAGGCTGCGGAAGACAGATCTTGGAAAGAATGGTCTTATTCTTTTCAGTTTCCACATGTAGAACATCTTTTTGGTTGTGTTGTTCGCGTGAGTCTCAAGTGTTAGGTGGCGGTCAATAGTGACTCCAAGGATTTTTAAAGTTTCTGAGATTGGCAGATTTAGTTTAGGTGTGTTAATAGTGGTAAATTTATTCGTGTTGTATTGGGAGGTAAGTATGAGGCACTGAGTTTTTTCTGCGTTCAGTTTCAATCGGAATGCATCCGCCCAGGTGTTCATGATGTGTAGACTTTGGTTGATTTCGTTGGAGATTTCATTAATGTCTTGTTTGAAAGGAATATATATCGTTACATCATTGGCATATATATAAGGGTTAAGGTTAAGGTTTGATAGAAGTTTTGCCAAGGGGATCATCTTTAGGTTGAAAATAGTTGGTGAGAGGGAGGATCCCTGCGGTACTCCACACTCAGGTGTCCATGCAGCAGACGTAGTTGAATTTGATGTGACCTGATATGAGCGTAAGGTTAAGAACCCCTTGAACCAGTTTAGGACATTGCCTCCGATACCAAAATATTCAAGTATGTGTAATAGGATTCCGTGGTCAACCATATCAAAGGCACTTGACATGTCAAATTGTAAGAGGAGTATATTGGTGCCGGTTGCAATCATTTGTTTAAATTTGGTCATTAGGGTAATTAATACTGTTTCTGTGCTGTGATTTGACCGGAATCCTGATTGGGCATCATGCAGTATTGAGAACTTGTTGAGATAGTTTGTGAGTTGTTTGGTTACCATCCCTTCGGTTATTTTGGTTATTAGTGGTATAGATGCTACTGGTCTGTAGTTAGTTATTTCGCTTGCGTTTTTCTTAGTGTCTTTGGGTATAGGGGTGAGTAAACTTTTTCCTTGTTCCTTTGGGAAAAGTCCATTTTGTAGCATGAAGTTCACGTGGTTCGTTAGGTCTGTTATGAATTGTTGAGGAGCTGATTTCATGAGGTTGTTTGGGCAGATATCTAGTTTGCATTGGGATTTGGCGAATCTTTTGAGCGTTTTAGAGATGAGGTCCTCTGACAGTAATTCGAATTCGGTCCAGATCCTGTCTGCTGGATATATTCCGTCTTCTGGGTCTAGACAGTTTAGGAGTGTGGCGTATTCAATAGGGCTGGCGGGTATTTTAAGTCGTAATTGTATAATTTTCTCCTTGAAGTATTTCGCGAGGTCGTCGACCCCTGGTGTATCTTTGCTGTTATTTGTAACTGGTGTGGTGTCTAGCAATTTATTTACAAGGTAGAAGAGTTTGTGTGTGTCTTTGTAGTTTGGTCCAATCATTGTTTTGTAGTGTAGTCTTTTAGTCTGTTTTATGGTATATTTGTATTTCCTCCGAAGTAATTTCCAGGCATTCAGTGTGTGTTCATCTTTCTTTTTGTTCCATGCGCGTTCTAGTCTTCTGACTTGTGTTTTGAGTTCTTTCAGCTCTTCGGTGAACCATGGATTTGATTTTTTCCTATGTGATGTTCTAGTTTGGATTGGGGCAATTGTGTCTAATGTTGTTTTACATATATCGTCCCATTCTTGGAGGAATTGAATGGTGTCTGCATTTGAGTTCTTTCAGTTCCTCCACATCATCATCCTTGAAAACCAATTCCAGTACAAGCAGATCTCTTATATCTTCTTCCATTAAGACCGAAGCAAAGAATTCATTCCGTTTCTCCGCTATGGCCTCGTCCTCCCTGAGCACCCCTTTTGCTCCTTCATGGTCCCATGGATTCCTTGCAGGCTTTTTGCATCTAATGTACTTGAAAAAGTTGTTACTGTAAGTTTTACCCTCATTCAGATGAGTTCTCCAGCATGTAGCATCAGTTAATAATAGATGTCTTGCAGTATGATTCTCTGAAGAAGCATAGCGAAACGGGACCGTTGGAATCAACACGCGAGCTGGAGTTCACAATAGAAAGATAAGTTTACATATTCATCTAATCTTTTGATTCCATAAAAGAATTTGACATATGAGGATGTGATGCATGAACAGATCTAAAAGAAATAAAACAATAAAGAAAATATAATCTATGGGGTTTTTTCATCTATGATGACTTTTTTCTGCGTGCAATCAATGATTGAGATTTTTTCCTCAGCAGTTGAGACTTTTCCCCCTATTTAATATAGACACTACGGAACTGCTAATATAGTTTTTGAGGATATCAACATCAGCAAGCAGTATCTTTGATCTGTGTGTGGTATGTGCAAAAGTTTAGCCACTCCTCTCTGGTGGTTATTATAAGAAGAGCACACCACTTCCCCCACCCATCCTTTCTTTAATTTTTGATGTTCTACTGCTGATAAGTATGTTTCCTGGATGTATGCTATATCCGTCCCCCTCCTTTTTCAGCTAAGTCAGGATCTTAGTCCTTTTTACGGGAGAGTGGATACCATCAACGTTTAATGTTATTATTTTGAGCTTAACCATCACCACTACACAGCTCTGCAACAGCGTATCCTCTAATAACCTAGCCCTTTGGATCTCCCAGCAAAACCCTCCAGGTTGTACTATTGTAAATTCAGAGAGTGAAGAAAAAAAGAGGAAATAACACATAAGGTACTCCAATCCTCCCCGTCTTTCCTTCCCCTTCATTCCCAGCAAGCTCCTTGTGAACTACTTCTTACTACTGCTTCTAATGCGCTACTAGACTTACACAGCGCTGTACACTTGAACATGAAGAGACAGTCCCTGCTCAACAGAGCTTACAATCTAATTAAGACAGACAAATAGGACAAACAAGAGATAAAGGAATGTTAAAGTGAGGATGATAAAATAAGGGTTTTGAACAAGTGAATAAGGGTTAGGAGTTAAAAGCAGCAGATTTCCTTTGCGGGTTCATCCCAGACAGTAGCTCAAACTTGATCATCTTATGATCACTGTTTTCCAGGGAACCCAACACAGCCACCTCTCACACCAAGGACCAGATCCAAAATGGCTCCCCCTCTTGTTGGTTCCTGGACCAGTTGCTCCAAGAAGCAGTCGTTTATTACATCTAGAAATTTTATCTCCCTGGCACTCCCTGATGTAACATTTATCCAGTCAATATCGGGGTAATAGAAATCACCCATTATTATAGCGTTGCCAAATTTGCCAGCTTTCCTAATTTCTGTAAACATTTCTTCATCTGTCTGTTCGTTTTGTCCCAGCAGACAGTAGTACAGCCCTACAAGAATACTCCTTCCCTTCAGACATGGAATTTCTATCCATAATGATTCCATGCTGCTAGCTGTTTCATGTGGAATGTTTATTTTACTTGACTCAATTCCCTATTTAACATATAGCGCAACCACCCCTCCCTATAATTTGATCCTCTCTATCATTGCAATACAATTTGTACCGTTAACACAGTGTCCCATTGATTGTCCTCTTTCCACCAAGTTTCTGAGATTCCTATTATATCTACTTAGATTGTGAGCCCTCCTGGGACAGAGAAATACCCAGAGTACCTGAATGTAACTCACCTTGAGCTACTACAGAAAAAGGTGTGAGCAAAATATGTTACAAGAAATTATTTACTTGGGGAATATTGCTCTAAAGCACTCGCTACTGTTTATAATATAAGAGCAGGCGCTGTATTTATAAGTTTTAGGATATTAATTTCTCTACCAATCACCAAAGGTGATAATTGCAATAAATTAAATAAATTAAGTATATATCTCTGTTGAAATGCAGTATTCTGTACTGCAAGATTTGAAAGCAAGTACTCAGAGCATGGCACTAAGTTTAAAAGTGTCCATGCGCTATCAGTATAACCTTAACAGATACCATATACACAGAACACAAAGATACTATATTTTTAGCTTCAGAAAAGGTTTATTTTAAAATACAATTGCACACCAAACGAGAGTTCTTTAGGAGATCTTTACAGATAATCTGTACTTAAGTAAGGTAAAGTAGCAGGTCTAGATCAAAAGTTATGTTACTTACAAGTCCTTGTTACATAGTATGAACAGCATGAGGTAAGCACATGTTTGCAGAAGAGGTCCTCATAGCAGGCAGGTGGGCTACAGGTCCCAGGAAGAGAGAATCTGCAGAGAAGAATCTGTGTTGCAGTTGAAGGGAAGCATCTGCTTGTCTGGAACAGCTTCTATCTTTTATACTCTTGCAAGCTGCAGGAAGACATGCCATGAGTATCTCTGTCTTGGTTTCCTGGTTTGCACACGACCCGGAGTAGTTGCAAAGCATTGTGGTATTTTGGTCTCATGTCTTATGACATCACAAGACTTGCTGTCTGGATTTTGCTGACAAATAGTTTATTGTAGTGCAGGGTTTCCTGCTTGAATTTCTGTGATAGATATTCTGATAAGATTTGTCTGGGGCGGCCAGCAGGTGTCCTTTGTCTTTATTAGCTGTATTTCACACCTTTCCCACCTGCCTGTCTCCTTGCCTCTACTGGATACCTTTGATATTTGTTGTGTTGATCAGCCAGTCTTTTTGATCAGAGGATCACCACACATGTCCTCGTCTCATCCATGCAAACGTTCCCGCAATATCTCCAATTTCATCTCCATTCCCCTCCTCCCCCCTTCCTCCCTCCCCTTCTCGTGTGCCCTGTGGAATGCCCACTCAATCGGCAACAAACTTACCTTCACCCATGATCTCTTCATCTCCCGCTCTCTCCATCTGCTCGCTCTAACCGAAACCTGGCTCACCCCCGCCAACTGTGCCTCAGTCGCAGCCCTTTGCCACGGAGGCTACCTTTTCTCCCATTCGTTCCGCACAGCTAGCCGCGGTGGCGGCGTTGGCCTACTACTTTCGCCCTCCTGCAGTTTTCAACCCCTCCTCCTACCACAGTCTCACTGCTTCTCATCCTTTGAAGTCCATTCGATCCGTCTATTCTACCCGCTGCCACTCCGTGTTGCAGTCATCTACCGCCCCCCTGATAAGTCCCTCCCTTCCTTCCTTACTGACTTCGATGCCTGGCTCTCCATTTTTCTCGAGCCCTCATCCCCATCCCTCATTCTTGGTGACTTCAACATACACACTGATAACCCATCTGACTCATACGCTTCTCAATTCCTCACCCTAACCTCCTCCTTCAACCTCCAACTGAGCTCCACCACCCCTACTCACTAATCTGGTCACTGTCTTGATCTCGTCCTCTCTTCTACCTGCTCGCCCTCTAATCTCTGCGTCTCCGCTCTTCCCATTTCTGACCATCACCTGATCACATTCACACTTCATCACCCTCCCCCTCAGTCCCGCCCAACCCTAACTACTACCTCCAGGAATCTCCAGGCAGTTGACCCCCCCCCACCTTATCCGCTAGTATCTCTGATCTCCTCCCGTCCATCACGTCCTCCGAGTCTGTCAACAAGGCTGTCTCCAATTACAATGTCACTCTCTCCTCCGCCCTTGACACCCTTGCACCGTCTGTTTCCCGTCCCACTAGGCGCACTAATCCCCAGCCCTGGCTTAACCCTTGCACCCGTTACCTTCGCTCCTGCTCCCGATCGGCTGAACGCCTATGGAGGAAATCTCGCACCCATACTGACTTTATTCACTACAAATTCATGCTATCCTCCTTCCAGTCCTCCCTATTCCTCGCCAAACAGGACTACTACACTCAATTGACTAATTCCCTCAGCTCTAACCCTCGTCGTCTCTTCGCCACCCTCAACTCCCTCCTCAAAGTGCCCTCCGCTCCCACCCCCCCTTCACTCTCTCCTCAATCACTGGCTGACTACTTCCGTGACAAGGTCCAGAAGATCAACCTCGAATTCACCGCTAAACCTTCTCCTCCCCTTCATCCTATCTCCCACTCCCTCAACTAACCAACCCAGGCCTCCTTCTCCTCTTTTCCTGATATCACCGAAGAGGAAACCGCCCATCTAATCTCCTCCTCGAAATGCACCACCTGTTCCTCAGACCCCATCCCCACCAACTTACTTACCACCATCTCTCCCACTATCACCCCTCCCATCTGTCATATCCTCAATCTCTCTCTCTCCACCGCAACTGTCCCTGACACCTTCAAGCATGCTGTTGTCACACCTCTCCTCAAAAAACCTTCACTTGACCCTACTTGTCCCTCCAACTACCGCCCCATCTCCCTCCTACCCTTCCTCTCCAAAATACTTGAACGCGCCGTTCACAGCCGTTGCATTGATTTTCTCGCCTCTCATACCATCCTCGATCCGCTTCAATCTGGCTTTCGCCCACTTCACTCGACAGAAACGGCATTATCCAAAGTCTGTAATGACCTTTTCCTCTCCAAATCCAAAGGTCATTACTCCATCCTCATTCTCCTCGACCTATCCACCGCCTTTGACACTGTCAATCACAACTTACTTCTTGACACACTGTCCTCTTTTGGGTTCCAGGGTTCTGTCCTCTCCTGGTTCTCCTCTTATCTCTCCCATCGTACCTTCAGAATACACTCTCATGGTTCTTCCTCCACCCCTATCCCGCTCTCTGTTGGAGTCCCTCAGGGTTCTGTCCTTGGACCCCTTCTTTTCTCTATCTACACCTCTTCCCTGGGCTCCCTGATCTCGTCTCATGGCTTCCAGTATCATCTCTATGCTGACGACACCCAGCTTTATCTCTCCACACCTGACATCACTGCAGAAACCCAGGCCAAAGTACCTCCACTCTCTATTTCGGTTGATAACACCCTCATCGTCCCCGTCTCATCTGCCCGCAACCTCGGTGTCATCTTCGACTCCTCCCTCTCCTTCTCTGCGCATATCCAGCAGATAGCCAAGACCTGTCGCTTCTTCCTCTATAACATTAGCAAAATCCGCCCTTTCCTCTCTGAGCACACCACCCGAACTCTCATCCACTCATTACCTCTCGCCTTGACTACTGCAACCTACTCCTCACTGGTCTCCCACTTAGCCACCTATCCCCCCTTCAGTCCGTTCAGAACTCTGCTGCACGTCTTATATTCCGCCTGAACCGCTACACTCATATCACCCCTCTCCTCAAGTCACTTCATTGGCTTCCGATCAGATACTGCATTCAATTCAAGCTTCTGCTACTAACCTACAAATGTACTCGATCTGCAGCCCCTCCTTACCTCTCAACCCTCATCTCCCCTTACGTTCCTACCCGTAACCTCCGCTCTCAAGACAAATCCCTCCTTTCAGTACCCTTCTCCACCACCGCCAACTCCAGGCTCCACCCTCTCTGCCTCGCCTCACCCCACGCGTGGAACAAACTCCCCGAGCCCATACGCCAGGCCCCCTCCCTGCCCATCTTCAAATCTCTGCTTAAAGCCCACCTCTTCAACGTCGCCTTCGGCACCTAACCTCTACATCTCTACCCAGGAAATCTAGACTGCCCAACTTGACATTTCATTCTTTAGATTGTAAGCTCCTATGAGCAGGGACCGTCCTTCTTTGTTTATTTTGTACAGTGCTGCGTAACCCTAGTAGCGCTCTAGAAATGTTAAGTAGTAGTAGTAGTAGGAAGAGAGTCAATTTAGCCTTGAGGCAGTCTCTTACTTGAGAAGTCTTTTGTTAAAGAGGGAGGGAAAGGGGGAGGTGAGGTCAGCAGTACCTTTTGTCTTTTAACTGTCTTTTAAATGTTCCCCAAAGGGAGGGGGAAGAGGGCTTTTGGAATGAAAGCCAGTTCTGCTGCAGTGTCAAATATATTTTTAAAAGCTGCACAGATATATTGGTGTATATATATATGTATCTGATCCAACACAACATCATGCTACACATTTAATTCTGATGATTAAACTCATATCACGCTACATTTATCCCTCTCTTGATTCTAAGTGACAATGTTTACAATATATTGGAACGAAGAATCATAAAATGAACTATAAAAGCTAAAATTAAAAACTCTAACTCTGACCTAGTACAGTAGCATAATTTCAAAAAGAACAGTAGCAAAGATACTGAACTGTTTACGTGGGCATGTGTATTGGCTTCCTTCTCAACCCATGAGCCAGCTTTTAGGTTGCCAGATATGTGCTGTCCCTCTGCCTCCTCAAGATAATGTGGAGCTGCTATCTCCTGAGCTGGTGACCAGGGTCCCTTGCATGATGAGACAGGGTGAAGCTGCTTACTGGAAGGTAAACTATGCTGGGCAAGGGCATGTGCTTAATTTAGTTTGTTGGATACTTTGCTTAAATTAAAGGAAAATGCCATTAATAATCCTGTTTGCAAACACACTTTGAGCTTCCCCAGCACTGACAGCCACGTCAGGGCCAGCAAGATATTTTGTCTGAATGTAGTACCTTAGAATTTGATGAGAGATCTCTCTTCAGACACTCTAATGCCACTTCTGAGCTGGCATTATGATTTTGGTGGTAAGGGCGGCTTTGTTTTGTGCAGTGTTCTTCTCCCAGGGTCGCCCAAATTGGCATAATCAAAAGCCGATTTTTGGCATCCTCAACTGCTTTCCGTTGCAGGGACGACCAAAGTTCATGGGGGTGTGTTGGAAGCATAGCGAAGGCGGGACTGGGGCGTACTTAACACATGGGGTGTCCTCGGCCGGTAATGGAAAAAAGAAGGGCGTCCCTGACGAACACTTGGCCGACTTTACTTGGTTTTTCTTTTTTAACGACCAAGCCACAAAAATGTGCTCTAAATGACCAGATGACCACCGGAGGGAATCGGGGATGACCTCCCCTTACTCCCCCAGTGGTCACTAACCCCCTCCCACCCTAAGAAAATTTTAAAATATTTTTTCCAGCCTCTATGCCAGCCTCAAATATCATACCCAGCTCCATGACAGCAGTATGCAGGTCCCTGGAGCAGTTTTAGTGGGTACTGCGGTGCACTTCAGGCAGGCAGACCCAGGCCCATCCCCCCGCCACCTGTTAAACTTGTGGTGGTAAATGTGAGCCCTCCAAAACCCACCACAAACCCACTGTATCTACATCTACATCTAGGTGCCCCCCTTCACTCCTAAGGGATATGGTAGTGGTGTACAGTTGTGGGGAGTGGGTTTTGGGGGCTCAGCACCCAAGGTAAGGGAGCTATGCACCTGGGAGCAATTTCTGAAGTCCACTGCAGTGCCCCCTAGGGTGCCCGGTTGGTGTCCTGCCATGTGAGGGGGACCAATGCACTACAAATGCTGACTCCTCCCACGACCAAATGGCTTGGATTTGATCGTTTTTGAGGTGGGCGTCCTCGGTTTCCATTATTGCCGAAAATCGGGGACGACCATCTGTAAGGTCAACCTAAATGTTGAGATTTGGTCGTCCGTGACCGTATTATCGAAATGAAAGATGGATGCCCATCTTGTTTCGATAATATGTGTTTCCCCGCCCCTTCGCAGGGACGTCCTGCGAGGACGTCCTCAGGAAAACTCAGGTGCCCCATTCGATTATGCCCCTCTTGATATTTGAATGTTTTCAGCAAAATATCCAAAATTGGATTTAGATATCATATCGAAAATGGCCCTGAATATATCATTCAGTGCAGATGTGATGAAGGAAACTATGCTGGGGAGACAGGCCAAATACTAAAGAGAAGAATCAACTCACATGATGCCAGTGTGGGTGAGCATTTTTCAGAGTCTGGGCATTGTGTCAGTGATTTTATGGTAAGAGTACTAAGAGGTAACCTTTGAAGTTAAGGTGATGAAATATTTTGACACCCATGTGACAGGGCTTAACAAGGATCTGGGTTCATAAAATTATACTGCTTTGTCACCTTCTGATTACCCATCCACCTCTCCCTGTTTCTCAGCCCCTCTTACCCTCCCCCCCACCCCTACATTCCTCTATTATCGGAATGTTTATGTGTTTCATTTATATATATTTTGAAATCGTCATCTTTTGCTCATACCTGACCTGAAGAAGAATGAAAGTTTGTCAAAAAATGTATTGTTAGTTGAATAAAGAAGCATCACCTTATTTTCCTTTGTTTTATTTCTGTTTGTTAGTAGTGGCACAGAAAGGCTGGCTGTCAGTTTGCTGTGAGAATGGTTTTCTTCACTCTCAGATGTTCCTGCTGTGTCACTGTGTCTCAGAGCTGTCGTCAGCATTTGCACAGATAGGTGGCATGGTTAGTGCCAGTGGAATGTTTGTTGGCTTTGAAGAGTTTTACTTCCTCTGTGTGTGCATTTTTTCACATCCTTTTCAGTCTCCTACCCTGCCTATGCCGGAGGGTAGTGAGTCAGAGCTCCACTGCTTCTTATGTTTGTTAGTACAGAAATGGACTTTCCATTGAGTGATCTATGAAAAGTGAAAGTCTTGTGGTATTCAGGATCTGTAGGAGCATTGTTCTTTCCAGTATGTATCATGGAAGAGGTTGAAGATTCCGTGTGGTTGTGCAGGGGAATACCCAGAGCACACACACCAGTGGTTAATATAGGCAACCGAGACCCCTCGGGCATATAGGTTATCTGATATTTACAATAAGGACACAATAATAATCACCCGACACATGGTATTTTCTTAAATATGGCACAACTTGGCCGCAGCTTTATTTAGATACAACACATCTTAAAACCTTAGGTATACCCAAGCCAAATTCAGCCTTCGGCTCATTATCCAACATTCAGCCTTTGGCTCATTAACCAACCGAGTTCGCCGTATTAGCAAGACTGACCAGTCGTAAACATTGCTCCCCGCCGCACAGCAGGGGAGCTCAACCGTAAGCACAGCTATCCTAGCTGCCTAGCTTATACCATCAGGCTTGGGTACCCCACCAAATCCCTTTGTAGCTCTTCCCCCTTTTCAGCGGGGTGCCCTTTGGGCGGCGGGAACGTGCCCATCACACCTCGCTTGCACCCCGCTGGCCTGGTGCGCATGCCCATCGGGGCACGGCGCCATATTATAGGCGGCTCCGTGCACCCATGGGGGCACTGCGCCTTGCTTTAATGCCCCTAAGGAATTTCTGCTGCAAGGCTGATGGCCCAGAGGAGGTTGCAGCCCAGAAAGCAAGTCTCCTCTCTCAACTCTATTTGTTTAAAGATAGAGGGGTAGGAAGAACACATTAAGGGAGGTATGATATTATAACCCGCTTAGACTCTTGCAGATATAGCGAGTTATAAATAAAGTTTTATTATTGTTTTATTATTATACCAGTACAGAAAAGTGCTGCTCTAAAATTAGGGCAATTTATTATCTAGTTACACTTCATATGGCCCAATTTCCGCTGTGAGAACCTGGCTTTACAAATCATAAGATAGTCAAAGATAGTCAATCCGGGCTTGCTTTTAGTGGGCCCTAGAAAGGTGAGTGTAATCATGATCACTTGGGTTAAGTGTTTGCCACATATCCAGCAAAGTATAGTCTTATGAATTTGAATGGCAGCTGGGGCCATGGATTTGTCCATTGCGGGGTCAAACACCCCATTAAAATTGCCCCCCCCCAGAATGAGGGGAAGATCTTCAAAATACTTGAGGGAATGTAGAAGTCTGGTATAAACTTTTTTGTCATAAACATTTGGTGTATAAATGTTGCAAAGGACATATTTATTCCCAGCAATGATCATATGGAGAATAACATATCTGCCTTCTTGGTCGTCCACCACCCAGTGTACAGAAGCATCTAGCCCTTTTCATAACCCCTGCTGTCTTTCCCTTAGCGGGGGATTCATAGCAGACGCCTACTGATCATCTGACCAATTTCTTGTGTTCAATGGATGATAAATGTGTTTCTTGCAAAAATGCTATGGTGGCATGATTCTGTTAAGTGCTGATAAGATTTTTTTTTATTTCTTTATGGGAGAATGGCTCTCACATTCCAAGAAATCAGTTTCAAATCATTAAGTGATCCCACCTGGAAAGAGAAAAAGAAAAAAGACCATAACACCAGGGAGAGTGTCCCAGCCTCCACTCTCCCTAAATTTCCCCAGTATCCCAACAGCAAACCCTCCCCACTGACCCACCCCCTCCTATTCCCTTCCATATCCCAAGAAGTGCCCTTAAAATGACCAGTCCACAGTAACACGGCACCTCTCCCCATTCCACCACCCTAGAAAAAAGAAAAAATAAAAAAGCTAAAATATAAAGCCCCCATCTCTCTTTAATGTAAATACCCAATGAAAACATAGCTGGCAACAGCACGCATTAAACAGTAATGAAAATCTCCTGCTACAGCAAAGAAGAACAGTAAAACCTATAGAAGGCAAAACAATCAGTGGTTCCCGAACAGGGAGAGATAAAAAAAGGATGATATTCTGTCATCCTGCTGCACCGGCAGTCATAATGATCCCGGATCAGGAGACAGCTCAGCAACTGCAACACAGGCCCCAGTGGCCTAGCCGTAGGTTCTTTGCAGGCCACCGCTCTCGGTTACCGCCAGGATCAGATATATGCCATCCAACAGAACTTACGTGGCCCAACAGAAGGCCTAGAAGCACACTCCAGCAAAATAATTTTGAATTAAAACAATGTTTTTTTTACTTTGTTCTCTAAAAGAATTTCTCCAGTCCCCATCCATTCAAGGAGTTTCACAGGGGCTGTAAGATTATCTCTTGCTTTTGGCTTGCATGTCCTGCAGAAGAGTGCCTGAGATTTTGCTGCTGAGGAAGAAGAAGAGTCATGTCCTCTTTGTCCTTTGTTTCAGCAGCCCTTGTATATTTTCTGTTGCAGTGACGTGAAATTTCTTGTGGGAAAGGAGAAGCAAGAGGTATGTGCCCACCGCTGTATCCTGGCTTCCCGCTGCAGTGCGTTTCGTGCGATGTTCAAGCAATCACTTCAGTCCCCAGACTCTTCCCAAGAGCCACCACAGGTCCCTATCATCCTGAGTGATGTACAGCCAGAGGTCTTCCTGCCACTGATCGAGTTTCTCTACACTAACTCTGTGACACTCAACAACTTGATAGTAAGTAGCACTGGTGCAGGGATCTGGGAAAATGCTTGTTTCCTTGAACATACATTTATGTATTGCTTTTCATTCAAACAGGATTCCAACTTGCATTATGTCTGTGGCTCTTCAGGATCCCACAAGTGGTCACTCTTTGGATGGCTTTTTCAGTGCAAGGACATTGTGACAACTTCCATAGGAAGGAAAGGATTAAAAAAAAACAATTTTATGAGGAGCAGGAGAAAAGCCAACCTTTCATCTAATCAACGACATAAATAAATTGATTGCTCTTAGTATGAGCTCTAAAGTGACTATCAGGGTTAGAAATTGGTGGGTTTCTCACTGAGAATAAGGGCGTTACTAGTGGCATGCCACAGGGATTGGTTCTTTCTCCTGTTCTTTTTATTATTTATTTATTTGTGTTATTTTATTTTATTTTTATTTTTAGGATAGTTTCTTAACACCCGGAGTGGCCTAGTGGTTAGGGTGGTGGACTTTGGTCCTGGGGAACTGAGGAACTGAGTTCAATTCCCACTTCAGGCCCAGGCAGCTCCTTGTGACTCTGGGCAAGTCACTTAACCCTCCATTGCCCCATGTAAGCCACATTGAGCCTGCCATGAGTGGGAAAGCGCAGGGTACAAATGTATCAAAAATAAAATAGATACTATTGGAGATTCTAAATGGAATGTTGCTACTATTGGAGATTCTAAATGGAATGTTGCTACTATTGGAGATTCTACATGGAATGTTGCTATTCCACTAGCAACATTCCATGTAGAAGCCTGCGCGGCCACATTGGTGATCTGCAAGGGCCGACCTCTACATGGAATGTTGCTAGTGGGACTCTGGGCAAGTCACTTAACCCTCCATTGCCCCATGTAAGCCGCATTGAGCCTGCCATGAGTGGGAAAGCGCAGGGTACAAATGTATCAAAAATAAAATAGATACTATTGGAGATTCTAAATGGAATGTTGCTACTATTGGAGATTCTACATGGAATGTTGCTATTCCACTAGCAACATTCTATGTAGAAGCCTGCGCGGCCACATTGGTGATCTGCAAGGGCCGACCTCTACATGGAATGTTGCTAGTGGGACTCTGGGCAAGTCACTTAACCCTCCATTGCCCCATGTAAGCTGCATTGAGCCTGCCATGAGTGGGAAAGCGCAGGGTACAAATGTAACAAAAATAAAATAGATACTATTGGAGATTCTACATGGAATCAGGGCCGTGCCGATGCGGTAAGCGAGGTAAGCGCCGCAGGGGGGCGCCCACCTCTGGAGGGCGCCGCCGCGGTGCTTACCCTCGCCCCGCCGAGGACCTCAAATCTTTTGGCACCAGAGAGGGGGGTGCCGCCGCTCCCGCTGCTCTTCATCCTGGCACCCCCCCCCTCCCGCACCAGCCCTTTAAATTTATTTGCCGAGCGAACGCAGCGCAGCACCTCGTGTGCAAGTAAAAGAAGCGGATCCGATCATCTCATTGGGCCTTCCCTCACTGTCCCGCCCTCCTCTGACGCAACTTCCTATTTCCTCTAGGGCGGGACAGTGAAGGAAGGCCCAATGAGATGATCGGATTCGCTTCTTTTACTTGAACACGAGGTGCTGCGCTCTCTATCACGTCGGCGATTTCTTTTTAAAGACGGGTGGCAGGGAGAAGACGAGGCAGGGTGAGGGTGGGGGACAGATGGGGTGACCGTGAAGGTGGGGGAGGACTCGGATAGCAGAAGGGACTGGGTGGGAGCCAGATGGGGTGAGGGGGACTCGGATGGGCAGAAGGGACTGGGTGGGAGACAGATGGGGTGAGGGGGACTCGGATGGGCAGAAGGGACTGGGTGGGAGACAGATGATGGGGTGAGGGTGCGGGGCACTTGGATAGCAGAAGGGACTGGGTGGGAGCCAGATGGGGTGAGGGGGACTCGGATGGGCAGAAGGGACTGGGTGGGAGACAGATGGGGTGAGGGGGACTCGGATGGGCAGAAGGGACTGGGTGGGAGCCAGATGGGGTGAGGGGGACTCGGATGGGCAGAAGGGACTGGGTGGGAGACAGATGGGGTGAGGGTGGGGGGCACTTGGATAGCAGAAGGGACTGGGTGGGAGCCAGATGGGGTGAGGGGGACTCGGATGGGCAGAAGGGACTGGTTGGGAGACAGATGGGGTGAGGGGGACTCGGATGGGCAGAATGGACTGGGTGGGAGACAGATGGGGTGAGGGTGGGGGGCACTTGGATAGCAGAAGGGACTGGGTGGGAGCCAGATGGGGTGAGGGGGACTCGGATGGGCAGAAGGGACTGGGTGGGAGCCAGATGGGGTGAGGGGGACTCGGATGGGCAGAAGGGACTGGGTGGGAGACAGATGGGGTGAGGGTGGGGGGCACTTGGATAGCAGAAGGGACTGGGTGGGAGCCAGATGGGGTGAGGGGGACTCGGATGGGCAGAAGGGACTGGTTGGGAGACAGATGGGGTGAGGGGGACTCGGATGGGCAGAATGGACTGGGTGGGAGACAGATGGGGTGAGGGTGGGGGGCACTTGGATAGCAGAAGGGACTGGGTGGGAGACAGATGGGGTGAGGGGGACTCGGATGGGCAGAAGGGACTGGGTGGGAGACAGATGATGGGGTGAGGGTGCGGGGCACTTGGATAGCAGAAGGGACTGGGTGGGAGCCAGATGGGGTGAGGGGGACTCGGATGGGCAGAAGGGACTGGTTGGGAGACAGATGGGGTGAGGGGGACTCGGATGGGCAGAATGGACTGGGTGGGAGACAGATGGGGTGAGGGTGGGGGGCACTTGGATAGCAGAAGGGACTGGGTGGGAGACAGATGGGGTGAGGGGGACTCGGATGGGCAGAAGGGACTGGGTGGGAGACAGATGGGAGAAGGGGCATGGAGCTGGAACTGGGGTCTGAAAAGTGAGCAGGAGGGAGAATGGGGTCATGCCTGGGGCAAGGGTGGATGGGAGAATCAATGGATCTGGAACTAGGGGCAGCCGCAGGTGGGAACTGGGAGCCAAAAAGAGGGGGCAGTGAGAGAGGGGGGATAGATCCTGGATGGAATGGGGAGTGAGAGGGAGGGCAGACCCTGAATGGATGGGAGGGCAGAGAGGCATGGATGGGAGGGCAGGGCCCAGGGAGAGGACAAATTGCTGGAAGGGGAGGGGAGAGAGGATTGCTGGCTATGGATGGAGGAGGGAAGGGCAGAGAGGGACAAGGATGGACATGGGGGCCCAGGGAGAGGACAAATTGCTGGAAATAGAGGGGAGGGGAGAGAGGAGGATTGCTGGCTATGGATGGAGGAGGGAAGGACAGAGAGGGACAAGAATGGACATGGATGGGAGGGCAGGACCCAGGGAGAGAGGAGAAATTGCTGGAAATGGATATAGAGCAAGAAATGAAGAAGAAAGGAGAAAAGTAAAGAAATAAATGGAAAGGAAGCCCTGGAAATGGAGTTAAGAGGACAGATAGCAGCAGAATCAGATACTGGACCAGCATGATCAGAAAAAGAAAGTCACCAGACAACAAAGGTAGAAAAACATTATTTTATTTTCATTTTAGCGTTTGGAATATGTCCACTTTGAGAATTTACATCTGCTATCTTATTTTGCAATGTATAGCAATTTGTTTCTAAGAATATTGCTGACAATTCCTTTCAGTGTGGCAAGTGGTGAGCGATCATTTTCATGGGGGGGGGGGGTGATCATTTTCACGGGGGGGGGCGCCAACTGATAGTCTGCAGGGGGGCGCCAGAGACCCTAGGCACGGCCCTGCATGGAATGTTGCTACTATGGGAGATTCTACATGGAATGTTGCAATTCCACTAGCAACATTCCATGTAGAAGGCCGCGCAGGCTTCTGTTTCTGTGAGTCTGACGTCCTGCACGTATGTGCAGGACGTCAGACTCACAGAAGCAGAAGCCTGCGCGGCCACATTGGTGATCTGCAAGGGCCGACTTCTACATGGAATGTTGCTAATTTAATAGCAACATTCCATGTAGAATCTCAAATAGTAGCAACAGTGGAGGAGTGGCCTTAGGGTGGTGGACTTTGGTCCTGGGGAACTGAGTTCGATTCCCACTTCAGGCACAGGCAGCTCCTTGTGACTCTGGGCAAGTCACTTAACCCTCCATTGCCCCATGTAAGCCACATTGAGCCTGCCATGAGTGGGAAAGCGCGGGGTACAAATGTAACAAAAATAAAATATATACAATTGGAGATTCTACATGGAATGTTGCTAGTGGGACTCTGGGCAAGTCACTTAACCCTCCATTGCCCCATGTAAGCTGCATTGAGCCTGCCATGAGTGGGAAAGCGCGGGGTACAAATGTAACAAAAATAAAATATATACAATTGGAGATTCTACATGGAATGTTGCTAGTGGGACTCTGGGCAAGTCACTTAACCCTCCATTGCCCCATGTAAGCTGCATTGAGCCTGCCATGAGTGGGAAAGCGCAGGGTACAAATGTAACAAAAATAAAATAGATACTATTGGAGATTCTACATGGAATGTTGCTACTATTGGAGATTCTACATGGAATGTTGCAATTCCACTAGCAACATTCCATGTAGAAGGCCGCGCAGGCTTCTGTTTCTGTGAGTCTGACGTCCTGCACGTACGTGCAGGACGTCAGACTCACAGAAGCAGAAGCCTGCGCGGCCACATTGGTGATCTGCAAGGGCCGACTTCTACATGGAATGTTGCTAATTTAATAGCAACATTCCATGTAGAATCTCAAATAGTAGCAACAGTGGAGGAGTGGCCTTAGGGTGGTGGACTTTGGTCCTGGGGAACTGAGTTCGATTCCCACTTCAGGCACAGGCAGCTCCTTGTGACTCTGGGCAAGTCACTTAACCCTCCATTGCCCCATGTAAGCCACATTGAGCCTGCCATGAGTGGGAAAGCGCAGGGTACAAATGTAACAAAAATAAAATAGATACTATTGGAGATTCTACATGGAATGTTGCAATTCCACTAGCAACATTCCATGTAGAAGGCTGCGCAGGCTTCTGTTTCTGTGAGTCTGACGTGCAGGACGTCAGACTCACAGAAGCAGAAGCCTGCGCGGCCACATTGGTGATCTGCAAGGGCCGACTTCTACATGGAATGTTGCTAATTTAATAGCAACATTCCATGTAGAATCTCAAATAGTAGCAACAGTGGAGGAGTGGCCTTAGGGTGGTGGACTTTGGTCCTGGGGAACTGAGTTCGATTCCCACTTCAGGCACAGGCAGCTCCTTGTGACTCTGGACAAGTCACTTAACCCTCCATTGCCCCATGTAAGCCGCATTGAGCCTGCCATGAGTGGGAAAGCGCAGGGTACAAATGTAACAAAAATAAAATAGATACTATTGGAGATTCTACATGGAATGTTGCTACTATTGGAGATTCTACATGGAACTAGCAACATTCCATGTAGAAGGCTGCGCAGGCTTCTGTTTCTGTGAGTCTGACGTCAGATTCACAGAAGCAGAAGCCTGCGCGGCCACATTGGTGATCTGCAAGGGCCGACGTCTACATGGAATGTTGCTAGTGGAATAGTAGCAACAGTGGAGGAGTGGCCTAGTGGTTAGGGTGGTGGACTTTGGTCCTGGGGAACTGAGTTTGATTCCCACTTCAGGCCCAGGCAGCTCCTTGTGACTCTGGGCAAGTCACTTAACCCTCCATTGCCCCATGTAACCCACATTGAGCCTGCCATGAGTGGGAAAGTACGGGGTACAAACTCTGGGCAAGTCACTTAACCCTCCATTGCCCCATGTAACCCACATTGAGCCTGCCATGAGTGGGAAAGTACGGGGTACAAACTCTGGGCAAGTCACTTAACCCTCCATTGCCCCATGTAACCCACATTGAGCCTGCCATGAGTGGGAAAGCACGGGGTACAAATGTAACAAAAATAAATACATTTTCCAGACCAATACATTTGTACTCCATATTCAGTAACTTATTAAGGCATCTTATTCCCTATCTGATACTAAACTACAAAACTCAAACCCATTAGCATCTCTTCATCTTTTTGTACAACATTTTCCTTGTTTAACATAACGGTCCAATTCTTTTTAACATTTTTGTAAGCAGTATTGCAGAAGGATTAATATTTTTGTGCGTGATATTGTGAAAGGATTGTCAGGTAAGGTTTGCTTTTCCCTTGATAATACCAAAATCTGCAATAGGTTAGCTGCCCTGGAACTTGTAGATAATATGTGAAGGGAACCAGTGAAAACTGGAAAATGGTCTAGAATTTAACAGCTAAGATTTAATGCTTAAAAAATGTAGTCTTATTCATTAGGACTGCAAAACCTGTAGTTTTATGGGGTGAAGTACTTCTGTGCACAGAAAAGGAGTAGGACCTTGGGGTGATCATATCTGACAGCCTTAAGATGACCAAGGTGATGGCAAAAGCCAGAAGGATGCTTGGGTGCTTAGGAGAGGAATAGGCAGCAGGAAAAAAACTACTACTCCTTGAGATCTTGGAAACGTCACTTAACCCTCCATTGTCTCAGGTACAAATTTCAGTTGTAATCCCTTCAGGAAAATACATGGAGGGGCATGTTTGATGTGACAGGTCTAAGTCCAATTTTGGATGTTTTGCTCAAAACGTCCACACTCCGAATAGCAAATATAGCCATTTTCAAAAAAGCAAAACGTCTATCTTTTTTTTTTTTTTCGTAAATGGATATTTGCTCGATGTTCTTGTGCTCTGTGCATTTATTTTTTTGGTTCATTTTTGAAAAAAAAACCAAACATCCAAGTGAAGAACGCACAAAGTCAAGCCATTGGGATGTAGGATGAGCCAGCATTGTTAGTAGACTGGCCACACAGACATCCCAGCAGAGCAGTGAGGCACCCTAGGGAGCACAGCAGTGGACTTCACCTAAAAGCTCCCAGGTACACATCCCACCGTTGCTCCCTTATATTGTATGGTGAGCCCTCTAAAACTCACCAAAAAAGCTACTGTACCCAACTTATGCCACTACAATAGCTCTTAAGGCTGCAGGTGTCACCTATATGTGGGTACAGTAGGTTTTTGGTGGGTTTTGAAGGGCTCACACTTTCCAGTACAAGAGTGGATTATTGACGTCGATCCCCTTCTCCACAGTGCACTGCACTAACCACTAGACTAGTACAGGGACCTGCTTGCTGCTCTAATAGCCTCAGATGTAACAGCCAGTCCTATCAGAGAGGATGGTATGCACTGTTTCTTTCATATCTTTGGGGGATGAGGGAGGGAGTCAGCGACTCTAGTGGTCATCTTATCATGTAGGGCACTTTTTTAATGACTTAAGTCATTATTAAAACAGGTTTAGCTCAAAACGTCTTAGTTTTAGTCCTGGACGTTTTCATTTTGTTCCATTATGGCTGAAAAACATGCAGTTGGAATGCCCAAATCCTACCCTTATCACGCCCCCGACGTACCCCTTCAGATTTGGATGCATTGCAGACAAACAGCATAGAAAAACATCTGGAAAATGGGTTTCCAAAATACTGATTTGGACGTTTTGGCGAGAGAAACATCCATCTGCCGGTTTATGTCACTTTTTAAACGTTTTTCTTTTTTGAAAACGAGCCCATAGTGTACTCGAATGTAATTCACATTGCCATGAGCTAAATCCACAATCTAGAATTAGGCATATTGTGAAGTAATATAAAACCTTAAAGTCATGTAAGATCTATAAAGCAAATATACCATACCACCAAAGCAGTTACTTCCAAGACTCACACAACAAAGGACTACCAAGGAAAAAATAACACTGTAAATATATCAGTGGACACAAGAACATTAATATACCCTACTAAACAAACTGGATAAATACAGATTGATTCTACAGAGATACTCAACACTTTCAGAATAACATGCCTTTTTCACAAATGCAGAACACAGACAGACTCTCACCAAGAATTAAATAAGTAACCACAAACTAAAAATAGAAATATGTAGATAAAAAATAAACTGAAACCTCAAGAAGCTGGACTCTGCATCCAGTATAACACCAGAGAACTAGAAGCAGTGTTTCATTTCCTTCTGTACTGTGCAAAATAAAACAATTCACTCTGCTAATTTCTCCTATCAAGGCACCAAACTTTGGAATTCTCTTCCTCAGTCAATCAAGTTTACAGATGATCACCTAACTTTTAGAAGAAGTCATCTAAAAACACATTTCTTCAGTCTGGCCTTTCTGATTACAAAGAGCTCTATCTGAACTTTACCCAAATCCTTTTCTTAATCTAATTTTTTCCTTTTTTCCCCCCCATTTAGTCCTGCCTAATTATGGTCTCACCTATCCATCCTTAATTATTTGTTTGTCCTTGAGATAGTCTAAAATCTTGCTTACGTACTGCACATATATTAATTTGCTTCTTGAAGTTATTGTAATTTGTGTTATATTCTGTACATTATTATGTTTTATTCACTTACACCCTCATGATCAAAAGCAAACGCTGGTGCTAGAGGCTGTTAGCGCCATACTAGTGTCGGCGTTTGCTAACCCCACATGATCAGAGCCCTCAAGCGCGTGAAACAACGCACTCAAGGGCTCTTACCACAAGTAGCATGCAAATGCATGCTAAATGGGGCTTAACGCATTCATCCCCAATGATCAGCGACCAGCGCGCCAAAGATTGGGTCGCTGGCCACGACAAACCCTATGCCAGCTCCGAGCTGGCGTTAGGGTTTGCAGATCATTGGGGAGGAATGGTAAGCCCTGTCCAGCATGCATTTGCATGCTGGCAGGCCCCCATTCCCCCCAACAACGCAAACCCCCCCCCCCCCCCAGTGACAGGGGACTGGAGGTCCGGCGGACCTCTGGTCCCTCCCGACAATCCCATCCCTCCCCCCCAGGTTCAGGGAGGGCTGGAGATCCAGTGGGCCGAATATGGTCCCTAATGGTCCCTGGTGGTCCAGTAGCTGCCGCCCCCCCAACCCAACCCCCAGCATTGGCAAGGGTCCGCTCTGCCATCCGATCCGACGCCCACCCTCCCTCTCTGCCTGCCCGGTGCCCACCCCCCTACCTTGGTTGGAGGAGGGACACAGCCTGCCTCCCTCATCTTCCTTCGATGCCGCAAAATGGTGGCGCCTTGGTCAGGATAGCTTACTTACCTGAGGAATTTAGGCTTTGGCTTCCAATAGCTAGTCAAAAAATGTATTTAGTCCAATAAAAAAAGTATCACTTTATTTTCTGTGTTTTGTTGTATTTATATTTATTAACTTTTTTAATGTGGACTAGGAGGGGCATTTTCGATATGACATCTAAGTTTGAATATTACTTGCCAGCCTCAGATGTTATATCTGCATGCTATTTGACCTGAGTATAACATCTGAGGCTGGCATAAAGGCTGGCAAGTAATATTTTTAATCACATTTTTGGGGGGTAGGAGGGGCTTAGTGACCACTGGGGGAGTAAGGGGAGATGATCCCTGATTCCGGCCAGTGGTCATCTGGTCATTTGGGGCATCTTTTTGTGTGAAGTGGAGGAGTAGCCTAGTGGTTAGTGCAGTGGGCTTTGATCCTGGGGTAGTGGGTTCAATTCTCACTGCAGCTTTTTTTTTTTTCAAAAACAGGCCTAGCTCAAAACGTCTTAAGTTTTAGTCCTGGACATTTTTGTTTTGTTCCATTATGGCTGAAAAACACCTAAGTCTTGGGAACGCCCAAGTCCCGCCTTGAACACGCCCCTGGCACACCCCCTTGAGATTTAGATGCACTTCTGATGGAATTCAGAGAAAAACGTCTAAAAAGAGGTTTCGAAAATACTGATTTGGACGTTTTTCTGAGAAAATGCAGACGTCACTTTTTTTGGACGTTTTTCTCATTTGAAAATGAGCCCGTAGGTATGTTTAAGGAGAAGAGATAAAAAATAGAGAACAAATCTCTAATTGTGAATGAAGAATCATTTTACTAGACCACCGGACACGCAATTAAATTACGTGGAAATACTTTTAAAACAAATAGGAGGATATATTTTTTCATTCAATGAATAGTTAAGCTCTGGAACTTGCAGCCGGAGGATGTGGTAACAGCTGTTAGTGTATCTGGGTTTAAAAAAGGTTTCAAATAAGTTCCTGGAGGAAAAGTCCATCGTCTGTTATTGAGAGGGACATGGGGGAAGCCACTGCTTGCCCCGGGATTGGTAGCATGGAATGCTGTTACTAATTGGGTTTCTGCCAGATACTTGCAACCTGGATTGGCCACTGTTGGAAGCAGGATCCTGGGCTAGATGGACTATTGGTCTGAACCAGTATGGCTAGGCTAGTCTTATGTTCTTAAGTATGAAAGAGGAAACTAGACTGTTGTTCTGAGCTAGCAACTTTACTTTGAATAAGGTGCAATAATTGGTATTTATTTGAATAGCCAGCAGGTTTAGAGACATCCTACTTAAGACTGCTGAGGCAGGCCATTGTGGCCGAAACATGACTCGTGTTGAGTCTTTGGATGCTGTAATAAACTCCTTTTATTTTGGACATCATCTAGTTGTCCATAGTTTTGTCACCTTCGCTGTGTTGGACATGGCTTAAGTATGAAAGGGCAGGAGAAAACTACCAGGCCAAAAAACACATGTGCTATTGGGTTGCAGCAGGAAACTAGGGGCAATTGCCATACTAGCCACAAAGTCCCCTGCCCTCATCCCTTGCCTGGAAACACAAGCAGACCGTACACAATCTGCAAATCACCCATTTTCAAATTGCTTTGGAGATTGTGCTCCTCTGTTTTTTGATGTTGGTTCTTTGTAATGTACTATTGTGTTAAATAAAGATGTGACAAATGTAAAAATAATTTTGCTGCTAAGTATTTTGTAGATTGGTCAGACTGCACTGCTGTTGCTCTGTTTTATCTCTGCTCATCTGTGGAAGTTCTCTTTGGCTCATGAATAGCTGGCTTGATATTTAAAGCTGCTTTATCCTTGGCTAAATCCCTAAAGTTTTAAAGAAGCAGAGCTTTTTTCCTTTCATGGCAGTTGTTACAGGCTGAGGGCCTCTTTGAACTCCTTTTCACTTTGCTTGTTTTGTCCCTCTGCCACAGGCCCTGGAAGTACTTACTTCAGCCATGGAGTATGAGCTGGATGACCTGAGAAAGGTAAGGAATGATTTCTCAAGTTTTATGCATGATTTTTTTTTTTCAAATGAGAAATGTGAGTGCTTTGATCCTGTGTTGCACTGGAGAGGGGGCTTCAGACTACCCAGGAAGTGGCTGCTAGTAGAGGGGCAAGAGGACATACCCATATCAGTTAATTTTCTGACCTGCTGTCGAGGCCTTGTAAAGCATAATATTTTTAAGGCTTTAATATCCAAGAAGTGTAACCTTGGCACATCACACCCAGGAGTCTCTTTTCTTTTTCTGAAATTTACCTTTTTGAATAAATGTAGATAGTTTACTCACAGTCAGTAGATGTTCAGAAGTTCATGTTTCAAGGCAAGAGGCTTCATAGCTCTGAGAGCTGCAAGGGTGGATGGAGGTAGAAATCTGAAGAAAGGAGGGTGATTTAAATAGATGGAAGCAACAATTTCTCCTTGGGCGCACAGCCAAATATTGAATAGATTGCCATGGGGTAGATAGCTCTCTCATTTCCAAAAGCAGTGCTCTGGGACAGGGGGAGGCAGGGTAGGATGAGGGGGGAGAAGCGGGTTAGGGCTTGGGAGGGTGGGGAGGGGAGGACAGACACCACAAAGACATTACTGTATTATATAGGAAATTCTTGGTCATGGAGAGCTGTTTTGGACTAATAATCATTATGGTTCACACATTTCAGGACTAAGAACGGTTCATAAACAGTACTCATAGAAATAAGGTTTGAAATTGCTCAAGCTATTAAATGTGTCCAAGGAGATAATATCCATAGAAGTAGCAGAAGGTTAGTAGCTTAGTTAAGGGTTCGTTTTCTAAATTCATTGTTGGAATAACCAAGTTATATACTGCTCTAGGGGTTACATCACTAGTAGTCTCAACATTAAATTGATTGACATAGCTGGAATCTGCACTAATGGTGGGGGAGGAAGGGCTGGGGGGAAGGGAGAAAAGTTATTAAAATGGTGGATGAAGGCTTATATCGTTTTGTTCTTCTCTGTACGTTTGCTGTTGGTTAATGGTTTTAAACCAGCTATTGCTGTATTACCAAGAACTTTCATCAATAAAAATGTTGAAACATAAATAGATGGAAGCAATCCGGAAATGGAGTGCTGGATTTGTGCAATATCTTGAGAGAAAGAAACAACAGGGTGAAAAGATGAGTTTTCTTCAGGGGAGCAGAAAGACAAGTAAGTGCTGTGGTGGCAAAGATGGAGAATGCGCCTCATGGAGACAGGGAGGCCAAGAAAAGCCCCACACAAGCACAGGGAGGGGGAAGTAAAGAGGCCAATAGGGACAGAACCTGAGATCAGCTATCAGGGGTGTTCACAGAGCGGAAGTACCTGAGTCATGTAATACATTTTAATATTGTTTTGGAAATGCTTGACTTTCCCTAGCAGTTTTTGGTTGAAACAGAGTATATTTTTTATTCTATTTATGAAATTGGGGACTGCAGCAGTACATTATTTTGATTTAATACATTTGACAGCGTGTGCCTGGCAGTAATTCCGAGTTTGGTGCGCGCCGAATCCTGTGGTAGAAAATATTTTTCTATTTTCTACTATGGTGAGGGGGGGGGGGGGGAGGGGAGTGTTCCTGGCGGTAATTGGCAGCTTGGCTACTTTGGTGTGCACTGCATAGTTACCACATGGCTAGCAAGTGAGTCCTTACCGCTAAGTCAATGGCTGGCGGTAAGGAATAAGGCCGTAAATAGGCATACGCTATTTTTAAATTTTGTGCACGCTCATTTCCCTTCCCATTAAAAAATGGCCTTTTTTTTCCCAGCTGTGGTAAAAAGTGGCCTAGCGTGCACCCAAATGATGTGCCTACACTACCGTAGGCCACTTTTTACTGCGGCTTTTTAAAAGGACCCCAAAGAGAGGTTGTCTTAGTGAATTCACAGAAATGTCATACTGTCATATCAGCCATCTGTCCACAAAGTTCCCAGCTGCACCCTAATCAAGGAGAGCTTGGACAACAATTTGTTTATCTTCCCATTGAAGGGCAACAGGTAGAGTAATGAGAGAGGTCAGTACAACTCAGTAAGGACCTAAGGAAGTCTCCCCCACTACTCCTAGCCCTTGAAGTGTTCCCGGTTTCCTAGGACATCACTTAGCATAATGTCCCAGGTGCACACAGTATAGACAGAGGTCTTGGGTTCTCCGACACCTTTTTTCCTCATCTGAAAGTCAAGAATGTCCTATCTGCATGGGAACCGCTTCCTCCAGGGTGGCAGGAGGAGCTGGCATCTGTGGGTCTTTGGGGTCCTGAAACTGGGGTGTCGACCGTGTAGAGCGACATTTGCCTCCCATGTTCCTTAGCCCTCTCTTGAAAGCGGATGTCCACCTTGATGCATAGGGAAACCAAGTCATCCAAACTGGTGGGGAAATTCCATTCCCACCAGCTCATCCTTAATGTGCCCTGCCAGACCGTGTCAAAAGGTGTCCACCTGGGCTTCCTGATTCCATTGCAGCTCTGAAACCAGGGTCCGGATTTGAATGGCATATTGACCCACAGTTAGTGCCCCTTGTCGTAGGTGCAAGAGCTCAGAGGCCAACGAGGACAGACACCCCGGCTCATCAGATACCTGCCAGAAGCACATGATGAAGGCCACTAGATTGGACATAAGTGGGTCATTTTACTCCCACAGAGGAGATGCCCAAGCCAGTGCTTGCCTGGAAAGGAGAGAGATGATAAAGGGATGTGGTCCCTCTTCATAAAAGTGGTGATAGGGAAGAAGCTGGAAACTACAGGCCGGTAAGCCTCACTTTGGTTATTGGAAAAGTAATGGAAGCGATGCTGAAGGAAAGGATAGTGAATTTCCTTGAAGCCAATAAGTTGCAAGATCTGAGACAACATGGTTTTACCAAAGGGAAATTGTGCCAAACAAATCTCATTGACCGGAGAATTGAATCAGGAACGTGCTGTAGATGTAATCTACTTAGATTTCAGCAAAGTTTTTGACACGGTTCCCCACAGGAGGCTCTTGAACAACAGGCTGAAGATAGGACCCGACGTGGTGAACTGGTTGACGGACAGATGCCAGAAGGTGATGGTAAATGGAATTCACTCGGATGAGGGAAAGGCGAGTAGTGGAGTGCCTCAGGGATAGGTGCGGGGGCCGATTCTGTTCAGTGTGCTGCTGCGGCTAGGAAAGCGAATAGAATGTTGGGTGTTATTAGGAAGGGTATGGAGTCCAGGTGTGCGGATGTTATAATGCCGTTGTATCGCTCCATGGTGCGACCACACCTGGAGTATTGTGTTCAGTACTGGTCTCCGTATCTCAAAAAAGATATAGTAGAATTGGAAAAGGTACAGCGAAGGGCGACGAAAATGATAGTGGGGATGGGACGACTTTCCTATGAAGAGAGGCTGAGAAGGCTAGGGCTTTTCAGCTTGGAGAAGAGACGGCTGAGGGGAGATATGATAGAAGTGTATAAAATAATGAGTGGAATGGATCGGGTGGATGTGAAGCGACTGTTCACGCTATCCAAAAATACTAGGACTAGAGGGCATGAGTTGAAGCTACAGTGTGGTAAATTTAAAACGAATCGGAGAAAATGTTTCTTCACCCAACGTGTAATTAGACTCTGGAATTCGTTGCCGGAGAACGTGGTACGGGCGGTTAGCTTGACGGAGTTTAAAAGGGGTTAGATAGATTCCTAAAGGACAAGTCCATAGACCGCTATTAAATGGACTTGGAAAAATTCCGCATTTTTAGGTATAACTTGTCTGGAATGTTTTTACGTTTGGGGAGCGTGCCAGGTGCCCTTGACCTGGATTGGCCACTGTCGGTGACAGGATGCTGGGCTAGATGGACCTTTGGTCTTTCCCAGTATGGCACTACTTATGTACTTATGTACTTATGTACTTATATTTGTGAGTGACATTGCCGAAGGGTTAGAAGGTAAAGGTTGCCTTGTTGCGGATGACACCAAGATTTGTAACAGAGTGGACACCCCGGAGGGAGTGGAAAACATGAAAAAAGATCTCCGGACGTCAAGCCTGACCTTGCGCCGTCTCGGGACGTCGAGCCCTGCTCTGTCTCTGGACGTTGCTCCATCTCCAGATGTCGAGCTCTGATCTGCCTCCGGGCGTGGGCGTGGTTGTGTCTCTTTGGCCCGGCTGCGTCTCCGGGCGTCGGGCTCTGCTCTCCCTCCAGACATCGGGCACTTCTCCATCACTAGACGTCGGGCCTTCTTTGCATCTGGGCAATGGCCCTACTCCGCTTCCGGGCATAGGGCCTTGCTTCGCCTCTGGGCGTAGGGCCCTGCTCCGCTTCCAGATGTCAGGCCGTGCTCCGTGTCCGGACGTCAGGTCCTGCTCTCCAGCTGCTGGCCCAGCTCCGTCTTTGGATGTCGGGCCCTACTCCATGTTCGGGATGTCAGGCCCTGCTCTCTGGCTGCTGGCCCTGCTCCGTCTGCGGACGTTGGATCTGGTTCTGTCTTCGGACGTTGAGTCTTCTTCCAGAAGTTGGGTTTTGCTCCTTTTCAGAAGCTGAGCCCTAGTATGTCTGCTTCTTGCTGGCCTCCCACTTAGTCACCTCTCCCCTCTCCAGTCGGTTCAAAACTCTGCTGCCCGTCTCATCTTCCGCCAGGGTCGCTTTACTCATACTACCCCTCTCCTCAAGACCCTTCACTGGCTCCTTATCCGTTTTCGCATCCTGTTCAAACTTCTTCTACTAACCTATAAATGTATTCACTCTGCTGCTCCCCAGTATCTCTCCACACTCGTCCTTCCCTACACCCCTTCCCGTGCACTCCGCTCCATGGATAAATCCTTCTTATCTGTTCCCTTCTCCACTACTGCCAACTCCAGACTTCGCGCCTTCTGTCTCGCTGCACCCTACGCCTGGAATAAACTTCCTGAGCCCCTACGTCTTGCCCCATCCTTGGCCACCTTTAAATCTAGACTGAAAGTCCACCTCTTTAACATTGCTTTTGACTCGTAACCACTTGTAACCACTCGCCTCCACCTACCCTCCTCTCTTCCTTCCCGCTCACATTAATTGATTTGATTTGCTTACTTTATTTATTTTTTGTCTATTAGATTGTAAGCTCTTTGAGCAGGGACTGTCTTTCTTCTATGTTTGTGCAGCGCTGCGTATGCCTTGTAGCGCTATAGAAATGCTAAATAGTAGTAGTAGTATGTCTACGGACGACATACCTGGTGTCATCTATGGAAGGCGAGGCCTGTTTCACCTTCGGGCACCGGGTCTGCCTCTATCTCCAGGCACCGTGCCTTCCTCTGGGTTCGAGCTCCGGGCTTGGCTCTGTCTTGAGGTGCCAAGCCTTGCTCTGACCTGTTTCACCTTCTGGCGCCGGGTCTGCCTCTATCTCCAGGCACCGTGCCTTCCTCTGGGTTCAAGCTCCGGGCTTGGCTCTGTCTTGAGGTGCTGAGCCTTGCTCTGTCTCCGGGAGCAGAGCCTTACTCCGTCTCTGGGCATGGGGCTTCACTCCGTCTCCAGTCATCGAGTCTTGCTCCATCTTACGGATGTCCCTTCTGGCTGTCTCGACGGGGCTGGTTTCTCCTTGCCTGGCTTCTTTGCTGGATGTTGGCCCTGACCCAGCCAGCATGCTGGCTATGAAGACCTCACAGGCATTGGCTCTTGTGGTTTGGGCTCTTTAGATTTTGCGACAAGCGGCTCCGGATATGGAGCCTGTCGGTCCTCGGCTACTACAGTAGGCTCTTGACTGGCTCCATCCTTTTCCAGGGGGACCGGCTTAATATGCTGGCATGCAGCATGATTGTCTGAACCGGCTTTGGCCTGGTTCTTGCCAGGCTCTGTCTACCTCCCGGCAGTCTTATATATCTCACTAGGGATGGGCAGTCTTGCCTAGCTCCGCCTTTCTCTGCGCAGTCTTGCATAATCTCGGTCTTGTATGGGTAGTCTTGGTCAGCTCGGTTTTGGCTGTTCCTTTTTGTCTAGCTATGAGTTCTGCATGGCAGGATTGCATGGCTCCAGTTCATTCTTGGAACCGGGCTTAATTACAGCTTGTTCCTGACCCTATCTGGTTTGGAATGCATCTGTACGGCCTTTCTATCTGCGGCAGAGGTGGACGACCTTGCCCATCTTGGCCCCCTCAGCGGAGATATGTGGTGGCTCCGCACTTTGTTTCGGAATTCCGCTGTTTCCAGAGGTCCGTCAGGTGTTCTTTTCCCTTGGTTCCGACATTTAAGTCTGGCTGAGTGGCAAATTTGGCCATTGTGCTGGGCTTGGCTCCATCTCTGTCAGGATGGTCTGATCCATGTGCGCTGCTCTTGGCTGGGCTTGGCGTTTCTTCTCTGGCTGACCTCTTGGATTTTTTCCCGGTGCTGACCCGGTACAGCAGGACCTCTTGGGGGCTGCTTTGGGTGGCCCTTCGTGCCTTCTGCCATCTAGTTATATCCCTTTGTTCTGACTGGCTACTGCTTTGTCGGTGGACCTAGTTCCAGCCTTACCAGGTGGTCTTTCGTACAGCTGCTTCTTCCAGTTTACATGTTGGAGACTCTTGGTTTCCTGTTGAAGGATCTTCGTCTCTTGAGCAGCTAGCCCCTACTGATTCCTTGGTTCTTGATGGTCCTAAGGGCTCTCCTGTGGTGCTCTGAGCCAGGTGGTTTATTCTTCTGTGCTGTTCCCGATGGTCCAGGTGGAGTCCGTTTTTACCAGCTGATACCTTCAATTTCGCGCGATCTTTGTGGGCTCCATTTCTTTATCCGAATCTGCTACTGGATACGTGTCCTTGCCAGGTACTTTTGCAGTTCACTCTTGCTGTTAGTTGGTCCGGGAATCTTCCCTGCAGGGGTTCTGTGTAGTAGGAGTGACCACGCAGGCGGTAGACCTTGGTGGTCCTTTCCTGGTTGAGGGTGCTCTAGGGTTCCCCAGCCACTGGAGTGTTTTCCCCGGTGATGCTATTTCATCGGCTTGGTATGGGATTTCGGGTCTCTGTTCCCTCTGCTGGCCTGGTTCTGCGTACCATTGGGTGTACTTTTTCCTCGGTGCCAGCATCTCTGGTAGTATGCTGGTATTCTTCACTTGTTTTTCTCTTTATGGGTTGTGCTGTCCCGCCCTAATTGTGGACTGCTGTGGTACATCCCACTCGTCTCTGGATTGATCTGTGGGACGTTATGGAAGGTAAAATTAGTTCTTACCTGATCCTTTTCTTTTCATTAGTTCCAACAGATCAATCCAGAAGCCCTCCCTGTGTTGTCATTGATTGATTGTGGAGCTGTTTTCTTTTGTTTAGGTTCTTTGAGATGTTCATCGAGCTGTCAAGCTACAGTTTCTCAATTTGGATATTTCCCTCCCGCGGGAGTGGTGGAGGTGGTGCCTACTTGGCCGATGTACAGGCAAGAGAGGGTGTTTATGTTGGATTTATTTCTTCTTCCGCTGCTTTGGTATCGACAATACTGAGGCTAAGATGGAGGCACAGGTCCATATATGGCAAACCTTTGAGGTTCTCTCTATCTCCACCTGCTGGTAGAGGGACATAACCCACTCGTCTCTGGATTGATCTGTTGGGACAAATGGAAAGAAATTTATCGGGTAAGAACTAATTTTACCTCAGCAGAGTCAGTATGTAAAAAAAATGCTGACCGTCACTAGCTGACTATTGACCAATTGGTTTTAGTTTTGCTAATATGGCTATTGAATCCATCAGCTGGTCAGATCATTCCTTAATGAGTTTTAAGCCATCTGGTTTTTCATTCTTAATTAATGGTGGTAGAAAAAAAGAGAGTCACCTTGATTTTGTGGCGGATGTGAAGCAAGTTGTTTTAGATCCAGCTGGTTCCCTTTCACATCTGCTTAATAATTGGAATCTTGATTTGATTTAACATAAATTTATTGCCATTTGGCTCCAGAGAACATCCATCAGCTTAGCAGCCTAATCTTTCCCCTGTACGATAAATAGCTTTGGGAAAGGAAGCATAATAATAGACACCTGGAGAGATTCAGACAAAAAGTCCAGTCAGTGAGTGATAGAGCTAATTTTTTGGCCCACATATATCTTATAAGCAGTGGCGTACCAAGGGCAGGGCGGTGGGGGCGGACGGCCCCAGGTGCAAACCAGTAGGGGGGTGTCCTAACTTTTGCTTTGTCCGTCGGGTCTTCGGCCTGCCTTCCCCAAGTTCCCCTAACTTTTTCCATGGCGCCAGCACGCACTTTCCACCTCCGCCCACAGTCCGCCGAGTGCTGTTCACTGCATCTTCTCCGGTCCTCCCAGTGGCTGCTCTCTCCCGCCCAATGAGGTTTGCTCCTGCCCATCTGCACTACTACTACTACTACTTAACATTTCTAGAGTGCTACTAGGGTTACGCAGCGCTGTACAAATTAACAAAGAAGGACGGTCCCTGCACAAAGGAGCTTACAGTCTAAAGGACGAAATGTCAAGTTGGTGCACTACACACGTCACTGCGCCTTCCTCCCCCTGCGGCACCCTGACCCTGCGCACCATTCACGCTAGTTCGCCTTGCGGCCTTTCTGCAGCTGCTGTGACATCTCCGGGTGGCTGCCTGACTTCGCTCTCCGCCCTGTTTCATGGCCGCCTGCCGTCTTCACTGCAACCACGAGCCTTTGCCTTCTTCTTCCAGCTGCACTACTAGTGCACTCCACCCTTCGGGGCCACCAGTCGGCAGAAGAATCTTGGAGCAAAGCCAGGTAACTAGGCCCCACAGCGTGACGTAAGATTCATTTAAATTGTGCTGCCTTGACTTTTTTTTTTAACATTTTATTTCATTTCCTGCTGCTACTGATTTGTAGTAGTAGTAGTAGCACTGCTGCTAGTTTGGCAAGAGCAGCAAGCGGGGGCGGGGGGTCACAAAATGTGAAAAGGAAGCACTGGCGGGGGGGGGGGGGGGGCAAGAACACTAGTCTGGATGGGAGAGAAAGAGAGCATGCTGGATGGAGGGGAGTGGGGACAGACAGAGGGATGGACGGCACTGAAAATGAGAGAAGGGCAGACCAGACGCTAGGTGGAAAGGTGCAGAGAAAGGAGGCAGATGCTGAATGGGAAGGGGCAAAAGAGAGAGAGGGGGGCGTATGCTGTATGGAAGGCAGGGAGAGAAAGGCAACAGACGCACATGCGGCTAGATGGAAAGGGACAGAGAGAGTTTCAATAAAAGAAAATGTTCACTGTCTATTTCTTTTCTGACCATTTATCTCATTTCATGATTATTGCTAAAAATAATTTTTTCATGGGGGGGGGGGGGGGTTAAAAAAATGGTTGGCCCCGGGTGTCAAGTATGCTAGGTATGCCACTGCTTATAAGATGGCCAAGTAGGAAGCATCTTAGTTTGATCTGGCCTTAAATCAGACCAAGCAGCTTTTTTAATGTGGTACAAAGATTAACCAGTCTGTGTTGGTCTTCCATCAGCTCCATATTATATTGTGGTGATTGCTTACTATTTGAGTGACAAAATGAGGGAACCGGGCCAGAGTTTACCTCTGCAGCATTCCTGCTTCAGGTTGATGGTAGGCCTAGTAGGCAGCTTTCTATAGGCTAGTCACTGTCTGAACCATTAATGAAATTGGGATCATTGATAAGCTAAGCCTGTGCTCCAGACTCCTTGTCCCTTCTAATTTTATTAATGAATCTGATGCTGATTTAGAGGCATCTCTGGCAATGATTAATAGTTCACTGTTCAACGTGATGTTTCTAGACCTTCTTAAGAGGATTTAATAAAGGCACTTTTCAAAATAACCTCTCTTTAGATCCTACTCAGATTGAAAATTATAGACTGGTAGCAAATTTAGCATTCCTTGCCAAGATTATTGAGTGCTCCCTTCTAGGAGAGCTTCATTTATTACGAATATGGACACTGGATTGTATCCATTTCAGTGCCAGTATCATTGTGGTTTTACTTTCTTTTATTGATGGCCTTTGAATGAATCTGGACCATGGTCGTGTGACATCATTCATCATGGACTGTGGTCATGTGGCACGATTCATCACTAGATCCTCTTCTCTAGGTCACTGTGAGGGGGTCTACAGAACATTGCCCCTCTCCCTTAAGAAAAGACCCTCCGATAGCCGAGGCCATCTTAACTGTCCGTCCAATAGCTGGGAATACCTTAAGAGCATGAGACCTGCCCTGGGAGGAGGTAAGCTTGGAGGGGTGGAGCCCTTACCTGGGAATATAAAAGACAGGGCCAGGCTAAGGATAAGGAGGCCCAGGGGAGGAGAAGGAGAAGCCCCAGCATATGCCCTGACTAAATAAATCTCCGTTCTGTGACCTGAGGTAAGCACCTTTTTGATGCTGCTTTTAACTCCTAACCCTTATTCACTTGTTCAGAACCCTTATTTTATCTTCCTCACTTTTAGTATTCCCTTATCTCTTATTTGTCCTGTTTGTCTGCCCTAATTAGATTTTAAGCTCTGTCGAGCAGGGACTGTCTCTTCATGTTCAAGTGTACAGCGCTGCGTACGTCTAGTAGCGCTATAGAAATGATTAGTAGTAGTAATTTATCAGACTGAACCGCATAAGTTTTTGCTTTCAGGTCTCGCGGGATCCAGACCTGAGCTTTGACAAAGACTTGAGAATTCACGGCTGTGTTTGGGGTGTGCCGCCAGAGGCCGTTAAGACAACATTGAACTGCAGAAGTTTCCCTATCCTATATCTCGGCCCTGTGAAAAGAACAGGCCGAGAATTTCTTTAAATAAATACTTAATTTGCATTCATACCTGTTGTCCAGCTGTGTTATTCCACTGGCCTACTCCCCGCTTTCGCTTGGGGTGTCGTGTAGCAGCGATGGGATCCAGAGGTTGTCCTGCCTAAGGAAGCCGGATCCGTGAATTCTGGGGCTCTGGGTCTTTTGACAAGACAACGCGGGAACAGCGGGCAAAAGGGATTAGCCCTGCTGTAGTCCGGGGGGGGGGGGGGGGGGAGTTTAGCTAGTGCTGGACAGGTAGGTCTTTTATTTTATTTTCTGGTGTACTGTGCGGTCCGAGCCGCTGACAGTGGAACCATGGAAAGACTGCTTTAAGCCTTGGTGGAGGGCCAACAGCAGTTTATGCAGGCGCATATCGAGCAGCAGAAGCAGCAATAACAGATGAAGGCTACAGCAGCATCAACAAGTGCAGCAGCAAGTGTTGCAGAAGCTTGTCGAGCTGCACAGCGCTCGCAGGCCCAAACAGGGATAAGTGCCCAGGCACCCAGTCTATCAGTAACCCCTTCGGGTTCTGTGTTAAAGAAAATGGTACCGAAAGATGATCCGGATGAGAAGTGCCCACTTTGCTGGTTGGCCAGAAACTTTGTGGACTGCATATCTGGGAAATTTAGTGACCGGTAACAGCCAGACAGCATTCCAGGATGTTAATCCCACTGGGACAGCTAACTATGCAGAGGTGAAAGCAGCTATCTTGGAGAGAGCGGGCTACACCCCAGAGGCCTGTCGGCAGTGGTTCCGGAAGGGTTCCACGCAAGCCAAAGAAATCCCCAGGAGTTTCTTCTACCGCTTCAAGGAGGTCGCCTGGAGGTGGCTGCAGACAGAGGAAAAGGCAGGCCCGTAGATCACAAGAATCATCCTCCTGGAAGGATTACCACGGTCCGAGAAGCAATGGGTGTGACAACTCCCCAAACTAACCCCAGAAAGTGCATTAGAAGCAGTCAAGGCCTTCTACGAAGTGCAGCCAGAGTCAAAAACTTGCAAGGAGAAGAAGCAACCTGAAAGCCCTGTGAGGAGATAGGAGAGACCTGGACCAGACAATCCGAGGGTTCAGAGACAGCCCTCTAGCCAGGAGTCTCCAAGGAAGGGATTGTAGCAGTGGAAGCCCTCATCCCCACAAGCATACCGTGGCTCTTTTTCCTGAGCACAAGAAGAATATTCCCTCATTTTGCTAAATTATTTTATTTTTACCATTTTTATTGTTGCTAGTTTTATTATATACATTGTGCTGATTTTTTTTTTTTTTATTTTTTTTTTTATTTTTACATTTATTCAAATACATTATGCAATCCACATAAATTCACATTCTGGAAATAAAACAAGACTTCTATATTGGGAATTAATTCCCTTAATAAAGGCAAAATAAATAACAATTTAGTCCACATAATATTGCATTGTGCTGATTTTTTTGTTAGACAATTAAGAACTGGAAATGAACATCCTGAGAGTAGGTCTCCTTATTTCAAGCCCTCAGGCTGTTTCTGGTTTCCTGCTTTCTGCCCTCTGACCCCTTCTTTCCATCACCTTGATCCTGTTTCCTCCTGGTTCTAGCTTATACCTTTCAAGCTGATTAGATAACATTGTTAGCACATGACACCTAAAGTGTGAGCTTTATGTAGGAGATCTTTTCCATTCCTTGTGGATAATGAAGAAACCAAGCCCTCTTATCTTAAGATACTGTTTGCAATTGTTGCTCTGAGCTCAATACAATATTTCTCTTTCATTTGTTGAAGATATCAGAACTCCTTTTCTTGACTTTGTCCTAATCTTAGGTTGCCTTTTTTTGCTGACCTTTTTAAAAGTCATTTATTCAGGACAGTAAATAGCTCTTTACCCAGGTAAAAGGGCTGTCTGTTTTTTAATGTATGGAAGCTGCTTCTACCCTTGAGAGGCTTTTCGCATGTTGCATACAAGTTGAACCATCTCCATTCCAGCTGCCTGTAAGGAAAGTTTTTTTCTGAATTGTCAATTTTTAAGTAATGTGCACAAAAGGGGAGGTAGTTCTAGCTTGGTGAATGTATCAGCACACTTCAGGGTACCTGAGAGCATGTGGCACTGCATTTTGTTAGTACTAATTTGATATGCGATGTGCATAGTGTCCACTCAGATATGAGCAACCTGATGTGGAAGCATTTACTCAACAGAATCATTTGCAAGAGAAGCATGAACATTCTCAGCATAACGTGATCCTTGATATGGATTTGCCTACACAAGCTGAAAATAACCATCTGAATCATTCTGTCCCTTCTGAATTGTGAAAATATCAAAAATCAAATTTATTGGGGCAAAAGTAGAAATATGACTCAAGAATAAAACCAAAAGGAACAGAACACTGAAAAAGAGTGCCACTGATTAAATGTGTGATTTGGGTAGTGAGCCAATTTCATAACAGAAAAGATCATTTAGTACTTCCTGGGAGTTCACAAACCATCAGGAACTTTGTCTCTTATTCTTTCTTTCTTTCTTTCTTTCTTTCTTTCTTTCTTTCTCTCTCTCTCTCCACTGCCAGCCCAAAGGTTTTGGACATCTTAGGTGAACCATCAGCTATGCACTCCCTTGCCCCACCGATGGTCCACCATCTGCCCTTCCCTTTCCTACCCCATACCCAAAGACGCAAAGAAAAGTGCTAGTGAACTAACCAATTACAGGCCAGTAGCATCCATTCCCTTAATAACCAAACTTACGGAAGGGATGGTGACCAAACAACTCACAAACTATTTAAACAAATTCTCAATACTACACGACTCCCAGTCAGGATTTCGGACCAACCACAGCACTGAAACAGTACTAGTTACTCTCATGACAAAATTCAAACAAATGATTGCAACTGGCAAGAACATACTACTTCTACAATTTGACATGTCTAGCGCCTTCGACATTGTTGATCATGGAATACTAATGCATATCTTCGAGTACTTCGGAATTGGAGGCAATGTTCTCAGTTGGTTCAAGGGGTTCTTAACCACACGATCATATCAAGTGACATCTAATTTGACTACATCAGCCACATGGATACCTGAATGCGGAGTTCCACAGGGATCCCCCCTTTCACCGACCTTATTCAACTTAATGATGATACCCTTGGCCAAACTACTATCAAACCAAAACCTCAACCCATACATACAAGCAGACGACGTAACGATCTACATCCCGTTTAAACAAGATTTAAAGGAAATTTCCAATGATATCAACCAAAGTCTACATATCATGAATACATGAGCGGATGCATTTCAGCTGAAACTCAATGCAGAAAAAAACCCAATGCCTAATACTCACCTCTCAACATAGTAACACGAACAAATTCACCACCATTAACACACCAAAACTGAGTCTTCCAATTTCGGACACCTTAAAAATTCTTGGAGTTACCATTGATCGACACCTAACACTTGAGAGTCTTGCGAAAAACACAACCAAGAAGATGTTCCACTCAATGTGGAAATTAAAAAGAGTAAGACCTTGCTTCCCAAGGACCGTCTTCCACAACCTGGTACAATCAATGGTATTCAGTCATTTAGACTACTGCAACACACTCTATGCTGGCTGCAAAGAGCATATAATCAAGAAACTCCAGACAGCCCAGAACACGGCAGCTAGACTCATATTCCATAGAACAAAATATGAAAGTGCTAAACCCCTACGAGAAAAGCTACACTGGCTCCCTCTTAAAGAATGCATCACGTTCAAAATACGTACCCTAGTTCACAAAATCATTCACGGAGATGCCCCAGCCTACATGTCAGACCTGAAAGACTTACCACCCAGGAATGCTAAAAAATCATCCCGTACATTCCTTAATCTTCATTTCCCCAACTGCAAAGGTCTAAAATATAAACTAACGCATGCGTCAACCTTCTCCTACTTGAGCACACAATTCTGGAACGCGCTGCCGCGCAACTTAAAAACGATCCATGAATTAACTAACTTTCGCAAACTATTGAAGACCCATCTCTTTAACAAGGCATACCACAAAGACCAACAAATGTGAACTCCTCTACATATATCCAGAATTGTCTTATAATATTTGATTGTTATACTAATATCTTGCTTTATCATTATCATGCTACCCAAGATCTTTCTGTAATACTAAATGTTTATTTCTTATACATCTCCACCATTCATGATGTATTGTAAGCCACATTGAGCCTGCAAAGAGGTGGGAAAATGTGGGATACAAATGCAATAAATAAATAAATAAATACCCCTCAAGTCTCCAACATCTCCTGTTCTCTAGTCATCCCCACCCCTCTAGTCAGCATCCCCCCTTCCCAACCCCTCTCCAGGTGTTTGGCATCTCTTTTCTTCCTCTCCCTCCCCCAGGTGGCCAGTATCGCTCCCTCTTCCCTCCCTCACAAAATGTCCTGCGTCTCCCCCTCCCTTCCCTTCCCCCTGCCGCCACTATTGCCTCCCCCACCTCCCTATCACAGCAGGAGCCCAAAGAAAATACATGCTTTGAGGTTGACAGCCCTGTGCCAGCAAATAAAATCTGCTGTTATCTTTGCCAGCTGTGCTGGTGCTGCACTGTCATCCCCTGAAGCCTTCTGCCCTAAGCGAATAACTGGTCTGTCTAGTGTTAAGGTCAGCCCTATCTTCTTTCCCTTTAATCTTCCTCTGCCTTCCTCCTTTTCTGTCTTCTCTCCCCCAGCTGTGGGATAGGAGGTCATGAATAGAGATATTTATTCATTCAAAATTCTTATATACCACCTACACCTCTCCACAAGGAATGATCTACACAGTGCACAACCACATCATCAAAGCCATCATACACTATAAAAGAACAGAAAAAGGTATAGGTATAAGTGTCAATCCCATTACCCCTCCACACCTCTCCAGAAGCACAGACCTTTTAGATAGCTCCAGATTTCACTTGGGCTGTTCCTTGGCTCACTATTTTTCTTTAGATGTTCTGGTCAATATCAACCCTGTGGCAGTCAAAGGGCTTTTTATTTATTTATTTATTGCATTTGTATCCCACATTTTCCCACCTATTTGCGGGCTCAGTGTGGCTTACAATACATTGTGAATGATGGAAATACAGTTTGTTACAATGCGATTATAGGTTACATTGTGAAGAGTTATGGAAGACAAAGTTACATTGTGAAGAGTTATGGAAGACAAAGTCAAGTCAAAACATCTTTGGGGCATGGAAATTATTGAATGTGACATTGGGGAAATGATAGGATGATCGAATAATATCAAGAGGGCGTTAGGGTATGACAACTTTATTTGTGGGTAGATTTTAGGTGTGGAGAGAATCCAGGGGAAGAGAATTCAGAAGAGAGTGTATTGATGCATTTCTATTAGTGTGTATGGAGTTCATGTGTTTTGGTCCTTGCAGTAAGTTTTTTCAAAGAGATAAGTCTTCAATCATTTGTGGAAGTCGGTTAATTTGTAGATCGTTTTCAGGTTGCGTGGTAGTGTATTCCAGAATTGCGTGCTCATATAGGAGAAGGTTGATGCATGTAGTACTTTGTACTTTATGCCTTTGCACTTAGGGAAGTGGAGATTGAGGAAAGTTCGGGATGATCTTTTGGCATTTCTGGGTGGCAGGTCTATTAAGTCTGACATGTATGCAGGGGCTTCACCGTGAATGATTTTGTGAACTAACGTGCATACTTTTAAAAGGCTGGCTGCTGCGGGCTGTTCAGTGACTGCCGTATCCAATTACCAGTTCTTGTCTGGATACTTCCAGTATTCAGAGCTGGCACCAGATAGCTATGCAGGCCAGTTACGACTGTGGTGCCTGGATAACTTCTGCCTTTGCCCCGTTCCCAGGACCAGCCCAGCACTAACTGGACAGTGTTGTGACTCTCAGACATGATATTCAGCAGCACTGTCCAGGTATCATGAAGGAACCTGGTCAGTGGGAGTTAACTGGACACAAGCTGCTCCTACTCGTTAACTCCTGCTGCAGAAGGACTCCATTATTTCTTATGTCAACTGAGAATTGTGTTAACCTTAAAAACTGGATTCCCATAATTCTCTTCAGTGTGGTAAAATTATTTATTTGTTGCATTTGTACCCCACATTTTCCCACCTCTTTGCAGGCTCAATGTGGCTTACATAGTACCGTGAGGTGTTAGCCACCTCCGGTGATGAAACAAATACAGAGTGATGTTGTTACAGAACATTAGAGAATCGAGAGAAGAAGAGGGATATATTGTTCATTGCAGGTTATGGAGTGCCTCAGGGATCGGTGCTGGGGCCAATTCTGTTCAATATATTTGTGAGTGACATTGCCGAAGGGTTAGAAGCAGGGCCGTGCCGATGCGGTAAGCGAGGTAAGCGCCGCAGGGGGGCGCCCACCTCTGGAGGGCGCCGCCGCGGTGCTTACCCTCGCCCCGCCGAGGCCTTTAAATCTTTTGGTCGCCCCGGGTGTCACCAGAAAGGGGGGTGCCGCCGCTCCCGCTGCTCTTCATCCTGGCACCCCCCCCCCCCCCCCGCACCAGCCCTTTAAATTTATTTGCCGACGCGATAGTGAGCGCAGCACCTCGTGTGGAAGTAAAGGAAGCGGATCCAATCATCTCATTGGGCCTTCCCTCACTGTCCCGCCCTCCTCTGACGCAACTTCCTATTTCCTCTAGGGCGGGACAGTGAAGGAAGGCCCAATGAGATGATCGGATTCGCTTCTTTTACTTCCACACGAGGTGCTGCGCTCGCTATCGCGTCGGCAAACAATTTCTTTTTAAAGACGGGTGGCAGGGAGAAGACGAGGCAGGGTGAGGGTGGGGGACAGATGGGGTGACCGTGAAGGTGGGGGAGGACTCGGATAGCAGAAGGGACTGGGTGGGAGACAGATGGGGTGAGGGGGACTCGGATGGGCAGAAGGGACTGGGTGGGAGACAGATGGGGTGAGGGTGGGGGGCACTTGGATAGCAGAAGGGACTGGGTGGGAGACAGATGGGGTGAGGGGGACTCGGATGGGCAGAAGGGACTGGGTGGGAGACAGATGGGGTGAGGGTGGGGGGCACTTGGATAGCAGAAGGGACTGGGTGGGAGGCAGATGGGGTGAGGGGGACTCGGATGGGCAGAAGGGACTGGGTGGGAGACAGATGGGGTGAGGGGGACTCGGATGGGCAGAAGGGACTGGGTGGGAGACAGATGGGGTGAGGGTGGGGGGCACTTGGATAGCAGAAGGGACTGGGTGGGAGGCAGATGGGGTGAGGGGTACTCAGAAGGGACTGGGTGGGAGACAGATGGGGTGAGGGGGACTCGGATGGGCAGAAGGGACTGGGTGGGAGACAGATGGGGTGAGGGTGGGGGGCACTTGGATAGCAGAAGGGACTGGGTGGGAGACAGATGGGGTGAGGGGGACTCGGATGGGCAGAAGGGACTGGGTGGGAGACAGATGGGGTGAGGGTGGGGGGCACTTGGATAGCAGAAGGGACTGGGTGGGAGGCAGATGGGGTGAGGGGGACTCGGATGGGCAGAAGGGACTGGGTGGGAGACAGATGGGGTGAGGGGGACTCGGATGGGCAGAAGGGACTGGGTGGGAGACAGATGGGGTGAGGGTGGGGGGCACTTGGATAGCAGAAGGGACTGGGTGGGAGGCAGATGGGGTGAGGGGGACTCGGATGGGCAGAAGGGACTGGGTGGGAGACAGATGGGGTGAGGGGGACTCGGATGGGCAGAAGAGACTGGGTGGGAGACAGATGGGGTGAGGGTGGGGGGCACTTGGATAGCAGAAGGGACTGGGTGGGAGGCAGATGGGGTGAGGGGGACTCGGATGGGCAGAAGGGACTGGGTGGGAGACAGATGGGGTGAGGGTGGGGGGCACTTGGATAGCAGAAGGGACTGGGTGGGAGCCAGATGGGGTGAGGGGGACTCGGATGGCAGAAGGGACTGGGTGGGAGACAGATGGGGTGAGGGTGGGGGGCACTTGGATAGCAGAAGGGACTGGGAGGGAGACAGATGGGGTGAGGGGGACTCAGATGGGCAGAAGGGACTGGGTGGGAGACAGATGGGAGAAGGGGCATGGAGCTGGAACTGGGGTCTGAAAAGTGAGCAGGAGGGAGAATGGGGTCATGCCTGGGGCAGGGGTGGATGGGAGAATCAATGGATCTGGAACTAGGGGCAGCCGCAGGTGGGAACTGGGAGCCGAAAAGAGGGGGCAGTGAGAGAGGGGGGATAGATCCTGGATGGAATGGGGAGTGAGAGGGAGGGCAGACCCTGAATGGATGGGAGGGGGAAAGAGAGAGGGCAAATGGTGAATCGAAGGAGCGAGGGCAGACAGTGGATAGAAGGGAGTGAAAGAGCAGACAGTGGATGGAAGGGGGCAGAGATAGAGGGCAAATGCTAGAGGGAAAGGAGAGAGAGAGGGCAGATGGTGGATGGAAGGGGGAGAGAGAGATGGCAGACTGGGGCAGATGGTGGATGGAAGGAGCAGAAATAGAGGGCAGATGTGGATGGAAGGAACATTAGAGAGGGCAGACACTGGAGAGCAGAGAGAGAGCGAAGACAGATGCTGGATGGAAGGAAGACGGTGAAAAGAAGATAAGGAAAGCAGAAACCAAAGACAACAAACTGTAAATATATATTTTTATTATTTTGCTTTAGGATATAGTATTTTAGCTGTGTTAATAAATGTTTATAAATAGAACATGTAAATAAGGTAATCTTTTTATTAGACTAATTTTAATACATTTTGACTTAACTTTCAGAGAACAAAACCCCCTTCCTCAGGTCAGGATAGGATACTGTAACAGCACTATACTGTATTGACCTGAGGAAGGAGATTTTGGCCTCTGGAAGCTAAATGTATTAGTCCAATAAAATGGTATTATTTTATTTTCTGTATATGTTTTATTTCTATTTGTTAATTTGTAAAGTGGTAATTGGTATTTGTTAGTTTTTTCAAATTTACATCTGCTGTCTTTATATTTTGCACAGTACTAGGGGACATTTTCTGTTTCTGTGGTGTTGCATTGTATGCAGAGTCTGGCATCGGGGGTTCAGTTTAATTTTTGTCTAAATAGAAAGTTTATGATTACTTATCCTATAGTGGATTAGGGTGTATCTGTGTTTGAAAAAGACATGGCTTTCAGTTGGCATTGACTGTGCAGGATCTACGATCTGTACTATTCTGTCTGGTTTCGTTTTACAATAGGTGAATTGATGTTCTAGTGCTCACTGTAGTGTTTAAGATGCTTTCCTTTTCCTTGTGTGACTCGTAGAAACGACTGCTTATGGTATGGTAAAATTGCTCTATAGGTCGTGAGTGTTTTGTATTCTCGGTATGCCTAGTACTGGATTTGGGGGGGGGGGGGGTGTTAAACAATGACCGGCCCCGGGTGTCAACTACCCTAGCTACGCCACTGCTGCCGACGTCTCCCTTCCCTTGCACTCGTTGGTTCCCTCAGTGTCCCGCCTTCTTCTGACGTCAGAAGAAGGCGGACACTGAGGGAACCAAGAGCGCAAAGGGAAGGGAGACGTCGGCAGCGCTCCGCTTTCACTGACGCTGCTGCGACCGGAAGTAAAAGATTTAAAGGCCCCAGGGTGCGGAGGGAAGGGCAGAGAGGCATGGATGGGAGGGCAGGGCCCAGGGAGAGGACAAATTGCTGGAAGGGAAGGGGAGGGGAGAGAGGATTGCTGGCTATGGATGGAGGAGGGAAGGGCAGAGAGGGACAAGGATGGACATGGGGGCCCAGGGAGAGGACAAATTGCTGGAAATGGAGGGGAGGGGATAGAGGAGGCAAGGATTGCTGGCTATGGATGGAGGAGGGAAGGGCAGAGAGGGACAAGGATGGACATGGGGGCCCAGGGAGAGGACAAATTGCTGGAAATGGAGGGGAGGGGAGAGAGGAGGCTTGCTGGCTATGGATGGAGGAGGGAAGGGCAGAGAGGGACAAGAATGGACATGGATGGGAGGGCAGGACCCAGGGAGAGAGGAGAAATTGCTGGAAATGGATATAGAGCAAGAAATGAAGAAGAAAGGAGAAAAGTAAAGAAATAAATGGAAAGGAAGCCCTGGAAATGGAGTTAAGAGGACAGATAGCAGCAGACTCAGATACTGGGCCAGCATGATCGGAAAAAGAAAGTCACCAGACAACAAAGGTAGAAAAAAATTATTTTATTTTCATTTTAGCATTTGGAATATGTCCACTTTGAGAATTTACATCTGCTATCTTATTTTGCAATGTATAGCAATTTGTTTCTAAGAATATTGCTGACAATTCCTTTCAGTGTGGCAAGTGGTGAGCGATCATTTTCATGGGGGGGGGCGTGATCATTTTCACGGGGGGGGGGGGGCGCCAACTGATAGTCTGCAGGGGGGCGCCAGAGACCCTAGGCACGGCCCTGGTTAGAAGGTAAAGTTTGCCTATTTGCGGATGATACTAAGATTTGTAACACAGTGGACACCCCGGAGGGAGTGGAAAACATGAAAAAGGATCTGAAAAAACTAGAAGAATGGTCTAAGGTTTGGCAATTAAAATTCAATGCGAAGAAATGCAAAGTGATGGAGTAGAAATCCACGGGAGGCATATGTGTTAGGCGGGGAGAGTCTGCTAGGTACAGACGGGGAGAGGGATCTTGGGGTGATAGTATCTGAGGATCTGAAGGCGACGAAACAGTGTGACAAGGCGGTGGCCATAGCTAGAAGGTTGCTAGGCTGTATAGGGAGAGGCGTGACCAGCAGAAGAAAAGAGGTGTTGATGCCTCTGTACAAGTCGTTGGTGAGGCTCCACCTGGAGTATTGTGTTCAGTTTTGGAGGCCGTATCTTGCTAAGGATGTAAAAAGAATTGAAGCGGTGCAAAGAAAAGCTACGAGGATGGTATGGGATTTACGTTACAAGACGTATGAGGAGAGACTTGCTGACCTGGACGTGTATACCCTGGAGGAAAGGAGAAACAGGGGTGATATGATACAGACGTTCAAATATTTGAAAGGTATTAATCCGCAAACGAACCTTTTCCGGAGATGGGAAGGCAGTAGAACGAGAGGGCATGAAATGAGATTGAAGGGGGGCAGACTTAAGAAAAATGTCAGGAAGTATTTTTTCACGGAGATGGTGGATGCTTGGAATGCCCTCCTGCGGGAGGTGGTGGAGAGGAAAACGGTAATGGAATTCAAACATGCGTGGGATAAACATAAAGGAATCCTGTTCAGAAGGAAGGGATCCTCAGGAGGTTAGCCTTGAATGGGTGGCAGAGATGGTTGGGAGGCGGGGCTAGTGCTGGGCAGACTTATACGGTCTGTGCCAGGGCTGGTGGTTGGGAGGCGGAAATAGTGCTGGGTAGACTTATACGGTCTGTGCCAGAGCCGGTGGTGGGAGGCGGGGCTGGTGGTTGGGAGGCGGGGATAGTACTGGGCAGACTTATACGGTCTGTGCCAGGGCTGGTGGTTGGGAGGCGGGGATAGTGCTGGGTAGACTTATACGGTCTGTGCCAGAGCCGGTGGTGGGAGGCGGGGCTGGTGGTTGGGAGGTGGGGATAGTGCTGGGCAGACTTATACGGTCTGTGCCCTGAAAAAGACAGGTACAAATCAAGGTAAGGTATATACAAAAAACTAGCACGTAATGAGTTTATCTTGTTGGGCAGACTGGATGGACCGTGCAGGTCTTTTTCTGCCGTCATCTACTATGTTACTATGTTACTATGTTGTGTTGCTGAGTTCAGTTACTTAAGTTGGATCAGTAGTGTATGCCTTTTCGAACAGATCGGTCTTTAGTGATTTCCAGAAATTGAGGTGATCCTGCGTTATCTTTATGGCTTTCGGTAATGCGTTCCATAGTTGCGTGCTTATATAGAAGAAGCTGGATCCAAAGGTTATAGAGACAGAAAAAGGCTGTTTTTATTAAGGATGTAACTCATCTGAGAAGCTTTGGAAAGTGTTGCCAGAAACAATAATTTACGTTTTCTAAACTTTCCCTGTGTGAACTTGGTCTCTCCTCAACAGATGTTAAAGAGATAATATAATGGATGTTTTGCAAGTTCCTGAAGAAAAAGTTCCACCTGTTACTCGAGCTTATTATTTAGCCTTGCCAAGGAGCTGGGAAAGGAAAGGATTTGGAAGGCTCTTTGGAGATCTCAGACACTGAATCTGAGACAAGTTCCACTCACAGTAACCTTTGCATTGGCTCCAGATAAGCAGTGGTTGTTAAATTTGTTTTTTAGAAACAGAGAGGAACTTTTTCGTGGTTTAAAAATGTGGTTTTTTTTCCCCTAATGTCTCTTGAAACATCCAGAGACACAGGCAGCAGTTTATTTTGATGAGGCCTGGGGTGTTTCAGTTAGGGCCACTTTCTTTTTCAGATATCTGTGTAAATGTGTAATCAGATTTCAGTTTTCTTTAAATCAAACTCACTTAGCTGCTATTTTGGCAGCCATGCACATTGCTATCCACCTCAGATATAGGAAGAAGGATGTCAAATTTTGACTTGTCTAGTTATATTGATGTGTCTGTGTTTTGTCCAGGTCACATTTCCTTAATGCTATAATTATCTTTATTTCCTCCATGTGTTAACTCTCGGATCCTTATATTGTGGACTTTTCCCTGTCACTTATATACCTTTATTTGGAATTCATATTGTATTTCTTTTCTGTACAAGTTCATGTAGCTTGGTTTGTAAAACTTAAAATCTTATAAATACAATTTTTTTTTTTTTAATGGCTTCCCAATCTTGGTCAGGAAATAAAAGCAGAAGAGAAGCAGGAGCTGTGGCCAGCAGACTCTGAAAGCCAAAGGAAACCAGGAGTGTTTGTAAGCGTGTCTGGAAAAGACTAGCAAGCCCTCCTTTAAATGTGAAGACACAGTGTGATGCATTGTGTCTGGCAGGACACCTGTCCTCATTACCTTGTTCATCCTGGCACTGTAGCAGTGTGATTCATCAGCCCCCAGCAGGAGGGGGTGAATCCATGACAGCTAGGGAAGACTCAGCAAAATCATTATGTACTGAACATGAAGCAGAGCGTTTTCTTTTGTTTCTTTTTATTTTTCTGAATATTAAAACATTTGGATTTGGGTCATCCTGGTAGTTCAGTGGCAGCTCTTGAGTTTGATTTTCAACTCATGCCTTCAGCTCCCCTGGCCAGCTGAGGCTAGAGAGATGGTGCAGTGGCAGTGTTCACAACCCCAGGTGTTGGGGGTGGGGTGGGGTGGGGAGGAGAGAGAATGTGTCCCACTGATCACACAAACATGAATGAAGAGACTGCGTTCATCTGAGACCTTCCCATTTCAAATGATGATAAGCTCAGTGGAAGAAAACTGGATGTGTTGAGGGCAGTTCTGTAACTGGGCACCCTGAGGGCGCATGGTAGGAGCCTGTCTGCAGTGGATTCTAGGTTCCCATATAGAAGACTAATATAACCCATATCAATGGGCTTAACATTTAGGCATGCACACTTAAGTCAGTCTTAGATCTGGTGTAAGTGCAAGCAATATCTCTCTTATCTGCACCCTTCTCCTCCACCGCTAACTCCAGACTCCGTTCCTTCTATCTTGCTGCACCGTATGCCTGGAATAAGCAGACTATCTTTCTCCCGTGCCGATTCAAAATGGCTGCTGAGAGTTTAAGCAGTGACCATGCAAGACTTCTGCGGAAGGCTCGTGAGGCCGCCGCTTGAACTCTCGGCAACCATTTTGAATCGGTGCCGGGAGAAAGACAGTCTGTAGATGTGTCAGGCAGGAAAGAGGGGGCTCTTTCCTGCCCCGAAGAGGTCACTAGACCACCAGGGCACCACACTAAGGTAAAGGAGGGGAGGGTAGGGTCGCTTTACTCATACTACCCCTCTCCTTAAGTCGCTTCACTGGCTCCCTATCCGTTTTCGCATCCTGTTCAAACTTCTTCTACTAACCTATAAATGTACTCACTCTGCTGCTCCCCAGTATCTCTCCACACTCGTCCTTCCCTACACCCCTTCCCGTGCACTCCGCTCCATGGATAAATCCTTCTTATCTGTTCCCTTCTCCACTACTGCCAACTCCAGACTTCGCGCCTTCTGTCTCGCTGCACCCTACGCCTGGAATAAACTTCCTGAGCCCCTACGTCTTGCCCCATCCTTGGCCACCTTTAAATCTAGACTGAAAGCCCACCTCTTTAACATTGCTTTTGACTCGTAACCACTTGTAACCACTCGCCTCCACCTACCCTCCTCTCTTCCTTCCCGTTCACATTAATTGATTTGATTTGCTTACTTTATTTTTTGTCTATTACATTGTAAGCTCTTTGAGCAGGGACTGTCTTTTCATGTATGGTGTACAGTGCTGCGTATGCCTTGTAGTGCTATAGAAGTGATAAATAGTAGTAGTAGTAGTCTCTTGTAACCAGAGCTAATATTGTGATGTCATAATGCCTCAGGCCACCAATAAGAGCCAACCTCATCAGTGATGTCACAATGGCTTGATTGTCCTATACTTGGCTCACTTTTATTACATAGCTCTTTGAGCAGGGACTGTCTTTCTTCTATGATTGTGCAGCGCTGCGTACGCCTTGTAGCGCTATAGAAATGCTAAATAGTAGTAGTAGTAGCAACATTCCATCTAGAATCTCCAATAGTAGTAGACTTTGCACCTTCTGTCTCGCTGCACCCTACGCCTGGAATAAACTTCCTGAGCCCCTACGTCTTGCCCCATCCTTGGCCACCTTTAAATCTAGACTGAAAGCCCACCTCTTTAACATTGCTTTTGACTCGTAACCACTTGTAACCACTCGCCTCCACCTACCCTCCTCTCCTCCTTCCTGTACACATTAATTGATTTGTTTGCTTTATTTTTTGTCTACTAGATTGTAAGCTCTTTGAGCAGGGACTGTCTTCTATGTTTGTGCAGCGCTGCGTACGTCTTGTAGCGCTATAGAAATGCTAAATAGTAGTAGTATTAGTAGTAGTAGGACGCCTGTCTGCCCGCTAGCCTGCCCATTCATCTGTTTCTGCATAGGCGGAGTACATCAAAAAGAAGGCTGTGGAGCCTGCGGGAGCAGTGTGTATCAGTCACATTGCTCACTGCTGGCGAAGATGTACTCTTTAAAAGATATGCGGGAGGGAGAGGTGTTGGGAATTTCACCTGGCAGGGCTTAGGGATCCTCGCCAGACACATCATAGCTGTGCTGCTACTGCATTGGCCTGAGTGGAATTATGCAGATACTAGCTGGATCTATATAAATCCTTTTGTCTAAGCAGTGTCACCCTTGGAATGCTCCAAATCTCATCCCCTTTTTGGATGGTTAATTTTAGCCACATATCGATTTATACATCTGAATTAATCTGTTCAGCCCCCAGGATTTCTAAATAAAAAGCACTTGTATGACCAGTGCTGCTGCTGACCTCATAAATGTGTTATTAATAACATCAACATTTGTAAAGTTATCAATCCACACTGCATTTCTTGAACTTTTTTGCAGTGTACCCCAGAAAATCACAGAGAACACATTCATTTGACACTTTGACTTATTTCTGTTACATATTTGTATTACAAATACCTGTACATACATATGGGGGCAGTTTGGAAACAGTACAACAAGCTTTGGTACAAAAAATCCACAGGAATTTTCATCCAGAGGCTTTGTAGCAGTGCTTAAAAGGACAACTACAAGCACACTTACCCTCTGATCATGCACACTTTTATATGATTTTAGAGTGGGTCATTTTCAGAAGCATTTTTACTCAAGCAAATCGCTATGTACCACAAAAATGAACTCCCAATATGCAATTCTGTTGTTACAAGATTGTTCTTTGAGAGGTGGCTATGGGGTCATCATGATGGTTCATGGGGGGGAAGTGCAAAGGGTACAGTCACCCAGGGTCGTGGCCTAGGGCACCTAATAGTCTTGCACCAGCACTGTTTCTACTGTAGTCAGGAAGTGATGCATAGCAAGTTACAACACTTTATTACTATGGCACAGTGTATGTAATCTTAGTATTGTCACTTGTCCTTTGAGGAACATTCAACCCTGCAGCACAACATCTGCTGTTCATTTTAAGCAACACAAATGTAATATATTGCCAAATAGTCTGTACAAATTAGTTGACTGGATCTGGGAAGCTTCTCCTTCTTACAGTAGATAGAAATCACAGTAAGCAGTGATCACAGAGATCAGAACCTTGAACTTGAAGGAGGTTTTGGCCTCCAAACGCTTGTAAAAATGTATGAAGTTAGTCCAATAAAAAGGTATCATCTTATTTTCCCTTTTTTTTTCTTAATTTCTTATGCTGAAAAACTTAGGGCTCCTTTTACAAACCTGCGCTAGTGACTCCAGTGCGGCAAATGTGATGAAGCCCATAAGAATTCAGTAGGCTTCGTTGCATTTGCCATGCTGGAATTGCTAACGCGGCTTTGTAAAAGGAGCCCTTAGTATCCAAGGGAGAAAAAGCTTCACTGAAGAACATAAATTACATCAGAAAATAATACTCTCCGAGGACAAGCAGGTTTATAATTCTCACAAGTGGGTGATGCCGACCCGTGTCACCCGGTCTGGAATTTACCAGACTTAAACAAGAGTTTTGTGGAGCATGTGCGAGTGCCTTCCCGCCCACCGCGAGAACACGGTCTCCTCAGTTATTTTTCTACTTTGGTGAGGAGAGGACATGTTTTTTTGTACCATCTTCTCACATCGCTCGGTCCTAGAGAGCTTTTTTTGTGCCTTTCGGCTATTTTTTATGTTTCAATCATTTTTATTCAAAACTTAAGAAGAAAAGTTAACATCATCATGTATGAACGTCTGATATTTTCCCCCCATGTGGCTAAACTAACACACAGTACTTCTACCCCAACAAATAGGACTTAACCTTCCCTCCCATTCCCTTCCCCTCCCACCCCCCACCCCCTTTGTTTCCCTTGCTATGGCATCAAATGAACATAATAATGCAGGGTACAGGGCAATATCTAGAAGTTTTTTTTTTTTAATTTCTTTTTATTCATTATAAACAAATTACAAATAAATGCTTCCTTCTTGCAAAAAGCAAAACCACAGCTGTAATACACTGATCGCCTTTCTCAATTGTTACAACTGTTAAATGAATTCCCCTCCCCCTATCTCTCCCCTCCCACCCCCCTAGGCCATAACATTATTAAACATCATTAAATCCCTTTCCATTGTTTATATGGATTCCAAATTTTTTGAAATTTTTGTAGATGTCCTTTTCGGATAGCTGTCAGTTTCGACATTTGGTAGACGTGGTGTAATCTATCTTCTACCACCTGTAGTTTGGGAACTTCCTTCTGCCTCCACACTTTAGCTAGAGCCAGCTTGGCTGCCCCCAGGAGCTGGATAGCCAGTTTATGACAGTGTGTCGGGCTCTTTTCAGGTTGTATATTCAGTAGACAATACATAGCATTCCCCGGGTAAACTAGCTTTAACATATCCTGTATCCATCCTAAAATTTCAAGCCAAAACCCCTGTACCTTGGGACACTCCCACCAGATGTGCCAGAATGTACCCGTCCCCCCACATTCTCTCCAACAATCTGTCGAGAGGCTTGGATAGAATCTATGGAGCCGCACCGGAGTATAATACCATCTATACAAAATTTTAAATCCATTTTCTACCAATGGCTGGGCGATGGATGGTTTCAGCAGGTATCTATAACACCCCGCCCACCACTCCTCTGTCCCCTGGAGCTGGAGATCCTCCTCCCAATGTTTTGTGTAGATGCCTTGAGGCGAGGAAAGGAGAAGCAGTGCTCTATATAATCGAGTTATACTACCTTTGCTCCCCCCCCCCCCCCATAGCCTTTTCCAACCCTGTTTCTGCCAACTCCAGCTCTTCTCTCGCCCGCCTCATAACATAATTTCTTAGACAGATATAATACACCATGTCCCTCTCTTCCAAGCCAAACTCCTCTTTCAGATCCTCAAAGGGTTTTAGTTCTCCATTACACCACATCTGTCCAGGGTACTAAACCCTTTCTTGGCCCATGTCTTATACAGTGGTGGAAATAAGTATTTGATCCCTTGCTGATTTTGTAAGTTTGCCCACTGACAAAGACATGAGCAGCCCATAATTGAAGGGTAGGTTATTGGTAACAGTGAGAGATAGCACATCACAAATTAAATCCGGAAAATCACATTGTGGAAAGTATATGAATTTATTTGCATTCTGCAGAGGGAAATAAGTATTTGATCCCCCACCAACCAGTAAGAGATCTGGCCCCTACAGACCAGGTAGATGCTCCAAATCAACTCGTTACCTGCATGACAGACAGCTGTCGGCAATGGTCACCTGTATGAAAGACACCTGTCCACAGACTCAGTGAATCAGTCAGACTCTAACCTCTACAAAATGGCCAAGAGCAAGGAGCTGTCTAAGGATGTCAGGGACAAGATCATACACCTGCACAAGGCTGGAATGGGCTACAAAACCATCAGTAAGACGCTGGGCGAGAAGGAGACAACTGTTGGTGCCATAGTAAGAAAATGGAAGAAGTACAAAATGACTGTCAATCGACAAAGATCTGGGGCTCCACGCAAAATCTCACCTCGTGGGGTATCCTTGATCATGAGGAAGGTTAGAAATCAGCCTACAACTACAAGGGGGGAACTTGTCAATGATCTCAAGGCAGCTGGGACCACTGTCACCACGAAAACCATTGGTAACACATTACGACATAACGGATTGCAATCCTGCAGTGCCCGCAAGGTCCCCCTGCTCCGGAAGGCACATGTGACGGCCCGTCTGAAGTTTGCCAGTGAACACCTGGATGATGCCGAGAGTGATTGGGAGAAGGTGCTGTGGTCAGATGAGACAAAAATTGAGCTCTTTGGCATGAACTCAACTCGCCGTGTTTGGAGGAAGAGAAATGCTGCCTATGACCCAAAGAACACCATCCCCACTGTCAACATGGAGGTGGAAATGTTATGTTTTGGGGGTGTTTCTCTGCTAAGGGCACAGGACTACTTCACCGCATCAATGGGAGAATGGATGGGGCCATGTACCGTACAATTCTGAGTGACAACCTCCTTCCCTCCGCCAGGGCCTTAAAAATGGGTCGTGGCTGGGTCTTCCAGCACGACAATGACCCAAAACATACAGCCAAGGCAACAAAGGAGTGGCTCAGGAAGAAGCACATTAGGGTCATGGAGTGGCCTAGCCAGTCACCAGACCTTAATCCCATTGAAAACTTATGGAGGGAGCTGAAGCTGCGAGTTGCCAAGCGACAGCCCAGAACTCTTAATGATTTAGAGATGATCTGCAAAGAGGAGTGGACCAAAATTCCTCCTGACATGTGTGCAAACCTCATCATCAACTACAGAAGACGTCTGACCGCTGTGCTTGCCAACAAGGGTTTTGCCACCAAGTATTGGGTCTTGTTTGCCAGAGGGATTAAATACTTATTTCCCTCTGCAGAATGCAAATAAATTCATATACTTTCCACAATGTGATTTTCCGGATTTAATTTGTGATGTGCTATCTCTCACTGTTACCAATAACCTACCCTTCAATTATGGGCTGCTCATGTCTTTGTCAGTGGGCAAACTTACAAAATCAGCAAGGGATCAAATACTTATTTCCACCACTGTATATGTTCTCTTCTACCCCAAGTGGGAAACCCGGTGCTCCTCGTATTGCCATCTGTAAGAAGTATTTTCTATCAGGGAAGACCCTCTTTCTAATTTGAAGCCATGTATGTAACAAGTGGTTAAGGCCCAGCGGCACTCTTCGTGCTGCTGTTAAGATATCTTTTCCCACGCTCCAAAGAATGGAGCTCAAGTCTCGGGTGCCCAGCCAGGCTCTTTCCCAGTGTAACCACTTCTTGGGTCCCACTCCGCTAGAATTCGCAGTTGTGCCGCTTGGTAATATACATAGAAGTTTGGGACTCCCATACCTCCCCTAGCTAAAGTTTGAAACATCATGCTTCTTCGCACTCGAGGAGGCCTTTTACGCCATATATACATAAACATTTTCCTGTTTAGCTTTTGAAAAAAGGCCCGGAGGGATCGGCAGTGGGAGCGCCATGAATAGATAGAGCAATTTTGGTAGAAGCATCATCTTGATGGCGTGAATTCTGCCCAGCCAAGTTATAGTGAGGCCTTCCCATCTGTCTAGCTCATCAAACAGCTCATTTAACTTCTTTGGAAAGTTTTCCTGATATAAGTGTTCTATTTTGGGGGTAATCCTCACACCTAAATATCTAATTGCTGTGGGCGCCCAATGAAATGGGTAACTTTCTTTTAGCTTCAATGCATCTCCCACGGGCATGGTGAGATTGAGGATCTCCGATTTATTTACATTAACTTTAAACCCCGAGAGCCTACCATAACGGGACAGTTCCTCTATGACCTGCTGGAGCGATTGTTCGTGGTGAGTCAGTGTCAGTAGCACATCATCAGCAAAGAGCATGATCTTGTGTTCCCTGGAACCCCTGACTACTCCCCGCACCCTCCCATGTTCTCTGATCCTCTTTGCGAAGGGCTCAATCGTTAAGGCAAACAGCAGGGGGGAAACTGCACACCCCTGTCTCGTCCCTCATTCTAAATGTAGCACTTCCGTGTGAGTTCCATTTATTTTCAATGCTGCCATTGGGCTCGTATATAACAATTGTAGCCACTTCACAAATCTCCCTCTCAAGCCTATCTGCTCTAGAACGGCAAACAGAAAAGGCCACTCTACCCGGTCAAAGGCCTTCTCTGCATCAACTGAGAGAAGGGTGACCGGGTTAGCCTCATCCGAGGCCTGTTGTATTATATGTATCAGGCTTCGAATATTATCGAATGTCTGTCTGCCTTCAATGAAGCCCTCCTGGTCCTGATGTATAATATATGGCAATACCCTCTGAAATCTATTGGCCATAACCTTTGTGAAAATCTTATAGTCAATATTTAATAGGGATATGGGCCTATATGACCCACAACTCAAGGGGTCTTTATCTGGCTTCTGAATTAACACCACCTCCGCCAGCCTCCATGCAGGGCCGTGCCTAGGGTCTCCGGTGCCCCCCTGCAGTTGGCCCCGCCGGCGCACCCCCCCCGAAAACGATCGCTACACTACCCGCCCTCTTCTCCCCAGATCCTTTTCCTTTTTGTTTAAATTTACCTCTCCGGCGCGCGGCAGCGTAGCGTTAGTGAGAAGAAGGCGGCGCTCCCCCGCCCCGGCGTGTCTTCTTCCCTTCGCTCAGTGTCCCGCCTCCTTCTGACGTCATTTTTGATGTCAGAAGAAGGCGGAACCGAGTGAAGGGAAGAGACTGACACGTCTGGGCGGGGGAGCGCCGCCTCCTCACTAATGCTACGCTGCCACGCGCCGGAGAGGTAAATTTAAACAAAAATAAAAAGGACAAGGATCTGGGGAGAAGAGGGCGAGGTAAGCATGGTGCGGCGGGGCGCCCCCCAGAGGATGGCGCCCTCCTGCCATGCTTACCTCGCTTACCGTGTCGGCACGGCCCTGCCTCCATGAATATGGCAGTTCTCTTGCCTGATCAAAGGATGTGAGCACTTTCAGCAGCAGTGGGGCTAGCCATTTTGCAAACATTTTATAAAAGCGTGCTGGAAAGCCGTCAGGGCCCGGGGATTTATTTAGTGGTAGAGCTTTTATCACTGTTTCAATTTCCTCCAGAGTCACAGGATCAGATAACTCATCCGCTGCCTCCTGTGACAGTTGTGGGAGCGGGACCTCTTGTAAATATTGCTCTATTTCTTCCTGCACTATGGTCTGTTCTGATTTATATAACTGGGCATAAAAGTCCCTGAATGCTGTCTGTATTTCATCTACTTGGTTGCATAATTTCCCCGAGGAGTCCTGTATCCCTGAGATAAAATTTCTCTGGGCCTGCTTTTTTAATTTTTGCGCCAAAAGCCTACTAGCTCTGTTCCCGAATTCGAAATGGGCTTGCTGTGCGTGTTGCAGTTGTTTAGCTATTTCTGACATTTGGAGTTCATTAAGCTGGGCCCTAGATTGTTGTAGGTCCTGTAATATCTTCTTATCTTTCGGATTTATTTTGTGTTCCCCCTCTCTCATCTTTATCTGTCGTCTGAGTTTAGTCTCCTGTTCTATTTGGCTTTTATTTGTGTGGGATTGTAAAGCTATCAATTGACCTCGCAGGACCGCTTTCAAGCCCTCCCAAACACTTGCTGGTTGCACTTCTCCCGTATCATTAAATGTGATGTATTCAATGATGTATTTTTCTATCACTGAGCTCTTCTGTGGATCTAGTAATAAAGCTTCATTTAATCTCCAAAATGTTTTCCCATGTGTTTTAATACCGGTGTGCAGCGACATGGTCACCACCGAGTGGTCCGACCAAATGCAGGCTTCAATTCGCACCCTATCTGTTTTGGTTCTCACACTCACATCGCCCAGCCAATAGTCTATTCTCCCAAGCGTAGTGGGTATAATCTTTTTCTTTCCCATGGGTATCCTGCCATAAATCAATCATCCCCCATCTCGCCAGCCAGGTCTTAAAAGCCTTACGTTCCGCTACCGCATATCCCACCGTGCCCCCCGAATTATCAAGTTGTGGGTCAAGGGTCAGATTAAAGTCACCCCCCACAAGCAAATGGCCTTTAAGATGTCTCCGGAGGAGCTGTTCCAATTCTCCAAGGAATTTCCCCTGGCCCTCATTTGGTGCATAAATACACAACATAGTATAGTACACTGTATAATAAGATGCAATCAACAAAAGATATCTACCTGCTTTGTCTCTAATAGTAGTGTGTATCACCCATGGGTGCGCCTTTCAAAACGCTATCATAACCCCTCTTTTTTTTTTATCCTCCATACTAGACGCATAAAATATTTGTGGGTAGTACTTGTGTCTTACTAAACATTCATACTTCCTCTTGAGATGTGTCTCTTGGAGAAACACCACGTCAGTCTTTAGGCGCAGCATCTCCCTAAACATCTGTTTTCGCTTTTGCGGGGTATTTAATCCCCGTACATTAACAGTTGCACAGTTAATCATTATCTAGCGGTGACATAAAAGCTATCCATATTCTAGTTATAACAAATAGTGGGATTTTCCATCTTCGCCATTCACTATTCCACCCACCCCTACTTCCCCACCCCCCAACCCTCTTCTGCTTCCCTACTCCCCAGCCCCTCCCCCCCGTAACCCTTACCCCTTGACATAGTATCCGCGCCATCATGTGGACGGATCCAGAGGAGAGGTATGTGAACCTGCAGCCCCTATTTGCAACAAATCCTTTTTCACAGCAAAGTCACAAACATTAACTTCTCTTAATAACTTGGTCTCAACAAACGTGACCCAACTTAACTGTTCAAACAAAAGCAGCAGCCATGTAGTCCGTCGAGGCCTTGCAACAACTTTCGTAAGCCTCTGAAACTGGGCACTTGCACGGGCGCCTCCCGGGCAGTCAGTTATCCAAAGTCTGCTTACTGACTAGTTGGTTCATCAAGTGAGGCGCCCTGCCGATTTCTGGCGTTGCAAACGTTTATGTCCCACGCGCTGCCATTTCGGGTGCGCTTGCGATGCTTGATTTAGCTTGGAAGTGCCATGTGTGGATGGCGGGTCTACCCTGTGGCCCTCTTGGAGGATCTCCTGAGCCTCTGCTAGCGATTTGACCTGGTGTAACTTGCCATCTTTGTAGAATGCCAGTGCAAATGGGTATTTCCAGCGGTAGCGGATCCCTAGATACCTCAATTTATTTGTGAGTGGCCTGAGTTCCGCTTTTCGTTTGAGGGTGCTTGCTGCCAGGTCCTGATAGACCTCAATTGAGTAGGAGTCCCATTTAAAATCAGATGCCCGCCGCGCTGTAGTCAGCACGCGCTCCTTGATGTGCCTGTGATGGATCGTGAGGGGCACTTTTTGCTGTGCCTCTAAAGAGAATGCTGTTGCCAACTCTTCCTGGACATCCTCCGCCAGCGCCTCCCAGGACAAGGAACGTATATAATGCTTTAGCTGTGCATAATAGAACTCATCGGAGGGCGGCAGGGCGTATTCAGCACAGAGCTCCTGAAACGGCTTTACCTGTCCTTCACGGGTAAGTACTTGTAACAAGTATACTATCCCTTTCCTTTTCCATCTGCGGAACACCAGATATAGCCTTCCAGGTGCAAAGGCAGGGTTCCCGCATATTGGCAAGTATGGTGTAACCTTAGAAGAAAATCCGTGTAAATTTACAGATCCATTTCCAAGGTGCTTTTGCTGATGTCGTTATTCCTGTATGCTTCAGTAGGGGCGGCAATGGTAATCCCATTGTGTGCAAATAGCTGCTGAAGTGCGTTTCTGGGTATAATTGTAATTCCAGTTCTGTATTTGTATGGTCCTGTGTTCTGCAAAACCAGTCAGTGATGTGGCGCATGCCACTAGCTATTGTTAGCTATTTCACGTTCAGTAGTCCCAAACCCCCATATTCTACCGGTATACTCAGTGTTGGAATGGAAAGGCGGGGTTTCTTCCCACTCCACAAAAATTTTTGCATTAACCTCATTAATTTCTTTTCCTCCCCCCTCTTTAAGTAAAGTGGGAGAGTTTGAAAAACATAGAGCCACTTTGTAACTACAATTCCATTTCATCATGCTGATCAATCCATAGACTGGTGGGTTGTGTCCATCTACCAGCAGGTGGAGATAGAGAGCAAACTTTTGCCTCCCTATATGTGGTCATGTGCTGCCGGAAACTCCTCAGTATGTTCTCTATCTCAGCAGGTGGTGGTCACACACAGCAGCAGCTCTGGCTAGGCCTCCAAGCCTAATTTTTAGGTTTTGTTGAGTGCCTGGGGTTGAGGGCTCTTCTTGAGCAAGTGCAAACCTGGTGGTGCCAGGTCCCTCCTTTTCTCCCCCCTCCCGCTGGCTCCGTTAAAAAAAAAAAAAAAAATTTTGACCGTCCTTAAAGGCGTTTATTTCGACGTTTATTTAAACGTTTATTGCAGCTACTCACTGGGACACCAGGTCGTTACAGCTCGGAGCGGAAAGCAGGTAATTTTTTACCTTTTGTATAGCGGGCAGGGGATCCCCGATTTATCTCCACGTGGCATATGGCGTCGGAGGGCGATGGCGTAAAGAGTCGCTCCCCGGATCGCTTGAGCGCTTCTAGAGGGGATGCGGGGGTCTTAAAGCCTGATTCGCCCTTGTTGGGTGACAGTTTCATGACCGAAGAATGTCCCGGTCCTTCGTCCGACGTGGCGGTTTTTCCCGCCATAGACGCCCATCCCCCACTCCTCGCCTCCGTCATCTTGGCCGGCCACGCGGCTCGGACGGCTTCTTCTTGGGCCGCCCTTGAGGTTGGAGACATTAATGCCATGAACGCCCTTAATTTGGGCGACGGCACCAAAGCGGCTAAAGTTAAGCGCCGCTCTTCCCGCGCGGCTCCTTCGCGGAGTGTCGTGCCGGACGCCATTTTGGATGCGCAGCATGTCTCTCCCCCGCTCTTGCGAGCGCCGGTTGAGGGTGCGTCTAGGGCTGTTGCCCAGGCTGCGGAAGTGCACAGTCTGGGGGGTTTCTCCCCCGAGTTTGTTTTGCTGCTGCATCAGGCCTTCCTTATGCAAAACGCTGCCCCTGCTCCCTCGTCTGGTAAAGAGGTGGAGGTTCCCAGAGGTAAACGCCCTCGGGTTGATTCCCAGGCCTTGGAGGACTTTGTCTCCTCCGATGTAGATGAGGGCAGCGTATCTGAGTTCTCCCAACGGTCCTTTGCGGATTCCTTGGAGGAGACGGATCCCCGCTCGGATGGAGCGGATGACCCCTCTGCAGCGCGGCTCTTTAGCTCAGAGGATTTGCCCAACCTGTTAGTGCAGGCCATGGGCATTTTGAAGATTTCCTCTCCGGAGGACGTCTCTCCCTCAGCCCCTGTTGGCTCTGCCATTATGCTGGGGACGAAACGCCCGCCTAGAACCTTCCACGTGCATGATGCCATGCACACCTTAATTTCGGCTCAATGGGATGTCCCGGAAGCGAGCCTTAAAGTGGCTAGGGCTATGTCCCGCCTCTATCCTTTGCCTGAAAGTGAACGTGAGGCCTTTCTGTGGCCTACCGTGGATTCTTTAATCACTGCGGTGACTAAGAAAACGGCGTGACCAGTGGAAGGTGGCACGGCCCTAGAGGACGCCCAAGGCAGAAGATTGGAGGCGGCCTTAAGGTCGTCCTTTGAGGCGGCTGCTTTAAGTTTGCAGGCCTCAGTTTGCGGCTCCTATGTGGCCAGGGCGTGCCTGACTATGGTGCAGCGGGCTTCCCCCTCAGATCTTTCCTTGAGGGCTGATTGGCCGGCCCTGGAATCGGGCTTGGCCTATTTGGCAGACTTGCTGTATGATGTCTTGAGAGCCTCAGCTAATGGCATGGCTCAGACAATCTCTGCGCGGCGGTGGCTTTGGCTGAAGCATTGGTCTGCAGACCACGCCTCTAAATCCCGCCTGGCTAGTTTGCCTTTTAAAGGCAAGCTGCTCTTTGGGGTCGAGCTGGACAAGATCGTGACCGTTCTCGGCACGTCTAAGGGCAAGAAGTTACCAGAGGTCAGGGCTCGGGCTAGTGCTCGCCCTGGTACCTCCAGAGGACGGTTGCAGGAAGCCCGTCGGTACCGCCCGGGCAGGTCGGGCTCTTCTGCCCCCTCTTCCTTCAAGAGGAACTTCTCCCCCAAGCAGCATTCCTTTCGCAGAGACCGCCGTCCCGGAGGTGCTCCCTCCGGTCCTCCCCCAGGGTCTCGTACCCAATGACGGGGCCTTGGTCCACGCCCCGGTGCAGATTGGAGGACGGCTGTCCTCGTTTATGGGCGAGTGGACCACAATAACTTCAGACGCTTGGGTGCTGGAAGTCATCAGAGACGGCTACAAGCTAGAGTTCTGCCGACCCTTAAAAGACGGGTTTGTACTCTCTCCCTGCAAGTCTCCGGTCAAAGCTGTGGTAGTGCAGCAGACCTTGGACAATCTGATCCGCCTGGGGGCGGTCGTTCCGGTGCCAGAAAATCAGCTTGGCAAGGGACGTTACTCCATTTTCTTTGTGATTCCAAAGAAAGGAGGTTCTGTACGGCCTATCCTCGACCTCAAGGGGTCCATTGAGCCTTGAAAGTTCGGCACTTTCGCATGGAGACCCTCCGCTCTGTTATAGCGGCAGTGAAGGCAGGAGAGTTCCTGGCATCCTTGGACAGCAAGGACGCGTACTTGCATATTCCCATCTGGCCTCCTCATCAACGCTTTCTGCGTTTTGCAGTACTGGGCCGACACTTCCAGTTCAGAGCCCTCCCGTTCGGGTTGGCTACTGCTCCGCGGACCTTCTCCAAAGTAATGGTGGTCATTGCGGCCTTCCTGAGGAAGGAAGGAGTTCAAGTCCATCCTTATCTGGACGACTGGTTGATCCAAGCCCCCTCTTATGCAGAGTGCGGCAAAGCTGTGAACCGGGTGGTTGCTCTTTTGAGCTCCCTGAGGTGGATCATCAACTGGGAGAAAAGCCAGCTGCGCCCGACTCAGTCCCTGGAGTATCTGGGAGTTCGATTCGACACCCAAGTGGGCAGAGTGTTCCTGCCAGACAATCGGATTGTCAAGTTTCAGGCTCAGGTGGACTAGTTCCTAGTAGCCTCTCCTATTTGGGCTTGGCACTATGTGCAGCTGTTGGGCTCTATGACGGCCACGATGGATGTAGTGCCCTGGGCCAGGGCTCATATGAGACCACTACAACAATCTCTGCTGCTGCGCTGGACTCCGATGTCGGAGGTTTATGCTGTGCGCCTTCCCTTGGACCCAGCAGTGCGCAAGGCGCTGAGCTGGTGGACGCAGACAGACAAGTTGTCTGCAGGAATGCCTCTGGTGACCCCGGAGTGGATTGTCGTCACGACGGACGCCTCTTTGTCGGGCTGGGGAGCCCACTGCTTGGGAAGGACAGCGCAGGGGCTCTGGTCTCCTGCAGAGGCAAAGTGGTCTATCAACCTCCTGGAACTCAGAGCCATTCGGTTGGCGCTTTTGGAGTTCATCCCGGTACTGGCGTTGAAGCCAGTACGGGTCCTGTTGGACAATGCCACGGCTGTGGTCTATGTCAACCGCCAGGGAGGTACCAAGAGCGCCCCTCTAGCCAAGGAAGCCATGAATCTATGCCAGTGGGCGGTAGCGAGCCTGGAGCAGCTGTCAGCGGCCCACATTGCCGGAGTCATGAATGTCAAGGCGGACTTTCTCAGTCGCCATACCTTGGATCCCGGAGAGTGGCAGTTATCGGCTTAGGCGTTCTTGGATATCACGAAGCGCTGGGGCCAGCCGAGCCTAGATCTGATGGCGTCATCGGCCAATTGCCAAGTGCCGCGCTTTTGCAGCAGAGGACGGGACCCTCGATCTCTGGGAGTAGATGCTCTCCTCTAACAGTGGCCAACACAAGAGCTTCTCTATGTGTTCCCGCCCTGGCCCATGTTGGGCAGGGTGCTAGACCGATTGGCAAAGCATCCGGGCCGGATAATCCTGGTGGGGCTGCCAGTGGAGCAGGGTCTGTTACATCAGGGTCCCGTGGTGATGGAGGATCCCTCCCCCTTTGGTCTTACGGTCTGGCTATTGAGCGGCAGCGTCTGAGGAAGAAGGAATTCTCAGACAAGGTCATCGCCACTATGCTGAGAGCGAGGAAAAGCTCTACTTTTACTGCTTACGCCAGGGTTTGGCGTACCTTTGCAGCGTGGTGAAGCAGGCTCATTTTCTCCATTCACTGCTCCAATTTCTTCAGTGTTGGCATTCCTGCAAGAAGGTCTGGAGAAAGGCCTGTCGCTCAGTTCCCTTAAAGTCCAGGTAGCGGCCCTGGCTTGCTTCAGGGGCCGCCTGAAGGATGCTTCCCTGGCTTCGCAGCCAGATGTGGTGCGTTTTCTCAAGGGAGTTAAGCACCTGCGCCCTCCTCTGCACTCAGTGGTGCCTGCGTGGAATTTCAACCTGGTGCTAAGAGCATTACAGAAGCCGCCTTTTGAACCCTTGTTGAGGGCATCTCTGAAAGACCTGACGTTGAAATGGGGGCTATCACTTCAGCCAGAAGAGTTTCCTAGCTCCAGGCACTCTCATGTCGAGAGCCCTTTCTGCAGTTCACTGAGGCAGGAGTGTCTATTCGCACAGTGCCTTTCTTCCTGCCCAAGATTGTTTCTCGCTTCCATGTGAATCAGCAGCTCTGTCTCCCTTCCTTTCCTAGGGAGGACTACCCAGAGGAGTACTCTGCTCTTAAATATCTGGATGTGAGACGAGTCATCATCAGATACTTGGAAGTGACCAATGATTTCCGGAAATCGGATCATCTGTTTGTCCTGGTTGCAGGTCCTCGTAAGGGTCTGCAGGCTGCTAAGCCTACAGTGGCAAGATGGGTCAAGGAAGCCATTGCAGCGGCTTTTGTGGCCGCGGGGAAGGTGCCGCCTATACAGCTGAAGGCTCACTCCTCTAGAGTTCAGGCGGCCTCGATGGCAGAGGCCGGGTCCGTCTCCTTGGAAGACATATGCAAGGCGGCAACTTGGGCATCGGCCCATACATTCTCCAAGCATTACCGCTTGACTGTGGCTGCTCGGGCGGAGGCCCGGTTTGGAGCTTCAGTGTTGCGATCAGGGATTGCTATGTCCCGCCCTGGGTGAGTACTGCTTCGGTACATCCCACCAGTCTATGGATTGATCAGCATGATGAAATGGAAGGTAAAATTAGGTTTCATACCTGATAATTTTCTTTCCATTAATCATAGCTGATCAATCCATAGCCCCTCCCAGATATCTGTACTGTTTTTATTCTGGTTGCATTTCAGGTTCAAGTTTAGTCTTCAGTTACTTCAGAAAGACTTCGTGTTCAAGTTTTTTCACTTGGATTCTTCAAGAGTTGAGACGAGTTTGTGTTACAGTGAGCTGCTGCATTCCTCTCCCCTCCGTTTTACGGGGCTGGATTGAGACTTAAAATTCTGCCGGCACTCCCTCCCGCTTCGTGCGGTTGTAGGGCAGCTTTGTACCCCTCCCGCTTCGGCGGTGTTAGGGTCAGTCAGCTCCTCCCGCGGTTGCGGTTGCAGGATAAGCCAGATCCCCCCGCATCGGCGGGTGTGGTGTCCCTCCCCCGCTCCGCGGGGATGAGCTGGACGGATTCCCCTCCCCCACTTGTGTGGGGATGAGCTGGGTTAATTCCCCTCCCCCGTTTCGGCGGTGGTGAGCTGGGCAGAGTGTCCCTTCGTGGGTGTAATTCTCTAAGTGCTGAGTCCTGCGGATGGAGCTTTGATATCGACATACTGAGGAGTTTCCGGCAGCACATGACCACATATAGGGAGGCAAAAGTTTGCTCTCTATCTCCACCTGCTGGTAGATGGACACAACCCACCAGTCTATGGATTGATCAGCTATGATTAATGGAAAGAAAATTATCAGGTATGAAACCTAATTTTACCTTATATTGTACAATGCAATACGCCCCAGGAGAGAGAGTGGAAGGGATCCCCATGCCTGCAATTGTTTTTCAGTGTCTTAATAAGCGTTGTATATTTAGCTCATATAACTGGGACAAATCAGCTGGAATACATACTCCTAAATACTTAATCATGCCCTGCACCCACTGTAAGGGAAACTGTCCAGGCCAAGATGTTTCGGCTATTTTTTGTTTTTCATCTTTTATTGTGGAACCTCCATCCTTTTATTTTTCCCTTAAATTGTTAGTGATTTTGCCCAATTTTAAGTTTCCTTTTATTTTTCGTCGTTATCAGGCTGCTTTTAGGCCTTGACTTCGGCTGGGAACTTTTTTCTTTCTTTTTTTGCCATGCCTTTCTCCTTTTTCAGGCACTATCGCTTCATTTAATTTAGCCGAGGAAGTTTCTCCTTACATGTCCACAAAGGTTCCCAGTGGCTTCAAGCGCTGTATCCGGTGCAATCGGACAATCTCTAGAAAAAACACCCATTCTTGGTGTCTACAGTGTCTTGGGCCCAATCATAGGTTCTCTGACTGGAAGCTGTGCAAAGAAAATCTACAGAAATGGTATGGGATTTGCATTGCAAACCGTATGAGGAGAGACTTGTCGACCTGAATATGTATACATTTGAGGAAAGGAGAATCAGGGATGACATGATACAGATGTTCAAATATTTGAAAGGTATTAATCTGCAGACAAACCTTTTCCGAAGACAGGAAGGCGGTAGACCTAGAGGACATGAATTGAGGTTGAAGGGGGGCAGACTCAGGAGTAATGTCAGGAAGTATTTTTTCACGGAAAGGGTGGTGGATATATGGAATGCCCTTCCACGGGAGGTGATGGAGATGAAAACGGCAATGGAATTCAAATATGAGCGGGATAAACACAAAAGAATCCTGTTTAGAAGGAATGGATCCATGGAATCTTAGTGGAGATTGGGTGGCAATGCTGGTAATTGGGAAGCAAAACCAGTGCTGGGCAGACTTCTACGGTCTGTTCCCTGATTGTGACTGAATAGATATGGATGGCTGGAGTGTAAATTTTAAGGGTCTTCGCGATGTTAGCTTCAGAGTTTTTAGTACAAGAACAGTGCTGGGCAGACTTCTATGGTTTGTGCCCTGAGAATGGCAAGGACAAATCAAACTCGGGTGTACATATAAAGTATCACATACCATGTAAAATGAGTTTATCTTGGGCAGACTGGATGGACCATACTGGTCTTTTCTGTCGTCATTTACTGTGTTACTATGTTACTAAGTCTTCGCATGAAAAAGAGGACCCAGGTTTCCAGAGAGGCTTAATGAGAGAGGATTTGTGGAGCCAAGTCCAGTTCCTTGGCATTGATGTCGAGCGTTGCACTGGCATCGGGAGCTTCAGTAAGCATGGCTGCTGCTAGACTCTTAACTGGGAGCAATGAAGCAACAAGTGGGTCTCCACCTGCCTCGAGGCCTGCTGCTGTGCAGAGCCCCCAGGACCGTCCATCGTCAGAACCAACCCCAAGGCGATGTGTTGATTCGACATTGTCCTGTCGGCACCGAGGAACCTTGGTGACACACTTCAGGTGAAGACCAAGAAGCATCATCATTGGTCACCTTCGACACATGGTGCTGGGAGCTCCAGAGCACGGAAGGATTCGGCACCCAAGTAGGCACTGGGAGGACCACTCCCCCTCCTTACAGGAGGTGTCGATGCATCGGTTTCCCAGCAGCAAAGACTCTGCTGCCTGAGTCTGAGCCGGCACCCCAGATTTTTCCAATATCTGCCCTTGATGAGCGTATCTGGGCCTTGCTCCCTGAGCTGCTGGATTGCCTCTTGCAATGGTGTGCATCGGCATCAGGGGTGCTTGCGCCTACCCTTCCTCCTGTTGCGGCCCCACTTGGCCCTCAGCCTGTGGTGCGGCCTTGGTGTCGACTGCCACCCAAGCCGGCACTCCCTCGACGTTGGTGGAGGACGCTTCACTGGAGTTGAGGCAGGAACCAACTTCTCGACACCGCTCTTGAGGACATGGTTCCTCCACATCAAGGCAGGTTTGGTCTCGACACTCCCATCAGGAGATAGTGTCTGACACCGAAAAGGAGTGCTCATAGGATTCAGAGGAGGATCCTTTTCCTCAGATGACTCCTATGGAATTCCTTCTGAACCCTCCCCTCCACCTGAAAGGAGAAAGTCTCCTCCAGGGAGCCTTTCATCTGTTGTTAAGGAAATGGCTGATGCCATTTAGTTTCCTTTGGAAGTGGAGGATGAGCTCAGGGCCAAGATGCTCGAGGTCCTGGATTACACATCTCCTCCTAAGGAGGCTGTGACTGCTCCTCTCCACAAGGTACTCAGGGAAGTCCTCATCAGGAACTGGGAGTCCCCTCCGTTGGTACCTGCATTGCCCAAGAAGATTGACACCAGGTGTCGGATCCACAGTGTGCCTGGTTTTGGTAGACCTCAGTTGCCTCACAATTCCATGGTGGTGGAATCCGCTGTCAAGGGCCAGGAGTTCTAGGGACTATGCCTCGGCACCCCTAGGTATAGAAGCTAGAACCCTGGATTTTTTTGGGAGGAAGATGTATCAGGCTTCAATGCTCATTTCCTGAATAAAATCAAACCAGCTCTTTACGAGCATCCACTTGCGAAACTCGGTGCGCAAGTTGTACAACTTGGCTGAGGTGCTCTCCCCAGAGCAGGCCGAGTCAGTTCGCCAGTTGGTCAAGCAGCAGAAGGCATGTTGAAAGTTCTTGGCCAGGGGCACTTACGACACTTTTGATGTGGCCAGGATTTCTGTTCAAAATATAGCAATGCACAGACTCTCATGACTGCTTGTTTCTGACTTGGAACGTTCTGTTTAGCAGAGGTTGGTGGATGCCCCATGCGGGAGGATAAACTTTTTGGAGAGAAGATTGAAGAGGTTGCAGACCAAATCAAAAAACACACTGATACCATCTCTTCTCTCTCCTGCCGGGCGCCTTCTGAATCAGTCTCCTCAGCTAGGAGGACTTATGGCAAGCCAAGGAAGAGTTCCTATTAGTATCCTAAGCGTAGGTACAACCCTTCAGCTTGCCATCCTACTTAGGCTCAACCTCAGTGTGCTTATTCACGTCAACAGCATGCACCTAAGGCCCCTGCTGCTACCCAGGTAAAGCAAGGAACAGCTTTTCACTGGCTCCAGCAGAGCATAGCTGCAGTAAATGTGTCCATCCAGGACGACTTGCTAGTCGGGAGGAGGTTAAAATTTTTTCATGAAAGGTGGCCTCTTGTAACCTCCTACCTGTGGGTTCTTCAAATAGTCTGCTCAAACGCCCTCAATTGGTATCTCAAGCCTCCAAATTTCCCACCGAGAGCTCATTCATTCAGCTCTCAGCCCAGGTAGAGAAACTCTCAGCCCATCTGAAGGCCCATGCGGTCGAGCCCATATCACCAGGGGAGGAAGGGCAGGGATTCTATTCCAGGTACTTCCTTCTGTAAAAGAAAACAGGGGGGATGTATCCCATCCTAGACCTAAGGACCCTGAACAAATTCCTTGTCCAAGAAAAGTTCAGAATGGTTTCCCTAAGCACTCTTCTCCAAATGATTAAAAAAGCGATTGGCTATGCTCTCTGGACTTAAAGGATGCATATACTCACATCCTGATACTTCCAGCCTACTGGAAGTATCTTCAATTTGGGCTGGGAATACATCACTTTCAGTACCACATCTTACCTTTTAGTCTCGTGTCAGCTCCCAAGGTCTTCACCAAATGTCTAGCGGAAGTTGCAGCATCGCTACACAGACTTAGTCCATGCGGATGACTATTCAGGTGCTCGAGCTACTAGGGTTTGTTTTAAACTACCCCAAGTCCCATCTCCACCCTGTCCAGTGATTAGAGTTCATAGGAGCTCTGCTTGATACTCAGATGGTCGGGCCTACCTCCCGGAGGTGAGAGCAGACAATCTGATCGCACTCGTGTCCAAGGTTCGTACCTCTGAGCAGGTCACGGCTCAGCAGATGTTGAGATTGTTGGACCACATGGCTTTCACAGTGAACATTACACCCATGACATGTCTTCATATGAGATCAGCTCCATGGACCCTAGCTTCTCAGTGGTATCAAGCCACGGGGAGTCTAGAAGATGTCATCCAAGTGTCCCAAGAGCTTGTACTCTCTCTTCAGTGGTGGACCATTTGATCCAATTTGACTCTGAGACTTCCATTTCAAATTCCTCAGCCACAAAAAGTGCTGATGACGGATGCATCTCACCTGAGATGGGGAGCTCATGTAAATGGACTTCACACTCGAGGAGCTTGGTCTTCCCAGGATATGAATCTTCAGGTCAATCTCTTAGAGCTCTGGGTGATTTGGAACGCTCTAAAGCTCCTTGTGACTCTGGGCAAGTCACTTAACCCTCCATTGCCTCATGTAAGCCGCATTGAGCCTGCCATGAGTGGGAAAGCGCGGGGTACAAATATAAAAAAATAAAGGCTTTCATAGATCGGCTGTCTCACCAAATTGTTCTCATCCAAACCTCAATCAGGTTGCAATTTATTACATCAACAAGTAGGGGAGCACCAGATCATGCCCTCTGTGTCAGGAGGTTGTCCGGATGTGGCATTGGGCATGTTATTGCAGTGGAAAACGAAAGATTGAGGATATGACAGATAAAAGGGATGACAGTAGTAGAGATAGTGCTAAGTAGATGGGTGGGAATAGGATCAGAGGAACAGGTAGTTAGTTTCAAGGAGGAAAGAAAATGTGCAGTTTCCTCTTCAGTGATTTCAGAAAAGGAAGAAAAAGAGGCAGGGATTGAAGGAGGGTTTGAAGGAGGGTTGAGAGAATGGACTAAGGGAAGGAAAGGTGGAGGTAACTTGGTTGAGAATTCAAGTTTAATCTTGTGAACCTTATCATGAAAGTACTCAACCAGAGAGTGGGGAGAAAGTGAAGGGGGAATTGGAGGTGAAGGCACTTTGAGGAGAGAGTTCAGTGTGGCAAAGATATGTTGAGGGTTTGAGCCAAGTGAATTAGTCAACTGGATGTAGTAGTCCTGTTTGGCAAGTGAAAGAGCAGACTGGAAGGAGGTCAGCAAGAATTTCAAATGTATGAAGTCAGCATGGGCACGGGATTTCAGCCAAAGGCATTCGGCAGAGCAGGCACAGGAGCATAGGTAATGGATTCTAGAGGTCAGCCAAGGCTAGGGTTTGGTACACCTTACGGAACGGGGAGTGGCAGGAATGAGAGTATCCAGAGAAGAGGAGATAATATTATTATAGGAAGAGACAGCCTAATTGACAGACTTGGATAACATAGTGGTTGAGAAGAGATTTGAAACACTGGAGGACAGAGTAGAAGGGTTAATAGCCTGAAGATTCCTAAATGTATTGGTTGAGATTGGATGGGACTGGGGGGAGCATGTTTAAGTGTGAAAGTTGATGATGTTCAGAGAGGGGAAGAGATGAGGTGCGGAAACTAGAGAGTGAGCAGTTGGGGAAGAGGATAAGATCAAGACAGTGGCCATTCTGGTAAGTGGGGGTAGTGGAGCACAGTTGAAGATTGAAAGAGGATGTTAAAGCAAGAAACTGAGAAACATAAGAATCAGAGGGTTAGCATGAATGTTAAAATCCCCAAGAATGAGGGAAAGAGATGAAAGTTCAAGAAAGAAGCAAAGTCAGGCGTCAGTCAGTGAGTAAAGAAGAAAGGAACTTTATCAGGGAGTCAATAAATGACTGCTACTCAGAGAGGCAGAGGAGTGAATAGATGGATGGAATGGACTTCAAAGGAAGAAAAGCAGTGAAACTGAGGTGGAAGAAGAGATTGAAATTTACAGGAGGGTGAAAGCAGTAGCCCGACACCACCTTCGCGGCCAACTGGGCGAGGAATATGGGAGAAAAGATAACCTCTATGACAGGGCCACGGCTGAAGCAGAGTCTTCAGGGCAAAGCCAAGTCTCAGTTATGGCAAGCAGTTGCAGAGTACGAGAGATAAAGGTCATGGATGTAGGAAAGTTTGTTGCAGACAGAGCAGGCATTCCACAGAGCACATGAGAAAGGCAGGGAAGAAGGGGGGAGGAGAGGAACAGAAATTATATTGGAGACATCACCGTGTGACCTGTACAAATAGGATGAGAGCTAATGTGGAGGACCAGGATTGGGATCGATATCCCCAGTGGAGAGCAGAAGAAGGAGCAAGAGAGTACAGAGAAGAATAGGAGAGACATGACGACAGCGATGAAGATGAGATGTACACAGAATGGAGATGGTTGAATGGAAGGAAGGAAATATTGATGGTTGAGAGCTGAGAAGAAGGGAGAAGACAAAAGACATGGTGAGACGATAAAAGCAGAAGGTGGGCAATGTGTTCCTGCGGTATACAGTGGTTTCAGATGGAGAAAGAGATTGGGAAGGCAAAGTAGTAATTGGGAGAAAATACAAAGTGTATAGAGAAAATGCTTCGGCACCTGGAACAAAGTCTCTGGGAGGATCGGGGTGAACCTGGGAGTCACCCTGGAGAAGGCTGTGAGGATATGCAGATGGGCTACAACTCCTCCACAGCACCTGGAAGACAGCTGGTGGGAGCGCTGGGCACCTGAAGTGAAAACACTACCATTGTAACACAAAGACCACTATCATAGACTGGCCAGGAAAATAATTGCTAGAAACAGAGAAAAAGGTAGGCAGATAAAGACACCTATCCAGTCTGCCCATCCATGTTATCTACACTCCCTATCACTCCCTTAGAGACCCTGTGTACTTGTTCCAAGTTCTCTCAAATTCATTTACTGTTTTCATCTTCTCCACTTCCACTGGGAGGCCGTTCCATGAATTCACCATCCTTTCCATGAAAAAGAATTTCCTTAGGTCACATCTGAGCCTGTCCCCTTTCAGTTTACAGTTACAGTTTATTGAATTTAATATACAGCTTTACATAATATTATATCAAAGCAGTTTGCAATAAAAATATATAAAAAGATGAAATCACAGAAAAGAAACTACAATAGTATAGGAAAGCCTTGATCTTCATCCTATGCCTCTCGTCTTCAATTAAAAGAGACTCATCTCCTGTGCATTTATGCCACATAGGTATTTAAATGTCGCTATTATATCTTATTTTTAGTTTATTTTATTTGTTACATTTGTATCCCACATTTTCCCACCTATTTGCAGGCTCAATGTGGCTTACATAATACCGTAACAGCGTTTGCCAAAGTGTACATATTGAGATCTTTAAGTCTGTCTCCATATGCTTTATTACAAAGACCACTGACCATTTTAGTAGCCACCCTCTGGACCGACTCCATCCTGTTTATAACTTTTTGAAGGTACAGTCTCCTGAATTGTAGAGTCCTGCTCCTCTTTCATGCACAAAAATTCTTCACCCCCTAAACTGTACTGTTCTCTAAGGTTTTGCAGCCCAAATGCATGACCCTGCATTTTTTTTAGCAGTATATCTAAGCTGCCAAATTCTAAACCATTGCTCTAGCTTCGCTAAGTCTTCCTCATTTTATGCACACCATCATGGGTGCCTACCCTATTGCAGATTTTGATATCATCTACAAAGAGGCAAAACTTACCAGGCAGCCCTTCAGCAATATCGCTTACAAAAATGTTAAAAAGAACCAACCCAAGAACCGAACCTTGCGGTACACCACTGGTAACATCCTTTCCTCAGAATGAGCTCCATAGACCACTAGCCTCTGTCGCCTTCTACTACTACTACTACTTAACATTTCTAAAGCGCTACTAGGGTTACGCAGCGCTGTACAATTTAACATAAAAGGACAATCCTTGCTCAAAGAGCTTACAATCTAAAAGACGCGTGGGCAGTCAGACCGATAGGGGCAGTCACCCAAGCAGCTGCTAACCCAGGGCCCATACCTGAGTGTAACTCGCCTTGAGCTTGGACTTGGTAAATGCAAGTGATTAAAATTTAACTCGGCAGTAACAAGGATGCTGTCTCTGTAAGAGCAGAAGAGTCAGTGTGATAGGATGAATGAGAGGGGCTTGGGAAAGCCTGCAGTGTAGTTAGTACCTGCACTCACAAGTCTCCAGACATGTACAGTGTTCTGGGTTGTGAGACACCAAGGTTGTGTCCTTAACCTACATTCATTCTCCCAGAACGAAATGCTGACTGTACCAAGAAGGAGGTGGAATGGATAGGAATGCAGGTGCAAGCCTTGGCATGCTGGGGGGGGGGGGGGGGGGGGGGAGGGGGGATGATGCAAGGAGACAGAGAGAAAGTGCTTTCCAGTTTAGAGGCGACTCTAAATGATTTGAATCTTAAGTTCTATATTCCTCACAATGCTTAATGTCTACATTCAACAGTGACACAAAGGGGCAGATTTTATAACACAGACATCTATTTGAGAAGTTCAAAAGGGGAGCTTATTTTAAATTATTTTATAAAAATATAAACACCCACACAAATACCCATGCACAAATTTACACTTGTTTCCAGTTCATGTAAATGCATGCAAAATATATGTATATTACAATTCCACTACTGTAGGAGTGCCTGCATATAAACATGCCACAGCTAAACACTATCAGGGGCATTTTCGAAAGAGAAGGGCGCCCATCTTCCAACACAAATCGGGAGATGGGCGTCCTTCTCTCAGGGTTGCCCAAATCGGCATAATTGATAGCCAATTTTGGGCGCCCTCAACTGCAGTCCGTTGCGGGGACGACCAGAGTTCACGGGGGCGTGTCGGAGGCGTAACAAAGGCGGGACTGGGGTGTGCTTAAGAGATGGGCGTCCTCAGCCGATAATGGAAAAAAGAAGGGCGTCCCTGACGAGCATTTGGTCAACTTTACTTGGTCCATTTTTTTTTCACTACCAAGCCTCAAAAAGGTGCCCAAACTGACCAGATGACCACCGGAGGGAATCGGGGATGACCTCCCCTTACTCCCCCAGTGGTCACCAACCCCCTCCCACCCTAAAAAAAATCTTAAAATTTTTTTTTTGCCAACCTCAAATGTCATACCCAGCTCCATGACAGCAGTATGCAGGTCCCTGGAGCAGTTTTAGTGGGTACTGAAGTGCACTTCAGGCAGGCGGACCCAGGCCCATCCCCCCCCCCCCCCCCCACCTGTTACACTTGTGCTGGTAAATGTGAGCCCTTCAAAACCACCCGAAACCCACTGTACCCACATGCAGGTGCCCCCCTTCACCCCTTAGGGCTATGGTAGTGGTGTACAGTTGTGGGGAGTGGGTTTTGGGGGGGGGGTTTGGGAGGCTCCGCACCGAAGGTAAGGGAGCTATGCACCTGGGAGCAATTTGTGAAGTCCACTGCAGTGCCCCCTAAGGTGTCCGGTTGGTGTCCTGGCATGTGAGGGAGACCAGTGCACTATGAATGCTGACTCCTCCCACGACCAAATGCCGTGGATTTGGTGGTTTTTAAGGTTGGTGTCCTCGGTTTCCATTATGGCCGAAAACCAGGAACGACCATCTCTAAGGTCAACCATCTCAAGATTTGGGCGTCCCCGACTGTATTATCGAAACGAAAGATGGACGCCCATCTTGTTTCGATAATACAAGTTTCCCCGCCCCTTCGCCGGATGTCCTTAGAGGTGGGTGCCCTTAGAGATGGTCATCCCCGTTCGATTATGCCCCTCCACATCAGCCATTCCCAATCCAGTCCTTGGGGCACACCTAGTCCCATCGGGTTATCAGGATATCCACAATGAACGTGCATAAGATAGTATCTAACTTATACATATTCACTGTGGATATCCTGAAAACCCAATGGGACTAAGTGTGTCCTGAGGACTGGGTTGGGAATGGCTGCACTATACCGTGATTTTAAATAGTTAATATAGTACACAATAAAGAAAAATTGGATCCAGTAATCTCAGCAGTGCTGCTTTCAGTATCATCAATACATACTGAAAGACTTATAACACCCAACTCCTCACTGACCTTCGGATCACAATTTTTGAATTTCAATTAATAATATTCTTACTACTTAATACTTCAGTGGTATGAACATAATGTGACTTTAATAATTTCTGAAAATTAAAGATGAGCATGATTAAAGTCACATTATATTCATACAACTGATTAAATGATTAAAGTCACATTATATTTATACCATTGAAAAAGTATTAAGTAGTAAGAATACCATTTCTGGCACCGGTATCTCTCCCAAGTCTTCCTCGGTGAAGACTGAAGTAAAGAATTCATTTAATCTCTCCGCTATGGCTTTGTCTTCCCTGATCGCCCTTTTTATCTCTTGGTCATTTAGCGGTCTAACCGATTCTTTTGCTGGCTTCTTGCTTTTTATATACCTACAAAATTTTTACTATGTGTTTTTGCCTCAAATGCAATCTTTTTTTCAAAGTCCCTCTTTGCCTTCCTTATCAGCTTTGCATTTGACTTGACATTCCTTATGCTGTTTCTTATTATTTTCAGTCAGTTCCTTCTTCCATTTTCTGAAGGACTTTCTTTTAGCTCTATAGCTTCCTTCAGCTTACTTTTTAACCATGCCAGCTGTCGTTTGGCCTTCCTTCCTTTTTTTAATATGCGGAATACATTTGGCCTGGGCTTCCAGGATGGTATTTTTGAACAGCATCCACGCCTGATGTAAAATTTTGACCCTCGCATCCGCTCCTCTAAGTTTTATTTTCACGGTTCTTCTCATTTTATCTTAGCCTCCTTTTTGAAAGTTAAACGCTAACGTATTGGATTGTAAGCTCTTTGAGCAGGGACTGTCTTTCTTCTATGTTTGTGCAGCGCTGCGTATGCCTTGTAGCGCTATAGAAATGCTAAATAGTAGTAGTAGTAGATTTCCTGTGTATACTTACTCCAAAGCTAATATGAAATCTGATCATATTATGATCACTGTTATCAAGCGGCCCCAGCACCATTACCTCCCATGAGGAACTTAAGAGAATGGGAGACTGGGCATCCAAATGGCAGATGACATTTAATGTGAGCAAGTGCAAAATGATGCATGTGGGAAAAAGGAACCCGAACTATAGCTACGTGGTGCAAGGTTCCACATTAGGAGTCATTGACCAGTGATGATACATTGAAACCCTCTGCTCAGTGTGCTGTGGCGGCTAAGAAAACAAATAGAATGTTAGGTATTCTTAGGAAAGGAATGGAAAACAAAAATGAGGACATTATAATGCCTTGGTATTGCTCCATGGTGCGACCGCACCTCGAATATTGTATGCAATTCTGGTCACCGCATCTCAAAAAAGTTATAGTGGCATTAGTAAAGGTACAGAGAAGGGTGATGAAAATGATAAAAGGGATGGGACGACTTCCCTATGAGGAAAGGCTGAAACGGCTTGGGCTCTTCAGCTTGGAGAAAAGACGGCTGTGGGGAGATATGATAGAGGTCTATAAAATGAGTGGAGTGGAACGGGTAGACATGAATCACTTGTTTACTCTTTCTAAAAATACTAGGACTAGGGGGCATGCGATGAAGCTACAAAGTAGTAAATTTAAAACAAATCGGAGAAAATATTTCTTCACTTAATGTGTAATTAAACTCTGGAATTCGCTGCCAGAGAATGTAGTAAAAGCAGTTAGCTTAGCGGGGTTTAAAAAAGGTTTGGATTGCTTCCTAAAGGAAAAGTCCATGAGCCATTATTAAAATGATTTGGGGAAAATCCACTGCTTATTTCTAGGATAAGCAGCATAAAATGTATTGTACTGTTTTGGGATCTTGCCAGGTACTTGTGACCTGGATTGGCCACTGTTGAAAACAGGATGCTGGGCTTGATGGACCTTTGGTCCGTCCCAGTATGTACTTATGTGATTGCTGATTTATTATTGTATTAGTGGTACAGTTTTGATAAATTTGATATTGTTATTTATTAATTGTAACGGAATTCAAACATGCGTGGGATAAGCATAAAGGAATCCTGTGCAGAAGGAATGGATCCTCAGGAGCTTAGTCGCGATCGGGTGGCAGAGCTGGTGGTGGGAGGCGGGGCTGGTGGTTGGGAGGTGGGGATAGTGCTGGGCAGACTTATACGGTCTGTGCCCTGAAGAGCACAGGTACAAATCAAAGTAGGGTATACACAAAAAGTAGCACATATGAGTTATCTTGTTGGGCAGACTGGATGAACTGTGCAGGTCTTTTTCTGCCATCATCTACTATGTTACTATGTTTAATTATTGATTTGTAATTATTTTTATTTTGTAAACTGCTCTAGAACTTATGTATTGAGCGGTATATCAAGTGAATAAATCCAGTCCAATGCAATTGTGTACAGTAGGTCTTTGGTGTGTTTTAGAGAGCTCACCGTACAATATAAGGGAGTAATGGTGAGATGTGCACCTGGAACATTTTATGTGAGGTCCAGTGTTCTGCTGGGATGTCTGTGTGGCCAGTCTACTAAGAATGCTGCCCCCCCTGCATCCCAATTGCTTGTTTTTGTGCGTTTTTCCCTTGTATCTTTTTTTTTTTTTTTTTTTTTTAATGGTCTCTAAAAGATAGACGCACAGAGGACAAAAACATCTCACAAATGGCCATTTTTGAAACAAAAAGTTGGATGTTTTTCTGGTTTGACAATGGCCATGTTTGCTACTGGATTTTTACATCTACGTTGCCAATTTATATTGAAAGGTGATATAGCAAATGCAAATGAACATAAATTTCTCCGAGGACAAGCAGGCTGCTTGTTCTCACTGATGGGTGACGTCCTCGGCAGCCCCTCCAATCGGAATCTTCCTAGCAAAGTCCTTTGCTAGCTCTCGCGCGCCCACGCGCACCGCGCATGCGCGGCCGTCTTCCCGCCCGAAACCGGCTCGAGCCGGCCAGTCTTCTTTCGTCCGCACTCGGTACGGCTGTGTTTTTTGCCGTGTTGAGCCCCGGAGAGTCGACCTCGCGCGTCCGTTATCTAATCGACGTGTTTTTTCTTCGGAAAAGTTCTTTTCGTTCGGAAAGTGCTCCGGAAACCCCCTTGGGTTTCGTTTGCCCCTTCCCGTATTTCCAGTTTTTGCCCCGGTAAGTTTTCTTTCGTTGTCGGGGTAGGCCTCTTTTCGGCCTCGGTCGAGATTTTTCTCCCTTAAAGTTTTGGTGCTCCAAATTCGTCATTTCGGATTTTGACTTCGCCGGCGTGATTTTTCCGCCCATGACATCGAAGCCTTCCAGCGGCTTCAAGAAGTGCACCCAGTGCGCCCGGGTAATCTCGCTCACTGATAGGCACTCTTCGTGTCTTCAGTGTCTGGGGGCCGAGCACCGTCCCCAGAACTGTAGTCTGTGTTCCCTCTTACAAAGGCGGACTCAAGTAGCGAGATTGGCCCAGTGGAACGTTTTGTTCTCGGGCTCTTCGTCGGCATCGGCACCGGGGTCATCGTGTGCATCGACGTCATCAGCGTCCAGACCTTCTTCCTTGGCTGCCAGTGCATCGAGTGCATCGAGGCATCGGCCCTACATCGGCGCCGAGACATCGGATAGCTGCATCGACGTCGGTGGTACCGGGACCTCGTCTCCTGATGTCGTCGGACGGTGGTGCATCGAGTGGAGTGCAGGTGAGGGCTGTCCATTCCCCTGCTGGTGGCGGTGAGCCCTCGGGTGGGTCTCCTCCTACCCTGAGGGCTCCTGCGGTACAGCCCCCCCGAGACCGACCTCCTTCGGCCTCGGCCCCGAGGAAGCGACGGCTGGATTCTACGTCCTCCTCGTCGGTGCCGGGGAGCTCCGGTGACATGCTTCGGAAGAAGTCGAAGAAGCATCGACACCGGTCCCCTCCCCGCGTCGGCACCGAGAGCTCTGGGTCGCCGAGGGAGTCGGCACCCAGCAGGCATCGGCACCGAGAGGACCGCTCACCCTCTGTTCAGGAGGTGTCGATGCGCTCCACTCTGGACAGCCCGGAACAGCCTCCACGCCCGGAACAGGTTCTGACGTCGACGCCTGCATCGACCTCCATGCCTTTCTCTGCAGCCGCTCTGAACGAGAGCCTCCGGGCCGTTCTCCCAGAGATTCTGGGAGAGCTGTTGCGCCCTACCCCTCCGGTACCGGCGGTGCTTGCGCCTCCGGTACCGTCGAGCGTGGCGCCGGCTGGCCCATCGCCCGGGGTGAGGTCCCCGACGTCGGTACCGCGTGCGGTGCCGACTGCGGCCACCTCCCAGGAGGGCTCCCCGACTACGTCGGCGGAGGGAGCTTCGCCGATGCGGGCGAGGGAGTCTACCTCTCGACGCCCCCATCGTGGACGTGGCTTCACGGAGTCGAGCCGGGCACGGTTGCAGACGCAGGTCCGTGAGCTTGTGTCTGACACCGAGGGTGAGGCCTCGTGGGAGGAAGAAGAAGACCCCAGATATTTCTCTGACGAGGAGTCTGAGGGTCTACCTTCTGATCCCACTCCCTCTCCTGAAAGACAGCTTTCTCCTCCCGAGAGTCTGTCTTTTGCTTCCTTTGTCCGGGAGATGTCTACGGCCATCCCCTTCCCGGTGGTTGTGGAGGACGAGCCCAGGGCTGAAATGTTTGAGCTCCTGGACTATCCTTCTCCACCTAAGGAAGCGTCCACTGTTCCCCTGCACCATGTCCTCAAAAAGACATTGCTGGCGAACTGGACCAAGCCTTTAACTAATCCCCACATCCCCAAGAAGATCGAGTCCCAGTACCGGATCCATGGGGACCCAGAGCTGATGCGCACTCAGTTGCCTCACGACTCTGGAGTTGTGGATCTGGCCCTAAAGAAGGCTAAGAGTTCTAGGGAGCATGCTTCGGCGCCCCCGGGCAAAGACTCTAGAACCTTAGACTCCTTTGGGAGGAAGGCCTACCATTCCTCTATGCTCGTGGCCAAAATTCAGTCTTACCAGCTCTACACGAGCATACACATGCGGAATAATGTGCGACAGTTGGCGGGCTTGGTTGATGCTCTTCCCCCTGAGCAAGCCAAGCCTTTTCAGGAGGTGGTCAGGCAGCTGAAGGTGTGCAGAAAATTCCTGGCCAGAGGAGTTTATGACACTTTTGATGTTGCGTCCAGGGCCGCTGCTCAAGGTGTGGTGATGCGCAGGCTCTCATGGCTGCGTGCCGCCGACCTGGAGAATAGAATCCAGCAGCGGATTGCGGACTCGCCTTGCCGTGCGGACAACATTTTTGGAGAAAAAGTCGAGCAGGTGGTAGAGTCTCTCCACCAGCGGGACACCGCATTCGACAAGTTCTCCCGCCGGCAGCCTTCAGCTTCTACCTCTACAGGTAGACGATTTTTCGGAGGAAGGAAGACTGTTCCCTATACTTCTGGTAAGCGTAGGTACAATCCTCCTTCCCGACAGCCTGCGACCCAGGCTAAGCCCCAGCGCGCTCGCTCTCGTCAGCAGCGTGCGCCTCAGCAAGGCCCCGCGGCTCCCCAGCAAAAGCAAGGGGCGAGCTTTTGACTGGCTCCAGCAGAGCATAGCCGACATCCAAGTGTCAGTGTCGGGCGACCTGCCAGTCGGAGGGAGGTTGAAAGCTTTTCACCAAAGGTGGCCTCTCATAACCTCCGATCAGTGGGTTCTGCAAATAGTCCGGCAAGGATACACCCTCAATTTGGCCTCCAAACCTCCAAATTGTCCACCGGGAGCTCAGTCTTACAGCTTCCAGCACAAGCAGGTACTTGCAGAGGAACTCTCCGCCCTTCTCAGCGCCAATGCGGTCGAGCCCGTGCCATCCGGGCAAGAAGGGCTGGGATTCTATTCCAGGTACTTCCTTGTGGAAAAGAAAACAGGGGGGATGCGTCCCATCCTAGACCTAAGGGCCCTGAACAAATTTCTCGTAAAAGAAAAGTTCAGGATGCTTTCCCTGGGCACCCTTCTCCCCATGATTCAGCAAAACGATTGGCTATGCTCTCTGGACTTGAAGGATGCCTACACACACATCCCGATACTGCCAGCTCACAGACAGTATCTGCGATTTCAGTTGGGCACACGCCACTTCCAGTACTGTGTGCTACCCTTTGGGCTCGCCTCTGCGCCCAGGGTGTTCACAAAGTGCCTAGCTGTAGTAGCAGCGGCACTTCGCAGGCTGGGGGTGCATGTGTTCCCATATCTCGACGATTGGCTGGTGAAGAACACATCCGAGGCAGGAGCCCTGCAGTCCATGCAGATGACTATTCGCCTCCTGGAGCTACTGGGGTTTGTGATAAATTATCCAAAGTCCCATCTTCTCCCAGTGCAGAAGCTCGAATTCATAGGAGCTCTGCTGGATTCTCGGACGGCTCGCGCCTATCTCCCAGAGGCGAGGGCCAACAACTTGTTGTCCCTCGTCTCGCGGGTGCGAGCGTCCCGGCAGATCACAGCTCGGCAGATGTTGAGATTGCTGGGCCACATGGCCTCCACAGTCCATGTGACTCCCATGGCCCGTCTTCACATGAGATCTGCTCAATGGACCCTAGCCTCCCAGTGGTTTCATGCTGCTGGGGTTCTAGAAGACGTGATCCACCTGTCCACGAGTTTTCTCGAATCCCTGTATTGGTGGACAATCTGGTCCAATTTGACTCTGGGACGTCCTTTCCAAATTCCTCAGCCACAAAAAGTGCTGACAACGGATGCGTCTCTCCTGGGATGGGGAGCTCATGTCGATGGGCTTCACACCCAAGGACGCTGGTCCCTCCAGGAACGCGGTCTACAGATCAATCTCCTGGAGTTGCGAGCGATCTGGAACGCTCTGAAGGCTTTCAGAGATCGGCTGTCCCATCAAATTATCCAAATTCAGACAGACAACCAGGTTGCCATGTACTATGTCAACAAGCAGGGGGGCACCGGATCTCGCCCCCTGTGTCAGGAAGCCGTCAGCATGTGGCTCTGGGCTCGCCGTCTCGGCATGGTGCTCCAAGCCACATATCTGGCAGGCGTAAACAACAGTCTGGCCGACAGATTGAGCAGGATTATGCAAACTCACAAGTGGTCGCTAAACTCCATAGTGGTGCGCCAGATCTTCCAAGCGTGGGGCACCCCCTTGGTGGATCTCTTCGCATCTCGAGTGAACCACAAAGTCCCTCAGTTCTGTTCCAGGCTTCAGGCCCCCGGCAGACTGGCATCGGATGCCTTCCTCCTGGATTGGGGGGAAGGCCTGCTGTATGCTTATCCTCCCATTCCTCTGGTGGGGAAGACTTTGTTGAAACTCAAACAAGACCGAGGCACCATGATTCTGATTGCTCCTTTTTGGCCGCGTCAGATCTGGTTCCCTCTTCTTCTGGAGTTATCTTCCGAAGAACCGTGGAGATTGGAGTGTTTTCCGACCCTCATCACGCAGAACGAAGGGGCTCTTCTGCATCCCAGCCTCCGGTCCCTGGCTCTCACGGCCTGGATGTTGAGAGCGTAGACTTTGCCTCTTTGGGTCTGTCAGAGGGTGTCTCCCGCGTCTTGCTTGCTTCCAGGAAAGATTCCACCAAGAGGAGTTACTTCTTTCTGTGGAGGAGGTTTGCCGTCTGGTGTGACAGCAAGGCCCTAGCTCCTCGCTCTTGTCCTACACAGACCCTGCTTGAATACCTTCTGCACTTGTCTGAGTCTGGTCTCAAGACCAACTCTGTAAGAGTTCACCTTAGCGCAATCAGTGCATACCATTACCATGTGGAAGGTAAGCCGATCTCGGGACAGCCTTTAGTTGTTCGCTTCATGAGAGGTTTGCTTTTGTCAAAGCCCCCTGTCAAGCCTCCTACAGTGTCATGGGATCTCAATGTCGTTCTCACCCAGCTGATGAAACCTCCTTTTGAGCCCCTGAATTCCTGCCATCTGAAGTACTTGACCTGGAAGGTCATTTTCTTGGTGGCAGTTACTTCAGCTCGTAGGGTCAGTGAGCTTCAGGCCCTGGTAGCCCAGGCCCCTTACACTAAATTTCATCATAACAGAGTAGTCCTCCGCACTCACCCTAAGTTCTTGCCAAAGGTCGTGTCGGAGTTCCATCTGAACCAGTCAATTGTCTTGCCAACATTCTTTCCCCGTCCTCATTCCTGCCCTGCTGAACGTCAGCTGCACACATTGGACTGCAAGAGAGCATTGGCCTTCTACCTGGAGCGGACACAGCCCCACAGACAGTCCGCCCAATTGTTTGTTTCTTTTGATCCCAATAGGAGGGGAGTGGCTGTAGGGAAACGCACCATATCCAATTGGCTAGCAGATTGCATTTCCTTCACTTACGCCCAGGCGGGGCTGGCTCTTGAGGGTCATGTCACGGCTCATAATGTTAGAGCCATGGCTGCGTCGGTAGCCCACTTGAAGTCAGCCTCCATTGAAGAAATTTGCAAAGCTGCAACGTGGTCATCTGTCCACACATTCACATCTCATTACTGCCTGCAGCAGGATACCCGACGCGACAGTCGGTTCGGGCAGTCAGTTCTTCAGAACCTGTTTGGGCTTTAGGATCCAACTCCACCCCCCGAGGGCCCTGTTTGTTCTGTTCCAGGCTGCACTCTCAGTTAGTTGGTAAATTTTTTAGGTCAATCTCAGTTATGTCCTCGCCGTTGCGAGGTCCAATTGACCATGGTTGTTGTTTTGAGTGAGCCTGGGGGCTAGGGATACCCCATCAGTGAGAACAAGCAGCCTGCTTGTCCTCGGAGAAAGCGAATGCTACATACCTGTAGAAGGTATTCTCCGAGGACAGCAGGCTGATTGTTCTCACAAACCCGCCCGCCTCCCCTTTGGAGTTGTGTCTTCCCTTGAAGTGTATTGTCTTGCTACATACTGGACTGGCCGGCTCGAGCCGGTTTCGGGCGGGAAGACGGCCGCGCATGAGCGGTGCGCGCGGGCGCGCAAGAGCTAGCAAAGGACTTTGCTAGGAAGATTCCGATTGGAGGGGCTGCCGAGGACGTCACCCATCAGTGAGAACAATCAGCCTGCTGTCCTCGGAGAATACCTTCTACAGGTATGTAGCATTCGCTATACTGGCACCAAGGAATTTATCGACTAGAAAGAGTGAAAAATCTTGCAAATCTCTCCCAAAAAGAATTTTACCTGCATTAAAAACAGGTGTAAAAGTCATATTTTCAAAGCAAAAGTATGTAGTATTTTCCTTTGAAAATTTGGTGTAACAGCCAGTGGTTAAAACTTACATTAAAATATTTTTATATGCCCATCTATGATTCTGAGTGATGTACAAAGCAACACAAGAAATAACAGTGTTTAACACAGTGGGCCCTGTTTACAAAGGTGTGCTGGCGTGTAGATGCCCATAATATTCCTATGGGCATGTACATGGTTAGCTTGTGCTAAAAACACTAGCGCACCTTTGTAAACAGGGCCCAAAAACTCAACTACATAAAAACAGGATAAATAAGACTAAACACAAAGATAACAATCTATTGAAAAAAATGTTCCAAGAAGCATTGCTCAGCATTATACAGAAAAACCTGAGAATCGGAGTAAATGACCTCCTAGACCACATGTGCCCATGAATATTGCACCAAAGCAGGTGGTTTGAAAATGACCTTCTTAACTGGATGGAAGATTTAAATTGTATCAAAGCCCCATGTTTAGGGTGATCTTGAATCTCTGTGCTTTCCTCACTCTAAGAGTTAGGAGAGCTGCTCTTCACCGTGCATATTTTTGGTGTCTGCAGTTGATCCAGAGCTAAATATGGTGATGCTTATGCAAACAATATCCCAAGCTGAAAGATGCCTATCAAGTCTAAATGCTTTTTCATTCACACCGTGATGCTTAAGGTCAACAATGTGTTTAATATGTTTAATGGAGGAAAAGACCTCAAAAGTCTAGGCACAGCAGCAAGTGTAATATCTTAGTGCCTGCACATAACCGACTCTGGTATTATCATAGGTGAAAAAGCCTCCACATATTTTAATTCAAATTCACTGGCTTAACCTATAACTTTTTTCTAAATTTTTCTTCTGTTTTCTTAATCTTAAATAATTACAAAAACTGTATCATGACGGGCAATTCTGAAGTAATTTAGCTTTCGCCTTGCCCATCGGGGCTCTCTGTTTCACTCACTGTGGAGCTTCTTCAGGGGACTAAGTTCTTCTAAAACCTACAAAAATCCAATATAATCAACCAACTAAGCAGAAGAAATATGTTACAGCAAAAACTCACAGTGGAATGTCTCACTCATCTTATCATCTGCGTTAATCTTAAAGATGGCGTTCCACGCCTCAAGAACACGAACCTCTTTGTGAACAGGAAGCGGAACAAGAATGACATCGCTCATCATTCGAATAATACATTGCCTCAAAATGTTTTTATAAAAAAAACAGTCCATTCGATCTGTGAATTTAGACCGAGTGGTTCAAGGGATTTCAAAATAGAGATCCCTCTCGTTCTCGTTTTCTTAATATTTTATTTCTATCTCCTCTTCTGTCATTAAATGGGACCATATCAATGATAAAGCAACGAAATGCTTCAAAACCTTGTTGTTTCTCTAGACAGTGTGCAACCAGTGGTGCCCCCTTTTTTTGATTCTTTACACAGGAACGATGTTCTGTGATACTTACATGTAAATTTCTGGTGGTTTTTCCGACATATAATTTCTGGAACTGAACTGTAGAATATAGATCACAAATGAAGATTGACAGTGTTGTGTTGTGTTTTAACTGAAAAATCTTACCGTCAACTGGATTTGTAAATTCAGTGATTTCTGCCGTCATGGAGCACGTTTTACATTGGCCATACTTTTTATGTCCTCCCCCAATACCGGTACCGTCTACCTGAAAAGGGTGGTAAATTTGTTGGACTTAAAATTTCTTTGATATTTCGTGATCTAGAAAATGCCATTCTGACTTTTTGGTCATGAAAAAGGTGATGCGTTTGCATCACATCCCAATTACGTTTTATGATTTTTTTTTTTGCTGAGATTTTGTGCAGATATTTTTGAACGATGGATAGGACCAACCATTTGTAGTTTGCCTCAGTATTTATTTATTTGGATTCTGCTCATACCTTTTTCAATAGTATCTCAAGGTGAGTTACATTCAGGTACACAATCTATGGGGCCCCTTTACCAAGCTGCGGGAAAAAGGGCCCTACGCTGGCGGCAGGGGCCATTTTTTTCATACGCTAGGGTGCAGCAGGTAAAAAGACCCCAGGCATACATGGCCATGCGACGGGGAGCCCTCACCGCCACCCATTGAGGTGGTGATAAGGGCTCCCGCGCTAACCCAGCACCGCCACCAGTAGGTTATTGCTGTGCAAACCATTTCCGGGGCTTTTCTTTTTCCCCTAGAAATGGCGCATGCTCGGAGCGGGGCCATTGAAAAGTAAGCGGTAAGCCTGCATTGGGCTTACCGCTGGTCTGTGGCCCATAAGGTTGTACCTGAGGCAATGGAGGGTTAAGTGATTTGCCCAGGATCACAAGGAGCAACAGTGGGATATGAACCAGGCACCTCTGGATGTGAAGGCCAGTGCTCTAACCAGTAGGCCACTCATCTCCTCAGCCCAAACCTGTGACACTTTGTGTTTTCAATATTGAATGCATAACTGTTTTAAAATACTTTTGGTAGTGTTTGTTTTTTATGCTGTTGTATCATGGCTATATGTGGCTTTTTATGGTTACACTGCCCAGAGTGCGGTTTTGTATCCTGGTGGACTATAAATGTAAATAAATAAATATGTTTCTCCGAGGACAAGCAGGCTGCTTGTTCTCACTGATGGGTGACGTCCTCGGCAGCCCCTCCAATCGGAATCTTCCTAGCAAAGTCCTTTGCTAGCTCTCGCGCGCCCACGCGCACCGCGCATGCGCGGCCGTCTTCCCGCCCGAAACCGGCTCGAGCCGGCCAGTCTTCTTTCGTCCGCACTCGGTACGGCTGTGTTTTTTGCCGTGTTGAGCCCCGGAGAGTCGACCTCGCGCGTCCGGTGTTTAATCGACGTGTTTTTGCTTAGGAAAAGTTTCTTTTCATTCGGAAAGTGCTCCGAAAACCCCCTTGGGTTTCGTTTGCCCCTTCCCGTATCTCCAGTTTTTGCCCCGGTAAGTTTTCTTTCGTTGTCGGGGTAGGCCTCTTTTCGGCCTCGGTCGAGATTTTTCTCCCTTAAAGTTTTGGTGCTCCGAATTCGTCATTTCGGATTTTGACTTCGCCGGCGTGATTTTTCCGCCCATGACATCGAAGCCTTCCAGCGGCTTCAAGAAGTGCACCCAGTGCGCCCGGGTAATCTCGCTCACTGATAGGCACTCTTCGTGTCTTCAGTGTCTGGGGGCCGAGCACCGTCCCCAGAACTGTAGTCTGTGTTCCCTTTTACAAAGGCGGACTCAAGTAGCGAGATTGGCCCAGTGGAACGTTTTGTTCTCGGGCTCTTCGTCGGCATCGGCACCGGGGTCATCGTGTGCATCGACGTCATCAGCGTCCAGACCTTCTTCCTTGGCTGCCAGTGCATCGAGTGCATCGAGGCATCGGCCCTCTGCATCGGCGCCGGGACATCGGATAGCTGCATCGACGTCGGTGGTACCGGGACCTCGTCTCCTGATGTCGTCGGACAGTGGTGCATCGAGTGGAGTGCAGGTGAGGGCTGTCCATTCCCCTGCTGGTGGCGGTGAGCCCTCGGGTGGGTCTCCTCCTACCCTGAGGGCTCCTGCGGTACAGCCCCCCTGAGACCGACCTCCTTCGGCCTCGGCCCCGAGGAAGCGACGGCTGGGTTCTACGTCCTCCTCGTCGGTGCCGGGGAGCTCCGGTGACATGCTTCGGAAGAAGTCGAAGAAGCATCGACACCGGTCCCCTCCCCGCGTCGGCACCGAGAGCTCTGGGTCGCCGAGGGAGTCGGCACCCAGCAGGCATCGGCACCGAGAGGACCGCTCACCCTCTGTTCAGGAGGTGTCGATGCGCTCCACTCTGGACAGCCCGGAGCAGCCTCCACGCCCGGAACAGGTTCTGACGTCGACGCCTGCATCGACCTCCATGCCTTTCTCTGCAGCCGCTCTGAACGAGAGCCTCCGGGCCGTTCTCCCAGAGATTCTGGGAGAGCTGTTGCGCCCTACCCCTCCGGTACCGGCGGTGCTTGCGCCTCCGGTACCGTCGAGCGTGGCGCCGGCTGGCCCGTCGCCCAGGGTGAGGTCCCCGACGTCGGTACCGCGTGCGGTGCCGACTGCGGCCACCTCCCAGGAGGGCTCCCCGACTACGTCGGCGGAGGGAGCTTCGCCGATGCGGGCGAGGGAGTCTACCTCTCGACGCCCCCATCGTGGACGTGGCTCCGCGGAGTCGAGCCGGGCGCGGTTGCAGACGCAGGTCCGTGAACTTGTGTCTGACACCGAGGGTGAGGCCTCGTGGGAGGAAGAGGAAGACCCCAGATATTTCTCTGACGAGGAGTCTGAGGGTCTACCTTCTGATCCCACTCCCTCTCCTGAAAGACAGCTTTCTCCTCCCGAGAGTCTGTCTTTTGCTTCCTTTGTCCGGGAGATGTCTACGGCCATCCCCTTCCCGGTGGTTGTGGAGGACGAGCCCAGGGCTGAAATGTTTGAGCTCCTGGACTATCCTTCTCCACCTAAGGAAGCGTCCACTGTTCCCCTGCACCATGTCCTCAAAAAGACATTGCTGGCGAACTGGACCAAGCCTTTAACTAATCCCCACATCCCCAAGAAGATCGAGTCCCAGTACCGGATCCATGGGGACCCAGAGCTGATGCGCACTCAGTTGCCTCACGACTCTGGAGTTGTGGATCTGGCCCTAAAGAAGGCTAAGAGTTCTAGGGAGCATGCTTCGGCGCCCCCGGGCAAAGACTCTAGAACCTTAGACTCCTTTGGGAGGAAGGCCTACCATTCCTCTATGCTCGTGGCCAAAATTCAGTCTTACCAGCTCTTCACGAGCATACACATGCGGAATAATGTGCGACAGTTGGCGGGCTTGGTTGATGCTCTTCCCCCTGAGCAAGCCAAGCCTTTTCAGGAGGTGGTCAGGCAGCTGAAGGCGTGCAGAAAATTCCTGGCCAGAGGAGTTTATGACACTTTTGATGTTGCGTCCAGGGCCGCTGCTCAAGGTGTGGTGATGCGCAGGCTCTCATGGCTGCGTGCCGCCGACCTGGAGAATAGAATCCAGCAGCGGATTGCGGACTCGCCTTGCCGTGCGGACAACATTTTTGGAGAAAAAGTCGAGCAGGTGGTAGAGTCTCTCCACCAGCGGGACACCGCATTCGACAAGTTCTCCCGCCGGCAGCCTTCAGCTTCTACCTCTACAGGTAGACGTTTTTTCGGGGGAAGGAAGACTGTTCCCTATACTTCTGGTAAGCGTAGGTACAATCCTCCTTCCCGACAGCCTGCGGCCCAGGCTAAGCCCCAGCGCGCTCGCTCTCGTCAGCAGCGTGCGCCTCAGCAAGGCCCCGCGGCTCCCCAGCAAAAGCAAGGGGCGAGCTTTTGACTGGCTCCAGCAGAGCATAGCCGACATCCAAGTGTCAGTGTCGGGCGACCTGCCAGTCGGAGGGAGGTTGAAAGCTTTTCACCAAAGGTGGCCTCTCATAACCTCCGATCAGTGGGTTCTGCAAATAGTCCGGCAAGGATACACCCTCAATTTGGCCTCCAAACCTCCAAATTGTCCACCGGGAGCTCAGTCTTACAGCTTCCAGCACAAGCAGGTACTTGCAGAGGAACTCTCCGCCCTTCTCAGCGCCAATGCGGTCGAGCCCGTGCCATCCGGGCAAGAAGGGCTGGGATTCTATTCCAGGTACTTCCTTGTGGAAAAGAAAACAGGGGGGATGCGTCCCATCCTAGACCTAAGGGCCCTGAACAAATATCTCGTAAAAGAAAAGTTCAGGATGCTTTCCCTGGGCACCCTTCTCCCCATGATTCAGCAAAACGATTGGCTATGCTCTCTGGACTTGAAGGATGCCTACACACACATCCCGATACTGCCAGCTCACAGACAGTATCTGCGATTTCAGTTGGGCACACGCCACTTCCAGTACTGTGTGCTACCCTTTGGGCTCGCCTCTGCGCCCAGGGTGTTCACAAAGTGCCTAGCTGTAGTAGCAGCGGCACTTCGCAGGCTGGGGGTGCATGTGTTCCCATATCTCGACGATTGGCTGGTGAAGAACACATCCGAGGCAGGAGCCCTGCAGTCCATGCAGATGACTATTCGCCTCCTGGAGCTACTGGGGTTTGTGATAAATTATCCAAAGTCCCATCTTCTCCCAGTGCAGAAACTCGAATTCATAGGAGCTCTGCTGGATTCTCGGACGGCTCGCGCCTATCTCCCAGAGGCGAGGGCCAACAACTTGTTGTCCCTCGTCTCGCGGGTGCGAGCGTCCCAGCAGATCACAGCTCGGCAGATGTTGAGATTGCTGGGCCACATGGCCTCCACAGTTCATGTGACTCCCATGGCCCGTCTTCACATGAGATCTGCTCAATGGACCCTAGCCTCCCAGTGGTATCAGGCTGCTGGGGGTCTAGAAGACGTGATCCACCTGTCCACGAGTTTTCTCGAATCCCTCTATTGGTGGACAATCTGGTCCAATTTGACTCTGGGACGTCCTTTCCAAATTCCTCAGCCACATCCCCTTTGGAGTTGTGTCTTCCCTTGAAGTGTATTGTCTTGCTACATACTGGACTGGCCGGCTCGAGCCGGTTTCGGGCGGGAAGACGGCTGCGCATGCGCGGTGCGCGTGGGCGCGCGAGAGCTAGCAAAGGACTTTGCTAGGAAGATTCCGATTGGAGGGGCTGCCGAGGACGTCACCCATCAGTGAGAACAATCAGCCTGCTGTCCTCGGAGAATACCTTCTACAGGTTTGTAGCATTCGCTATCTCTGAGGTACCGTACATCCTCTCATCCCAACACAGCGCAGACATCCCCACAGGTATCACACCCTTCCTATCTCAGACAGCTTGAAAATCCTCGGCGTTGCAATGGACCGTAACTTAACACTAGAGAGCCAAGTGGCATCCACGACAAAGAAAATGTTCCACTCAATGTGGAAACTCAAACGTGTGAAGCAATTCTTCCTGAGAGAAACATTTCGCAACCTGATACAATCAATGGTACTAAGCCATGTAGATTACTGCAATGGAATTTATGCGGGATGTAAAGAACAAACCTTAAAGAAACTTCAGACCGCTCAAAACAAGGCAGCTAGGCTTATATTTGGTAAAACGCAGTTTGAAAGCACAAAACCCCTCCGTGAAAAACTACACTGGCTCCCACTCAAAGAATGCATTGCCTTCAAAATCTGCACCCTGATTCACTAAATCATCTACTGAGAAGCCTCGAGTTACATGACAGACTTGATTGACTTACCAATTAGAAATACATCTGAATCAACACGATCTTATCTAAATCTGCACTACCCAAGCTGCAAAGGACTTAAATACAAAACAACTTATGCATCTAGTTTTTCCTACATAAGTACACAACTGTGGAACGCATTACCAAAAGCCTTGAAAACAACGTACGACCACCTAAACTTCCAGAAATCACTAAAAACCAACCTGTTTAAAAAGGCATACCCTACCGATCCAACTTAAATGCCTAATTTCTGCAACACAACCAAACTAAAGCACGTAATGGACATACCACAACTCTTCCGTTCTCAGATTCCCAAATGTGGCTGTGCCACATGAACTTGATCTTACCACAACATCACCCTATATTCACACCAGAGCCTGCAAAGGCCTCTCCGTTTCTATGTAAGCCACATTGAGCCTACAAATATGTGGGAAAATGTGGGATACAAATGTAACAAATAAAATAAATCCCAGCACTTGCATTGGTATGCTAAAGTTTGGATTCGAATGGGGCTCCATAGCCTACTCTACCCGCATGACCTGCAGTTAAGTATTATTTTGTGTTGTTGTATTGGCTGTATAAGGTGTCAGTGTCATACAAAAGTTTCCTTCTGCCACAGCCTCTCCCAAGGCTCTCTGTGTGGGAGGATTCTCTGATACCACGCCGCTCTTTCCAAAAAAAGTCATCCTGCCATACAGTGATGATTAAGGGATTTGGAAAGCAAAAAAGTGGATATACTGGAGGTGTAGTGATACTAGGTGCTGCCACCACACCTGAAGGGATGTGGAAAAGAAACAGAATAAAACTAAAATTAGTGCTGCAGGTGACACCATGGCCTGTTTGTTTATTCCGGCAAAGATGAACGTTTTGCTCTGAAAAAGACTGAAGCTATAATTACCTTTCCTGTTATTACATTCCTGAGATATGAATGCACATTGAGGCACCTCTTCTGCTCTGAAAACCATAAGCAGCAGGCTGCAGCATTGTTTAGCATTGCTTCACAGGACGGGTGGCATGCAGCCTGCCCTCATTTCCTTTTTTAAAGCCTTGACAGCTATTAGGGCCTTATACCATCATCCGATCACAGAGTTCAGGGTAAATGGACTGTCTTCTGCTTCTTTTGCTATAGATTGGGGGATGAGACAGGGATGCCCTCTTTCCCCACTCCTATTTGTACTGGTCTTGGACCCTTTGATCAGAGATATATTGGTTACAGAAGACATAAGAGGGATGTAGATTGGCTCATGTGAGAGTGCAGGTGAAAAGGGATCCGGGAAGGCATGAAGAAAGGGGGTACAGGGAGCCGGGGAATCCCAACGGGGCAGATTTCATGTGCACAACACCCACATTCAGAAAGCTGGCTACCGGAGGCAGAGAGGTGGCTGGGTTAAGGAAGAAGGGGAGGAACTACCAGTCCCAGAATCCTTCTCTTCCCCACCCGGCTGTGCAAGAGTTAGGGGAGGAGATAGAAGATTGGGAAATGGTCTCTGAGGAAGGTGATGAGGGCCAGCTGGAGAGATTGGGGGCGGGGGAAGTGAAGAGGAGGATAAAATGGAGATTACTGAAGGGCTAGGGGAGGAACAGATGGAGATTGGAGCCCTGGCTCAAACCCAAAAAGCTGCTGTAAGAGGGTGGCTAGCTGTACCTTGGAGAGACTGGTGGAAGACCGGAGGAGAGAGGCTGAGGCACTGGGGGAAATCTCTACTAAAGAGGAAACAGCTGCAGCCTGTGGGAGAGAAAGAGAGCTGGGCACAATTGAAACCCCAGCCTGAACCAGGTGGGAATAAAGCTGTGTAACCGTGCTGTAAGAAGGTGCAAGAAAGACTGTGTAAACTGTTTCATACTAAAAAGGTCTGGGCTGCAACCTACCAAGCTATTGGGTTTTTCCCTCTGATAATGTACTGTTCCCTAAGTGAAGTAATCTGAGCTAAAGTGAAGTGAAGTTGTATGGACTGTTTTTGAACCTGAGTTTGAAGTTATATGGACTGTTTTTGAACCTGAATTTGACTGTGTTGAACTGAATTGTGCTCTGGGCTGCTAGCCTAAACAACCTGGAGTGAAGGGTGCTTTGTTGATTTGAAGCAAGAAAATAAAAGCTCTTACTTATAAACATTGGGCTTTGAATGTGCCTCTGTGAAAGGAACGGAGGGAGGAGAAGGTCCTGGGAGCTCGCAGGGCCTGGAGCCAAGGCTCAGAGGAGCCAGATTGCTGTGGAGTGAAGGCAACAGTCATGTGGAGGAAGAGGCAGCTAAGCAGGGTCGAGCCAGCTACACTCGGAACATTTTAAAATCTCTGCATTTATTTATTGGATTTATTAACCACCTTTATGAAGCAGTTCACCCAAGGCGGTGTACAGCAGGTACAGTTTAACATAAAACTTACAGTTTTGGTTAACAGCATAACAATAGTTAAATGATCAAGATAAATGTAAATACAATAAATGAGGTAAATTTGAAAACAGCACATTGAAGCCTACCATGAAACAGGATCAAAAATATGCATATTTAATAGCACTGAAATTCAAACAACAGAGATATAATACGATGTCAGCATAATACTAATGAAGCATCTAATAAGCATGCATTAGAACATTCAGCTGAAGGGCCAAGTGCAGATGGGGACAAAATGTGTGGTAGAGAGTCAGTTGGCATAAATAGATGGGTGGCTAAACTCAAGACAAATTCTTTGTACAGTTAAACAAGATATAAGTTACTGATCTAAGTTAGTGTGTGTAGCAAGCTAGTCCAGGTTCAGAATGAGTGTATAGTCAGTCACACTATGGGAGAAGAGCCAGGCTTTCACCTGCTTCCTGAAGTAGAGGTAGTCTCCAGCCCCTCTGGGCTCGCTGGCAGGTATCATCGTACAATTTCTTTTGATGAGGGGACAGATAGTGATGATCCTTGAGAGGACTTTAGAGGTCTGAAAGGTGTGTAAAGGGCCCATTTTGTCTGAGGACCTTGAAAATCAAACATAGAGTTTTAATTTAGCCCTATAAGGTCCTGGGACCTCTTTTCTCCATCTGTACTTCTTTCCTTCGTATTCTGGTTTTCAATATCACGTTTATTCTGATGACTCCCAGATCTATCTCTCCACATCAGAAATTTCAGCAGGAATCCGGGCCAAAGTATCGGCCTGCCTGTCTGACATTGCTGCCTGGATGTCTCACCGCCATCTGAAACTAAACATGACCAAGACTGAGGTTCTCATCTTTCCCCCTAAACCAACCTCTCCTCTTCCTCCATTCTCTATTTATGTGGATAACACTCTCATCCTCCCAGTCTCATCAGCTCATAACCTTGGGGTCGTCTTTGACTCCTTCTCTGCACATATTCAACAGACTGCTAAAACCTGTCATTTCTTTCTCTATAATATTACCAAAATTTGTTCTTTCCTTTCTGAGCACACTACCAGAACCCTTATCCACACTCTTAACACCTCTCTCTTAGATATTCCAACTTGCTTCTCACAGGTCTCCCACTAAGCCATTTCTCTCCCCTTCAAACTGTTAAAAATTCTGCTGCACGCCAGTGTCGCTATGCTCATATTAGCCCTCTCCTCAAGTTGCTTCATTGGCTCCCTATCTGTTTCCACATATTTATTTATTTGTTACATTTGTATCCCACATTTTCCCACCTATTTGCAGGCTCAATGTGGCTTACATAATACCGTAAAGGCATTCGCCAGTCCGGTAAGGAACACATACAAATAGATGTTAGGGTCAATAGGGTAGATAAGGTTCTGGCACATTATGGATTGGGGATAGGAAGGGGTATATAATGACTGATAAGATTGTTCAAACTCCTCTTATTGACTTACAAGTGCATTCACTCTGCAGCTGCTCAGTACCTCTCCACTCTCATCTCTCCCTACATTTCTCCCCGGGAACTCCATTCACTGAGTAAATCTCTCTTATCTGCACCCTTCTCCTCCACTGCTAACTCCAGACTCTGTTCCTTTTATCTTGCTGCACCATATGCCTGGAATAGACTTCCTGAGCTGGTACGTCAAGCTCCATCTCTGGCCGTCTTCAAATCTAGGCTAAAAAGTCCACCTTTTGATGCTGCTTTTAACTCCTAACCCTTACTCACTTGTTCAATATCCATGTTTTATTATTCCCACCTTAGTAATTCCAGTGCCGTAGCTAATGGCACCCGGGGCGGGTTGCCGCTGCTCACCCCCCCCCCCCCCGGGTGCAGCACGGCGCGACCCCCCCCCCCCCCCCTGGACTGCATTCTTACCCTGCGGGAGGGCCGATCCGCCCCGAGTGCATGTCACTCGGAGGCTGCGTCGGCCCTGCTGGTTCCCTGTTCTCTCTGCCCCGGAACAGGAAGTAACCTGTTCCGGGGCAGAGAGAGCAGGGAACCAGCGGGGCTGGCACCCCCCCGAGCGTGTGCACCCGGGGCGGACCGCCTCTCCCGCCCCCCCCCCCCTTCCTACGCCACTGAGTAATTCCCTTATCCCTTATTTGTCCTGTTTGTCCTACTTAGATTGTAAGTTCTGTTGAGCAGGGACTGTCGCCATGTCCAGTATACAACACTGCGTACATCTAGTAGCTCTATGGAAATTATAAGTAGTAGTAGTAGCTTTTGCAGGAAGGGTATGATGTGGTCACATTGCTTGTAGCCTTCTATCAGTCCTGCTGCAGCATTCTGAATTAGTTGGAGCTGATACAAACTTTTTTTGGTTTGACCAGTGTAGAGGTCATTACAGTAGTCTAGTCACGATATTTTATCATGGCATGCACCACTGTGGTCAGACTCATCTTTTCAATATATGGAGAGAGTTTTCGTAGCTGCCATAGGTGATAGAGACCGTTTTTAAAGGTTGTTTGAATTTGCGGGATCAGAATGATCTCTTAGTTCTTCTAAGTGACCCTTCATTGCCAGCTTTGTCAGACATCTTCTCAGAGTTTGCAGACGTCTCTGGGTTCTGCCTTAATCTTGCTAAATCTGAGGTTTTAATGATTAATTTGGATGATAGTTTTTTTTGAGGGGGTACTTGGGGGTACTGAGTACCGGCACCTTTTCCATTGTCTGCTAAAATTGACCCATGGACCCCAAGTTTTAATGAAAGAGTTCAGTCTCTACACACCAATTCTGCCTTGACATAGATTCTGTGACTAGCTGCAGGGTCCTGGCTATTGTGGTCCATGGGTCCGCCCCTGAATGATGGCCTAGCATTTGAGTACCGGCACCTTTTTTGCTAGAAAAAAATACACTGATGATACTGATTGGGAGATGTTGCAATGTCCTTTAGGGAGGGCTCAAGATACATTTATCTATCTGGGGGTTCAGCTTTGTGGGTATAAGTACATATACATCCTATATAATAAAACGCACCTCCAACATTCTGAAGCTGACTGCATGGCTCAGGCATTCCTGCTCTCTGTATCCATCTCCTGAATTGACATCACGTACTTCCGGGTTCGTCACAAGCAGAAGTGACCAACCACACGAGGTTTCTCGGCTTCAGAATGTTGGAGGTGCATTCTATTAAATAGGATTGGTCAGTTCCTTGAAGCACAGCCAGAGCTCAGCGTCCTGCACAGTAACGCTCAGACACCAGAGAGAGAGAGGGTGGAGGGCTGACAGCAGAGAGAGGGGGGGGAGGTATCTCTGTCACACACTCTCACACACCCTCTCTCTCACACAATGTGTTTCTGTCTCACACACACTGTCTCTCACACTGTATCACATTCACTCTCTGTGTCACACAGTCACTCACACACTCTCTTGGTCTCATACACTCAGTCTCACAGAGAGTCTGTCTCACACACACTCTCTCTCTCACGCACGCACACACTGTATCTGTGTGAAACACACTCTCTCTCTCTCTCTCTCTCTCTCTCTCTCTCACACTGTGTCTCACATACACACTTGCACACACTCTCATTCTCACACACACACACACTATCTCTCTCACAGACACACTCGCACCCAGACTCACTCTCTCACATACACACACTCGCACATTCACTCTCTCGCACACACAGTCACTCTCACATACACTCTTTCAAACATACACATTCCGAGGAAAACCTTGCTAGCGCCCGTTTCATTTGTGGGAGAAACGGGCCTTTTTTTACTAGTAAATACATAAGTGTTGCCATACTAGGACAGACCAAAGGTCCAACAAGCCCAGTATCCTGTTTCCAACAGTGGCCAATCCACTTCACAAGTACCTGGCAAGATCCCTACACAGTACAATACATTTTATGCTGCCTATCTCAGAAATGAGCAGTGGATTTTTCCCCAAGTCATTTTAATAATGGTCTATGGACTTTTCCTTTAGGAAGCCGTCCAAATCTTTTTTGAAACCTCGCTTAGCTAACCGCCTTTACCACATTCTCTGGCAACGAATTCCAGAGTTTATTTACACGTTGAATGAAGAAAATTTTCCCCCGATTCATTTTAAATTTACTACTTTGTAGCTTCATCACATGCCCCCTAGTCCTAGTATTTTTGGAAAGAGTAAACCAACAATTCATGTCTACCCGTTCCACGCCACTCATTATTTCATAGACCTGTATCATATCTCCCCTCAGCTGTCTTTTCTCCAAGCTGAAGAGCCCTAGCCGCTTTAGCCTTTCCTCATAGGGAAGTCATCCCAACCCCTTTATCATTTTCGTTGCCCTTCTCTGTACCTTTTCTAATTCCACAAAATGAGCAACACTATAATAATGGGTGATTTCAATTACCAAATTGTAAAGAATTGCTTCTACAATTGTCCTAAATATCTCAAGGTATATCTTATGTAATGAAAAATAGTGAAAAAAAAAAGACCTCAGTCTCTTCAGAGAACACCATAGTTTGAATGCTAAAACTTTCATAAACACAGAGGGCTCCTCTTAATCATTGATCTTTTGTGTTTAGGAGCCAGCAGAGACGCTTGTCAGCTGAAATTTTGTTCTTGGATGGATTATATTTAAAAAAGTGTTTTCCCCCTGAAGCAGCCAGGTCAAGGCGAAACAGGGTTCCCCTGTTGGGATACATGTGGACATTTACTTGTGGATATTTACTTGATGAATATGAAGAGTCATCCGAGATAAGTACTGTGTGTTTATAAACAGCACTTTATTGTCTCCAGTCAAATTGGTATCTTTAAAAAGGGTATCTTGTTTTTGATATATGAATATTACTGGGACTAATGGAGTTTTTTTTCAGACCAATGATTAAGAGGAGCCCTCTGTGTTTATGAAAGTTTTAGTGTTCAAACTGAGGTGTTCTCCAAAGAGACTGAGGTCTTTTTTTCTCCACTATTTTTCATTACATAACATAAGATATACCTTGAGATACTTAGGACAATTGTAGAAGCAATTATTTACAATTTGATATTAAATTCTACAGATTCCAATACTTGTAGTGATTTCAATTACCCCAATACTGACTGGATAAAAGTTAGATTAGGGAGCACTAGGCAGGTAAAATTCCTAGATGTAATAAATGACTGCTTCTTGGAACAACTGGTCCAGTAACCAACAAGAGGGGGAGCTATTTTAAATTTAGTCCTTAGTGGAATGCAGGGCATAGTACGAGAGGTAATGATTTAGGATCTGCTGGGAAACAGTAATGATAACATTTGAGCTGATATCTGGAGTGAAGTTACTAAGGAAACTACTGTGAGAGCATTTAACTTTCGAAAGGGTAACTATGATAAAATGAGGAAAATGGTTAAATAGAAGCTAAAAGGATCAGCCACAAAGGTTAGGACTTTAAATCAAGCATGGATGCTGTTTAAGAATACCATTGTGGAAGCCTAGATCAGATGTATTCCACGTATTAACAAAGGTGGGAAAAAGAGCAAACAGCAGCCAGCATGGTTAAAAGGTGAAGCAAAGAAGGCTATTAAAGCCAAAAGGACATCCTTCAAAGAATGGAAATAGGATCCATCCTAATAAGAAGCAAAAGAAGCATTGGCAAGTTAGATTCAAAGCATTCATAAAGAAGACTAAAAGAGAATATGAAGACAAACTTGCCACACATCAGAAGCAGAAAGCTTGTGAGGAAATCCATGGGACTGTTAGATCATCAAGGAGCAAAAGGGATGTTCAGGGAGGACAAGGCCATAGCCGAGAGACCGAATAAATTTTGCACTTTGGTCTTTACGGAAGAAGATATAAGAGATCTACTTAAACCAGAAATTTATTTATTTACTGCATTTGTATCCTACATTTTCCCACCTATTTGCAGGTTCAATGTGGCTTACATTGTTCCGTCATGGCGATTGCCATTCTGGAGTGAGAAATACAAGAGGTATTACATAAGATCATGAATAACATAGTAGATTAAGCAATCAGGTATAAAGAGTTCAAGTTCGCAAGAAGAGAGAGAACGGTATTCCATTAAAAGTTCATAGGATAGGTCGTTGGAGTATGCCTTGATGAGGACATAGTAGATTCAATTTCGGAATGGGAGATAAAGCGGTATTGCATTAACGTTCATAGGATGGATCTTTGCGGTATGCCTTGTTGAAGAGGTAGGTCTTCAGTGATTTCCAAAAGTTGGTTAGGTCTCGCATTTTTTTCATGTCGTGTGGTAGTGCTTTCCATAACTGCGTGCTTCTGTAGCAAAAGCTGGATGCATGTGTTAGTTTGTATTTTAATCCTTTGCAGCTGGGGAAATGGAGATTCAGGAAAGTGCGTGCTGATTTTTTAGAAATGGTTTTCAAAGGTAACGATGCGGAGCAACTGAAAGAAATCTCAGTGAATCTGGTCGACAAATTAAGGAGCCCTCTGATGTACATTAGCAGAGTGATTTACACACTAACAAGAAAAGAGAGAACTACAACAATAGTAAGCTAGAGAGTTTAGAGAGAATAGAATGGAGAGGAAGGCAAGGGCAGATAGGAAGATAGCTGCTACATGTGGTGCAATGGAGGTATCTTCGGTGGGATAGTTGTGTAGGAGGACTTTCTGATCTAGGGAGGGCATCTGGGGCAGTGGTGCAGGGGGAGTACTTTGAGGAAGAAAATCCTGGAGAAGGACCACGGTCTGTTGCCAGGGAATATCTGGGAATGGAGTGGATATTGCGCCATTCACGGATGAAAGCATTTATAAACAGCTTGAAAATCTGAAAGTGGACAAATCTGTGGGGCCGGATGGGATAAATCCCAGGATACGGAGGGAGCTCAGAGAAGTCTTGACAGGACCCCTTAAGGATTTATTTAATAGATCTTTAGAGATGGGAGAGGTTCCACGGGATTGGAGATGAACTGTTGTGATCACAAAAGCAGGAACAGGAAAGAAGTGGGAAACTGCAGGTTGGTAAGCCTCACGTTGGTGGTAGGAAAAATAATGGAGTCACTGCTGAAGGATATTTAACTTTACAGAAGCCAACAGATTACATGATCCAAGGCAACATGGCTTTACCAAAGGAAAATCCCGCCAAACGAATCTGATCGACTTCTTTGACTGGGTGATCAAAGAACTGGATGAAGGACATGCACTAGATGTTATCTACTTGGATTTCAGCAAAGCCTTTGATACAGTTCCTCACAGAAGATTCATGAATAAGCTGAGAGGGCTGAACTTAGGACCCAAAGTGGTGAACTGGATTGGAAACTGGTTGTCCGACAGATGGCAGATGGTGGTGGTAAATGGAATTGGCTCAGAGGAAAGGAAGGTGAGTGCCTCGGGGGTCTGTGCTGGGGCCAATTCTGTTTAATATATTTGTGAGAAATTGCTGAAGAGTTAGAAGGAAAAGTTTGCTCTTTTGCGAATGACATAAAGATAGCCAATAGAGAGGATACCCTGGAGGGAGTAGAAATCATGAGAAGGGATCTCCAAATGTTGGAAGAATGGTCAAGGCTCTGGCAGTTAAAATTTAATCTAAAAGAACTACAGAAACCTTGTTATATAATAAGAATCATTACACAATTTCACGGATGAACTGAACTGAGTGCATCATAGAGAGCTTAACATGTTGATGGAGAGAACCTCAAAAGAGAGGGTAAAACAGCATACAAACCAATCCAACAACAAAAAGAAGCAACACTGGGTCTTCAAGATTGGGATAATCAATATTCTCCTTTATTGCGCAATAAAGGAGAATATTGATCTTGAAGGCCCAGTGTTGCTTCTTTTTGTTGATGGAGAGAACCTACCATGAATGATTTGTACGAGTTAACACCCTAGTCTTCAGATAAGTTGAATTTTTGATTTGAACAAGTGAGTTTATTGATAAGTTTAAGGAAAAATCATTTTGCAATTGAACTTTTGTGTCTGCAAGTTCTGAACACAGCTATTGGTAGGAAGGTGGACTTTAGTGCAATGATGGTGGCAAATAGTGCTATCAGTTTAGATGGCTCCTATTCTATGATATGCATTCATTTCTGAGCACTATTCACTATATTTAGTAAAAGTCTAACAAAAATAATAAAAAATGATTGTTATTATATAAAAAGGAAGAGTTAAACTTTAATGTCAAGAAGTGCAGAGTGATGCACTTGGGGTGCAGAAATACAAAAGAGACATACCAGATAGGAGGGGAGAGATTGGTAAGCTCAACTGAGGAGAGGGACCTAGGCGTGATGGTGTCCGAGGATCTCAAAGTGGCGAGACAATGCGACAAGGCGGTGGCTCGGCCAGAAGGATGCTAGGTTGCATGGAGAGGGGTATAACCAGCAGAAGAAAGGAGGTGTTGAAGCTCGTGTACAAGGCATTGGTGAGACCCCACGTGGAGTGTTGTGTTCAGTTTTGGAGGCCTTATCTTGCTAAGGATGTAGAAAGACCTGAAGCGGTTCAAAGAAAAGCGACGAAAATGGTATGTGGTTTACGTAGCAAGATGTACATGGAGAGACTTGCTGACCTAAACATGTATGACCCGGAGGAAAGGAGAAACATGGGTGATATGATACAGATGTTCAAATATTTGAAAAGTATTAATCTGCAAATTAACATTTTTCCAGAGACAGGAAGGCAGTAGAACCAGTGGCGTTCCTAGCCTCGACGGCATCCGGGGCGGATCGCCGATGCGCCCCCCCCCCCCGCGAAATGACACTCCCCCGGGTGAACGCCGCTGGGGGGGGGGTGCCGCAGCACGCGCCTGTCTGCTCCCAGTTCGCTACGCTCGCTAAATTCTCTCGTTCGCTGCAGCTCCCTCCCTCTGCCCCGGAACAGGAAGTAACCTGTTCCGGGGCAGAAGGAGGGAGCTGCAGCGAACGAGAGAATTTAGCGAGCGTAGCGAACTGGGAGCAGACAGGCGTGCGCTGCGGCACCCGGGGCGGACCGCCCCCCACTGCCCCCCCCTTGGTACGCCACTGAGTAGAACTAGAGGACTTGAATTGAGGTTGAAAGCAGGAATAATGTCAGGAAGTATTTTTTCACCAAGAGGGTGGAAGAAACCTGGAATGCCCTCCCACAGGAGGTGATAGAGATGAAAACGGTAGCAGAATTTAAAAAAATGCATGGGACAAACACAAAGGAATCCTGTTTAGAAGGAGTGGATCCAAAGAAGCTTAGAGGAGATTAGGTACAAAAGTCGGTGCTGGGCAGACTTCTACGGTCTGTTCCCTGATTGAGGCTGAATAGATTTGGATGGGCTGGAGTGGAACTGTTGGGCAGGCTGCATGGACTGTACAGGTCTTTATCTGCTGTCCTCTACTATGTTACTATGAGTTGTGTGTCCAGGGAAAGTGTCAGGGTGCAGTGGATGGTTTGGAGGAACAGCCTCCTAACACCAATGGCAGATAAATTCTTTTATTCTGGGACACTACCCTCTCCTTCAGCAGTGTTGCTGTGGTTTCAATGGAAGTAAAACCCAGGCTGGCTCAATCTGGCCTCCTTTATCTGGAGCCATATGGTAACTTTATGCTGTGCTGCCTCCAGTCCTTTTATTTTATTCCCAGCAGGAAAAGCCCTTCCTGTCCTGCTGCTGTGGGGCCAGGTTTCAGGGTTTGATCCTCAAGATTGAGACCTGGCCCCAAGGCAAGACGAGAGGAAGTGCTTCAGTGCCTTTCCTGCTGACGTGGTGCACTGGGGTCGGGGATAAAATAAAGAGATCGAAGGCAGCACAGCAACACTGCTGGCAACATAGGCGCCCGGTATAAGAGGCTAGCCTCCCCAGCCACAGCCCAGCCCAGCCATTAGCATCGACTCCGTGGGTGCTGGGGGTGCACCCACCGGAAGTCACGACTCTGTCTACCCCCTCTCTTCCTCCCTCCCTCCGGCGCAGCAGTCTTCAGCCTTTCTGTGCTCCTTGCAGCGGTAGCGACGTATATATGCTGCCTTCGGCTCTGCCCCGGAAGCTTTGTCTTCAAGTTCCTGTTCCCACCTATGCGGGAACAGGAACTTGAAGAGAAGGCTTCCGGTGCAGAGCCAAAGGCAGTGTGTATACGTCGCTACCGCTGCCAGGAGCACAGAAAGGCTGAAGACTGCTGCGCCGGAGAGAGAGAGGGGGTAAACGGAGTCACGATCACCGTTTGGGGGGGCTTGCACGATCCTGGACCTCGCAGGGGGCGGGGGCAGCAGAGGGAAGATGGATGGGACTGCGAGGGGTGTGGAGCTGAGGGAAGGAGCAGGAGATGGATGGGACTGGGAGGGTGGGGAGCAGAGGGAAGGAGCAAAGGAGCAGGAGATTGATGGGACTGGGAGGGGTGGGGAGCAGAGGGAAGGAGCAGGAGATGAATGGGACTGGGAGGGATGGTGAGCAGAGGGAAGGAGCAGAAGATGGATGGGACTGGGAGGGATGGTGAGCAGAGGGAAGGAGCAGAAGATGGTCAAAGCCAGTAGGTAGATGGATACTAAGGACTAAAGAGTGAGAGAAAAGTTTGTGGGTGGGGGGGAGGGTCGGGGGGGAGATGTAAAATGATAGATCAGTGCCAGACAGATGCAGAGAAGGACAGTAAGAAGACAAGAGAAGGGCGAAGAAATGGAAAAGTCAACCTGGAAAAGAATTTAGGAGAATATTGATACATGGAAAATGGAAAGGAGACTGGGACCAGACCAACTAGAAAAATAGAATGCTCAGACAACAAAGGTAGAAAAGAAAACATTCTTTGTATTTAATGCTTTTTAAGGACTAAGATGTGCCTGCTTTGTGAAATGTACTTTTTTTTTTTCTATTGTATTTTGCAGAGTACAGGAGAAAATACATTTCTGTTTATCTTTTACTAGTATTTGCACTGCTTACAGAGTCTGTCTTTCTTAAAGAGATCTATATTTCAGTTTTTGTGGGCATGTTTTTTGTGGTTCCCTATTTTGTATCTCATGAGGGTCTGTCCCTGTTCTGCGTATGTGACGGATTCTGCTAGCATATATGTGTAACAGTCCAGCTTGTTGCAATTTTCCAGTAGCAGGTATATTGATGCTGTAGGGTCCGATCATCTTGGGCTGGCTGGGTGGCGTTTACAACCCCCCTTTTTTTCTCCATATGCTGAAAGATTCACATTTAATTGTGGGTGATAACTTGGTCCTGTATCCTGTCATATCCTCAACCTCTCTCTCTCTACTGCAACTGTCCCTGACACCTTCAAGCACGCCGTAGTCACACCTCTCCTCAAAAAACCATCATTTGACCCTACCTGTCCCTCCAACTACCGCCCCATCTCCCTCCTACCCTTCCTCTCCAAAATACTTGAGCTTGCCGTTCACAGCTGCTGCCTTGATTTTCTCTCCTCTCATGCCATCCTCGATCCACTTCAATCCGGTTTTCACCCTCTACACTAGACAAACAGCATTCTCTAAAGTCTGTAATGACCTGTTCCTTGCCAAATCCAGAGGTCACTACTCCATCCTCATCCTCCTCGATCTATCCGCCGCTTTTGACACTGTCAATCATGACTTACTCCTTGCCACACTGTCCTCATTTGGGTTCCAGGGCTCTATCCTCTCCTGGTTCTCCTCCTATCTCTCCCACCGCACCTTCAGAGTCCAGTCTCATGGATCTTCCTCCACTCCCATCCCCCTATCTGTTGGTGTTCCCCAGGGATCTGTCCTTGGACCCCTTCTCTTCTCAATTTACACCTCATCCCTGGGCTCCCTGATCTCATCTCATGGTTTCCAGTATCATCTCTATGCTAATGACACCCAGCTGTATCTCTCCACACCAGACATCACCGCGGAGACCCAGGCAAAGGTATCAGCCTGCTTATCCGACATTGCTGCCTGGATGTCCAACCGCCACCTGAAACTGAACATGTCCAAGACCGAGCTCATCGTCTTTCCACCAAAACCCACTTCTCCTCTTTCTCCACTTTCTATCTCAGTTGATAACACCCTCATCCTCCCCGTCTCATCTGCCCGCATCCTCATCTTTGACTCCTCCCTCTCCTTCTCTGCGCATATCCAGCAGATAGCCAAGACCTGTCGCTTCTTCCTCTTTAACATCAGCAAAATTCGCCCTTTCCTCTCTGAACACACCACCCGAACTCTCGTCCACGCTCTCATTACCTCTCGCCTTGACTACTGCAATTTACTCCTCACCGGCCTCCCACTTAGTCATCTATCCCCCCTTCAATCAGTTCAGAAATTTGCCGCACGTCTTATATTCCGCCAGAACTGATATACTCATATCACCCCTCTCCTCAGGTCACTTCACTGGCTTCCAATCAGATAACGCATTCAATTCAAGCTTCTCCTTCTTACCTACAAATGCACTCAGTCTGCCGCCCCTCACTACCTTTCTACCCTCATCTCCCCTTACGTTCCCGCCCGAAACCTCTGTTCACAGGACAAGTCCCTCCTCTCTGTGCCCTTCTCCACCACCGCCAACTCCAGGCTCCACTCATTCTGCCTCGCCGTGCTTGGAACAACCTTCCTGAGCCCATACGCCAAGCCCCCTCCCTGCCCATCTTCAAGTCTCTGCTTAAAACCCACCTCTTCATTGCTGCGTTCGGCACCTAACTCTTACCGTCAGTAAATCCAGACTGCCCCAATTTGACTGTTCACTTGTCTACTAGATTGTAAGCTCTTTGAGCAGGGACTGTCCCTCTATGTAAATTGTACAGCGCTGCGTAACCCTAGTAGCGCTTTAGAAATGTGTAGTAGTAGTAGTCATAAAGATGACTTATACTGTGCCAAAATTGAAATTTGAAAACTCTTATCTCTATCTGGTTATTAATAAAAGGAGCTCATTGTGAACACTATCCACCCTAAAAGGATGTTTTGTGGCTGTACATGAGAATTGTGACATGATCCCTTGTTTCATATTGTTGAGGGTCTGCATTTTCCATATGGGTGGTATATTGGTGTATTAGGTTCTGCCCAGTGTAATATTTATGGTACAGTAAGGTTCTGAGTGTGTTTTTGCACAAAGTTGTGCATAGTGTTTTGCAGTTGAGCGATTGTGGTTAGTATATGCTTTGAGCAACCACTTTATTCTTTGACATATGATACATATCTAATTTCTAAATTTAATAAAAGGTATTAATTGTGACTTTTATTTTTTTTTTTTCTGTGTGTTATCAGACAATTATGGATTTAAGCTCCACCCCTGGCCCCACCCCTAACCCCGCCCCCTTTAGACTCCCCAAACAGTTGGGCCACCGACTGCCTAAGGCTGGCAATAAATATAGTTTCTGCAGTGCCACTGTTGCTGCCTCCCCTTCAATTCTGCAGTCCCCTCACTATCTACTGGTAGTCTTAGCTCTTTGCAGGCTCACTCAATGGTGGCTACACCGCCAGTTAAAATAGATTAGATGGGCCATGCAGCCTTTTACCTGCCATCATGTTCTATATCTCTGTTTAAATATGCATGCCAGTGATGGCAGGCATAATATATAATAACTATGTGGATAAAGGGTGCTTTGTAAGTTCAGGTTACTGTTTGTATTGTTTCTCCTGGGAAAATACCTTATTACTATGGTTTCCCAGTCTAAAGTGTATTACACATCCCATTACAGTAATGTGAAACCACCTATTTCAGTCACAGTATCTCCTGGGGCTTTCTATGTTCACAAAAGATTGTTGTCATAGGCACAAAATGGTACAAAGCCCAGTTGCCTTCTTCAGAGGTTAAAATCTGAGTTAGCAGTTTGCAGTACCAGTGGGGAAATAAACTTTAATTCAGGCTGAGAGGATTTTCTCTCAGCACTGGCCAAATCTCTCCAGACTTTCTGTGCTTGCCCTTCCTCACTGAAATTTAAATTCTGATTCTGGGCACATGAGCAGCCACTTGTGCTGGTGAAAGGAGGTTAATCTGATAGTGCTGCTGACTGTATTCCAAGTATTTGAGGTATGTGGAGGAGTGGCCTAGTGGTTAGAGCACTGGTCTTGAAATTCAGAGGTGGGCGGTTCAAATCCCACTGCTGCTCCTTGTGATCTTGGGCAAATCACTTAACCCTCCATTGTCTCAGGTACAAACTTAGATTGTGAGCCCTCCTAGGACAGAGAAATATCCAGTGTACCTGAATGTAGCTCACCTTGAGCTACTACTGAAAAAGGTGTAAGCAAAATCCAAATAAATCAAAATAATAATGTGTTTACAATGCATTGGTTCCTGAGACATACAGAGCTGCAGAAATTGTCAGTCTTGCAAAGCCTCTCCACGCTGAGGCATTTGGAGAACAGTTTCAAGAAATGTACCATGTGCCCAATGCAAAGAGCTTCTAGCTCTTAGAGAACGTGTCCGTTCTTTTGAGGCTAGAGTAGCAGACTTGGTGGAGCTGAGGGAGACAGAGAGATACATAGAGGAGACCTACAGGGATGTTGTAGAGAAGTCCCACCTCCAGTTTGGTAGCCCTTGTGCTACCTTGGAGGAGGGAGGTCTTCTAGAAGGAGAGCATCACCCTGGTGAAGTAGGAAGTACTCCTGTAGCCAGGACCTGCCCACCAGGGAATGTACTATCCTCTCACACCGAGGATATGTCTCCAAGTGCTGCCCGGGAGGGAATGGTTAGGACAGCTGTTGTAGTTGGTGATTCGATCATTAGGCATATAGATAGCTGGGTGGCTGGTGGACGTGAGGATCGCCTGGTGACTTGCCTGCCTGGTGCGAAGGTGGCGGACCTCACGCGTCACCTAGATAGGATTTTAGATAGTGCTGGGGAGGAGTCCGCTGTCTTGGTACATGTGGGTACCAATGACATAGGAAAATGTGGGAGAGAGGTTCTGGAAGCCAAATTTAGGCTCTTAGGTAGAAAGCTCAAATCCAGATCCTCTAGGGTAGCATTTTCTGAAATGCTACCTGTTCCACACGCAGGGCCAAAGAGACAGGCAGAGCTACTACTACTACTACTACTACTACTATTTAGCATTTCTATAGCGCTACAAGGCATACGCAGCGCTGCACAAACATAGAAGAAAGACAGACCCTGCTCAAAGAGCTTACAATCTAATAGACAAAAAATAAATAAAGTAATCAAATCAATTAATGTGGACGGGAAGGAAGAGAGGAGGGTAGGTTTAGGCGAGTGGTTACAAGTGGTTACGAGTCAAAAGCAATGTTAAAGAGGTGGGCTTTCAGTCTAGATTTAAAGGTGGCCAAGGATGGGGCAAGACGTAGGGGCTCAGGAAGTTTATTCCAGGCGTAGGGTGCAGCGAGACAGAAGGCGCAAAGTCTGGAGTTGGCAGTAGTGGAGAAGGGAACAGATAATAAGGATTTATCCATGGAGCGGAGTGCACGGGAAGGGGTGTAGGGAAGGAGCTCCGGAGTCTCAGTGCGTGGATGAGACGATGGTGCAGGGAGGAGGGTTTTAGATTTGTTAGGAACTGGGCAACATTCTGGGGAAGGGGGAGCCTATTCCGAAAGGATGGGCTCCACCTTAACCAGAGTGGGACCAGGCTGCTGGCATCGGCATTTTAAAAGGAGATAGAGCAGCTTTTAAACTAGAAATGAGGGGGAAGGCCGACAGTCGCTCAAAAGCGCATGGTTCGGGAAAAGGTATCTTGCAAAGATACCTCACAAACAGGGAAGATAGGGTTTCTGGATAGTGAGGTTGCACAACAGACCGTGGTAGGCCAGGTGCCCTTAAATGCAACTAAAGATCAGACAAAAGATGTCAAATCAATAGTGTCAGGTACTAAGCATCATGCAAATAGGAACATCAAACAGACTCTGAAATGTCTATATGCAAATGCTAGGAGTCTAAGAAATAAGATGGGAGAGTTGGAATATATTGCACTAAATGAAAAATTGGATATAGGCATTACTGAGACCTGGTGGAAGGAGGATAACCAGTGGGACACTGTCATACCAGGGTACAAAGTATATCGTAGTGATAGGGTGAACCGGACTGGTGGAGGGGTAGCATTGTATATTAACGAGAGCCTTGACTCAGATATATTACAAATTCAGCAGAACACAAATCACACCTTTGAATCATTGTGGGTTGAAATTCCATGTATAAAAGGGAAAAGGACGGTGATAGGAGTGTACTACCGTCCGCCTCGCCAGGATGAGCAGGTAGATGCAGAAATGATAAAAGAAATCAGAGATGCAAACAAAATGGGCAATGTGATAATAATGGGTGACTTCAATTATCCAAATATAGACTGGGTAAATGTAACAATTCTGGAACGCAATTCTGGAACGTGTTGCCACGCAACCTAAGAGCGATCTATGAACTGACCAACTTCCGCAAACTACTGAAGACCCATTTCTTTGACAAGATATAGCACAAAGATCAACACATGTGAAACTCTCCACATATATCCAGAAATGTTTAATAATGCCTTCTGTTATATTACTATCATGTATTCCATTACCATGCAACCCACAATCCTTCTGTAACACCTAATGTCTATTTTCTTCCTATTTCCACTATCCATGATGTATTGTAAGCCACATTGAGCCTGCAAAGAGGTGGGAAAATGTGGGATACAAATGCAATAAATAAATAAATAAATAATAAAAATAACATCGGGACACGCTAGAGAGGTACAATTCCTTGATAAAATCAAGGACAGCTTTATGGAGCAGCTAGTGCAGGAGCCGACGAGAGAAGGAAAAATTCTAGACTTGGTCCTTAGTGGGACGCATGATCTGGTGAGGGACGTTATGGTACTGGGGCTGCTTGATAACAGAGATCATAATAAGATTAGTTTTGATATCAACTTTATGGAGTGGAGGAGTGGCTTAGTGGTTAGGGTGGTGGACTTTGGTCCTGAGGAACTGAGTTCGATTCCCACTTCAGGCACAGGCAGCTCCTTGTGACTCTGGGCAAGTCACTTAACCCTCCATTGCCCCACGTAAGCCGCATTGAGCCTGCCATGAGTGGGAAAGCGCGGGGTACAAATGTAACAACAAAAATAAAATAGATACTATTGGAGATTCTACATGGAATGTTGCTACTATTGAGATTATACATTGAATGTTGCTACTATTGAGATTCTGTTGCTACTATTGGAGATTCTACATGGAATGTTGCTATTCCACTAGCAACATTCAATGTAGAAGGCTGCGCAGGCTTCTGCAGGACGTCAGACTCACAGAAGCAGACGCCTGCGCGGCCACATTGGTGATCTGCAAGGGCCGACTTTGCTAGTGGAATAGCAACATTCCATGTAGAATCTCAAATAGTAGCAACAGTGGAGGAGTGGCCTAGTGGTTAGGGTGGTGGACTTTGGTCCTGAGGAACTGAGTTTGATTCCCACTTCAGGCACAGGCAGCTCCTTGTGACTCTGGGCAAGTAACTTAACCCTCCATTGCCCCATGTAAGCCGCATTGAGCCTGCCATGAGTGGGAAAGGGCGGGGTACAAATGTAACAACAACCTTTAAGTAACTATACACAGGAAGTCAAATACATTAGCATTTAACTTTAAAAAAGGAGACTATGATAAAATTTTATTTTATTTTTATTTTATTATAAAATGAGAAGAACGGTTAAAACAAAAACTTAGGGGGCAACTGAGAGGGTAAAAACTGTACAACAGGCATGGACGCTGTTCAAAAATACCATCCTGGAGGCCCAGGCCAAACATATTCCGCGAATTAGAAAAGAAAGACGGAAGTCCAAAAGACAGCCGGCGTGGTTGAAAAGTGAGGTGAAGGAAGCTATTAGGGCTAAAAGAAACGCCTTCAGAAAATGGAAGAAGGAACTGTCTGAAAATAACAAGAAGCAGCATAAGGAGTGTCAAAGCAAATGCAAGGCGCAGATAAAGAAGGCCAAGAGGGATTACAAAAAATAAAGATAGCATTAGAGGCAAAAAAACATAGCAAAAATTTTTTTCGGTATATTAAAAGCAGGAAGCCGGCAAAAGAATCGTTTGGGCCGCTGGATGACCGAGGGGTAAAAGGGGCGATCAAGGAAGATAAAGATGTAGCGGAGAGATTGAATGATTTCTTTGCTTCGGTCTTCACCGAGGAAGATTTGGGTGGGATACTGGTGTTGGAAATGGTATTTCAAGCGGACGAGTCGGAGAAACTTACTGACTTCACGGTAAACCTGGAGGATGTAATGGGGCAGTTCAGCAAACTGAAGAGTAGCAAATCTCCTGGACTGGATGGTATTCATTCTAGAGTACTGATAGAACTGAAAAATGAGCTTGCGGAGCTACTGTTAGTGATATGCAATTTATCCTTAAAATTGAGCGTGGTACCGGAAGATTGGAGGGTGGCCAATGTAACGCCGATTTTTTAAAAAGGTTCCAGGGGAGATTTGGGAAATTGTAGACCGGTGAGTCTGACGCCGGGGAAAATGGTAGAGGCCATTATCAAAAACAAAATTACAGAACACATCCAAGGACATGGATTACTGAGACCAAGTCAGCATGGCTTTTGTGTGGGGAAATCTTGCCTGACCAATTTACTTCAATTCTTTGAAGGAGTAACCAAACATATGGACAAAGGGGAGCCGGTTGATATTGTGTATCTGGATTTTCAAAAGGCGTTTGACAAGGTACCTCATGAAAGGCTACAGAGGAAATTGGAGGGTCATGGGATAGAAGGAAATGTCCTATTGTGGATTAAAAACTGGTTGAAGGATAGGAAACAGAGAGTGGGGTTAAATGGGCAGTATTCACAATGGAGAAGGGTAGTTAGTGGGGTTCCTCAGGGGTCTGTGCTAGGATCGCTGCTTTTTAACATTATTTATAAATGATTTAGAGATGGGAGTAACTAGCAAGGTAATTAAATTTGCTGATGACACAAAGTTATTCAAAGTTGTTAACTCGTGACAAGATTGTGAAAAATTACAGAAGGACCTTACGAGACTGGGAGACTGGGCGGCTAAATGGCAGATGACGTTTAATGTGAGCAAGTGCAAGGTGATGCATGTGGGGAAAAAAAACCCCGAATTATAGCTATGTCATGCAAGGTTCCACGTTAGGAGTTACGGTCCAAGAAAGGGATCTGGGTGTCGTCGTCGATAATTCACTGAAACCTTCTGCTCAGTGTGCTGCTGCAGGTAGGAAAGCGAATAGAATGTTGGGTATTATTAGGAAAGGTATGGAAAGCAGGTGTGAGGATGTTAAATGCCGTTGTATCGCTCCATGGTGCGACCACACCTTGAGTATTGTGTTCAGTTCTGGTCGCCGCATCTCAAGAAAGATATAGTAGAATTGGAAAAGGTGCAGCGAAGGGCGACTAAAATGATAGCGGGGATGGGACGACTTCCCTATGAAGAAAGACTAAGGAGGCTAGGGCTTTTCAGCTTGGAGAAGAGACAGCTGAGGAGAGACATGATAGAGGTAATGAGTGGAGTGGAACAGGTGGATGTGAAGCGTCTGTTCACACTTTCCAAAAATACTAGGACTAGGGGGCATGCGATGAAACTACAGTGTAGTAAATTTAAAACAAATCGGATAAAATTTTCCTTCACCCAACGCATAATTAAACTCTGGAATTCGTTGCTGGAGAACGTGGTGAAGGTGGTTAGCTTAGCAGAGTTTAAAAAGGGGTTAGATGGTTTCCTAAAGAACAAGTCCATAAACCACTACTAAATGGACTTGGGAAAAATCCACAATTCCAGGAATAACATGTATAGAATGTTTGTACGTTTGGGAAGCTTGCCAGGTGCCCTTGGCCTGGATTGACTGCTGTCGTGGACAGGATGCTGGGCGTGATGGACCCTTGGTCTTTTCCCTGTGTGGCATTACTTATGTACTTATCTAAATTAGAAATGTACCTGTCTAAATTGGCTTTCTAAAAATTGCCCTGACTTGCCACCCTTGCATCCTCCTCCCCTGGGGTTTGTGCGTAAAAGTGAAGGAGGCAAGTTGGAACGTGCATTGCTTCCCTTTCAAAAGTAGCATAAAGGGGTAAATGGTGCCGAAATTTAGGCACTAGGATTAATGCAAGCTAAGCATGAATTCTTAATGGCTGTTCTGTGCAGAACTTCCGTATTTATTTATTTATTTATTTTATATTTTTCTTTATAATGCCATATGTATCCCGCATTATCCCAAACAGAGCTCAGGTTCAATGTGGCTTACAATCCAATTTTAATACTATAAGTTCACAGTTTTGCAGCTAACTTTAGGTACGAGCACTTATGTCAAAGGCTAAGAACATAAGTGTTGCCATACTGGGACAGAACGAAGGTCCATCAAACCCAGAATCCTGTTTCCAACAGTGGCCAATCCAGGTGACAAAGACCTGGCAGGATCCCTGGCAGTAAGACGTGTAACCCCTAGCATTCTGTAACCTGCACTCATAACTCCTAGTCCGCTTCTGCCTCTCCCACAGCCATGCCCCCTAGTACGTAGCTTCTAGAATAGCGACTACAGTCAGTTGTATGCGCAACTGCCAATTAAGGCCAATTAACACCAATTTAAACCAGTAAATGACTGTTAACTCCAACCAGTTATTAACTTAAGGTGCTCAGCTGTGTGGTAAGTGTGACCACATCACACCATTTTTGCAAAAACTTCATTGGCTACCAGTAAACTACAGGGCTAAATTTAAAACTCTGTCTGATCTTCAAGGCCCTAAAAGGAAATGGCCCCGAGTATCTGAAGAATAGGATCCTCCACACACCGCCAAGGACACTAAGGTCCTCCCAAGGACTTTCACTAACTACACCCTCTCCAAAAGACATTATAGGATGTGATACCTGCAAGTGAGCCTTCTCCGGAGTAGAATGCATTGCCTGAAAGGCTCCGCTTAACACAAGACTATCTGTACTTCAGGAGGCAGGTGAAAGCTTGGCTCTTCAACTAGGCCTTTAAGAGAAGAAGTAGCTAAATTTAATAAATTTAAAACAAATCGGAGAAAATTTTTCTTCACCCAACGTGTAATTAAACTCTAGAATTCGTTGCCGGAGAACATGTTGAAGGCGGTTAGCTTAGCAGAGTTTAAAAAGGGGTTGGACGGTTTCCTAAAGGACAAGTCCATAAACCGCTACTAAATGGACTTGGGAAAAATCCACAATTCCAGGAATAACATGTATAGAATATTTGTACGTTTGGGAAGCTTGCCAGGTGCCCTTGGCCTGGATTGGCCGCTGTCATGGACAGGATGCTGGGCTCGATGGACCCTTGGTCTTTTCCCAGTATGGCATTACTTATGTAGTTATGTAACTTGTTAGTCTCACTCACACACACAAGGAGTGACTCGGGCTGCACATACTGCAGCAGGACATGTTTATCCACTCCTACCCTAGCTGAGATAATATTTAACCATCTCTGACCTCATGTGCACCTTCTTTAAATTATTTTCTAACCCTTCTTACTCTCTTTCATATCTATATGTTCCATTTTTATATATACCCTTCACTATCAATTAAAATGTTCTACTACGTAGTGGGTTGACATTGTAAGTAGTACACTATGCCATACTTTGTATTGTTTGAATATTTTTACTGCTGTAATTGCCTATTGCTCATATTTGATTTTTTCTTACTGTATACCGCCTTGAGTGAATTCCTTCAAAAAGGCAGTAAATAAATCCTAATAAATAAATAAAGTTTATAGAATTAGGGGAAGCTGCACATTTGGAAGTAATTTTCTAAAGGTTGCTTTCATTAGTAAGCAGGATGGAGTCATACAAACAAGTGGGGTGACATCTTCACAGGTCGCAGGGACATAAGAATTGTCCCACCTAGCTTGGTAGCTTGTTTCCTCAGTCCAGGTGGATCCCAAAAAGTGGCACGATTCCATGCTACCGACCCCCAGTGATAAGTACTGTGCTGATTTTCCTCATGTCTATCTCAATAACAGTTTCATGGACTTTTCCTCCAGGAATTTGTCCAAACCTTTTTAAACCCAGCTATGTTAAATGCGAGCACAAGAGCTCAAAGGAGCAAGAATAACTGGGGGCTGGGCTCCCCACTCTGGTGGCCTGCCAGTGTTGTGGAGGCAGGATGAGAAACTGGGAGGAAGGGATATGAAAGGGATAAGGTCAGGATCAGAGCCTCTGGGGATTAGTTAGTTTGAAGTGTAGCGGTCTTTCCCTTCGAGGCTCTGTATCCTCATTGGTGTAGTAGCAGGAAAGAGGGAGGGCAAGAGGAGAGTATTTAGGGGTTGGACGTCCGGGGCAGAGAAGCTTCTTTTGGTTCCTCGGAGGTAGTTTTCCCACCCACTCTCCCTTTGAAGAGTTGTTACCAGGAACGTGGTCCTGGGAGGGAGGTGCCAAAGAGTGAGGTGCAGGATGTCGCAGCGGGTGGATACCCAAGCTGCAGGAGGAAGCTCAGTAAAATGAACTTACGGAAGGCTTCATGAACCGGAAGGTTGGAAGGTCAGGTGACCCAATGCTGATAGGCATGGAGATCCATGCTGCAGCTACCACTCTAGCTGAAATGGCGAAGCGGTAGTAAGGGGGGGGAAGGGAAATTTAAGAAAGTTATGATGTTAGGATTATTACTGTAGCTCGGGTTTTCAGCAAGGTGTTTAGTTGTTCATAATTTGATATATGTTAATAAACAAGCTGTGGCCTGTGTGTTTATACCAAATGTGTGTCCAGTGTCTGTTATTTAGGGGGGGGGTGATTGAGATGAGATTGAAGGTTGAGAAGCAATGGCAGTTGGGGGGGGGGGGGGGTTGGAGTGGGGACAACAGGGCTGGCCCAAGGCAAGATGCTGCTTGAGGCAGAGCTAACATGCCACTCCCCTCGGGCCGAGATGCCTCCCCCCCCACTTCCCCGGGCATCTTACCTCCTGAGTGAAACAGGAAGTTACTTCAGGCGGCTGCAGTAAAGGGAATAGGCAGGTGCTGGCGGCGGCAGGGCAGCGTATGTGAATTGCTGCCGCTGACGGGTTTGGAACATCACCGTGACAATGTGAAATGCTGCAAAATTGCCCCTTAAGATGCCGCTCCTGAAGAGTGCCGCCTGAGGCCCCTGCCTCAGGTGGTCTAATGGTCGGGCTGCTCCTGGAAGACAGTACAAGATCCCAAAGTTACTGCTTTTTACCAAAGCTTAACTAGGTGTTGAGTGAAAAATTATTTTCTCTTATTTGTTTAAACGTGCTACTTAATAACTTCATGGCATGTTCCCTAGTCTTTGTATTTTAATTTGTGTTTACCCGTTCTACTCCACTCAGGATTTTTTAGACTTTGTGAAACACACAGAAATGTGTGTTTTTACAGAAATGGCAGTGGATGCTTGTGACACTCTCTCGGTGGAGGTGGTGAGATGACACAATCGGTGATAGAATTATAAAAGGTATGAGATAAACACACAGGATTCTTATATAGAAAGAGCATGGAATCAAAGCAAAAGAAATCACATAGATGCGAGTGGGCTTTGATCCTGGCAACATGGGGTCATTTACTATGTTACTGTAGCTGTTTGTGACCTTGGGCAAATCCATTGTCCCAGATACAAAAACTTAAATTGTCAGCCCTCTAGGGGCAGAGAAAGTGCCTGCTTATAATGTGGATAGTGCTGTGTATGGCTAGAGTGCTATAGAAATCAATACTAGCAGCAGGTGCAATGTTAAAAAAATGTATAGAGGAGGTAACAGCATGTTCTGCACAAAGCAGCAGGTATAACTAGCCACCTTGCTGGGTAGGATCATGTGTTACCATGCTGATCTTTATCTGTTTGCTGTTACTATGTTACAAGCAACACATACTTGGCTCCTTTTCTAAACCGGCTTTAGTCTCTCTACTTTTCAATACCCCCATTCCTGTTGTGGATTGATTTCGATATCTTGCTGTTATCCCAGATTCAAAACGCTCCTTTGATGTCCAGGTTTCACAGGTTCTCTTTGTCGACTTTGTGCGATTTCTGTATTTTTCTCTTCTTCATGCATTGGTTCATGCATTTGTCATTTCTCATCTAGGTTACTTAATATCGTATGCCCTGGTTTAACCGTGCATCTGTCCTGAAGGCTACAAACCCTACAGAACACCACTGCCTGTATTTTATGTAAAGCTCTCAGAAATGACCTGGCATCTCCATTGTTACTTAAATTGCTTTGGCTTCTGGTTAAGTTTCACATATGGATTATCAATAGAAATCAAACAAAATAAAACATGGAAAAGAAAATAAGATGATACCTTTTTTATTGGACATAACTTAATACATTTCTTGATTAGCTTTCGAAGGTTGCCCTTCTTCGTCAGATCGGAAATAAGCAAATGTGCTAGCTGACAGTGTATATAAGTGAAAAACATTCAAGCATTGCTATGACAGTCTGACAGGGTGGGAGGATGGGGGATAACTACATAGAAAGTTTCAGACATAGGGTTAAATCACAACTCTCCAACAAACAAAAAAGAATTCTGTACAATCTTACCCCACCAGAAAGAGCGGCCATAAGAACCCTACAAACTAACGAACGCATTATCATCAAACCCGCAGACAAAGGAGGCGCAGTGGTAATTATGGACATACAAAAATACATTGAAGAGGGCCACAAACAGCTCTCAGACAATAAATACTACAGGAAACTTAACTGAGGACCCCACACAGGACTACACAAAACAGCTGAAAGACCTTATCAAAACATTTCCTACACAAGCGCAACCTCACCTGAAGAAACTCATACCAAATCAACCTTCCGTTGGCACATTTTACATGCTACCCAAGATCCACAAACTGGGAAACCCTGGCAGACCAATCATATCAGGTATTGGCACACTCACGGAAGAAATATCTGGATTCATAGAGGGAATTCTGAAACCTCTCGTACACAAAACTAACAGCTTCATACAAGACACCACAGACTTTCTGAATAAATTGAAAAATATCAAGCAACTACCACCTAACACCCTTCTGGTCACGATGGATGTAGAATCACTATACAGCAACATTCCACATGTGGATGGCATAGCTGCATGTGGAAGACTTCTAAAAAAATCCACACTGGACCATCAATACTCTCCAGAAACTATTACAAAATTAATCAAATTCATTTTAACTCACAACTACTTCCACTTTAACAATGATATCTATCTGCAAATAATGGGCACTGCGATGGGCACCAGGACAGCACCCCAATATGCCAACCTTTTTATGGCTGAGCTGGAAGAGACATTTCTGAATACACACCAGACCAAACCTCTAAAATACTACCGGTACATCGATGACATTTTTATGATTTGGACGGAGGGTGAAGAAACTCTGAAACAATTTTATTCTGCATTCAATACATACCATCCTACAATCAGATTCAAAATTGACTACTCTCCAGAAAAAGTCAATTTTTTGGACACCACAGTCTCAATCAGTGATGGCTGTATACAAACATCTGTATACAAGAAACCCACAGACAGATGTAGCTATCTCCACAACTCCAGCTTCCATCCTTCACATACAAAAAGATCCATCATTTACAGCCAAGCCACAAGATACCACCGTATCTGCTCTGACCCAGGGGACAGAGACAGACACCTTAAAACCCTGACTGAATCCTTCAAACAGAAGGGCTACAACCCCAAAATAATCTCCAAGAATATTGCCTCCTCCCTCAAAACACCCAGGGAGAATCTGCTACAGTACAAAAGAAAAAATCCACAGACAGAATCCCGCTTGTAGTGACATACAATCCAGAGCTGGAAAAACTGAGGAAAATCATAAGAGATCTACAACCTATACTCCAGGAGGATGAATTACTGAAAGAGATATTCCATCCCCACCAGTACTGGCCTTCCGACAGCCACCCAATTTAAAACACAAGCTAATCAGAAGTAAACTTCCTTCACAGACTGAAAAGGAACAGAAGGGCACACTTCCCTGTAATTTATCCAGTTGCAAACTATGCCAAAATATTTCACAGGACCCCAAAGTCATCCACAAAGGAAAGACATTCAACATAAAGGGATCTTTCACTTGCTCATCTTCCAATGTGGTATATATCATTCAGTGTAAAAAATGTAATGAAGGATGCTATATTGGAGAAACAGGCCAGATGCTTAAGACAAGATTCAATTTACATAGACATCATATAAACAATGCTGGTGCCAGCAGGGTTCCCACGCCTGTTGGGCAACATTTTACAAGACCAGGACACTGCACCAGTGACTTCACAGTGAGAATCCTCAAAGGTAACTTTAAAACCATACAAGAACGTAAGACCTTTGAAGTCAGAATGATTGAATATTTTAACACCCAACAGAAAGGACTTAACAAGGACCTGGGGTTCCTAGCCCATTATAAACCATAAAGCTGTATGTCTCTGTTGATCACCCTCCCCTCACCTGTCCACACCCACCCTGTTAGAATACCAAAGATATACTTTGATGTCCCCATGCATACTTCCTACCCACCCCCATCCTCCCACCCTGTCAGACTGTCATAGCAATGCTTGAATATTTTTCACTTATATACACTGTCAGCTAGCACATTTGCTTATTTCCGATCTGACGAAGAAGGGCAACCTTCGAAAGCTAATCAAGAAATGTATTAAGTTATGTCCAATAAAAAAGGTATCATCTTATTTTCTTTTCCATGTTTTATTTTGTTTGATTTCTATTGATAACCTTAAGAGTGGACTAACACGGCTACCACACTCCTCTACATATGGATTAAAATCCCTTGCATTACTCATGAGATCCTTCATTTAGGTTCCCCTTCTTACCTTGCCTCTGTAGTAATTCCCTATACCCTTACCCGGTCCCTTCATTCACTCGGCTCCCACTGTTTAGTCCTTTACTCCTCACTAATCCACCTCACCAACCTACTCAGTTATGAAAACCCACCTTCTATAACTACCCTAATCACTCCCTTCCTCTTCTCTCTTCCCTACTTAATCTCGGCACAATACTAACTGTATCTGATACCCTAGAATGACAATGTTAATAAAACTATGTAAGCCACATTGAGCCTGCAAATAGTGGGAAAATGTGGGATACAAATGCAATAAAGAAATAAAACAAGCTCATTATAAATCAACAAGACGTGCAGCTTTATAAATTTTTGGCTCCAGAGCTTTGGAATGAGCTTCCTTCTTCCCTTGACATCTGAGCTCTCTTGTTCACGATTTCAATCCCAGCAGAAAACTCACTTTTTTACTTGCTTTTGGTGTCACATTTCCTGGCAGGCCACATTGTCTTTGACATTCTTTGTTTGTTATTCTTGTGTGAATAGTTCTTTTCCTGTTTAATATGGCATTTGTTTTTGTGTTTTATTAGCCTCTGCTTTATTTATTTATTTATTTATTGGGATTTATTAACCACCTTTATGAAGAGATTCACCCAAGCTGGTGTTCAGCATGTACAGTTTAACATAAAGCTTATAATTTTGTTAATTATTATAAACCGTTGTGACCTACACTTAGAAACGGTGGTATATCAAGCATAACAATAAACATAAACACATACAGGCACATATAAACACACACACATAACCCTCCACCCTTCACACTACTCCACAGGCAACACAGTTACCTACAGCCCCATACATATGTAGTAGTGTTGGAAAGAATTTCATGAGCCATGCTCCACCTGCTTTTCCCACTTGTTGATTTTTCTAATGTTTAATCTGGGATGTGGGTTCCTTCCTTGTCTTATTACCTGGTATTGGAGTAATCCACACAGCCACCAAAATATCAAGGCCTCCCATGCTTGTTGGTGTTTGGGTTTAAGCCATGATCAATCCATAGTGGTTGCTCTTAGCCATCTTGAATGCCTGAGGCAGCTGTTCAAGTACTGATCAGGGATGTAATTGCCACTCCATGCAGGGCATCCAAGTGGCAGATGAAATTTAATGTGGGCAAATGCAAAGGGATGCACAGTTGGAAGAATAATCTGAATTATAGTCACCTGATGCTAGGGTCCACCTTGGGGGTCATCACTCAAGAAAAAGGTTATATTGTAGACAATACGCTGCAATCTTCTGCTCATTGTGCAGCGGTGGCAAAAAAAAAAAAGCAAACAGGACACTAGGAATTATTAGGAAAGAGACGGTAAATAAAACCAAGAATACTATAATACCTCTGTATTGCTCCATGGGTGCGACCTCACCTGAGTATTGCATTCAATTCTGGTCACCATATCTCAAAAAAAGATAGAGAGGAAATAGAAAAGGTTCAAAGAAGAGTAACCAAAATGACAAAGGGGATGACATTCCTCTTATATGAGGCGGTGGCATAGCCAGACCTGATATTTTGTGTGGGGGGGGCAGAGTTAACATGGGGGGCACTAGGCATATAGGTGTGAGTAGTTCTTGATATACTAAATAATGCTGTAGAGTACACTTGATAATGAATTAGTAAACAGTCTGTCCTGCATCAAAAATAACCCCATACACACTTATGGAAACTTTGGAAACACTAACATTTTTATGTTTCAACGTTTTTATTGAAGACACAACAGAAACTTTTTTACAATCATTGAAACCACTTTTGACAAATAAAGTTTTACAACAACTTGTGGCTATTGTCTCCAAAGATTTCTTTTCCTCCCCCTCCCACCTCCCACCTCCCTCAACCCCCCCTCCCCGCCCCCATTTGAAAATGATACATATGTGTTATTAACATCTTAATGTGTTGAGGACCAAACTTCTTCCCTATGAGACAGAGAGTCTATATAAGCACCCCAAATTTTCATAATGTGTTCTTTCTTTTCAATGAACGGTTGGCTTCTTTTGCTTCCCACATCATTAACTGGTGGGTGAGGTTCCGCCAGTGCCAATAATCTGGTCCTATGTCATTCGTCCAGTTTTGCAAGATACATTTCTTTGCCAACAGTGTTGTTTTACGTAAAAATATATATGTTCCGGTATTGACCTCTAAATGATCCCGGTAAATTAACAGCATCTGCACTGATGTGCCTGCCAGCTTGTGGCCTAAAAGTTGTGATATGTAATGAGTTATTTTTCCCCAAATCTTCTAACCTTCCAGCAGCTCCAAAAACTATGGTAGTATGTGTTATCTGTTCTCCCACATCTCACACACAAGGGCTGTCTGCAATCCCCCGAATTTGCTAGTTGTGCAGGTGTCATATATGCTCGGTGTATAAAACGGAATGCACATTCCCTATACTGGGCTCCACTGACCAATTTCGGTATCCCCTTCAGTTGCCTTTCTACATCCCATCCCACTAGTGTAACTCCTAAGTCTTTCTCCCAGCGCTCTCTTAACTTTTGAAAGTTTTTGGGTTTCTCATGTGTCCACAGTGCCTATGTATCCCTGAAATTGATGGTGCTTCTTCAGAAATCTCTAGGAAAACATTTTTTTAGCTTCAATCCCTGTTTTCTGTTCCAATCGGCCTTGATCTAGTGACTGAATAAAATGCTTCAGTTGGCATGTGCGCAAATGTGTCACCCCATTGAATTGTATCTGCACCCAACAGTTGATCTAAAGATTTAATTTTCCCACTTTCATCTAGTACGTCTTCCAGACATTCCAAACCTCTCTCTGCCCATCGCTGAAAAACTGGGTTTTCTATACCTGCTGTAAAGGTTGGGTTTCCTCTAATTGTTATAATTCTGTTACTCCTCTCCCCATCTTCAATCTGTTCCCCAAGAATTGCCACGCTCTCCTAAGCGATTTTAGTAGTAGGTTATTCCTGTGTATCTCCGGGATCTGCGGCGTTTCTAATTGTATCAGGGATTCCAATCGCCACTGACCAAAGTATTCCTGTTCTAACGCTAATGGTGTATACCATGTCGTTCCAAATATCCAGTCCCTCACATGTCGCATTAAACAAGCCATATTGTATAACTTCAAGTCTGGTAATCCCAGCCCTCCCTGTTGCCAGTTACCCATCATGAACTGTTGTTTCATCTTAGCTTTCTTATTGGCCCAGCAAAATTGCATTACCATCTTAGTGAATGTTTTCAGATCTTTACCCATTATACATATTGGTATGGTCTGCATAACATACAACCATCTAGGTAGGATCACCATACGAATTAGGCATATTCTACCCATCAGCGACAACTGCAACTGACTCCAACTTGCGAGTTGGTGTCTAGTCTGAGTCAACAGCATCTTAATGTTAAGTGAGTATAATTCTACCACATCTGGCGTCAACTGTATACCCAAGTATCGAAACGATTTAGTTGCTCTTCTCAATGGAAACGTTCCCTGCCAAGTCGCTGTATTCTGTATATTACTAACCAATGCTTCTGATTTCTCCAGATTTAGTTTGAACCCAGAATAGGTTCCAAATTCTTTAAACACTTCCAGTAATGCTTGTAAGGACTCTTCTGGGTTTGTAAGTATAACTAATAAATCATCTGCAAAGGCAGCCAATTTGAATTCCTGTTTCCCCAACACCACTCCTCTTATGGCCGTCATATCCATAATATCTCTAATCAGGGGGTCTAAGTATAATGCAAAAAGAAGTGGCGATAGGGGACACCCTTGCCTAGTTCCTCTTTGTATTTCAAAAGCCTCCGAGCAATTATCATTGACCGTTATTCTAGCTTGCGGGGATGTGTATAGTGTTCTAATTGCTGTGACAAACCACCCTGCAAAGCCATAGGCATTTAGCGTGTCGAACATATAGTTCCAGTCAACTCGATCAAATGCCTTCTCGGCATCAAAACTGATCATCAAGGTTGGTTGTAACTCCCTCTTTACATGTTCCAGCGCTGTGATAATTCTCCTCAAATTTTTAGCAACTGATCTTCCTTTGACAAATCCCACTTGTCCCTCTTGCACTAAATTTGGTAATACGCGGCTCATGCGTCCTGCCAATATCTTGGCAAATATCTTCATTTCACAGTTCAATAGAGAAATAGGTCGATATGACTCCGGCAAGGTATGATCTCGTTTGGGTTTGGGTAGCAAAATAATTTGAGCCATGTTCAGTTGTCTAGGAAGAAATCCTCTCTCTACCCACCCATTGAAAGTCTCTACCAGTGCAGGCTGTATTTCTTCTCCTAATAGTTGGTAAAATTCTACTCTTAGCCCATCCGGTCCTGGCGCTTTCCCTGGAGAGCTATTAGTTATTGCCCAATGTACTTCATCAATATTTATTGGTTCATTTAATATTTTTTTGTTCCCTTTCAGAGAGAACCGGATGGGCCACCCCCTCTAAATATAAATTGCTCGGAAGACCTGAGTTATGTTCTTCTGCATATAAGTTCTGGTAGAAAGTTTTAAAAATATTTTGGATTTCCACATCTTTAAAGCACATTTTTTCCTTTCTCGTCCTTTAAAGTTGTAACTCTTCTCGATGTCTGTTTCTGGGCAATAAGTCTGGCCAACATCTTTCCCCCCTTACTGCCATACTTATATAATTGAAATTTATAATAAGCTTGTGACTTCATCTCTCTCTCATGTATAATAGTATTTAGAGCTACCTGAGCTGATACCAATTCTTTCTTCAGTTGAGCGCTGGAAGACCCATCATATCTTTTCCTCAATGTTACAATTTCTTTTTCTAGCCTCAGTATCTCTCTGTCTCTAGCTTTTTTTAATTGGCTTACATAACTAATGATCTCTCCTCTTAGGACCGCTTTCGCCGCTTCCCAGAATATTATTGGGTCGGAGGCTGTATTCTCATTAAAAAGTTTATATTCTTTCCAAGTTTTCATCAAATGTTCTCTAAATCCCACATTATGGGTCAAGTAACTTGGGAATGTCCACTGTCTAACTTTACCTCCCTCCTCCCCAGGTTTCCAATTCGCCCAAACTTCTGCATGATCCGATATTGCATAAGGTCCTATTTGAGTATCCTGTATCTCTCCCATTAATGTACGTGACACCAGCAGGTAATCTATCCTTGATTGTGTGTTGTGTGCTCTGGACATATGTGTGTAATCTCTATCTTGTGGGTGGAGCACTCTCCAGATATCCAATAGGCCCAAAAGTGAACACAAGTTCGGTAGACCTTTTGACATCCAGTGAGATGGTGTCTGTGTGGCACTAGATTTGTCCATCTGCGGGTCCCATACTGTATTAAAGTCTCCTCCCAAAATTAATCTGGAAGAGTCTTCTCCTATTAAATGCCCCAATAGTTGTCGATAAAATTTTTTATCCATTTGGTTTGGTGCATAAATACTGCCCAGTATTATCTGCCTCTTTGCCAAAAGTACCTTACAAAAAATGTACCTTCCCTCTGGATCTTTAATTACATCGCAAATCTTGTCCACCACCCCTTTTCTTATGAGGACAACCACTCCGCCTTTTCTCCCCTTTGCAGGCGATCCAATGCATTCTCCCACCCACCATTTTTTAAGTTTATCCTGTTCTGTCTCCTTTAGGTGTGTCTCTTGTAAAAGAGCGACATCTGCTTTGATTCTCTGTAGATATTTTAATATCTTAGAGCGCTTCACTGGCGACCCGATGCCTCCCACATTCCAGGTCACTATTTTAACCATCTTTCACGTGTTGTGGTGGCTACGGATCACCCACAGAAGCTCTTTATCATCCGGGAGCAACCACCCCAGCCTATGGTTCCCCCCTCTTATCATGTAGTCCCCACACATTCTCTTTTGCTGCATAGTATCATTTTTTCTCTCTTCCTTGTTCCTTATCTTGTTTACGTCTATTTGCTTCCCCCTACGCCCTATCCTTCCCCAACTCCTCCCTCCCCTTAACATCCCCTCCCTCCCTTCTATTACCCTCCCTCCCATGTTCCCTATTAACCCTCTACGTTCCGTCCCTAGTATGGGACTAATCACGTTTACGCCTCTCTCTACATTCCTTATAATTAAGCTTCTATTGCAAGGTTACTTCCCTCTTCTATATGTGAGCCCTTATACGAATTCCCCGTTCCTCCCTCTCTCTTCTCATATTCAAGGGCATCTCTTATCATATTCAGTGATCTGTAATTCTAAATAACTGTTTCAATATAACATTTTCCCATCTTGTGGTTATGCCCTCTCCTATAATTGGGGCCCATTGTATATTATATATATTAACTCCAACATTAACCAATAACGTTATGATTTCCTTAATCTAGTGTTTTCACAACTTGCATGTATAGCATCATCCCCGTCTCCCTCCTTTCCATCTTAACAAGATGACATGGTTTTATCTACTAAGCATTGTCTTTGTAAATGTTCAATTCCAGCTTCTCCGGAAGATCAGCCGAAACTCTTCCAGTGTATCTTCCATGTTATTTCAAAAGTTCCACTCTTGTTGGTTAGCGATAGTATTATTGACTGTGGTTGCTCGCCTTGGTTGTTGCTTATTCATTCAGCAGTTGTAATCCACACTCCTGTATACGGACGATCATGTTGCCTCATCCCATCAGCAATTGTAATCCAAAAGTATAATAGGGTTGTTCAGGTTGCGGCCTCCACCTTTTATTCTTATTATAGCCCGTCATGGGCCACTTGTATTCCGTGTTGGCTGCTCAAACCACGTCCTGATTATTTTCTTAAATTGTAGTCCCCATTATTCCACCCCGAATCATGTCTTCCTGGGCACTTGGTTTTGTTATTCAACTTCTGAAAGTTTCTACTCGCAGTGTTTCTGCCGCTTCATTTCCGAGTTTGTAATCCATTGTATTCCAGTTGATGCTTCCATGTATGTCATTGCTACTCAACCCTGAGCCTCCGTCAGGGTCTGGAGCTGAGCCGATAATCATTCAGTTCTTATGTTTACTGTGACCCCCGAATTTATCTGTAATCATACCAACTCCGGCTGTCGCTTTATATCACTGAGGTCATTTTATCCAAAGATTTAACTTCCTTAATCAACTTTTCAGCATTGTCCATGATTTAATTCCAACATTCAACTGTTTTATTCCATGTCTTTCCCAGTCTCAGCCTGATCCGTCATTCATCTCTTTCACTCAGTATTTGTCTAATGTATTGCTGTGCTTCCAGGACCGTCTCACAAATTTTAACAGATGATTGGTAAAAGATCTTTAATTTTGCTGGGTACAACAGCGCGAATTTGACCTTGTGTTGCACTAGTTGTGAGCACGTCGGTGAAAAAGCCTTCCGCTGCGCGGCCACTGCGCTCGAATAATCTTGAAAACACAGGATTTTTTGATTGTTATAAGTCAGAGGTGTTCCACCACGTATGGCCTGCATTATTGCAGTTTTATGGTTAAAGTTAAGTATTCGGCATATCACTATTCTGGGCCTCCCCACGCTTTGTCGCATAGGTCCTATTCGATGGGCTCTCTCAACGATTAGGGGCCCCATTTCTGCTTGCAGCTTTAGTTCTCTCATTAACCATTTCTCTAGGAAAGGGCGAAGTTCTTTTTCCCCTATATCCTCAGGTAGCCCAACAAAACGCAAGTTATTACGTCTAGACCTATTCTCTAGGTCTTCTATCTTTTCGGCTTGTGTTTCCACTGTTTTTAAGAGTTTACCATACCTCTGTTCCATAGTTGTAACTTGGTCTTCCAGGGCCCCCGTTCGTTGTTGAAAGCCCGCCATATCCTGGGCGAGTTGCGCCATATCGCTCTGCAAACCTACTAGTTTGGAGTCCAGTCCCTGTAATTTTTTGTCTAGAATAACTTCCAGGGCTGCTATTACTTCTCCCACTATTTCGGCGGTCCATGCTGAGCTAACTGACAAATTCGATGGGCTCGCCGGTGCCGCCATCTTGTCTTCTCCCGCTTTTCCTTTACGAAGCGATTTAGCGGCCATTGCTACTTCGGACCTCCGATCCAAAAAGATAGGTGGATGGGTAAGCCTCACGGGTTCTTTATTTTAAATTTTAGCCGGTTTCCGTTTTTTAGTTCGAGGGTTTTAGCTTAGAATGCGAGAGAGGGCACGGAGCTAATCTTTTAGTGACCGCTCGCGTGCATCGCGTCACGTGATCCACACTAACATTTTTAAATAAGTAGTTTTATCCCATAACTTAAATGTTGCCATTATAGTATTTATTTATTAGGATTTATTTACCGCCTTTTTGAATGAATTCACTCAAAGCGGTGTACAGTAAGAATAGATCAAACATGAGCCATAGGCAATTAGAGCAGTAAAAATATTCAAACAATACAAAGTATGGCATGGTATACTACTTGCAATGACAACACAATATGTACTAGAACATTATAATTGGTAGTGAAGGGTAAAGCAAAGTTGTAACATATAGATGAGTAAGAAAGTAGGAAGAATTAGAAAGTAAGGTGATTGATTTGAAGAAAGTTGCACATGAGGTCAGAGAGACTTGTGTCTGGTCTACATCTCAACACACATTGCAGTATCGGGCAAAATAATTACGATAATGGCGCACATCCTTCAACTTTGCTTTAAAACAAATATAAATTTATTATAAAGCTATAATAATAAAGATATTAATAAAATACCTATGAAGTAGCAATTTAATTATGTAGCCTGAAAATCTAATATACACAAAATATCAACCCCTGACACTGCACACTGGACCATCCTACTGTTAATTTAAACATATATTTTGCATCCACATAAAGCCCCATAATCCCTCCTCTGATAGTAAAAAAATAAAAAAATATATATAGCAGAATTAGAAAAGGTTCAAAGAAGAGCAACCAAAATAATCATTTTGAACTCCTCTCATATGAGGAAAGGTTTAAGAGGTTAGTACTCTTCAGCTTAATGAAGAGACAGCTGAGGGGGGTTATGATAGAATTCTACAAAATCCTGAGTGGAGTAGAACAGATAAACGTGAATTGATTGTTTATTCTTTCAAAAAGTATAAAGACTAGGGACACTCAGTTATAGTTTTAAAACGAACAGAAGGAAATATTTCTTCATGCAACGAATAGTTAAGCTGTGGAACTCACTTCTGGAGAATATGGTAACAGCAGTTGACATATCTGGGTTTTAAAAAGGTTTGGACAAGTTCCTAGAGGAAAAGTCCGTACTGCTATTAAGATGGAGATGGAGAAAGCCACTACTTCACCCTGGAGTTGGCAGCATGGAACCTTGTTACTCAGGATTCTGCCAGGTACTTGTGACCTGGATTGGCCACTGCTGGACGCAGAATACTGGCCTGGATGGACCATTGGTCTATCCCAAAATGGCTTTTCTTAAGTTCTTATGTAAAGCAGAAAAGGAGCGTTTCCTCAGGAACTCACCATACAAAAAAAAAATTCTGATTTTGGTGTCATCTCAGTAAAAACAAACACTCACTCTGCAGTTGTACTCTTATTGTAAAGTACTTGTAATGCCTAAACAGACATTGAATGTTAACAGAATACCTGACCTTTTCACACACGGAACGCAAATAGACCCTCAAGTACAGAATAAGTAAACCACAAACTAAAAGTAGACATATGAAGACAAAAATTAAATTGAACCCCCAAGAAGCAAGACTTTGCATACAGTGCAACACTAGAGAAATAGAAACAGAGACGTATGTCCTTCTGTAGTGAGCAGATATAAATTTCAAAAATTGACATATTCTAATTGCTACATTATAAATTAACAAATAAATGCTGGGGTTTACTAAGCTATGTGCATCAAGTCAGTGTTACTGCCCAATTTTCGCCACATGCCAGAAAATAAAAGTTATTTTTCGGTGCGCGTAAATAAATGAAATTACTGCACGGGCCACACGGTAGCCAGGAGGTAACTCCGAATTGGCTTGCGTCGGGCTTGTGTAGGCATATACAGTTTGTCTGAATCTCAAGGGGCGTGTTGGAGGCATGTTTTGTGTGAGACTAGGGTGGGCATAGGATTTGAACGTTTTTCCTCGACAATGAAACATTGTAAAAATATCCAGGGAAAAAAAGTATTACATTTTTGGTTAGACCTGTTTCAGTAATGACTAAGGGGTCCTTTTATTAAGATGCGCTGAAAAATGGCCTGTGCTAGTGTAGGCGTGTGTTTTGGACATGCGCAGATCCATTTTTCAGGAGGAGTAGCCTAGTGGTTAGTGCAGCAGACTTTGATCCTGGGGAACTGGGTTCAATTCCCACTGCAGCTCCTTGTGATTCTGGGCAAGTCACTTAACCCTCCATTATCCCTTGTACAAAATAAGTACTTGAATATATTATGTAAACCGTTTTGAATGTAGTTGCAAAAACCTCAGAAAGGCAGTATATCAAGTCCCATTTCCCTTTCCCTATTTGAGATTCTACATGGAATGTTGAAACTATTTGTAGATTATAGATGGAATGTTGCTACTATTGAGATTCTGTTGCTACTATTTGAGATTCTACATGGAATGTTGCTATTCCACTAGCAAAATTCCATGTAGAAGCCTGCCCTTGCATATCAGCAACACGGCCGCGCAGGCTTCTTTTTCTGTGAGTCTGAGTCTGAAGAAGACGCGCTGAAGAAGGCTCTTTGGCTGGCGGGGATTGGGGACCCCTGCCAGCAAACAAGTTACCTGATGTGGGGGCAGGGGGCGGGGGGGGGGGTTTGAGGTCAAGGTGGGGGTCCAAAGTGGTGGGGGGGGTTGCTGTTGTGGCGGGGGGGGGGGGGTCAGCGGCTAAACAGTGCCCCCCCACCTCGGGCTCTGGCCCCCCCTCACGCCGAGGTCTGGCTACACCCCTGGTACCTGGGACCTTTTATGTGAAGTTCACTGCAGCGCCTCCTAGGCTGCCCCACTTTTCTGCTGGCATGTCTCTGTGGCCAGTCTAGTAGGACTACTGGTCCCCATATATCCCAGTGGCTTGTTTTTTTTTGTTCATTTCCCTTGGACATTTTTTGTTTGAAAATGGCCCTAAAAGAAAAAAATGCACTGAGCACAAAAAAACGACATCAAATCGAAAATGCCCTTCCATACCACATACCACACCTGAAACCCCAATATCACATACGGTAAGTGAAAATGTAAAAGCAATACACTTAAAACCATCAAATGTGTATAGGGACCAGGCAAGGTGCACTACCTACCCTTGTGGTGTTAGACATTCACTTCACCCAAGGTAAAACTGCAATAATTACAAAAAGAAAACGTCAGAGCTATGTATAAATATAAAACTTAAAGCCACTCAGTAGCAATTATAAAGAGGGCAGCATAGAATATTAAAGGGAGTGCACACACCATGAGCTCCTATCACCAGCTTCAATAAGTGTCTATATAGAGAACAACTCCTTTTAACAGCTGCTGCGTCACACATGACTTGCTGCCAGCATGATAATAAAATTTAAAAAAATTAAAAAATGTGAAATGGTATTCAACTCTGGGATGTGGATGATGTTTAGGTTGCTCCAAGTAGATGGGGGTGGGAGTTCCACCTGCAACAGTTGAAAAGATGCTGATAAACATTTTTATCGAGAGATATGTATTTTCTGTGGAATAGTCTTTTGTAGTGTTTAGTATGATGTAGTATCAACACCTGTTTACCATTTAAGACAATGGGGGAGGGTGGGTGGGAGAGAGGGGAAGGAGGGTGGGATGGAATTGTTAAAATGTTTGATGACGCATTCCATTTTATAGTTCGCTTGTGGAAGTTACAATGTTGGCATTTTTTTCTTGGTCAGTAATTGAATACTTTGTATTGTGTCTGTCATCAATAAAATGACGAAACATTAAAAAAATGTGAAAAAAAAACCTTTAAAACTGCCCTGCCCATAAAGTGCATTCATAAAACATAAGAAGACTGGATTTAAAATTAATATAAAAATATTACAAATAACTTTAAAATATGTTTTATTTCCACTGTGTGTCACAGTGACATCACAGGAAGCAATGTGGCCACTGAGATGAAAACCTATTCCATAAAACTTTAACAAAAGCAACTTTTTGTTACAAAAACAGTAGAAATGTACAGGGTAGAGGCAGATTAAGTAAAAAAAAAAAAAAGCCACCTTAGAAAACAAATTAAAACACCTTAAAAATCACGATTACAGTGTCAGAACCAAGATGGTTGCCATCATTTCAAAGTTAAAATACTCCCTTAAAAATGCTGTTGTGAAAACAGAAAGGCAGATCCATGAACTACAAAGGAGATGTGCCTGTGACTTTAAAGACGATTTGAATATCATCCGCATAAGAAAATTAAGTGCAAGAACAGTTCTGAATGGCAGTGAGCAGAGGGGCTAAAATTTTTTTAAAGAGAGCTGGTAACAATATAGAGCCTTGAGGAACTCCAGAAAGAAGATGGAGAATTTGTGTTTTTTCTTGTTGTGCTCACCCGGCAGTATTGACCTTGTGTGTGAAGTCTGCAGCATCGCTCCTTGCCATGGCGTCTCAGACAGAGTGCAAGAAGCACTGCCCCCTTGTTCAGCATCTTCCTTCTGTGTCCTTTCCCCTGTTCCACTATCTACCTTCTGTGTCCAATGTCTGCCCTCTGTGTCCCTGTTCAGTATCTCCACTTGGTGTCCATTTCCTCCTTTGGTCCAGCATTCCCCATCCTAGTCTTTATCTCTACCCCATGCCCTCCCCATGTCCAGCATCTCCTTTCATCCAGCCCTGTCCCTGCCCTATCTCTATGTCCAGTGTCTCCCATCTCTGTCTCTGTAATTGCCCTGATCCCTCCCCCCATGGCCCAGCACCTCTCATCACAATGTCCTCCCCCCACCACACTCATGGGCTTAATTTATCCTGAGTCTAGAAACTACAGCAGCAAGAGCTAGGGGCCTGCCTTGGGATCATGCATATGCTGAGGTAGATCTGGAGCATCCCACCGCCTCCAGTGCTAGAGGGGAAGGACATAGCAGGCCACCTCAACACACACATAGGCTCAAGGTAGGTCCCACACTTTCCATTTCCTGTGCCGGTCAGCACTGCTGGCTGCCGCTGGCAGTTGACATGTCCCAAACAGTGGCCAATCCAGGTCACAAATCCATGGCAAGATTCCAAAAATGTTCAATACATTTTATGGTGCTTATCCCAGAAATAGCAGTGGCTTTTCCCCAAGTCAATTTAAAAATAGTCTATGGACTTTTCCTTTAAGAAGCCGCCCAGACCTTTTTAAACCCCCCCCCCCCCAAGCTAACCACCTTTACCACATTCTCTGGCAACGAATTCCAGAATTTAATTACAGGTTGAGTGTAGCAGTGGCGTACCAAGGGGGGGCGGTGGGGGCGGTCTGCACCGGGTGCACACCACTGGGGGGGGGGTGCCGCGTGCCTGTTGGCTCCAAGTCCGCTCGTTCCCTCCCTGCTGTTCCCTCTGCATGGAACAGGTTACTTCCTGTTCCGGGGCAGAGGGAGCAGCAGGGAGGGAACGAGCCGACTCGGAGCTAATAGGCGCGTAGCACCCCCTCCCCCCAGCAGGTAAAAATGCACCGGGGGGTAGTTTCGCTGGGGGGGGGGTCGCTGCACCCGGGGGGGGGGGGGTGCATCGGCGATCCGCCCCGGGTGTCAGCCAGGCTAGGAACGCCACTGGAGTATAGAAATATTTTCTCCAATTTGTATTAATTTTACTACTTTGTAGTTTCCTTGCATGCCCTCTAGTCCTAGTATTTTTGGAAAGAGTAAAGAAATGATTCACTTCTACCCGTTCCACTCCACTCATTATTTTATAGACTTCTATCATATCTCCGCTCAGCCATCTTTTCTCCAAGCTAAAGAGCCCTAGATGCTTCAGCCTTTCCTCAAAGGGAGTCGTCCCATCCACTTATCATTTTCATAGTCCTTCTCTGTACTTTTCTAATTCCACTGTATCTTTTTTGAAGTCTGGGATGTGATCAGCAGGTTGGCAACAAACATACTTAATCCAACAATGTTGGGTTTCCCATCACCACGTCTTAGCAAGCTTTTAAATCATTAGACAGTTTATGACACTATGGGACTGTTACCCAAAGAAGTCCCCATGGAACTAGCAGACAGTACCTGCCAGCACCAGCTTGATTGACTTCTGGAGAGTTGTACCTCATGTACCACTCTTTCGGCTTCATCGCCTCTGCTGTTACTTCTGCTTGTTATCTCCAAACCCTGTTCTACCCAACTCCTCCCAGCTTGGTATATTATCTGCAAACTTTGTAAGTGTGCTCTTAGTGCATTCACCCAAATCATTAGAAATATGTGGGAAGATATAGTTTGTGTACAAAGGCAAGAGTGAAAGGGCCTGCTGTGTAACTGTCAACAGAAGCAGCTGGTTTGACTGTGAAAAGACCAGATTAACCTCAGAGGATGGGAGGGCAGAAATCCATAGTGCTGTTTTTCTTGCACCTGCTGGGACCCTTTAAAAGAAAGTGAAAACAAACCCTCTGTATTAATCCCGAGGAAATCCCTTCTGCTGTGGGGCATGCTGGCTAGATCCCTGGCAGGAAATGGAGGCTTGTGTGTGTTTGTTCACTTGTTGTAAGCTGAGACTCCTGGGGCCTTGTGCCATTGTGTTCTTAATGTTCCAGGGAGGGGGACGCAATGGGGTTTACATGTGCAAAGCTGATGCCTGGGTGGGTTTACCTCCTGTAGAGTTTCAAATCTTTCATATGATTAATGGTGCTGTGAGTCTTTTGGCCCTGCCTGAGATCAGGTAGAAGGGAAAAGTGCTTTCCTCATGGGTTATAGGGAAAGGGAAATTGGACTTGATATACCGCCTTTCTGAGGTTTTTGCAACTACATTCAAAGCGGTTTACATAATTCAGGTACTTATTTTGTAGCAGGGGCAAATGGAAGGTTAAGTGACTTGCCCAGAGTCACAAGGAGCTGCAGTGGGAATCGAACTCAGTTCCCCAGGATCACTATGATTGCATAGAAAGAAAGACCAGCAGACAAGTACAGGTGATATATTTGTCCTGGACCAATGGTTCTCAACCAGTGTGTCCCCAAGAGGTGGGAGGTGTGTCACAGTAAATTTGGTATAGACGCACAGCCTGTTGTTTCCTTTTACAACCATCAATACCTGCAAGCTGGAAAGACCGGCAGCAATCTCCAGAGCAGTGGCGTTCCTAGGGTCGCTGACACCCGGGGCGGATTGCCGATGGGCCCCCCCCCCCCCCGGCGAAATGACGGACACCCTCCACGGGTGCATCTTTACCAGCTGGAGGGGTGCCACACATCTGTCGGCAACACTCGTTCCCTGCTCCCTCTGCCCCGGAACGGGTTACTTCCTGTTCCGGGGCAGAGGGAGCAGGGAACGAGTGAAGTCGACAGACGCGCGGCACCCCCCCAGCGGCGTGCACCTGGGCGGACCGCCACCACCCCCCCCCCCCCCCCCCCCCCCCCCCCCCCCCCCCCCCCCCCTTGGTACGCCACTGCTCCAGAGTCAGGTTCTTGAAATCCTTGTAACTGGTCCCTGTTTCTGCTTCTCCACTACCCCCAATAATAACTACTGTCTCCAGCCCCAACTGAAAATGTTGCAGCTCTGCTAGCCATAGATTCTGTTTGCTGTATAGTAGCATATTTGCAGGTTGTTGTTGTTGCTTCACAATATCTGGCCATGGAGGGATTTTGGGTTGCTGTTACTGAGGCGACACTAGAATGTGAATGTTTCTTTGTTTTGTTGTATGACAAGTGAGAAATCTGGGGCTGATGTGTTGCATATAGCTTTTTGATATTGGATAGGCAAAGTCATGCTAAACTTAAAGTTAAACAATGAAATATTTAGGAGTGCTTTTTTCAGCTGTGAATTTTACTGTTTGGTGTGTCACATATATGAACAGAAGAAAGGTTGAGAACCACCTTCCTGGACTATCTTGTGACTGGCTCTCAAGAGCTGAGCTCCAGACCCTTTTTTTTTTTTTTCAAAGCTGCAAGATGTATTTGCAGAGAGGTGAGAAAACAGCACAATATACAGCTACAGGAAGAAGTCTGTGTTGATGGCACAGGAAACTAATATCCTTGTTAAGTCCCTTTGCGTTTCTTGAAACCATTTGATCCTTCTCATTTCAAATGCCTAAGTTCCAGAGTAGTTTTGAAGGTCCTTTTTGCGGTTCTTGCTGCTATGATCTGGCCTAGTTTCTTGGTCAGTGTTCCACCTTGTAATTCTCTGTGTCACGTTGTCTTGTATCTGTATTCTTCTGTTTAAAGTTTGACTTGTGTCACTTTTCATATTTTCTGTCCTGCTTTCTGTGTTAGCTGTCCAGTTAGCGCTCTGAACAGACCCCCATAGGATAGCACCTCCAGTCAGTGCCGAAACCACATGTTTGGATCCCAGGGCTGAACATCAGTTCCTTTGTGCTTAATGTGTTGCTTTCTGAGGCATGTCATATAGTGAACCTCACCCCAAAGCCAGGGTATAATGCTCCCCATGGTGTTTCCCATGTGGATTACTGGGGGATCTTGTCAGATGTAACATAGTAACATAGTAGATGACGGCAGAAAAAGACCTGCACGGTCCATCCAGTCTGCCCAAGAAATGTGCCACTTTTTTGTGTATACCTTACCTTGATTTGTACTTGTCTTTTTCAGGGCACAGACCATATACAGTAAGTCTGCCCGGCACTATCCCCGCCTCCCAACCACTAGCTCCGCGGCTCTGTTATCCAATCTCGGCTAAGCTCCTGAGGATCCATTTCTTCTGAACAGGATTCCTTTATGTTTATCCCACGCGTGTTTGAATTCTGTTACCGTTTTCATCTCCACCACCTCCCATGGGAGGGCATTCCAAGCATGCACCACTCCGTGAAAAAAATACTTCCTGACATTTTTCTTGAGTCTGCCCCCCTTCAATCTCATTTCATGTCCTCTCGTTCTACCGCCTTCGTATCTCCGGAAAAGGTTCGTTTGCGGATTAATACCTTTCAAATATTTGAACGTCTGTATCATATCACCCCTGTTTCTCTTTTCCTCCAGGGTATACATGTTCAGGTCAGCAAGTCTCTCCTCATACGTCTTGTAACGCAAATCCCATACCATTCTCATAGCTTTTCTTTGCACCGCTTCAATTCTTTTTACATCCTTAGCAAGATATGGCCTCCAAAACTGAACACAATACTCCAGATGGGGCCTCAGTTTCCAGCATGGCCTAGTTTCTTGGTCAGCTTTGGGGTGAGGTTCACTATATGATATGCGTAAACTGAGCTGTTTGGGACATAACTGCCTCAGAAAGCAGTTTCCAGCATGGTATTATCTTGTTTTGAATTTCTGTTTGAAGTGTTATTACCATGACGCTAGATAATGTGTAACTTCGTAATCTCTGTCTATCTATTCCCTAATGTGCTTCAGCTGACTGTTAAATAAAGTGCTGGCGCTATTCATATATTCAGCAACAGAAGCTGTTTAATTCAGGGCTTCCCAAACCTTTATCCAGTGTGACCCCAGAAAGCAATAGCAGACCTGCAGCCCCCTCTTTTCCCTCATCCACTTCCTTCTTATCCCACCTATCCAGAGCAGGAAGGTAGCAGCAATCAACACAAGCCCAAAAAGGAGGCAGCATAACCTGTGAACATTCATTCCCTCACTGACTTGCTCCATGCTGACTGCCCTGGAGTTGCAGAGACCCCGGTCACTGATGAAGTGACCCACAGTTTACTCATTGGACAGCCCCTGCTTACCCCCAGCTCTGCCCACTCAAGTAATAGTCATTTGTCTGAAATTTCTGCCCTTACACTGGCTTAACCCCTGGATTCTATAAGGTTGGCCAGGGCAGATATAAGTACATAAGTGTTGCTACACTGGGACAGACCTAAGGTCCATCAAGCCCAGCATTCTGTTTCCAGCAGTGGCCTATCCAGGGCACAAATACCTGGCAAGATCCCAAAAAAGTTCAATACATCTTATGCTGCTTATCCCAGAAATAAGCAGTGGATTTTCCCCAAGTCAATTTAATAATGGTCTATGAACTTTTCCTTTAGGAAGTTGTCCAGACCCTTATTAAACCCCGCTGAGCTAACTGCCTTTACCACATTCTCTGGCAACGAATTCCAGAGTTTAATTAATTACACGATGAGTGAAGAAAACTTTTCTCTGATTCTTTTTAAATTTACTACTTTGTAGCTTCATCGCATGCCCTCTAGTCCTAGTATGTTTGGAAATTGTAAACAGACGCTTCACATCTACCCGTTCAACTCCACTCATTATTTTATAGACGTCTATCATATCTCCTCTCAGCCACCTTTTCTCCAAGCTGAAGAGCCCTAACTGCTTTAGCCTTTCCTCATAGGGAAGTCGTCTGATCCCCTTTATCATTTTCATTGCCCTTCTCTGCACCTTTTCTAATTCCACTATCTTTTTTGAGATGCGGCTACCAGAATTGAACACAATATTTGAGATGCGTTCGCACCATGGAGCGATACAAAGGCATTATAAAATCCTCATTTTTGTTTTCCATTCCTTTCCTAATAATACCTAACATTCTATTTGCTTTCTTAGCTGCAGCAGCACACTGAGCAGAAGGTTTCAACGTATCATTTATTTATTTTCACTTGTATCCCACATTTTCCCACCTATTTGCAGGCTCAATGTGGCTTACAAAGACCTGTTGTAGCATTGCCATACAGGATGAAGTATACATTTGGTGTTACAAAGAAGTTAAGGAAGACAAGAGGAATTAATCAAGTAGTTGAAGAGAGATACATTCTGCCTAGAGTTGAGAGGGTGTTGTGTTATGGTTAGCTATGGGTTCTCGTGGTAGGCTTTGTCAAAGAGGTAAGTCTTCAGTGATTTGCGGAAGTTAGTTAATTCGCTAATCGTTCTTATGTGAATTGGAAGTGTGTTCCACAACTGTGTACCCATATAACAAAAGCTAGTCGCGTGAGTTAGTTTGTATTTTAATCCTTTACAGCTGGGGAAGTGTAGGTTGAGAAAGGTGCGGGAAGATTTTTTAGCGTTTCTAGTTGGTAGGTCCACTAGGTCTAGCATGTAGGTTGGGGCATCTCCGTAAATGATTTTGTGAACAGTCGTGCAGATCTTGAACGCTGTACGTTCTTTAAGTGGGAGCCAGTGTAGTTTTGCTCTCAAGGGTTTTGCACTTTCATATTTTGTTTTCCCAAATATGAGTCTAGCTGCGGTGTTCTGGGTTGTTTGAAGTTTTTTTGATGATTTGTTCTTTACAGCCAATATAGAGTGCATTGCAATAGTCCAGGTGACTTAATACCATTGATTGAACCAGGTTCCGAAAAATGGCTCTTGGGAAGAAAGGTTGTACTCTTTTGAGTTTCCACATGGAATGGAACATTTTCTTAGTTGTATTCTTCACGTGGTTTTCCATTGTAAGATTTCGGTCAATGGTAACACCCAGAATTTTCAAATTGTCTGAAATGGGGAGGGATACGTTTGAGGTGGTTATAGTGGTGAATTTATTTGTGTTGTATTGTGAGGTGATTATAAGACATTGTGTTTTTTCTGCATTGAGTTTTAGTTGAAATGCATCTGCTCATGTATGCATGATTTGGAAGCTTTGGTTGATTTCGTTGGTGATTTCCTTTAAGTCATGTTTGAATGGGATGTAGATCGTGACATCGTCTGCATATATGTATGGGTTGAGATTTTGATTGTCTAATAGCTTAGCTAGTGGTATCATCATTAGGTTAAAGAGGGTTGGTGAGAGGGGGGATCCTTGGGGAACCCCGCATTCGGGTATCAATGGGGCTGATATCTCAGCGTTGGTTGTTACTTGGTAGGATCTTGTTGTTGGGAATCCTCTAAACCAGTTAAGAACATTGCCTCCCACTCCAAAATATTCCAGGATATGTAATAATATGCCATGGTTGACCATATCGAAGGCACTGGACATGTCAAATTGTAAGAGAAGTATGTTGTTGCTGGTTGCAATTGTTTGTTTAAATTTATTCATTAAAGTTACTAACCAGCTTATTTTCGAAAGAGAAAAACGCCTATAGTGCGACCTAAATCGGGAGATAGACGTTTGTCTCGCAAAGGCGCCCAAATCGGTATAATCGAAAGCCGATTTTGGGCATTTCCAACTGCACTCCATCGCGGAAACGAATAAAGTTGACGGGGGCGTGTTGGAGGCATGGTGGAGGCAGAACTGGGGCGTGGTTATCAGCCGAGGAGAGATGGGCGTCTTTAGCTGATAATCGAAAAAAAAAAGGCGTTTTTACCGTGATTTTGGGTCACTTTTTTTGGACCCTTTTTTTTCACGAACAAGTCCCAAAAAAGTGCCCCAACTGCCCAGATGACCACTGGAGGGAATCGGGGATGACCTCCCTGGACTCCCCCAGTGGTCACTAACCCCCTCCCACCAAAAAAAAAACCCACTTTAAAAACTTTTTTCCCAGTCTGTATGCCAGCCTCAAATGCCGTACCCACCTCCATGACAGCAGAATGCGTTCAATCCTGTCACAGCCTTTCCCTGGGTCAGATTTGGCTCTCGGGTGCAGTACAGGGTCACATCAGCAGTGCATTGTGGTGGGTGTAGGGTATTGGGCTCCGTGATTTCATTAGCTTGTGTTACAGTCTCACAATGTTGGTAGTTGGTAGGCTCTTCTCCCATGGTGCTTTTCCCCCTGCCTACTAGGTCAGAGTGTGCCCTGTTGTGTTTCCTGTTGTAGTCCATGCGGTAGTGGCCATTTTTGTAAGCCAGTTTTAGTTCCCTTTCGTGTGTTAGCCACGTTAGACAACTTAGTTCTTCCCTTGAATGTGGCTGAATGAGGGCATTGTACAGCATTCTGCCAGTTCTGACCTACTGCTCATCTCAGTACCAGGGAGACTCGTTGCCATTGGGGCACAACCTCTGATCTGCAGTTAACTGTGAGTAAAGGCGGTTATTCCAATAAAGGACGTTTTCGTAGAGATTAGTCTTCAGGTGTCAACTGGTGTGCCAAGGTTATATAGCAGCAACCAGTCCTAGAGGCCTGCGTGTATGCAGGACCCTGGAGCACTTTTAGTGGGTACCGCAGTGCACTTCAGCCAGGTGGCCCCAGGCCCATCCCCATCCCCCCCCCCCCCCCACCTGTAACACTTGTGCTGGTAAATGGGAGGCCTCCAAAACCCACTGTACCCTTCCCTACACCCCTTCTCGTGCACTCCGCTCCATGGATAAATCCTTCTTATCTGTTCCCTTCTCCACTACTGCCAACTCCAGACTTCGCGCCTTCTGTCTCGCTGCACCCTACACCTGGAATAAACTTCCTGAGCCCCTACGTCTTGCCCCATCCTTGGCCACCTTTAAATCTAGACTGAAAGCCCACCTCTTTAACATTGCTTTCGACTCGTAACCATTTGTAACCACTCGCCTCCACCTACCCTCCTCTCTTCCTTCCCGTTCACATTAATTGATTTGATTTACTTTATTTATTTTTTGTCTATTAGATTGTAAGCTCTTTGAGCAGGGACTGTCTTTCTTCTATGTTTGTGCAGCGCTGCGTATGCCTTGTAGCGCTATAGAAATGCTAAATAGTAGTAGTAGTAGTAGTAATGTAGGTGCCCCCTTCACCCCCTAAGAGCTATGGTAGTGTTGTACATTTGTGGGTTTTGGGGGAGTTGGGTTGGGTGTTCAGCACCCTTGGTAAGGGAGCTATGCATGTGGGAGCTTTTTCTGAAGTCCACCGCACTGACGTAGGGTGCCCAGTTGGTGTCCTGGCATATCAGGGGAGGCGAGTGTACTATGAATCGTGGCCCCTCCCACGACCAAATAGCTCGGATTAGGACGTTTTTGAGCTGGGCGTTTTTAGTTTCCATTATCACTAAAAAAAACAAACGCCCAGCTCAAAAACGTCAATTTTTTCGAAAATACGGTTCGGCCCGCCCCTTCACGGACCCATTCACGGAGATAAACGCCCATGGAGATAGGCGTTTCCGTTCGATTATGCCCCTCTAATACTGTTTCAGTGCTGTAGCTCGATCAAAATCCTGATTGGGATTTGTGCAGAATTGAGTATTTAGGTGGTTCGTGAGTTGTTTCGTTACTACTCCTTCCATAAGTTTGGTTATCAGCGGGATAGATGCTACTGGGCGATAGTTGGTTAAGTCATTTGTAGACACCTAGATCCCTTTCTTGGTCGGTGATTCCTAACGTGGAACTTTGCATGACGTAGCTATAATTTGGTTTCCTCTTTCCCACATGCATCACTTTGCACTACACATTAAACATCATCTGCCATTTAGACGCCCAGTCTCCCAGTCTTTTTAAGGTCCTCCTGTAATTTTTCACAATCCTCCTGCAGTGTCATTAAATTGAATAACTTTGTGTCTTCAGCAAATTTAATTACCTCACTAATTACTCCCATCTCTAGGTCATTTATAAATATGTTAAAAAGCAGCGGTCCCAGCACAGACCCTTGGGGAACCCCACTAACATTTTCCCAGTCAATTAATTGGCACTAATTTGGACTTACACAAGCTATTCTATAATACTGTGCGCCCAAAGTGTCTCGCGCACAACCCAGAAGGGGGTGTGGCCATGGGAGGAGCACGGGCAGGTCAAGGGGCAGTGTTATATGTTTTGTTACATTTGTACCCCGCGCTTTTCCACTCATGGCAGGCTCAATGCGGCTTACATGGGGCAATGGAGGGTTAAGTGACTTGCCCAGAGTCACAAGGAGCTGCCTGTGCCTGAAGTGGGAATCGAACTCAGTTCCTCAGTTCCCCAGGACCAAAGTCCACCACCCTAACCACTAGGCCCCTGTATTATAGAATACAGGGGTTATGCACCCAACTTGCGTGCCAGGATTTACACCAGGTTTCAACAGGCGCAAATCAGGCAAGGGAATCTGATTTAAGTGCTATTCTACAAAAGCTGCTCAGCCAAGAGCGCCGTTTGCTGAACCTGGCTCTACGTGAGCAGAGAGATTCTGGGGGCAGGGAGAGGGTTGTTAGGCAAGCAGCACGCATAGCTTTCATCTTAAAATCTCCATGTGGGATTTTGCCTGTGAATTTGATTTCCCTCTGAAAATCAGCTCCAAGGGCCGTAATTCCAAAGTTCTCATGTATTTTGTACATTTGTGCTTTGGAAATAGCGATGCCATTGCAATATGATGTAAGCCACATTGAGCCTGCAAATAGCTGGGAAAATGTGGGATACAAGTGCGGCAAAATAAATAAAATTCCCCTCAACTGAAAACCCAGCTGAGCTCTGTGGATTTGAAAATTGATACAGTTGAAGGTGTTGCTGGGAGTAGAATTGGGGGCCAGAGGTGTAAAATCACTTACCCAGGGTCAAATAGAGAGTCATTGGCAGATCTGGGATTAGAATGGAGGCATGTAACTTGTCTGAGGTTGTACACAGAACAGAACTGGAACCTCCTTGGCAGAGGCTGAGCCTGTCAGAGGGGCAGGACTCAGGCCAGGAGGGCATTAAAAGCCCTGAGGCTGAACAGATCAGGCACCCCCCCCCCCCCCCCCCCCAATGCAGAGGTTTTTCAGGGTGGAGCTCCAGGAGAGAAGAGGACTCCATTTTAAGCTAAGCTGCAGTACCATAGGAGAGGATCAGGGAAGCAGTGTGGCTCAAGCTTAATCCTCTAGAGTGTATTTGGGAAGACTATCAAGGTGGGAGAGAACCTTGAATTCTCTGCTGGAAGTACTTGTTTTGATGCATGTCCAGAGGGAACCCAGGAAGGGGTTAATGGACACTGTTGGGCTAGGCTGGGAGCCAGCCCTAGAGAGAGAGTGCTGACCAGTGGCAGCCCTACTGTTAAGCCAACGGAGGTGGGGGCCTGGGGCGGCACTCTCCCCTTCCCTCTTCTTCAGGTTTACTTTACTTTTTCCTTTTCCAAAAGGTGGTAATGGCGGTGGCAGCGATTCTCATAGGCTGCCCTGCTGTCAGCACTGGCCTCTTCTCCCTACTGTGGCCCGCCTCTTGGCATAGCTTCGAGCGAAAAGGCTGGTGTCGGTGGTACTGCGGCAGGGCAGTCTGTGGGAATTGCTGCTGCCTTTTGGAAAAGAGAAAAATAAGTTAAATGTGAGGAAGAGGGTTGAGGAGGGAAAGGGGGAGATGCCAGACCAGGTATGGGCAGGGGTGGGGGCGGCATCTCATCCCATCCGACCCTGGTGCTGACAGTGATATCTGAGGAACCAGATAGAAAGCAGAGACTGTAACTGTGCTGGAGTAAACCCTGTGAAGTAACAGGGGTGAACATATTGAGAAACAATACAATATTTCCCGTTTTTTCTTGCAAACCCTCTGTCTGACTGAGTTTGTGCCTGATCCAAATCCCATCTTTGACCACATTATCACAGATGGTAAAAACATAGGACTTTCATGGGCTGATTAATGGGAAGTGTGGGGTCCCATTTGTGTCATCGTCTGACCTCTGCTCATGCTGACTGTCACATGGGGATACTCACAAGACAATCAGCGAAGGATCTCTTCCCTTCTTAGAATAATCACAAGATAAAAGCTGTCTTCATTGCTTCCTCTTCTGGGCCTCTTATAATTTATTATGTTTTAGTGACTTCTGGGAGGAGGTTCTGATATCATGTAGGGTCTTTGCAGATTGAGACTATTAGGTTTTATTGTGTATTATTCATGCGACCTGCACCAGGACTTTCTCTGTGAACTATCCCGCCTCTTCTGACACAACTTCCTGTTTTGTGCACACGCTGAACATAAAGTATTTATGTAGAGAGAAATGGGTGGAGAAGGGGTACTATGGGCATGGGCCCCACTTTGTGCATATTGGCCTAGTGGTTAGGGTGGTGGACTTTGGTCCTGGGGAACTGAGGAACTGAGTTCGATTCCCACTTCAGGCACAGGCAGCTCCTTGTCATTGAGCCTGCCATGAGTGGGAAAGTGCAGGGTACAAATGTAACAAAAATAAATAGATACTATTGGAGATTCTACATGGAATGTTGCTACTATTGGAGATTCTACATGGAATGTTGCTATTCCACTAGCAACATTCCATGTAGAAGGCTGCGCAGGCTTCTGTTTCTGTGAGTCTGACGTACATGCAGGACGTCAGACTCACAGAAGCAGAAGCCTGCGCGGCCACATTGGTGATCTGTAAGGGCCGACTGTTGCTAGTGGAATAGCAACATTCCATGTAGAATCTCAAATAGTAGCAATAGTGGAGGAGTGGTCTAGTGGTTAGGGTGGTGGACTTTGGTCCTGAGGAACTGAGTTGGATTCCCACTTCAGGCACAGGCAGCTCCTTGTGACTCTGGGCAAGTCACTTAACCCTCCATTGCCCCATGTAAGCCGCATTGAGCCTGCCATGAGTGGGAAAGCGCAGGGTACAAATGTAACAAAAATAAAATAGATACTATTGGACATTCTACATGGAATGTTGCTACTTTTGGAGATTCTACATGGAATGTTGCTATTCCACTAGCAACATTCCATGTACAAGGCTGCACAGGCTTCTGTTTCTGTGAGTCTGACGTCCTGCACGTACGTGCAGGACGTCAGACTCACAGAAGCAGAAGCCTGCGCGGCCACATTGGTGATCTGCAAGGGCCGACTTCTACATGGAATGTTGCTAGTGGAATAGCAACATTCCATGTAGAAGGCTGCACAGGCTTCTGTTTCTGTGAGTCTGACGTCCTGCACGTACGCAGGACATCAGACTCACAGAAGCAGAAGCCTGCGCGGCCACATGTGTGATCTGCAAGGGCCGACTGTTGCTAGTGGAATAGCATCATTCCATGTAGAATCTCAAATAGTAGCAACAGTGGAGGAGTGGCCTAGTGGTTAGGGTGGTGGACTTTGGTCCTGAGGAACTGAGTTCAATTCCCACTTCAGGCACAGGCAGCTCCTTGTGACTCTGGGCAAGTCACTTAACCCTCCATTGCCCCATGTAAGCCGCATTGAGCCTGCCATGAGTGGGAAAGCGCAGGGTACAAATGTAACAAAAATAAAATAGATACTAGTGGAGATTCTACATGGAATGTTGCTACTATTGGAGATTCTACATGGAATGTTGCTACTATTGAGATTCTGTTGCTACTATTGGAGATTCTACATGGAATGTTGCTATTCCACTAGCAACATTCCATGTAGAAGGCTGCACAGGCTTCTGTTTCTGTGAGTCTGACGCCCTGCATGTACGTGCAGGACGTCAGACTCACAGAAGCAGAAGCCTGCGCAGCCACATTGGTGATCTGCAAGGGCCGACTTCTATATGATTACTCCTAGGACCTTTTACCATAGAATTTTGAGGAATTGGGACTGAGGAGAGCATGAGAGGATGTGTCAAGACAATATTAGGGGAGTTTGAAAATAGTATACATCTTGATTTATCCAGATTAAGCATATTATTGTGGTTATTTGTGTCAATTTAGAGTTAGCTTCCGAAATCTTTCAAGAATTATGGGAATCTAGAGGATATAGTAGTTGAATGTCATCTGTGTATACATAAGTTGTGAACTTGAAGCCTAGGGTTTGAGTCAAGGTAAGAAAATGTGCCATAAAGATATTGAAGAATGGTTTTAGTGCTATGGTGTGCATGGAATCCCATTTGATTTGGATGAAGGGCATTAGCTTTATTCAAAAAACTTGGAGTTGGTTATAAATAATTTTCTCAATTTTATGAGAAATGGAAGATTAGCTATCAGTTGGTAATTACTACTTTCTGTTGGTTTGGAAGTATTTGTCAGTTTTGGTCTAATAGCTGCAAGTTTCCATTCACGGTGCACAATTAAGAAGCTGTTGGAACATTAAACGTTGAAACGGTACTAGCAGGTAGTTCAATTTGCATATCTGATTGAGGTTGTGCTGTGTTTGTGGTAGAAGGTAAGCTAGCCAGTAGAGAGGAAACTTTGGTATGAAAGTAATCTGCAAGATCTTGACTAGAAGGTAGTTTGGTAGTAATTTGTTTATTTAGGTAATAAGTAGTCCAGTGTCTTCGTGGTTTGATACAGCACAGCAGTATTGGGGGCTTTAGTGGTTTTAGTAGTATGGTACGTTTTCTTGACATTTTGCAGTGCGAATTTATAGGATCGCGTGGAGGGGCATAATCGAACGGCCATCTAGATGGCCGGCGCCGCAAAAAACGGTCCCAAACCGTATTATCGAAAAAGATGGCCAGCCATCTTTTGTTTCGATAATACGGTTGGGGCCGACCAAATGTCAAAGATGGCCAGCATCAGTTTTCGCCCATAATGGAAACTAATGCCGGCGATCTCAAACCCAGCCATATCCAAGGCATTTGGTCGTGGGAGGAGACAGCATTTGTAGTGCACTGGGCCCCCTCACATGCCAGGACATCAACCGGGCACCCTAGGGGGCACTTCTAAAAATTAAAAACATAAAAATAGCTCCCAGGTGCATAGCTCCCTTACCTTGGGTGCTGAGCCCCCCAAATCCCCTCCAAAACCCACTCCCCACAACTCTACACCATTAGCATAGCCCTTATGGGTGAAGGGGGGCACCTACATGTGGGTACAGTGGGTTTTGGGGGTGGGGGTTGGAGGGCTCCCATTTACCACCACAAGTGTAACAGGTAGGGGGTGATTGGCCTGGGTCCACCTGCCTGAAGTGCACTGCACCCACTAAAAACTGCTCCAGGGACCTGCATACTGCTGTCAGGGAGCTGGGTATGACATTTCATTCTGGCATAAAGGCTGGCAAAAAAGTTTTGTTTTTTGGGTGGGAGGGGGTTTGTGACCACTGGGGGAGTAAGAGGAGGTGATCCCTGATTCCCTCCGGTAGTCATCTGGTCAATTGGGGCATTTTTTGAGACTTTGTCCTAAAAAAATGGATCAAGTGAAGCCGGCGAAATGCTCCTCAGAGCCGGCCTTCTTTTTTCCATTATCAGCTGAAGCCGGCCGTGTCTTACAACGCCCCCGTCCCGCCTCCCATACCCTTCCAAAATGTCCCCTTTAACTTTGGCCGGCTCTGCGACAGAAAGAAGTTGGAGCCGGCCAAAATCAGCTTTCCATTATACCGATTTGGCCGGCTTCAGGAGATGGCCGGCTATCTCCCGATTTGTGTCAGAAGATGGCCGGCGATCTCTTTCGAAAATAAGCTGGTTAGTGTCTTTATAGGTCACTAGAAGAAGGTTGGCGTCTCCAGTTACACTCAGCCTGTCTGAGTTGATGTTTCATTTGGTGGAGTATCGGTGTAAACCATGGTTTGCTACGTCGATTGGGACTTCTACAGGGGAGTATTTTAATTAGGGCTAAAGTGTCTAGAGATGTACAGAGTGATTCATTTCAAACACTGGCCTGAGTTTGTATAGGTAAGCTATTAAAAGAATCGAAATCTGAAGAGGTATGGGTTAAGAATGCTTGTGCAGTAAGCTGGCTAAGATCTCTGAACTATACACATCTAATGATGGAGTGCTGTGTAGAGATGACGGGGCAAGAGTAAAAATCATTAGATAATGATCGGTCCATGGCAAGGGGTAAAGAGAGATGGAGCGTGGCTGATCCTTTGAAGAAGAGACAGTGAGGATAAGATCTAGTGTGCACCCTCCAATATGAGTTGGTTGAAGTATATGTTGTCCGAGATCCAAGTTAGAAAATAAGAGTTAAAAGATCCTAGGTATAGGGGGCTGTGGCAACATCAAGATAGAAATTAGTTGCCTAGAATAATGGAAGCAATCAAATTAACACAGTGATCCGTCAGTAAGGTTTGAAAGAGGGAAAAAGAACGTGCCAATGGGGGGGGGGGGGGGGGGGGGGGGGGGGGGGGGGGGGGGGGGGGGCTGTGGACTGGGCATGGAGGCACGTTAACAGAGTGACCTTTTTCCTTTATCTCTGTCTTTCCTATCTGGCATTCTGGTTCACTCCCTTTGATTTTCATTTGTTTTACACCACCTTGAGCAGTATATCAAATAACTTTGGAACTTGGAGTGGAGAGAGAGAGAGCAAAGTAGGATACTGATGCAGGGAGGGGAAAGGATATTGTTGGAGCTGCCTGGTAATATTCCTGGGGCTGCTGAGGGGGAAGAGGGAGATGGAGCTGCTGGAACTGAGATGAGGTGGGAAAAGAGCTAGGGGTTCACTGGAGAGAGAGAAGCTGATGGGGTCAGGAATAAAGAGGAGGCTGATGTACTGAAGGTGTGTGACATGGCTGGGGGGGAGGGAGATTCGTTGAGGGTAACTAACTGGACTGGAGCAGCCCTAATTGGAGCTTATGTAGATTTTTCCCGGTCAGGTCAAATTAGAGACCAGTACCTGACTCCCCAATGTGAATGATTAATCTCTGAGGTTAAGAAGGAAACGGGGCATTAATTAGAGAACTGTCTGAGCTCTGGGGTGAGAAAGGTACCTGTAGTGATGTGTAATTTGAGGAGTGACAGAGTTGTCTCCTGTAAGTAATAATTTCACTTTGTGTATATACTGTCACTGTATCAGAACGGGAAAATGTGCTGATTGAAAAGTGGGTAGCGTGGGAGGTCTACGTTTGCGCCCCCTTGTTGAGACATTTCTCCAGCAATGAGTGACTCGGCTGTTTGTACTGTGTGGGATGTGGGACAGTCAGGGAACTCCTCTGAGTTATTTCTGCTGTAAAACAAGCTAACATCCTGACCGCAAAAGTGCTGTAAATGGCAAGCAGTGAGCAAATGAGAAAGCGAGGGAAGGAGTTTCCTTTCTCAAGCTGCCACGTGGGAGGGAGGATTGTCAGATGACTTTCTCTTTAGTCTGACCTGGTTGTATAACCCCTTGTCTTGGGTTTGATGCCTAGGGTTCTACTTTATGACCTCGGCTTATCAGTTTCTCAGTACGTGAACAAATTTTACATCAAATGAATACATATGCTGTGGCAGCGAGAGACATCCGAATGTTTCCTTAGTCTTTGTATTAAGGATTTGTTCCTTTTTCTAATGGGCAATATGTGTTAAGCTGCTGTACATTGAACTATCTCTCTACACACATGGAATCTGTTATGTGGCATCCGAGTTTTCCCCAGCTATCAGAGAAGCTGATACAGGCTGGACATAACCAGCACTGATTTTAGAAAATAAAGAAGTGCAGTAATGCATACCAACAAAATAACCTCCTCCCCTTCCCTGCTGTATGCTTTTAATACTTAGCATTACTCACCAGCTAATGCAAAACCTAGGGGATTTCTCACTGCTTCTTTGCTTTACCACATTCAGGCAGCACAACAGAAAGAGATTGTTAATCAGAGGCAGTAGGTGGCCAGCAGGAGACAGGGGCTGTCATATTCCTGTAGAGAGTTTGAGTTGTGTGTTGTTGAAATGTCTGTTAAAGGTAGAGCCATGCTTTCCATGGTGGCCTTCTCCTCCTCTGAGAAGCACAGGGCATGTTCTGTACTCTTTGATCACTAACACTGTCTCTGGTTTGTTTTACAGTTGTGTGTGGAGTTTGTCATAGAGATGCTGACAGTGGATCAGGCCTGCGAGGCCCTGCAGGTGAGTCATCCCCTGTTGTGTAGGTGACAGCTCCTACCAGAGCAAAATAGAGCAGCTTTCACATGTGGGCAAGAGCCACACACTCGATTTCTGAAGAATTTCTAAGGAACTTCTACCACAGAAAGATACCCAGTGTGTGCTACTATTTCTCTGTCATACAATAAAAGCTCCACATGTCAGTGGTTCTTGTAGCTGAAACATCAGTCATTCAAACTCAGATGTGGCACTATCTGAACAGCTACAAGAACCAGCTGCAGCAGCCTAAGAGAATAGCGATGTGACAATATTCAAATATTAACATTATCTGTGGCTTTTTAAACCTCTTCTGCGCATGGTGCTAAGAACATGTGGAGAGCAGTGACTGCTGCTGGCTCTACAGATTATGGTGATATTCAGGCACTGTGCAGTTTAATTGGGGGATCTCGCCAGCTATCCACTCTTGCACTATTAAAAATGTTCTGCCGCAAGATCTAGATAGTTCCGTTGGACAGTGCCATTTAGGCACATCCATTTAGTGGCTACCATTATATGCATACATGCTTTTGCATATCCAGCCATGAGTTTCTTGCAGCACTTGAGTGACAAAGTTGTTTTTCTGTCCATAAGCAGGACTGATCAGACATCCAAGTGGGAAACATCATTTGGGAAAGTTCTCCCAGCGTTCACAATTAAGTAAAAGGTTCTGATCATGCAAGACAATTCCCCTTCAAAGAAATGTAGTAGATTGGTGAGGCAAGATTTCCCTTCACTAAATCCATGTTGACGTGGAAGGGCATAATCAAAAAGGGACAACCATCTCTAAGGGCGACCATCTCTAAGGACATCCTGGCGAAGGGGCGGGGAAACCGCTATTATTGAAACAAGATGGGCGTCCATCTTTCGTTTCAATAATACGGTTGGGGACGCCCAAATCTCAACATTTAGGTCGACCTTAGAGATGGTCGTCCCCGGTTTTCAGCCATAATGGAAACCAAGAACGTCCATCTCAAAAATGACCAAATCCAAGCCCTTTGGTCATGGGAGGAGCCAGAATTTGTAGTGCACTGGTCCCCCTCACATGCCAGGACACCAACCAGGCATCCTAGGGGGCACTGTAGTGTACTTCATAAATTGCTCCCAGGTGCATAGCTCCCTTACCTTGGGTACTGAGCCCCCCCCAGCCCCCCCCAAACCCACTCCCCACAACTGTACACCACTACCATAGCCCTAAGGGGTAAAGGGTGGCACCTACATGTGGGTACTTTTGGTTTTGAAGGGCTCACGTTTATCAGCACAAGTGTAACAGGTAGGGGGGATGGGCCTGGGTCCGCCTGCCTGAAGTGCACTTCAGTACCCACTAAAACTGCTCCAGGGACCTGCATACTGCTGTCATGGAGCTGGGTATGACATGTGAGGCTGGTATAGAGGCTGGCAAAACATTTAAAAAATTTTTTTTTTAGGGTGAGAGGGAGTTGGTGACCACTGGGGGAGTAAGGGGAGGTGCTCCCCGATTCCCTCCGGTGGTCATCTGGTCAGTTTGAGCACCTTTTTGAGGCTTAGTCATGAAAAAAAATGGACCAAGTAAAGTGGACCAAATGCTCGTCAGGGACGCCCTTCTTTTTTCCATTATGTCGCGTTCTCGAGGGCCTTGGCATGCTGTCAGGTCCTCGAGGCGGAACTGGGAATAGTGAGTCCTTGGACCCCTGCCAAGGAGCGGCAGAGGCAGGCAAGACCACCCTGGAGCGGAACACACGGAAGGGCCGGACTGGACCTCTGGATTGGGAGCAGGCAACTGGAACTAGCAGAACAGGAACCTCTTCACCTGCACTTAGCCACCGTTCCGCTAGAGTTGAGCTCTAGCGTGCAGGCGGCAGACAGGACTTGCAGGACAAGGTGGAACTGGAATCCAGAGGACCCCCCCGGGTCTAGGAAACACGAGGGAACAACTATACTAGACTGCACTAAGCGCTGCACGCAGCCGCTAAGCCAGACACACCGCACAGACTAGACAGAAGCTTATCAGGAGCAGGGACTAGGGCAGACATGCAAGCAGGAAAAAAGGGGAGACAGGGAATACCCACAGGGCAAACCCACTAGCTAGGTCAAGGCAGGTAACAGGATAAATTCCCCAGAAGATACACGCTAGCTAGACAGATAAACAGGAATCAGGATACATAAGCAGAGATCCGGATAAGGATATACAAGCAAGGTACAAGGTAGACACACGGGACAGAAGGTAGCTAGGCAGAGCGGAAAGCTGGATAACACTAGCTAGCCAAAACCAGGACGAACAAGCAAGGACCAGGATATGCACACAGGATATACAAGGTTCAAGATGTTCACACAGGGAAGATGGCAGCTAGGCAGAGCGGAAAGCCAGATAACCCTAGCTAGCCAAAACCAGGACTCAGGACGAACAAGCAAGGACCAGGATGTGCACACAGGATATACAAGGTTCAGGATGTGCACCCAGAGTATACAAGCAGGGAGTAGGGCAGGCTGCAAACACAGATGGGGAAACTCGGGCTGACCTGCAGAGGCTACCTCCACAGTGAAGGCAGAAGGACTAGCAGCCAGGATGTGCACACAGGATGTACAAGGTTCAGGATGTGCACACAGAATATACAAGCAGGGAGTAGGGCAGGCTGCAAACACAGACGGGGAAACCCGGGCTGACCTGCAGAGGCTACCTCCACAGCGAAGGCAGAAGGACTAGCAGCCAGGATGTGCACACAGGATATACAAGTTTCAGGATGTGCACACAGAATATACAAGCAGGGAGTAGGGCAGGCTGCAAACACAAACGGGGAAACCAGGGCTGAACAGCAGGCTCCAAACACAGACTAAAGGCAGAAGGGATAGCAGCCCACTCAGAAGGGCAACCAGCCCACAGGTACTGGGAACAGAAGGGCACCAGCCCACACAGAAGGTCAAGCAGCCCACAGGTCCTAAACAGATGGGAAAGCAGCCCACAGGTACAAAACAGAAGAGCAACAAGCCCACACAGAAGACAGGCTTAGAAGCAGCGCAGCAACACACTGACTAACCTGTAGGCCTCTGGGCATGACACCAGACAATGACACCATGCAAAGGCACTGACTGCAAGCACAGGCCTTCCTTATAAAGGAACTCACTGATGAGTCACCACCAGCAGGACAGAAGCAGGAAGTTCCTTGCCTCCAAACAGAGGCTTGACACACAGAGGAAGTGAGCCCACAGGAAGGACAAGCAGGAGCCATCTTGGATACTGGCATAGAGGAGGCGGCAGCCATCTTGGAAGAGGCATAGCCCACACAGGTGAGGTCCAGTAAGGCAATCATCACACATAGCCAGAGAGAAACTAAGACAGAGACAGACACAGTGACAAGCAGAAGCCAGCACAGCCACTGACTCCCAGAAACAGGGTAAGTATGAGGGTGGTCACGGCCACAGACGTGACACATTATCAGCAGAGGATGCCCATCTCTTAAGCACGCCGCAGTCCCAGCCTTCGCTACGCCTCCGACACGCACCCGTGAACTTTGGTCATCCCCGCGACGGACTGCAGTTGAGGACGCCCGAAATCGGCTTTCGATTATGCCAATTTGGGCGTCCTTCTCTTTCGAAAATGCCCCTGTTTGTCTAATTAATCCACGCTTTTGAATATGCTCTGTAATTTTGTTCTTTAGTATAGTCTCTACAATTTGCCCGGCACCAACATCAGGCTCACTGGGCTATAATTTCCCGGGTCACATCTGATAGATTGTTCAGGCTGGTGCTGCTGGTTCCTGGCCTAGCTCCCCACTCTGCTGGCTTTGGCTGTACAGCGAGGTTCACCTATTTTCAGGCCAGCTAAGTGGTTTATAATAATACATTAATTTAGAGAGATAGGTAGAAGGAAAAGAAAATGGAAGGGGTTCACAATACAGATAGGGAAAGAGGGACAGAATTTAGAAGTGCATCTATTCTATTTTCATTCTCATACTCCAGTGCTAGGTTATCCCTCATTCACTGGCAATATGGGTTTTTTTTCAGAAAAGTAGGATTTCAGAAGCATCTTGATCTTACCAAGAATTCCAAATGCAAATGCAGTGGCAAGGTATTCCACAAGGAAGGAGCCACCACACTGAATAAAGAACTCATAGCATATCTGTCAGTAAGATGGGACAGTCAGTAAATTCTGGTTAGCAGGGCACAAAGCCCTGTTTGGAACATAGGGGGGGTCAGATAGTGGGACAAACAATGGGAATCCCAAGGAACGAATCTAATGGGTTAATGTGAGAATTTGATGTAGGATTTTACAAACAGCAGGTGACCACTGTTCTTCTTTAAGCAATGGTGTTACATCGTCCCATTTTTTAGTGCCAGCAATGAGTTTGGTGGTGATGTTTTGGGATTATTTGATGAAATCTTAAGTCCTGTACCCATAAGCCTTTAAATAGAGAATTGCAGTAGTCCGTTACTAAGGAATGTACCAAAATGTGAATGAACTTATGATCAGGAAGGAAGTGCGTGGAATGAATTAGTTTCAACTTAAAGAAACATTTTTGTAGCAGAGAAATGAGAGACTGGAAAGTTAGATTTCAATCCCTGATCTTCAGGGAGTCCACCGATTCTATAGTTTGATCTGCTATACAGAGAGGCCTAGTTAAGGGAAATCTGGCTTCATCGGAAAACACAATGGTTTTCAACTTAACAGGATTCATTATGAGTTTGTGTTCTGTGAGCCAGCTAGAAATAAGCTTCAGCTTTGAACTAAGGTTAAGAATATCTTGTGCATTGGAGGGATCCAGAGTACTCAAAGGGTGTAAGGTCTAAATATTGAATTAGCAAAGCCAATGGTGATTTAAAAAATGTTGAATACTATAGGTTTTAACACTAAGCCTTATCACAGAATAAGTGATATGATGAGGATTGGATATTGTCCCATAGCACAGCGTTAGAGCTATTGAATAAATATGAATGAAGCCAGAAGTACACTGTGTCTCTACATGGGAGAATGGTATGGGGGGAGGAATGCTGGCTTCGGCCTAACCCCTGGTAAGCCTTTCCTCAGCTGAGAGGTGCCCAGCTCTACCACCGGCTGCCTTTCAGGTGCTGTGGAGGACTTGCAGCTCATCTGCATATCCTTTACAGCCTTCTCCGGGGTGACTCCCAGATCCACTCAGGGCCTCCGCTCTAGGGGCATTTTTCTCTTTACATCTATTTTTCTCTCAGTTACTACTTATGGCTCCAGTACACTTTTTCTTCTTGGCACTGTCCCTTCATAATGTGTTTCTACATCTTAAACCACTGTACACTGCAGGAACACATTGTCCACCATCTGTATTCATCATCTCACCATCTCTTTTTTTCCTCTTCCTTTTTCTCAGCTCTCAACCTTAAACATTTCATTCCTTTTATTCATCCATCTCCTTTCTATCTGAGTACATCTCGCCTTCGTTGCTGTCGTCATACCTCTCCTACTCTTCTCCGTACTCTCTTACTCCTTCTCCTGCTCTCCGCTGGGGACATTAATCCCAATCCTGGTCCTCCACATCAGCTCTCATCCTATTTGTGCAGGTCACACCGTGATATCTCCAATCTAATTTCTGTTCCTCTTCTCCCCCCTCCTTCCCTGCCTTTCTCTTGCGCTCTGTGGAATGCCCGCTCTGTCTGTAACAAACTTTCCTACATCCATGACCTGTTGCTGCCCTGAGACCTCTGTACCTCCCTGTCCTCTGCAGGATGCCCCCCTCCCAGGAGAAAAAAGGGGGGGACAAGCATTAAAACCTACAGGAAAGAAACACAGGACCATTTACCTCTCAGTCCGCCTGTTCCAACTCGCTCCAGCCCGTCCTTTCCAGCTTGCTCTGGCTCGCCTGATCCACTTGTTCCTGCTTGTTCTAGCTCAGCTGCTCAGCTCTGCTCCAGCTTGTTCCGGACCATCCACTCCAGCTTGTTCCAATCCACCTGATCCAGCTTGTTCCAGCCTGTCCCGGTCCTGCTGCTCCGCTCTCTTCTGCTTATGATTACTCTGGTCTGTCTTTTCCAGCTTGTCCCGGTCCTGCTGCTCGGCTCTTCTTTGCTGCAGCTTATTCTAGTCCGACTGCCCCAGCTTGTTCCAGTCTGCCTGATCCAGCTTGTTCCAGTCCGTCCATTCCAGCTTGTTCTAGTCCTGCTCCTCTGCTCGTTCCAGTCTGTCTGTTCCAGCTTGCTCCAGTCCTGCTGCTCTGCTCTCTTCTGCTCCAAATTATTCCAGCTTCCTCCAGTCCTGCTGCTGAGCTCTCCACTGCTCTCATCCATTCCTGCCTGCCTGCCTTGCCCATCAACCAACCTACCTGCTAGTCAACCCATCAACTTGCCTTCTTGTCAGCCCATCAACTACCTGCCTCCTTGCCTGCACAACTACTTACTTACCTGCCTGCCTCCTGCCTGCACAACTACCTACCTGCCTCACCGCTTGCCAGCCCATCAACTTACTTGCCTACCAGCTCACCCATCAATCTGTCTGCCTCTTAGCCCATCAACTTAGTGCCACCCAGCTCACCCATCACCTGCCTGCCCCCCAGCCCATAAACCTAGCTACCTACCGCCCACCCATCCACCTACCTACCCTGCTGTCCCAGTCCTAAGCCTCCAGTTCTACTATCCTGCTCTACCCGTTGCCTCCCAACTCACCCATCAACCTGCCTGCCTCCCATCCCATCACCTGCCTGTCCATCAACCTAGCTACCTGCTTGCCCTTTCCTTTCTGAGCACACTACCAGAACCCTCATCCACACTGTTATCACCTCTCGCTTACTATTGCAACTTGCTTCTCACAGATCTCCCACTTAGCCATCTCTCTCCTCTTCAATCTGTTCAAAATTCTGCTGCATGCCAGTGTCATTATGCTCATATTAGCCCTCTCTTCAAGTCACTTCACTGGCTTCCTATCCGTTTCTGCATACAGTTCAAACTCCTCTTATTGACCTATAAGTGCATTCACTCTGCAGCTCCTCAGTACCTCTCCACTCTCATCTCTCCCTACATTCCTCCCCGGGAACTCCGTTCACTGGGCAAATCTCTCTTATCTGCACCCTTCTCCTCCACTGCTAACTCCAGACTCCGTTCCTTTTATCTTGCTGCACCACATGCCTGGAATAGACTTCCTGAGCCAGTACGTCAAGCTCCATCTCTGGCTGTCTTCAAATCTAAGCTAAAAACCCACCTTTTTGATGCTGCTTTTAACTCCTAACCCTTATTCACTTGTTCAGAACCCTTATTTTATCCTCACTTTAATATTCCCTTATCTCTTTTTTGTCCTGTTTGTCTGTTCTAATTAAGATTGTAAGCTCTGTCGAGCAGGGACTGTCTCTTCATGTTCAAATGTACAGCGCTGCATACATCTAGTAGCGCTATAGAAATGATTAGTAGTAGTAGTAGTATGGTCAACAATGTCAAGGTAGACAAGAATCACAGTTTTGGGTTTATCCAGATGCATGTAGATTTAGGACATGGTGCCTAATGGGGCCAGTCTCTGTACTATGATAAGCCCTAAAGCCTCTTTGACTAGGTTGAATAGTATTTGTTTTCTGTATGAAGTGGACTAATTTTGAAATGAATGATAAGTTTGAAATATGACAAAAATTTGAAAGTACTGATTTGGGGACTGTAAAGAAAGATCCAGAATTCAACACCCATTCCAGATACCTGGTATGTCTGGGTTCAGAACATCCTCAAGCTGACTGTGTGCATTGTGCCAAGATGTCTCTGTGAGCCTAAAAAGACCACCTAAACCACATTGTTCCTCCTAAAGACCGGATCGCCATCTGCAAAAAGTTTCGGATACATTTTCCTGTGAAATATGTAATGTTTTAATAAATATGTATGAAATACGTATTAAATATATGAACATGTATTGAAATGTGTATTTCAATAAATACATGTATCTACTTGCTACATGTATTTATTGAAATAGTGTGTTTGTTTTAATTATTCAGGCCCCACAATACACACTTTGCCCTATACTGTACACACCAAAGATATATTTTTTTAGTTTTCTTTTATTTATTTATTGGGATTTATTAACTGCCTTTATGAAGAGATTCATCCAAGGCAGTGTACATAAACTGTGGATAGGAGGATCCAGCCAACCAGAAGCAGGAGAAATTTCTGTGCGGTACAAGTGAAACTTCTGCATCTAGTGGGGGCAGAAGATAAATGAACCCCCACTAATAAAAATGCCTCAATACATTTCTATGGGAGAAGCAGCTCCAAGAGCTTCAGTATACAGTACATACACTGCAGGTCTGAGGTGCCATAGAAAGTTAAGGAGAGCTCCCCTTCCCCCCCCCCCCCCCCCCCCCCACCGTGACCTAGATTTCTGCATCAGCCCCCACACCCAACCTTTTAAAAAATCCATTGTATTTAGCAGCATCCCTCACTCCCCTGAATTAGACCCGACCCCTTTCCACCTTAAAAGTAAAATATCTCTGGGGTCTAGTAACACCTCCCTGCACCATTTCAACCCCTCCCCTCCCCCATTGTACCCTGAAGAGGTAGGAGCAGCTCCCACTCGCTCCTGCCTCAGCACTGCCATTTTGGAAAATGTGTGCACCTGGTACATCAGGCTGCACAGAGCAAGGTCGGGTTGGGCTGTCAAATAAGACAATTTTTCCCTCATATGGTCATCTGGGCGGACACTACCAATAAGAGAAAAATTACCTTATTTGGCTGCATGGTGTCAGGTGCCGCCATTTTCCAAGATGGTGGTACTGAGGCAGGAGCAGACAGGCATCACTCCTGCTTCTTCAGTGTACAGTGGAGGGAGGTTTGAGGGGCCAGTGGGAGCGATTGGGGTGGGGGGTGTCAATAGGCACTAAGAATATTTTAAATGTTGGGTAGAAGGAGGGCCTCAGGTTGTGGGGAGGTCTTCTAGACACTAGGAATTTTTTACTTTTAAGTCTGGGGAGGAGGAGGAAGGTTGGATCAGGGGATAGGGAGGAGCTACTAGATACCAGGAAATTTAAGTAGAGGGGGTGGGGGTGCCGCTAGATACGAGGGATTTTTTTAAATGATGGGTAAAGGGAGGTCAGGGAGCCAATGTAGGGAACCACATGCTGGGGGGAAGGGGATGGGGGGCAGACTACCATCCACTTTGTAGACTTGGGTAGCTATTTATATTTGTAATGTCCTCCTTCCTGTCATTGTTTGAGCCAATCACTGCTTTGCACTGAGAGAATGGGGACATTTCACAATGAGGACATACGAGAAGTGGAAGGGCAGTGGTCCAGGCTGAAAGAAACTATAAATAGGGCCACAAACCTTTATGTAAAGAGAGTACATAAAAACAAGAGAAAAAGGAAACCAATATGGTTTTCCAAGCAAGTGGCTGAGAAAATAAAGGCTAAAGAGTTGGCATTCCAGAAATACAGAAAAACTCAAGAAGAGGAACACGGAGAGGAATACCGGATGAAACTGAAAGAAGACGAGAGAGATACATCTGGTGAAAGCGCAAGCGGAAGAACAAATGGCTAGAAGGAAGAAAATCCTGGAGAAGGGCCGCGATTGACTGGCAAAAGTACATGTGAGAATGGAGTGGATAGAACACCGTTCACGGAAGAGAGTGTGTATGAACAACTAGGAAATCTAAAGGTGGACAAAGCCATGGGACCAGACGGGATCCACCCCAGGATCTTGAGGGAGCTCAGAGAGGATCTGGTGGGTCCTCATAAAGATTTGTTTAATAAATCCTTGGAGACGGGAGAGGTTCCGTGGGATTGGAGAATGGCAGAGGTGGTCCCTCTTCACAAAAGTGGTGATAGGGAAGAAGCTGGAAACTACAGGCCGGGAAGCCTCACTTCGGTTATTGGAAAAGTAATGGAAGCCATGCTGAAGGAAAGGATAGTGAATTTCCTGGAAGCCAATAAGTTGCAAGATCAAAGACAACATGGTTTTACCAAAGGGAAATCGTGCCAAACGAATCTCATTGAATTCTTTGACTGGGTGACCGGAGAATTGAATCAGGGACGTGCTATAGACGTAATCTACTCAGATTTTATCAAAGCTTTTGACACGGTTCCCCACAATAAACTTGACAGGCTGAAGATAAGACCCGACGTGGTGAACTGGTTGATGGACAGGTGCCAGAGGGTGCTGGTTAATGGAATTCGCTCGGATGAGGGAAAGGCGAGTAGTGGAGTGCCTCAGGGATCGGTGCTGGGGCCGATTCTGTTCAATATATTTGTGAGTGAAATTGCCGAAGGGTTAGAAGGTAAAGTTTGCTTTTTGCGGACGATACTAAGATTTGTAACAGAGTGGACACCCGGGAGGGAGTGGAAAATATGAAAAAGGCTCTGCAGAAGCTAGAAGAATGGTCTAAGGTTTGGCAATTAAAATTCAATGCGAAGAAATGCAAAGTGATGCACTTAGGGAGTAGAAATCCAAGGGAGACATATGTGTTAGGCGGTGAGAGTCTGATATGTACGGACGGGGAGAGGGATCTTGGGGTGATCGTATCTGAGGATCTGAAGGCGACGAAACAGTGTGACAAGGCGATGGCCGTAGCTAGGAAGTATTTTTTCACGGAGAGAGTGGTGGATGCTTGGAATGCCCTCCCGCGGGAGGTGGTGGAGATGAAAACGGTAACGGAATTCAAAAATGCATGGGATAAACATAAAGGAATACTGTTCAGAAGGAATGGATACTCAGAAGCTTAGCGGAGATTGGGTGGCAGAGTCGGTGGTAGGGGGCGGGGCTGGTGGTTGGGAGGCGGGGCTAGTGCTGGGCAGACTTCTACAGTATGTGCTGTGAAAATGGCAGATACTAATCAAGGTCAGATATACACAAAAAGTAGCACATATGAGTTACCTTGTTGGGCAGACTGGATGGACCGTGCAGGTCGTTCTCTGCCGTCATCTACTATGTTACTATCCTGCTTATTTTCGAAGGAGAAGGGCAGCCATCTTCCGACACAAATCAGGAGATGGCCGGCCTTCTCCTAAGGCCGGCCAAATCGGTATAATCGAAAGCCGAATTTGGCTGGCTTCAACTGCTTTCCTTCGCAGGGCCAGCCAAAGTTCAAGGGGGCATGTCGGCAGTGTACTGAAGGCGGGACAGGGGTGTGGTTAAGACATGGCCATCTTCAGCCGATAATGGAAAAAAGAAGGCCGGCCCTGACGAGCATTTGGCCAACTTTACTTGGTTACTTTTTGTTCACGACCAAGCCTTGAATAGGTGCCCAAACTGAGCAGATGACCACCGGAGATAATCGGGGATCACCTCCCCTTACTCCCCCAGTGGTCACCAACCACCTCCCACCCAAAACAATTAAAATACATTTTTTTGCCAGCCTCAAATGTCATACCCAGCTCCATCACAGCACTATGCAGGTCCCTGGAGCAGTTTTTAGTAGGTACTGCAGTGCACTTCAGGCAGGCGGACCCAGGCCTATCCGCATCCCCCCCTACCTGTTACACTTGTGGTGATAAATATGAGCCCTCCAAAACCCACCAGAAACCCACTGTACCCACATGTAGGTGCCCCCCTTCACCCATAAGGGCTATGGCAGTGGTGTACAGTTGTGGGGAGTGGGTTTTGGGGGGCTCAGCACACAAGGGAAGGGAGCTATGAACTTGGGAGCAATTTTTGAAGTCCACTGCAGTGCCCCCTAGGGTGCCCGGTTGGTATCCTGGCATGTCAGGGGGACCAGTGCACTACAGATGCTGGCTCCTCCCACGACCAAATGGCTTGGATTTGGCCGGGTTTGAGATGGCCGCCATTAGTAAACATAGTAGATGACGGCAGAAAAAGACCTGCACGGTCCATCCAGTCTGCCCAAGAAGATGAATTCATATGTGCTACTTTTTTATTTGGACTGTCCTCTTCAGTGCACAGACCGTATAAGTCTGGCCAGCCCTAACCCCGCCTCCCAACCACCAACCCCGCCTCCCAACCACCAGCTCTGGCACGGACCCTATAAGTCTGCCCAGCACTATCCCCGCCTCCCAACTACCAGTCCCACCTCCCACCACCAGCTCTGGCACAGACCGTATAAGTCTGCCCAGCACTATCCCTGCCTCCCACCACCGGCTCTGGCACAGACCGTATAAGTCTGCCCAGCACTAGCCCCGCCTCCCAACCACCAGCTCTGCCACCCATTCTAGGCTAAGCTCCTGAGGATCCCTTCCTTCTGCACAGGATTCCTTTATGTTTATCCCACGCATGTTTGAATTCCGTTACCATTTTCATGACCACCACCTTCCGCGGGAGGGCATTCCAAGCATCCACCACCCTCTCCGTGAAAAAATACTTCCTGACATTCTTCTTGAGTCTGCCCCCCTTCAATCTCATTTCATACCCTCTCGTTCTACCGCCTTCCCATCTCCGGAAAAGGTTTGTTTGCGGATTAATACCTTTCAAATATTTGAACGTCTGCATCATATCACCCCTGTTTCTTCTTTCCTCCAGGGTATACATGTTCAGGTCCGCAAGTCTCTCCTCATACGTCTTGTAACGCAAATCCCATACCATCCTCGTAGCTTTTCTTTGCACCACTTCAATTCTTTTTACATCCTTAGCAAGATACGGCCTCCAAAACTGAACACAATACTCTAGGTGGGGCCTCACCAACGACTTGTACAGGGGCATCAACACCTTTTCTTCTGCTGGTCACACCTCTCTCTATACAGCCTAGTAACCTTCTAGCTACGGCCACTGCCTTGTCACACTGTTTCATCGCCTAGCAGACTCTCACCGCCTAACACATACGCCTCTCTTGGATTTCTACTCCCTAAGTGCATCACTTTGCATTTCGTCGCATTGAATTTTAATTGCCAAACCTTAGACCATTCTTCTAGCTTTTTCAGATCCTTTTTCATGTTTTCCACTCCCTCTGGGGTGTCTACTGTGTTACAAATCTTAGTATCATCCGCAAATAGGCAAACTTTACCTTCTAACCCTTCGGCAATTTCACTCACAAATATATTGAACAGAATCGGCCCCAGCACCGATCCCTGAGGCACTCCACTACTCACCTTTCCCTCCGAGCGAACTCCATTCACCACCACCCTCTGACGCCTGTCCGTCAACCAGTTCCTAATCCAGTTCACCACTTTGGGTTCTATCTTCAGCCCATCCAGTTTATTTAAGAGCTTCCATTATCGGTGAAAACCAATGTCGGCCATCTCTAAGGGCGGCCCAAATGTTGAGATTTGGCCGGCTCTGACCGTATTATCGAAACGAAAGATGGCCGCCCATCTTTTTCGATAATACGGTCGGGTACGCCACTTTACGGGGTCATCATTATAGATGGCCGGCCCTGTTCGATTATGCCCCTCCACATTACTATGACCTGTGGATTAGTGCTGCGATTTTAATGTAGAACATTAAAACATACCCTTTCCTCAAGGCATTTGGCCTGTAGGGTATCTGCCACCGTCGAGGCTGGTTCAGGTTGTGGGTTAGTCCTGTGTAGTAGCAAAGTGTAGCCTACCTTCTTTTGTGCTTTTTCTGTTCTTCCTCTTTCCTATGTTATTGTAGCTCCTTTCCTTTGTAAACCACACTGATAGTTGTTTCCTAAGCAGTATTTTAGGTCTATAATAAATTTGAAACACATCACCAATAAATGAACCCAAAAATTATAGTGGAAAATACAATATATAACCAAAAACAACAACAACAACAACAACAAAATCCTTCCCCAATATCTTTGTTTTTGACGATTTTAATGTGGCAATAATTTGCATGCACATTGAATATTGCATCCTATGGGTAATGTTTTGCAAAAATCTTGTGTTAGAAACCATGCAATTGCCAGCTCTAACACAGGGCTTTCTGCATTGGCCTGTCTGTGCTACACGGGTGCTGTTTCTGGCTAGATCATTTGTTCTCAGGTAGATTATTTATTTTTTTTATTTATTAGGATTTATTTACTGCCTTTTTTAAATAATTTACTCAAGGCAGTGTTCTGTAAGAATAAATCAAACATAAGCAATAGACAATTAACAGCAGTAAAAATAACAATACTAAGTATAGCATATTATAACATCAGTTGTAGAATCCTTACTTTCTTCTTTGATGATACTTGGTATGTGGTTTGTATTTGTGCTGAGGGAGGATCCTGGAAGACATTTCCCCTTTTGTGACCTTTAGATTGTGTCCCCAGCCAAAGCCTGATAATGAGGTCTCATAGCAGTACTTGTTTTCTCTTTTGATTTGTTTTATCAGTGCCTTGGGGATTTTGTGTGTTGAGTATTTTTTATCATCTCTGGCACCAATTTGGATTCTATTTCAGGACTGTTACAGTTTTCCAGTGCATCAAAGGCATTTTGCAGTGGTATATCATTTGGGACAATGGTGTCTCTTTGGTGGAGGTTTCTAGTGACATTTTCTTGTTTGTATATCCAGTTTTTCAAGATCTTTTATGGGTCCAGCGTGCAAGTCCTCTGAGGAAAGGTTAAATCAGTTGATAATACTTACTGCCTTTCTGTTGTACAACCAAATCTTTGTAACAATGTAAACTGGTTTTCACCTCCTTTCTGTACTCTCCAGTCCTCAGTTTCCCTTTTTCACCTCTTACCTACCTACTAGCTTTCCATCCTCTACTCTCCCTCCTCCCCACTTAACCGATTCCCTCCTCTGTCTCTCACTGTTTCCCCAGTCTTCTGTTCCTCTTCTGTCTTCCTCTCAATCCCTAGAAAAGGGGTGTCCAACCTCTGTCCTCGAGGGCTGCAATCCATTCAGGTTTTCAGGATTTCCTCAACGAATATGCATGAGATCTATTTGCATGCACTGCCTCCATTGTATGCAAATAGATCTCATGCATATACCTTTTTTCTGTGGTATCTTTTTTAGAATTGTTTTACTTTCAGTTTTTTTCTGAACTATAAGGTTATAGCAGAATACAAGAATGTATCAGTATCATGGGGGAAATCCTGAAAACCCGACCTGGCAAGGGCCGAGGTTGGACACCCCTGCCCTAGAACCTCATTTACAACCTTCTGTACTGAACCCCCGTCTAGCACTCTCCCAGCATCCTCTGCTTCTTTATAAGCTCCATCTCCTTCCCTCTTACTGAGTCCCTTCTTGACCTCCGGCCTTTTATTGTGTCTTCTACTTAGGTTCTTCTTAATTGCTTTCACCTCTTCCACGGCTCCTCTATTTTTCCACCTTCACAGACCTGTCCTTTCCTCAGTTTTTCAGCCTTTCTCCTGCACCTCCACACCCTTCACAGTTTCACACTATTACTCCATCTCACCTGTCTGTTCTACTGTCTACCTTGTCTCAATACCCCATCCCATTCAACACTGCGCTACAAACACAATCCCACCGTTCCCAATTCTCTACTCCCACTCAGTTCCTCAGCTCACGCATTCCAACTTTCCACCCAATCTTAGTCTTGAAAGCCATTTTTTTCGGTTGGGGGGGGGGCACTTGCCAAGTGAATTGAAATCACAATTCAAAATCATTTTGTGTGATTTTTAATTTTTATTTGTTATCAATAGAAATCAAACAAAATAAAACATGGAAAAGAAAATAAGATGATACCTTTTTTATTGGACATAATACATTTCTTGATTAGCTTTCGAAGGTTGCCCTTCTTCCTCAGATCGGAAATAAGCAAATGAGATAGCAGATAGTATATACAGTGGTGGAAATAAGTATTTGATCCCTTGCTGATTTTGTAAGTTTGCCCACTGACAAAGACATGAGCAGCCCATAATTGAAGGGTAGGTTATTGGTAACAGTGAGAGATAGCACATCACAAATTAAATCCGGAAAATCACATTGTGGAAAGTATATGAATTTATTTGCATTCTGCAGAGGGAAATAAGTATTTAATCCCTCTGGCAAACAAGACCTAATACTTGGTGGCAAAACCCTTGTTGGCAAGCACAGCGGTCAGACGTCTTCTGTAGTTGATGATGAGGTTTGCACACATGTCAGGAGGAATTTTGGTCCACTCCTCTTTGCAGATCATCTCTAAATCATTAAGAGTTCTGGGCTGTCGCTTGGCAACTCGCAGCTTCAGCTCCCTCCATAAGTTTTCAATGGGATTAAGGTCTGGTGACTGGCTAGGCCACTCCATGACCCTAATGTGCTTCTTCCTGAGCCACTCCTTTGTTGCCTTGGCTGTATGTTTTGGGTCATTGTCGTGCTGGAAGACCCAGCCACGACCCATTTTTAAGGCCCTGGCGGAGGGAAGGAGGTTGTCACTCAGAATTGTACGGTACATGGCCCCATCCATTCTCCCATTGATGCGGTGAAGTAGTCCTGTGCCCTTAGCAGAGAAACACCCCCAAAACATAACATTTCCACCTCCATGCTTGACAGTGGGGACGGTGTTCTTTGGGTCATAGGCAGCATTTCTCTTCCTCCAAACACGGCGAGTTGAGTTTATGCCAAAGAGCTCAATTTTTGTCTCATCTGACCACAGCACCTTCTCCCAATCACTCTCGGCATCATCCAGGTGTTCACTGGCAAACTTCAGACGGGCCGTCACATGTGCCTTCCGGAGCAGGGGGACCTTGCGGGCACTGCAGGATTGCAATCCGTTATGTCGTAATGTGTTACCAATGGTTTTCGTGGTGACAGTGGTCCCAGCTGCCTTGAGATCATTGACAAGTTCCCCCCTTGTAGTTGTAGGCTGATTTCTAACCTTCCTCATGATCAAGGATACCCCACGAGATGAGATTTTGCGTGGAGCCCCAGATCTTTGTCGATTGACAGTCATTTTGTACTTCTTCCATTTTCTTACTATGGCACCAACAGTTGTCTCCTTCTCGCCCAGCGTCTTACTGATGGTTTTGTAGCCCATTCCAGCCTTGTGCAGGTGTATGATCTTGTCCCTGACATCCTTAGACAGCTCCTTGCTCTTGGCCATTTTGTAGAGGTTAGAGTCTGACTGATTCACTGAGTCTGTGGACAGGTGTCTTTCATACAGGTGACCATTGCCGACAGCTGTCTGTCATGCAGGTAACGAGTTGATTTGGAGCATCTACCTGGTCTGTAGGGGCCAGATCTCTTACTGGTTGGTGGGGGATCAAATACTTATTTCCCTCTGCAGAATGCAAATAAATTCATATACTTTCCACAATGTGATTTTCCGGATTTAATTTGTGATGTGCTATCTCTCACTGTTACCAATAACCTACCCTTCAATTATGGGCTGCTCATGTCTTTGTCAGTGGGCAAACTTACAAAATCAGCAAGGGATCAAATACTTATTTCCACCACTGTATGAGAGAAACATCAAAGCATTACTTTGACAGTCTGACAGAGTGGGAGGGTGGGGGTATGCATGGGGACATCAAAGCCTTTCATTGATATTCTAACAGAATGGGTGTGGGTAGGTGAGAGGAGGGTGATAAACAGAGAAATAAAACTTTATGGTTTACTAGTAAAAAAGGCCCGTTTCTTTTTTTTTTTTTTTTTTACCATTTATTTTATTATTTCATGTATAAACATATCAAAACAGAGAATAATTTTAATACAACCATATTGCTTGACACCTTGCCTGGACTGTTTCCCATTTCTAATTCCACTCATTCAATTTCTCAGAGCCCCTCCCACCCCCTCCCTTCCTCTCCTCCCCCCCCCCCCCCCCCCCCCCCCCCCCGCTCGATCTACTCATTCGTGCCTAACATTTACTGTCTCTTAGTGTCTCGGGAGGACAACCACTGTAAAAAGGCCTGTTTCTTAACGCAATGAAACGGGCGCCAATGAAATGGGCGCTAGCAATGTAATGAGTTCCTGCCATTAATGTTTCCACGGTTGTATTCTGAATATAATTGTTGTTTACATGTGTAAGATTTCTTTATATACAATAGTTTTTATGTAAACTGTGTTACAATGTGGTAAAAGTTTTCCTTGTTCAGGCCCTTCAATCAGTTTAACAATCACATCAGAAGAGCTCCTTACTCGTGAGAATGCAACATACAGTTGCCCATGTGAGAGACTGAGAGTGATAGTGTGTTTTACAGACAGTGTAAGAGAGAGATACACAGAGTGATTGAGTGTGTGAGTGTGTGTGTGTGATGTGTGTGAGTGACAAAGTGATTAAATCTTTGTCTTCCCTTCCGTTCCGTTCACTTGCCTCCACTGATGTTCGTACCTCCCTGTATATGATTGTTTGTTAGAGATTCAATCCACTCCACTTCCCTCCTCCAAGTTCCGTTCTGTCTGATTGGTTCTTCGTTCCTGTGACGTCGCGTTTGTTTGCTTGGCAACTATGCAGCGTTCCGTTTCCTCGACGTGAGGGTGGGGACAGTGAGAGCCAATGAAACGCTGAACTACAGACTTATGAGCCCTACACTGCCACAGTGCCACAGAGTCAGCTTCAGAATGTTGGAGGTGCTTTTTATTATATAGGATAATGGGCTAGAAAACTCAGATCCTTATTAAGTCCTGTCTGTTGGGTGTCAAAATATTCAATCATTCTGACTTCAAAGGTCTTACGTTCCTGTATTGTTTTAAAGTTACCTTTCAGGATTCTTACCATGAAATCACTGGTGCAGTGTTCTGGTCTTGTAAAGTGTTGGCACACAGGAGTGGGGGCCTGACTGGCACCGGCTATTTTCATGTGATGTCTGTGCAGATTGAATCTTGTCTTAAGCATTTGGCCTGTTTCTCCAATATAGCATCCTTGGTTACATTTTTTACACTGAATGATATAGTAACATAGTAACATAGTAGATGACGGCAGAAAAAGACCTGCACGGTCCATCCAGTCTGCCCAACAAGATAACTCATATTTGCTGCTTTTTGTGTATACCCTACTTTGATTTGTACCTGTGCTCTTCAGGTCACGGACCGTATAAGTCTGCCCAGCACTATCCCCGCCTCCCAACCACCAGCCCCTCCTCCCAACCACCGGCTCTGGCACAGACCGTACAAGTCTGTCCAGCACTATCCCTGCCTCCCAACCACCAGTCCCGCTTCCCACCACCGGCTCTGGCACAGACTGTATAAGTCTGCCCAGCACTATCCCCGCCTCCCAACCACCAGCCCCTCCTCCCGATCTTGACTAAGCTCCTGAGGATCCATTCCTTCGGCACAGGATTCCTTTATGCTTATCCCACGCATGTTTGAATTCCGTTACCGTTTTCATTTCCACCACCTCCCGCGGGAGGGCATTCCAAGCATCCACTACTCTCTCCGTGAAAAAATACTTCCTGACATTTTTCTTGAGTCTGCCCCCCTTCAATCTCATTTCATGTCCTCTCGTTCTACCATCTTCCCATCTCCGGAAAAGGTTCGTTTGCGGATTAATACCTTTCAAATATTTGAACGTCTGTATCATATCACCCCTGTTTCTCCTTTCCTCCAGGGTATACATGTTCAGGTCAGCAAGTCTCTCCTCATACGTCTTGTAACGCAAATCCCATACCATTCTCGTAGCTTTTCTTTGCACCGCTTCAATTCTTTTTACATCCTTAACAAGATACGGCCTCCAAAACTGAACACAATACTCCAGGTGGGGCCTCACCACATTGGAAGATGAGCATGTGAAAGATTCATGTTGAATATTTTTCCTTTGTGAATGACTGTGCGGTCCTGTGAAATGTTTTGGCATAGCTTGCAGCTGGATATATTACAGGGAAATGTGCCCTTCTCTTCTTTTTTAGTCTGTGTTGGGAGTTTACTTCTAATTAGCTTGTGTTTTAAGTTGGGTGGCTGTCGGAAGGCCAGCACTGGTGGGAATGAAACCACTCACCCTGATTTACATTTGAAATCACATATTCAAGTGATTTTGTATCTTTTTCCGTTATTAAATGAAAATCACTTGCTGATGGTTGTTGATTTCATCTTAGGATTCATGAATTTATTACTGTGATGGTCAATAACACCTGCAAGGTCTAAACTGGAGCCTAAGCTACCAAAATCCCTAAATCCTATTTATATATTAATTTTTGCTATATATAGACTTTAATTTGCATGTCAAATGAAATATAAATTAGTCTGTAATCCTGTCATGTGATAGTTATATTTAATAGTAGTACCTTGCTCTGCCAATTTTCCATTTAAATTTGAAATCACAACTGGCTTACTGATTTTGATCTCAAATCCATTTTGTACTTTTTGATTTTAATTTGAAATCTTTGTCAAAATGATTTTACCCAACACTGCAATTAAGACATTTAAAACTTAGACACTTAAAATCCCCATAACCAGTCTCTATTTCTTTTTGACTCCCTGGTTCTCCTGACCCTCGGAGCCTACAGACACGCATGGTTGTTTAGAAAAGGATGAGTTTGGTGACACACCAGTGTGTCCTGACACACTGGTTGAGAACCACTGTTCTAAATGAAGCAGAGCATCTCTTTCCGCCAGCCTTTCCTTGTCTCTCTTCCAATTCTTCTTTTATCTCTTTCTCTTCCATTTCCTTGCTTATTTTCCTTCCTCATTCCTTTCCTTTCCCTTCCTTTCCTAATTTTCCTTTTCAGTCCTGCTGAACACCAGTAATAGTGTGGGTCTCTAATCACCTCTCTCCATAGCCATCTCCAAACAGGAAGCACTGAGATCACACTGCACATGCTGAGAGACTCTGCAGCCGGGGGCTGCTCTCACTGTTTCACTTAGAATGATGCCCTCAGGCAGGCAGAGCACTCAGGTAGCCACCAGGGTAACTGTTCCATGACACCACTTCTTAAGCGCAGATATAAGCATATTCTTTAGAGAATAGGCTTAAAATCAGGGGCATAGCCAGACCTCGTGGTGGAAGGGGTCCAGATCCTGAGGTGGGGGGCACATTTTGGTCTGCTGTCCCCCCACCACATCGCCGCCCTGCCACTCCCCACCCACTGTCACAGTAAGTACCTTGGCTGGCGGGGGTCCCCAACCCCCACCAGTTGAAACCTTGTCCATCATCAGTGTCCTCCGGTGCCACCGTATTGCCTGCCCTGCTCTCTCTTCCCCTCACAACCTGTTCAAAAAGGCATAGCCTACCGACCCAACTTAAATGCCTGAACCCTGCAACACAATGAAACCAAAGATCGTAATGGACATAAAATACCTCTTCCTCTCCACAATTCCCTAATATGTCTGTTACACATGAACCTTATTCTATCACAATATCACTTTGTATTTGTTCATACCGGAATGGGCGAACGCCTTTACGGTACTATCCTGCTTATAATCGAAAGAGAAAAACGCCTATATTGCGACCCAAATCGGGAGATGGGCGTCTTTCTCCCGTGGGCGCCCAAATCGGTATATTCGAAAGCCGATTTTGGGCGTTTCCAACTGCAATCCGTCACGGAAACGGGTAAAGTTGACGGGGGCGTGTTGGAGGCGTGGTGAAGGCAGAACTGGGGCATGGTTATCGGCCAAGGAGAGATGGGCGTCTTTAGCTGATAATCGAAACAAAAGGCGGATTTTGGGTCACTTTTTTTGGACCCTTTTTTTTCACGAACAGGTCCCAAAAAAGTGCCCCAACTGACCAGATGACCACTGGAGGGAATTGGGGATGACCTCCCCGGACTCCCCCAGTGGTCACTAACCCCCTCCCACCAAAAAACCCCCACTTTAAAAACTTTTTTTTCCAGCCTGTATGCCAGCCTCAAATGCCGTACCCACCTCCATGACAGCAAAATGTGTTCTATCCTGTGACAGCCTTTCCCTGGTTCTGATGTGGCTCTCGGGTGAGTGTGACACCTTTTCTGTTATGCGCACTGCAGAGTCACATCAGCAATGCATTGTGGTGGGTGTAGGGTATTGGGCTCCGTGATTCCACTAGCTTGTGGCAAATGCTCACGATGTTGGTAGTTGGTAGGCTCTACTCCCATGGTGCTTTCCCCCCTGCTTACTGGGTCAGAGTGTGCCCTGTTTTGTTTCCGGTAGTCCATGAGGTAGTGGCCATTTTTGTAAGCCTGTTTTAGATCCCTTTCACGTATTAGCCATGTTACAGAACTCAGTCTTAGAGGCCTGCATGTATGCAGGTCCCTGGAGCACTTTTAGTGGGTACCGCAGTGCACTTCAGCCAGGTGGACCCAGGCCCATCCCCCCCCCCACCTGTAACACTTGTGCTGGTAAATGGGAGGCCTCCAAAACCCACTGTACCCACATGTAGGTGTCCCCTTCACCCCTAAGAGCTATGGTAGTGTTGTACATTTGTGGGTAGTGGGCTTTGGGGGAGGAGGTTGGGTGCTCAGCACCCGTGGTAAGGGAGCAATGCATGTGGGAGCGTTGTCTGAAGTCCACCGCACTGACCTCTAGGGTGCCCAGTTGGTGTCCTGGCATGTCAGGGGGGCGAGTGTACTACGAATCGTGGCCCCTCCCACGACCAAATGGCTCAGATTAGGACGTTTTTGAGCTGGGCGTTTTTAGTTTCCATTATCGCTAAAAAAAACAAACGCCCAGCTGAAAAACGTCCATTTTTTCAAAAATACGGTCTGTCCCGCCTCTTCACGCACCCGTTTTCGGACATAGACGCCTATGGAGATAGGCGTTCGCGTTTGATTATGCCCCTCCACGTAAGCCACATTGAGCCTGCAAATAGGAGGGAAAATGTGGGATACAAATGTAACAAATAAAATAAATGCTCCTTTTAGTGAAATTGAGCCAGCAAAACCAGGGACCCAGAGGAAATTTGGGGGGCCCAGGCCCCCGTGGCCCCACGTAGCTACACCACTGCTTAAAATAGATGCCTTGTTCTGGAATGACTCTCCACATGCTTCATGGCATATTTGTCATGCAGTTGGCCATCTTAAGACTGCATACATCTGTTTCTGGAGATGTTTGATACAATATGACAAAGTAAACATGTAAAGATGATTATACCTTGAAAGATGATTCAGTGTTTATTTGATGCATAATTTGTGGAGAGGAGAAATCTGGAAAATATTCAAGGGGCTCATGGCCAGGGGTTTGCCCATGAACCCATAAATGGTTAAAATGGCCCTGCAGAAGTGGATGCAACAAGAATCTGAGATCCTAATTCACCAAACATTTTCCCTATAGGCACCAAAGAGCAGAAAACACTTAATAAATCAGTCCCTTGGAAAAAGGTAAACAGAGTGACACAAATCATTGTTTAATACATAAATTTGTAGCACATCAGCCCCCACTTTTATACATCACATCTATGAGCGTTGGAGAAGATAAGTGCTTTGGATAGTGGGCAGTGACAGCTTTTATCATTCCTTTAATCTATATTTCTTGGTGAGGTTTTCTTACTTACTTTATTTATTTATTGCATTTGTATCCCACATTTTCCCACCTATTTGCAGGCTCAATGTGGCTTACAGAGTTTTGTTATGACATTGTCATTCCAGGATATCAGATACAATTAGTAGTGTACAAAGATTGAGTAAGGGAAGAAAGAAGGAAAGTGTTAGGCGGGTAAGTATAGAAGGTGGACTTTCATAACTGGGGTAGGTTGGTGAGGTAGTTTAGTAAGGCTATGGGTTTTCTTTGTAGGCCTTGTTGAAGAGAGATGTCATCAGCGATTTGCGAAAGTTAGATATTTTGTCAATAGTTTTCAGGGCTGTAGGTAGTGCATTCCACAACTGTGTGCTCATGTATGAGAAGGTAGTGGCATGTATCAGCTTGTATTTTAGTCCTTTACAGCTGGGGAACTGTAGATTGAGAAATTTGCGGGATGATCTTATGGCGTTTCTGGGAGGCAGGTCCACGAGGTTTAGCATTTAGGTTGGGGCGTCTGCGTGAATGATTTTGTGTACAATTGTGCAGATCTTGAACGCGATGCCTTCCTTAAGTGGAAGCCAGTGAAGTTTCTCTCTTAGGGGTTTTGCACTTTCATATTTAGTTTTTCCAAATATGAGTCTGGCGGCGGTATTCTGGGCTGTTTGGAGTTTTTTGATAGTTTGTTCTTTGCAGCCAGCGTAGAGTGCATTGCAGTAGTCCAGATGACTTATTACCATTGACTGTACCAGTGTACGGAAGATGTATCTCGGGAAGAAAGGTTTTACTCTTTTGAGTTTCCACATGGAGTGGAACATCTTTTTCGTCGTATTCTTCACGTGGGCATGAGGTTTCGATCAATGGTAACTCCAAGAATTTTCAGATTTTGTGAGACGGGAAGAGAACAGTATGGTGTGGTTATGGTAGAGAAGTTGTTTGTGTTATGTTGTGAGGGTGTTTTTTCTGCGTTAAGTTTTAGCTGGAATGCATCCGCCCAGGAGTGCATGATTTGGAGGCTTTGGTTGATCTTGTTGGTGATTTCATTTAGATCATGTTTGAACGGGATGTAGATTGTGACATTGTCTGCATATATGTAGAGGTTGAGGTTTTGATTGGCTAGAAGTTTGGCTAAAGGTATCATCATTAGGTTAAAGAGGGTTGGTGAGAGGGGGGATCCTTGGGGGACTCCACATTCAGGTATCCATGGGGGTGATATGTCCACGTTCGTTGTTACTTGGTATGATCTTGTGGTCAGGAATCCTTTGAACCACTTGAGAACTGTACCTCCTACTCCGAAGTATTCTAGTATATGTAATAGTATTCCATGATTAACCATGTCGAAGGCACTGGACATGTCAAATTGTAGGAGGAGTATGTTATTACCAGTTGCAATTGCTTGTTTGAATGAATTCATTGCAGACACTAGAACAGTTTCAGTGCTGTGATTTGACCGAAATCCTGATTGAGACTCATGCAGAATTGAGTGTTTGTTTAGGTATTCAGTGAGTTGTTTCGTCACTATGCCCTCCATGAGTTTGGTTATGAGCGGAATAGATGCTACTGGGCGATAATTGGTTAGGTCCATTGTGCTTTTCTTAGCATCTTTAGGCAGCGGAGTAAGATGTTTCCTTTATCCATGGGAAAGAGACCATTTTGAAGCTTGTGGTTTACGTGATTCATGAGGTCTGTTTTGAATTGTTTGGGGGCAGATCTTTTTGGCTAGTAGGGCAAATGTCTAATTTGCATTGCGACTTGGTGTATTTTCCGAGCCATTGTGAGATTTCATCTGATGAGAGCGTGTCAAAGTTGGTCCATGATCGGTCTGCTGGGTATTCCCCAGGTTTTGGGTTGTCTGTCCTAATTAGATTGTAAGCTCTGTCGAGCAGGGACTGTCTCTTCATGTTCAAGTGTACAGCGCTGCATACGTCTAGTAGCGCTATAAAAATGATTAGTAGTAGTAGTATCATGAGTCGGAGTTTTATAATTTTTTCATTGAAGTAGTTCGCAAGATTGGTTGCAGATGGGGTGTCTATATTATTAGAGGTAACCGGTGTAGTATTTAGTAGTGTTTACGAGTGAGAAGAGTTTGTGTGTGTCCTTGTATTTTGGTCCTATTTTGGTTTTATAATACGTTCTTTTAGTTTGTCTGATAGTGTATTTGTATTTTCTTTGTAGTTGTTTCCAGTCTTTGAGTGTGTGTTCGTCTTTTTTCTTGCTCCATGCTCTTTCTAATCTTCTGACCTGTGCTAAGTCTCACTTTATTTTGCCAGATGTATGTAACTGAAGCCATGTAGAATGAAAGCATTGAGTGGCTCTGTCAGCAGCGAAGTTGAACAGCAGGCAGAAAGTGGAGGAAGAGAGAGAGACACAGATGCGAAAGGATTTGAAGAAATGAATGGGTTTATAGACAGGCCTTAGAAGCACAAAGAATGAAGACCTTGGAAGAGTAGGCACTAAGCATGGTACTTACAGGTAAGGGATAAAAGAAAGGAAGCTGGGCATGTCGTGAGAAGTACTTGTAGGGACTAGTGTAAAGAACACAATAGGAAGGGGTTGTGTAATGAAGAAGAAAATAAGTCAACAGCATCAAGACATGAATGGATAAATCATTGGTCTAAATCAGCTAAAAGGTATGAGCAGCTTGTAAATGAGTCTATCAGTGTTTATGCCCACCACATTCACAAACTGAACTTGCTTCTCTTCAGTAGAATCAGTGGAAGACTAGCAGGCTTATTTTCGAAAGAAAAGGGTGCCCATCTTTCAACACAGATTAGGAGATGGGCGTCCTCCCAAGGTCGCCCAAATCGGCATAATCGAAAGCCGATTTTGGGCGTCCTCAACTGTTTTCTGTCGCGGGGATGACCAAACTTCATGGGTGCGTGTCAGAAGCGTAGCGAAGGCGGGACTGGGGCATGCCTAACACATGGGAGTCCTCGACCGATAATGGGAAAAAGAAGGGCGTCCCTGACGAACACTTGGCTGACTTTACTTGGTCCTTTTTTTTTTTTTTTACGACCAAGCCACAAAAATGTGCCCTAAATGACCAGATGACCACCGGAGGGAATCGGGGATGACCTCCCCCTACTCCCACAGTGGTCACTAACCCCCTCCCACCCTAAAAAATTTTTTTTTAATATTTTTCCAGCCTCAAATATCATACCCAGCTCCATGACAGCAGTATGCAGGTCCCTGGAGCAGTTTTAGTGGGTACTGCAGTGCACTTCAGGCAGGTGGACCCAGGCCCACCCCCCCACCTGTTAAACTTGTGGTGGTAAATGTGAGCCCTCCAAAATCCACTGTACCCACATGAAGGTGCCCCCCTTCATCCCTAAGGGCTATGGTAGTGGTGTACAGTTGTGGGGAGGGGGTTTGGGAGGCTCAGCACACAAGGTAAGGGAGCTATGCACCTGGGAGCTTTTTCTGAAGTCCACTGCAGTGCCCCCTAGGATACCCGGTTGGTGTCCTGGCATATGAGGGGGACCAGTGCACTACGAATGCTGGCTCCTCTCACGACCAAAGGGCTTGGATTTGGTCGTTTCTGAGATGGACATCCTCGGTTTCCATCATCACCGAAAATCGTGGGCGACCATCTGTAGAGTCGACCACCTCTAAGGTCGACCTAAATGTTGAGATTTGGGCGTCCCCGACAGTATTATTGAAACGAAAGATGGACGCCCATCTTGTTTCGATAATACGGGTTTCCCTGCCCCTTCGCGGGACATCCTGCAAGGATGTCCTCAGGAAAACTTGGGCGCCCCGTTCGATTATGCCCCTCCACGGTTCCTCCAGAGCAGTGCCTCTCAACCTTGTCCTGGTGGCACGCCTAGCCAGTCAGGTTTTCAGGATTATCACAATGAAAGGGGCATTTTCGATAAAACGTCTAATTTTGGAGTTTTGCTAGAAACATCCAGAAATTGAATGGTGAACGGAGGCCATCATTCTTAGTAGACACAGACATCCCAGCAGAGTAGTGGGGCAGCCTAGGGGGCACTGCAGTGGACTTCACCTAAAAGCTCCCAGGTACACACCTTATCATAACCCCCTTTGCTCCGAGGAGAAGCAGGCCTATAATGTTCATAGCAGTGGCAAAGCTACTTGGGGCCATGGGAGCCTGGGCCCCTGTAGATTTGACCCTGGACCCCCCTGCCAATGACCCTCTCGCCCCCCCCCCCCCCCCCCGCTGCCGACCCTCCCCCGCCACCACCGTTGCCTTGGGCTACCTTTGCTGGCGGGGGACCCCAGTCCCTGCCAGCTGAAGTCCTCTTCTTCCCGCAGAGGCTTCGTTCTGTTTCTGACGTCCTGCACGTTGTACATGCAGGACGTCAGACTCACAGAAACAGAACGAAGCCATCTTGCAAGGCTTCATTCTGTTTCTGTGAGTCTGACGTCAGAAACAGAACGAAGCCTTCGCGGGAAGAAGAGGACCTCGACTGGCGGAGATTGGGGTCCCCCGCCAGCAAAGGTAGCCCATGGCGGTGATGGGGGAGGATCGTTGGCGGGGGGGGGGGGGGGTCGAGAGGGTCATCAAAGTTGGTGGTGGCGGGGAGGGGAAGGGAGGGGGGGTCGGCAGCGCCGGGGGGGAGGGGCAAAATGTGACCCCCTCACCTCGGGCTCTGGACCCCCCCCCCCCCCCGCTGAAGTTTGGCTGTGCCCCAGGTTCATAGATGGGTAACACATGTCCGCATTGCTGGTCCAGAGCTTGTGACAAGCTTAAAAATACGTCTTTGAGCGCGAGACTCACTCCACCATGCATGTGTGAGTGCCTTCCCACCCACCGCGAAACTGCATGACCAGCAGTTCTCTTTTTTCCACGGTGAGGAAAGGACATGTTCAATATCCACTCCTCACAGCTGGTTCGGATATTTGGTCTTTTTGTGACTTCCTTTCTTTTTTTAATACCTCTTTTGAGGTTTATCTTTATTTTATTCCTTCCTGTATTATTTTTAGATAATTTTTGCCTTTTTTTCTAAGTTTTCTTTGTTTTGCCATGCTTGCTAGGCTGTATTTAGGTCTGAGCTCTGGTCAGGGTTTTTCCCTTTTCTCTTTTTTGTTGCTCTCCCTTTTTTTTTTTTTTTAAGCACCATTGAGCATTTGATTTGCCCACGGCTGGGCTGACCCTTGAGGGTCATGTCAGGGCTCACAATGTCAGAGCCATGGCTGCATTGGTTAGCCCACTTGAGGTCAGCGTCCATTGAAGAAATTTGGAAGCTGCAACGTGGTCTTCAGTCCAACTTAAATGCCTGAACCCTGCTACACAAGAAACCAAAGCTCGTAATTGGACATACCATAACTCCTCCTCTCTATAATTTCCCAATGTGTCTAACACATGAACCGTATTCTACCTCAACATCACGTTGTATTTGTTCTTACCGGTCTTGGTGAACTCCATACGGTACTATGTAAGCCACATTGAGCCTGCAAATAGGTGGGAAAATGTGGGATACAAATGTAACAAATAAATAAATACGTTCACATCTCATTACTGCCTTGAGCAGGATACCTGATGCGACAGTCGGTTTGGACAGACAGTTCTGCAGAATTTGTTTGGGGTCTAGAGTCCCAACTCCACCCTCCTAGGCCCATTTTGTTCTGTTCCAGGCTGCACTCTCATTCAGATTGTATATAGTTTCAGGTTAATTACTATTTTGCCCTCGCCATTATGAGGCCCAATTGACCACTGGTTGTTGTTTTTGATGAGCCTGGTAGCTAGAGATTCCCATCTGTGAGAACTATAGGCCTGCTTGTCCTCGGAGGAAGCAAAGATAGATACTTACCTGTAGGAGGTATTCTCTGAGGACAGCAGGCCTTATATTCTCACATACCCCCCCCCCCCCCACCTCCCCTTGGAGTTCTTTCCTTTTTATTATGCTTTATATTGTACTGCTTTTGTGATGGGCGGGAAGGCATGCGCACATGCGTGATGGAGTGCATCTTGTGCTCAAAGACCTATTTTTAAGCTTGTTATAAGCTCCTGACTATCAACGCAGACCCGCGTTACCCATCTGTGTGAATATAAGACCTGCTGTCCTTGGAGAATACCTGCTACATATATCTTTGCTATATTGTATGGTGAGCCCTTTAGGAGCAATAATATACCCACTGTACACCACTACAATAGCCCTCAAGCTTGCAGGTGTCACCTATATGTGGGTACAGTAGGTATTTAGTGTATTTTGGAGGGCTCACATACTCCATCACAACTGTGTACCAGTTAGAGTGGGATATGGACCTGGGTCCCCTTCTCTACAGTCCACTGTACTGACCACTAGGCTACTCCTGGGACCTGCTGCTCTAATAAGAAACTGTCATGAAGCCTGGTATTTACTGTCACTGTCACATCTTAGAGGGCTGGGAGGGGGTCAGTATAAGGGGAGGTTATTCGTTAATCCTTCCAGTGGTAATTTTGTTATTTAGGGCACCTTTTGGCCACTTAGTCGTGATTGAAACAGGTATACTCAAAAACGTTTGTCTTTTGAGGCCGTCCAGGTCACACCCAAAACACGCCCCCATCATGCCCCTTGAAATATGGGCAAACTGTGGAGCAAAATGTCTAAAATCGGGGTGTTGAAAATTGCAACTTGGATGTTTTTGAGAGAAAAAAGTCCTTCTTCCACATTATGACATTTTTTGAACATTTTTCTGTTTTGAAAATGAGCCCCCTGCATATGGAGAAGATTTCTATTATATTGAAGACCCATTGGATGCAAGTCTTATCTCATTTATTTACATTTTGGCATATGCCTTTCTCAGTGGTAACTCAAGGTGAGTTACATTCAGGTACAATAGGTTTTTCCTTGTCCCTGAAGGGTTCACAATCTAAGTTTGTACTGAAGATCATAAGGAGTGTCAATGGAATTTGAACTCTGGCTTTCCAAGTTCTCAGTCTGCTGCTCAAACCATTATGCTTCTCCTCCACTCCTTGTATATTCACTGTGGTAGTCCTGAAAATTTGACTACATACGTGTGCCTCCAGGAGAGGGTTGAAGTGCTAAGGTGGATAAAAATCAGTGATTTAAATAAAAATAAAACAAATCAGATTTTTTTTCTACTAAGAGTTTTAAAATTCAAACCATACTTTAAAATATTCTTAAAACATTTTGGGGAAAAAGGAATTTACCTAAAAGATATTCTCCGAGGAGAAGCAGGACAGGTATCTATACATATGGGTGATGTCATCCCGACGGGGGCCCGGTGCAGACGTTGCCCAGCATCTTATAACTTTTAGAGATTTTTGGCCACAGCCCTACTGTGCATGCACAAGTGCCTTTCCGCTTGACAAGCGAGCGCGGGACCCTCAGTCTCGTTTTTTTTGCAGAGCTGAGGTCGCATCTCATTGATTTCCTCAGCTTGTTTTCACTGCGTGTTGTGCCTTCCCATGGCCGGTATTTAAAAAAATATTTTTTTTCTCTTCCCTTCCTTGTACCCTTTTTAAAAGTTTTCTTTCTTTTTCACAGCTCCTGAGGCCCTCTTAGGCCAGAGCACCGAGCTCAGTTTGAGGTAAGCCTCTTTTTTGGCCTCACAATTGAGCCTTTTGATTTAGCTGCTGTTCTTTGTCTCAGAAGACTTCCAGTAGCTTCAAAAGATGCACCCAGTGGAACTAGGTGATCTCTAGCACTGACCTACACAATTGGTGTGTGGGTGTGTTTCCACCTTGGCCCCTAATCGGGTGGATTCTCAGGAAGGTACATAATCATCCTTTCTTGGTCCTGCTTGTGGCCTCGAACTGTCTAAGGGAGGCAACCATTGCCTGATACTGATACAATACCTGGATCCCTTTTGTCTTATGGTTTGGCGGTGGCTGTGTAGGAAGGGCTATTCTTCCTCAGTAGATTTGACCCTTCTGAAGGCCTGAAGAGCTTCCACTTCACTGCCTTATTTTCAGATCTGGAAGGTATTTGAGCAGTAGTGTGTTATATATGAGGATTCACCTTGGAGAGCAGATTTTTCTTTCATCATAGCTTTCCTGCAACATGATCTGGAGAAAGGATTGGCCTTGAACTCTGTCAAGGTTCAGAGTGCAATGGTAGCCTGCTGTCAGGGCCAGACTCAGAAGGAGTCCTTGGAGGCCTATCCAGACATTTCCTTTTTCCTTTGGGGTGTCAAACAGCTGTGGCCCAAATTCAGGCAGGTAGTTTCTCAGTGGAATCTCAGGCCCAGATGCACAAAACTTTAACGACCCTCTAACCAGGAAAATTTGAAACGTAGCATGCATTAAAGGCCATTTTCCGACGACGCTAGCAGCTAACGAAAACGGAATGCAAACGAGAAACTACCATTGAAATGTGGACAATTCGGAATGCACTAACCATACCGACGATTACAACGAATCATTTTCCGTGAGAAATTTAACGTCAGCTCAGACCTGTCGTTACGGCCTGAGCTGTCATCTCCTCGCTTCCCCCTGCACCATGAAAATCCAAGCTGGCAAGTTTAAAAACAAAAGTGAGATAAAAACACAAACAGTGGCTCCCCGCTTCCCTCTGCATAAAATAAAAAATGAACACAAAATCGAAAAAGGATCGGGAGGGGGCAAAGGCGCTCGTCAGAAGCGTCCTGTATGGACGGCCTTTCCCCCCCCCCCCCCCCCCCGAGGTCGCCACTGGTCCCCGCTTCCGCTCGTATAAAATAAAAAATTAAAGCAAAACTAAAAAGTTTAGCAGCCCCGCCCCCCCCTGAGGTCGTCGCCACCGCTCCCCCACTCCACCGGACCCCCCTCCACCTTACCGGCCCGCGCAGCACCGCTCACCTCTGTGTGAAGGCGCTGCACGGGATGGAACAGCTGATCGGTGATCACTGCTGCCTCCTCCGACGTCTCTCTGTTCTTCCTGGGCCCGCCTTCCTCTGACATTAGTTATCTACGTAGGTAACTTACGTCAGAGGAGGGCGGCCCAGGAAGAACAGAGAGACGTCGGAGGAGGCAGCAGTGATCGCCGATCAGCTGTTCCATCCCGTGCAGCGCCTTCACACAAAGGTGAGAGGCGCTGCGCTGGCCAGTAAGGCGGAGGGGGGGGGGTCCGGTAGAGGGGGGAGTGGCGGCGACAAGCTCAGGGGGGCGAGGCACGGGGGCGGAGGATGGCGGGGGGCAGAGCTATGGGAGAAGGAGTACAGAGAGAGGAAGGGAGGGGGACAGGGGCTGCTAAACTTTTTTTAGTTTTGTTTTAATTTTTTATTTTATACGAGCGGAAGTGGGGAGCAGCGGTGACCTCGGGGGGGGGGGGGGGCAAGGCCGTCCATACTGGACGCTTCTGAGGAGCGCCTTTGCCCCCTCCAGATCCTTTTTTGATGTATGTTTATTTTTGTATTGATGCAGGGGAAAGCAGGGAGCCACGTGTTTGTGTTTTTTGTTTTTTTTTGCTGCTGTTTTGGACGTTTGTGGCATGCGCAGAGCAGCTAGCATAACGCTTGGCTGCTCTGCGCATGCTTTAGGGGCCGATTACCGACGGGGATTACGAATCTTTGACACATTGTACTTTTCAATACCGCACCGAACATGTGCGACTTGTTTTTTTGCTGCATGCTTCGTTTTTTCAAATTCGTTAAGGACTTTAACGTTTTAGATTTTTTTACGTATGGTTGATGCATCTGGGCCTCAGTCTGGTTCTCTCTGAGCCACTGAAGCATGCAATAGTGAAGAATCTCACCCTGAAGGTGGTCTTTTTTGTGGAAATTGGTTCCATCTGTTGCATCTTGGAGCTGCAGGCTCTCTGTTACAGGAGCCCCCTACCTGACATTTTCTGGTGAGTTGGTCTCCCAACATTTTAGAAGTAGGAGTTTAGAGAGAAGGACAAAGTTCTGCGGCTGTGGGATGTACATAGGTGTCTACTTAGATCCTGGAAGTGACTGTTGCCTTCTGAATGTCGGTTAGTCTGTTTGTTCTATTTAATGTTCATCAGAAGTGGGTCAAGGAGGCAGTTCTTCAGCTTACATTCTGAAGGGTTCGCCAAACCCATAAGGCATTAAAGAACATTCCAGTGGCGTACCAAGGGGGGGGGGCGGTGGGGGCGGTCCGCCCCGGGTGCACGCCGCTGGGGGGTGCCGCGGCGCGCGCCTGTGGGCTCCAACTTCGCTAACTTCGCTCGTTCGCTGCAGCTCCCTCTGCCCTGGAACAGGTTACTTCCTGCAGCAAACGAGGGAAGTTAGCAAAGTCGGAGCCCACAGGCGCGCGCCGCGGCACACCCCCCCCCCCCAGCGGCGTGCACCCGGGGGGGGGGGGTCATTTCGCCGGGGGGGAAGGTGTAATTTTGCATGCGGGGGGGGCGTGCTGCACCCGGGGGGGGGGGCGCATCGGCGATCCACCCCGGGTGCAATCCAAGCTAGGAACGCCACTGGAACATTCCACTCGAGTTTAGGCTGCTTTGTGGGCTGATGTATGGGCAGTGTTGCCAGAAGACATTTGCAAGATGCTCACACAGTTGTCTCTATGTTCTTTTGTCCAGGCTCGAGAAGATTCAGCCTTCAGGGAGGCTGTGCTTATGGCAGCTGCAGCCTCCTTTCACCTGGTTGTGTGAAGATTGGGTACTTCCCTTAGGTTTGGGCTGGGCTACCAGGATAATAACGAAGGAAAAATTTGGTTCTTACCTGATAATTTCCTTTCCTTTCTTTGGGTCCTGCCAGACCAGTCCCATTGCCGCCCAGAGATGGTTTGGCTGTGAGAAATGTTCTCCGGTGTTGGCATCTTTCTCATCTTGATGTCATTTGGCACATGGAGCCCTTGTGATTGAGGCATGTAGGATGGAAAGTTAGACTGTTTCCCTATAGTGGGTCCATTTTTCCCTTTTTACTCTGTTGTGCTTTGACATTCATTTCAAATTCTAGGTCTGTGCAAATGGAATTTAAAGATTTATTTCACTTTCAAGGCTGTATTAAAGCTTCAGTACTAAAAGTGAAGTTTAAAAAATGATCTCATTGCTAGTATAATTTCCAGCATTAGAAGTAATTCCATATGCAGGTCATTTCCATCCATCCAGATGGAAAGTCTGCCAAATTTAGTGCACAGTTTTGATGTGCCCTTCCTAATTTGAGGAAACCTGCAATCCAGCAGCACTCAGGGAGTCCCGTAGTATTTTTGGTCAGGGGTGACACTGAGTATGGGCAAATCAGGCAGTTTAGTTTGATTCTCCGACAGGAGACTAGTGTGAACTCGGGGGGGGGGGGGGGGGGGGGCTCTGGATACTGCCCTCTCTGGGAGTTAAGGACAGTGAGTGGGCGAATGCCTATGTCTAGAGTTGATCAGTCATTGCACTGTTCCTCAGACTCTCTTGTTCTTAATTTCCTCTTGTTTTCCACATACATTGTGTATTTGCTGTTATGCATTTTCTAGTGGAGCTCGTCCTGAGATGGTCAGCTTGTTCTTCATGTGACCAATATGACGTAAACCTTACAGTATGCTGCATGAACATTACTAAGCCACGCTGGAAAACAAAGTGCTTCCTGTTTACAACACCAGGAGGTGGGCCGTGGCATGGGGACACACGGGACAACAACGAACGAAAGAAGAGGAACCGCAAAACAGAAAGCAGGTCAACGGCTAATTCTTTATTTTTACTGAAGGCTGTGGCCCGTCTTCCTCCCACAAAAGATGTCAGGCTGAAATCGGCTGCTTTTAGCATGCCTTGTTTATGTCATACAGCAAACTGCTGATAAGATTTTGCAGTGCAGGTGTCCTGTCCCCTCAGCAGATTTGTTACGCAATTAGAGATGTATAAAGTCACTACAGAAACAGTATTATAAAGGCTTTCTAGCCTGCATCAGATTATTGTCTGTGTAACTGATATTTTGTCATTTGCAAACAGTTCTTCAGATGGATTATTAATATCTGAAACTGACAATGGGATCTAAATTGCCAAGTGATCCAGTATTTGAATGGTCCTAATTTATTAGTGCATTGTGGGATTTATGATCTGTCCTTTTCATGTAAACAGATTTCATCAGGAGTGAATATCAGAAAACTAGAACTGGTCTAATATGTATCTCTGAAAACTGGCTACCCGATATTCAACCCCTGGCAGTCAGCAATTTTTAAAACCACTGACTGCTGAAGGCTGAATCTCATCCGGATATTCAATACTGAGGCCAGGGCAGGGCAGTGGTGTGCTGGAGCCAGCTCGCACCAGCTCGAGAGAGCCGATTGTTAAATTTTTTAAAGATCTTGCGAGCCGGTTGTTCCAGGGGCATAGCCACGGGCGGGCCTGGACGGGCCCAGGCCCAGCCACCCAACATCCCCTCGGGGTTTAAATCTTTTTTACCTCCGTCATGGAAGCATGAGGTCGTGCTCGCTGTTATCCCTCGCCCCAATTTCCCCTACATTGTGCACTGCACAACCCATTTCCTGCAACTCAAGTGCTTTTCTCTCTCTAGCACAGAGGTTCTTCTCCTCGTTTCCTCTTCTTGCGTTTGATCTTTCTTAAAACTCCTGACATCGCTCTCCAGTCCTGTCAACCTGCAGAGTCCATGACCTGTCACAGCCTAGATCTTCAAACCGGCCGCATCATTGAAAGCCCTGCCCATCAAGCCTTCCCTTCGTGAGTTTGTCCACTCAGAGTCCCACCTTCTGACTTCATTTCCTCTTTCCGCCCATCCATCCAACCTGTTGGCCCACCCAAAAAATGCCTTCTGGCAATGCCACTGGGTTGATCTGCAGGGCGAGCCGGCTCAGGTAAACGAGGTAAGCATGGCAGGAGGGCGCCACAAGCCCTATGATGGGGGGGGGGGGGGGGGGGGAGGGGTCAGTGACCACTGGGAGAGTAAGAAGAGGGTCATGCCTTAATCCCTCCATTGGTCATTTAGGGCACCTTTTTGTGACTTAGTCATGATTGAAACAGGTCTAGACCAAAGCATCTAACTTTTAGCCTCAAACATTTTTGCTTTGTTCCATTATGGCAGAAAAACGTCTTAAGTTTTGGGAACACCCAAATCCTGCCCCCAACAAGCCCCCTTGAGATTTGGATGCACTGCATAGAAAACTGTCTTAAAATGGGTTTGAAAATATGATTTGGACGTTTTGGGAAAAAAAACTTCTATCTGCCACTTTGTGCTGCTTTTTGGATGTTTTTCTGATTTGAAAATGAACCCCATTGTCACTCGTGTTATTGGTTATAAGTATGGTGGTCATCATGGTTTAGGGTCCTAGGTCATAGGACACAGGGCTGGCTTAACCATTGGGCCAAGTGAAGCTCTGGCCCAGGACGCTGGCAATTCAGGGCGCAAAATACCTAGCTTCTGATTTCACCTGGTCTACAGGTTAAGCCTTTTCTTCCCTCCTCACCAATTCTGGTCCAGTCTCTCCCCTTCTCTTTTTCCCTTCCCCGCGGGTCTGGCACTGCTCCCTAACCTCTTTCACTCCCCCACGGTCCTGTAAAGTTTACTTCAGTCACCAGCAGTAGCAGCAGCATGAGAGGCTGCCTTTGGCCAGCCCCTGGGTCTTCCCTCTGCCGTGTCCTGCCTCCTCTGATGCAATTTCCTATGGGCAGGATGCGGCAGTGCTCTGGGCCCCCAGGCAGTAAAGGTCATTTGGCCCCCTCCGGCATTGTCTGTGCCCTCCCATCCACACACTGATGCCCCCCCCCCCCCCCACACACTAGTGTGCCCTCCCCAGTCCTACATTGAAGGGCCCTGGCTGTCTATTGCCTCTTCTGGGGCAGGAAAGAAAGCAAAGAACCCTATTCTTTCCTGCCCGCTGCTGCTGCTCTGCCCGGCGTCGCCATGTTTTCAAAATGGCTGCTTAGACTTCCTTTAGTAGTCTCACAGGTTTCAGCAGTCTCATGAGACTGCCAAAGGGAAGACTCAGCAGCCATTTTGAAAATGCAGCAGCACTGGGCAGAGTAGCAGCAGCAGATAGGAAAGAGGCCCTTCAAGGTGGGACCGTAGGGATGTAGTTTGGAGGGGGGGGGGGGGGAGAGAGAGAGAGAGAGCTTCAGGGCCCTCAAGCATTGCCTGTATGATTAGTCCACCCCTGGGCAGAAGGAAGATCCAGGGGGTAGCGAAGGCAGTCTGTTATGCTAATGCCGCTGCCACTTTACAGGATCACAAGAGTGAGGGAGGTGAGGGAGCAGGAAGGGAAAAGAGAGACTGTACCAGGGGGAGGTGAAGAGATGCCAGCCCAAGGGAGGGGGGCAATGGGGGGGGGGTGCCACTATCCCTTGATAGGACAGTTGGTAATAACATAACGTAACATAACATGACATAAGACAGTAAATGCAGAATACAGAAAACCAGAAACTAAAAGATATGGAATAATAAAACTAAGTAAAATGTAAATTTGATATTTTATTTCAAACCATATCACAATGACAACTCAATCATTTTCACACAGTATCAATTTTATGATATAAATATCATGTTATGTAAGTAAATGATTATGGGGCTCATTTTCAAAAGAGAAAAACGTCCAAAAAGTGGCATAAATCTGCATTTGGACATTTTTCTCACAAAAACGTCTAAATTGGTATTTTCTAAACCAATTTTTAGCCGTTTTTCTATGAAGTCCATCAGAAGTGCGTTCAAATCACAAGGGGACATATCAGGGGTGTGTTAAGGGTGGGATCTGGGCGTTCCTAACGGACGTTTCTCTGTCATGATGGAACAAAACAAAAACATCCAGGGCTGGAAGCTGGACGTTTTGGTCTAGACATGTTAAACGACCAGATGACCACTGGAAGGCATCAGGGATGACCTTCCCTTACTCCCCCAGTGGTCACTAACCCCTTCCCACCCCCAAAAAATGTGATTTAAAAACATTACTTGCCAGACTCCGATGTTATACTCAGGTCCATTACAGCAGCATGCAGGTCCCTGGATTAGTCAGACAGGTGGACCCAGGCCCAGGCCCTTACCTCCCCCTACCTGTTATACTTGTGGAGGAAAATGAGAGCTCTCCAAAACTCACCAGAAACCCACTGTACCCACATATAGCCCCCTTCACCCATAAGGGCTATTGTAGTGGTGTACAGTTGGGGTTAGTGAGTTTTGGGGGACTCAACAGACATTTCACATATTTTTAAACGTGCCGACTTGTGCAGCATACAGATGTACAAAGATGAAGTATAATAACGGAATAACTTTTCATAGGTAAAGTAGTAATTTGTTATAAATCGTAATCAGTGTGTCATTTGGAGGGGCTGGTTATAGGGACACCCTAGCACTGTTATATTTGTGTAGAGAAAAAGATGGTGGGGAGGAGGTGGCGAAGATCAGTGTGGCCGGGGGGGGGGGGGGGGGGGGGGGAGGGTTGCCGGGAAAAATAGTTCAGACATGAAGGGTGCCATGAACCGAAAAAGTATGGGAACCACTGCCTTAGGCTGAGCAGTATAGAGGAGAACCACCAGGCAGTCTGGGCTAATTAAGCCTCACTTCCAACCATTACTGTGTTTCTGCTATAGTTGGCTGGGTCTAGACATGCATTTTGTAATGCCTGGGATCAGGAAGGTGCTTGAGACTCTGTAAGAGAGTACTGTTGTTTTGCAGCATGGGCAGGTGCTTGGGGAAGAACCTCCTCTCCTTTCTTGTTTTCATTTACACACATTACTTTCTAAGCTCTAAGGGCTTCTAACTGCTTCCAGCATCCTGTTTCTGCTTTCCTCTAATGCTGCTCTTTCACCTGCACTCTGAAGTAAGTCTCACTGTCTATGTGGTTCTCAGCTCTTTGCCTGCCTCCATCCTCTCTCACTGCAAGTTCCTCTTAACTTCAGTGCAAGCCTGGAAGCTGTCCTCATTGTGACATTAGTCATCAGATAATTGGCCTACGTCTTTAGATGGTGACTTCCTTCTTTTATAACAACAGGTTCTTCGGCATTGCAGATGTCATTTCTTCCATATTGTCTGCTCTCTGATCCTGTATAGGAGTGAATGTTAACCAGTAAACTGAGATCAGAGCTGAATGGTGTGCAGAGGATAGCCAGTAAGTTTTGCTTCCCACAGTTTGAACCACACACGGCACAGTAATCTTGCAGGAGTTGCTAGCCCAGCAGGAAATAACTGGAGCAGCAAGAAGAAGGGTGTTAGCTGTCCCTCACAGAGTTTAAAGGGACCATGAGTCACAAAGCAACTGCACCCAGTCATTATCCAGAGAATTCGCAGGAAGAAAGGTGTTCACTGTCCCTCACACAACTTAGAGGGAGCATGGGTCACAAGATGATTGCGCCCAGTCATTACCTTGCGGTCTCAATTTTACACACTTAAGTTTCGCACCAGAAGAACAGTTCATTGGAAAGTGTTTTGGGCTTGGCTTAGATTCCAGCCTGGTCCAAATCTGCCCTAATCCAGTTTACTGAAAGGAGGGTGGTGGTCTGAAGCTGAGATGCTAAGGCCTTTGGTTTCCAACCCCCACCTACTATAATTAAATAAAAAACTAAATTTTGCATACTTGATCAAAATTATGCAGTAAAATACCTGTTCTTGAGTGTTAAGTAATTTAATTTACTGAAAACAGTGTTTCTCAGGGATGTGAGAATGTTAGGTTTTTGATGCAGAATTCCCCAAGGTATACTGTAATGGCTTCCCATAAGTAGGACTTCTGGGTTTTGGCAATCCACAGAGAGCAGGAAGTGCTCTGAGCTACAGGCAATTCTAACTACTTGCAGCTGCCAATACTATGTTCATTTTTAATACATGGAAGCATTGCTATGAGTTTATCCATTTAAAATTCTGGGCAGATTATTGCCCTTCACCCTGTGCAAGTAAAAGTGTGCACATGCATATTCCAGGGGAAAATGTGGGTAGAGTCAGGTCACCATATCTCAAAAAAGATATAGAGGCATATTTTCAAAGCACTTTGGGAGGCTAAGTTCCATAGGTTTCTATGGAACTTTGGGAGGCTAAGTGCTTTGAAAATGAGCCTCATAGCGGAATTAGAAAAGGTTCAAAGAAGAATAACCAAAATAATAAAGGGGATGGAAAAGCTAAAGAGGTTAGGGCTCTTCAGCTTGGAAAAGAGACGGCTGAGGGGGAGTATGATTGAGGTCTACAAACTCCTGACTGGAGTAGAAGTGAATTCATTTTTCACTGTTTCAAAAAGGTCAAAGACCAGGGGACAGTCGATGAAATTACATGGAAATACTATTCCTGGAGGAAAAGTCCATTGTCTATTGTTGAGACAGATATTTTTATTATTTGTTACATTTGTACCCCACATTTTCCCACCTATTTGCAGGCTCAATGTGGCTTACATAGTACCGGAGAGACGTTTAACGACTCCGGTGTGAACAAATACAATGTGATTAGTGGCAAGATAAAGTCCATGTGGCAGAAGTACATTAGGGATCATAGAGCAGAAGAGTTGTGTTATGTTCATTACGTTCTTTGAATTTCTTGTGTAGCCGAGTATGGGGAAGCTACTGCTTGCCCTGGGATTGGTAGCGTGGAATGTTGCTACTATTTGGGTTTCTGCCAGGTACTTGTGACCTGGGTTGGCCACTGTTGGAAGCAGGATACTGGGCTAGATGGACCATTGGTCTGACCCAGTAGGGCTACTCTTATATTCTTAGGAAGGGAAATTCTACATGGATACTGTACGACACTTCTGGTGCATACTTATGTACCTGCTTCTGTTCTGGTGCTTAGGATCTTCCCTGGAGAATGAGCTTGTAGTACCACAGAAATAAAATACCTGCCTCCCTGGAGTTTTCATTATTACTCTCCCCAATGTTAGATAGTTAATTGTATCCCCAGAGTGGGGGAACAGGGAAGGCAGATCGCAGCAAGATCCTCACCCGTTGATTTGAAAGGAAGAAAGTCCACACAATGCAGCTATTCCTCATGATATATCAGTCCACACTAAGGGATACTTTTAATGAAACACTTCTATTAAGTAACAGCCCCCAAATCATAAGAACATAAGTATTGCCATACTGGGACAGACCAAAGGTCCATCAAGCCCAGCATCCTGTTTCCAACAGTGGCCAATCCAGGTCACAAATACCTGGCAAGATCCTAAAAAAGTACAGGAGGAGTGGCCTAGTGGTTAGGGTGGTGGACTTTGGTCCTGAGGAACTGAGTTCGATTCCCACTTCAGGCACAGGCAGCTCCTTGTGACTCTGGGCAAGTCACTTAACCCTCCATTGAGCCTGCCATGAGTGGAAAAAGCGTGGGGTACAAATGTAACAAAAACAAAACAATACTGCTTATCCCAGAAATAGTGGATTTTCCCCAAGTCCATCAAATATGGAAAGTTGGAAAAGCAAAAATAGATAAAGCATTTAAACTGAGTCCCAGTTCCTTTCTATATCAGTTCCACATAGAGATCTGATTCCTCTGCATGTTCTCTTTCTGGACTCCTCTTCTGGGGTCCTGGTGGACACCCTTCCTTCTTTGCTTCTTTTCCTAGTGTCCTGACTGGGTACCCCAGACTCCTCCAACTATTGTTAGTAATATGTAATTTATTTTTCAAATCAAGCATGGTACCGGAAGATTGGAGGGTGGCCAATGTAATGCCAATTTTTTAAAAAGGCTCCAGAGATGATCCAGGAAATTATAGACCGGTGAGCCTGACGTTGGTGCTGGGCAAAATGGTAGAGACTATTATAAAGAACAAAATTACAGAGCGTATTCAAAAGCATGGATTAATGAGAGAAAACCAACATGGATTTAGTGAAGGAAAATCTTGCCTCATCATTCTGTTACATTTCTTTGAAGAGGTGAACAAACATGTGGATAAAGGTGAGCCGGTTGATATTGTATATCTGGATTTTCAAAAGGCATTTGACAAAGTACCTCACAAAAGACTCCAGAGGAAATTGGAGAGTCATGGGATAGGAGGTAGTGTTCTATTGTGGGTTAAAAACCGGTTAAAAGATTAGAAAACAGAGAGTAGGATTAAATGCTCAGTATTCTCAAAGGAGAAAAGTAGATAGTGGGGTTCCCCTGGGGTCTGTGCTGGGACCACTGCTTTTTAACACATTTATAAATGATCTAGAGATGGGAGTAACTAGTGAGGTAATTACATTTGCTGATGACACAAAATTATTAAAAGTTGTTAAATCGCAAGAGGACTGTGAAGAATTACAAGACGACCTTATGAGGCTGGGAGACTGGGCATTCATATGGCAGATGATGTTTAATGTGAGCAAGTGCAAAGTGATGCATGTGGTAAAGAGGAGCCCAAACCGTAGCTACATGATGCAAGGTTCCACATTAAGAGTCACCGACTAAGAAAGGAATCTAGGTATCATCGTTGATACGTTAAAACCCTCTGCTCAGTGTGTGGCGGCAGGTATTATTAGGAAAGGAATGGAAAACAAAAAATAAGGATGTTATAATGTCTTTGTATCACACCATGCTGGGACCACACCTCGAATACTGTGTGCAGTTCTGGTCAATGGAATTAGAAAAGGTACAGAGAAAGGCAACGAAAATGATAAAGGGGATGGGATGACTACCCTATGAGGAAAGGCTAAAGCAGTTAGGGCTCTTCAGCTTGAAGAAAAGATGACTGACAGGAGATATGATAGAGGTCTATAAAATAATGAGTGGCATGGAACGGGTAGACGTGAATCACTTGTTTACTGTTTCCAAAAATACTAGGACTAGGGGGCATGCAATGAAACTACAAAGTAGTAAATTTAAAATGAATCGGAGAAAATATTTCTTCATTCAACGTGTAATTAAGCTCTGGAATTCATTGCCAGAGAATGTAGTAAAAGCAGTTAGCTTAGCGGGGTTTAAAAAAGGGTTTGGCTAGCTTCCTAAAAGAAAAGTCCATAAGCCATTATTAAGATGGACTTGGAGAAAATCCACTGCTTATTTTGAGATTAAGCAGCATAAAATGTATTGTACTTTTTTGGGATCTTGCCAGGTACTTGTGACCTGGATTGGCCACTGTTGGAAACAGGATGCTGGGCTTGCTGGGCCTTCGGTCTGTCCTAGTATGGTAACACTTATGTACTTTCACAAGACACTACTAGCAAAATTCACAACAATGATCTCTCGCAACTATTCAGACCAATACTGTTCCCAGCTTTGGATATTTCTGTTGCATTTGACACAGTTGACCATTCTCTGCTGTTGGCAAGGTATTCTGATAGGCAGTCTTTGATGTCAGTACTACTACTACTACTATTTAGCATTTCTATAGCGCTACAAGGCATACGCAGCGCTGTACAAACATAGAAGAAAGACAGTCCCTGCTCAAAGAGCTTACAATCTAATAGACAAAAAATAAATAAAGTAAGCAAATCAAATCAATTAATGTGAATGGGAAGGAAGAGAGGAGGGTAGGTGGAGGCGAGTGGTTACGAGTCAAAAGCAATGTTAAAGAGGTGGGTTTTCAGTCTAGATTTAAAGGTGGCCAAGGATGGGGCAAGACGTAGGGGCTCAGATAAAGAGGGTTTATGAGCCTGTGCCATATCTTTTGTGTGATTCTAGACATGTTCTGCCCAATACTTAAAGCAATTTAATTAGGCAGGAGAGGGTCCTGCCCAGTTAAATCCAGTGGCATAGTCAGACACCAATTTAGGATAGGCCTAAGGGCAAAGTGAATAGGCTCAAAATGTCTTCTCTGCCCCCCCCCCCCCAACCTCAACAACTAAAGGAAATATCCAAGTGTAATTTCTTCTCCCCCTTCTCTCTCCCGACACCCCCTCCAAAGTAAATAAATATCTGTGCTGGCAGGAATCCCGAAGCCCCATCAGCTGAAGACCTCTTCCCCGATGAACGAACATACATCTTGGACAGTCGGTGGCAGTGTCCCTGAACAGCTACTGCCAACCTCCGCATATACTTAGTTTTGTGCATATGCAAAAACTGAGCATGAGTCTTGGTGGGGGGGGGGGGGGGGCAGCTGGCTATAGCTGCTCAGAGACATAGGAGCCAACTTTTCAAAATTATTGGGGGTGCTAAGTCCAATGGAAATGACCCCTCCCTGGACATATACAAGGAATTTTCTCAATATTGGGGGTGCTCCAGCACCCACAGCACCCACAGAGTCGGCTCCAATGCTCAGAGACACTGCTGCCGGGCACCCAAGATGTAAGTTTGTTAGGTGGGGAGGAGGTCTTTGGTAACAGGGCTTAGGGCTCCCCGCCAACCACAGTAAGAGAAAAAACATTTTGGGTGGGCCTGATCCTAAAATAGGTGGCTGTGGTATGGGTTAAATTGCACATGGTCACCTAATTGACAATATTGAGTGGCACTTAAGTGGACAGCGCTTCTAAATTTCACCACTAATCGCCCATCCACTGTCTGGTGAGTGCCTCGGCAGTCTGTGGGTAGAGCTTGGACTGAGCTTGGGAGGAACCAGTACTTAACTGGCTAACAGCAATATTCACATCATTAACCAGTTAAGTAAACAGCAAAAGTACAGTGAACTAGGAGTTGTGGCAGCCATTTTGTGCAAGGAATCATGACAGGCTGCAGCAAGTGGACATTGCTCACAGGTAAACCTGGGGAGGGGCCTGGTGTGTAGTGTACTGCCTTTGGGGATAGGAGAGAGGAAGGAGGGGCCTGGTCTGGGGTTTGCTGCCTTCAGGGGGTGAGGATTTGAAATCAGGATTGGGAACATTGAGGAATGTGTTTTGTCCTCTTAAGTGTCTTGTGTAGGTCCCAGCTGAATATTGGCTGGGATCCGCATAAGCTCTAGCAGCCTGTGCAATTTGAATTAGCCCTGGATAGTTAATGCTGGTGCCCGAATATAGCCTGGAATTAAATATATGCAGCTAATTCTGCCTGCAGGAGTCAATATTTTTTAAAAATGCCGACAGCTGTGGGCTAACAACCTGCCTGTTCATTATTATCAATACATTGATCTGTAACCACCCCTACAGCCCAAAGAAATCATAAAAAGGTGTTAAATCAGTGGAGCTTCCCAGGGTTCTGCATGATCTACTGTTCTCTTAAATATCTATCTCAGCCCTTTGTGCAAGATCTTTCGATTCCAAGGAGTATATTTTCCAAATTTCCTGTCATCTCAAAACGCTGTGCAGCCCCCAGTGCTATGAGGCATCAGTATGGTTGCACCAGCATGTTCTTACGTCCTGTTGCGCTCAGGATCATGACTTGCCTAGTCAGTTTTCTGTAGACGAGAATTCGATCAGTTTTGGCTCAGAGGGTCACTACCTTGGCTTTGTGTTTGATTTGCCTTTGTCAAAAATAGCACAGACTAAATTGTTATAAAGTCAGAATTTTTCAGAATTAAACTTTTACCAGACTAAAAAGCCTTTACCGTTTCAGGCATTTTTTTCTCTCCAGCTGATGCAGAATGTCATCGCCACCATGCACCATCTCTGCCCTCTGTCTCTTTACTCTCTCTGCTCCACAGCTTTTCACCACCTACCCAACCGTTTCTTCTCCCTAACCAGTTTATCTCCTCTCCCAACTTGTTCCCAACCAGTCTCCAACCCCACCAGCTACTTTCACAAACTCATGTGCTCTCCCATGCCAATGAAGGAGTATCAGTGCCCTGCAGCTCTAAGGCAGTGTAAGAGCCAGGCAGTGTTGTTGTAGGAGTGGCAGAAGTGTAACTGCAACTGTTGTAACAAGGTGAGGGGGGAATGGGCTTGCAGAGAGAGAGAGAAGTGGCATCTGTACCCCAGCAGCTCCATTTCATTATAATTGTTTTCTTTCCCATTGGTTCGCACTTCACCCAAATTGTATATGAGAATTAGAGAGCGGTGGTAGCCGTGTTAGTCCACTTTTAAAGGTAATCAATAGAAATACAAGAAAAGAAAATAAGATGATACCTTTTTTAAGTTAATCCAACAAAAAAGGTATCATCTTATTTTCTTTTCTCTGTTTTATTTCTATTGATGACTTATTTGAGAATTGAAAGCTCTGCATTATGCAGTGACATGTAAGTATTGCCGCAGGAGTTCTCATTAGTAGTCCATGGAATACAGCAAGGCTGGAACCTGTTGCACTCTCTGTTCAGTCTGTACGTGCAGTGCCTTCTGTCTTCTCTCCCTTTCCTCCACAGCCTAAGAAGCCAGATCTCTGGTTTCCATTTCTGCAGAGGGCTAACCCAAAGAGCACCTCGTCTTTGTTTAAAGTATAATCATTAGATAATCGATTAAGTGTTGTGAAGACTAACTTCAGGGCCGTGCCGATGCGGTAAGCGGGGCAAGCGCCGCAGGGGGGCGCTATCCTCTGGGGGGCACCGCCGCTGCGTGCTTACCCTGCCCTCCCGCTCCCATGTAGGAACTGGCCACCCTCTTCTCCCCCCCCAAGATCCCGTTCCTTTTTTTTTTCTTTTAAATTTACCTTCCTCCGGCAGCGCAGCGTCAGTGAAGGAGGCGGCGCTCCCAGTCCCGACGTCTCTAGCCTTCCCTTGTTCGCTGCTCACTGGCCCGCCTTTTTCTGACGTCATCCTTGACATCAGAAGAAGGCGGGGCAGTGAGCAGTGAACAAGGGAAGGCTAGAGACGTCGGGACTGGGAGCGCCGCCTCCTTCACTGACGCTGCGCTGCCGGAGGAAGGTAAATTTAAAAGAAAAAAAAAAGGAACGGGATCTTGGGGGGGGGAGAAGAGGGCGGGCAGTTCCTACATGGGAGCGGGAGGGCAGGGGAGAGAGGGGAATCGCTGCCTAGGAGCCAGGCAGGTGCGGGGGGGGGGGGGGGCGCCAACTGGTAGTCTGCAGGGGGGCGCCAGAGACCCTTGGCATGGCCCTGACTAACTTGTAGACATGTAGCAAGCTGAGAAGATATTGCACTTGACATATGTCGTCACTATAGGTAAAGGATAGAGACAATGGCTTTGTTCTGTTTTGCAGGCAGCAGTGATATATAGACTGATAGACATGAAGAATCGCTGCCTGGCATTCATTGAGAGCTGCACTCAGGTATGTGTCAGGTCTCTGGAGATAACCCGAGTAGAACTTAAATCCTACAGTGGAGCAGAAGCAATGAGTGAGGACAGTCCTGGAACTCCAGAATCTTCTGTGCAGTTAGGAAAATGAGTAGTATCTGCTCACTGCCTCAGTGAATGGTTAGTGTGTGCTCAGCGCAGTGCGTGATTAGTATCTGCTCACTAACTCAGGGCGGGAGTGAGGTGCATCTGCTGATATTAGGGGGTTCTCAGTACCCGAATAGCAGAGCTGCTTCTCTCTGTCTCGGTCTGTCAGTGGCTTTCCCTTGCACTGTCTTTGTGTGTTACAATATCTATCCTCTTAAATTCAAGATCACAGACACATAGAAGCCTGCATGTCCTGTGACAGAGCCAGCTGCTTCTTGCATGGATGCCTGTATTAATATTGTTTTGTGCCAGTTCTGCTGCTTGTGATCACTGTGAAATGAGGAGTGCTAGCTAGAATAAAAGACAGACAGCTCACTTTCCCATTCCTCCACCCCTCCTGCCCTCACACTTGAACTTTCTTTCCAGACTGCCAGCTGTCTGGCAGACCTCGGCATTTGGTTTGCAGTTTGCCAGTTGCTACGCTTGACAGCGTTCTGTGTGGGGGATGGAAAAAAATGGCCACACTCTATTATTACGAAACCCCTCCCTCAGCCTGCCAGTTTGTATCTGTTAACCTCAGGAGGTGTCTAAAAATACCTCTGAAATCTTCCTTGGCTCAGCCCCCAGTGAGGACTCCACTCTGCCCAGGTGCTTCAGACAGCTGGAAGTGATATGAAGTGGTAGCAGCACAAACCCTTTAGTTTTAATTTTCCTGCCCACACAATGACAAACGTTTGACCCTGGAAGTCACTATGGGGGTAGTTCAATAACAGGGCACCAGCATTTAGGTACCCCAGTACCTCGTAGTTAGACACTATTCTATACCAGCAGCTGGCCATCCGAATCCCATTACAGAATGCTGGCATAAGCCGGTATCATCGGACTTTACGCATACATGTCCTGCAGTTACAGCAGCCATAGACCTGGCGGTAACCACAGTCACATACTACTACTACTACTACTACTACTACTTAACATTTCTAAAGCGCTACTCGGGTTACGCAGCGCTGTACAGTTTTACAAATAAGGATAGTCCTTGCTCAAAGGAGCTTACAATCTAAAGGACGAAATGTCAAGTTGAGGCAGTCTAGATTTCTTGAATAGAGGTAAAATGGTTAGCTGCCGAATGTGACATTGAAGAGGTGGGTTTTGAGTAGGGATTTGAAGATGGGCAGGGAGGGGGCCTGGCGTATGGGCTCAGGTAGTTTATTCCAAGCATAGGGAGAGGCGAGGCAGAAAGGGCGGAGCCTGGAGTTGGCGGTGGTGGAGAAGGGTACTGAGAGGAGGGATTTGTCTTGAGAGCGGAGGTTACGGGTAGGAACGTAAGGGGAGATGAGGGTAGAGAGGTAATGAGGGGCTACAGATCGAGTGCATTTGTAGGTTAGTAGGAGAAGCTTGAACATAAAGCAGCAGGGACATGCATATCTTCCACTACCCATCCATTGCTCTCCCTTCTGTGCGTCCTTATGGCCCCACTATCACTTTTGTGGGTAAGGTGTGTAAATGCCAGGATTCTGCAAGAGGTATGTAAATGCAGTCAGAGCATTGCCCTTCAGAGGGGTCATGTTAGAAATCATTTCATTTCCATGGATGAACAGAACTGAATGAGGCACACAAGTAAGTGACATCCTAGGACAGCGCTGGGACAGGTGTGCAGTTCTTCCCACACCCAGCTTTCTTCTCAGCTGCTCAGTTTTTTGTTTCTTCTGCTCTGCCAAATGTACCTGTAACAAAGCTCTCTCTGCAGTCATTTTCTGTAGTTGTTTTTATCACTTTTTCGGTGTATTGATGAAGTTTCTGAATGCTCTCAGTCCTTAGGGTGCTGTAGAAACGCTTCTCCTCATCTCTAATGTCTTTTATTTGGTCATGCCAGCCCTCAATCCATTCTGCTTCAGCTGTAGAGGTCCTAGTGATGACCTAGAAAACTGCATGTTCCATAAATCCAGTCCTTGAGGACCACTAATCGCCCAGGTTTTCAGGTTATCCCTAATGTATATTTATACAATTTCTTCAACAACTGTTGGTACATGTATCAAACTATAAAGTATTTTTTACCTTTGTAGTTTTACAAAAATCTGAACTCAAATTGCTGCCCCTAGGAGTGGCCTAGTGGTTAGGGTGGTGGACTTTGGTCCTGGGGAACTGAGGAGCTGAGTTCAATTCCCACTTCAGGCACAGGCAGCTTGTTGTGACTCTGGGCAAGTCACTTAACCCTCCATTGCCCCATGCAAGCTGCATTGAGCCTGCCATGAGTGGGAAAGCGCAGGGTACAAATGTAACAAAAACAAAATAAAATAAAACCTAAACACATATCAACACAATCAATCATTCTCACAGCAATTTCTCTTACAATTTTAAGAATTACTTAATCCTAAATACTGAAGTCAGTCCATGTTTCCCCAAGTCTATTCCAATGGTTAAACATGGTATTTACCACGTTTCAAAAGTCTGTGAATTGAGCTTGAACTATATACAGTCCTCTGTTCAGTTTTACATTGACTCAAAATTCATATGACTGGTCTTATCCAACCAAATGTACTTGTACTCGTATATCCAAACTCTTGAAAACTTCTTCATAATCCGTAAAGAGAAACATGCAGCTGGTCTTCAACTTGTTACTGCCGTATGTCTACTGGTTCATGCTGGTTTCTTCTTATTGTAGTGGTGTAGCTGCCTTATGATGGCAGTAACAAGTTGAAGACCAGCTGCATGTTTCTCTTTACGGATTATGAAGAAGTTTTCAAGAGTTTGGATATACAAGTACATTTGGTTGGATAAGACCAGTCATATGAATTTTGAGTCAATGTAAAACTGAACAGAGGACTGTATATAGTTCAAGCTCAATTCACAGACTTTTGAAACGTGGTAATACCATGTTTAACCGTTGGAGTAGACTTGAAGGGGAAACATGGACTGACTTCAGTATTTAGGATTAAGTAATTCTTAAAATTGTAAGAGAAATTGCTGTGAGAATGATTGATTGTGTTGATATGTGTTTAGGTTTTAAGTATATGGGCAGCAATTAGAGATTTTTGTAAAACTATAAAGGTAAAAAAATACTTAATAAAGTTTGATATATGTATCAACAGTTGTTGAAGAAATTGTATAAATATACACAGTACAACTAGTAATTGAAAGTGTACCTATAGGATAACGGTGGTTAGTAATGAATATTTATGAGAGATTTGCATACTATGTAAGCTAGAAATCTCCTTCATGCATATTTATTATGCATATCCTGAAAACTTGACCCATGGTGGTGGCCCCTACCTCGCTTCAACCACTTTCTTGATGCCTTCTCTGTGGTCATAGAGCACCAGGCAATCCGAGTCAAGAGGATCAGCCACCACCTGAAGTCAATATTCCCACCTGTGCTCAGGCCCAAAACAGCCAGACACAGAGGAGCAATTTCTGGAGTCTACTCCACCTAGCAAGCTTGCATGGAGCTTCAGCAGATGACATCCTGTAAGCAATCAGTTTGCTCAGCCCAGTGCATTGCCATTGTAGTCATCTTAAACATGACCAGCAGAGCCTTCCAGGCACACAGGCTGCCCACCATGATTGCACCAGGGGCGTAGCTAGACCTCGAGGTGGGAGGGAGCCAGAGCCCAGGTTGGGGGGGCATTTTGCTCACCGACCCCCTTCCGCCGCCGCTGTACATCTTGGCTGGCCAGGGTCCCCAACCCCGCCAGCTGAAGCACCGCCACCACAAATACCTTGGCTGGCGGAGATCCCCAACCTCAGCCAGTTAAAGACTTCGTCCAGCGCTGGTCTCTGGCATCGCCGCATTGCCTGTCCTGCTTTCTCTTCCCCTCACGTCTGGCACGCTCCTTTTAGTGAAACTGAGCATGCTCAATTTCACGAAAGGAAGCATGCCCGACGTGAGGGGAAGAGAGAGCAGGGCAGGCAATGCGGCAGCACTAGACAAAGTCTTCAGCAGTTGGGTACCCCCACCAACCAACCAGGGGCCCAGAGCACATTTGGGGTCCCAGGCCCCCGTGGCCCCACCTAGCTATGCCACTGTGCTGCTGCAAGCTTCCACTCACAGTTGCAGCAATCTTCCACTGTGCAATCGTTCTAGCCTCCCGCTGCTCACTTGCTGGACAGAATCTATCTTCTATGCTCATTTCACACTTTCTGTAGAGATGCCAGCTTATCTCATTTTGCAGGCCATGCTAAAGAATTATATTAAAGGTTCTTCTGACTGACAACCTCTGTTCCAGTTGTGAATCGCCTAAAGACTGCTTGGACATTGTGTAATGTTTCTTTCATTTTTATAATGTGTCTGCTCATTTTGGGTGGACTTTGATAAATCTCATGTTGATGTATTGTTCTCCTGCAGCTTTTTTCTACTAAGCTATACCTTTTCTGTTCTTGCCACTGATGGGCGCTATGATAGTGATGTTGCAGTATATCATATGATGTGCATGTAAACAGTGTCAGCTGAATATATTTTCTTCCTTTACGCTTGCTCGTAAGCCTCTTTCAGCTATTCTAAGTGCATTTTTCACTTAGTTATTATTTAACCTCAGGGGAAGAACCCAGGAATGCACCCCAGTACTTCTTTTCAGCCATCCTGGGCTCTTATGTCTTCTTATTCATAGTCAAATGTGGACATAAGTACTTTAATAGGCAAATAGCAAATTAAAAAAAGAGAGAACAGAGAACAAAACATTTCTTTCTGCTCAACCATTAGGGAGTTGACAATAGCACTTTCTCAGTAATCTCATAAGTCATCACAGGGGTTTTCCAGCATTTTCTCGAGTTACATTAACTATGTAACATCACAGCCACAAAAAAATAATAATAATGAGAAATCAAAACAGGATCTGGAATAAATAGGTCAATACTTTTTCTTTCCTTGGACAGTAGATCTTGTGTGGACATCGTACCAACCCACACAAGCTTTGGCCGTTGGATTTTTCTGTACCTTTTTACAGTAGCCTGTTTTTCAGTTTTAATATGGACTGATTCATTTTGCAGGTTTATAGAGATTTCATTCAGTTTCTCTGACTCGTCAGCTTCGAATACCATTTCTGGCACCGGTATCTCTCCCAAATCTTCCTCGGTGAAGACCGAAGCAAAGAATTCATTTAACCTCTCTACAATGTCTTTGTCTTCCCTGATTGCCCCATTTACCCCTCGATCATCTAGCAGTCCAACTGATTCTTTTGCCGGCTTCCTGCTTTTAATATACCTAAAAAAATTTTACTATGTGTTTTTGCCTCCAACGCAATCTTTTTTTCAAAGTCCGTCTTAGCCTTCTTTATCAGCGCTTTGCATTTGACTTGACATTCCTTATGCTGTTTCTTATTATTTTCAGTCAGTTCCTTCTTGCATTTTCTGAAGGATGTTCTTTTAGCTCTAATAGCTTCCTTCACCTCACTTTTTAACCATGCTGGCTGTCGTTTGGTCTTCCTTCCTCCTTTTTTAGTACACGGAATATATTTGGCCTGGAATTCCAGCATCCACGCCTGATGTAAATTTTGACCTTCGCAGCTGCTCCTCTAAGGTTTCGATTCAAAGTGGCTTACAGTTTACAGTTAGGTGCAATTACAGAATGTATACAGTTAGAATGTGATTTAGAACATCATTAGTTTATGTAGATAACGATAGATGTTTTTGAAAAAGTAGGTCTTACGTTTTTTTCTGAACTGAAGATAATTAGTGATGCTTCTTGTGACCTTGGGTATTGAGTTCCATGATGGATTGTTAAAGATGGAACGTTTTGATATAACAGACATATTCTCGGTGAGAGGTGAATGCTTTCAATGGACCTAGGAGCGTTTTTGGGCTACGTTACAATCCACTGCACGCAGTAGAATCCTTCAGCTATAGATTCATTGGACTGAAATTTGTTGTTTTGTTCCGAACAGCAGTGATCATTTCACATCTGGGGGGGGGAATTAAAGGGGGGGTGTTGACTTTGTAGGGTGGGAAGGAGGGAAGGGAGAAAATATTTTATCAGAAATACTGTTGAGTTTTGCATCGTCTACTGCCAAACTTGCTGCTTTGTTGTGATGAGTATGTTGTAATTTTGTCATCACTTGGTTAATGAAGATGATTTAAACACAAAATGGTGCTGTAAATGATCAGATGACCACTGGAGGGATTAAGGCATGACACAGTGGTCACTGACCCCCTCCCATCCCCCAAAGATGTGAAAGAAACGTATATACCAGCCTGTATGACAGCTTCCGATGTTATGGCCGGGCCTATTAGAGCAGCAAGCAGGTCCCTGGAGTATCCTAGTGGTCGGTGCAGTGCACTATGGAGAAGGGGTCCCAGGCCCATATTGCACTTGTGGTGGAAAGTGTGAGCTCTCCAACACCCACCAAAAACCTATTGTACTCAATCCGCAATTAATATGTATGAAAGAGATTTGCATATTATGGATGCAGTGTATGCAGATCAAGTTCATGCATATTCATTGTGGATATCCTAAACCTGACTGGCAAGGGGGTACTCCAGGACCGACTTGGGAAACACTAGTCTAGATGTACCATCGGGCTGACCCATTATAGCTATTCATATGTTATGTTTTTAAGGATTCCCGTTAACTGTGAGTATTTGGGTTTTGTTTGATGTAACACTTTCAGTGTTTATTTATTGTGAACATTTATATCCCACATATTCCCACCAAGGCAGGCTCTATGTGGCGTGCAATGTTAGGAGAGTTTAGATTTTACTAATCTATGTTTTTAGAATTGTTTTCACTTGAATTTTTCATGGTGTTTACATTGTTGTGATTTTATATTTATTATTGTACATTACCATGAGCTATGGTTGGAAAGTCAGTATAGATGTGTAAATAGATTAAATTGATATTGATATTCACCTCTCCTCAGTGGAAAGAAGTGCTATGCCATTGATTTACAGTAAGAGGAACAAGTCATTGAGCCATGCTTTGTACACATTTCTTTGTCATAGGAGGTGATCAGAAGCAGGAGTTTCAGGGAGATGTCTGCACCAGCCCTGCTATGCATGCTGCAGAGTGATCGGCTGACAGCTGATGAAGTGGAACTGATCCGTGCTGTCCGAGAATGGGCACATGTCAATTCAGTGAGTGCTGAGGGATGAACATGACATGACAACCTTGCAGGCCAATCCTCTTGTCACTAGCTGTGTTGGTCCTAACACAGTGTGGCTAACCTTGGGCTTGTCCTATCTCTTTTCAGCCCAGCATAAAGTCTGGACCTCTCTTAATTTTCATGTAATTTTTCACTTCTAGCCCACTTTTATGAACAGTTGATTTGAAGCAGAGTATAAACATAATGAAATACTATTTACAGGTAAAATCACATTGGGGGTAATTCTGTAAAATAGGTGCTAACAATTACATGCCTATTAATGTTTAGAATAATGGTGAAGGAGACAGGTGCACAATGCTCAATCACTCCTGCTTCTACTGGTGCTGGGTTCAAAATGGTGCCAGTGACCCCTAGTGGAGGCCTTGCAGTACTACTGCTAGGGGGTCAAGATGCTATATTGCTCTTATATAGCATCTTGACCCCCTAGTGGTAGTACCACAAGATTACAGGTAGGGGTTGGTGGCACTATTTGGGGATCTCCTAGACCACAAGGGATTGACTGAGGTAGGCCCAGGAAACTATGGAGGGGATGGAATATAGGGGGAGGGGTTGTCTTTACTGCTCCAGACCCTTTAAGATGGTGCCCAAGCACATCGAGACATGCATTAGTCACCCAGTGTTCCTGGACAGAAAAACTAACACCAGTTCTGAGCTGGTATTATTTTTCTGCAAATAACACTGCTTGCAGAGTTCAGTATAAAGCTTTTACATCTCACTATTATGCAGCGTGCGGAGACTTACACTAATGTGCATTGCAGTTAAATAACAAACAGTTTTGCCGTGTAATGCACATTTAAGTGGCAGATATTATGCTTTATTTCCCTAATGCATGTTGGTAACTACCTCCCCTAATCATATATTCAGGTAGCTCCTTTTGATGAAAGCAGAAAAAGTCAAGCACGCATCGTTAATCAAATGAGCCTTTCAGTCTGACATCATACAGAATCTTAGTATTACACTCAGTCCTGAGGAAGGTTCAGAGCTAAACCGAAACACATATTTATTACTTTTCCAAAGCTAGGGCGAGTTGCAGTCAAGTACACAAGCTACTTCCTCCTGAAGAAAGCTTTCAATCTGAGGGCCTCATTTACTAAGCTTGTATTAATGTTTTCATGCATATCAGTTAGCTCAGCTTCAATACATGCATTAAGGCTTTGGCTGAGTATCAGCTGAGTTTCCAATAATACCATAGTACAGAGACTCTTTTGGCTGGTTTTGTGGATAATCGTAGGCTATGTTTAGATTGGGTTCTAGATTCATTATTGATAATGTTAGATATTAGTGCTGCTTTTGATGTTTTCTTGACCATAATCTTTTGTTGAGCCGATTGAGGGTGTTAGATTTTGGAGGTTTAGTATTGTCCTGGTTTTCCTCATTTTGTAGAGGGAGATGCATAAATTTAGGCAGTTATGAGCATAAATGTTAGTGTTCTAGAACCTGTGTATTCAAGATAAATACTAGTGTTCTAGCAGCCGTGTGTGCAAGATAAATGCTAGGGTTCTAGTGTCTGTGTATGCAAGATAAATGCTAGGGTTCTAGAACCTGTGTGTTCAAGATAAATACTAGTGTTCTAGCAGCCATGTGTGCAAGATAAATGCTAGTGTTCTAGTGTCTGTGTATGCAAGATAAATGTTAGTGTTCTAGAACCTGTGTATTCAAGATAAATACTAGTGTTCTAGCAGCCATGTGTGCAAGATAAATGCTAGGGTTCTAGAACCTGTGTATGCAAGATAAATACTAGTGTTCTAGCAGCCATGTGTGCAAGATAAATGCTAGTGTTCTAGTGTCTGTGTATGCAAGATAAATGCTAGGGTTCTAGAACCTGTGTGTTCAAGATAAATACTAGTGTTCTAGCAGCCGTGTGTGCAAGATAAATGCTAGTGTTCTAGTGTCTGTGTATGCAAGATAAATGTTAGTGTTCTAGAACCTGTGTATTCAAGATAAATACTAGTGTTCTAGCAGCCGTGTGTGCAAGATAAATGCTAGTGTTCTAGAACCTGTGTATGCAAGATAAATACTAGTGTTCTAGCAGCCGTGTGTGCAAGATAAATGCTAGTGTTCTAGTGTCTGTGTGTTCAAGATAAATACTAGTGTTCTAGCAGCCGTGTGTGCAAGATAAATGCTAGTTTCCTTAGCATCCCTCCGGACCGGCCCAGGATTGGACTGATGGGTTGTGCACGCCTACCAGCAGGTGGAGACTGAGAAAAAAACTCTGACTCTAGAGAGCCAATGAGAGCCCTGGTCATGTGACCCTAGTCCCAGTATTTTCTCAGTCTCCCAGCAGGTAGGACGTGAGCCTATTAGTCTCTCTTTTTGGTATTTGTAGATATTTTCTTTATTGGTTCTTCTGTGCCCAGGAATTTTATTGAGGTCATTCCTGATACTAAGTGCCTTAGTGTTCAGCCTCTGGGGTGTTAAACTCGGGTGCCCCGAGTCCCTCCCCCCTATTTCCTCCCCATCTCCCTTCTGGTGTATCCCCACACAGCTTTATTAATAACTAAGGGAAGGGCTACCCTTTCATTGTAAAGGAGTATTGCCTTTGGGAGAGGCAGCCAGTATTTAAAAAAAAAAAAAAAAAAAAAGAACTGAAACAGCTGAGTAAGCTATCTGTTCCCCGCTGACTTAACGAGCAGGCAGCTCTGTCAGGCAGCTCTGTGTTTTCAACTCTGTGGGTTTCAGCACCTGTTTTGAAAAAAAAAAAAAAAAAAAAGAGCTTTGAGATAGGGGAAGCGAACGAAGGCAAGCAAGTACCCTTTTAGTGCTTTATTGCTCCTGTCAGCCCTTGGGTTTTTAGCTGCTAAATAGGCGTTTTAAAAAGGCGCGAACCGCGTTGCCGCTTTCTCGCGAGTGCTCGCTTGTTGCCGCGATGGCGGAGAAGTTGAAAAGATGTGCAGTCTGTCAGCGTCGGGGGGTTAATGCCTCCGGCGCCTGTAAATTTTGTACAGCGCTTGACATGCCCGCCGTTTCTCTTCCTCCGCCGGTTTTGCCTTCGGTTCCGTCGGGGGTTCCGATTTCGCCGTCGCGCTCCCTCGCTCCTACTTCGGAGATCTCTGGCTTAGAAGCGCCCGCGGCAAAAGGGCCGCGAACGGCGGCCATTTTGTCTCCTGCTCCTTCAACGTCGGGTGCCGCGTCTGGCCCTTTAAACTCCGCGATTTTGGGAGATTTAAATACGGAGGTCCTGGCACATTCGACAGCCACTCAGGGAGGAGGTTTTCCCCCTGAGTTTGTTATTCAGATGTACCAGGCCTTCCTGATGCAGCGAGAGGGGCCAGCAGCGGGGCTGGCAGGGACTACAGCGGGGCTGTCACGGGCTATGGGCAGTTTGGTTCCTACTGCAGCTAAGCCTAGGACATGTGAGTTTCCTTCAGATCTGGTACCAGAGCATACTTCAGACATGCCTTTTTTGGAGGAAGAGGAAGACTTAGGACCGGCACTTAATGAGCTGGCTTGGGAGGATCCTTCCTCTTTAGATCCTGACTCTGTTCCTTTGGGCCAGGGGGAAGATCCCTCGGTGGCTAGAGTGTTTCATAAGGAAGATTTACAGGATCTTATTGTTATGGTGGCTACTACTTTAAATTTTGATGATCAGCCTCCAGCTTCACAAGTCCGTAAGGTTGATTTGTTGGTTAAGGGCTCTAGGGCTTCCAGCAAGACCTTTCCTATGCATGAGGACATTTGGGATGTCATTAAAGCGCAGTGGGAGGTCCCGGATGCTGCTTTTCGGCCTACTAGATCCATGTCTCGTTTATATCCAGTGCCCGAAGCTGATAAAGCACTTCTTAAGCTGCCAGTGGTTGATGCTGTGGTCTCTGCGGTTACTAAACGCAACACAGTCCCAGTAGATGGAGGAACGGCGCTTAAAGATACTCAAGACAGGCGTTTGGACTCTCTTTTGAAGCATAATTTTGAGGTTTCCTCTCTGGCAGTGCAGGCGGCCATTTGCGGATCTTTAGTGGCCAGGGCCTGCTTTCGTTGGGCCGAGAGAGTCTTGGATAGATCTTCGGATGATCTTGCAGCTATAGATGTCGAGGTGGCAAAGATTGAAACGGGCTCTGCTTTTTTAGCCGATGCCCTATATGACCTGTTGAGGGCTTCTTCTAAATCTTTGGCCCTGGGAGTTGCAGCTCGCCGCTCTCTTTGGTTGAAAGGTTGGTCGGCAGATGCGGCCTCCAAATCTAAGTTGAGTAAATTTCCCTTTAGGGGGTCATTTTTGTTTGGAGAGGATTTGGACAAATTGGTTCACTCCCTAGGAGACTCTAAGGTGCCTCGTCTCCCTGAAGATCGGCCTCGCCTATCCAGTCGGGGTGCCTTGTTTGGACGTGGTAGGCTAAGGTCTTTCCGTAGATTTCAGCCTGATAAAGCTTCTCAGCCTCAGAGATCGCGTTTCTTTACCAGGAACCAGTCCTTTCGAGGTTACCGCAGAGGAGGCAGATTCTCAAGCGGCAATTTTCGCTCCCCTGCGCGTACTTCCCAATGAAGGTGCGAGGGCCCCTTCTCTGGTACCTGTCGGAGCTCGGCTTTCTCAGTTTTATCAGAGGTGGGCCCACATTACATCAGATCAGTGGGTCTTGGAGGTGGTTCGAGACGGATATGCCTTAGAATTTGCAAGGCCTATTTCAGACGCCTTTCTGGAGTCTCCCTGTCGCTCTCCACTCAAAGCGCGTGCGGTTCGGGAGACTCTACAGAGGCTCTTAGATCTTCAGGCGATTTATCCAGTTCCTCCTGCCGAGTACAAGCAAGGTCGGTATTCCATTTACTTTGTGGTGCCCAAAAAGGAGGACTCCCATCGTCCTATTCTCGACCTCAAAGCTGTCAATCGCGCTCTCAAGGTCACCAGTTTCAGGATGGAGACCCTTCGGTCAGTCATAGTAGCAGTGCGCAAGGGAGAGTATTTAACAGCTTTGGATCTGACAGAAGCCTATTTGCATATTCCCATTCGTCCTGCTCACCACAAGTTTTTGCGTTTTGCAATTCTAGGCCGGCATTATCAGTTTCGCGCTCTGCCTTTCGGCCTGGCGACGGCGCCGCGCACATTTACCAAAGTGATGGTCGTGGTGGCAGCGGCTCTCAGGAAGGAAGGGATTCTGGTTCATCCCTACCTGGACGACTGGTTGATAAGGGCAAAGTCTTATCAGGAAAGTTGTCAGGTCACGGAGCGAGTAGTATCGTTCCTGCAGTCCCTAGGTTGGGTGGTGAACATTGCCAAGAGCCGTTTGGTTCCCTCTCAGTCTCTAGAGTATTTGGGGGTCACCTTCGATACTGCGAGGGGTCGAGTTTTTCTTCCGCAGGGCAGAATCCTAAAGCTCCGGTCTCAAGTTCTGAATTTGATGCATCTGAAAGTACCGTGTGCTCGAGACTATCTTCAGGTTCTCGGTTCCATGGCTGCCTCGATAGAAGTAGTTCCCTGGGCCAGAGCTCACATGAGATCTCTTCAGTGGTCTCTTCTGACCCGGTGGTCTGCTCAAACAGATTCCCTTCTGGTGAGACTGCCTTTGCGGCTCCGGGAGCGAATCTCTCTGTTTTGGTGGCTACGGATGCAGAATCTCAATGTGGGGATGCCGTTGGAGCCTCCGCGGTGGATTCCTCTAACAACAGATGCCAGTCTCCGAGGCTGGGGGGCTCATTGCCTGGACAAGTGGGCCCAGGGCCTCTGGTCGCCGCTGGAAGCAGTTCAATCCATCAACTTTCTGGAGACCAGGGCGATTCGGTTAGCTCTGCTGCACTTCGGTTCTCTTCTGGAGGGCACAGCTGTGCGAGTTCTTTCGGACAACGCCTCGGCAGTAGCCTACATCAACCGCCAGGGAGGTACGAGGTGCCGTCTCCTGTGTCGGGAAGCGGAGAGTCTCCTGGCGTGGGCGGAGATTCACCTCACGGCCATCTCAGCCTCGCATGTGGCAGGAGTGGACAACGTGCAAGCAGACTTCCTCAGTCGTCACACTCTCGATCCCGGGGAATGGGCTCTGAGCGATCGGGCGTTTCAGTTGATAGTACAGCGTTGGGGTCTTCCAGTACTAGATCTCTTCGCCTCCAGGCTCAACTCCAAAGTTCCTCGCTTTTTCAGTCGCCGAAAAGATGTAAGGGCGGCAGGGGTAGACGCCCTCTTGCAGCAATGGCCCTCCGGCCTTCTTTACGCGTTTCCTCCATGGCCACTAATAGGTCGTCTCCTTCAGAAGATCGAAGACCACGGGGGGCCGATCATTTTGGTGGCACCGGACTGGCCTCGGCGTCCCTGGTACGCGGATCTCCAGCGTCTGTCCGTGGCGTCTCCTCTTCGTCTTCCGGCACACAAGGCGTTGCTGGTTCAAGGACCAGTTCTACATCCAGATCCAGCTCGATTTTGTCTTACGGCTTGGCTCTTGAACGAGCTCGTTTAACTAAGCGAGGATTTTCAACGCCAGTGATTTCTACCATGCTGCAGTCTCGTCGCCGTTCCACTTCATTAAACTATATTCGCACGTGGAGAATTTTTGAGGATTGGTGTGCAGAAGCTGACATTGTTCCTTTTCGGGCGTCAGTACCTCAGATGTTAGACTTTTTACAGCGAGGTTTTGATAAGGGGCTCTCTCTTTCGTCGCTGAAGGTGCAGGCGGCAGCTCTGTCCTGTTTCAGAGGTAAAATAAGGGGTAAGTCTTTGGCTAGTCTTCCCGAGGTGGCTCGTTTTTTGAAGGGGGTCTGCCTTCTTCGTCCTCCGGTCAGATCGGTTTTTCCATCTTGGGACCTTAATCTGGTGCTTTCGTCTCTGACAAAGCCTCCTTTTGAGCCTTTACAAACATGTTCTCTGAAGGATTTAACGCTTAAGACGGTGTTTTTGGTGGCTATCGCGTCAGCTAGAAGAGTCTCAGAGTTGCAAGCTTTTTCCTGTAGATCTCCATTTCTGGAATTTTCTAAAGAGCGAGTGGTCCTTCGGCCGGTTCCTTCCTTTTTGCCCAAGGTACTATCTCGGTTTCATATGTCCCAGTCGGTTTTTCTTCCTATTCTGGGATCCTCCTCCGGAACGCAGGAGCAGCGAAAGTTGCATACTCTGGATGTTAGGAGAGTACTTAAACGGTATCTTGCGGTTACGGAGGACTTCCGTCGATCGGACCGCCTCTTTCTGCTATTTGCTGGTCACCGCAAGGGCCTGGCAGCTTCTAAGCCTACTTTGTCTCGGTGGATCAAAGAAATGATAGCGTCTGCTTATCTCTTGGCAGACAGACCAGTTCCGGCAGCGCTTAAAGCTCATTCTACCCGGGGGCAGGCAGCCTCGTGGGCGGAGTGTTCCTTGGTGCCTCCAGCGGAGATCTGTAAGGCAGCGACTTGGTCGTCACTTCATTCTTTCTCTAGGCATTACAGGCTAGATGTACAGTGTCGTCAGGAGACCGTCTTTGCATCTCGCGTACTCACAGCGGGTTTGCTGGGGTCCCTCCCTTAGGACTACTGCTTTGTTACGTCCCATCAGTCCAATCCTGGGCCGGTCCGGAGGGATGCTAAGGAAGGAGAAATTAGACCTTACCTGCTAATTTGCTTTCCTTTAGTCCCTCCGGACCGGCCCAGGTCCCTCCCGTGTTCTATGGTTCTCAATTTTACTGTGTACAGAGATGCAACTGTCGTCTACAGAGCTGTTCTGCTAGTTAGACAGTTAAAGGAGATACATTATGTTCTACAAGAAATACATTAAATGTTTTGCAAGTTCTCTGGTTATTCAGTTCATAATATTATACAACTTGCACAGTTTATGGGATACACATTTCTGTACATAATTGGCCATGCCACGGCTCTGAACTGAGTTGTTGGTGCGCCCAGTGTCACGGCGAAGCTGTAGTTTAAGCACGTTGGTTTCTCTCGTGCTGCCTGGCTGCTTAAATTCCTCAGGGCACAGAATATAGGTCCTTCTTTTCCTTTCTGCTTGGTTATTCAAATACTGAGACTAGGGTCACATGACCAGGGCTCTCATTGGCTCTCTAGAGTCAGAGTTTTTTTCTCAGTCTCCACCTGCTGGTAGGCGTGCACAACCCATCAGTCCAATCCTGGGCCGGTCCGGAGGGACTAAAGGAAAGCAAATTAGCAGGTAAGGTCTAATTTCTCCGTTCTAGTGTCTGTGTGTTCAAGATAAATACTAGTGTTCTAGCAGCCGTGTGTGCAAGATAAATGCTAGGGTTCTAGAACCTGTGTGTTCAAGATAAATACTAGTGTTCTAGCAGCCGTGTGTGCAAGATAAATGCTAGGGTTCTAGAACCTGTGTGTTCAAGTTCTAACCACACCTCTGACCAACCCATGCCCCGCCCAGATCTACGTCCCCTTGCAATAAACTAGAAGTTAAGTACTTTGCATGGTGTATATAAGTGCCCATTTACACCTGATGTAAATGGACACCATAAATGTAGGTGAGCCAATTCAAGTTTATGTTAGTATCCTGTAACAGCAAGTTAGCACACAGGGAAATCTAACAGGAGAGGCATCGCCCATGAAATGTTCAGGCCACTGGGAGACCCCATCTCAGTGAGGTTCTGTAGGAAAAATCTGGTAAGGATATTGAGAGAATGGGGCAGTTCAGAGAAAGGAGCAGGGTCTGTAACCCAAACTCTGCAAAGAGGCTTAGGATATATTCTGTTCTACAATTTATATTCTGATTATTTTGTATTAATTCAAGGCAGATTACAATATAAGGAGTCTCCTACGTAAACGAAAAGAAGTTACAGCAAATCATAAAACCAAAAGTTACAGATAAAAACCATAAATTAACCAATTTTGAGAACAGGTCTTTTGAAATAAAATAGAAGAAGGGATATGTCTTGTTTGTAAAGGGTGTCATTCCATATTTTTGCACTCTGAAAATGAAAAGAACGTTCTAGCATTAACTTAATCCTTCTTCTCCCTCTCTAAGTTCCCCCCCTCCCCCCCCCCCCAAAGGTCTTTACCATACATGTACCTTAACATCACCTTGTTCATACCAGAATCGGCTAACGCTGTTTACGGTACTATGTAAGCCACATTGAGCCTGCAAAAAGGTGGGAAAATGTGGGATACAAATGTAACAAATAAAAATCTTCTTAGCTGTGGGATAACCTAATTTGAGAATAGTGGTTGATCGACAAAGCATCTGGGAGAGAGTTAAGGAATACATACCATGTAAAGATTTTTAAACTAAACAAGCCACTTACACTGTATGCACTGGAAGAGAGAGGGGAAACATTCAGATACACAGCAGGTTTCTGTAAAGTATAACAAGGACACAGCACTTTCCACAAGAACTAAGGAGTCATGATGTGATGCTGGCAGTGTAAATCTAAGGAAATGTGTAGGTTGAATACCAGATCTTCAGGGACAGATACAGAGCAGGTTGTAAGTGTGAAGGACAGGGATCTAAGAAATAATAAGGGGCTATATTGGCTATAGAATAAGTGGGGGGGGGGGGGGTAAGTGGGGCTAGGTGAAGAGGTCCTAATCTTCTGACTCCTGCCATGTTACACTCTTACTGTGTGACGATTTCTCACAACACCAGATTTAGGACTTAGCCCCAATTCTGCTCTTTGTGTATTATTTATTCAGTACTTTTCAGGAAGAGTAAGTGCAGCAAAAATATTCTCAATTTTGCTTGATTTTCTGTGGTTATTGCTTTGCTCAGTTGTTAAATTTGCTGTGAAGAGTTCTGCTGCCTGTGGAAGGATCCCTGTCAGCTGTGAGGGAGTGGGACAGGCTGGGGCAAATCCTGTCCTACCCCTTGCCCTCTGTCTTTCAGGTAGTTCTTGACACTCCAGTTCTGCAGATTGCAGCAGAGGTCGTGGATGAGATACGTCTCTTTCTCCTTTCTCCAGATGAACTCACTACCCTCGAGAAGGAGAACAGAAAAGATCAATTTATTCCGGTATGGAGTCAAGTCTTACCCCTTTCCCCTTCCTCTATCTCTGTCCTTCATGTGACCTTCAAATCCTGTCCTACCAATGGAGTGCTCCCCCATCCCAGAGGCAGGTACATAATTAAAATGTGGTGTGTATGGCCAGTTTTACACTCCTGTTGCTCACAGCACACTTCCCGTGAGAATTTGAGCAGAATTCTGTTGGACTCAGAAATGATCAGACAACATAATTGGGTTGTCAGTTCTAGGTCTTCTTGGAGCAGGTCTCTTCTACCTCAGATTCCAGCATTGGGCTTTCTCACTCTCCTAACTCTTGTTGAAGGTGCCTGTTTTGCTATTCTTTTTCTTCTGCTACTCTATGGCCCTTCTCTGCTCAGTTATTTGGGGCAAGGATTAGGTCCTGTGATTCTCCTTAGGAAAACATACATAAGTTATACAAATCACATATAAATTACAAACTTAACTGCACTAAATAATGCAAGCTCACTCACTGATCTGCATTAAATTGTATGAGGATGCTCATTCATCTGCCACTTATATTAATTAGCTCTTTAAAAAAAGCGTCTTGAAACAAATATGTTTTTAACTGTTTCTTAAATATGAACAAAGAATACCATGACTGCAAGCTGGGCCAGTAAGGAGCCTAAAGCTTCCACGCATGCTCCAGGCCTGTCCGATCCCAGCAGGAGCCAGCAGGCCTTGAACATGAGCAGATGCTCAAGGCCCTGCACCAGCCCAGCTACTGTACTTCCCTGTCAGCAGTAGCATCAGAGGCAGCATGCAGGCAGTACCAGTAAGGAGAAACACCAGTCACTGTGGGGCGAGAGAAGAGAAAGACGTGCTGGAAGGGAATGACAGAGGCACTAAAGAAAACTTATCGGACCTCTCCCTGCACTGCTTGAGTAGCAGTAAAAAGAAACATTGATCACTGCGGGGAAGGGGGGAAGAGAAAGACGTACCATCGCTGTGGAGGAAGACCAGAAATGTGTGCTGAACCAACTATAAAAAATCTCAGCTTACAGTTGAGTATATACAGTACTTAGTTTTTATACTTCCTTCCAAAAGCTCACACACAGATATTATTGGTTCATATTCTCAGAAAAGATCTGTGGAACATTCTCCCGAGCAGGGATTCCAAATGTTTCTCCTGCAACTGTACAGGAAGGTAGTACACTTGGAGTCCTGCTACACCAGCATCCTCTGGGACACCAAGGCTGGGAAATCTCTTTTTGCTTGCTTTATTTTCTCTATCTCCATCTGTCTACAACAAGTCCTTATCTGATGAGCAAAGAGGAGACCATCATCTTCTCCTTAGGGTTCATAACGTTTTGAAAGAAAAAAGCCTGAACACTGCCCTGCCACATGTCCCTCCCTTGCCCTGTTCCGGTGCCCCATCTCAAGAGATACAAAGGGTGGCCCATCCCAAAGAATGATATTGAAGGCCAATGAGTACCAAATCTATATCCCAAATGCAAGGCCATAGCAAGCTATGTACGGCCACTGCAGCCGAAGCCTTCCCTTGGCTTCCCTTGTGCCGATGTTACCAAAGTGGACACCGTATGAGTTGGAGGCATGTCACATGGAGAATTAGGCGTTCACGATGCTCCTGCCCTAATGTACCACATTCATTGGCCTTCAATCTCACTTTTTGGGTCACCGTTGTCATCTCTTGGGGTGAGGCTTGGGAGCAGGGCAAGGGAGGGAACATTTTGGTGGTACAAAGGCACCTATTCTAATGCCTTTGGTATAGAATACTGTAAATTATGTACCTATTCTGTTGCATTTAGGTGCTAACATTTACGCCAGCCGTAGAACTGACGCGAATGTTAGTACCTGAATGTAACAGCGTTGATGCATAAGTGCCATCAGAAAATAGGTCATAGCCCTCGTAAAGTGAGCACCTAAACTACAGTGCTCAGCTGTAGAATTGCTTCCTAAGTACGTAGGTATCTAAATTTAGCTGCTCAGTCCTAGTCCATTTTCAGAAGAGTGGAAAATTAACCCTTTACTGTGAGGCCAACATCTGTATATTCTATGCTCTGCCTCACTTTTTGATTGTGACACATTTGCATTTATGCTGGAGGTTTTTGGGATTTTCTCAGAGATCCTAATTTTGTCTTTTGCACACAGGGCCTAGATTTGCAGTAGCTTTACGTTCTTTTGCAGACATCTGGAGTTGGGGATCCTCTGACTTTATCTACCTCTCCTTTTCCTCCTATCTGTGTCTTTAGGGCTGTACATTTTGCACACTTTATAACATTTGGATTTCTATAGAACCTTTCATCTATCAGGAACATGCATGCCAACCTATGTCTAGCTATGTCTGGATTCAGGGATAACGGGAGCTGCCCAGAGTTGGATTAGAACTGAAGCAGTCACACAGAGAATAAAATGAAAATCTGAGATTAGAAGTGGACTGTCTGTGGGGGCTGAGATTAGAAGCCAAAATGCATTTTTCTTGTGTGGTAGGTGGAGCAACATTAGTCATGTGATTTGAGCAAATATTTCTGTATGTGCAGCCCTCTTTAAATGTTTTTTCTGCCCCCTCCTTCCATGAATAAATACATAAAGAACAGCATAGATAGCAAAAGCACCAAGATTTGCCCCTTTTTAGAGAATGGCTGTGGAGGCCTGTTCAGAACGCAGATCTTTACATAGAGCTTCTGGGTTCTTTTCACAGGTGGAAAGGATTGCTGAGGCCTGGAAGTTTCATGCTCTGAAGAAAGGAGGTGGGGTCCAGCACCATCTGTTCTGCAGACGGAAGGGCACCCTTCCACGGGACCACCACAGATATCTCGACCCACACTACAAGTGAGGAGAAGAGGGGGGTCAAAGGTCAGCAGCTGGTGCTCAGGCCCTCTGTCATGTTGCATTTCTTGAAGCAAGGGAGGGCCTCTCATCCTCCAGGGAACTGAATATCTTAAAAAGTCACTGACAGACGACCAAAGCATAAATCACAGCAAATGCCACCTTTATATTTCAATTAATAGACTAGGTCTTTTATTATTGAAATATCAGAAAAGTGTATATATATGAATATGATATGTACACCTGTTAACACAGGCAGATCAGTATGTCAGTTCTATTAAGAGAGAGTTTTATTCTGCACCAAGTGGTCAACAAGTTTAATCTGGATAAAGCCTGGACTCAACGCCTTTGAGATGAAAATCTTGTGATCAGTGGGGGTGTTGGTAATTGGTAAGAGGGGGATCCATGTGCTTAGTAGCAGCTGCTGAAAGAAAGACAATGATACGGGAGCCCTGTGCATCAAAAGGAACAGTAAAGACTGCATCCATCATAAGCTGCAATAAGCTTAACCAAGAGGAGGTCGTGGAAGGGGCTACAGTGGAGCATTGTGAGGGTAAACTTCCTGAATAGTACTCCTAGGCCCAGATGCACAAAACCTAACGAGCCCACAACTTGCGTTTTAAACTGGTTCCAGCCAGTTTAAAACGCAAGTAGTTCACCCCGGGCATGCACTAAGGGCATTTTCCCTGCCACGGTAGCAGGCAACGAAAACGGAATGCAAATGATTGAAAAGCTATTATAATGAGCTGCAGTACCGTTGCAGCCCATTATAATCAGATGCACTACCGTTTTTCCGATTCCCTTACCGTAGGAACCCTAACGAGATGTCTGACCTCTTGTTAGGGCTCCTGTGAGGGAATCGGAAAGGAAAAGGGCCCCCAAAAAAGGTGTAAAAGAAAAAAAAAAAAGCAGGGAGCGCATGTGAGGGGCGTCCTTTAAGGACGTACTCTCCCTGCGCTTCTGAGAGACGTCTTTTTTTTTTTTTTTTTGCAGTTTTTTCTGCCGGCGCTCGTGTTTTTTTCCCCCCTTCTGAGTCTTCGCCGCGCCACTTACCCCTCCAACAGCGAAATTTTTCTATTTTCCTGGTTGCCGGAGAATCGGGACGTCCCTTTAGATTAGGCTCCTCTTCCTGGTCTCTTCAGCCAATCAGAGCGCGTTTCGCTGACAACAGCCAGCTAAGCCCGCTTTGATTGGCTGAAGAGACCAGGAAGAGGAGCCTAATATAAAGGGACGTCCCGATTCTCCGACTCAGGTACCGAAGGACTAGAGAATGCAAGTGAGCTACAACGAGTAGCTCATTTGCATTCCCTATCGTTGATGCATTCCCGTTCCCTACCGATTCGCTATGGAATTGGTAGGGAATGGGAATTACCAATGTCTTTCATGCATCTGGGCCCTAGTCCCTTAGACCTGCAGTGTATATACAGTAAGGACTTTCCAGTCTTAATGAGCCATCACTAAGTGGACTACATGACTGCTTTGGAAACTTGTCAGCCAGTATTAAGCTGGCAGCAGTCAGCGGTCTTTTTAAACACTGACCATCACCAGCTAGATTAACCCCTGATATTCAATACTGAGCCATACCCAGGGCTAACTGAAAGGGTCCTGGCCACCAGAATTTATGCAAGTCCTGCCTGATATTCAGCCAGGGCCCACATAAGACAGGTATGTAGGTCCCGGCTAAATATTGGCTGGGATTCGCATAACTTTTTTTATTTGCCCCCAAGTCCCCCGAAGCAGGCGCCTCCTTCCCTTCCCATTCCCCTTTCCCCAATCCTGAGCCAGTGAGAAACCCCTCCCCCACAGAACAGCCCCTCAACCCCCACTTACCCTAGTGGTCCCAGGGGTTTCCCTGATGGTCCAAGTGGGGGTGATGGGGTTAGCAGCGAGGCCCACTCATTCCTACCCCTTGCAGCTGCCATCAGAAAATGGCAGCCATAATCTCTTGTGGTTGTGCATGGTATTTCGCTGTATGGGCCTGGCATTGAATATTTCCAGCACTTGCATAACCGCCAGCTCTTCTCTAGTGCTGCCTCTTGTACTGCCCCTGACTTGCCCACTTTTAACGTGGGAGGTCAGAGATGATATTCAGCGACACTGCCCGTTTAGTGCTGCTGAATATTGGTGGTTGAGTGGCTCACCGTGATTTAACCGGACCAGAGTCTCTCCTGCTATCTTAAATCGCTCTGAATATCAGGCCTTCACATCTACCTGTGACTTTTCATCTGCTGTACAGTCACTGAATAAGAAGAATATCACTCCTTTAGGAGCTGGAATGCAGCATGTATGTCAACCCCTGGAGGCAGCTGCATTTGGACATGTCTAGGATTACTGGTGTTAGCTTGCCACTGTAAAAATGTTTCTTCATGCCATGGCTTATTTTGGTAATCCAGTTCCAGAGACCGCCTTCAACTATTGCGTGTGAGGACTATACGTAACATATATCCTGATAACACTGTCCCAAACACCATATATTACTGATTACGTGCAAATTTAATGATGAAGATCAAGCAATAAACATTCCATGTCCAATTAATTTCATACTTTGCTACATATTGCTTTGAGTGTTTTTAAATTTTCTAAGGGGGATCGTCAGAATATCCTGCAACGCACACCATTAGAAAACATTTTTTCTGCAAAAGCAGTGTGGTGCAAATCGTCATTGATCCACAAAACTTTTTCTTTTCTTTCCTATTGTGTTTGCTCTTATGTTCAATAGTATATCAATATGTAAGAACTTTTTCTTTATACAGCTATTTTATCCATGCTTTCTGATGCTTTCTGTGATCAAGTGATAAACTCTAGTATATGTTGTATATCACTTAAATGGCAGCTCTTTCACCAAAAGAGAGCCTCCGTCAACATGGCCAGGTTTCGAATTCAGGGAAGAGGTTCACTATAAAGAGAATAAAGATAATTGTAACCTTTATAACCAATTACTAAGTTCAATCTAACACCCCCTGCAAATACATTCATTTTCTATAAACTCACAGCATAATACATCATGGAATCTCTTTGAATGAAAAAAATGGCCGCAGCATCTAAGTGCAGTACTGATGTTTAAATAACTTCCAGCTGACTGTCAGATTTCACATTCTGATTGGATATTCACTCAAACCATTTTGGCCAATCATATCAATGATCACCAGTCAGTCTCTGAATTCAAGCTCGAAGGGTGAAGCGTTTGTAAAGAAAAACCAACATTGCTCTTTATAGTTTAACAGTTGTTCAGCATTCCCTCCTTCCCACCGTAGCTGAACACTGTCCCGAACTCTCCATCTAATATTACTAAGCTGATGCTGGAAGTCCAACCAATGTTGGACAAGTGAGGCAGTTAGAACATTATTTTTAATTCTGGACTTGTGTTTGTTCAAACAAACCTTAATGGGGCGGCTCGAGCGCCCTATATAAATCAATTGACAAGGACAAATAATAGCATAGATTACATTACTGGTTTTACACGTAGAGAAAGAGCGGGCATAAATCTGATGTCGGATCACTGGATGTCTCCAAATTGGCCCCTCAATGGTCAACTTAACCATTGGCATACCCCGCATTTAAAGTGGCCCAAGGTATCTTGGGGCATATGCATACAAGAAACAGAACAGGGGCTTGAGCCTTTGTCACACAAGGTCCTGTAAGACCCTCCTTCCCTTCCTTTGCACTTTGGGTTTTCACTAGGCCTTTCTTGAGCTCCCTGTGTTCTCATGGACCCATCTTGGCAGTGAAGGCTCTACACGTTAGCTCAAGGAATAATTATTTTTGAGTACAAGTTAGTAACCATTGGTATTTACTGGAACCCAAGGACTTCAAGCTGTCTGATGTTCAGTTAGAGCAGGTGGCTGTTGTGACGTAAAGGGTGGTGGTGAGCCCTGTAGAAGACAGAGCCTGCATCTTCACTCCTTGATCCATTGACTAAAAGAGAGAAGGTACAGTAAGGGGCATTAGATATTGTAAAAGAGTTTCCTCCTCTAGCTACCCATTAGAGACCAGGAACTACATCCCACAAACTGCAAACTCTGACATGGATCCTCCAGTTCAGGGCTCAAGATGTATTACTAGTTCAAGTAGACATTTCAGACAAGATTATGGGTTTCCAAAATACGTGTTTCTCCGAGGACAAGCAGGCTGTAAGAGAACATTGGCCTTTTACGTGGAGCGGACAAAACCCTATAGACAGTCCACTCAGTTGTTTGTTTCTTTTGACCCTAACAGGAGGGGAGTCGCCATCGGAAAACGCACAATCTCTAATTGGCTAGCAGATTGCATTTCCTTCACTTATGCCCAAGCTGGGCTGACTCTGGAGGGCCATGTGACGGCTCATAATGTTAGAGCCATGGCTGCGTCCGTGACTCACTTAAAGTCAGCCTTCATTGAAGAGATTTGCAAGGCTGCAACATGGTCATCAGTCCACACATTCACAACTCACTACTGCCTTCAGCAGGATACCCGACGCGACAGTCGGTTTGGGCAGACAGTGCTGCAGAATCTGTTCGGTGTTTAGAATCCAACTCCACCCTCCTAGGCCCATTTATGTTCTGTTCCAGGCTGCACTCTCACTTAGTTGTGTTTCTTTTCAGGTCAATCTATGTTATGTCCTCGCCGTTGCGAGGCCCAGTTTGAGTGAGCCTGGAGGCTAGGGATACCCCAATCGTGAGCCGGTGCGTTCTAGAAATTTTTGTTTTTTCTTATGGATTTGCCGGACTCCTGGGCCGTCGCGGACGACGACCCAATCGTGAGAACAATCAGCTTGCTGTCCTCGGAGAATACCTGCTACAGGTATGTATCTACACTTTACCAATAAAAGGTTCTTCAAATCAAGCAGTGTGTGAAGGAACAGGTGCAGCTTCACGGCATATGTGTGAAAAAAAAACAGAACAGGTGTTCGATCCTTTCTATCACATGCTTTTAGGAGATTGTCCTTTCCATCCTCTGGACTTTAGGTTCCCTCTGGATCATTCCTGTGCTCTGTCTTTTCAAGGATCCATTACTCTCAGTGCTTGAATCTTCCCTCTCCATTCTGCTTTCCACCTCATGTACTCCTGGATTAAGCACAGGACAGGCACTTCTTGTGTTCATTCTACACAGTGCTGATTCCTTAGGACACTACTTCACTGAATACCAGAAGCTCCACCACAAGAATTCTTCTGCAACATGTTGTGCAGCCTCCACAGGAAACTGAACAAGAGACAAGACACAGACTTCCCAAAGACAGTCAAGGAACAGGAGACCAACTTCTTTATTTATTTATTTATTTATTTATTTATTTATTGCATTTGTATCCCACATTATCCCACCTATTTGCAGGCTCAATGTGGCTTACATAGTTTTGTTAACATAGTCATTGTGGGTTCAATGTGGCTTACATATTTTGTTAGCAAAGTCATTGCAGGGTGACAGATACATTTAATATTGTGTCGAGGTTAGGTAAGGGTAGGAGGAAGAAGAAAGGGGTGATTAGGTAGTTATAGTGATTAGGTAGTTATAGTAGGTGAGTTATCTTGGCTGAGTGGTAATTATAGTAGGTGAGTTATCTTGGCTGAGTGGGTTGTCAGGCGGATTTGTGTGGCCGTTAGTTCTCATTGTATGCCTTGTTGAAGAGATATGTCTTTAGAGATCTGCGAAAAATAGTTGTTTCGTTGATTGTTCTCAGGTCTGTAGGCAGTGCATTCCACAATTTCGTGCCCAAGTACGAGAATGTAGTATCGTGCATCTGCTTGTACTTTAGTCCTTTACAACTGGGGAAGTGCAGGTCGAGGAACTTGCGGGATGCTCTTGTGGCATTTCTTGGAGGTAAGTCTATGAGGTTTAGTATGTAGATTGGGGCATCTGCGTGAATGATTTTGTGTATAATCGTGCAGATCTTGAACGTAATGCGCTCCCTAAGTGGGAGCCAGTTGAGCTTCTCTCTTAAGGGTTTTGCATTTTCATATTTATTTTTCCAAATATGAGTCTGGCGGCAGTATTCTGGGCAGTTTGTAGTTTTTTGATAGTTTGTTCTTTGCATCCAGTGTATAGTGCGTTGCAGTAGTCCAGATGACTTATTACCATTGACTGTACCAGGGTGCGGAATACGTACCTCGGGAAGAAAGGTTTTACTCTTTTAAGCCATATATTAACAGCTTCCACATGGAGTAGAACATCTTTTTCGTTGTGTTCTTCACGTGGTCATCAAGGGTGAGGTTTCGATCAATGGTGACTCCAAGAATTTTAAAGTTTTTTGAGATAGGGAGAGAGCAGTGTGATGTGGTTTTGGTGGAGAAGTGTTTTGTGTTATGTTGTGAGGTGAGTACAAGACACTGTGTTTTTTCTGCATTAAGTTTTAGTTGGAATGCATCTGCCCAGGTGTGCATTGTATGGAGGCTTTGGTTGATCTCGTTGGTGATTTCGTTTAGATCATGTTTGAACGGGATGTAGATTGTGACATTGTCTGCATATATGTAGGGGTTGAGGTTTTGGTTAACCAGCAGTTTGGCTAAAGGTATCATCATCAGATTAAATAATGTTGGCGAGAGGGGGGATCCCTGGGGGACTCCACACTTGGGTGTCCATGGGGGTGATCTTTCCGTGTTCATTGTTACTTGGTAAGATCTTGTGGTCAGGAATCCTTTGAACCATTTGAGGACTGTACCTCCTATTCCGAAGTATTCTAGTATATGTAACAGTATTTCATGATTAACCATGTCAAAGGCGCTGGACATGTCGAATTGTAGGAGGAGTATGTTGTTGCCAGTTGCGATTGTTTGTTTAAATGAGTTCATTGCGGACACTAGAATAGTTTCGGTGCTGTGGTTTGATTGGAATCCTGATTGAGAGTCGTGCAAGATTGAATGGTTATTTAGGTATTCAGTGAGTTGTTTCGTCACAGTACCTTCCATGAGTTTAGTTGTGAGTGGAATAGATGCTACTGGGCGGTAGTTGGTTAGGTCAATTGAGCTTTTCTTAGTATCTTTTGGTAGCGGCGTAAGAAGGATGTTTCCTTTATCCATGGGGAAGAGCCCATTTTGAAGCCTGTGATTTACGTGGTTTGTGAGTTCTGTTTTGAAGTGTTTGGGTGCTGATCTTATTAGATTATTAGGGCAAATGTCTAGTTTACATTGTGATTTGCCGTATTTTCCAAGCCAATGTGAGAGTTCATTTGGTGAGATCGTGTCAAAATTGGTCCATGATCGGTCTGCTGGACATTCCTCGGGTTTTGGGTCTAGACATTCAAGGATATTTGTGTAATCCGTTGCATTAGTAGGTATCGTGAGTCGGAGCTTTATGATTTTTTCTTTGAAATGATTTGCAAGATTGGTTGCTGATGGGGAATCTGAGTTGTTGGATGTAACCGTAGTAGTATTTAGAAGATTGTTTACAAGTGAGAAGAGTTTGTGTGTGTCCTTGTAGTTTGGTCCTATTTTGGTTTTGTAATAGGTCCTTTTTGTTTGTCTGATAGTGTACTTGTATTTTCTTTGTAGTTGTTTCCAGTTTTTAAGTGTGTTTTCGTCTTTTTTCTTGCTCCACGCTCTTTCTAGTCTTCTGACCTGTGTTTTTAGTTCTTCCCTTCCCCCTCCCAGTCCAGAACTCCTCTCTGAGAGATAAGAGACCAACCTTAAGGGTCTGCAACCAGGGCAGTTTCCCCAGGCCCCCATGCCACAGGGGCCCCAAAACCTGCCCAAAGCTCAAGGAGACATAGCCTGCTGGCAGACTTCTAGGCCCCCTTTCAAAATTATGCCCTGGGCTCCAGCATGTCTGGCCCTAAAACACCTTCTCACCAAAACCAGCTTCTTAGAATCCCTTGGCTATACCATTGTGGTCACTCCCGGAGGAGGTGTACTATAGTAAAATGAATTGGTCAACTCTATATTCACCATGGTCTGTTAGGAGGAGCACAGATCTTAGTAGAGAGCCCAGAGACTAAAGAAGACTGCTTACTGCTGTCCTGTGTTTGGAGTGGGTAACACTAAAGATGTGCTCTTTTCTCAAAAACATCAGGACCAGAGGGCAACACAGATTTCAATGAGGAGCTCTGAGTACCAGGGAAACTGAGGAAGATTCGTTCGGTGCTGCAGGCCAGTCTTAATAAACCAGCCAGAATAAGTGTGCATGGATCCAGGTAAAGGAAAGGCTGGATTTGCTTCATTGACGGTCCAGTTTCTCTTTGAAAAGCAAGACCAAAGTCCATAGATGCAGTACGATAAAATCAGCCCTGGATCAGATGAGCTTCCTAAGACTGGTAGATAAGTACTTGCAGTTTGGGGCATATGATCTCTGCATTCCTGTGCTGAAGAGATTGTGATTTAATACTGTGTGCAGCCCTCTATAGATTGTGACTAAGTAGGGCTCAGCCCCTCATATTTCTGCAGTGACATATTCAGCAAGAAGCTGTTGGTATATGTAACATCATTTCAAAGGTCTGTAACAGCCCTACAGAGAGCCATAGTACAATATATCTATCCCCCTCCCTCCACATGTAAGCACTCTCTTATTTTTTATTTAAAACATTTTTATACTGCCAATCTTAAAATTCTTAGCAGTTACCAGTAACACCTAAACAATTCATCAAACAACAACACACGTTGACAAATTATCTCTGCTTAATTCTTTACAATCTAAGAAATTGTATGTAATGACAAACTAGTTATTATAAAATTCTATAAATAAAAGTTTTTTAACCTTTTAGAAATCCTGCAAAATCCTTCTTTTTACAAAATTCAACAGCCGAGGAATGATAAATGAGTAGGCAGGCTTTCTGGTATCAGTTCTTGCATAATGCAAGGAGGGAGCCACCAGCAAATCCTCTGACTGGGAATACAATGTATGAGAAGATTGGTAAGTCTGTAGAGATTGAAAACATGGACTCACAAGTTTAATTACTTAACAGCACCAAGATCTTAAATTTTGCACGTGCATAAGTACATAAGTAATGCCACACTGGGAAAAGACCAAGGGTCCATCGAGCCCAGCATCCTATCCATGACAGCGGCCAATCCAGACCAAGGGCACCTGGCAAGCTTCCCAAACGTACAAACATTCTATACATGTTATTCCTGGAATTGTGAATTTTTCCCAAGTCCATTTAGTGGCGGTTTATGGACTTGTCCTTTAGGAAACCGTCTAACCCCTTTTTAAACTCTGCTAAGCTAACCGCCTTCACCACGTTCTCCGGCAACAAATTCCAGAGTTTAATGACGCGTTGGGTGAAGAAAAATTTTCTCAGATTTGTTTTAAATTTACTAAACTGCAGTTTCATCGCATGCCCCCTAGTCCTAGTGTTTTTGGAAAGCGTGAACAGACGCTTCACATCCACCTGTTCCACTCCACTCATTATTTTATATACCTCTATCATGTCTCCCCTCAGCCGTCTCTTCTCCAAGCTGAAAAGCCCTAGCCTCCTTAGTCTTTCTTCATAGGGAAGTCGTCCCATCCCCGCTATCATTTTAGTCGCCCTTCACTGCACCTTTTCCAGTTCCACTATATCTTTCTTGAGATGCAGCGACCAGAATTGAACACAATACTCAAGGTGCGGTCACACCATGGAGCGATATAACGGCATTATAACATCCTCACACCTGTTTTCCATACCTTTCCTAATAATACCCAACATTCTATTCGCTTTCCGAGCCGCAGCAGCACACTGAGCAGAAGGTTTCAGCGTATTATCGACGACAACACCCAGATCCCTTTCTTGGTCCGTAACTCCTAACGTGGAACCAGAGCCAGCCCAACCACTAGGTGGCAGTGAGACTGTGGCAGAGCAACTTGAAAGGCGCTTTCAGCACAGTGGCAAGTGTTTGAACACCTGCAGACATAACATGTTCAAGGCCTGCCCCCTTGATCAAGAGGTTTCTTTCAGAAGGGACAGGGTACTTGTTAGTCTTAAGTGTACATAGGTGCGCAAAGGCTCCGTGTGTGCCGTGTTTCCTATTCAGGCTTGGGCAGAGGAAGGAGATAGGATGGTGGGAGCAGCAGGAGGGGGAATGGAAAAAGGGGGAGGTTTCTGAAAACCACAAGGGGGGTAGGGTCCCTCATTATGGGGTACCAGGAGTCAACTCTGACTCAAGGGAACATCTGGAGCAGGATGGAAGGAGTGAAGGAAAGGTGTATGGACAACATGGGAAGGGGCATAATGAAGGGGAGGGGAGCTGCTGGATCCTTGGGTCAGGCCTGCACACCACTACTCATCTGTTGATACTCCAATATTTTTAGGGTGATGTTCTTGACATGTCTGAAGATGAATGTCTGGATTAGAAAGTAATGGAGGTGGTTGATTGGATTTGGATGGGGAGGGGCTTGGCAGGGTGATGTGGCTTATCACTCTGGGAATAAGGACAAGTACAAGAGGTGCTTCCTTTTCTCTAGTTTTGTGCCGGCTTGCTGACCCTCCAAGCCCTGGGAGGTGATCTTGTACTGTCATTGCATGCTCAGTCTGTTCTGGTGTTGGACACTGGACACTGGCACTGCTTCCTGTCACTGCAAAATATCCAGGGAATTCCCATATCTTGCATCATTCAGTGGGGTTGTGGCATAGGCGTAGTTTGACTGTTTCATTTGGGGAGGCAAAAAATGGGCGGAGCATATTAGCATATCATTTGCATATATACATCTCCTGCTCCTTCCCTCTGCTCCCCACCCCAACCATCTCTTGCTCCTTCCCGCTGCTCCCCACCCCTCCCAGTCCCATCCATCTCCTGCTCCTTCCCACTGCTTCCCACCCTCCCAGTCCCATCCATCTCCTGCTCCTTCCCACTGCTTCCCACCCTCCCAGTCCCATCCATCTCCTGCTCCTTCCCACTGCTTCCCACCCTCCCAGTCCCATCCATCTCCTGCTCCTTCCCACCCTCCCAGTCCCATCCATCTCCTGCTCCTTCCCACTGCTTCCCACCCTCCCAGTCCCATCCATCTCTTGCTCCTTCCCTCTGCTCCCCACCCCTCCCAGTCCCATCCATCTTCTGTTCCTTCCCTCTGCTCACCATCCCTCCGTCCCATCCATCTCTTGCTCCTTCCCTCTGCTGTGCCTGACCTCTCCAAATCCCATCCATCTCCTGGTCCATCCCTCTGCTCCCCACCCCTCCCAGTCCCATCCATCTCCTGCTCCTTCCCACTGCTTCCCACCCTCCCAGTCCCATCCATCTCCTGCTCCTTCCCTCTGCTCCCCACCCCAACCATCTCTTGCTCCTTCCCGCTGCTCCCCACCCCTCCCAGTCCCATCCATCTCCTGCTCCTTCCCACTGCTTCCCCCCCTCCCAGTCCCATCCATCTCCTGCTCCTTCCCACTGCTTCCCACCCTCCCAGTCCCATCCATCTCCTGCTCCTTCCCACTGCTTCCCACCCTCCCAGTCCCATCCATCTCTTGCTCCTTCCCTCTGCTCCCCACCCCTCCCAGTCCCATCCATCTTCTGTTCCTTCCCTCTGCTCACCATCCCTCCGTCCCATCCATCTCTTGCTCCTTCCCTCTGCTGTGCCTGACCTCTCCAAATCCCATCCATCTCCTGGTCCATCCCTCTGCTCCCCACCCCTCCCAGTCCCATCCATCTCCTGCTCCTTCCCACTGCTTCCCACCCTCCCAGTCCCATCCATCTCCTGCTCCTTCCCTCTGCTCCCCACCCCAACCATCTCTTGCTCCTTCCCGCTGCTCCCCACCCCTCCCAGTCCCATCCATCTCCTGCTCCTTCCCACTGCTTCCCACCCTCCCAGTCCCATCCATCTCCTGCTCCTTCCCACTGCTTCCCACCCTCCCAGTCCCATCCATCTCCTGCTCCTTCCCACCCTCCCAGTCCCATCCATCTCCTGCTCCTTCCCACTGCTTCCCACCCTCCCAGTCCCATCCATCTCCTGCTCCTTCCCACTGCTTCCCACCCTCCCAGTCCCATCCATCTCCCCACCCCTCCCCCCCGCGCGAGGTCCAAGATGGTGACTCCGTTTACCCCCTCTCTTCCTCCCTCCCTCCCTCCGGCGCAGGCAGCAGTCTTTTCCAGCGTTCCTGGCAGCTGTAGCGATATACACGCTGCCTTCGGTCTGCCCCGGAAGCCTTCTCTTCAAGTTCCTGTTCCCACCTATGCGGGAACAGGAACTTGAAGAGAAGGGTTCGGGGCAGAGCCAAAGGCAGCGTGTACAACGCTACCGCTGCCAGGAACGCTGGAAGACTGCTGCCTGCGCCGGAGGGAGGGAGGAAGAGAGAGGAGTAGACGGAGACGCTCCTCTCCGTCCGCTTGGCTTCCCTGCCCTCTCTGTCTGCGTCCCGCCCGAAAGGAAATGACGTCAGAGGAAGGCGGGACGCAGATAGAGAGGGCAGGGAAGCCAAGCGGACGGAGAGGAGCGCGTGCCTGCATGTGTTTTTTGTTTTTTTTTTAACTTTTTTTTTTTTTTTTTAACTAATGGCGCGGCAGCGCCTCGCGTCGTTTGGGGGGGCACTGCCCCCCCTCGCCCCCCCCAGTCTACGCCTATGGGTTGTGGTGCAGAGTTTGGAGCTTCCAACATTCATCATTAGCACAGTGGCTCTGGAAATCTTCACCAGGAGGGCTGGAAAGGAATTGAAGCATCTGCCTGTTGTGTCTGATTCCAAGCTGAGACGTGGGAAAGGCTTAGCCAGATACTTCCGTTCTGTTTTGAAAGAGCTATTTATTGCTCAGCTCAGCTTAAAATAGTTTTCTCACATAAGAAATTCATTTTCCCACACAATGCCCTGCCCTATATGTGTAGAGTTGCATAACCTTGCTCTGTATGCATCTCTCTGTATCCTGTATATACAGTCACATACCCCCTTCCATCATTATGTTGCATTTATGCACTCACGTAGCCTTTCTTTGGTAATTCTGTAGGCACAGATGCATCCCCCTGTGCTGCATAGATCCAGTTGAAGGACTCACATATCTCCCTGCATACTGTGTGAACAGTTACATAAGTATATAAGTATTGCCATACTGGGAAAGACCAAAGGTCCATCAAGCCCAGCATCCTGTTTCCAACAGTGGCCAATCCAGGTCACAAATACCTGGCAAGATCCCAAAAAAGTACAAAACATTCTATACTATTAGATTGTAAGCTCTTATTAGATTGTAAGCTCTTTGAGCAGGGACTGTCTTTCTTCTATGTTTGTGCAGCGCTGCGTATGCCTTCTAGCGCTATAGAAATGCTAAATAGTAGTAGTAGTATACTGCTTATCCCAGAAATAGTGGATTTTCCCCAAGTCCATTTAATAATGGTCTATGGACTTTTTCTTTAGGAAGCCGGCCAAACCTTTTTTAAACTCTGCTAAGCTAACCGCCTTTACCACATTCACTGGCAACAAATTCCAGTTACCTACCCCTTCTCAGTGTATACTCACTGTGTGGACTCACACAGCTTTTAACCTCTATATACTGTCCCCCAGTTTGCTGACACTGACCCCAGATAGTCAATGCTGTGCAGTTTCCGGTGACCGGCACTGAATATCTAAGGGGGGGGGGGGGTTGGCCAGCTATAACTTAACCAGCTGTGTGAATATTCTGCGCTGGCCAGTTAAGTTAATATTGTATCTTTTCTAATTCCACAGTATCTTTTTTGAGATGTGGTGACCAGAATTGCCACACAGAATGCGAGGTAAGGTCACACCATGGAGAGATACAAAGCATTATTCTCATTTTTGTTTTTCATTCCTCTCCTAATAATTCCTAACATTCTATTTGCTTTCTTAGCCGCCGCTGTACATTAAGCAGAGGGTTTCAATGTATCATCAACGATGACACCTAGATCCTTTTCCTGGTTGGTGACTCCTAATGTGCAACCTTGTATCACGTAACTATGGTTCCAGGTTCCTCTTTCCTACATGCATCACTTTTGCACTTACATTAAACGCCATCTGCTTTTTGGATGGCCAGCCTCCTAAAGACTTCTTGCAATTTTTCACAGTTCTCTTGTGATTTAACAATTTTGAATAAAGTGTCATCAGCAAATTTAATTACCTCACTAGTTACTCCCATCTCTAGGTCATTTATAAATATGTTAAAAAGCAGTGGTCCCAGCACAGACCCCTGGGGAACCCCACTAACTACCCTTCTCCATTGAGAATACTGACCATTTAACCCTACTCTCTGTTTTCTATCTTTTAACCAGTTTTTAATCCACAATAGGACACTACCTCCTATCCCATGACTTTCCAATTTCCTCTGGAGTCTTTCATGAGGTACTTTGTCAAACACCTTCTGAATTTCCAGATACACAATATCGATTACATTAGTACATAAGTAATGCCACACTGGGAAAAGACCAAGGGTCCATCGAGCCCAGCATCCTGTCCACGACAGCTGCCAATCCAGGCCAAGGGCACTTGGCAAGGTGGCTTACCTTTATCCATATATTCATCACAGCTTTTCCAGCAGTGTCCAGAACCCCTATGAGTGCAGCACAGGCCATGGCTGTTCCAGTATTATCCAGAAACTCAGGAGTACAGGGAATGTTTCTTCCAGCACTGTGCACTATCTCTGCAGCCAGGTGGTGCTCACATCACAGACTTTGCTAGCTTCAATTTTAAACTGCGCAGTTGAGTTGCACTAAAGTATGGTTAATGGTTTATTGAACTTGATATACCACCTCTCTTAAAATAAAACAAGGTAGTTAATAACAAAGGTAAAAAGGAACACCAGTTAATCAGATAGGAAAGCACTAAAATGAAAAGGGCGAGGTGGGGGAGATGGAGCTGTGTCATAAGCCCAGGAATCCCGTATTCCAGCCAGAAAAGATATGTTTTCAAGGCCGCCCTGAATTTCATATTTGAAGGCTCAAGTTGGAGGGAAGGAGGCAGACCATTTCACAAAGTGGGAGCAGCTGAGGACCTGCTAGAGTTTAGGCCAGGTCATTGCTGGAGGCAGAATGTACAGATGAATGTAGGAGGCAGGAGGAAGCTTAAGGGATCCTGCAAATGACCTATGCTTTGACCTTTTCATACCACTTACAAAAAGTCATTAGGTGATTCCCATTTCTAACTGTAATGTTAGACTGAGAGAGCTTCCTCAGCTGTGAATTAAAGCCTTCACATGCTAGAGGGGGAGGAGAGAGAAACTTTAAGTTCTTCTTCCCTTAAAATTAAACATTCCCATTGTGCTGTGTGTCAGCAGGGGCTGCAGTCACTCCTATCACCTGGAATCTCACTACATAACTTGCTCTGTTTTGTAGGCAGATTCTATTGCTTAAGTCAGAAAATAAAGGTTTACTTGAAGTTTTGTATAGTTGGTTTTCCCCTTCTGATGTTTGCTATGCATTTTCTCCAGCTGTAAGCACAATTTCCTGCTTTTGGCATGCTTCTTTCATTTCTCTTGGTATTTTCTGTATTTTCCAAAAGACAACTGCTCAGATCTGTGCACTCTGCACCAGCCATGCTGTGACCTTTGTGCTTTGAACCTCCATTCCCAGCCTCCTCACACCACCAGAACAGCAGGGGGTGCTGTAGAGCAAGAGTGAGATGCTCTGGCAGAGCTGTGTGTGTACATGAGGGTCTCGATACTGGAGCAGCAGGGGATCCTGCAGAAGACCTACCATGTCTCCCACCTTCAGCGGGAGAGTCAAGCATTGGTGGGTCATCTCCCACTGAGGAAGGCCACATTCCTGCTCAGGAAGGGGAGGCGGCATAGAGGTTTAGAAGGCACTTCTGACTTCAGAAGTACCCCCAAACACAAATCAGGAATGGCAGAAGTGACAGAAAATGGCAGTGCAGAACCTTAGAGCCTGGGCATTCTCTCAGCGTCTGCTGGTCCTGCCCCCTCCAACACAGTAAGTCTGCATCAGAAGTGGCAGGACCAGCAGATGCTGAGCACAGGCATGGGCTCCCAACTCTGTACTCCCCTCTTCTTTTAGCTGTGCTGCAGGCCTGGAAGGTATGACAGCGGTGGTAAGACGAAGGCAAGTAAGGGCATTGCTGAACTGAGAGAGAAAGGAACAGAGGGAGAGTTGATAGATGGAGGAAGTGGGGAGTGAGGAAGAGATGCTGGACAGGAAAGAGATAGGATAATGGACTTGGAGGAAGAAAAGAGACAAGATTATGAAGGGGTGCAACAAGAAAGAAAAGGGTAAGTATTTTTTTTAAGTTTCCAATCTTTATTATAAAAAAAGCAAAGCAAAAGTACAAACATCTTATATAGAACCATTGCATCGTACAGCAACAAAAGTTAGATATATCAGTGAAATCCCTCCCCTGCCTGTATCCCCGAAAAAGGTAAGTATTGAACATGGAGGATGGAAAGGAAGAGCGAGGGGAGATGCTGGACAAATTGAGAAGAGAAAAGAAAGAGGAGATGCTGAACAGGAATGTTCCAAGCCGGAATTGTGACCTGTGTGACATGCTCACTAGTGCTCCTCACCCTGTCTTCTGCACCCCAACTTCCTTGCACCCTATGTGGCCAAACCACTTGCACAGCCCCTGGGATGGCCCTGATGCTGGACATGGATGGAGGGGAAGGGAAGAGTTGGAAAACTAGGTAGATGAAAAGAAGGTACTTGATGAGAAGGAGAGACGAAATCTGAGTGGACAGAGGTGGAATAATGAAGAAAGCTGAACGTGAAAGATTAATGACAAAGATGGATGTAGGGTAAGAAATTAAAACAACGAGTGGAGAGAAAAAAATAGCAAATGAACAGGAGGCCCAGGAAACTGAGTTAAAAGGACAGGCAGAGGAAAGCAGAACCTGAGACTGAGAACAAGGAAGAAAAATATTTTCAGTTTAGTAATTCGAATACAGTGGGGGAAATAAGTATTTGATCCCTTGCTGATTTTGTAAGTTTGCCCACTGACAAAGACATGAGCAGCCCATAATTGAAGGGTAGGTTATTGGTAACAGTGAGAGATAGCACATCACAAATTAAATCCGGAAAATCACATTGTGGAAAGTATATGAATTTATTTGCATTCTGCAGAGGGAAATAAGTATTTGATCCCCCACCAACCAGTAAGAGATCTGGCCCCTACAGACCAGGTAGATGCTCCAAATCAACTCGTTACCTGCATGACAGACAGCTGTCGGCAATGGTCACCTGTATGAAAGACACCTGTCCACAGACTCAGTGAATCAGTCAGACTCTAACCTCTACAAAATGGCCAAGAGCAAGGAGCTGTCTAAGGATGTCAGGGACAAGATCATACACCTGCACAAGGCTGGAATGGGCTACAAAACCATCAGTAAGACGCTGGGCGAGAAGGAGACAACTGTTGGTGCCATAGTAAGAAAATGGAAGAAGTACAAAATGACTGTCAATCGACAAAGATCTGGGGCTCCACGCAAAATCTCACCTCGTGGGGTATCCTTGATCATGAGGAAGGTTAGAAATCAGCCTACAACTACAAGGGGGGAACTTGTCAATGATCTCAAGGCAGCTGGGACCACTGTCACCACGAAAACCATTGATAACACATTACGACATAACGGATTGCAATCCTGCAGTGCCCGCAAGGTCCCCCTGCTCCGGAAGGCACATGTGACGGCCCGTCTGAAGTTTGCCAGTGAACACCTGGATGATGCCGAGAGTGATTGGGAGAAGGTGCTGTGGTCAGATGAGACAAAAATTGAGCTCTTTGGCATGAACTCAACTCGCCGTGTTTGGAGGAAGAGAAATGCTGCCTATGACCCAAAGAACACCGTCCCCACTGTCAAGCATGGAGGTGGAAATGTTATGTTTTGGGGGTGTTTCTCTGCTAAGGACACAGGACTACTTCACCGCATCAATGGGAGAATGGATGGGGCCATGTACCGTACAATTCTGAGTGACAACCTCCTTCCCTCCGCCAGGGCCTTAAAAATGGGTCGTGGCTGGGTCTTCCAGCACGACAATGACCCAAAACATACAGCCAAGGCAACAAAGGAGTGGCTCAGGAAGAAGCACATTAGGGTCATGGAGTGGCCTAGCCAGTCACCAGACCTTAATCCCATTGAAAACTTATGGAGGGAGCTGAAGCTGCGAGTTGCCAAGCGACAGCCCAGAACTCTTAATGATTTAGAGATGATCTGCAAAGAGGAGTGGACCAAAATTCCTCCTGACATGTGTGCAAACCTCATCATCAACTACAGAAGACGTCTGACCGCTGTGCTTGCCAACAAGGGTTTTGCCACCAAGTATTAGGTCTTGTTTGCCAGAGGGATTAAATACTTATTTCCCTCTGCAGAATGCAAATAAATTCATATACTTTCCACAATGTGATTTTCCGGATTTAATTTGTGATGTGCTATCTCTCACTGTTACCAATAACCTACCCTTCAATTATGGGCTGCTCATGTCTTTGTCAGTGGGCAAACTTACAAAATCAGCAAGGGATCAAATACTTATTTCCACCACTGTATGTCAGTATTGAGAAGTTACATCTGCTGCCTTTATGTTTTGCACAGTACAAGAGGGCATCTGGTGGCTGAAATTAAGGCTCAAAATTGCAGGTTGCTGTGTGTGTGTTTTTTGAAGACCAAACTGATCCATTCCTGGTTTTACTTGGATTCAGTTGCTGCCTCTCTGTCATGTCCTAGTACTGAGTACTGGTACAGCAGGATTAAGGCTAGGCATGTGCCTAGGGCCCAAATATTGGGGAGATGTGCCAATTCAATGTCTCTCAAGGCAGATTGTTACCCTGGTAAGTTTGTTGTGGAAGAAAGAAGAGTGAGAGGAGGGCTAGAACCAGCACCATCCACAGAGGCCTGTCTCAGCTTTGTACTTCAATGGACAGCAGTTGTTGGGGTGTAGCGCTGTCCTCTGCTAGGTTTCTTAAGTCAGAACATAAGCATTGCCATACTGGGACAGACCAAAGGTCCATCGAGCCCAGTACCCTGTTTCCAACAGTGGCCAATTCAGGTCACATGTACCTGGATCCCAGAACAGTAAAACAGATTTTATGCATATCATCCTAGAAATCTTAATAATGGCTTATGGATTTTTCTTTTAGGAAATTATCCAAACATTTTTTAAACCCTGCTAAGCTAACTGCTTTTACCGCATTCTCTGGCAACGAATTCCAGTTTAATTACATGTTGAGTGAAGAAATATTTTCTCTGGTTGGTTTTAAATTTACTACTTCATCATACTTTCTTATGCTTAATGCTGATAAAACTAAAATTATATGGTTTAGTCTGAATATAAAAATTATTCCAGACCATTTACCAATTTTTGCAGGTACTCCCTTTGCTGTGGAAAAGGTTTTGAGAGTGTTAGGTGTGTTGCTAGACTCATCTTTGAGTGTGGGATCTCAGATTCATTATTTAAGAAGATTTTTTTAAGTTTGAATAATTCTGATTAGTTCACTCTTGTTTTAATGATGACCATTTTAGAATAATTGTTCAGTTGTTGTTTCTTTCTCAACTGGACTATTGTAATGCTCTTTATTCAGGCATTTGTGTGAAGCTCTTAAATAAGATTCAGTTGATATAGAATACAGTAGCCCATCTGATATTAAGGCAATCAAGGCAGGATCATGTTCTATTGTGGATTAAAAAGATAGAAAATAGAGAGTGGGGTTAAATGGGCAGTATTCTCAATGGAGAAGGGTAGTTAGTGGGGTTCCCCAGGGGTCTGTGCTGGGACCGCTGCTTTTTAACATATTTATAAATGACCTAGAGATGGGAGTAACTAGTGAGGTAATTACATTTGCTGATGACACAAAGTTATACAAAGTTGTTAAATCGCGGGAGGATTGTGAAAAATTACAAGAGGACCTTACGAGACTGGGAGACTGGGCGTCTAAATGGCAGATGACGTTTAATGTAAGCAAGTGCAAAGTGATGCATGTGGGAAAGAGGAACCCGAATTATAGCTACGTCATGCAAGGTTCCACATTAGGAGTCACGGACCAAGAAAGGGATCTAGGTGTCGTCGTTGATGATATGTTGAAACCTGGCTAAGAAAGCAAATAGAATGTTAGGTATTATTAGGAAAGGAATGGAAAACAAAAATGAGGATGTTATAATGCCTTTGTATCGCTCCATGGTGCGACCGCACCTCGAATATTGTGTTCAATTCTGGTCGCCGTATCTCAAAAAAGATATAGTGGAATTAGAAAAGGTGCAGAGAAGGGCGACGAAATGATAAAGGGGATGGGACGACTTCCCTATGAGGAAAAGCTAAAGCAGCTAGGGCTCTTCAGCTTGGAGATAAGGTGGCTGAGGGGAGATACGATAGAGGTCTATAAAATAATGAGTGGAGTTGAACGGGTAGATGTGAAGCGTCTGTTCACGTTTTCCAAAAATACTAGGACTAGAGGGCATGCGATGAAGCTACAATGTAGTAAATTTAAAACGAATTGGAGAAAATGTTTCTTCACTCAACGTGTAATTAAACTCTGGAATTCGTTGCCAGAGAATGTGGTAAAGGTGGTTAGCTTAGCGGAGTTTAAAAAAGGTTTGGACAGCTTCCTAAAGGAAAGTCCATAAACCGTTATTAAATGGACTTGAGGAAAATCCACTATTTCTGGGATAAGCAGTATAAAATGATTTGTACTTTTTTGGGAACTAGCCAGGTATTTGTGACCTGGATTGGCCACTGTTGGAAACAGGATGCTAGGCTTGATGGACCTTTGGTCTTTCCCAGTACGACAATACTTATGTACTTATGTGTTGCCTATGCTGATGCATATTCACTGGCTACCTGCAACGCACTCTACGCCGGCTGTAAAGAGCAAATAATCAACAAACTTCAGACAGCCCAGAACACTGCAGCTAGACTCATATTCGGCAAAACAAAATATGAAAGTGCAAACGGTAACGGAATTCAAACATGCGTGGGATAGGCATAAAGGAATCCTGTGCAGAAGGAATGGATCCACAGAAGCTTAGCTGAAATTGGGTGGCGGGGGGAAGAGGGGTTGGTGGTTGAGAGGCTAGGATAGGGGAGGGCAGACTTATACGGGGACTGTGCCAGAGCCGGTGATGGGAGGCGGGACTGGTGGTTGGGAGGCGGGAAATACTGCTGGACAGACTTATACGGTCTGTGCCCTGAAAAAGACAGGTACAAATCAAGGTAAGGTATACACATATGAGTTTATCGTGGGCAGACTAGATGGACCGTGCAGGTCTTTTTCTGCCGTCATCTACTATGTTACTATGTCCCTTTTAAGGCTAGAATTTTGTTCAAAATCTGCTATTTAGTCTTTAAACCTTTTCAATGACATTTCCCTGAGATTTTATCTTTTATATGTAATTGTTGAACTCAAATGATCATTGGCGTAGTAATAATTGGTTCATACGCCGTTTTCCTTCAGTGAACAGTTTGAAGTCTAAGAGCCCTGTTTAATAAGCTGCGCTAGAGGCACATTAGTGTTTTTAGAACATACTAACCGTGTAGATGCCCATAATATTCCTACGGGCATCTACATGGTTAGCGCGTGCCAATTTTTAGCACGTGCTTAAAACGCTAGCGCACCATAGTAAACAGGGCTCTATGTCTGTGGGGCCCAGTTTGTATTTATGCTATGAAAGGGGGCCCAAAGTGCTTGTTTGGTGTCCACCAAAGAGTCAGTCCTGCCCTGGGCACTGCAGAGAGCAGGAGAGAATAGGAGGCAGCAAGCTACTATCTACCCCTATTCACACTTTTAGTGGAACTCTTTGGAATGCTCTACCAAGATCTATCTGTACCATTAACGGCCTTTTGCCCTTCAGAAAAGCACTGAAGACCCATCTCTTCAAGATAGCCTACCCTAATGATTCAACCTAACCAAAGCTTGCCCACATGATTCTTATTGACGATTGTTATACATTGACCTTGTTTCCCATTATCCTTATTGCTATCCCATATCCATTCCTCTCCATCTTCCTACGTCTACCTCCCAACGCTTAATTCCTTCTGCACCCAATTCCTCCTATGTTCAATTTACTTAGCCGTTAACCCCATTAATATTGCATTTACTACAAACTGTATATTCTTCTTACGACTTTGTAATTCTTTATATTGTTGCTATGTAAGCCGCATTGAGCCTGCCATGTGTGGGAAAGAGCGGGGTACAAATGTAATAAATAAATAAAACTCTACATTACTCTTTCACTGTTTACAGAGTATGGAGCAGTAGACAGCACTGTTGCTCTGTGGGAAGGTGGATTGCCCCTGTCCCTGATGTCTGCTGTTGTTAAGAGTCTGGAGCAGTAGGCGGGTTCTGTTTACAGAGTCTGGAACAAGTAGGCAGCAGCACTGTTGTACTGTGGGAAGGTTGGGTAGCCCCAGTCTCTGATGCTGAGCTGTTTCAGTCTGTTTGTTTGTGTTGCTAAGCTCTCTGCAGGAAGTCCCTTCCTAGACAATCCTGACTCACCTTTTACAGTACAGGCTTAGCAAATGGAAACCCTCCTCCTTCCCCAAGCCTTTCTCTTATCTGTAAATAAAACTTTTATCAAAACCAATCTCACCCATTCTCACATACCTGAGCCTTCAGCCCTACTGACCTTGGAAAGCTGGGGATGGGCTGGACACTTTAACCTGCCACATGTAATTGTATGACCAAAGAGGAGAGAAGAGACCTGGACATGGCAGTAGTAACTTGATGGGTGCTATACTCTTTGTTTCTACACTCAGAATAAATGGCTACATGTATATATCAGCAGTGTCCAGTAATATACATAGGCCAAAAATGCTGTTTCATTTGGTATTTTCAGTTTGTTTCACACATTATTTTCATAGACGCCCCATATAAGAGGCTTGGGGAGGCTAAGCTTCCCCAGCCCAACCGTTACCTTCCCCTGGCTGCTGCCCCACCAAACGCAGGGCTGGTGCAGTGCTGCAGGCAGCTCTCAGACCGTTGGATGGTCCCTCCTTTCCGCTCTCAGCTCCCTAACCGACAGCCCTCCTCTCTGTTCCTCCCTCCCCCCCACACACACACATTTAACTCTTTTACTTTCAGGCGCAGCGATGGCAGTGAAGAGGACAACACAGCGGGCTTGTCTCCAGCTTCTCCCTTCCCTCACACAGTTTGCCACCCTCGCGGAAACAGGAAATACATTATTGCAGAAGGCAGGACACTGTGTGAGGGGAGAAGCTGGAGGCGAGCCCGCTGTGTTGTCCTGTTCACTGCCGTCACTGCGCCTGAAAGTAAAACGGTTAAACGCGCAGAGGGGGGCAGGAAGGAACGTAGAGGAGGGCTGTCGGGGAGCTGAGGGAGGGCAGAGAGAATCGCTGGACATGGATGGGAGGGGAGTGCAGGGGAAGATAAGAGATTGCTGGATGAGGAGGGGAGGGCATGGGGAGAGATTGCTGGACAGGAGAAGAGGGGAGGGCAGGGGAGAGAGGAGAATTGCTGGACATGGATGGATGAATGGAGGGGGCAGGGGAGAGAGCAAATTTACTGGATATTGGTGGATGGAGGAGAGGGCACGGAAGAATGGAGAGTTACTGGACATGGATGGATGGAGGGGGGCAGGGGAGAGAGGAGAATTGCATAAGGTTGTAGCTTGTCCTGTCCTTGGAATTAGTGCTGTTATGGTTTGGTAAGGTTATGAGTGTGTTTTTGCACAAGTTTGTGTATAGTGTTTTGCAGTGGAGAGATTGTGTGTTGGCCTTACTGAGGTGGCACCAAAACATCAGAAAGGGTGTAGAGCCTAAATCAGGACACACTACCTCTTGAAGGATCTACATATGGTCGTTAATAAAGGGAGCTCATTGTGAACACTATCCACCCTAAAAGGATGTTTTGTGGCTCTACATGAGAATTGTGATATTATGATCCCTTGTTTCGTATTGTTGACGTTCTGCATTTTCCTTGTGGGTGGTATATTGGTGTATTAGGGTCTGCCCAGGGCCAGCCCAACCCGGTAAGCGGGGTAAGCACTGCAGGGGGGCACCTGCCTTCAAGGGCGCTGCATGCGCAGAAGTTCCCTTCCCGCCCAGAATTTTAAAAGTCCCTCCCTCCGAGTTCCCAGGGCAGTCCATCCGTCCCGCCTACCCTCCTTCCCTCCGAGTTCCAGGGCCGGCCCTCCCTCTGAGTTCCAGGGCCCTCCCTCCCAGTTCCAGGGCCCTCTCTCTGAGTTCCAGGGCCTGCCCTCCCTCCCTAACTCTGCTCTGCACCCATTGGGGGTGGGCCAGGGGGTTCTTTGGATGCAGGATTTATTTGCCTTTAATACTAGACTATACTTTCTGGGATCATTTCTATAGCGTTTAACTGGAGAAATGTGTTGAAAAGTGTTTGGTGTTGCTATACTAGCTATGTATGTGTGTTAGGGGACCGAGGCTCAATGGAGGCAGAAGAGTGCAATCTCTTGTACTTCCCCTAGCCCTCAATCTGGCCTGCAGTCACTGAAGCCTGCACTGCTACCCTCATTGAAGTTATTGGGAGTGGGGTAGAGGTGGAGCATGGGGTGGGGCATCAGGTGGCAAGTTTTTCAATTTCAAAAAGTTGGCAACCCTGGTGCCCACCCAACTGACCTGTTGGCCCACCCAAAAATTGCCTTCTGGCTACGCCACTGCTCTCAAGCCATATTCAAAATCCTGGGGCTGGTCTTCAAGGCCCTCAAAGTCTTCGACCTGCTCAACCTCATAGGACTTGGGGAAAAACCACTGCTATGCTAGGGTGAGTAGAATAAATTCTGTTTTACTGTTCTGGGATCTTGCCAGGTACTTGCGACCTGGATTGGCCACTGTTGGAAACAGGATACTGGGCTCGATGGACCTTCAGTCTGTCCCAGTATGGCAACAGTTATGTACTTATATAGGCTGCTCAGTGATGGCATGAATTTCTAGTAGCTCATCCAGCGGGATACAATTTTCTTTGTTAACAAATCTCTTCATGTTTCCAATTTGAAGAATTTAAAAAAGCCTTTGCTAGATCTGGAGAGGTAACACAGGAGACTGTTCCAGATTCTGTTTTAGACCTCGGTGTTAGACCCAGGCAGACTTTAGTCGCAAGTAATTCCAAGGGGTCAACTGTGGTTGATTCTTATTCTGGGCAGTCTTCCACCCCTACTGTAATATCTCAGTCTTTTGTCATGGGGCCTTTCATGACAACTGACACTGTTTTGTTTTGTTTTTATATATATGTTTATTGGTATCCAGAACAATTCACATAACACAAAATCAGTTCGAAGAAAAATTAAACAGGATAAACAGGATAAGATTTTATATTTTAACTTCAATTCCCCCTTCCCAACTTCCCCCCCTTCCCCCCCTTTCCCCCCCAACCCCTTCCAAACCCCAATACCTAACAGTTCAAAATTTTACTTCTGGCTATAGGAGTGAGAGTATCCCAGAATGGGGACCAAGATCTGCAGAACATGTCGCCTCTCTTAGAGGCTAAGTCTCTAACTCCCCTCTTCTCTAGCGAACAACATTGAATCATGGCCGTCCTCCAATGGGCCACGCTAGGTCCTTCTTTGTCCAACCACCGCTGGAGGATGGTGCGCTTTGCCATCAAGGTGGCGAATTTCAAGAATTATTTTTACCCTGGCGGTGCTGGTCTCTGCGTCCTTAAGATATCAAATAATTGTTCCGGAGCTGGGCTCCACCTACAGAACCACATCCGTGAGACGTGTAAGCACAGCAGTTTCCAAAAGGCCTGAATACGCGGGCAATTCCAGTACATATGTCCTAGGTTGGCACCACCTCTCCCACACTTCAAGCAGTGGTCTGTTGCCCGGAGTGTAGCACTGAATGTTCTGTGCGGGGAAATGTGTACACATAGCAAAAATATTGAATTTCGCACCAGGTCACATTCTCGGTGAGTTTATGCGTGGACCGAAGGCACACCGCTATTTGTTCCTGTTGTAATTGGAGGCCCAACTCCTTGTTCCATCCCTGGGTCACTTTGAATAAATCCATGTCTTTCATTGAGTCTCTGAGATGTCTATGAAAATAACTCAAGGGGATCTGTAATAGTGCCTCAAGTCCCAATAGATCGTCCAGTTCTTTCCATGACTCTGAACTGAGCGCTGCTGACGGTAAGCTACTGACATAGTGCCGGATCTGGTAGTATGCAAAAAGATCCCGCCCTCCCAAACCATATTCAGAACACAACATATGAAGTCCTTACTTACGCATTAACAGAGATAGGGCAATACACTCTCTTCTGATCTCTCTTTCCCTTAATCTCACCGCACTTAAAACCCTACCCACAGATGGAACTGTTATACCCTAATGTTCTCTCGCCATTGTTCTATCGCCGATCACTTCCCCATTGTTACATTCTACTGTTCCATTCCCAAACTATGTTTGACTTTGACTTGTTTTCCCAAAACATGTATGACTTCGACTGTCTTCCCATAACTCTTCTCAATATAACCCATAACCATATTGTAACCAATGTAATTCCATGACTCACAATGTATTGTAAGCCACACTGAACCCGCAAATAGGTGGGAAAATGTGGGATACAAATGCAATAAATAAATAAATAAACTCTTTAAATGGCTTGATGACCCCTTGCTCTGATACCACGTGGTATATATACTGAATTCCGGAGGAGGCCCACCTCCGAAAAGCGACTGAAGAGGTACCCGCTGGAAAATCCAGATTCCCCTGGATCGGTAGCAGCAGGGAAATCTCCCCATCTCTGCCATTTCGCCGACGCACCCATTTCCAGGTGGCTCTCAAAGGTGCAAAAATGTGCTTATAGGGACCTAGGCTGGGCGCTTTCCCTGGTGGGGCTTGTAACCAATATGAACCGAAGCGGCCCAAGATGGCCGACGGGTAAGGAGCCCCACAACTGAGCTCCCGAGATCTGGGCTGTGGACCTGCCTGGACCGAGCCGCGCTGCCCCCGGCTGGGCTGAGAGGGGACCTTGGGATCGCGGCGGCCTCAATGAACTCGGCCGGTGAGCCTGGATTGATTGCGGGGCCGATGCGGCGCGTCCCGACTGCCTCTCTGCCACGGCCCGAGCCCTCCTAGTGACCCGATACGAGAAGGGCCGGGCGGGTAGTCCTCCAGCGTGTCCAGTACTGCCGCCGCATTCCCGGGCACGGCCTCGCTGGCCACGGATCGTGGCGCCCACGCTGCTCGTCCTGCTGCGGCCCGCCCCCCATCATGTGGCTGAGTCCTCGGGACTAGGGCAGTCGTAGTGGGGCATTGCGGATCCCAGCGGGGCAGTCTTTTGTGGTGCTTTCATGGTGCAGGCTGCTCTGAAGGCAGTGTGTGTAGCTGCCCAACTATTCCAGCTTGCACGGTCCACTCGCTCCAGCTTCTCCCTCGCTCCAGCTTCTCCCTCGTTCCAACTTCTCCCTGCTTGCCTGCTCCAGCTTCTCCCTGCTTGCCTGCTCCAGCTCGTTCCAGCTCTCCTGATCCCTGCTTGTTCCAGTCCGCCTTATCCAGCTTTCCACCTGCTTGTTCCAGTCTATCGGCTCCTGTGTGTTCCAGTCCTTCTGATCCCAGTTTGTTCCAGTTCGCCTGACCCAACTTCCCCCGCTTGTTCCAGTCCATCGGCTCCAGCGTGTTCCAACCCGCCTGATCCAGCCAGCGTGTTCCAGCTCGTTCCAGTTCTCCTGAGCCCAGCTTGTTCCAGCCCACCTGATCCTGTTCCATTCTATCGGCTCCAGTGTGTTCCAGTCCGCCTGATTCAGCTTCTTCCTGCTTGCCCCAGTCCACCGGTTCCAGCGTGTCCAGCTAGTTCCAGTCAGCCGATCCAGCCTTCCCTCGCCTGGTCCTGTCCATCGGCTCCAGTGTGTTCCAGCCTGCCTGATCCAGCTTCTCCTTGCTTACTCCAGTTCATCTGCTCCAGCGTGTTCCAGCTCGTTCCAGTCTTCCTGATCCCAGCTTGTCCGTCTGCTCATCCTGACACAGTCCATCTGTTCCTGCTTGTTCCAGCTTGTCCATCTGTTCCTGCCTGTTCCGGCTTGTCCCAGCTTGTTTCAGCTTGTTCCGGCTTGCTCCAATCCATCTGCCTGTTAACACATCGAGTGACCTGCCTGCCTGCTTGCGAGCCTCTCAGCCATTGACTTACCTACCTGCCTGCTAGCTTATCAGCCATTGACTTACCTAATCGCCAACCCAAAACCTAGCTTTCAAGCCCTATCTATCTGCTTAACACCTCAGTCATTACATAGTCACCTATTAACACCTGTTAACTGCTTAACACCTCAGTCACTACATAGTCACCTATTACACCTCAGTCACCACCTATGGCCCCTGTCCATGTTCTCTTCCTTGCCCTGTCCCTTCCTAATCTTCTTTCCCCCCCACTCCCACTGTCTACCATTAGAACCCGCTGCCCTCCCACCCTGCCCGCCACCGCAATACCCTATTCACCTCCATCCCTCACCTCACCATCCCTCTTGTCCCCCTCCTCCTTCCTGGCTCTCAACCTTCAGCACTTCCTTCCTGCCATTAACCCATCCCCATTCCTCCTAAGTACACCCCGTCTTCGTCGCCCGACCTCCCCCACCCTCCTCCACACTCTCTTGCTCCTCCTTTTGCTATCCGCGGGAGACATTAACCCTAATCCAGGTCCCCCTCTCCTGTCCCCGTCCTATCCTTGCGAACGATTCCGGGATGTCTCCAATCTTGTCTCTATTCCCCTCCTTCCCCCCTCCTCCCTCCCCTTCTCATGCGCCTTGTGGAATGCCCACTCAGTCTGCAACAAACTGTCTCTCACCCACGATCTCTTTATCTCTCGCTCCCTTCAACTGCTCGCCCTAACCGAAACCTGGATCTCACCGGAAGACTCTGCCTCAGTTGCAGCCCTCTGCCATGGAGGCTACCTCTTCTCCCACACGCCCCGCCCAGTTGGCCACGGCGGAGGCGTTGGGCTACTACTCTCACCCTCCTGTAGTTTCCAACCCCTCCACCTACCGCAGTCTCACTGCTTCTCATCCTTTGAAGCCCACTCCATCCGGCTATTCTACCCGCTACCACTCAGAGTGGCAGTCATTTACCGCCCCCCTGATAAATCCTTCCCTTCCTTCCTCACCGACTTTGATGCTTGGCTCTCCGTCTTTCTTGACCCTTCATCTCCGTCCCTCATTCTCGGTGACTTTAACGTACACGCTGATGACCTATCCGACCCCCACGCTTCTAAGTTCCTCACCCTAACATCCTCCTTCAACCTCCAGCTGTGCTCCACCACCCCTACTCACCGTGACGGCCATTGTCTTGACCTCATCCTCTCCTCCTCCGGCTCACCCTCCAATTTCCAAGCCTCCGCTCTTCCTCTCTCCGATCATCACCTGATCACATTCACACTTCTTCACCCCCCCCCTCCACCCCGTCTAACTTTAACCACCACCTCCAGGAACCTCCAGGCTATTGACCCCTCCACCTTATCATCTATAATCTCCTCCCCTCCATCATGTCCTCCGAAACTGTCGACAAAGCGGTCTCCACTTACAATAACGCTCTCTCCTCTGCTTTGGACACCCTCGCACCATCCATCTCCCGTCCCACAAAGCGCACCAATCCCCAGCCCTGGCTGACTCCTTGCATCCGTTACCTTCGCTCCTGCACCCGATCCGCTGAGCGCCTCTGGAGGAAATCTCGTACCCTTTCAGACTTCCTCCACTACAAATTCATGCTATCCTCCTTCCACTCCTCCCTATTCCGTGCAAAACAGGACTATTACACCCAATTGACCAATTCCCTCAGCTCCAACCCTCGTCGTCTCTTCACCACCCTTAACTCCCTCCTAAAAGTGCCACCCGCTCCTACTACCCCTTCTCTCTCTCCTCAATCACTGGCCGACTACTTCCGCGACAAAGTGCAAAAGATCAACCTTGAGTTCACGACCAAGCCACCACCTCCTCTTCACCCTTTAACCCTCTCCTTCCTCCAACCTACCCAGGCTTCTTTCTCCTCCTTTCCTGAGATCACCGAGGATGAAACTTCCCGCCTTCTTTCCTCCTCGAAATGCACCACCTGTTCCACCTGTTCCTCTGATCCCATCCCCACCAACCTACTCAACACCATCTCCCATACTGTCACCCCCTCCATCTGTCGCATCCTCAACCTCTCTCTCTCCACTGCAACTGTCCCTGACACCTTCAAGCACGCCGTTGTCACACCTCTCCTCAAAAAACCTTCACTTGACCCTACCTGCCCCTCCAGCTACCGCCCCATCTCTCTTTTACCCTTCCTCTCCAAAATACTTGAGCGCGCCGTTCACAGCCGCTGCCTTGATTTTCTCTCCTCTTATGCCATCCTCGATCCACTTCAATCCGGTTTTTGCCCTCTGCACTCGACAGAAACGGCACTCTCTAAAGTTTGCAATGACCTGCTCCTGGCCAAATCCAGAGGTCACTACTCCATCCTCATCCTCCTCGATCTTTCCGCCGCGTTTGACACTGTCAATCATGATTTACTTCTTGCCACGCTGTCCTCCTTTTTTATTTATTTATTTATTTATTGCATTTGTATCCCACATTTTCCCACCTTTTTGCGGGCTCAGTGTGGCTTCCAATACATTATGAATAATGGAAATACAATTTGTTACAATTCAGGTTATGGATTACATTGTGAAGGGTAAGCGAGATAAAGTCAAAATCAATAAGGAATAAATTAAATGAAAGGAAAAATGAGAGAAATGAGACATTGGAAGGAGAGAACGGGAAATTAAGGGGTGCTATATTAAGCATATGGTATACATTTTTCTGTGAGTAAAGGTATGAGTGTGGTGAGATTAGGGGGTTGCGAATTCATAAGTGGATGTATTGATGTATTACTGAACAGTACGTGTGAGCTTTATGTGTTTTGGTTCTTTCCGTAAATTTTATCAAAAAGATGTGTCTTCAATGACTTACGGAAGTTGGTTTGTTCATATATCGTTTTTAGGTTCCGTGGCAGTTTGTTCCAGAACTGCGTGCTCATGTAAGAAAAGGTTGATGCGTGCAGCGTCTTGTATTTCAGGCCCTTGCAGTTAGGGAAGTGGAGGTTGAGGAAAGTTCGGGATGATCTTTTTGCATTTCTGGGTGGTAAGTCGATTAACTCAGACATGTAGGCTGGGGCTTCGCCATGAATGATTTTGTGGACTAGGGTGCATACTTTGAAAGTAATGCGTTCCTTGAGTGGGAGCCAGTGTAGCTTCTCTCTTTGGGTTCCAAGGTTCTGTCCTCTCCTGGTTCTCCTCTTATCTCTCCCACCGCACCTTCAGGGTACACTCCCATGGATCTTCCTCCACTCCCATCCCACTATCTGTTGGAGTTCCCCAGGGATCTGTCCTTGGACCCCTTCTTTTCTCAATCTTTATGCTGATGACACCCAGCTATACCTCTCACACCTGACATCACCGCAGAGACACAGACCAAGGTATCGGCCTGTTTATCTGACATTGCGGCATGGATGTCCAACCATCACCTTAAACTGAACTTGTCCAAGACCGAGCTCCTCGTCTTTCCTCCTAAACCCACTTCTTCTCTTCCTCCACTCTCTATCTCAGTTGATAACACCCTCATCCTCCCCGTCCCATCTGCCCACAACCTCGGAGTCATCTTCAACTCCTCCCTCTCCTTCTCTGCGCATATCCAACAGACTGCCAAGACCTGTCGCTTCTTCCTCTTCAACATCAGCAAAATTCGCCCTTTCCTCTCTGAGCACACCACCAGAACTCTCGTCCACGCTCTCATTACCTCTCGCCTCGATTACTGCAACTTACTTCTCACCGGCCTCCCACTCAGCCATCTATCCCCCCTTCAATCCGTTCAGAACGCTGCTGCACGTCTTATATTCCGCCAGAACCGATATACTCATATCATCCCTTTCCTCAAATCACTTCATTGGCTTCCAATCAGATATCACATACAATTCAAGCTCCTCCTCCATACCTACAAATGCACTCAGTCTGCGGCTCCTCACTACCTCTCCACCCTCATCTCCCCTATGCTCCCGCCCGTAACCTCCACTCACAGGACAAAGCCCTTCTCTCTGTACCCTTCTCCACCACTGCCAACTCCAGGCTCCGCTCATTCTGCCTTGCCTCACCCTATGCCTGGAACAATCTTCCTTTACCCATACGCCATGCCCCCTCCCTACCCATCTTCAAATCTCTGCTTAAAACTCACCTCTTCAATGCTGCCTTCGGCGCCTAATCGCTTGAGAAATATAGTATGCCCCAATCTATCCACCCTATTAGATTAACTGTTCACTTGTCCTCTAGATTGTACACTTGTCTTTAGATTGTTCTCTTGTCTTTTAGATTGTAAGCTCTTTGAGCAGGGACTGTCCTTCTATGTTTAAATTGTACAGCGCTGCGTAACCCTAGTAGCGCTTTAGAAATGTTAGTAGTAGTAGTAAAGTGTAGCGGATTGAATAGTGAGATCTCAATATTAGTACAGGAGAAAAAACATCTGAAGCGGAACCAATCTGAAATGTGTCTGAGACTACTGGCAATGGCAAAAAGGCGTAAGTCTAACAGTCCCAACCCCCACTTGTCTCCGGAGTGCATTATAGATGCCAAAGGCAGCCTAGCCCTTTTACCCCGCCATAAAAAGTAATTTAACTGTTTCCCAAGCCATCGATCCTCTCTGCCACGCCACCACAAAGGTATCATTTGAAATATATAGGTCCATTTTGGAAATAGTACCATGTTGTACAGTGCAATGCGACCTGTCAGTGAAATAGGTAACGCCTGCCACCTATGAAAAAGTTCAATTGCTTTCTGTTTCAGGGAACCCACATTTAACTCATGGAGTCTACAGAGATCTGATGGTATATGAACCCCCAGGTATTTAATTTCCGAGTTAGCCCATTGAAATGGAATTTTACCTCTCCAATTTGTTCATATCTCCGTCTGAATGGGTAGGGCTATGGATTTTTGAAACTTTAGGGTGAACCCTGTCAAAAATCCAAATTCAGCCAGTATTTCTAACAGTTGCTGCACTAATTGGACCGGATGGGCGAGCGTCAACAAGATATCGTCGGCGAAAGCAAGTACCTTCACCGACTGTGAGGGTAGGGAAATCCCTACTATGCCTGGGTCTGCTAAGATTGTTCTCAAAAGTGGTTCTAAGTACAAAAGAAATAGTGCAGGTGAAAGGGGACAACCCTGTCTAGCCCCTCTCTGTACCGTGAATGCAGTCGATTGGGTCCCATTTACCACTATGCGTGCCGATAGAGAGTGATATAGTGCTGCTATGGCCTCCTTGAACCATCCCTCCAACCCTACGTATGTGAGAACGTGAAAGATATGTCCATTGGACCTTATCAAACGCCTTTTCGGCGTCTAAACTTATTAGCAAGAGAGGGTCCTGTGTAACTTGGCTATGTGCTATAGATAATAACACTTTCCTCACATTTATAGTAGGGTGTCAACCATGCACAAAACCGACTTGATGCTCACCCACTAATTGGGGGAGATACCGTGCCAATCTGTCTGCTAAAACTCGCACCAAGATTTTAATATCCACGTTCAGCAGCGAGATAGGCCTGAAAGATTCCACACGATCAAGGGCCTTACCCGGTTTTGGTATTAGAGTGATCAGTGCCTCATTCTCTCTTGGGGAAAAGAACCCTCACTCTATTACCGAGTCATAATATGAAATGAGTGGTCCCACTAATTCGTGACCTAAGATTTTATAATATTCACTAGGAAGTCCGTCTGGGCCTGGGGCGGACCCTGTCGGGAGTGATTTAATCATCATTTGTATTTCTTGAGCTCCTATAGGAATTGATAACTGCTCCCGTGCTTGCTGTTCCAGCCTAGGCATACCCGCATCATCCAAATAGTCCTCCCATAGTTGTCCTTGGTCCTCCCCCTCCTGTGTATAAACTTGCTCAAAAAACTTACGGAATAAGTCTGCTATTTCATCTGGGCAGTTAGTTTGTGTCCCATCGGACCGTCTCAACAATGGGACATAGCGAGAGAAGGGCTTTGCCCTGGCCGCTCGAGCCAACAGCCTTCCCGACCTATTACCAAACCGTTGGAAGTTCAGCTGTCTAGCAAAAAGGTGGCGTTTTGTTTGTTCGTGTATAAGTGAGTTCAGGGCGGCCAGGGATGCTGATACTTTTTCCCTGTTTTCTTCTGAAGGATTAGTAATATGTGCCTTTTTAGCTAACTTATATTCTGCTTCCAAGTGTACTATACCCGCTGCCAATCTCTTAGTTTGTGCACTTAAAAAAACTATCACCTCCCCCCTCAAAACTGCTTTGGAGGCCTCCCAAAATATTATAGGCGAGGGGGCAGACACCACGTTGGTTTCCATATAATAAGCCCACTTTGTCCTAAGGTGTTCTATTAGAAGCTTATCTTGGTACAGGTAAGATGGGAAGCGCCAGAATCTAGCTGGTTCCCCATCTATATCAAATTCTAATTCCAGTCCCAATATAGCATGGTCCGAGATCACAGCTGGTCCTATGGACGCTTCCTTCACTCTGAAAACCCACGAATTGGATAATAGGATGTAGTCGATCCGTGACCATGTATGGTGCACTTTGGATTGGTGGGAATAGTCTCGAGCTGTCGGGTTGAATAGCCTCCAGGGGTCTACCAGATTGAGAGATTTACACAGCGCTGGGAGACCTCTCCCCCTACCCATTACCACCTGGGGCCCAGCGGAAGACCTGTCCATAGAGGGGTCCATAACTTGATTAAAATCACCCGCCCACACCCATGGGGTGTCTATATATCTCTGTCCCAGGGCAACTAGTGATTGAAAGAAGGCCGGACAAAATACATTGGGCCCATATACTGAGCAAAGATAAAATTTTTTCCCCTGACATGTTATCTGTATCAATACCACCCTTCCAGCAGTGTCTTTGTATATCAGTTTCGTGTGGCAAGGCACCCCTTTGCCAATTAATATCGCCACCCCACTCCTGCGAATCCCGGAGGAGGAGTAGTGACACTCGCCCACCCATTGCTGGCACAATTTCATATGCTCCGAATCTGATAGTTTTGTTTCCTGTAAACATGCCATTGTGGCCTTATGTCGTTTTAATTGCGTTAAAATCTTACTACGCTTTACTGGGGATGTGATCCCTGACACATTCCAGGAGAGAATTCGAAGGTCAGACTTACCCATCCCCCTTAATCTCTACCGATCTATCCAAGCTTCCTGGAAAACCTACAAAAGAGGCCTCCAGTGGCCCAGCCTCCCCCGGGTGCACCATCACTACTACCAGAGCAAGGGGTGACCACTCCGCCAGTGTCCCGTCCTTTTCACTTCCAGCATGTCTACCCATTTTCACTCTCCCTGCCCTACTTGCCTTTCCCGCCCACCTATTCCCCCCCTATGCAGTTATAGGAGAAGATAAGATCAAGACAGTGACCATTTTGGTGAGTGGGGAAAGCGGAACATAGTTGGAGATTGAAGGGGGATGTTAAGGCGAGGAACTGGGAAACGAAAGAGTTGGAGGGATCATTAGCATGAATGTTAAAAGTCGCCAAGGATGAGGAAGGGGGAAGAAGGATCATGAAAGAAGGAAAGCCAAGCGTCAAAGTCGCTGAGAAAGGATGAAAGGGACTTTTCAGGGGGACAATAAATAACTGCTATTCGAAGAGGCAAAGGAGTGAATAGGTGGACGGAGTGGACTTCAAAGGAAGAAAAGCAGAGAGACTGAGGTGGCAGAAGAGATTGAAATTTGGAAGAGGGTGAGAGTAATAGTCCAACACCACCACCGCGGCCAGCAGGGCGAGGAGTATGGGAGAAGAGATAACCACCATGGCAGAGGGCTGCGACTGAAGCAGAGTCTTCAGGGCAGAGCCAAGTTTCTGTTATGGCAAGCAGATGGAGGCTACGAGAGATAAAAAGGTCATGGATATAGGAAAGTATGTTGCAGATGGAGCGGGCATTCCATAGGGCACATGAGAAGGGCAGAGAAGAGGGGGGAGGAGAGGAATAGAGATGAGATTGGAGAGGTCACGGTGCGACCTGCACAAATAGGATGAGGGTTGGTGAGGGGGACCAGGATTGGGATTGAAGTCTTCAGCAGAGAGAAGAAGGAGTAAGAGAGTGTGGAGGAGAGTAGGAGAGGAGTGGCGATGAAGGCGACGAAGGCTAGATGAACTCAGATAGAATGGGGAAGGTACAATGGAAGGAATGAAATGTTGAAGGCAGAAAGCAAGGAGGGAGGAAGAGGACAAGAGAGGTGGTGAGGTAATAAAATCAACGAAAGGGCAATGTATAACTGTAGTGCACAGTGGCTTCGGGTGGAGGAGTAGATTGGGAAGGGACAGTACTAGGAGGAGAATGTGAAATGGAGCCATATGTAGTGAACTCTGGAATTCTTTGCCAGAGAATGTTGTAAAATCAGTTAGCAGGGTTTAAAAAAGGTTCGGATAGGTTCCTGAAAGAAAAGTCCATAAGCCTTTATTAAAATGGATTTAGGGAAAATCCATTTCTTATTTCTAGGATAAGCAGCACAAAATGTACTGTTTGGGGATCTTGCCAGGTACTTGTAACCTGGATTGTCCTTCATGCCAAGCTTCTTCCCATTTTCAGAGCGTTATTTTATCCTCAGACAGAGGGACAGCCAGACAGCCATTCTTCACTTATTTTGTATCATTCTTTCCAACTTCCGTTGGGTTGGAAAAAAATTAATACAAGATTGGAAACCAGCATGGCCACACTGCTGCAGATCAGTGCTGTGTGTGCCTGTCCGCTGCCATTCCTGCACCCAAAAATTGCCCACCTGAAACCTAATGATAGAAGCACCGCTGAAGGTGTAATTCAAAGAATGGTGATTCGTCCACAAGTGTCATGATCTTGATGGTTGAAGAGCAGATCTGTCTTGGTGGATTTAGTTTATTGTGCATAACCACCTGAAGATCCTTCCAAGTATTCATTCATGTTGGCAATCGATTCTGTAGGCTGTGGGCCAAGGGACATTAGTATCTATAAGTATTAGGTAACCTGATGAGTTTCCCTAGAGGGGCCTTATCGATACTGAATAACAATGATAAGATAAATCCTGGTGTAACTGCAGGAGGAGGGAAGGGAATGTGATCTGGGAGCGGTTCTGAAGGAAGAGCTGATTTGACAACCTGACAATGTGCTCTAACTCTACTGAATTCTGAATTATTGTTTAGTCTAAAGTCCACTCAAATGCAGAGAGAACAGTGATACTGTTTTATACACTCCCTCAGATGCAAATAATAAGAGCAGGTCAAGGAAAAGGTGACTCAGGGCTGGATGCTCAAACAATTTGCAGTACAGGGAACTCTACCATGAATGCAGCACAGAAAAGTCAGCATGGCCTGCTCAGAGTAAAGAGCATGCAAATTCATGCTGCATTAAAATCGCAGCAGTTATGCTGCTCATTACTCTGTGCTAACTTTCCTGTCAGTGCCTGAGCGCTAATTGGCTCAGGCATTTTATGGAAACTTAAAAACAACAACAACAAAGAAGGATACTGCAGCCCCTTACCCCAATTCCTTCCCTGAAGAAAAAAGCCCGAGCCCCCCGCAGAAACCTAAAGAAAATCCCCAGTGGTCTGGTGGACCCATCGTGGCCTCCTCTCTCATGAAAAAATGGTGGGTCAGGTCAGGCCATGCTGGGCCGGGCCCAACCCTCCCTCACTGCTGGCCCTGGTGGTCTACTAGAATCCCACCCCTGAGACCTCTCCACATATCTCATGGTAAGAGGCAGGAGGGATGCCTACTCTTTCCTGCCTCTGGGTCCACCCTCTTCAAAATGGCGGCATCCCATCCTGCCCAGTGCATCCTGGGATGCACTGTGGAGCCTAATTACCATATAAGGAGTTTTTCCCTTATATGGTACCTAGGCCCCACCCAGTGCATCCCGTCAGGGGCGGGGTGCCATCATTTTGAAGAGGGTGGACCCAGAGGCAGAAAAGAGTAGGCATCCCTCCTGCCTCTTACCACGAGGTATGTGGAGGGGTCTGGAATATGGGATTCTACTAGACATCAAGGGCCAATAGAGGCCAAGGGAGAGGGGTCAGGTTGGTGGACCCACTGGACCACCAGGTTATTTTTTTTGTGAGGGAAGTGGCCGGAAGGGGTCCACCACACCTCCAGAAACGTTTTTAAGTTTCGGGGGGGGGGGGTGGAGGTTCAGGAGCGCATTTCTGGGGATGCCCATCTGAGGGAGGGTGGTCAGGTTAGTGGGAGAGAAGGGGGTGCTGATAGATACCTCTTCTCTCAACCAGTCCTCAATGGTGCTCCAGACCAGGCATTGGCCTTTTTTTAAAAAGCATTACTGGGAGCTTTGTAATGACTGCATTTACAGATGTGCCAAGTCACACACATTTGGTGTGTGATACACTCACCCGGGCTCTTTCTCCTGCTTTCACGCATAACTAAGTGAATTTCACGCATTGCTGATCCCTCTCTCCCTTTCCTGCCCCTACTCCCGCAGCCTGGCCCAGCATCTCTCACTTTCCTGGCTCCCACGGTCTGACAAACTTCTTTGATGCCACAACAGGTAGTGGTGAACAAAACGCTGCTTCTGGCCAACGTGGAGCCGCTCCTGCCTCCAGAAACCGGAAGTAGCATCAGAGGAGGCAGGAATGGCAGAAGAAAAGCCCCTGTGTTGTCTGGAAGCAGCATCTGTTCAGTGCTACTGTTGGCGGTAGCCTCAAACAAGTTTGGCAGAGCAGAGGTCAGGAGCCAGGCAAGTGGGAGATAGCAGCTGGGCTGCTGGGGAGCAAGAGAAGGAAAGGGAGTGTCAGGGGGAGGTGAGAGAAAAGGATGCCAGATGTTGGGGGGGGGGGAGCTAAACAGAAAGAGATGCCAGGATGTGGGGGAGGGGGAGAGAGAAAGAGATGCCAAGATGTGGGGGAGGGGGAGAGAAAGAGATGCCAGGATGGGGGAGGGAGAGAAGGAGATGCCAGGATGGTGGAGAAAGAAGGAAGAGGGAGAGGTGCTGGACCTCCAAAGGGAAAACAGAACAGGAGTGAGGGAAGAGAGAGGAACACTTGCTGGACCCCTGTGGAGTTGGGGGGAGGCAGAAGGAGGGATGAGAGGGAAAGATGGTGGTATGTTGGGTGGGGGCATAGGGACACCGAAGAGTTTTATTTTTGACAGGGCAAAAATGGAGACATAGAGGGGGAGATGCTCAACATAGTGGCAAGATAGGGGAAGGACACAGAGGTGAAGTGGGTAGAGTGGATAGGGATACAGTAAGAAGATGGATGGTGAACATGGAGCGAAAAGACATGCCAAATGTACAACGAAACCCTGGCAAGACAGGTAAGAGAAGACAGAGAAAAGCAGAAACCAAAGACTGGGACCAACATAATTAGAAAAGTAAAATTGCTAGACAAAAAAGGTAGAAAACATTATTTTTTTCTATTTGCTGATTAGAATCTCAGTTTTTGGAATGTACATATGCTAGAGCTGGTTTAAGACATGGCAGGGGTCCGTGAGAGAAATCTCTGTCTTTGACTTTAAATCTCCAGCTTTGGGATGGGCCAGCCTTGACATCTCTGCATTTAAATGGTTTCAGCAGCGCTTGTCCGGCGCCAGTCACCTCTAGCTTTGGCATTAGGTTTTGAGCATCAGCCCCTCAGAGAGAACCTTTGAATGGTGGAGGGGGAGGAGTAGCATATGGGTTAGGGTGATAAGAAGAGGACACAGAGGCAGCCAAGTTAAGTCTGATGAGGGGGAGAAAGCCCTGTCTGTTAATCCTTATGTGTTTGTTTTGCAGGGTTTGATCATTTGAATTTCTGGAGTCAGTCAGAATAGCCCTTTTAGTATCCTGATCATAATATTTATTCATGGTCTGGTCCTGAAAACTGTTCCTCCTCCCCTGAGGTGTATGCTTTGTGGTTGTGTCCATGCACTCTTTTGTTTTGTCACTGTAAGATCCCTCCTCATGTTTTGGGCCCTGATCACGTTGTCTTTCCTGTCCTGTACTTCCTGTTGATCTGCAGGGATTTGTGCCGCTCTCTTTTGCTTTGAGTCTCTGCTAGAAGTTTGCCTCTTCCCGGCTTTTGCTTCCCTTTCGATGTTGCCAGAAAGCTAATGATGGCGGAATTTCTTTTAATGCTCATCCTCCAGGAGCAGTGTCTATAGATTCTCAGGTTTTCTAGCACTAGGATGTATGTTACTGGAAGGGAAGACAGTTCTGTGACAAAGAAAACCAGTGGGAACAACACTCTTTTATCAAGCCCCCGAATATTTGAAGGACCGAGTCCAGAAAGCGTGCATTACTAAGCATTTAGGAACCTAATATATGTATGAGCCTGAAACAATCTTCCTCAACCCCTATGCCAAGCCCCCTCCCTACCCATCTTCAAATCTCTGCTTAAAACTCACCTCTTCAATGCTGCATTCGGCACCTAACCTTTCGAGAAATATAGTATGCCCTATCAGATTGACTCTACACTTGTCTCTTAGATTGTACACTTGTCTTTAGATTGTAAGCTCCTTGAGCAGGGACTGGCCTTCCATGTTAAATTGTACAGCGCTGCGTAACCCTAGTAGCGCTCTAGAAATGTTAAGTAGTAGCAGTAGTAGTAATGAGCTCAGTCCAATCATTTTGATTTTCTTTGAGTTCCGTTTCCATCTGGTTGATATTGTCCTCAGCTTTGACCCGGCGGTGGGCTAGTATATGGTACCCTGACTCTTCATTCACAATTACTCAGGGATTTTCCCTCTATATTCTACTCAGCCCAAGCAGTGCATCAGCAGTGCACAGCCTGGAACCACAGGCCAGACCTCCTTCCAAAACCCTGCAAGCAGGAGTCTTAAATCCAGCCACCAGGTGTCACTGTCCATGAGGACTGACTGCCACTACCACCACTGCATCCCAGGAGCCGAAGACCTGAGCCTGCAATGAAACCCAGATCTCCCTGCATGGCAGTGCACTGAGAGAATGAAAGAGCTGTTGGTAGAATTTCAGCCCTTTTTGCACACGGGGCTTCTTCCCATCACTATTAGGGTCCTGGATTGGACTGGCGACAGCAAAAAGCAGAGGTGGTCCAGAGAAGGAGAAAAGAATCACTCCAAGGCAGACCAGATCTCACCTTTTCCTGCTATCGTTTGCCATGTTATTGAATTTGGCAAGTTATAAGTGCAGTGTTCCCATAGGACTGCTCTAGATTTGGTACACGAAAGAACAGTATTTAGCTACGATAAGCGCAGCATTCCTTTGGAGGGCTCTGGGTTTGGTGCACTGCACTGCAGTTTGTTTTGTTTTAATGCCCTGCCTTTTACTCCCAATAGTGTGGTAAACCTACTACTACTACTTATTATTTTATAGCGCTACTAGACATACACAGTGCTGTACACTAAACACGCATGAGACAGTCCCTGCTCGACAGAGCTTACAATCTAATCAAGGACAGACAAACAGGAAAAATAAGGGCTAAGGGAATTACTGAACGTGGGAATGAAACAGACATGGGTACTGAACAGGTGAATAGGAATTAAGAGTTAAAAGCAGTCTCAAAAAGGTGGGCTTTTAGCCTAGATTTGAAGATGGCTACAGATGGAGCTTGATGTACTGACTCAGCAAATCTATTCCAGGCATATGGTGCAGCAAGATAAAAGAAGCAGAGTCTGAAGTTCACAGTGAAGAAGGGTACAGATAAGAGAGATTTACCCAGTGAATGGAGTTCCCGCGGAGGAATGTAGGGAGAGATGAGAGTGGAGAGGTACTGAGGAGCTGCAGAGTGAATGCACTTATAGGTCAATAAGAGGAGTTTGAACTGTATGCGGAAACGGATAGGAAGCCAGTGAAGTGACTTGAGGAGAGGGCTAATATGAGCATAGCGACACTGGTGGAATATTAGTCGTGCAGCAGAATTTTGAACAGATTGAAGAGGAGAGAGATGGCTAAGTGGGAGACCTGTGAGAAGCAAGTTGCAATAGTCTAAGCAAGAGGTGATAAGAGTGTGAATAAAGGTTCTGGTAGTGTGCTCAGAAAGGAAGGGATGAATTTTGGTTATATTATAGAGAGAGAAATGACAGGTTTTAGTAGTCTGTTGAATATGTGCAGAGAAAAAGAGGAGTCAAAGATGATCCCAAGGTTATGAGCTGACAAGACAAGGAGGTTGAGAGTGTATCCACAGAAATTGAGAATGGAGGAAGAGGAGAGGTGGATTTGAGGGGGGGAGGGGGGGTGAAGAGAAGAAGCTGAATCTTGGCCATGTTTAGTTTCAGATGGTGGTGAGACATCCAGGCAGCAATGTCAAACAGGCAAAAAAGATGTCAGGAAGTATTTTTTCACAGAGAGAGTGGTGGATGCTTGGAATGCCCTCCTGCGGGAGGTGGTGGAGATGAAAACGGTAACGGAATTCAAACATGCGTGGAATATACATAAAGGAATCCTGTGCAGAAGGAATGGATCCTCAGAAGCTTAGCCGAAATTGGGTGGCGGAGCCGGTGGGGGGGTTGGGAGGCGAGGATAGTGATGGGCAGACTTATACGGTCTGTGCCAGAGCCAGTGGTGGGAGGCGGGGCTGGTGGTTGGGAGGCGGGGAATAGTGCTGTGCAGACTTATACGGTCTGTGCCCTGAAAAAGGCAGGTACAAATCAAGGTAAGGTATACACATATGAGTTTATCTTATTGGGCAGACTGGATGGACTGTGCAGGTCTTTTTCTGCTGTCATCTACTATGTATGTTAGGCAGGCTGAGACTTGGACCTGAATTCATCTGAGAGGGCTCTGGGTTTGGTGCATTACAGCACAGTATTTGTGTGGGAAGGCTCTGGATTTAACACACAGTAGCATGGTACTCCTGTGCAAATGCTCTGGGTTTGGCACACTATGGAGTGGTATTCCTATGGGAATGCTCTGGTTTGAGTATTTATGTATTTATTTATATATTTAGATTTTGCTCATACCTTTTCAGTAGTAGCTCAAGGTGAGTTACATTCAGGTACTCTGGATATTTCTCTGTCCCAGGAGGGCTCACAATCTAAGTGCTATTAGACTGTAATATCGTCAATTAAATTGTTGTTGTGATGTTTTAATAAGAGTTTTCTGAAGGACTTTGTTATTGCTTTTTCCATTGCTTGGGTAGGGCCTGTGGTAGCCTCTTTAGTTCCTGCCTCATGTCACCAAAGACAATCCTGTTTACATCTTAAGGTTGTGGTTTTGATAAGGAAACTAAAAGATTCTATAAAAAGAACTGACTTCAAACAACAAAAACAAAATTGATGGGGAGCACAGATGGTAATCCCATGTCAGAGGTACTCAGTGAGAGAGTGGGGATTCCATCAGAGGCTCAGGTCACACAGAGGGCCCGATGATCAAAACTTTGGCACTGTTTGGAACAGCACTGGAGAACTACCACTCGATCAGCGCGTCTGAGCAGCTCCCTCACGCTCAGTGCTAATGACATGCGAATGTAGGCGCATTCATAGCGTTGAGCACAGCTATTGAGCACATGCCCACATTGCCAGAGGAGGAGGAGGGAAGAAGGAGGAAGAAATGAATCCAACCAGTAAAGAAAGGATGGAAGGGAGAGCGGTCAAAGGAGGAAAGGGGGAGCTAAAAGGGAAGGCAGTGGTAGCCAGCCGTTCCCCCCTACTCCTAAAAAAACATGTGTTTTCTAAGATTTTTATAAGAGCCTGCACTCATGTAGAAATGATGAAGGCTGGGCCAGCCAGGTGAGAGTGGCCAATCTCTATCAGGCTCATTACTGCCTTCAACTCAAGTTCAAGTTCATTAGTAGACGTGTTGGCACTGGCATCAAATCATGCTGTTTTCTCCCCATTCCTCTTACTGGCAGAACCCTAATGCCAGCTCCGAGTTGTCCGCATAGCTAATGACCTGTATTTGCATGTATTAGCTTGCTACTTACGCTGATGGTCAGCGCACACATTTCCTGTGGTAGGGGTCTTGCAGCGTAAAGCACCAGTGAACACAGGTGCAAGGAGACACAGGAGGCCAGAAGAGAGTGACTGTCCTAGGGGTCAAGCCAGGGGGAGTACCATTTGAAATTTTGCATTACTGGGGGTGGGAGAGCAGGGCTTCCTGGGACAGACTCCATTTCTTTCACTTGAGCCTCAGTTTGGATCTGGGTGGAGTTATAGGGTTCACTGGTCCACCAAGGAATTGAAGTTGCCCAGGAGATGGAGTCCCACTGTAAAATAAATTACAGCCTTATTGAGGTGTAGCTACTTTTTATATAAAGGGCTGCATAGCCTCTTTCCCACATCAGACTCTTTCCTGGACGTCAGACTCACAGAAACAGAAGCCTGCCCTTGCAGATCAGCAGTGCGGCCGCGCTGGAGAAGAGGACTTTGGCTGGTGGGGTTGGGGACCCCCACCAGCAAAGGTACCCGACAGCGGCTGCGGGGGAGGGTTGGTGGCAGCGGGAAGAGGGGGTCAAAAGGGTTGGCGCCGGGGGGGGGAGTCAAAGGTGGTGGCGGCGGCAGGAGGGGTCAAAAATGGCGGGGGGGGGGGGGGGGGTAAAAAATGGGTGGGCGGGGGGGGGGCTAAAATGTGCCCCCTCACCTCGGGCTCTGGACCCCCCTCCCGCCGACGTCTGGCTATAGATGCCCGTGGCTCAAGCCCTCCATCCATGTTACCCACCTTAGAAGGAGTTCATTTCATGTTCAGCCATTTCATTAGGAGTACTGATGGTGTCAAGCTGCTGGTTGGCACAGTCAGGGCTCAGACTTTATTTATTTGTTTAAAATATTAGGGCTCTAATCGATTTGATTCAGCCCCGAACAGTGCACTGAATACATTATTTGTATTCAGCCAAATAGTGATTTAAATAATGAAGCTTCAAAGTAGTGAATTTAAACAAATTGGAGAAAATATTTCTTCACTGAATGTGTAATTAAACTGTGTAATTCATTGCCAAAGAATGTCGTAAAAGCAGTTACCTTAGCGGGGTTTTAAAAAGATGTGGATAATTTCCTGAAATAAAAGACCATAAGCCATTCTTTAGATGGCCTTGGGAAAATCCACTGCTTATTTCTAGGATAAGCAGCATAAAATGTATTGTACTTTTTTGGGATCTTGTCAGTCCAAAGGTCCATCAAGCCTAGCATCCTGTTTCCAACAGTGGCCAATTACTACTACTACTACTATTTAGCATTTCTATATCGCCTTGTAGCGCAATAGAAATGCTAACAGGATGCTGGGCTTGATGGACCTTCGGACTTATGATGGACCTTCTGTTCTTATGTACGGTGATAAATCCTACTGAAATAAACACTTGATCTCTGATTTCATTTTGATTCTTTCATTATTTGTTATGTTAAAGAACAATGCCCATTATTCATATTCGGTATTTGGCTGAATAATATTTGTCATTATTGGCCAAATAGTAAAATACGCTGTTTGCTACAGCTCTAATATTTAGAAACCACATTCTTGGCAGCAAAATGGATGCCTCTGTGGCACTAATTTTCACTGTTCTTCAAGTGAACAGCACTTTGGCCAACAAAACTTCAACTTGAAAGCCAAAATGTTCCTGACCAAAGAGGTTAGCACCCTTTTCAAGGGAATGGAGGGATGACCTCTTCAATGATACAGGTGATCTGGATGTCTCCCTTCAATGATGTGGTTGACCCGGCTGCCCAAACACGTACAGAGCAACTTGTGTAAATAAAACAAAGTCTACTCTTCCACACCACCTGTTTCTCCCACAAACCCTCTCTAGATCCTCATCTCCAAGCCCAGCTCTTCTCTTCCCAAACACACACTTCTCCATTCACATCCTGACCAGTCTCGACTCACACCCACCTTGTCCACGAGTCAGCCTCCACCATCCTATCCCCATACCCATCCTCCAAGATGGCCCTTTCCCCAGTTTTCTAATCCCCTACATACATTCTCTGGAGATTTGGTAGTGCCACCTCTGGAATAGCACTTCCATTTGGTCTGGTACCATGTGGCTGTCCTTGAGTCTCAGTCACATGGTGCATAAACTCCTGCACTGTTTGGATACTGCAAAGGGGAGACCAGTGGCCAGCAGGACAGAAAATCAGCCAATGTACTGTAAATGCCAGTTTTCTGCTGGCCACTAATTATTTACAGGTTCCACCACAACCCTCCACCCCTTCCAGCTGCCAGTGTTGCTAGTAAACATCACTGGGTCCTGTCAGCTGCCTGTGTTGTGAGCAGTGCCAGCACAGGAAACGTAAAGGGAGTGTGTGGCCTTCCTTGAGTCCCTACACCTGCCAAGGCAGTTCTGCAACATCCTGCCCCCTTAGACATTTCTGTTGGAGAAGGAGGGATGAACTTGAGCTACCTCGACATCCTTTGCATCGCTCCATGGTGCGACCGCACCTTGAATATTGTGTTCAATTCTGGTCGCCGCATCTCAAAAAAGATATAGTGGAATTAGAAAAGGTGCAGAGAAGGGTGACAAAAATGATAAAGGGGATGGGACGTCTTCCCTATGAGGAAAGGCTAAAGCGGCTAGGGCTCTTCAGCTTGGAGAAAAGGCGGCTGAGGGGAGATACGATAGAGGTCTATAAAATAATGAGTGGAGTTGAATGGGTAGATGTGAAGCATCAGTTTACGCTTTCCAAAAATACTAAGACTAGGGGGCATGCGATGAAGCTACAATATAGTAAATTTAAAATGAATCGGAGAAAATGTTTCTTCACTCAACATGTAATTAAACTCTGGAATTCGTTGCCAGAGAATGTGGTAAAGGCGGTTAGCTTAGCGGAGTTTTAAAAAGGTTTGGACAGCTTCCTAAAGGAAAAGTCCATAGACCATTATTAAATGGACTTGGGGAAAATCCACTATTTCTGGGATTAGCAGTATAAAATGTTTTGTACTTTTTGGGGATCTTGCCAGGTATTTGTGACCTGGATTGGCCACTGTTGGAAACAGGATGCTGGGCTTGATGGACCTTTGGTCTTTCCCAGTATGGCAATACTTATGTACTTATGTATATCCTGCATTTTTTTCCCTTTTCCAGTCCAGCTGCCAACAGCTTCTAGACCCGGGGTATGATGGAGGAGGGAAGGAAGGTGGGAAAGAGGCAAGGAGGGAAAGGGACACTGGATGGGAGATGCTGGACCACCAGGAGAGGGGCTGGGGTGCACAAAGAAACAAAGAAAGAAGATGCTGAACATGGGAGTAAGATAGGCTCAGGGACACAGAGGAGAGATGCTGGATATGGGGGGAGGATAAGCATAGAGACAGAGGGGAGATGCTGGGCATAGGGAATAGGGACACAGAGGTAAGATGGATGGTGCACATGGAAAGAGAGCAAATATCAAATGGACAGGAAAGACAGCTAAGAGAAGGCAGAGGAAAGCAGAAACCAGAGACTAGGACTAACATGATTAGAAAAATAAATGGACAGGCAGCAATGCAGAAGAAAGAATTGGTCTTAAGAGAGAGAGGTCTGTGTTTCCTTTCACACTATAAACCATAAAATTATGCTGTGTTCTCATCTTCTGATTACCCACACACACACACTACCTTTTTTCTGACCTGAAGAAGGCATCACCTTTAAAAGCTAGTGAAAAAATGTATTAAGTTAGTCCATTCAAAAGGTATTATCTTATCTTTAATTTCTGTTTAGTGATTCATATATGTCAGGTTTCAGAATGTACATTTGCAAGATTTAGTACGTTTACCTTAACCTTAAGAGAAGTACTTTTCAATTTTACTAAGAAAGTCAACTAATAATAATCTTATCTATATATATAAAACTCACCCTCAACGTTCTATTTGCACTGACGTCACTGAAGCCAGGTTCGTAAGTTCGAAGCTCTGAAGCCACACAAAATCACAGTCTGTGGGCCCCGCCCTTGTGTCAAACGTTATGACGTTGAGGGCGGAGCACATTCTCAGCTCCAATGTTGTACTGCACTGTAGCTGTGTTCCGCCCTCGTGTCAAAACGCGATGACGTCGAGGGCGGGGCACACGTTACTCTATCAGTTCCTACTGCAGGGGCATTCACATGACGCTAAAATCTTCTGTTTCGCCAGGTCAGTGGGGTGGGGGGGCCTTCGGAGAGGGAGGAGCGCTGGCAGCGACGACATCAGTGGGGGTGGAAGGGGGTGCACTGGCAACACACACATCGGGGGGAAGGGAACGGTCACGGACGCTAGGGGGCGTGCCAAAAGGGCCAGGGTGACAGCACATTCGCACGGAGGCTGCAGGGGGGCCAGCGACACACGGAGACACAAAGAGACGGAGGGGAGCCTTGCTAGCGCCCGTTTCATTGCGATTTGAAACGGGCCTTCGTTACTAGTAAGAAAATAAAATACTTATAATGTTGAAAGATATGTAAAATATAAAAGACTTTAGTTCTCATAGAAGATGTACCGATGAGGATATGAAGTGGCAATTCCCAATGGTGGAATTTGTATTCACTCAGTTTACTGTTCTAGGCAAAGTATAGCTAAACAGCCGGCTTAAACCATCCCCAAGTAGAAGCTTTACCAGTACACTCTCAATTCTTAAGCAAATCTTCTTTACTGAATAAACAAAGAAAATCCAACCAGTTCAATTGCTTAGAAGAGAATTGTTGCCTTCTGCAGATAGAGTCTGTATCTAGTCACCCCAGAGAGGGAGAAACTCAGGATAAATAAAAGGGGAATGATGGGGAGATGGTGAAAAATTAAGGAGGGATCAGCCCCCTAGAATAGCTGCTGATCACAAAAGCATGCTAGCAGGCTGGCCCTAGCTCAGAGCTAACAGCCAATAAAGAAAGCTCACAAGGAGTTAATCACAGGAAACTGCAAACTATAGGAAAAGCAGTCCTAATACACAGTGTTATCTATTATGTAGACAATGCAATTAAATATAAGTACCAATTCACCCTGCCTCCATGAATATGGGGGCAGAACACTCAGCAAGAAATTGCCGTTCTGATAGTCCAGTACCTAACTAAGATTATATAGTATACAAGAGTGGATGTTTATTGCTGCATGGAAAGATTTGAATATACATTTATTTTGAGGTTAATATATAAGAAATATATGATTCCAATATCTGCCCTGGTATTGTAATGCTTTGAATTTTGTAGAAGGGATGATGGTTTCTGTGGCAGGGAGCAGAAGGTGTGGTACAATGCTGCCCTCTTGTGTTCATCAAATATATGACATGCAACTGCTGTACCTGTTTTCTGGTTTGTTTGTTTATTTATTTATTTTATTTATTAGGATTTATTTACCGTTTTTTTTTTTTAAAGAATTCACTCAAGGCGGTGTACAGTAAGAATAAATCAAACATAAGCAATAGACAATTACGGCAGTAAAAATATTCAAATAACAATACAAAGTATGGCATAGTATACTACTTAACAATGTCAAGACAATTCGTAATAGAACATTTTAATTGACACTGTAGGGCATAAGCAAAGATGGACCATATAGATAGGGAAGAGAGTAACTGTAAGAGGAGTTTGCACACCTCTGTTCTGCTGACTTCTTTGCACTTATCTCCTGTCTTATTGGACATGTAGGACCATCCAAAGCTCCTGTCTGTCCACAATTACAGAACTCCTTGTGCTTCCCACAGATGTTCCTTGTGATCTTGGGCAAGTCATTTAACCCTCTACTGCCTCAGGTACAAGCTTAGATTGTAAGCCCTTCACGGACAGGGAAATAAGGAGTGCTACTGCTGAGGAAAGATGTTAGCTAAATCCAAAATCCCTTCCCTTCCCTCCCTTGTGTGGATACTCTGCTCCAGAACTTCCTGTTCCAATATTTTTATTTGTTTATTTGTTCATATTAACACCAACCTAAAACAGAAAACAACAGCAGAAAACCACATTCTCTCACTAACACCCATCAGCAAGCTAAAATAATAAAAATATTATCTAATACCCCCTTCAGCTACCTAATATAATAAAAATATTTAACACCCCTCTCAGTTAACTAATACAATAAAATTGTTATCTAAAATCCCCTTCAGGTACTGTTATGTATGTAAACCACTCAGAGTATATCAAGTACTAAAAAGACTTGAGGGAGACTGAGTAGCCTCATAGGTGTTGGCATTGGATGGCTGCTCCGCAAAGCTCCTGAACTTGGTCCCTTGACATGTGTGACTAGGTACAAATGCTCAGGTTTGTCCAGGACCAACCTGCCATACATGATGCAATCAGTAGCAGGCGGCAGGTGATACAAAGGGAAGGGAGGGCAGACAGTCTCTGGGAGGGCAGGGGTGTGTGAGGATGTGACTTAGCTTCTAGGCTGGAGCTTTCCCTGGGTGGCCCAATATGAATAATGTTAGTGTTTGGCTAATGGCAGAAACTAATGTCTGTACACAAACAAAAAAAGAAGGTGTGACCTTTTAATTAGAACACGTTTCCTAATTAGCTTTGCAGAGTTCCACTTCCTCAGATTTCAGGGAAATGCCATTTGCCTGAACACACTGTGGTGGTGGGGAGGGAGTGTGATGTGTTGTGACAGCCATAGCAAGACTTTGTCTGGTACTGAGGTTTCTGCTGACTTCCTCTGTGTTGGTGTGATGTGCTGATCATTTCAACTTAACTCTAGAGTCCAGGTTAGGAAAGCAAACTGAGAACCATGGAAGCCAGAGTTCAAATCCCAATGATATGCCTCATGATCTTGGGTAAAGGACACAGTCCTCTCTTACCTTAGATTGTGAGCCCCCCCCCCCCCCCCCCCCCCGCCTACCCAAATATGTAACTCAAACCAGTAAGTAATAAGTTGAAATCTACATTCCATGCACTCCTGGCTAGCTGAGAGAGACTCCCTTAATAGAAGGCTCCTTTACATGGGATGGTTGTAGTATCTGTCAATTAAACATGTATCATTCCGAGGGTAATTTATGACAGAGCACGTGGCCTCTCAGAAAACCGCACCAGAAAGTTGCACCTGCTTGAAGGCAGGAATAATTTGCTGTGCATTTGTGCTGGTAAAATTGAGCACATCCTGTTTGGGGCTATTTAATAAAATCCACACAAAAGTACCAACCCTGCCCCAACAAGTCTCTGTCACCAGGAACACCTAGAGCTCTGTATCTAGTCTGTTTTCCTAGTGCCCACTTTTCATGCATACATATGCCAGGATAATTTCATAAGTGCCTGTCTAAGGGATCCTTTTACAAAGACACACTGGAGGCGCCCACATGCGCATCTCTTTAGAGCTTACTAATCATTAGTGTGTGCTGAAAATGCCAGCGGGCCTTTGTGTATGGTCAGAGATAATAGCATGCAAATTTAAGCACGCAATTATCTCTGATCATGGAATAAAAGTGCAAGAGGATTGTTTGACAGCCAAACACAGAGGGTAGAGGTCTGTGGGACCACCAGAGCCCAAACAGCATGGCCCTGGTGGCCTAGTACCCCCACCCGAACCAGCAGACCTCCAGTCCCCCCGATCCCCCACACACACAAGTTTGGGGGGGCTGGAAATTTGGTGGGTCTCCAGCCCCCTAAACCCCCCTAGCATCCCCCCAAGTAAAGCCCTGGTGGCTGTGAATCAACCCCCCCCCCCCCCCGATGGTGGTCTAGAGGCTCTCTTCCCCCCCCATACCTTTGTTGGAGGAGGGAGATACTCCCTCCTCTTGCAGCAATGCTACCTCGAAAATGGTGGCGCCCAGCCGTGCCTAGTGTATCCTGGGTGGGGTTTCATACCATAGTGTGCACACCAGGATGCACTGGGCAGGGCTGGGTGCCAGCATTTTTGAGGTGGCGCTGCTGGAACAGGTGGAAGTCTATCTCCCTCCTCCAACAAGCGTACGGGGGGGGGGAAGAGGGTTGTTAGACTACCAGGTGGGGGGGGGGGGGTTGATTCGTGGCCCACTGTGCCACCATGGCTTTACTTGGGTGGGCTAGTGGAGCTGGAGACCCACCAGATCTCCATCCCTCCCTCTTGTGTTGGGGGGGGTCAGGGTGATTGGAGGTCTGCCAGACCTCCAGCCCCCATGTCGCTAGGGGGGGGGGTTGGGGTTCCTGCTCCTGTGTGGGGGCTGTTGGGAATGGGGCTCACTATTTCTCTCCAATGATCCACAAACCCTAATGCCAGCTCCGAGCTGGCTTAGGGTTTGCCATGGACAGCACGCCAGTGATCATTGGGGAGGAATAGGACTTGGGTGTGACGTGACCATATGTGATGATCGTAAAGGTGAAGGTGAAAGCTAGAAGGATTCTTGGGTGCAAAAGCAGAGCAATGACCAGTAGGAAAAAGGAGGTGTAGAAGTCTCATTTAGAATACTGTGTAGCCTTTCTTTCTTTCAGCTGCACCACCCCATGCCCAGAGCCCACCTCCCTTAAATCTGTGCCTGTCACACAATCTACCTTCTAGAAGCTCTGAGGGTATGAAAATTTACATAAGGAATCGTTTTTCACACATGCAAATGGCACCATTATTATTATTATTTTTCATTTTTTATTTCTGATCCACTTTACCACTCTGGTTCCTATTGTTAAACTGCTCAGTTTTGGGCAGAAGCAAATGCAGGCGCCAGAGGCTGTTAGCACCATACTAACACCCGCGTTTGCTACCACCCTATGAAACAACGTGGATCGTTTTGTTTTCTCCTGATGGTGTGGATAACAAAGAAAAAGGACTTAGCGAAGCTAGAGAAATGGTCTGGAATTTGGCAGCTTAGATTTAATGCTAAAAAAATGCAAAACCTCAAGGGAAGGATACAGTTTAGGGGGTGATGAACAAGGAGGACTTTTGCATTTTTTTAGCATTAAATCTAAGCTGCCAAATTCCAGACCATTTCTCTAGCTTCGCTAAGTCCTTCTTTGTTATCCACACCATCAGGAGAAAACAAAAAGATCCAGAGAACAACACAAACCCCCTAATTCTAGAATTGTGTGCGCAATGTTACACCTAGGGGTGAATTCTACAAATCGGCGCCGAAAAATGCTATTCTCTAAACTGCGCTTAAAGTTAGGTGTGGTTTATAGAATAACATTTACCCCCGGGACTCACATCTAACTTTAGGTACGGCCACTTGCACCAACTGAAACGTAGTACAAATCTTTGTGCCGAAATTAGGCACGTTTCTTCCTTATTCTGTCACTACCCATGTAAATTCTATGAATGCCCCCCCCCCAACCGTTCTGCCCATCACCCTCCCATTTCTACACCCCCTTTTTGATTGTGCATACAAACATAGAAACATGACAACAGATAAAGGCCGTATGACCCATCCAGTCTGCCCATCCTCTGAAACCCCTAACTCTTGCTTTTCCTAAGTGATCCCACATGCTTATCCCATGCCTTTTTAAATTCTGGAACAGTCCTCGACTCCACCACCTCCACCGGGAGGCCATTCCACACCTCCACCACCCTTTCTGTGAAATAATACTTCCTTAGCCTAAGCCTATTCCTCTTAACATCGTATGCTCCCTCATTCCAGAGCTCTCCTTCATTTGAAAAAGGTTCTCTTCCTGTACATAAATGCCCTTGAAATATTTAAACGTTTCTATCATGTCTCCTCTCTCCCTCCTCTCTTCCAGCGTATACATGTTGAGGTTACATAGCAACATAGAAACATGATGGCAGCTAAAGGCCGTATGACCCATCCAGTCTGCCCATCCTCTGTAACCCCTAATTCTTCCTGTTCCTAAGCGATCCCACATGCTTATCCCACAGTCCTCGACTCCACCACCTCCACCGGGAGGCCATTCCACACCTCCCATCACCCTTTCTGTGAAATAATACTTCCTTAGGTTACTCTTAACTTTGTCATATGCCCCCTCATTCCAGAGCTCTCCTTCATTTGAAAAAGGCTCTCTTCCTGTACGTAAATGCCCTTGAGATATTTAAACATCTCTATCATGTCTCCTCTCTTCCAGCGTATACATGTTGAGGCTCATAAGCCTGTCCTGGTAGTTTTTGTGTTCAAGACCGCTTACTAATTTTGTGCTGCCCTCTGGGCCGACTCCATCCTGTTTATATCTTTCCGTAGGTGCGGTCTCCAGAACTGCACACAGCACTCCAAATGAGGCTTCACCAGAGACTTATACAATGGCACTATCACCTCCTTTTTCCTGCTGGTCATGCCTCTCTTTATGCACCCAAGCATCCTTCTAGCTTTGACCGTCGCTTTTTCTACCTGTTTGGAAGCTTTAAGGTCATCAGACACAATCACCCCCAAGTCCCGCTCTTCCTTTGTACACTGAAGCACTTCACCCCCTATACTGTACCATTCCCTCGGATTTTTGCGACCCAAGTGCATGACCCTGCATTTTTTGGCATTAAACCTTAGTTGCCCAATATCAGTCCATTCCTCCAACTTCGTTAGGTTCTTCCTCATGTCATTCACACCCTCCAGGGTGTCCACCCTGTTGCAGAGTTTAGTATCATCCGCAAAGAGACAAACCTTGCCAGACAGCCCTTCCACCATATCGTTCACAAAGACGTTAAAAAGAGCCGGCCCTGCGGTATTCCACTGACGACATCCTTTTCTTCAGAGCAAGCTCCATTTACCACCACCCTCTGTCTCCTACCATTCAACCAGTTTTTTACCCAATCAGTTACTCTAGGTCCCACACCGAGGGCACTCAATTTATTTATCAGTCGCCTGTGCGGAACTGTGTCAAAGGCTTTGCTGAAATCCAAGAATACCACATCAAGCGCCCCTCCCACATCCAACTGTTTTGTCACCTAGTCGAAGAAGACAGATTCGTCTGACACGACCTGCCACTAGTGAAGCCATGCTGCCTCTGGTCCCGCATTCCATTTAGTTCAAGAATCTCACAATCCTCCTCTTTAGAAGCGTTTCCATTAGCTTACTCACCACCGAGGTCAGACTGACAGGTCTGTAGTTCCCATCCCCCTCCTTACTTATTTATTTATTTATTGCATTTGTATCCCACATTTTCCCACCTATTTGCAGGCTCAATGTGGCTTACAGAGTTTTGTTATGACATAATCTTTCCATGATATCAGACACAATTAGTGATGTATAAAGATTAGGTGAGGGAAGAGAGAAGGAAGGTGTTAGGCAGGATATAAGGTGGACTGTAATAATTGGGTGAGTTGGTGAGGTAGTTTTGTAAGGCTATGGGTTCTCTTTGTAGGCCTTGTTGAATAGATGGGTCTTCAGAGATTTGCGGAAGTTAGTTATTTCATCAAGTTATTCCACTCTTGTTCAAAGGAACCACATCTGCCCTTCTCCAGTCCACCAGGACCACTCCAGTTTCTAAGGAAGCATTGAAGGCGTCTGTCAGTGGAGCCGACAGAACTTCTCCGAGTTCCTTGAGCACCTTCAGGTTTATCCCATCTGGCCCCATCGCTCTGTCTAGTTTTAGTATGGCTAGCTCCTCACGAACACAGTCCTCTGTAAACGGGTCTTGGTCTACCTTACATCCATCCCCTTTAGCCTTTGTTTTCTGCAGCCCTACTCCTGGTCTTTCATCCGTAAACACAGAGCAGAAGTAATTGTAACATAGTAACATAGTAGATGACGGCAGAAAAAGACCTGCACGGTCCATCCAGTCTGCCCAACAAAACAACTCATATGTGCTACTTTTTGTGTATACCCTACTTTGATTTGTACCTGTGCTCTTCAGGGCACAGACTGTATAAGTCTGCCCAGCACTATCCCCGCCTCCCAACCACCAGCCCCGCCTCCCACCACCGGCTCTGGCACAGACCGTATAAGTCTGCCCAGCACTATCCCTGCCTCCCACCACCGGCTCTGTCACAGACCGTATAAGTCTGCCCAGCACTATCCCCGCCTCCCAACCACCAGTCCCGCTTCCCACTACCGGCTCTGGTACAGACCGTATAAGTCTGCCCAGCACTATCCCCACCTCCCAACCACCAGCCCCGCCTCCTGATCTCGACTAAGCTCCTGAGGATCCATTCCTTCTGCACAGGATTCCTTTATGCTTATCCCACGCATGTTTGAATTCCGTTACCGTTTTCATTTCCACCACCTCCCGCGGGAGGGCATTCCAAGCATCCACCACCCTCTCCGTGAAAAAATACTTCCTGACATTTTTCTTGAGTCTGTCCCCCTTCAATCTCATTTCATGTCCTCTCGTTCTACCACCTTCGCATCTCCGGAAAAGGTTCGTTTGTGGATTAATACCTTTCATATATCACCCCTGTTTCTCCTTTCCTCCAGAGTATACATGTTAAGAAGTTCAGCTTCCATATATTCCTCCCCCTGAGCTTTGAGCCTCACAGTGCTATTATGGCACTTCCTCTTGTCACTTACATATCTAAAAAAGGTTTTATCCCCCAATTTAACCGTATTACCTATCTTTTCCTCCATTTGCCGCTTTGCTTTCCTGATAGCTTTTCCAGTTTCTCTTCGCTTATTCAGGTATTCTCTCCTGTCTTCATCTTTCTGAGTCGTCTTATAACGTGCAAAGGCTAGCCTCCTTTCCCTTATCTTTTCAGCTACTACATTCGAGTACCAGAAAGGCCTTCTTTTCCTCTTACCTTTATGTAATTTTCTAACATAAAGGTTAATTGCCTTTAATATAGCTCCTTTCAGTCTTGTCCATTGCTGTTCTACATCCTTCAGCTGTTCCCATCCCGCTAACTGTTCCTTGAGAAATTCCCCCATCTCGGCAAAGTTAGTTCCTTTGAAATCCAGGACCTTCAATCTAGAATGAGTCCTCTCTTCTGTTTTAATATTGAACCATACCATACGATGATCACTAGATGCCAAATGGTCCGCCACCTTGACATCAGGAACGTACTCTCCATTCATAAGCACCAGGTCCAGATTAGCTCCATCCCGCGTTGGTTCCGTCACCCACTGCTGGAACAATTCTTCCTGTAGGGAATGTAAGATCTCTTTGCTTCTAGACGACCCTGCGGCAGGGACACCCCAATCAACATCTGGCATATTGAAGTCACCTATCAGTAGTAGGTGTGCAATATAGAATTGAGGGTTAGTGTGCTGAGCTGTTACGCAGTTAAGAAAGACGCTGGCACTTACAGCAGCGTTTGCTGGCATTAGCGGTCATGGCCCATGGTTAGGCGCATCACTGCAGACTGAGCTACTGTTTTCTAAGTAGGAATTATGCGCATTATTGCTGATAATACAAACTAAAAAGAAGCACAACTGGGCCTTCAAGACTGAGACAACAGGAGTCCTTTATTTGTGAATGACCCGACACAGGCCGTGTTTCGGCGTCAACAAATGCCTGCCTCAGGGGTCGATGTGCAGTTATTAAAATATGTCTGTGAAGATGAAAATCCAGGTAATCACTCTGTCAAAAAAGATATCCTGAGTGGTGTAGAATGAGTAAAAGTGAATAGGTTTTTCACTCTTTCAAAAAGTACGAAGACCAGGGGACACTCAAGGAAATTACATGGAAATACTTTTAAAACTTCATTCGAAGGATAGTTAAACTGTGGAACTCGTTGTCAGAGGACGTGGTAACAATTGTTAGTGTATCTGGGTTTAAAAAACGGTTTGGACAAGTTCCTGGAGGAAAAGTCCATAGTTTGTTACTGAGATGGACATGGAGGAAGCCATTGCTTGCCCTGGGATTGGTAGCGTAGAATATTGATACTAATTGGATTTCTGCCAGACACTTGTGACCAGGATTGGCCACTGCTGGAAGCAGAATACTGGGCTAGATGGACCATTGGTCTGACCCAGTATGGCTATTCTTATGTTCTTATGAAATTCAAATCCTTAGAAACGTTGTTGGCCTATGTTCACACAGGACAGTTCCGACAGCATCGTCTCTTTTGACAGCCGATGCTATTCTGATATTCTAAAATTGTATTTCTTTCTAAGGATTTGAATGTCATCTTCACATACATATTTTAATAACTGCACATCGACCCCTGAGGCAGGCGTTTGTTGACACCAAAACACGGCCCATGTCGGGTCATTCACCCAGTGGCGTAGCAAGGGGGGGCGGGAGGGGCAGTCCGCCCTGGGTGTCAGCTCGGGGGGGGGGTTCGCCGTTGCACCCCCTCCCCCGGGTGCAGCATGATGACATACCCCCCCCTCGGCGCATCGACACTCCCCCTCCGTCCAACCAGCTCCCCCTACCTTTAAAAAAATATTGGAATCCAAAGCGAGGCGCAGCGCCTCGCGCCTGCACGTAAAAGAAATGTGCAGCGTCTCATCGGGCCTTCTCTCACTCTGTCTGTCCCGCCCTTGCGGAAATAGGAAGTTACGTCAGATGAGATGGTGCACATTTCTTTTACGTGCAGGCGCGAGGATTCCGATATTTTTTTTAAAGGTAGGGAGCTGGTTGGACGGAAGAGGGTGGGCACTGGGTCAGGGGGTGTTGATGTGCCGAGGGGGGGGTATGTCATCGTGCTGCACCCGGAGGGGGGGGTGCAACGGCGAACCGCCCCGGGTGGCAGCCCCCCTCGCTACGCCACTGCATTCACCAATAAAGGACTCCTGTTGTCTCAGTCTTGGAGGCCCAGCTGTGCTCCTTTTTAGTTTGTATACGCTTTGTGTATTCTGTTTTTCCCTCTCTTTTTGCTCAATATTGCTGATAAAGAATTTTTAATAGCACAGTTCCCAGCACCTGACTTTAGCCACCTGAACAGAATTATCGCCTCAGCTTCATACTTCAAAGAAATTCCTTTCTGGCAGCCCAAATTGATGTGTTTCCCTTCCCAAGATGAACAGAAAAAGAGGAAGATAAAATGATACCGTTATTTGACCAGTTTCCAAGGCAACACCTTTTTCAGGTCAGAAATGAGCAAAAGATGAGAAATATCAGAATATATAAGAGAAATATGACAGTCTGAGGGTGAAAGTAGGGGTGGGGGTGGGGGGAGCGAGAAACAAGGAGACAAATGGCTTTGGATCTTGAATCCTTGGGAATAATGTTCTCTTTGCAGAGTGTTGGAAAGTAAAGGTGTCAGTGTACTGCTTTATTTTCTTCTGTGTGAGTTTGCTCATTTGTTTTCTTATATGGCTGTTTGCAATATCTTATTAGTGGCTGGTAAGAAGAGAATTGATTTGGAAACCAATCTTTAATGACCAGGTGTGTTATATTATTGCCCTACCTCATAGGTGTTTTAGTCACAGCTGGACCACCTGCATCAGGGGCACTTTCAGTGTTTGAAATAGGAACAAATGACAAACCTTGAGATAGGAATTTCAGTGCATAAAGACCTGCCTACACTGGACTCCCCGAGGCCGCTGTGATCTGCTTCATAACTGACAGAAAAACAGGAGGCTGTTCCACGAATTCACCACCCTTTCCATGAAGAAGTATTTCCTCAGGTTACTTCTGAGTTTATCCCCTTTCACCTTCATCCTTCGCCCCCTCGTTCTGTAGGAGTGGACGGCTGTAATGTAGCAACTACTGGACTGCCAAGACAACCTCAGACTGTGTGCCAGACACTTATGAACTTTTGCCTTACCTGTGGCATGCTCCACCTTTGAATAACTACTGGACTTTTGTGAACTTTTGCACTAACAGGATTTTCTATTTGGACTTTGCATTCACACTTGCACCTTTGCTTTATACCAAAACCTCAGCTTTCATATAATGAGCCTAGACTAGGACCTAAACCTGTGCAGTTTGGACTTTTACTAGTAGTATGTATTTGTTAACCAGCAGCCAGATAACAAGTTGTAGTAGTCAGCAATTCAGGTTTGTAGGGAAGGCAGCAGGCTCTGCCAATGCAGTCTCGTGATCTACGCATAGAGGCTGTATTGTGTGAACGTGCTGGAACACTGCAATAAGTTACATTTTCTTGCAAAGTAACAATTTCTATGAAAGCTATGAATCTGACGTATCTTTTCTCTGTGAGAACTACAGAATTACTAATGTATTGCGCATGTGCAGGTACTGCGCATGTGCATGTGTGACGTATGGTGTGTTTTATGCACATGATCACTAATTTGTATAAGACCGAATGTCAGATGACGCTCAGGAGGCAGTGTCCTGAGACTGAACTCAGTACTGTTCATTGCTAGCAATAAAGGTGTCCTGCTTTCGGAATCATTTGCCTCTTGTCTCCTGATTCACTAGCCTAGGGCCTGTTTCAGTTCCAGAGCTTCCTTTCAGTTGAAAGAGACTCACCTCCTGTGCATTTATACCATGTATAGACTGGAGGGAGGAGGAGGAGCAGCCATTGATATAGAAGGATCCCCGCATGCTCACGAACCTGGAAGGAAGAGATTTTCTGTGCTAGAGGAAATTAAGTACTGGTTCCACGTGGAAGGATATCACCCTGCAAGTGGGGCTGCAGAGAACCCCCGCTACATGTATGCAACTGCAGTATTTTCTGCTTTACATATACAAGAGGCTTTGTAAATTGTCTTCTAAATAAATCTAGCTGAAATGTTCTACTTATTAGCAGTCAGGCCAATTATATTTTGACTTGTCTGTTTAAAAGTAAAGCTGCACAGTTTTCCGTAGATGGGAAGGCAGTAGAACTAGAGGACATGAAATGAGATTGAAGGGGGGCAGACTCAAGAAAAGTGACAGAAAGTATTTTTTCACAGAGAGGGTGGTGGATGCTTGGAATGCCCTCCCGCGGGAGCTGGTGGAGATGAAAACGGTAACGGAATTCAAACATGCGTGGGATAAACATAAAGGAATCCTGTTCAGAAGGAATGGATCCTCAGGAGCTGAGCGGAGATTGAGTGGCAGAGCCTGTGGTGGGAGGCGGGGCTAGTGGTTGGGAGGCGGGGCTAGTGCTGGGCAGACTTCTACAGTCTGTGCCCTGAAAATGGCAGAAACAAATCAAGGTCAGGTATACACAAAAAGTAGCACATATGAGTTTATCTTCTTGGGCAGACTGGATGGACTGTGCAGGTCTTTTTCTGCCATCATCTAATATGTTATCCACCTTATAATTGAAAGAGAAAAACGCCTAGATTTCGACCCAAATCGGGAGATAGACGTTTATCTCACAAAAATGAATAAATCGGTATAATGGAAAGCCAATTTTGGACGTTTTCAACTGCACTCCATCGCGGAAGCATACAAAGTTGACGGGGGCGTGTCGGAGGCGTGGTGAAGGTGGAACTGGGGCATGGTTATCGGCCGAGGAGAGATGGGCGCCTTTCGCCGATAATGGAAAAAAAGTATGCGTTTGTAGCTAGAATTTAGGGCACTTTTCCTGGACCCTGTTTTTTCACGAATAAGGCCCCAAAAAGTGCCCTAAATGACCAGATGACCACTGGAGGGAATCTGGGATGACCTCCCCTGACTCCCCCAGTGGTCACAAACCCCCTCCCACCACAAAATATGCTGTTTCACAACTTTTTATTTTCACCCTCAAATGTCATACCCACCTCCCTGGCAGCAGTATGCAGGTCACTGGAGCAGTTGTTAGGGGGTGCAGTGAACTTCAGGCAGGTGGACCCAGGCCCATCCCCCCCTACCTGTTACAATTGTGCTGCTTAATGCTTAGTCGTCCAACCCCCCCAAACCCACTGTACCCACATGTAGGTGCCCCCCTTCACCCCTTAGGGCTATAGTAATGGTGTAGACTTGTGGGCAGTGGGTTTTGAGGGGGATTTGGGGGGATCAACACACAAGGGAAGGGTGCTTTGCACCTGGGAGCTCTTTTACCTTTTTTTTTGTTTTTGTAAAAGTGCCCCATAGGGTGCCCGGTTGGTGTCCTGGCATGTGAGGGGGACCAGTGCACTACGAATCCTGGCCCCTCCCACGAACAAATGCCTTGGATTTATTCGTTTTTGAGCTGGGCGCTTTCATTTTCCATTATCACTGAAAAACAAAAACGCCCAGCTCACAAATTGTCGAATAAAACATGGACGTCTATTTTTTTCGAAAATACGGTTCGGTCTGCCCCTTCACGGACCCGTTCTCGGAGATAAACGCCCATGGAGATAGATGTTTTCGTTCAATTATGCCCCTCTATATGTTACTATGTAGATATTTAAATATCGTATCTCTCCATCTTGTTCTTCCTGAACACTTAAGGTTCTCCATCATATCAACAAACTTTAGTCTTTGGCGCCATCTAGTGATGGATAATGGAGTGGAAGTTTTCCAGTCTGCAGCTGTAACGAATCAATCAAGCATATATGAAGGTCCAATTGAACTGGACCTACATATCCGCTTGATTGATTCATTATACATATCCACTTCCTATTGATACCCAGTATGGCATTAAGTTCAGATTGAATATAAGTCCATAAAAGCTTATTGGTTGGGCAGTCCCGCCACATTGCCTCCAACAAAGGGGGGAGGGGGGGTCAGCTTTTAAACCTCTCAACCAATGCTTGAGGGTGTTATACCAGGGTAATAGCAGTTTCACACTGCTTTCCTTGACACAAACTGAAATAGAAAAAGTATTAATGCATCAGACAGACCCTGGCACCTGGGCCCGGGGAATTTTGCCCCACCCGTCCCTCCTCCCTCTCGGCAGCCCTGGCATGATGCAACAGTTCCTATCTGTTATTATTTGCATTTTCTCTTGTAGATTGATTGAATCTCTGTCCTATTGTTTTTGAGGTTCCTTTCCTTGTATGTTTTAGCCTGTAAACTGCTTAGCCCTAGCTTATCAGATGAAGCAGTATAGTAAAAAAAAAAAAACCCAAGACAAAACAACACCCATGACCCCTAAGGAACCCCAGAAACAAGAACCTTCTTTAAAAAAGCCTGTAGGGTTTAGCAGCTTTACTCCCTTTCAAGTCCTACCGTGTTTCCATGAAAATAGGACCTACCTGGGTTTTCCTGCAAATTTAAAATATAAGACATCCCCCCAAAAGTAAGACCTACCAAACTTTTTTTTTTTAAGCAGGGCCGCCGAGAGCCACCCGAGGTTGCCCCCCCCACCCGAGGTCGCCGGGCCCCCCCTCCGTCGCTCCCGGAACTAACCTGAAGCTCCTTTCACCTTCGCAAGTTCGGATTCGGATTCAAAGCAGCAGCGCAGCAGGGCAGACCTCTCCTTCCTTCTGTGTCCCGCCCTCGCCTGACATTACGTTACGTCAGGCGAGGGCGGAACACGGAAGGAAGGAGAGGTCTGCCCTGCTGCGCTGCTGCTTCGAATCCGAATCCGAACTTGCGAAGGTGAAAGGAGCCTCAGGTTAGTTCCGGGAGCGACGGAGGGGGGGCCCGGCGACCTCGGGTGGGGGGGGGACGACCGATGTTTCCCAGAAAATAAGACATCCCCCCGAAAATAAAACCTAGCGCGTTTTGGGGAGGAAAAATAAATATAAGACAGTGTCTTATTTTCGGGGAAACACGGTATATGTGCCGAAATAAAGGAATCCTGTGCAGAAGGAATGGATCCACAGAAGCTTAGCTGAGATTGGGTGGCGGGGTGAAGAGGGGTTGGTGGTTGAGAGGCTAGGATAGGGGAGGGCAGACATACGGGGTCTGTGCCGGAGCCGGTGATGGGAGGCGGGACTGGTGGTTGGGAGGCAGGAAATACTGCTGGACAGACTTATACGGTCTGTGCCCTGAAAAAGACAGGTACAAATCAAGGTAAGGTATACACATATGAGTTTATCGTGGGCAGACTAGATGGACCGTGCAGGTCTTTTTCTGCCGTCATCTACTATGTTACTATGAGATTGGGTGGCAGAGCCGGTGGCGGGAGGCGGCGATAGTGCTGGGCAGACTTATATGGTCTGTGCCAGAGCCGGTGGTGGGAGGCGGGGCTGGTGGTTGGGAGGCGGGGATAGTGCTGGGCAGACTTATACGGTCTGTGCCAGAGCCGGTGGTTGGGAGGCGGGGCTGGTGGTTGGGAGGCGGGGATAGTGTTGGGCAGACTTATACGGTCTGTGCCAGAGCCAGTGGTGGGAGGCGGGGCTGGTGGTTGGGAGGCGGGGATAGTGCTGGGCAGACTTATACGGTCTGTGCCAGAGCCGGTGGTTGGGAGGCAGGGCTGGTGGTTGGGAGGCGGGGATAGTGCTGGGCAGACTTATACGGTCTGTGCCAGAGCCGGTGGTTGGGAGGCGGGGCTGGTGGTTGGGAGGTGGGGATAGTGTTGGGCAGACTTATACGGTCTGTGCCAGAGCTGGTGGTGGGAGGCGGGGCTGGTGGTTGGGAGGCAGGTATAGTGCTGGGCAGACTTATACGGTCTGTGCCAGAGCCAGTGGTTGGGAGGCGGGGCTGGTGGTTGGGAGGCGGGGCTGGTGGTTGGGAGGCAGGGCTAGTGCTGGGCAGACTTATACGGTCTGTGTTAGAGCCGGTGGTGGGAGGCGGGGCTGGTGGTTGGGAGGCGGGCATAGTGCTGGGCAGACTTATACGGTCTGTGCCAGAGCCGGTGGTGGGAGGCGGGGCTGGTGGTTAGGAGGCGGGGATAGTGCTGGGCAGACTTAGACGGTCTGTGCCCTGAAAAGGACAGGTACAAATCAAGGTAAGATATACACAAAAAGTAGCACATATGAGTTTATCTTGTAGGGCAGACTGGATGGACCATGCAGGTCTTTTTCTGCCGTCATTTACTATGCTATGTTATGTTACTATGTTAATGGAATTGCTTAATAATGTGTTTAACTCTTTATGTCTTGAGAGCACCTTATAAACCGAGATAGTATCTTTGCCATTGCTCTAGTCATTTAGGGCTACATCGTATATTTGGCACCTATAATATCGGCACCAAAAAGAACCCACGTAAATGATATTCTGTAAGCCACACCTAAACGTCAGCAGAGGTTATAAAATTAATGCATAGAGGACAGGTCGTGCGTATTTAGATGTGGCTATTTACATCAATGAAAATGTGATTCAAATCAGGGGCGTAGCCAGACTTTGGCGAGAGGAGGGTTCAGAGCCCAAGGTGAGGGGGCACATTTTAGCCCCCACCCCGGCGCCGCCAACTCCCCCCCCACCAATGCTGACCCCCGCCTCCGCCACCACCAATAACTTTGACCCCCCCCCTGCCGACGACCCTCTTGACCCCCCCTCCCACTGCCAACCCTCCCCCGCCGCTGCCGTCGCCTACCTTTGCTGGCGGGGGACCCCAACCCCCACCAGCCGAGGTCCTCTTCCGGCGCAAGGCTTCGTTCAGTTTCTGAGTCTGACATCCTGCACGTACGTGCAGGATGTCAGACTCAGAAACTGAACGAAGCCTTGCGCCGGAAGAAGTGGACCTTGGCTGGCGGGGGTTGGGGTCCCCCGCCAGCAAAGGTAGGTGACGGCTGGTTGGCAGCGGGAGGGGGGGTCGAGAGGGTCATCGGCAGGGGGGTCCAGGGCCAAATCTACGGGGGCCCAGGCCCCCCGTGGCCCCACGTAGCTACGCCACAGGTTCAAATACTCATGTCTAAATTTACATGCGGAGCACCATTATTCTGTAATTACGCATGTAACTCAAAACCACATTTCTGTGCCCCTCCTTTTATGGACCACATGTAAATGCTAGGCACGGATCCCGCACCTAACTTTATGTGCATTAGTGCCAATGAAATCTAATTAGTGCCAATAATTGCTTGTTAAAAAGCTAATTAAATTCCGTGTACAAATCGGGAACATGCCTACATTTCCACGTGCAATTTTTAACAAGCTTTATAAAATCAGGAGGTTAATGCTGAGTGGTATGAAGAGAGATTGAGATAAGTATAAAAATCAAAGAAGAATGTTCATTTTTCAGATTGCTGTTCTGCCGAGCCAAGAATATGAACCCTTATTCCAGTCTCGAAGGTCAGCTCAGATCTGACGTGTCAGAGGTGTAGAAAATCGAGAGATGGAGTCACCTTCACCCCTAGAAACTTAAGGTGGTGAGTGATGCGTTTAAAAGGATTCTTTCTAAGTCATCTTTCTATCGTGTGATATTTCGCTCTGAACTTGCAACATTCCCATATGTCTTCATTTCTTTAATAAGAAGTGAAAGATGAGGTTGTGTCAGCGACAAAATGACATCATCAGCAAATAATGAAATCTTGTGTATGGAGTTCCCTGTAAGTTGCTCCCTTTATGTCATGGTTCTCCCTGAAAGGTTACTACTACTACTACTTAACATTTCTAGAGCGCTACTAGGGTTACGCAGCGCTGTACAATTTAACAAAGAGAGACAGTCCCTGCTCAAAGAGCTTACAATCTAATAGATAAGAGTGAGACAAATATAGGACAATCAAGCCATTGTGACATCACTGATGAGGTTGGCTCTTAGGCATTGGTGGAATGAGGCATTATGACATCACAATCTCAGCTCTGGTTAAATCACTGCTATATGTAATACTACTACTACTACTTAACATTTCTAGAGCGCTACTAGGGTTACGCGGCGCTGTACAATTTAACAAAGAGAGACAGTCCCTGCTCAAAGAGCTTACAATCTAATAGATAAGAGTGAGACAAATATAGGACAATCAAGCCATTGTGACATCACTGATGAGGTTGGCTCTTAGGCATTGGTGGAATGAGGCATTATGACATCACAATCTCAGCTCTGGTTAAATCACTGCTATATGTAATACTACTACTACTACTTAACATTTCTAGAGCGCTACTAGGGTTACGCGGCGCTGTACAATTTAACAAAGAGAGACAGTCCCTGCTCAAAGAGCTTACAATCTAATAGATAAGAGTGAGACAAATATAGGACAATCAAGCCATTGTGACATCACTGATGAGGTTGGCTCTTAGGCATTGGTGGAATGAGGCATTATGACATCACAATCTCAGCTCTGGTTAAATCACTGCTATATGTAATCTACTACTACTTAACATTTCTAGAGCGCTACTAGGGTTACGCAGCGCTGTACAAATTAACAATAAGGACGGTCCCTGCTCGGAAGAGCTTACAATCTAAAGGACGAAATGTCAAGTTGGGGTAGATAAGTTTTCTGAGAAGAGGTGTAGTGATTAGGTGCCGAAGGCGACATTGAAGAGGTGGGCTTTGAGCATTGATTTGAAGATGGGTAGGGAGGGGGCACGGCGTATGGGCTCAGGGAGTTTGTTCCAGGCATGGGGTGAGGCGAGACAGAAGGGACGGAGCCTGGAGTTGGAGGTGGTGGAGAAGGGTACTGAAAGGAGGGATTTGTCTTGAGAGCGGAGGTTACGGGTAGGAACGTAAGGGGAGATGTGGGTAGAGAGGTAAGGAGGGGCCGCAGATCGAGTGCATTTGTAGGTGAGTAGGAGAAGCTTGAACTGTATGCAGTATCTGATTGGGAGCCAGTGAAGTGACTTGAGGAGAGGGGTGATATGAGTATATCGGTTAAGGCGGAAGATAAGACGTGCGGCAGAGTTCTGGATGGACTGAAGGGGGAGTAGATGGCTACGTGGGAGGCCGTTCAGGAGTAGGTTGCAGTAGTCAAGGCGAGAGGTAATGAGAGAGTGGATGAGAGTTCGGGTGGTGTGCTCGGAGAGGAAGGGGCGAATTTTGCTGATGTTATAGAGGAAGAAGCGACAGGTCTTGGCTATCTGCTGGATGTGCGCAGAAAAGGAGAGGGAGGAGTCGAAGATAACACCGAGGTTGCGGGCAGATGAGACGGGGACGATGAGGGTTTTCTCAACTGAGATAGAGAGTGAAGGGAGAGGGGAAGTGGGTTTGGGTGGGAAGACAATAAGCTCAGTCTTGGCCATGTTCAGTTTCAGGTTCCACAAGTAATGCGAATACAAGAGGCGACAGAGGGCACCCCAGCCTCCTGCCCCTTCCGAGATTGAAACTTTGATGTCTAGGTCCTATTAACTGTGATGCAGGCTTTAGAGTTGTTATATAAGACCTCTAACCAAGTGGAGAAACCATCGTGTCCTCAGGATGGCACTCAGTCCAATGCATTTTCAGCATCTACCTCCAAAAACATGGCTGGTATTTTCTCCAAGTGCACTGCCCATAGAATATGTCAGATCTTTTGGATATTATCTATGGTTTGCTCCCTGGAACAAACCTTGCTTGATCTGAATTAAAAACTGTTGTCATCCAAAGTGCCATTCTATTAGCCAGTAATTTAAGTCTACATTAATGAGGGAAACATATCTGTTATGATCCACAGACTGTACTGTCTCTGCCAGCTGCGTTGCTGTATTGTAGTATAGAACAGCTAGTTCACAATGAATTAAAGCATCTTGCTGAAACGGAGCAATCATTTGAGCATAAAGTTTATAAAAGGAATTAGCAAACCCATCTAATCCTGGCGATTTGCCATTAGGAAGGCTTTCAATAACCATTTCGACTTCTTTGTCGTAATGTCAGCATCTATTTTTTTGTTGTGCCTCTTGTCTAAAGCAAGGAAGAGTTCTAGTCTTCAAATAGTTATCAACATCTCCCCCTTTTATGTCCATATGCCTGGCACTGAGCTGTGTGTAAAATTCCAAACATCTGCTTTCTAGTTGTTCCTGTAATTTTAAACATTTTGCACCTGAGCTTGGTGTTTTTTAAGGTGCAACCCAGACGTCCCCAAATTCAAAAAAACCTTTGTTAAGCGTGGCACAGTTGAAATGCCATATTTGCCAGGCGAATGGTGTGTAATTTGGCCTTCAGCTTATCTAGTAATTCCCTATCTTTACCAAGTTTCTCTCTGTCTCCTCTATTTGATTTCATAGCACATGGAGTGGAGGAATAGCCTAATGGTTAGCAGAGCAGGCTTTGTTCCTGGCAACCTGGGCTCAGTTCCTACTACAGCTCCTTGTGACCTTGGGCAAGTCACTTAACCCTCCATTCCCTTAGGTACAAAAAGGGACAGAGAAAGCATCTGCATATAATGTGTACAGTGCTGTGTACATCTAGTAGCACTATAGAAAGGATTAGATGTAGTTTCTTTCCAATTTTTTCTTTCTTTTGATAGGAACTCCTCTAATAACAGTCTTTAGGTCTTCCCACGATATGGGAGCTTGAATTGCTTCAGTATAACTAAACAATAAATATTGGCTCAATTTCCTCTGAACATCATCTCCCTTATCATGAAGTCTCCAGAAAGTCCTACCCAAATTTCATTTATTTATTCGGATTTATTAACCTTATACCTACTGTTACAAGAAATTCTACCCACTTCTCCAGCAATTAATATGTTGGAAGAAATGAGTTATTTTGGGGAAAATAGCTCTAGAGCAACTCGCCACTGCTTATAATTTAAGAGCAGGTGCTGTATTTATATTGATTTCTCCACCAATCACCAAAGGTGATAATTGCAATAAATTAAATAAATTAAGTATATATAGCTTCTATATACTCAGAACACAAAGAGACCGTATTTTTAGCTTCAAAAAGATTGATTTAATATACAATTGCACACGAGAGGTAGGTTTTAAAAGGAATCTTTACAGGTAATCTGTGCATAAAAATAGAACAAAGTAGCAGGTCTAGATCAAAAGTTATGTTACTTACAAGTCCTTGTTACACAGTATGAACAGCATTAGGTAAGCACATGTTTTAGGAGCAAGGCATCAGCGGACCCCAAAGAGAGCAGCAGTTTCCAAGAGAGGCAGGTTTCCAGAGGAGGCAGGTCCCAAGAGAGGCAGGTTCCAAGAGGAGCAGGTTCCAAGAGCGCGAGCTGGGCTGTTTCCAGGCCTTTTATAATGTTAGCAGAGAAGCATGGTGTGTGCATGTCTTGGATATTTTGCAAGGCATTATGGTTAATGTAGTCTCATGTCTGCACACGACCCCTGAGTCCTGGTATGACATCACGAGACTTACAGTCTGGATTTTGCTGGCAAGTGTCTTTTGATGTCCTGTTCAGTCTCTGGGGCAGATACACATTACAAGTCCTTCCTTTCTGCACATGTCTGGAAGCTGATGGGAGGGGCAGGTATACCTTTGACAAGCAAATGTCCTGTTTATGCTTCCTCTGAGTCCTTTGTTTTATTCAGGTGCCCACCTTAGTCCATCTTTTGTTAGGTGGGAGGGCAGAGGAAGCTCTTTTGTGTTTGTTAAGTGTGTGTAGTTAAAAAGGAATGGAGAGAGAGAGGCTTGAAATGAAACTATTCTCCAAAAGCTGCACAAACATATATCTTCAAAAGATACACAAATATATTGGTGTATATATAATCCAGCAAACATGCTACATATTTCAGTAATAAACTGATACCATTACACTACTAAATAGTTTAAATATACAGCAGACTGGGGTGTGATCAGACCATGTGGGGGATTCTGTCCTGATATCATGGAGGTGTTCTAACCAGTGCAAAACTCCCGGAAAGACCGAAAAAAGATAACATGTTTATGCTTTAACACCAAACCTGATAATATTCCCACTACCATTTTGTGTTAATCAGGTCAACTATGAAATATCTCCCGTTATTAGGATTCTGGTTATTTTAGTTGATAGTTCTGTTACTGCATTAGTGAAAAAATGTTTCCTTCTCATGAGAAAGCTGCATTGTATTCACAACTACTTTCAGGCAGGTAAATTTAAGCTTCTAACTCAGACCCTTTTACTTTCCCAACAAGATTATTGGAACCTTGTGCATCTGGGTTGCACTAGGGGACTGATGAGGAGTCAGCTGACCATACAGTGCAGAAGGAATGGATCCTCAGAAGCTTAGCCGAAATTGGGTGGCGGAGCAGGTTGGGGGAAGAGGGGTTGGTGGGTGGGAGGTGAGGATAGTGGAGGGCAGACTTATACGGTCTGTGCCAGAGCCGGTGATGGGAGGCGGGACTGTTGGTTGGGAGGTGGGAAATACTGCTGGGCAGACTTGTACGGTCTGTGCCAGAGCCGGTGATGGGAGGCGGGACTGGTGGTTGGGAGGCGGGAAGTACTGTTGCGCAGACTTGTACGGTCTGTGCCCTGAATAAGGCAGGTACAAATCAAGGTAAGGTTTACACATATGTTTGTCTTGTTGGGCAGATTGGATGGACCGTGCAGGTCTTTTTCTGCCATCATCTACTATGTTACAGAATACAGCAGTATGCTTGAGTTTTGGTCTATCTAAGTATGATAGTGTGTCATCCTTTTATGTGAGATTGCATTATTAAAATGGATTTAGACCATTATTAAAATGGGGAAAATGGACTGCTTATTTCTGTAATATGCAGCATAAAATGTTTTGTACTTTTTTGGAATCTTGCCAGGTACTAGTGACCTGGTTTGGCCACTGCTGGAAACAGGATGCTGGGCTTCATGGACCTTTGGTTTGTCCCAGTGTGGCAATACTAATGTACTTATGTACTAGTAAATTTAAAACAAATCAGAGAAAATAGTTCTTCACTCAACATGTAATTAAACTCTGGACTTCGTTGCCAGAGAACGTAGTAAAAACAGTTAGCTTAGCAGGGTTTAAAAAAGGTTTGGGCGGCTTCCTAAATGAAAAGTCCATAGACCATTATTAAAATGGACTGGAGAAATATCCACTGCTTATTTCTAAAATAAGCAGCATAAAATGTATTGTACTTTTTTGGGATCTTGCCAGGTACTTGTGACCTGTTTTGGTCACTGTTGGAAACAGAATGCTGGGCTTGATGGACCTTCAGTCTGTCCCAGTATTGCAATACTTATGTACTTTTTTTTAATTGGCCTGTTTTCTTTTTAAGATTAGATTAGATATATTACTTTTAGCCCACCCTTATCCAGGGTGGGTTACAATAAAACATTCTTTAAAAATGCAATGAAGAAATATAGAAAACAGAAAAATCAAAGCATATCACGAATACATCATCAGTCAGAATTATAAAAGGCCTTCAAGAAAAGAAAGTCTTGGAGGTGTTTCCGAAATGCTGATTTACTGGTTTCACATTTGAGCCGTGGTGACAGACTGTTCCATTCCAAACGCACACGCTGTAATGCAGGAATTAGAAGGAAATACTGGTGCTCAGAGCGCATGGATCGAGATGGCGCATTCCACTGTACAGCAGTTTTCAAGTAGTGAGCTGAATCTTGGTAAATAGCCTGATGAATTATGATCAGCAACTTATACAATATTCTCCATTGTACTGATATCCATTTCAAGCACTTCAAACAAGGAGTAATATGTTCAGAACGGGAAAGTCCCCAAAACAGTTGTACAGCAGAATCCATACCTGTCTGAACTTAAGTGCTTGACGTGAATACTTTGACAGGCCAAGGTACACAAAGTTGCAATAATCTAGGCAACTAAACACCATAGATTGCAGCACTGTTTTAAAACCATGCCATGACGAAAGGAATTTCAATCCAGACAACAATCGCAATTTAGAATACAATGAATGAAGCAAAGCTTGGACCTACTACTACTACTACTTAACATTTCTAGAGCGCTACTAGGGTTACGCAGCGCTGTACAATTTAACAAAGAGAGACAGTCCCTGCTCAAAGAGCTTACAATCTAATAGATAAGAGTGAGACAAATATAGGACAATCAAGCCATTGTGACATCACTGATGAGGTTGGCTCTTAGGCATTGGTGGAATGAGGCATTATGACATCACAATCTCAGCTCTGGATACCAGAGACTGAAACTCTTCACACTAAGGGGGGAAGTGGGCCAAGTATAGGACAGTCGAGCCATTGTGACATCACTGATGAGGTTGGCTCTTAGGCATTGGTGGAATGAGGCATTATGACATCACAATATCAGCTCTGGTTAAATCACTGCTATATGTAATACTACTACTACTACTTAACATTTCTAGAGCGCTACTAGGGTTACGCAGCGCTGTACAATTTAACAAAGAGAGACAGTCCCTGCTCAAAGAGCTTACAATCTAATAGACAAGTGAACGGTCGGTCCGATAGGGGCAGTCTGGATTCACTGAACGGTAAGGGTTAGGTGCCGAACGCAGCATTGAAGAGGTGGGCTTTAAGCAAAGACTTGAAGACGGGCAGGGAGGGGGCTTGGCGTAAGGGCTCAGGAAGGTTGTTCCAAGCATAGGGTGAGGTGAGGCAGAATGAGCGGAGCCTGGAGTTGGCGGTGGTGGAGAAGGGTACTGAGAGGAGGGATTTATCCTGTGAACGGAGGTTACGGGCAGGAACGTAAGGGGAGATGAGGGTAGAAAGATAGTGAGGGGCAGCAGACTGAGTGATTTGTAGGTACTACTACTACTTAACATTTCTAGAGCGCTACTAGGGTTATGCAGCGCTGCACAATCTAACAAAGAGAGATAGTCCCTGCTCAAAGAGCTTACAATCTAATAGACAAGTAAACGGTCGGTCCGATAGGGGCAAATTGGGGCAGTCTGGATTCACTGAACGGTAAGGGTTAGGTGCCGAACGCAGCATTGAAGAGGTGGGCTTTAAGCAAAGACTTGAAGACGGGCAGGGAGGGGGCTTGGCGTAAGGGCTCAGGAAGGTTGTTCCAAGCATAGGGTGAGGTGAGGCAGAATGAGCGGAGCCTGGAGTTGGCGGTGGTGGAGAAGGGTACTGAGAGGAGGGATTTATCCTGTGAACGGAGGTTACGGGCGGGAACGTAAGGGGAGATGAGGGTAGAAAGATAGTGAGGGGCAGCAGACTGAGTGCATTTGTAGGTAAGAAGGAGAATACAATGAATGAAGCAAAGCTTGGACCTGCCTTCTAAATGTAAAGGCTGAATCTAACACCATTGCCAAGCGCTTAATCTGTGTTACAGTCTTAATAGATACGCAACACCAATGAGGAATCTGACACAACCCACATTATTGCAGTCTTTGCCGTATTGATTTGTAAACGATTCTTTTTCAACCAGCCCATTACTGCTTCAAAAATCAAATGCAATCAGATTAGGATCAGTTAGGTTGCTGCATAAATCCTGTAAGAAACTCCTAAAGATTGTAATAAAAGACACAAAGATTGGAGATACAAATGACATAAAGTAGCTGACAAAGCTGATATTGCGGCACCCAAGTTGTCAGATGATGGACAGCCTTCTCCTTTGCCTTATCCCACAACACCTGCATATCTTTCTTGATGGTACCACTCAAAGTTTGCACTGCATCCACTTGGTCCTCACAGGTCAACACACTTTGCCCCATTTCTTTCTCTCTTTCCCTGAGAGAGATCCAACCTCCTGTTTACTGTCATCCAGAGATATTTTGATGTCTTGTCGCACAATTTAAAATTCCTTTCTGAGTTCTGACATTCATCTGCCGAGTTTATGTGAGTTTCTAGGCAGCCGTTGTCGTTCTGCGTTGGTGCTTCAGAAAGAATTGGCACCATCTAAATTGCACATGGTCAACCTGACACAGAGATCAGCAGTGCTACCTTCAAGAGGTTTTATTTATTTTATTTGTTACATTTGTATCCCACATTTTCCCATCTATTTGCAGGCTCAATGTGGCTTACATAGTACCGGAGAGGCCTTTGCAGACTCCGTTGTGAACAAATACAAAGTGATGTTGTGCTAAGATAGAGAGTTCATGTGGCATGGCCATATTAAGGAATCGTACAGCGGAAGAGTTGAGTTCTGTCCATTAGGCACTTTAGTTTGGTTGTGTTGCAGAGATCAGGCATTTAAGTTGGATGTAGGATACGCCTTTTTAAACAGGTTAGTTTTTAGTCATTTCCGGAACTTCAGGTGGTCATACGTCGTTTTCAAGGTTTTTGATAATGCGTTCCACAGTTGTGTGCTTATGTAGGAGAAGCTGGATGCGTAGCTTGATTTGTATTTAAGGCCTTTGCAGTTTGGGTAGTGTAGGTTTAGATATGTTCGTGTTGGTTCGGATATGTTTCTAGTTGGTAAGTCGATTAGGTCTGTCATGTATCGCGGGGCTTCACCGTAAATGATTTTGTGAATCAGGATGCAAATTTTGAAAGCAATACGTTCTTTGATTGGGAGCCAATGTAACTTTTCATGGAGTTTTATAGTCTACACTGTGCCAAAAACACTGTGTACTTAGTCCCTGCTGCTCCAGTATTCAGATAACCGCCATAGGCGCCCGGTATAAGAGGCTTGGGGAGGCTAAGCCTCCCCAGCCAGAAGTGCAGCAAGGGCGGGGCGGGGTGGACCGCCCCGGGTGCAGTTCCCGCTGCCTTGAACATCTCCCCCGACTAGTGCGTTGGATCTTTACCCTCCCCCCCCCCCCCCCCGACTACCTCGATATCGCTCTCCCCCTCCGCTCCTGTCCTGTCACGTCGTCTTTGAACTTCAAGGCTTCCTTCCGGTAGCAGCAGCAGCATTGGAAATGATGTAAACGCTGCTTTCAGCCTGCCCCGGAAGCCTTCTCTAGACAGCGTCCCTCCTACGCGGGAAACTGTACAGAGAGTGCTTCCGTGGCAGGCTGAAAGCAGCGTTTACATCATTGCCGATGCTGCTGCTGCTACCGGAAGGAAGCCTCGAAGTTCAAAGACATGACAGGAGCGGAGGGGGAGAGCGATGCATCATGCCAGCCAGCTGCTAGACCAAAGGGAAAGGGGGTAGAAGGTGCCACATCTAAGGGGAAGAGGGAGGAAGGAAAGCAATGGCAGGGAATAGGAAAAGGGGGGTGGAGAAAGGAGTGAGAGTGATGGGAGCAAGAAGGGGAGGGAAGAGAAAGGTAGGATGCATGAGGACGCTGGAGGAGAGAGAGAGAAAGTGGAAAAGTGCAGGGGAGAGCCAGGGACATGCAAAAGAGCAGGGGAGAGTCAGAGAGAGATGGGGAGAGAAAGAGGGGACATGGAAGAGAGCAGGGAAGAGCCAGAGAGAAGATGCTGGATGGAAGAGGGGTACAGAGAGAGAGAGATTAGTGGAAAGATGGGGAGAGAAAGAGGGGGCATGGGCAGGAGAGTGAGCGAAGCTGCTGGAGAGAAACTGGGGGAGATCCTAGCTGTCAGACGGAGAAATGCTGAATGAAAGGAGGGAGAAAGTGGGAAAATGCTGGAAGGAGGGGGCAGAAACAGGGAAGACACTGGACGTAAGGGTAGGGAGGGAAAGAGGAAAGACACTGGAAGGATGGGGATAGAAAGGACATACTAAATGGAAAAGGGTCAAGAGAGAGAACTGTTTAGAAGGAAGGAGATATAGAGGGAGACAATGGATGGAAGGAGAGGGAGACAATAGACGGAAGGATTGGGAGAGGGTAATGGGTAGAAGGATGGAGAGAGAAAGAGGGATGACACTGGATGGAAGGGAAAGAGAAAGAGGGAAGGTGCTGGACATGGATGGAGGGAAGGAAAGACAAAGGAAGGAGATGCACACGGATGGAGTGGAAGGGAGAGAGGAGAAATGCTGGATATGGATGGAGGGAAAATTGCTGAATTTAAGGGCTGGATTGGAACACTTTGAGGGCAGATGCTGAAACTGGAGAAAGGATAGGGACAGGGCTAAAGATGGTAGACAGGACGCATAAGGACACAGGAGGATGGTGGACATGTTGAGAGAAAAAATATCAAATGGAAAGAAGACACTGGGACCAAAGCGAATAGAAAAACTAAATGATCAGACAACAAAGATAGAAAAAAGTATTTTATTCAGAAGTTATTAATTGGAATATGTCAGCTTTTGGAAATGTGCATCTGTGATATTTTGCATGTAAGTTTCAATTTTTCTAGTATTGCTGCATACTGAGTCTGACTTCTTGAGGTAACTTTCCATTTCAGTATTTTGCCTTCATATTATTTTTATTTCTAGTTCCTTGTGTCATATCTGTTGTCATGTGTTTTTCATGTGTGGTCAAGGTGCAGTATTCTGCTAGTGTGTAGTATTTGCAGCCCTTTTTTTTGTTGTTTCTTTCACTAGGTTGCGTACTGGTATTTTAGAGCCCGGTGTAATTACAGTGCTGCTTTTCCACGCATAAGGTTGTAGCTCGTTCTGTCCTTGGAATTAGTACTGTTATGGTTTGGTAAGGTTATGAGTGTGTTTTTGATCAAGTTTGTGCATAGTGTTTTGCAGTTGAGCGATTGTGGTTAGTATATGCTTTGAGCAACCACTTTATTCTTTGACATATGATACATATCTAATATCTAAATTTAATAAAAGGTATTAATTGTGACTATTTTATTTTTACTTATTTTTTTCTGTGTTAATTGTGGCTATAAGCTCCGCCCCTAGCTCCACCCCTAACCCCGCCCCCTTTAGCCTCCCCAAACAGTTGGGCCACCGACCGCCTATGATCACCGCAATATATTACGTTATAGTAGCAGTGGCGTAGCCATGGGTGGGCCTGGGTGAGCCAGGGCCCACCCACTTAAGGCTCAGGCCCACCCAACAGTAGCACATGTTTAGCAGTAGCTGATGGGGATTCCAAGCTCTACCAGCTGAAGACTTCCCCCGGATGGTAATGAAAATGGTCTGCTCCACGTTACTGGCACCTGTGAATGCTCAGTTTTCAGCGCATGCCTACTACAGACTGCCAAGAGAAGCATTTTCTCATCAGCTTAGATATTTTGGGGGGGGGAGGGGGAGAACACTTGGTGCCCACCCACTTCTTGCCTACGCCCACCCAAAATCTTCTGTCTGGCTACACCCCTGTATAGTAGGTGAGTGAGCTGATTAGACCAATATCAATTACGCTGTGGTGGAGCCCTGAACTGCCGTCCTTTAAGCTGACTTCCGCCGCATGTCTTATCTACCGCGTGAACCGATACTCTCATATCACCCCTCTCCTCGCTTCACTGGCTCCCGATCCGCTACCATATACAGTTCAAGCTTCTCCTAATGACCTTCAAATGCACTCAATCTGCAGCCCCCCATTACCTCTCTTCCCTCCTCTCCCCCTATGTCCCCACCCGTAACCTCCGCTCTCAGGACAAATCACTCCTATCTGTACCCTTCTCCACCACCGCTAACTCCAGACTCCGCCCCTTCTGCCTCTCATCACCTTATGCCTGGAACAGACTTCCCGAGCCCATACGCCATGCGCCCTCCCTGCCCATTTTCAAGTCCTTACTCAAAGCCCATCTCTTCTCCCTTGCTTTTGGCGCCTAACCACCTTCCCCATTCATGATACCTACACTGACTACATAGCTTGATACGTTTAGATTGTAAGCTCTCTTGAGCAGGGACTGTCCTTCCCCATGTTTAAACTTGTACAGCGCTGCGTAACCCTGGTAGCGCTATAGAAATGCTAAGTAGTAGTAGTAGTAGTACTTCACTTTCTCCTTTTCTTTAAGTCTGTCACCATACGCTTTGGGCCTAATACTCAGTGGCGTAGCTAGGTGGGGTGCCAGGGGAGTGGCTGCTCCCCCAAACGCAGTTCTGCCGGCACCTATTTTTTTTCGTCCTGTTGCAGTAAAAATGTGTGCCGATGGAACTCCACTCTCGCTCCCCCCGCACCGTCAACTTGCCTCATCCTGGCTCCGCTTCTGCTAATGCTATATATATCGACTGAAAAATTGGTGCTGAAGGAAAACACGCTTAGGTGTACTCTGTAAACTGCACCTAAAGTTAGGCCTGGTTTACAGAATACACCTATGCAACTGTCATTTTTGAGTTTGCAACCAACATACAGACTCCTGAGGCAGGTACTATTGCCGAAATCCAGTGCCATGTCGAGTCAAACCTTTAATACGAAATAAAGTGTATATTTTCCATCTCGTCTCCTTTGCTTTTTGGAAGAGTCTTGTTGATCACACTACTTCCCCTTACAGAATACACTTAAATCCATCCACATGACTTAGAATTCAGGTGCAAACATTTACAGAAACGAAAACCTGGTGTAAATGACCACACCTAACTTTATGCGCAGAGTGGGTTATTCTATAACACTATGCCTACCATATGTCTTTCTATGTACCCTTTCATTTGAATTTGTAACTTTAAAGAAAGTGCAATGGCCACAAGATGGCATGATGTGGTCGCTTCTGGCCTGCTCGGCTGCCCCAGCATGTTTTGGGATGGCCAGCAAGAAGCATTCTTACCCAACCTCGAGTAGAGAGGTGTGGTAGCCGTGTTAGTCCACTTTTAAAGGTAATCAATAGAAATAAAACAAAATAAAACATGGAAAAGAAAATAAGATGATACCTTTTTTATTGGACATAACTTAATACATTTCTTGATTAGCTTTCGAAGGTTGCCCTTCTTCGTCAGATCGGAAACAAGTCAGATGCTAAAGAAGAAATTTAATTTACATAGACATCATATGAAAAATGCTAGTACCAATAAGGATGTCACCCCTGTGGGGCGGCACTTTACAAAACCAGAACACTGTACCAGTGACTTCATGGTAAGAATCTTAAAAGGGAACTTTAAAACAATACAGGAACGTAGACCTTTGAAGTCAGAATGATTAACTATTTTGACACCCACCAGACAGGACTTAACAAAGATCTGGGTTTTCTAGCCCATTATAAACCATAAAATTGTACTGCTTTGTCCCCCTCCTGTCTCCATGCATATCTCCCTGTCCCTCATCCACCCCCATCCTGTTAGACTGTCACTGAAATACTTTGATGTTTCGCTTATATATACTGTCATCTACCAACATTTGCTTATTTCCGATCTGACGAAGAAGGGCAACCTTCGAAAGCTAATCAAGAAATGTATTAAGTTATGTCCAATAAAAAAGGTATCATCTTATTTTCTCTTCCATGTTTTATTTTGTTTTATTTCAATTGATTACCCAACCTCAACATCGTCAGGCTGGGTCTCCTGGTTTAATATAGGAACCTCATTAATAGCAAAATAAATAAATACAAAATCTTTCTCCTACATAAAGCTCAAGGAAAATAGAGCCCCCTACCCTCAGCCCATATATGAGGTTAAGCAGGGAATTAGGTTTCTTCCTCTAGCCCCCTCCTCTCTCTCCCTTTTCCTCTAATTAAGGATCGCCTCTTCTTTGCAGCAGCTCTTCTCTCCCTCCCACCCATCCTTCCGCTCACAATACCCCATAGCTATGTGTTTGTGTTTGAACTCTTAATTATCTTGGAATGGGGTTGGGGTGGAATCTTTCCTTTTCTTGTAGGCTCTTCAGTACAGGAGGGAGGGGAACCAGTGGCTGGGTTCTGCCTCAAACAAAGCCCAGCTGCTCTTCCAGAGAGAGAGAGAGAGAGAGAGAGAATGCCAGCTGACTGACAGCCTCCTCAGTGGGTCTCTGGAGAGCAGAGGCCCTCTAGCCCCCCCAGTCTTCCCCCCTCAATAGAATGTTTACAGAGAGCCTTACAAGCTGCTTTCAGGCCTGTTGGCAGGGCTCAGGACTCCTTGGGGTTTCTAAATGGCTTTATTATCATTGATGGTAAATGTTTTAGTGAGCCAGGCCTGGTATATTGGGGATTACAGAAGCCTGGGAGGCCAGTTGTTAAACAGGGAAAGTAGGCGGGAGAAGTGGGGATGAGGAGGAAGAGGGATACATTGCTTCTGTAGTTTTCCCCTCTCCAGGAGCAAGAGGGACTTGCTCTGGACAAAGCTGACATCTTCCTGCATAAAGGGACTTACTACACACATCTCTCCCATCCAGCTCTCATCAGGAGCACATCATGCAGAACTTCTCGTAATATACCTTCCAATTCAGCCCTCATCAGGAATTCAGCACAATGGCTTTCTCCTCACACATCTACCTATTCAGGTCTCATTGGGTACTCAACACAATGGGTTTCTTTTCATAATCCTTCCCATCCAGCTCTCATCAGGAACTCAACTCTCAACACAAAGGGTTTCTTGCCCTATAATAGGACCAAACTACAAGGACACGCACAAACTCTTTTCACTTGTAAACAGTCTCCTAAACACCACACGGGTCACCTTGAATAGCACAGACACCCCATCGGCAACCAACCTAGCGAACTATTTCAACGAAAAAATTCCAAAGTTACGACGCATGATACCGAGCAATACCATTGAGTACACAAGCATCCTCGAATGCTTAGACCCAAATCCTGGGGAATACCCAGCCGATCGATCATGGACCAATTTTGACCTGATCTCAATAAATGAACTCACACACTGGCTCAGTAAATATGCCAAATCTCAATGCAAACTTGACACTTGCCCTACCAGCCTAATAAGATCCGCACCCAAACAATTCAAACAAGACCTCACGAAACAAATAAACTATAGACTCATAAATGGACTCTTCCGCACGGAAAATGGAAATATCCTACTCCCTCCTCTGCCTAAAGATACCAAGAAAAGCACAATGGATTTAACCAACTACCGGCCAGTCGCTTCTATCCCACTCACAACAAAATTGATGGAAGGCATAGTGACGAAACAACTCACGGAATACCTGACCAAACACTCAATTCTACATGAGTCTCAATCAGGATTTCGATCAAATCATAGTACTGAAACTGTACTAGTGTCGGCAATGAACACATTCAAAACAACGATCGCAACTGGCAAGAACATACTCATTCTACAATTCGACATGTCTAGTGCCTTCGACATGGTGGATCATGGAATACTATTACACCTACTAGAGTACTTCGGAATCGGAGGCCCAGTTCTCAAATGGTTTGAAGGATTCCTCACCACCAGATCCTACGAAGTAATAACAAATACGGACAGATCACCACCTTGGAGACCAGAATGCGGAGTTCCCCAAGGATCCCCCCTCTCACCAACTATCTTCAACCTAATGATGATACCACTAGCCAAACTATAAAAGGTGATCCCTTTTTTATTGCACTAACTTAATACCTTTTTTCGTTAGCTTTCGAAGGTAACCCTTCTTCATCAGATCAGAAATAAGCAAATGTTAGCAAACATCACTATATATAAGTTAAAGACAAATGCATTTCAATTACAGTCTCACAGGAAGAGGGTGGGTGGGTGGGTTAGGTGAGAAACAGGGGAGATGGGTGGATGAGAGACAGAGACAGATGTATATGAGAGGGTGACAAAGCAGTAGAATTTTATGGTTTATAATGGGCTTAGAAAACCCAGATCTGACGGCGGTAAAAAATGGACAATTAGCCCAGTTCTCAAAAATTTGGGATAATTACAAGGAATGGAGACACCAGGCTGGGATTGACCTTGATGCGCCCCAGTTGATGACACCGCGACTCTGAACGCTGCTAAACGCGCATGGACTGAAATACACCATATACCTAACCACGGGGGCAGCAGTATCGGGATTATTGCAGGATGAAAACAGAAGAGACACAAGGGCAGGGAGTTGGGGAGGGGAGGGACGGGGGAGGGGATATGGGAGTTACTATATATGTAGATTACAGCAATATACTTTGATGTGTATGTTAAACTATATAAATAAAACAGTTAAAAAAAAAAAAAAGAAAACCCAGATCTTTCTTAAGATCTGTCTGGTGGGTGTCAAAATGTTTAATCATTCTGACTTGAAAGGTCTTAGGTTCCTGGATTGTCTTAAAATTTGCTTTAGTGTTCTTACCTTAAAAGCATTGATGCAGTGTTCTGGTTTTGTAAAGTGCTGTCCTACAGACGTGACATCCTGGTTGGCACTGTGATGTTTAATATACCTGTGCAAATTGATTCTTGTTTTTAGCATGTGGCTTTCCTCTCCGATATAGCAGCCTTCTTCACACGCTCATCTTCAAATGTGGTTACACACCATTCAATTCTCTTATTTCTATATATTACAAATGATGGGGTCATTATCTAAAGCTTTTCCCACAGGTAGAACTTGTTTTAGCCACAGAAAGGGGTGTTAATAAAATTGCACAGCTGCATATGTGCTTCAGTAGCAGGGGCGGACTGACCATTCAGGCAACCGGGCAGTGCCCAAGGGCCCAGAGGCTGCTGCTGGTGATCTAGTGGCCTCAGCAGGGAGGAATATGTTCTTTCCTGCCCAGCCCACTGGGCTGCCGCTATTCCCCCCCCCCCCCTGCATCTGGCACCACTGTATTTTATGTTTCAACTAGCCGTTGAGCCCGTAAAAACGGGCTGGTATAGAGGTTTTCCTCCCCCCGCGGTCACCACCGCTCCCCTCCCCCCCGCGAAGTCGCCACCGCTCCCCCCCCCTCGAAGTCGTCGCCGCCGCCACGCGTCCACCTGGTCCGGGCCCTCTCTTCACTTCTGAACTTACAGATCCATTCGCCGAACGCAGCAACGCACATCAGCTGAGCTGCCCCTTCCTTCTCTGCCTGTGTGTGTCCCGCCCTCGCTGACGTTACGTCACAGGAGGGCGGGGCCACAGGCAAAGAAGGAAGGGCTCACTGCAGCTCAGCTGATGTGCGTTGCTGCGTTCGGCGAATGGATCTGTAAGTTCAGAAGGGAAGAGAGGGCCCGGGCCGGGTGGAGGGGTGGCGGCGGCGACGGCGACTCCGAGTGTGGGGGGGGAGCGGTAGCAACGTCGGCGGCGCAGTTTCCCTCTCTGTCTCGCCCCCCCCCCCCGTCATCACGTATTGACGCGGGGGCGGGACAGAGAGGGAAGTCTCTACTGCGCATTTGCGGTGAGTACGGTCACTCGCCGTTTATATATATTGATATTTTTATTGATGACAACATATCACAAATACAATAAGCACACAACATTATAAACAGCGTGAGTGTCTCCATTCCATTTGAGCAGTCATCAAATACATAGGTTTTTAAGTATACTCCACCTCAACCCCCCTCCCCACTCCAGCCAACCCTATCTCTGCACCCGGAACCCCAAACTAGAAACCCTTCCCCCACTTATACATTACTGCGTCCAGGGCTTTGACTCTGATAGCACCTGGGCCTAAATTGATGCTGTAACTCTCCCCCTCCCTGGAAGCAGGTCAGTACCCACAATCAAACAGCAACACTGGTTTCTGGAAGTTTCCTAGAACCGAGAGCCCTACCCCAATCTTACAGTGTATTGACAAGAAGGCTGCGTCCCCGAGGCCCCAAATATTGCAAATATGGATTCCAAACCTGCAAGAAGGATTTTCTGCGCTTAGAGGACTCCTTAGCTTCCCTCGCCTCCCAACTCACCAAAAGATGTACCTGATTCCTCCAGTGCCAAAACTCTGGAGGCTCCGAGGACGTCCAATACTGCAAAATGACCTTCTTAGCCACTAGACATAGCTTGCGGCTTAAAATACTAGCAGTTCTGGACAGGGGAAAAAAGGCTCCAGGTACATCTAACAAAAATTGTTTCACTGATCCACTGAGTTCCTGGTCTAACAAGCGGATTAGAAACCCTCTCACCCTCGCCCAAAACTCCTGCACCCTAGGGCATGGAGTGGAGGAGTGGCCTAGTGGTGGACTTTGGTCCTGGGGAACTGAGGAACTGAGTTGGATTCCCACTTCAGGCACAGGCAGCTCCTCGTGACTCAGGGCAAGTCACTTAACCCTCCATTGCCCCATGTAAGCCGCATTGAGCCTGCCATGAGTGGGAAAGCGCAGGGTACAAATGTAACAAAAATAAAATAGATACTATTGGAGATTCTACATGGAATGTTGCTACTATTGGAGATTCTACATGGAATGTTGCTATTCCACTAGCAACATTCCATGTAGAAGGCTGCGCAGGCTTCTGTTTCTGCGAGTCTGACGTCCTGCACGTCAGACTCACAGAAGCAGAAGCCTGCGCGGCCACATTGGTGATCGATCTGCAAGGGCCGACTTCTACATGGAATGATGTTGCTAGTGGAATAGCAACATTCGATGTAGAATCTCAAATAGTAGCAACAGTGGAGTAGTGGCCTAGTGTTTAGGGTGGTGGACTTTGGTCCTGAGGAACTGAGTTCGATTCCCACTTCAGGCACAGGCAGCTCCTTGTGACTCTGGGCAAGTCACTTAACCCTCCATTGCCCCATGTAAGCCGCATTGAGCCTGCCATGAGTGGGAAAGCGCAGGGTACAAATGTAACAAAAAAAAAAGCATGGAAGAGAGTATGACCTGGGTAATCAGACTTAAGACAGCTTGCATCTCCGAGTCCTCCCACATCAGCCAATTGCGCTTTTGTCATGTATGCCCTAAGCACCACCCTGGCATCTGCAGTTATTAAGGGTACACTCCGAAGTGTGACAACGACATCCGCTGCATTCAATAAGTGTTCCAACTGCATTATGCCCTTCTGCTCCCAATGTCTAAATGTAGGGTTGTCGAGACCCAGACCAAAGTTCCCATTACCCCTGATGGGAATCAAGTCAAATACGCTCGCGTCCCTGTCCCCCCCAGCTTGCCCATCAGCATTCTCCACCCATCCCACAGTGACCCCAGCAACACACTCTCAGATAGAACAATCCTTTGACGGAGCACATCAAGAGGACCCACCAGTAAATATTGTTGGGATAATACACTGAGTAAAACACGAGTTATAAATATTGGAGTTTCATATAAAAGTTTATTGTTAATAGTTATGCAACTGCACAGTAATTATACATGTACACATTATAGATATAGGAAAAGACAAGAAGGAAGGGATAGGGGAGAAAAGTTTGGAAAACATTGATGATGGACATTTCAGGTTTAGTAATATGTACTAGACTTCGCTGTTATACGATTTATATTGACTGAGATGGAATTGTATACCATGTGACCTCATCAATAAAAAATTGTTGAAACATAAGCTGTCCAGACAGTCTCCTATTTTATTTAAAGGCACAGATGTGCTACTGTTTCTTTTATTACATAGGCCAGCTGTTCCCAAACTGTGCACCATGGTACCCTGGTGTGTCGCAGCAAACTCTCTGGGGTGCCACGGCAAATCCCGACCTCCCTCCTGCCCGAACCGCTACTGCAGACAGCAGCAGCAGAAAAACAAACAAAAGCAAGTGCAGAGCTGCCGCAGCCTTCAAGAATGCGCTGTCGGTTCTGCCGGTCCTCTGCTCCTAGAACTGGAAGTTGACGTTAGTGGGGGCAGAGGACCAGCAAAGCTGACAGTACACGCCTGAAGGCTGCTGCGGCCCCGTGCTTGCTTTTTTATTTTGTTTTGTCGCAGCCACTGGGGACACGGAGCAGATGGCCTTTGGGACTCGCAGTTGAAGCCAATAGGCCAGTCTCTGTTTCCCCTTCACATTCAAAACAAAGCAAGCAAACCTATGAGCTGCTATATCCACCTTGTTGTTCTTGATGGTTGGCAGCATTTTTATTTAATCTCACATATATTTTCAAACATGCCAGCTTATGCAGCATACGGATGTACACAGAGGAAGTATAATAAAGGAATTTTTCATAGGTAGAGTAGTAATTTGTTATAAATCTTAATCAGAGGTCAGTTGGAGGGGCTGGTTACAGGGACATCCTAGCACGTGTTATATTCGTGCAAAGATAATTTTCTCCTGGTAATGGACCACTAAAACAGACATCATGTTATAGCCAAGACCTGTAGCTTCTTCCTCTATAACATTAGCAAAATCCGCCCTTTCCTCTCTGAGCACACCACCCGTACTCTCATCCACTCTCTCATTACCTCTCGCCTTGACTATTGCAACCTACTCCTCACTGGTCTCCCACTTAGCCACCTATCCCCCCTTCAGTCCGTTCAGAACTCTGCTGCACGTCTTATCTTCCGCCTGAACCGATACACTCACATCACCCCTCTCCTCAAGTCACTTCATTGGCTTCCGATTAGGTACCGCATATAGTTCAAGCTTCTCCTACTAACCTACAAATGCACTCGATCTGCAGCCCCTCTTTACCTCTCTACCCTCATCTCCCCTTTCGTTCCTACCCGTAACCTCCGCTCTCAAGACAAATCCCTCCTTTCAGTACCCTTCTCCACCACCGCCAACTCCAGGCTCCGCCCTTTCTGCCTCGCCTCACCCCACGCGTGGAACAAACTCCCCGAGCCCATACGCCAGGCCCCCCTCCCTGCCCATCTTCAAATCTCTGCTTAAAGCCCACCTCTTCAATGTCGCTTTCGGCAACTAACCTCTACACCTCTACCCAGGAAATCTACACTGCCCCAACTTGACATTTCGTTCTTTAGATTGTAAGCTCCTTTGAGCAGGGACTGTCCTTCTTTGTTTATTTTGTACAGCGCTGCGTAACCCTAGTAGCGCTCTAGAAATGTTAAGTAGTAGTAGTAGTAGAATCAGGTGCTCAACCTTCAGAGTTTCTATCTATCTATCTATTTACTTATTTATGACATTTATATCCCACATTAAACATGAATAAGTTTTCATAGGTATTTATTTATTGCATTTGTATCCCACATTCCCCCACCTATTTGCAGGCTCAATGTGGCTTACATAGATTTGTTAACATTGTCGTTTCAGGATATCAGATCAGATACAGTTAGTAATGTGTAGCGATTAAGGAAGGGAAGAGGGAAGAAAGAAGAGAGTTGTTAGGGTAGTTATAGAGGTGGGTGTTCATAATTGAGTGGGTTGGTGAGGTGACTTAGTGAGGTTACAGGTTCTCATTGTAGGCTTTGTTGAAGAAGAATGTCTTCAGAGATTTTCGAAAGATAGTTGTTTCATTGATTGCTTTCAGGTCTGTAGGTAATGCATTCCATAACTGCGTGCTCATGTAGGAGAAGGTAGTGGTGTGCATCTGCTTGTATTTAAGTCCTTTGCAGCTGGGGTAGTGCAGGTTGAGAAATTTGCGGGATGATCTTGTGGCGTTTTTGGGAGGTAGGTCCACGATGTTTAGCATGTAGATTGGGGCGTCTGCGTGAATGATTTTGTGTACAATCATGTAGATCTTGAACGCAATGCGTTCCTTAAGTTCGTTAAGGTAGAGAAGTAATTTGTTATAAATCGTAATCAGTGTGTCATTTGGAGGGGCTGGTTATAGGGACACCCTAGCACTGTTATATTTGTGCAGAGAAAAAGATGGTGGGGGGGGGGGGGGGATGGCGAAAATTGGTGTGGCCGGGAGGGGGGGGGGGTTGCCATGAAAAATTGCTCAGATACGAAGGGTGCCTTGATCCGAAATCAGTTCATTTTTTGGACTTCTCATATCGGGGCCGTGTTATGTAATGATCTCTGCCTGTGTGTATTCAGAAGATAACAGTGCTGCATATATGTATAATCTAAAACCATTTAAGTTTACGTATTTCAAATTGTACATTTGCTGCACAGCTGAATCTAGTCCTCATCATGTACAACTTTATTTTTCTAAATCTTTTTATTAGATTTTGAAAGTAAAACAAATAAATAGTGTACAAGATATGGTTAACATACAACAGCGATTCATGAGTACATGTAAGTGCAAGTTAGGTTAAGAAACAAACTGTAGCTGCATCACCAAATCAGATTTGAGCTGGTGTATAAATGTCACACATTCGAGTGCAAACTATTGCAAAATGCATCCAAAGTCTTCTGAACATGACTTACAAAATGCAAACTAACGCATGCGACCAGCTTCTCATACTTGAGCACGCAGTTATGGAATGCATTGCCTACAAACTTGAAAAAAATTAACGAAATAGCTGACTTATTTTTGTTACATTTGTATCCCGCGCTTTCCCACTCATGGCAGGCTCAATGCGGCAGGCAATGGAGGGTTAAGTGACTTGCCCAGAGTCACAAGGAGCTGCCTGTGCCGGGAATCGAACTCAGTTCCTCAGGACCAAAGTCCACCACCCTAACCACTAGACCACTCCTTTTGCAAATCACTAAAAACCTATCTCTTCAAGAAGGCCTACCAAGAGAACTCAGAACCTAACTCAACCACTCCTCCACTCCGCCCTAACTCGGAACATCTTCTTTCCTCTATCTTTTTAGTAATTCTTCTCATTGTAACTCCAGTTATATCATGTAACCTGTATGGTGACGCCATAACAAATCTCTGTAAGCCACATTGAGCCTGCAAATAGGTGGGAAAATGTGGGATACAAGTGCAATAAATAATAATAATTATTATTATTTTGGCTTCGAAGAGCATTAAAGCTTCATATTTCCTGGTTGCACAGATGTGACACCATCATTCATTAAAGTGAAGCTTTGAGTCGTCTTTCCACTCCTCTAGGGTCTGCTCCACCATTAGGCAAGACTAGGAGAGTGGCAACTTTTTTAGCTGCAGTCAAAGTAAAGCAATAAATCCTGACAGCCACCCAAAGAACCCTCAGCACAGACTTTAAGTTGCAGCAAGGGGGCAGCAAAGAGCAGCTTCAGTCAAAGCAAAGAGCCATCAAGAGACTTTAATCTGATTTTTTATAGAATGTGGGATAATCATATTTGTTAAGTTTAATTATCAAAATCTTCGGAGGGCTGTAGACTAAGGGCCTGAAAGTTCATTGGGGGGGGGGGGGGGGGAAGCTGAAGGTTTTGCCTAGGGTGCAAAAGCTCAGCAGTCTTCCCATCTGATTTTCATGCACTTCCTCTCTGTATTTCATCAGGGATTCATCATGCATAACTTTCACTCCTCCCTATACAACATTCATACCACTGTTTCAGGAGAACAGGGCAAAGGACGGAGAAATACAGTAGTTACTACTACTACTTAACATTTCTAGAGCGCTACTAGGGTTACGCAGCCCTGTACAATTTAACAAAGAGAGACAGTCCCTGCTCAAAGAGATTACAATCTAATAGATAAGAGTGAGACAAATATAGGACAATCAAGCCATTGTGACATCACTGATGAGGTTGGCTCTTAGGCATTGGTGGAATGAGGCATTATGACATCACAATCTCAGCTCTGGTTAAATCACTGCTATATGTAATACTACTACTACTACTTAACATTTCTAAAGCGCTACTAGGGTTACGCAGCGCTGTACAAATTAACATAGAGGGACAGTCCCTGCTCAAAGAGCTTACAATCTAATAGATAAGAGTGAGACAAATATAGGGACAATCAAGCCATTGTGACATCACTGATGAGGTTGGCTCTTAGGCATTGGTGGAATGAGGCATTATGACATCACAATCTCAGCTCTGGTTAAATCACTGCTATATGTAATACTACTACTACTACTTAACATTTCTAAAGCGCTACTAGGGTTACGCAGCGCTGTACAAATTAACATAGAGGGACAGTCCCTACTCAAAGAGCTTACAATCTAATAGATAAGAGTGAGACAAATATAGGACAATCAAGCCATTGTGACATCACTGATGAGGTTGGCTCTTAGGCATTGGTGGAATGAGGCATTATGACATCACAGTATCAGCTCTGGTTAAATCACTGCTATATGTAATACTACTACTACTACTTAACATTTCTAGAGCGCTACTAGGGTTACGCAGCGCTGTACAATTTAACAAAGAGAGACAGTCCCTGCTCAAAGAGCTTACAATCTAATAGATAAGAGTGAGACAAATATAGGACAATCAAGCCATTGTGACATCACTGATGAGGTTGGCTCTTAGGCATTGGTGGAATGAGGCATTATGACATCACAATCTCAGCTCTGGTTAAATCACTGCTATATGTAATACTACTACTACTACTTAACATTTCTAGAGCGCTACTAGGGTTACGCAGTGCTGTACAAATTAACATAGAGGGACAGTCCCTGCTCAAAGAGCTTACAATCTAATAGATAAGAGTGAGACAAATATAGGACAATCAAGCCATTGTGACATCACTGATGAGGTTGGCTCTTAGGCATTGGTGGAATGAGGCATTATGACATCACAATCTCAGCTCTGGATATCAGAGACTGAAACTCTTCACCTTAAGGGGGGAAGTGGGCCAAGTATAGGACAATCAAGCCATTGTGACATCACTGATGAGGTTGGCTCTTAGGCATTGGTGGAATGAGGCATTATGACATCACAATCTCAGCTCTGGTTAAATCACTGCTATATGTAATACTACTACTACTACTTAACATTTCTAGAGCGCTACTAGGGTTACGCAGCGCTGTACAAAATAAACAAAGAAGGACGGTCCCTGCTCAAAGGAGCTTACAATCCCCTTCTCTAGGATTCCCATGGAAAAGGCAGCCCCCCCCCCAAAAGCCTTCTGCCTGTTAGATAATATTTGCACCCCCCTGTGCTCCAGAGGTTCGGAATGAGCAGCCTTTGGCCAGTGGATCCTCTTGCATGATGAAGCCATCAACGGGCATCTGTCTGGTGGTTACCTGATGCTCCCACCTCTTGCATTAGGAAGCTCTGGCTGGGGGGGGGGGGGTTCAGTTCCCCTTCTTCAGAGCGCTTCCATGGTGACGGCCCCAGAAAGGCCTCCCTTCCCCCCTTTCTTTTCATGGAAACAGGTGCTATCACAATGGTCGCTTCCCTCCTGGCTGAAAGAAAGGGTCCACGGGATCATGGGAACTCAGAGTGACACGCTTGCATGGACCAAGTGTCACTCCCCCACCCCTGCTTCAAAAGAGCCTAATTTGTTGTAGCCATGTTCCCAGGAGGGGGGAGGTGACACCTTCCCATGGCAAAAAGAAAGGAATTTGGACTTCGGGAAGTTCCTGCTTCTCCCTGTGTAATTCTTACTGCAGAAAGAAGAGCCACATACCCAGATCCTCTGGAGATACAATGTTACCCAGTTCCAGGAGGGAGAGATTTTGGCTAGTCCTGATTTTGAACTTACATCCCACAGAAATGCAATATTTGTAGTCTCTGATTCTACCTGGTGAAAGGGGAACTGAAGGTCCCATAATGCATCTGGGCAGGGCTTTCTGACATCCAGAACTGGCCTAAAATCTCCCCCCTTGCCAGTGGCGTTCCTAGGCTGGCTGACACACTGGGGCAGATCGCCGATGCGACCCCCTTCCGGTGAAATTACAGTCCCCCCCCAGGTACATTTTTACGTGCTGGGGGAGTGCCGCGCGCCTGTTAGCTCCGAGTCCGCTCATTCCCTGGCTGCTGCTCCCTCTGCCCCGGAACAGGAAGTAACCTGTTCTGCGCAGAGGGAGCAGCAGGGAGGGAACGAGCGTACTCGGACCGCCCCCACCCCCTTGGTACGCCACTGCCCCTTGCCCCCCCCCCCCCCCCCCCCCCCCGGTATTGGGCAAATGTGCAGTCGGCAGCCTCACAGAGATGTGCTGGAGACTTCAGATATATTGAGGGCTCTTACGGATGGCAGGGACTGTGAGTGTTTCAACCATGGAAGATATGAACCTAGTGTATTAACCCTGCCCAAACAGAAAATATCCCTCTGGCTCCAGTGACTGCCTTCTCACACATGAATGCACTGGACAGGGCTGGGCACCGCCATTTTCAAGGCGGTGCTGCTGGAAGAGGAGGGAGTGTACCGCCCTCCTCCCACAAAGGTACGGAGGGGCGGGAAAGAGAGCCACTAGACCACCAGGTTTAGAGGGGTTTGATTTGCCACCAAGGCTTTTTTTTTTTGGGGGGGGGGTTAGGGGGGTAAGGGGGGAACTTGTGTCGGGGGGACTCCAGCCCCTGTGTCGCTGGCTGGGTTTCAGGGTTCTGCTTCTGTGGGGGAGTTTGTATTGGGAGGAATGGGAGGCCTGCTAGCATGCAAACGCATGCTGGACAGGTCTCACCATTCCTCCCCAATGTCTGCAAACCCTAACGCCAGCTCGCTGATCATTGGGGAGGAATATGTTTAGCATGCATTTGCATGCTAGTTGCGTTCAGAGCCTGCAAGCACATTGTTTCGTGTGCTCTGAACATGGGGCGGTAGCAAACACAGGCGCTAGTATGGCGTTAATAGCCTCTAGTGCCCGCATTTGCTTCTGATCATCTGCCCATGAGTGAGAATGTACTAACATACTCACCCTGGTCTTACATAGGGTTACCATATGTCCGGATTTACCCCACCGGGCGGGTTTTGCCAATCTTCCCGTTTGTCCGGATTTCTGGACAAATGGGCAGGCTGGTGGGCGGGCCATCCTATAGGATGGTCTGCCCACCAGCCTGCCCGTTTGTCCAGAAATTCGGACAAACAGGCAGATTGCTAGCCTCCCCTCCCCTTACTTACCACTGCCCTGGTGGTCTAGTGACTTCTTCCGCCTTTGGGGCAAGAAAGAGCCCCCTCTTTCCTGCCCGGAGTGCTGCCCTGCATGCTTCCTTCCTGTTGCTGATCTCAGCGTTGATTCAAAATGGCCACCGAGAGTTGAAGTGACCTCGCGAGACTTCAACTCTCGGCAGCCATTTTGAATTGGCACTGAGATCACCAACAGGAAGGATGTATGCAGGGCAGCGCTCCGGGCAGGAAAGAGGGGGCTCTTTCCTGCCCCAAAGACGTCACTAGACCACCAGGGCAGTAGTAAGGTAAAGGGGGGGTGATGGGGTGTGTGACGGGGGGAGGAGAAAATGTGACAGGGGGCGGAGTGAGGGCGTGAAAGGGGGCGGGTGGGGTGTGTGGTGGGGCCGGACATGTGTCCTCTTTTGGGGGGACAAAGTATGGTATCCCTAGTCTTACAGCCCTAGAGCAGGGCACAACTGCACCACACTCTGTATAGTCTGACAGCCCCCCCGGAGCCAAGCAGATAAGCTCCCACTCCCAGACCTTCATTTATTTATTTATTTATTGCATTTGTATCCCACATTTTCCCACCTTTTTGCGGCTCAAAGTGGCTTACAATACATTATGAATGATGGAAATTACATTTTGTTACAATTCGGTTATGGATTACATTGTGAAGAGTTATACAAGCCAAATCTGTGAGCATGGAGATTGGAGGTGATTGGATGGATTCATTTTTTACAGTTCTGACTCTCTTTCGCCTTATTCTTTAGGCTGTTGCCTCCCCCCTCCTCCCCAGCAGAGAGGAGGAGAAAGGCCTGAGCAGAGCAAATCTCAATAGGGGGGAATAGAGCTAGAAGGGCTGCTCAGGGCAGGCTGATGTTATAATAATGGTTCTGTTCTGCAGACATGCTTATCTTATGTACTTGCATTTGAACCAATAAAAATGATTAAAAAAAATAATGTTAGCAGACTGAGGGATTCAGAAATAAGGGGTGTTACTGAATCCTCATTGCTGTCACAGGTGTGTTAAGCAGTGCATTTTGTTTCTAGCAAAAGAGGTGCCGGTACTCAAATGTCAGGCCACCTGTAACCAGTCACAGAATCTATGACAAGGTAGACTTGGTGTGTAGGGCCTGAGCTCTTTCATTAAAACTTGGGGACCATGGGTCAATTTTAGTAGACAATGGAAAAGGTGCTGGTACTCAGTACCCCCAAGTACCCCCTCAAAAAAAGCCCTGGTGTTAAGAGAGCAGTGCTTAGTGATTGACAGGAGGTCTGTGGCTGAACACTCTTCTTCCTGGCACCTGCCAAGAGGGAGCTAGTACCTTCCAGAAAGAGTAGAAAGCTCTAGAACTTTAGGCTCTGGTGAGAGCAGAAGCCTCCCTTGACTACATAATGTATTTTCTGCGCAGAGACAGTCTTAGGTCCCATCTCCTACCTCCAACCCATGTCATCTAGGGAAATGCCTTCTAGTCAGGCTGAATAAACGGAAGAGTTAGGCTTTCTGAGTCACCCTGGATCAGCTCTAAAGGGCAGACTTCTCACTACCGAGAAGTGGGGGTTTGGGGAACCCTCTAGAATTTCCTTGAGCTCCAAGTGAGAGACTGTTATTGGGAGGAAGAGTGCCGGAAACAGCAATCCTGGCCTGCCTGCTTCTTGAGAAGGTTTGGGGAGCCCTCTGAATCTGTTCTATTCCTGGGGAGCAAAAGAAACATAAAGAACTTTGATCTACAGTGTGTAACACCCTAGGCATCCTGACTGGCACATCAGGCAGTAAAACATCATAAGGCTAAAAGACTTTTACAGCTGTCATCCAGCTTATTTAACATCTCCAGGACTGATATTATCTAGCCTGTACCTGACTCCTGCCAAGACAGTAAGGTAAAGATTACATTACAACTGATGTTTCTAGGCTGCATATACTGAAAGAATTCAGATCAATGTGGCTTACAAAAAGAAGAGTAGGACAAACCCTGGATCTATACAAACATTCAACAATCAGTGGAAAATGTACAAATATATCACAATGATAAAAATTTCTGATAAAAGGGATTTTGAAAGAAAGATGGCGTTAGAGGCGAAAACTGATAGTAAAATTTTTTTTAGATACGTTAAAAGCAGGAAACCAGCAAAAGAATCAGTTGGCCCGCTGGATGACTGGGGTGTAAAAGGGGCGATCAAGGAAGACAAAGAAATAGCAGAAAAACTAAATGAGTTATTTGCTTCGGTTTTCACCGATGAAGATTTGGGTGGGATACTGGTGCCGGACAGGGTATTCGTAGCTGAAGAGTCGGAAAAACTTATTGAAATATCTGTAAAACTGAAGAGTAGCAAATCTCCTGGACCGGATGGTATTCACCCTAGGGTACTGATAGAACTAAAAAAATTTGCTGGCGGAGCTACTGTTATTGATTTGTAATTTATCCTTAAAATCGAGCGTGGTACTGGAAGATTGGAGGGTGGCCAATGTAACGCCGATATTTAAAAAAGGTTCCAGAGGAGACCCGGGAAATTATAGACCGGTGAGTGTGACTTTGGTGCCGGGCAAAATGGTAGAGACTATAATCAAGAACAAAATTACAGAGCACGTTCAAAAGCATGAACTAATGGGACAAAGTCAACATGGATTTAGTGAAAGTAAGTCTTGCCTCACCAATCTGCTGCAATTCTTTGAAGGGGTAAACAAATATGTGGACAAAAGTGAGCTGGTTGATATTGTGTATCAGAAGGCGTTTGATAAGGTCCCTCATGAAAGACTACAGAGGAAATTAGAGGGACATGGGATCGGAGGTAGTGTCTTACTGTGGATTAAAAACTGGTTGAAAGATAGGAAACAGAGAGTAGGACTAAAAGGTCAATATTTGCAATGGAGAAGGGTAGTTAGCGGGGTCCCTCAGGGATCGGTGCTGGGACCTCTGCTTTTTAACAAATTCATAAATGACCTAGAGATGGGGTAACTAGTGAGGTAATCAAATTTGCCGATGACACAAAGTTATTCAAAGTAGTCAAATCCCGTGAAGATTGTGAAAAACGACAAGAGGACCTTACGAGACTGGGAAACTGGGCGTCTAAATGGCAGATGACGTTTAATGTGAACAAGTGCAAAGTGATGCATGTGGGAAAGAGGAACCCAAACTATAACTACGTCATGCAGGGTTCAGTGTTAGGAGTCAAGGTCCAAGAAAGGGATCTAGGTGTCATCGTTGATGACACGTTGAAACCTTCTGCTCAATGTGCTGCTGCGGCTAGGAAATCAAATAGAATGTTGGGTATCATTAGGAAAGGGATTGAAAACAAAATAAGGATATTATTCTGCCGTTGTATCGCTCCATGGTGCGACCGCACCTCGAGTATTGTGTTCAATTCTGGTTGCTGCACCTCAAAAAGACATAGCGGAATCGGAAAAGGTGCAGGGAAGGGCGACAAAGATGATACAGGGGATGGGACGACTTCCCTATGAGGAAAGGCTGAAGAGGCTGGGGCTCTTCAGCTTGGAGAAAGGTGGCTGAGGGGAGATATGATAGCGGTCTATAAAATAATGAGTGGACTGGAACGGGTCGATGTGGAGCGTCTGTTTACGCTTTCTAAAAATACTAGGACAAGGGGGCATGCGATGAAGCTGCAGTGTGGTAAATTTAAAACGAATCGGAGGAAAATTTTCGTCACTCAACACATAGTTAAACTCTGGTATTTGCTGCCGGAAAAGGTGGTTAAGGCGGTTACCTTAGCGGACTTCAAAAAAGGGTTGGACGGCTTCCTGGAGGAAAAAGCCATAGAATGTTATTGAATGGACGAGGGAATAATATAGTATTTCTAGGATGGGCGGGACAAATTGCTTGTTCTTTTGGCCGCTGTCGGTGACAGGGTGCTGGGCTCGATGGACCCTTGGTCTGTCCCAGCATGGCGATGCTTATGTACTGATGTACTTGTCAAGTTTTAAAAGATTTAAAAAAAAAATCAAATAATTGGATTCACAACATATATGTATTGGCAGCCTATTCTACCATTTGGCTGCTGGATACACAAAGTAGTAAATTATAGTTTATAACAGTACTGATAATATCTTTCAAGTATATTTATCACCTGATACGACTTGTATGCAAGTGTAATAGTGTGCTGTATAAAGTTAAAACCCAGGCTGAAATATCCTGTTATGTGATACAAGTTATTTTTGTTGTACTGAGCACTTCAAGTAAGTTTTCAGTAAACGTTCTGCTTCAGATAAGAGACATTAAGTCGTCCGAGTTATTGTGCGGAATATATTTGCCAAAGGTCTGGTCCTGCTTGTTCAGCCTCCTGGTGTAAACCAGTCCTGGCCCTGACCCTCAACAAAGAAGTGTGATTTTGTACCCCTGTCCCTACTCCACTGGGCTTATCTTAGGCAACCGCCTAACCACATATACAACCAGGGGTTATATTTAAAAAAACAACAAATAAAAGAGAAACACTTGCTCTGAAGTCCGATCTGATCTAGGGAGAGGAAAAGATTGAGAGGGCCACAATAACTTCATCCATGGGTAACATCCAGCCTACCTGGCTATAGCCGAGGACTCCAAACCAGCCCAGGACCAATCCCACTGTTCACGTCTGTGTTTCTAATCCAGCGTCCCCCTTGGGACCCATCCCCAGGCTGCTCAGTTTATTCATGAGCCTCCCGTGTGGGACAGTGTCAGAAGCTTTGCTGCAGTCCAAGTAAACCACATCCAGCACTCTCTCTCATCCTCCGATCGAAGAAACTGGCACAGTCTCCCTCTGGTAAACCCAGGCTGTCTCAGCTCCTTGGAAATAGTTCACTATCAGGCTTCTTTTCGAAAGAGAAGGGCGCCCATCTTTTGACACAAATCAGGACATGGGCGTCCTTCTCCCAGGATCACCCAAATCGGCATAACCGAAAGCCAATTTTGGGTGTCCTCAACTGCTTTCCATCGCGGGGACGACCAAAGTTCACGGGGAAAAATGGAAAGCGGTGCAAAGAAAAGCTACAAGAATGGTATGGGATTTGCGTTCCAATGAGCAGAGACTTGCTGACCTGAACATGTATACCCTGGAGGAAAGGAGGAACAGGGGTGATATGATACAGACGTTCAAATACTTGAAAGGTATTAATCCGCAAAAAAATCTTTTACGGAGATGGGAAGGCGGTAGAACGAGAGGACATGAAATGAGATTGAAGGGGGGCAGACTCAAAAAAGATGTCAGGAAGTATTTTTTCACAGAGAGGGTGGTGGATGCTTGGAATGCCCTCCCACGGGAGGTGGTGGAGATGAAAATGGTAACGGAATTCAAACATGCGTGGGATATGCATAAAGCAATCCTGTGCAGTAGGAATGGATACTCAGAAGCTTAGCCAAAATTGGGTGGCGGAGCAGGTGGGGGAAGAGAGGTTGGTAGTTGGGAGGCAAGGATAGTGGAGGGCAGACTTATACGGTCTGTGCCAGAGCCGGAGATGGGAGGCGGGACTGGTGATTGGGAGGCGGGAAATACTGCTGGCCAGACTTGTACGCCCTGAAAAAGGCAGGTACAAATCAAGGTAAGGTATACACATATGAGTTTATCTTGTTGGGCAGACTGGATGGACCATGCAGGTCTTTTTGTGCCGTCATCTACTATGTTACTATGTATGTAAAGTTCACGGGGTCGTGTCGGAAGCATAGCGAAGGTGGGACTTGGGTGTGCCTAACACATGGGCGTCCTCAACCGATAATGGAAAAAAGAAGAGCGCCCCTGACGAGCACTTGGCCGACTTTACTTGGTCCATTTTTCTTGTGACCAAGCCTCAAAAAAGTGCTCAAACTGACCAGATGACCACCGGAGGGAATCGGGGATGACCTCCCCTTACTCCCCCAGTGGTCACTAACCCCCTCCCACCCTAAAAAAAAAAACTTTAAAAATATTTTTTGACAGCCTCTAATGTCATACCCAGCTCCCTGACAGCAGTATGCAGGTCCCTGGAGCAGTTTTAGAGGGTGCAGTGCACTTGAAGCAGGCGGACACAGGCCCATCCCCCCCTACCTGTTACACTTGTGGTGGTAAATGTGAGCTGTTCAAAACCCACCAGAAACCCACTGTACCCACATGTAGGTGCCCCCTTCACCTGCAAGGGCTATGGTAGTGTTGTACAGTTGTGGGGAGTGGGTTTTGGGGGACTCAGCACCCAAGGTAAGGGAGCTATGCACCTGGGAGCAATTTATGAAGTCCACTGCAGTGCCCCCTAGGGTGCCCAGTTGTTGTCCTGGCATGTGAGGGGGACCAGTGCACTGTGAATGCTGGCTCCTCCCTTAACCAAACGGCTTGGATTTGGTCGTTTCTGAGATGGGCGTCATCGGTTTCCATTATTGCCGAAATCGGGGACGACCATCTCTAAGGATGACCATCTCTAAGGTTGACCTAAATGTTGAGATTTGGGCGTGCCCGACCGTATTATTGAAACGAAAGATGGTCGCCCATCTTGTTTCGATAATACGGGTTTCCCCGCCCCTTCGCAGGGACGTCCTGCGAGGACGTCCTCAGGAAAACTTGGGCACCCCGTTCGATTATACCCCTCCACCTGTTTCTCAGGACAGAATTAACCCACTGGTGAGCCCAAGGCAAACACACATATTACCTCCCCCCCCCCCCCCCCCCCCCCCACTACAACATTTTTGAATCACCTACAAGCATGTGGACTGTGTTAGTCTCCCCCTGGCATAATCACATCACCCTCTCATACTGCCAACCAGACATAACCATTACAAAAAGCCCTTCTCCCCTCCTGAGCTGATCCCCCTGCTGCTGGTGGGAATTGGGGCACACTTTCTCCTCTGCTGGATCTGGTGAGACCACGGGTCTCATGTGCCTTTGACTGCAGAGGGAACTAGCAGGTAAGAAGTACCACTCAGGGGGAGGGAGATAGTGGGGGCTCTGGCCCACCCTCTGTCATCTTTCTGTTGGCAGCTGATTTACCAGGACACAGCGCTATGCTGAATTAGTATTTCTGATAAATCAAATGTTTGATCCTAGGCATTCAGCAAATTTGGGTTCTTGCCTTGATCCTTCAGGAGAGAATCTGTTACTCCACAGTGGTGCTGTAAGAAGCCTGGGGGGGGGGGGGGCCTCCAGTCCAGTCTCAGAAGGGTATCTGATTGATCTTGTGGGGTCCCAGCTGTTGCCCAAGGCTTCTTGGAGAGAGATGTGGATTCCTTTCCCCCCAATACAAACTCCCCAGACTACCCGGACCAAGCATACGTGTACTGCTGTCTTCACTAACCTTTCATCACACACACACACATACATGTATAATTTCTCTCACTGCAAATGAAGGTGAGAAGCATCAGCCAAACACAGAGCTAGTGTTATATATAATATATATTTAATCTTGAAAAATAAACCTTCCATCGGAGTGCTAAAATCCAGACAAGCTACAAAAATAAACTTTCTTATTTTATATAAATAATTTATAAGGCATCGCAATAGTTCTTTATTAAGGTAAAACAAAAAAGACAAGAGTTTTTCTGTCTAGGACCGTTGTTCTCACATCCCCACACTAGCTGACTCCACGCCAGATCCAGCCAGAGGTGTGTAACGCACTTAGATGAAGGATGCAGCATAATAAAGTGTCCCTGTCCCCCCCCCCCCCCCAGACAAACAGTCCTACCCAAGACAGTAAGCCTCACCCGCACACACAACAGAGCAGCACGTGGGATTTAAAACACTCACTCAAACCTGCCCACCCTCCAGGCAACCCTCCCCCATACACATAAAACCATTGATACCTGCACATACTTACACACATCACCTGGACCCTTCAATCAACTCTTCACCTACATACACATACATGTGTAACTCTGCCCACATTCAATATGATGTCTGAATCTGATTTGGGATGTTTTGCAAAAACGTCCAAAAATCAAGCAGTGAAAATGACCATTTTCAAACCAGAAAAACATCTTTTTTTTTCCTTTGAAAATGACCATTTCCTAGATGTTGTTCTGCTTAGTATATCTATCATTTTCAACCATTTTCCCCCCCAAAAAAAATCCAAGTGAAAAATGTATAAAATCAAGCCATTGGGATGTAGGAGGTGCCAGCTTTCCTAGTAGACTGGCTACACAGACATCCCAGCAGAGCAGTGGGGTACCGTAGGGGGCGCTGCAGTGGACATCAAATAAAAGGTCCCAGGTACACATCTCACCATTACCTTCTTTGAGCACTTCAAAACTCACCAAAAACCTACTGTAGCCAACTATAACACCACTCCAAAAGTCCTTATGGCTGCAGGTGTCACCTATATGTGGGTACAGTAGGTTTTGGTGGGGGGGCTGACACTTTCCACTACAAGTCTAATAGTTAGTAGTGGATTATGGGTGTCGGCAGTGCGTTTTCCTAGTGAAAAAGGTGCCGGTACTGAAATGCCAGGCCAACCTTCAGGGCTGAGGTGATCACTGAGGGACCCATCCCACAATAGCCAGGCCCCCCACAACCAGTCACAGAATCTATGACAAGGCAGAATTGATGTGTAGAGCCTGAGCTCTTTCATTAAAACTTGGGGACCATGGGTCAATTTTAGCAGACAGTGGAAAAAGGTGCCGGTACTCAGTACCCCCAAGTACCCCCTCAAAAAAAGCCCTGGGTGTCGGTCTCCTTCTCCACCGTGCACTGCACTGACCACTAGGCTCCTCCAGGGACCTGCTTGCTGCTGAATAGGCCTGGCCATAACATCTGAAGATGTCATAACGGCTGGTATGTACTGTTTCATTTACATCTTGCGGGGTGGGAGGGGGGTCAGTGACCACTGAAGGAGTAAGGGGGTGTCATTCCTTTATTCCTGCAGTGGTCATCTGGTAATTTAGGAAATGTTTTTGTGGCTAAAACAGGTCTAGACCAAAACATCCAACTTACAGCCCTTGATGTTTTTGTTTTGTTCTATTACGGCAGAAAAACATCCAAGCGTTAGGAAAACCCAGGTCCCGCCGCTTAACAAAGCCCCCTTGTGATCTGAACGCACTTCTGACGGACTTCATAGAAAAACGTCAAAAAATACCAAGTTGTGCGTATTTTTTGAGAAAAACATCAAAATGCAAATTTCTGCCACTTTTTGGACATTTTTCTCTTTTGAAAATGAGCCCCTTAGTGTCATTCAAAGATCCTGATCCAATATCAGTGTAAAGGCCAGTTACAAGGAAAGGGCCTTATCTTTCCTCGTGGGAAGGGGAGTCCAGCTACGAATGATGTAGAGGAGCAGTGAGTGGGGAACCCCCACCCTGAAGCCCACTAAGAGAGAGTACACCCCATCAAGGGAATCAGGGAGGTATAGAAGCAGTGTTTATACAGGGTCTGCAAGCAGTTCCCACCCCCATCTCCCACATATATGCATGCACACACTCACATGCATCTCACATCAACACCACCTACATACACAACCCTTCAAATCTTCAAGCAGCTCCCTCCCCACATGCACATCCTCTCCCATATACACACATGCCCACGTGCATGCTCAACTCTCCCAGCACATATATATATTACCCCACCACACACACACACACACAAAATGTATAGGGTCAGTTCACATTATTGCACTAGTCTTGCCCCTCTGTACAGAGCTTCCAAGTTCCAAGAGGGAGATTTTATGCCAGTCCTGAATTTCTGCCAACCTCATCCTCATTACGGAACTTGAAGTGCTGATTTCAATGGGTAGTATCGGGGACTATAAATTCCACACTGTTTTGCGATATAGGTTTAAACCAGGACTGGCCATAAAATCTCCCTCCTGAAACTGGGTAATTTGGCAGGCTCTGTCTCTGTACACATAAAGGATTTACACACATGTGGCTGGACAAAGGAGATACACACACCGTTATCTTGCTCTTAGCAGGACCCAACCTTACTCTTCAACTCAGCTAGTCAGAGGCTGGGTTTTTTTAGCCAGAACACACAGGAGACCAGTCCCTGCAGTCTCACAGGGGTAGCAGCAGGGCTGAACTCAGTAATACTCTTCTGCTCCTCTAGTTACCCTGTTTCAGGATGGAGATTTTAGGCCAGTCCTGGATTTCTGCCCACCTCATCCTGATACATTACGGGACTTGATTACAATAGCTAGAATCAGGGACTATAAATCCCACGATGCTTTGGATGTAAGAATAAAACCAGGACTGACCACAAAGTCTCCGTCCTGGAGCTAGATAACTTGGCTGCTCTGCAGCTGTGCCACACGTCCATCCCACGGCATCAGCTGCGGTGGAGAGGGCTAGATAGTGCAGTTTTAATTTTGGAAAGGGAAGGGGTCAGACACCAACACCCCTTGGAGAATCCCCGTCTATGAAGCCTTTGAAGGTACAGCTGGATGGGCAGAACGAAACACTCCTCGAAAGCTACATGACCCAGTTCCCATTCGAGCTCTATGTCCAAAGCACTCCAGGAACTACAATTCCCAGAAGCCATCTGGACACTTTTAGTAGTGAATGGAGAGAAGATCACAGGTGGGTAAGCATCTGCTGGAACGAGCTGGACTAGCAGCAGTGATACTAGTTTTGGGCTGTAAGGTTTCTTGCAACTCTCAGCTAACCTGGCTCCCTGCCAGAACTGCAGTAGCACTACCAGCCTTACATTTCAGCCATTCTCCAGGGGAACGTGAGCATCCCCAGGCCAGGCCAAAGCCTCGATTTCACTTAACATTTCTTATTCTTAAAGCTTTCGCAAGTCAGTTGGTCCTCACACCTCTGATGTCACCTGTGCCAGTCTGGTGAATATGGAGCAGTGAGGGGGAACTGTCTGTAAGGACACCTGTAATACAACAGACAGCGGGGAACTGGCAAAGAAGGTGATGCTGCAAGCTCTGGCTTATTCTAGGAGCCGCTGAGCCGTGCTCTCCTTACCCAACATGCACAGGATGTGCAGCGTTACCTAGGATGGGCTCTACCTACTTTCTGCCTTCGTCCCACTGCACACATGGACGCGTAGTCCTGCTCTGAGTTTGTAAGTCAGAACTACAAGACCAGGCATGAAATGGAGCAACGCCAGCCTGGGAATCAGGTGGAGATGAACTGGGAGCTTGTGACTGATCCTCTTGTGAAAGGAGTTACAGGGTCAGGAAAAAGGATGGATTTAACTGTAAACCAGCCACCCCATGGTCAGCTCCTACCACCTCAGCTGGCTGTAGGGGGGCCACTGCACCTTTACAAGGTGGACTTTACATAGCATTAAAAGGAATAGCAGCACAACATTTGAGAATATAACTTACAATATCTTATATCAGACAGACATTATAAAGGGAAAGCAGCCCAGGCCTCCCCCACACATGCCCCACACATGCACACTCATGATTCTTTACACAACTAGCAAAATATACATTTCATTCTTAAATAGTATTAAAATAGATCTTCCAAACAGTGTATCTAGGCCTATATATATTCTCTTATTAACATTATGCAGCTCTGTGTCCACCCAGAAGGAACTGGTGTCTGAATCTGGAGACAGCATCGGGACGGCTGTTCTCTCTTACGCAACCTGTAAGAAATGAGAGGCAGCGGTTAAAGCTACAATCCTGATGTGAATATTGTAAAGTTAACACATAGGCTGCAGAGCTACTGAGTGAGCCACCTCCAGGCCAGTCCTCACTCACACACATCCCACAGAGCTTCACATGCTGTTTGAAACCGCACAAGAGATATCAGAGAACATTTAAAAGGAGACATTAAAGTCTGGCCTGGCTTAGAATCTGCCTCAATCACTTGGAATCTCAGACTGTGGTTCAGAAAAGTGATGAGATGACCAAATGACCTCCAGACAGATGCAATCTCACACTTTATTGGAGAAGCAGCAAAAAAAGGGACCTGAGATGGGACCATGTTTCAGCAGGACCAGCCGCCTGCTTCAGGGGTCTTCTAACAACTATGGTCCTGGAACAATGTGAATGTATCAAAAACTGCTTTTGTCAAAGGACGGAATGGACTGAGAATCGAACAAGGAGCAAGGGCTCAAAGTTAGAACTGTGCAAAATTCCACAGAATGTTCATTAATGATTTCTTCAGTGAGAGTTAAATTGTTGGAAATGATGTCTTGGACCTCTTCACCCAGCTGAGGATACCCTCAGAACCGAATAATAAAGATATAGTAGAATTGGAAAAGGTACAGCGAAGGGCGACGAAAATGATAGTGGGGATGGGACGACTTTCCTATGAAGAGAGGCTGAGAAGGCTAGGGCTTTTCAGCTTGGAGAAGAGACGGCTGAGGGGAGATATGATAGAAGTGTATAAAATAATGAGTGGAATGGATCGGGTGGATGTGAAGCGACTGTTCACGCTATCCAAAAATACTAGGACTAGAGGGCATGAGTTGAAGCTACAGTGTGGTAAATTTAAAACGAATCGGAGAAAATTTTTCTTCACCCAACGTGTAATTAGACTCTGGAATTCGTTGCCAGAGAACGTGGTACGGGCGGTTAGCTTGACGGAGTTTAAAAAGGGGTTAGATAGATTCCTAAAGGACAAGTCCATAGACCGCTATTAAATGGACTTGGAAAAATTCCGCATTTTTAGGTATAACTTGTCTGGAATGTTTTTACGTTTGGGGAGCGTGCCAGGTGCCCTTGACCTGGATTGGCCACTGTCGGTGACAGGATGCTGGGCTAGATGGACCTTTGGTCTTTCCCAGTATGGCACTACTTATGTACTTATGTACTTATGAAAGGCTTCCTACCACCCACAGCAACCAGATTACATTAACTTATGGCTGCAGAAATTATCTAGTCAAAGCTATGGCCTCTGATCATGGGTGCTTTTTTAAATGGCTGCAGGGAAAAAAGAAACAGCCTGAAGCACTCAGGCTGAAGGAGAACAGATTGAAGCACTGAAGCTACAGCAAACAGCCTGAGACACCAAGGCTGCAGGGAAAGAGGAAAGAGACCGAGGGGTCGATGCACAAAGCTTACCATGGTTGGAGTTGATCTGAAGCAAACATTATGTGGTATCTAATGCACAAAGGGGTTTTGTGTGGCTTCAACCGCGTTCCCTAGCAACTACCAAGAATCCCATGCAAATGTTATTACAATGAGTTCATTAGTATTATAATGAGCATTCCATGCGATGCACAAAAAGAAGTGCCTACCTTTAACATGCTGTCAGAGAGGAGCCATCTTCATGAACACTGGCTACTCCGGGGCTGACCCCCTGTACAGTTCTCTTCTCCCTTTAGCCTCTGCCTCCCGATCACCCCCCTCCCCCTGCCTCCCAGTGTCCTGGAAACAACTCCTGTTCTGCGCATGTGTTAGGTGCTTCCAGGGGCTGATGCACAAAGGTCGCAATTACATTTAAATGCATCTCATTTGAATACCATCCCCGTTGTGCACTGGTTGCTGTTTGCTACTCGATAAGTTCACTTGCGGCTGCCATATTTTACAGCGACCTTTAGTCTGCAGGGAAAGAGGAAACAGCCTGATGCACTGAGGCTGCAGAGGAACAGCAAACAACTTGAAACACCGAGGCTACAGGAAAAGAGGAAATAGATTGAGGCACTGAGACTGCAGCCTTTAAACTACAATACTGAGATTGGTACGAGAGAAATGGCAGAACTGGGTGATGGCACCGGATCACAAAGATGAATGTTTTTCGGGAGTTTCGGTTAGGAAACCACAATTTCTCCACTGGTAGTGTTTTCTAAAAATTGTTCTTATTATAATTATGAAGGACTCCACTGAGACCACCAGGGCAATACAGCCTCCTCGGTGGTGGTCTTTATACCCTAACAAAAGAAGCCCCAAACGGTACCCTGCTCTCTGAGATGCACATCACCCTTTGCCTGCTTGTACTGACCTGGGGTCTTCTCTCTTCTTCCAGGTCATAGATTTCTGGTGGGGATTTGGGGTTTCTTTCTCTGCTGCATTACGTGTAAGGGCTGAGGAATCTCCTCATTGTCCTCAAAGCCCTCATGTGCGTAACCCCGCACTGAGCCAGGTACGGTGGGGTGCAGGGCCACCGTGATAGAGGCAGTGGCTGTCACTGTGGCATAGCTGCTACCCGGCCCGTCACTGCTGTATGCTGGTACTGATGTCCTGGGGGGCCGGGTCTTGGGCTGAGTCCTGTAACTGGAGCCGCTGGGCCTCCATGGCTTCTGTAGTCTGTTGCCCAAGGGCTGCTCCTGACTGTCTTTGGATTCCCGAGGGGGGATGGGCAGACGCTGCTTGCTTGAGTCCAGAGGGTCTACCTTGGGTGGCTGATCCTGGTCCTCAGTCTTACTTTTCACTACCTGTCACAGGGAAAAGGTTATCAAAAATGTTCAAAGAGAAATGACAACTTCTGGCTGATTATTCCTCACATTGGCAGTCTGGAAGAACAGAACTACAAATCCCAAAATACACTAGGGCAAAAGTAGAGAAAGAGAAAACCACTTACTGCTTATGCAACCTCTGATCCCCTACATTGATACAAATATACTTCATAACCCTTCCTCTTATATATATATCCCAAAGACCCTCCCTTATATAATACTCATAACCCCTCCCCTTATATACTCACTAGTAAAACAGGCCCATTTCTGACACAAATGAAACGGGTGCTAGCAAGGTTTTCCTCGGAGTGTGTATGTTTGAGAGAGTATGTGTGAGATTGACTGTGTGTATGTGAGAGAGTGAATGTGCGAGTGTGTGTGTGTGACAGAAAGAGAGTGAGACTGCTGGGTGCGAGTGTGTCTCCTCTGTCCCCCCTCCAGCCACCCAGTGATTGTCCTGTGTCCCCTGCCCCCCCTCCAGCCACTCCTCCACTTTAATCAGCATATATTAAATTCCCCCCATGTGCTACAGAAAAGCGCCGAGCACATCCTATATAATAAAATGCACCTCCAACGTTCTGAAGCCGAGAAAGTGAAGCCTTCAAGCCTTCATGCGCTCTGTAAGGCTCCATCCCCTCAACTGACGACACGTAATTCCGGAACGTTGCAGGAATGCTTCAAGGCTTGAAGGCTTCACTTTCTCAGCTTCAGAACGTTGGAGGTGTGTTTTATTATATAGGATAACCCCTTCCCTTATAAATATACCCCCAAACCTCTCGCGTTATACCCCAAAGCTCCTCCTCATAAACCCTCCCCTTATAAATATACACCAAAAGCTCTTCTTTATATACACACACCCAAAACCCCTCCCCTTATACAAACACACTAAAACCCTTATATAAAAAAATTCCATAAACTCTCCCCTTTATACAAACACACTACAACCCCCAAGAGTGAATGTAAACTAATAAAATATGTAGACAAAAACCCTGCTGACCCCCCCCCCCCCAAAACCAGACTCTGGCATGTAGGACAACCACAGAAAAACAAAAATATCTTCCCCCTTCTACTGCTATAACGATAGCAGAAAATTTCAAAAACTGACGTAGTCCATTCACTACATTACAAATTAACAACAACATATAAAACAAGAAATTAACACATCTACCACACTACTTTATCTTAAAATCAAAATAACATTTTTTCTGTTCACTTTGGTGCCAGTACCTCTCTTCTGCTTTCCTCTGTTTTCTCCTGTCTTTGCAAGGGCTCTGTCCATTGGACATTTCTTCTTCTCTTCCCTCTGCATCCCTATTTGTCCTGTCCAGCATTTCCCTTCTGTGTCTTCAGTGTCACCATTCCACCTCTTTTCCAGTATCAACCTTCTGTGTCCCCATCAACCCCCTTTTCTAGCATCGCCCCTCCTCTATGTCTATCTTCTCTATGTCCTTGTCTCCCATCTTTTCCAGCATCTCCAACTATTTCCCTGTCCCTATCATAGAAACATAGAATCATGACGACAGATAAGGGCCAAATGGCCCATCCAGTCTGCCCTTCCTCCCCACCATGTTCACCACCTGCCCTCCCAGTGTCCTTATCTCCCTCCCTTTTTTTCAGCATTGCTCCTCTGTGTCTCTATCTCACCTCCCCTTTTTCAGTATTGCCCTCCTTTATGTGCTCATCTACCCCCTTTCATCGTTGCCCCCATGTCCCTATCACCTCTTCCCTTTTTCAGCATTTCCCCTCTCTGTGTGCCAGTCTACCTCTCTTTCAGCATTGCCCCCTCTGTGTCCCTCTCTCCCCCTCTTTCAATATTGCCCCTCTGCACCCCTATCCTTACACTTCCTGCCTACCCCTTTTCTTCTGTGTCACTGTCTATCCCCATGTTCAGCTTAGCCCCTTTCTTCCCTTGTTCCCGCACCCTGTAGCCAGCATCTTTCCACTCCCCGCCCTCCACCTTGTATGGAATCTTTCCCTCCCCTGTGCTGTGTCCACCTCCTGGTATGTCATCTTTCCCGATGACCCCCCCCCCCCTCCAGCTATGGGATCTTTCCCTCCTCTGTGCCCCCCCCCCCCCCCCCCGGTATGGCATTTATTTCTACTCTGGTCCTTCACTCTTTACCTTTCTTCCCTGCTTCCTGGTGAGTCCTGCAGCTGGCCCACTCCCTTCCTCTCGCTCCCCTCTTCCCCGCAACCCTCCTTACTTTTCTTTAGCGACTCAGCAGCGCAGCGCAGTGATTAAGAGAGGCTGCTGGTGTCAGGGCCTTCCCTCTGAAAATCCCGCCTACTTTGTTTCAACTTCCTGTTTCCGCATAGGTGGGACTTGCAGAGGGAAGGCCCTGATGCCGGCAGCCTCTCTTAATCACTGCACTGCTGAATCGCTAAAGAAACTTAAGGAGGGTCCCGGGGAAGAGAGGAGCAATGGGAAAGGAGGAGACCAGCTGCAGCACTCACTAGGAAGCAGGGGAAAGACTGCTATTTCTTGCTTTGGCTGCTGCTTGTCGGAAGAAGCAGCAGTGACGGCCGCTGGAGATTGGATGAGCGTCAAGGAAAAAAAAAGGTGCCAGTACACCATACCAGTGCGTACCGGCACAAAAAAGCCCTGCCTCTTATACAAACACACTAAAACCCCTTATATAAACAACCCATAACTCCTCCCCTCATATGCACCTCCGTAACCTCTCCCCTCCTCTTATTTAAACATACTCTGACAAAGCTCTCACACTCTGGGTCACTGGCACTTCATTTCCCATTCTTGTCCCCTCCCATTCTGGAATTCTTCTTGGATTGGTTGACTCCTTCCAATATCTTGGAGTTACTTTTAATACCCAATTTTCCTTCGTCCCTCACATTTCTGCACTGTGAAGCCATGTTTTTTCTCCCTTCATAAGATTCGTGCTATCTATGGTCTTCCGGATGACTCTTCTTGTGCTACGCTCCTTTCCGCTCTAGTTCTCTCTCGATTTGACTACTGCAACGTGGCTGGCCTTCCTAAAGTCCGTCTTTCTCAGTTTCAAACAGCCTCCTTAGTCATGCCCTCCATTTCAACCGTATTTCTCCTCTTCTCGCACACCACCACTGCCTTTCTATCTTTTTTCTGGTTCAATTCAAGGTACTCATGTTGGCCTTTAAGGCACTTCATTCTGGTATCCTCTCATACCTTAATTTCCAGATTTCTCCTTATACCCCTTCCTGTTCCCTCCACTCCTCCTCCGCTTCCTGACTTTCTCTTCCTTCGGTTCACCCCTCTCGTCTGCAGTCTACCCGCCCCTCTGCCTTCTTTTGTTTGGCCCCCTCCCTTGATCAATCTCCCCCTCCACCTCTGTTCTAAACGCCCATTTTCCCTTCACCAGCACGTAGAGACCTTGGCCCTAGAGTTGCAGTCTACAATCTGGCTTGTGTTATTTTCTCTCTCTCTGTCTTTTCTCTAATTTTTGTGATTGTTCATCGCTGTGCTGTGTCTAGAAGAGCAGTTTCATTAAACTAAACTATAATCCTTTCTATAAACACTCCATAGCGCTGCCTCTTACAGCCACACCCTATAGCCCCTCCTTTTACACAGATAGACTTCTATAGCCCCTCCCCTCACACAATCCCACACTGGTCTATGTGTCCTGAAGACTGGCCACTCACAGTGATCCAGGGGAAGCTGGGGTTCTTGCTGGCCTCCAGTACGATGGGGGGCACATTGTTGTAAGCTTGGCGCTCATACAGGTACCAATCATCCTCGCTGCTCCCTGAGGTGGTGGTGCTGCTCTCGAAGTACTGTTCAGAGTCAGAGCATTCAAAGGCACCGTGCTGCACGTAAAACTCATGATGGTTTATGGGTGGGGGAGTGGGCTCTGGTGAGGGTGGCGGCAAACAGCTGCTGTTATCTGCTGGGGTCACCTGGAAAAATGAAGATAAGGGCAAGGGGGTTACAACATGCAAGAAAGAACAGAGGGAAGAACCAGAGAGACTGTTCCCCTAATGACACAGGCCAGAACTCTGCATTTTAGGACTGAAAACTGTTCTCCGGCTAAAAGCATGTTAGGCTTCCATTTTGCATGCGCTTTCATCCAGATGAAAGGCAGGTGTACTAGGGATACGTTTAGATCAGGTCAGGGGAGGCAGCCGATGCTCGTGCATTCATTTCAGAAGTACATCTGCTACTTGAACCTGCCGCCCACGCACACAGTACATGCTCAGATTTTCACTGTTCACTAATTAAAATCTAGCTCATATTTGCATATGCAGAACCAACTGAAAAATGCTGCCTTTCCTTTTGCCTCCTAACATAAGGATTTGGGTTTCAAGGGACGCTGCCTCTGAGCTTATCTGGATTTATAATAATTGTACAAGCAACTTTAATTCCGTTCCTTGATTACTGCAATTCTTTATATTCAAATTTCAGTAAACAGCAATTGCATCGTCTTCAGCTTTTGCAGAAATACTGCTGCTCGACTGATTTTTGGTTTAGGAAAATTTAGTGAAATTAGTCCTCTTTTGGAAAATTTAATTTGGTTTAACAGTGGAATCGCATGTCAAATTTAAAATTGCTTCTCAAACTCATAAATGTATGAACGCGGCTATGGTTGGGCAATTATTGCCACCTCCAGGTTTGAGAGGCTAATTGAGAAGTTAAAAAAACCTGACACTTGATATTCCTTTTATAAAGAATATGAAATTAAAATCTTTCTAGGAACGCTCTTTTGTATTCCAGGGTCCAAGAATATGAATAACTAATAAAAAAGCCCCATTTCTGATGCAAATGAAACAGGGGCTAGCAAGGTTTTCTTCTGTGTGCATGTGGGAGTGTGTGTGTCCCTGCCCTCTGCCCTCTCTCCCTTCCACTGTGCTGTCTGTCCCCTCCCCCATGGGAGTAGAGTCCTTCAGTGTTAACTTTCCTGCTGTGCTGTGTTTGTGTTACAGAGATAGTGAGGGCTTCTGCCCTCTCTCCCCTCCCCCCTCTGAGTCCTTCACTGTTACAGAGAGAGCGATTTGATTTCGTGCTTTGCTGTGTTTTCCTTCACTGTTTGTGTTACAGAGAGAGCGAGGGTGGGGCAGACACTCATGGGGAAACCGGATATCTTTCCCCCTTCACACTTCCGGCTGGAGGCTTCATTTAGAACGTTGGTGGTGCCTTTTATATATAGAGATTATGCCAATTTCTATACGATTGATATCTAATTATTCTTTATTTCATAAAGCTCTAAAGTCCTATTTGTACACCTAGCAGAACTATTTTCTTAAAGTTTAATCAAAATGAAACTTTATATCACATCTGACTAGGATATTTTCTCTTTGCTGTAAACCGCCTTGAAGACTTTGTTAAAGGCATCGGAATAGAATAGGGAGAAGTTTGATAGGTTTTAGTGGGGTGTGTACAGTCTGGGCCACCCGGAAGTCCACGTATTGTGTTATTTTATCCCATCTTAATTTGGATTTACGTTGTTTTCTGAAATTCTTCATTTTGAACCACTTTGGACAGGCTGTTGGAATGGGATAACAGTGTCTCAATGGTTTGGAATGAAGAAACAACATCCAGCCTGTGTGATCACACACCGTCCTTCCCACATTGCAGTGAGAACTAAGATGAAGAGTTGGGCTGTTTGGCTGGATGAGGAGTTATCAGTACAGCATCAAATTCCTTCAGTAGTTTCAGGCTTTTGGATGCATTCTGACATGCCTCCCTGTTTTTCCTTGATTTTTCTTTGGAGAAATGGACGTGAAGTGTTGCATAATAACTAAATAAAAGTAACTAGTCCTTTTTACTTGTAAGAAAGTACAGAAAATATTTGTAACTTTTACTGACGTAACAATTTCACCAATTTTTACTATTTTTACTTAGTTACATCTGATGCTTGCAGTTAAAGTAAATAAAAGTGGAAGCAGACATATATGACAAGTCCTTGAACTTCATCTCATCTTAAATTTTGCTGTACAATGAATATAGCCTATGAGAACAGTGGAGTTGTCTGCATTTGTCAAATTGGTTACTGGTCCCCACCCAAACAGAACAGCGATGACTGGGTCACTTTGAAGCAGAGATGAAGCTGAAGCTGGTTGCAATTCTTGGTGAAAACAAAGGAGGAGCAAACCCTCACGAAACCGTGAGTAATAAGTACAAAAGTGAGGTAAATCCAAAGAGGATATCAAAGAGTCTTTATTATAAACAGGCTGAAAAATGACCCAACAAGGCCTGCCTCAGGGGTCCGGTAAATCTCTGAATGTTAAGGCAAAAGCATCTAACAAAAGAGTGTGGTCCCCATCCAAATCGTTGAATCCTCAATGGTATAGAAAAGCTGAGCTGCAAAAAGTCATCTGACCAGATAGGGTCCATTACATAAAAGATACAAATTCTAAATAACAAAAAAAGGTTTGAAATATTAGTTTTGTAGGTGTCTCACTTTGTAATCCTAAGATTACACAACCGGAATCTATTTCAATAAATCAACAAGGAACCTCAAACCTCCTAATAGGGAATATACTGCATAAAATGCACCATCCACTATTTACTCAAGGAGTAGGATACTATCACTGGTTCCAGTGAGGAGAATGGGAGAGAATGGCGCCATCTTGTTAGTGCATGTACTAAGTTTTCATGGACTGTTTGCTGAATTAGAGAGGTCCGTGGAAGGACCCATCGTAGTGCCCTTCCTGAAGCAGCTTATATATCGGCGAAACAAGGCGCACTTGTTGAAGGGTGTCACGGGATGGTGTCAACATTTCAGATTGAACAGCGGGGTGATTTCCCCGATTGCACTGCCATCAGCCTGGACTTATAATACTAACTTAGCCTGCTGTTATCATAAGAAGATAAGTGATTTGGATGTTTAGATTGGGAATTGTCTCTTTGTATTTGCAACTTGAAACATGGGGCGGTTAGTTTTTTAGTTTTATATTGGGGGTACAGGCTTTAATTAGATGTGCGGGTTTTGGGGGGGATGTAAGTACCGGTCTTTTACCGGATTGGTGGTTTTGAGGGGAGGTGTTTCATTTTGTTAATTTTATAAGTAGTGTAGTGGAGGGAGAGTTTTTATACCATCCGTTTTTCTCATGTATTCATGAGTTTTTGCATTTGGTTTTTTTTCTCTCCCATTCTCCTCACTGGAACCAGTGATAGTATCCTACTCCTTGAGTAAATAGTGGATGGTGCATTTTATGCAGTATATTCCTTATTAGGAAGTTTGAGGTTCCTTGTTGATTTATTGAAATAGATTCCGGTTGTGTAATCTTAGAATTACAAAGTGAGACACCTACAAAACTAATATTTCAAACCTTTTTTTGTTATTTAGAATTTGAGTTGAGATGGTTTGAAAATCCCTTTCTTCCTTAGAGTGTTTTCTAATAAAAGATACAAAGCAATTCTTGGTGAACAGACATATGTCTCTACCACAACAGAATGCTGGTCATCCCAAGGAAAACTCTACATTGGGTTGACTGTCCATTGGAATAACAGAGTCTTTAGAGAGGAAGTCTTTGGCCTTAAGAAGACTGAAATGTTCGCAAACATTTGACTTTCTTGCATCAGTTCTCGAACACGTTCATATGGAATTTGCCATCAGAGGAAAAATTGTTAGAACAATAATGGAGAATGATTCCAACTCTAAGGAAACCTTCTCTGTAAATGGACATCATGATGATGATATCAAAGACGAAGACTGCAAGTGATGAATTAGACAGACCTACTTCTACTGCAGATGATAATGACAATGATGATGATAAAGCATTCCTTGAAGTCAAGTGTTTCAAACAGATTCCCTCGAGCAACTCCTGTAGACTCAGAAGACATCAGTAACATTCCATCTTTGTCTGATTTGTTGTTTAACAGCTTTTTAGCTGTACTGGTTTAATAATGACTCACAAGCACACCCACAAGAGTGACAGTCATTTTCAAAATGTAGTGGTCCTTTTACAACAGCGCACTAACAGATTTAGCGCACACTAAATGATAAGATTGAAAATTCTTGTACCCTCGATCGACATCTTACACTTGATAATCATGTGAAAAATACAACTAAAAAGATTTCCATAAACCGCTACTAAACAGACTTGGAAAAATCCACAATTCCAGGAATAACATGTATAGAATGTTTGTACGTTTGGGAAGCTTGCCAGGTGCCCTTGGCCTGGATTGGCCGCTGTCGTGGACAGGATGCTGGGCTCGATGGACCCTTGGTCTTTTCCCAGTATGGCATTACTTATGTACTTCTATTCGATGTGGAAACTAAAAAGGATAAGACCATTCTTCCCAAGGACCATCTTTCGCAACCTGATACAATCACTAGTGCTTAGTCACTTAGACTACTGCAATGCACTTTACGCCGGCTATAAAGAGCAAATCATCAAGAGACTGCAAACCGCCCAGAATACCGCAGCTAGACTTATATACGGAAAAACAAAATATGAAAGTGCTAAGCCCCTGAGGGAGAAACTACACTGGCTTCCACTTAAAGAACGCATCACGTTCAAGATATGCTCTCTAGTTCATAAAATCATCCACGGAAATGCCCCAGCCTACATGTCAGATCTGGTAGACCTGCCGCCCAGGAACGCTAAAAGGTCATCAAGAACATTCCTTAATCTGCACTTCCCCAGTTGTAAAGGCCTAAAATACAAACTAACGCAAGCGTCTAACTTCTCTTACCTGAGTCACAGTTGTGGAACGCATTGCCGCGCAGCTTAAAAACTACTTATGAACAAACTAACTTTCGCAAATCCCTGAAGACCCACCTATTCAATAAAGCATACCAATAAAAGCAGCAACTAGAAATGTAATGCATCGCAACCTTACTGTTATCAACAATGTTCTTGCTTATATCTACTTGTCTGAATTTCGATTACGCTAGTTTCTTTGACATCTCCACCTTACCTATTATCAGTAATGTTTTCTACTTATATTTACTTGTTTAATTTTCGATCATGCTACTATCCATGTAACACCAACTGCTATCTCCTAATCTATTATCTACTAATAACGACACATTGTAAGCCACATTGAGCCTGCAAAGAGGTGGGAAAATGTGGGATACAAATGCAATAAATAAATAAGATGCCCCATTATATTTGTATGAGCGTCTTATCATTTAGCAGATTGAATTATAGAGCAATAAAGTTGTTGGGATAAAAACATTAACAGTATTTGCATTCATTGTAGTTGCAGTACCTTTACTTTAAAAAAATATATTAGTGTGAAAAAACAAGCCTGTAAAGCTGTATTAACTATTTCTTGAACTGTATTTCTCCTATTGGCCAGTAGGTGGTGTTTTCTGTTGTAAGCTGTTACAGAAAAAAAATGACTGTTCTCTCTTTAGTTTAACACAAACAGGAAACAAGAAACAGTATATTTTTGAAATCTTGTTGTTCTGGGCTCTGATTGGCCCAGGACCTCATTTTCATTTGGATTTTACTGGCTTTTTCCCAAGTCTTAGCCAGGAAGAAAAGCGTAGGATCTCTTTGCTGAGGCTCTGTGAACGATATGTCCTGATCTTCCCAGGTACTTTTTAGAAAGGAAAAAATATTTACATAGTTTTATAATTGATCCATATTTCAGTTACCTGTTATTGTTTGCTGATTGTACTTTATTTTCTTCATTGTTCAATATTTTTAAGACAATAAACACTATTCAGTTTATTGTCTCTGCTATCTGGACTGATAAACAATCCTGGTGGCTTGTGTTTTGGGTCTGTGAGTGCTTTCTAGGAAATGTGGGACCACTGGCAGAATGGCCTCCAGTAACCTAGAAACCACTGGGGATAAGTTGAGAGCAGGAGACTTGCCCAGAGGTGGTTGTGACCCAGTCGGTGGGAGGAGGGTGCTAGTGTAGAGCACAAGTGGAAGGTGCAGGCAGACCTGAGCTGTGCTGGGGATAGACCCTCTAAGTGGCCACGGGGAAACTCCAGGCGGGTGGCTTGCCATTTTGTGACAATTGGGCAATAACTTTTTTACTTTCACTTAAGTAAATTTTGTTTATGTGTTACATAAGTAGTGCCATACTGGGAAAGACCAAAGGTCCATCTAGCCCAGCATCCTGTCACCGACAGTGGCCAATCCAGGTCAAGGGCACCTGGCACGCTCCCCAAACGTAAAAACATTCCAGACAAGTTATACCTAAAAATGCGGAATTTTTCCAAGTCCATTTAATAGCGGTCTATGGACTTGTCCTTTAGGAATCTATCTAACCCCTTTTTAAACTCCGTCAAGCTAACCGCCCGTACCACGTTCTCCGGCAACGAATTCCAGAGTCTAATTACACGTTGGGTGAAGAAAAATTTTCTCCGATTCGTTTTAAATTTACCACACTGTAGCTTCAACTCATGCCCTCTAGTCCTAGTATTTTTGGATAGCGTGAACAGTCGCTTCACATCCACCCGATCCATTCCACTCATTATTTTATACACTTCTATCATATCTCCCCTCAGCCGTCTCTTCTCCAAGCTGAAAAGCCCTAGCCTTCTCAGCCTCTCTTCATAGGAAAGTCGTCCCATCCCCACTATCATTTTCGTCGCCCTTCGCTGTACCTTTTCCAATTCTACTATATCTTTTTTGAGATACGGAGACCAGTACTGAACACAATACTCCAGGTGCGGTCGCACCATGGAGCGATACAACGGCATTATAACATCCGCACACTGTACTTTTACTTAAGTATTAAAACATGCATTTATTTTTACTTTTACCTAAGTTACTCTGACCCAATAATTTGAAGTAGTTTTTTTTTTTTTTGTTACAAACGCTGCAGATGGTTGAGAGGGTCAAACCAAAGCTTTGCCCTTACACTGGACAAGTGTAAGGGCAAAGCTTTGGTTTGACCCTCTCAACCATCTGCAGCATTTGTGGCAAGTCCGATAGATGAGTTTGTGGTGCGTGCGACTGGCCTACTAGGGAATCTGCAAGATCTGGGCGAACTCAAAGGCTCGCTGGGGCATGATGTCACACTGAGTCCAGACAGCCACTTCAGCTTGGCTCACCTGCTTCAGTACTCACAGTCCCTATGTTAATAACTGCGGGGGAAGATGTGACGAGAAGGACCTTCCAACTTTCTGCAGTGGGTAGTGAACAAGCAGAGCAAAAGCCAATTTCAATATTGGGAGCCAGTGGTGTAAGAGGGATGGAAGGGGCTCCTGAAGGAGCAGTTGCGATGCTGCAGATTGTTGGGGGTGCTGACGTAAGTATGGATCCTGTAACTGTTGCCCAAGTTTTATGGTTCATTAAACTTGATATACAGCCTTTTACGGTAAAATACAACAAAGCAGTTTGCAAAATTAAAAAAGAATTCCACAAACAGAAGAGGAAAAGCTCAGGAAACAAAGCAGAAATACAGTTCAGTAACATTAAAAGAAACACAGATCTATTAAGAAAAAATATACATTGTTGGCCGCTCCCTGGTCGGCCTCTGTATTTGCCAACATCCACAATCCTCTTACTTCCCCAATGCCTGGGAAAACAGAAAGGTCTTAAGTGCAGCCTTAAATTTCTTAAAACAGGGTTTTTGTCATCTTGTCCTACTTCAGGTACTCTGGATTCAATATGGGAAGTATGTAGCGATTTTATCACTGTAAACCACTTAGACTTTTATTGATATAAGCGGTATGTCAAACAAATTGAACCTTGAAGTGATTGTTGGTTCCTCAAGGTCAGATTCTTTCCCATACAGTAAAGCAACTGGAATTAAAGATGGTGAACAATCCAGGAACCTGCGAGGGCTGAAGTTTTGCAGAAGGCAGACTCCTCTCAGGTTGTGCAAGATACAGTTATTAAAGATGTTTCCAACTTCAGGCTTAAAGTGGAGAGACATTTTGCAGACAGTGTAATCCACATTTGTTGAACTTGGGTATCACCTAGACGTAGAGCACGAAGAAACCTTATTGAAGTCTTAGAGGTGCCAGCTGAGAATTCTCCGGTGCGGGGCAAGTCTGCTCAGGAAATGGATGCTCTGCATATACTTTTTAGCTCTTTAGGAAACTCTGACACTTGGGTTTCAGCTGCCTTGACTAGGATTAACATAACATCTGGACTTGTATCCCGCTCACACCCTTCAGTTGTAGGCGGGTCAGAAAAACATGAGCCCGGAACAATCCAAAAATACAAATCAATTTTGTAATACAAATGTCTTAAATAAAAGAGTTTTCACCTAAATAACAAACAAGATTGAGAAGGTGAAAAAAATTCCAATAAAATCCTTCCAGAGTCTGACAGCCTGGTATGCGAAAGTTTTCTCAAACAACGCTAATCTCTTTTTGCCCTTAGATGAAGGAAAAGCAAACAAATTAAAAGTATTAGGTATCCTAGCTCTAGAGGAAACTGTAAAGCAAAAATGAGCAAAGAAATATGTCGATACCAGACCGTGTAATGCTTTAAAAAGAAAACAAGTTAATTTAAAAAGAACCCTAGAACAAGGAAACACTATCATACTCTGATAATCCAAAATTAGGGGCATAGCCGTATTTAAATTCAATTCTGGCCAACAATGGCAACCAGCAAAGTTGAATCAGACAAGGTCCTATTTCCTTCCTCCTAAAATCAACTTGGCCGCTGCATTCTGAACTGTCTGCCACCTACCTAGATGCTTTCGATGAAAAACCATGAAGAATTACATTGCAATAATCTAGCATAGTAAGAATTAGGGACTGAATTCTCAGTTGACAATGATTCACTTTGTTTTAGCGTTCACAGCATCTTCAATTTAAAAAAGCATTTCTGTACCGTACTACTCTGAGACTCCATAGTTAACCCCGAGTCAAAAGATGCTCCTAGAAGTTTTATTTCTGATTTGATTAATACCCCTGGACCTGCTAATCCTGGAGTGCTTTCTGTGTCTCCAGAAATACTCAAAAGAGGCCTGGGTAGCTTTTACTGTTTTGTCACAGAGTATTACCTCTGCCCTATAAATGTATTACAAAGTTTCAGCGTTTTTCGCTACGAAATGGTTGTCTTTGTTTACTCAATCTACCTCCAGTCTGGATCCAATGCTGTGCTCTCCTAATCAGCAGGCATCCTTTTCTTATTTACAGTTTTTTTTCCTTGGAATTGGAGCCTCCCTTACTTTGAGGACTTAGAAAATTCCTGGTCACGGTTTTTGTTTGATTTTGTTGGTTTTCTGTTTTGTATTGTTTCGTTGTCATTCATGGAATGCTTTCCTATAGAAGCATATTGCGTGGTCTTATTTGTTAAAACTCATAAATAGAATATTTACAAAAATAGTTCCGGCTTTGTCACTTGTTAGTTACTACATCATATTCGTAACTGAGGATTTTGATTACTCTGGTCCATGCCTTTATCACCTCCAAACTTGGTTATTGTAATGTTTTAAACAGTGGACAACTAGAAGAAATGCATATTTAAGTACTGGATGCAAGAGGAACCTCCTTCCTTTTGGTATTGGAGAAACAGATTCCATGAGTTAATGCTTTGGGAAGATTGGGCTGCTCAGACTTCTCCAAGGAGAAGAAGGGCCTTCATGTCTATCTGGAATTGTTACTTGCAAACTATTTCCCATAAAGCAAAAAGTGCTGTATTAAATAGGTTCCCGAGTGTTTCCTAACTTAATAAAGAGTGGAGGAGTGGCCTAGTGGTTAGGGTGGTGGACTCTGGTCCTGGGGAACTGAGGAACTGAGTTCGATTCCCACTGCAGGCACAGGCAGCTCCTTGTGACTCTGGGCAAGTCACTTAACCCTCCATTGCCCCATGTAAGCCACATTGAGCCTGCCATGAGTGGGAAAGCGCAGGGTACAAATGTAACAAAAAAAATAATAAAGTTTGGTAAAGGGTTAATTTGGGGTTCTCTGCCTGGGTGAGGTTGGGGGGGGGTTAGAAAAGTAGACGTCATCATTCCACAGGTGACCTGGGGTCATAAGAGTCCAGACAACGGGTCACCTCAGTTGTAGTTTCACAGCAATGGTTAGGGTAGGGTGGGAACAGGGTGCAATTCAGTAAATCAGGATCTCAAAGTTTGTTTGTTTTTATGTTTTTTGTTACATTTGTACCCCGCACTTTCCCACTCATGGCAGGCTCAATGCAGCTTACATATTATATACAGGTACTATATCAGTTTGATACCTTTGCTTAAACTAGTTGTTTACCAGTTTGATGATTGGTTCTTTTGATCCTGACTGAGAATCATTAAACATCTTGAAATAAGATGAATACGGAGGGTTGGGTGGGAGGTGGGAAGTTTGGGTTAGAAATGAAAATTGTTAAAACAATATTGAACAATGCATGTTTCTATTTGAATTAATGTATTTTTATTCATTTGTTCAATAAAAAATTGTTTACAATTAAACAGTGGAGAACTAAAATGTTACCAAAGACACTTCAGTTTGCATAAAACGTGGCTGCACGTTTGGTATGAAGGAAGAAGGGTTCTGATCATGTCTCACCGCTGGTTACTAACTGAACTTAGACTCCAATGTAAGACTTTGTATGGAGCTGAATTGTTACGTCCTAATGTGCCCAGACAGTGCCCATGTTCCTCTCCGCAATCCCTCTGGGGCTTCTGGATGGGGTCAAGTTGCAGCGCATTGGAGTTTGGCCTCATTTCTGGAACTCTCTGCCTTTTTATGAAGAAAGTATGAACTCGGGAAGGAACGAGATCTATTTAGCTCACACCTTTCTCACTAGTTCAAGGCGAGTTACATCCAAGTTTAGTGGGTATTTTCTTGTCCCCAGAGGGCTATAATCTAAGCTTGTACATAGAAACATACTGGCCAATATTCAACCAGGGTTTCTTTAAATGCTGACTGTCGCTGGCTAAATTAGCCCCAGATATTAAGTTCCAGGCCATGTTCAGGCACCGGCAGGTGAATATTCAGGCTGAATCATTAAGACAATTATGATGGCTCCTCCCGAATTGCGCCCTCTGTACCACCCCTGATCTGCCCACTTTAAACGTGGCTCGTCAGAGTCAATATTCAGTGGCACTGCCTGGTTAAATGCCACTGAAAGAAGAGGTCAGGCGGGCCAGAGCAATTTAAGTGGGAGGAACCTCTCCTGCTCCCCTAAATTGCTTTGAGTATCTGTCTAATAGAAAAATAAAGGCGGATAAAGACCATATGGCCTATCCAGTGTCATCTACTCTCCCTATCACTCCCTTAGAGATCCTGTGTACTTGTCCCAAACTCTCTTGAATTCAGATACTGTTTTCATCTCCACCACCTCCACCAGGAGGTCGCTTCACAAATTCACCACCCTTTCCATAAAGAAGTATTTCCTCAGGTTACTTGTGAGTCTATCCCCTTTCACCTTCATCCTATGCCCTCTCGTTCCAGAGCTTCCTTCCAATTGAAAGAGACTCACCTCCAGTGCATTTAAGCCTCATAGGTATTTAAGTGTCTCTATCATATCTCCCCCTCTCCTGCCTTTCTTCCAGAATATACATACGGAGATCTTTAAGTCTGTCCCCATGCGCTTTATAATGAAGATCACTGACCATTTTAATAGCTGCCCTCTGGATTAAATCCATCCTATTTGCAACTTTTGACGGTGTGATCTCCAGAATTGTTCTCACAATGTTCTAAATGAGGTCTCACCAGAGACTTATACAGAGACATCATCACCTACTGGTCATTCCTCCCTGTGCACCCAAGCAGCCTTCTGGCTTTCACTTCTTCCACCTGTTTGGCCACCTTCTGAACTTAAATTAGTATGGACCAAATTTTCAAACAGATAATGTATTTTAGACCCTTGTAGGACTGATTTGTTAAGAGATATCCCTACAACAGTGTTCTTATATATAATGATGTTAATAGAAATGATGCTGCAGGCAGATTTTTTCCCAAAGGAGACAGAAGGAATTGTATTGACTCGTTATTGAAGCAAGAGAGTCTCGATAGAACTATTTACTACTACTACTACTTAACATTTCTAGAGCGCTACTAGGGTTACGCAGCGCTGTACAAATTAACGAATAAGGACGGTCCCTGCTCAGAAGAGCTTACAATCTAAAAGACGAAATGCCAAGTTGGGGTAGATGAGATTTCCTGAGAAGAGATGAAGTGATTAGGTGCCGAAGGCGACATTGAAGAGGTGGGCTTTGAGCAATGATTTGAAGATGGGTAGGGAGGGGGCCCGGCGTATGGGCTCAGGGAGTTTGTTCCAAGCATGGGGTGAGGCGAGGCAGAAAGGGCAAAGCCTAGAGTTGGCGGTGGTGGAGAAGGGTACTGAAAGGAGGGATTTGTCTTGAGAGCGGAGGTTACGAGTAGGGACGTAAGGGGAGATGAGGGTAGAGAGGTAAGGAGGGGCTGCAGATCGAGTGCATTTGTAGGTGAGTAGGAGAAGCTTGAACTGTATTCGGTATCTGATCGGAAGCCAGTGAAGTGACTTAAGGAGAGGGGTGATATTTATAGTAATTATCACCCTGCAGCAAATATTCCTAAAATTATGGAGGCAGTTCAAAGTTATTTGGATCATTATCAGTTACTGGATCCTAAGCAGTCGGGATTTTGCCCCTTTTTTAAGCACGGAAATGGTATTAGCAGGCCTTTTTTGAATTTCGTCTTTTGTTGGACAGCAGTTATCAGGTTTTTGTGAGGTAACTGGACCCTCTTAGCTGCCTTTTTTGGTGCCATATATGGAAGCTGGTCCATAATGGGCAGTTCTCATTTTTCAATATGGACATCACACAGTTGGCAAAACCCCGCTAATAATCTGGGTGTTTCTGGAGTAACCGCTTAGAGTTGGAATGTTCTTTATAATTTAGGTTTACTGGAGCCTTTCACTCCACCTGGCACTTCCTGGCACCTAAAGTCACCTCGGTGGGTCAGCAGTGGCATGAATGCTCACACATGGGATCTGCTGCTGTTTTTCAAGTAACGGATTTGGAATTCAGACTTACCTCAGCAGGGGGACCAATGAGAGATAACATGACAGGAAGTAACACCAACCCATTCAGGAGGCCCAGGACAGTCAGAATGGTTAACACGGCAAAAAAATACCTAGACAAAAGCAAGAAAAAAAAAACCCAGAAGCAATCAGAGACAGCCACAAAGGCATCTAAAAGGTATCTTCAGTCCTAGGAGAGCTACCTATACCTGTGCCCTCATTTCGCTGGATTTCCAGACCGCAGCCTGTGATACCTACACCCCGATCTCACTGTATCCCAAGACTGAGGCCTGATCTCACTGTGTTTCCTGAGACTGAGGCATGTGAGATCTGTGGCCCGATTTCACTGTATCCCGAAACTTAGGCCTGTGATACCTGTGCCCCGATCTCACTGTATCCCTGTATCATTGGATCCTGGGACTGTGGACTTGTAATCCATTAGCAGCGTATGATATTCCAAGGTTCAGCAGTAAGTGATGCAGAGCTGCTGTGAAGCTTATCGCAATTTGCTTCTGTAGATCCCTCATGTGCTGTCCATTGTCAGATGGAACAGGCCAGCTGCTAATTCGGCACAAACTCTGAATTCAGAAGAGTTTATTCTGCTCTTGCTCTCTGCCCCCTGGGGTTGGTGGGGACTCAAAGCTCAATCTCCTTTCCACCCATTGTCTTTCCCCTCTTCTCATAATCTGGCTCTTGGGCTACTTTTCAAGCACAAGAAATTCCTGAGCAGGCAAGAAGCCCGAGACTCCCCCAGGACCCTCCATCCATCAACACAGCAAGACCACTTCCTGAGCACATGTGTTTACATTAGTGTACGCATTCTTACACACCCGAAAGAATTCATCTGTTACTAAAGAAGGGAAAAGAGAGAGCACCAGTCAAGAGGATCAGAGTAGAGGGGGAGGCAGGCACCCAAGGAACACGAGGCAAGGGAGATAATGCCATGGTACAGTAAAACCCAATAAACTAAACGTTTTCAACAGAAAAAAGCTGTTAGTACAGGATTCATGCTGTGGGGGTCTCTGGGTGCTCTGGTACCTCTCCTCCTGAGATCTTTGTAGAAACACAGAAGGTGTTGGTACCCCCTGACTGCCCATTTGTGTCAGTCTAATGTTCTGTCATAGATCTTATTGAAATGTAGTCCCTAGCTTCCCTCCCATCATACTTTTCCTTACCTAATACTTTTTTTTTTTTTTTTTTTTGTAATTTTAATGAATTTTACAAGATACACTTGTACAGAAAAGGAGTATTATCATACCTTACAAGAAAATATTTTATAAAGAAAATCTATTAAATGATAATTACTGCTAAAGTCCACAATTATAGGCAAGGCACAATTCAAAAATTGGTTAACATAGGAAAAAATGAATAGAACATGTTCCCACTTATCCTATCACGGAGTAGATACTAATGGAGGAAGCACAAGAGAGTTTACGGCTGGTTCTTGTCTGGAGTCCAGGAATTTTGCTAACTGATCACTCTCAAAGAAAACATATTTAATTGATTGAAATTTAACAACACATTTGCAAGGAAAATTAAGCCAGAAAATTCCCCCCTAATACCAACCCAGGATTTAAGATGAGTTCAGCCACAGGGGGAAGATCAAGAGATTTGCCAGGGGAAAAGGCCCTTTCTCTGCAGATCTCTGGCAGAAGCGGCATTTCTGAGGACCTTGTGCACGGTAAAACCAGCCGTCAGATATTTTTCTCGGTGAAGCTGTTGAAGCTGAGCTTCTAGGCAAGACGGTGTTAAGAGTTCTATGTCCTACACAGAAAGCCATATCTGCCATGATTGGCGTTATAAAGCAATGCTAATTGTGGAGTTTAAACATTCAGGGGGGGGTTAGTCTGTAAGCCCTCCAGGGACAGGGGAAGATCTGCTGAATCTGAATGTGACTTACCCTGAGCTTGCACAGGGAAAACCAAATAATTAAATTCTCCAACCTGTAGGGCAGAGAATCATAGGTGCCAACTTTTCAAAATTATTGGGGATGCTAAGCCCAGTGGAAATAACCCTTCCTTGGACACATAGAAGGAATTTTCTCAATATTGGGGGTGCTGAAGCACCCAAAGAATCGGCTCTATGCAGAGAATGATGGGCTGCAGCAGCTCAGCCAGGAGGGGCTTGTCAAACTCGCTATTGTGGTCATTACTACTACTACTACTATTTAGCATTTCTATAGCGCTACAAGGCATACGCAGCGCTGCACGGTATCCTGGTGCGTCACAGCATAATTCCCTGCCGAGCCGCAACCATGGCCTCTTCTCTCTCTCTCTCTCCCTCCCCCCCCCCCCCCCCCCCCAGCATTAAAAGGCTCATTGTTCTCTAAGGCTGCAGCACTAAACAATGTGAAGACTGTGGGGCCTGTTTCCTGCAAGCACTGCCGCTAGCCCTGACAGTCCCACCTCCTCTAATGCAAATTTATTTCAATGGAAATGTATGACCGGCAGAGCTACGATAGTGACAACGCGTGCAGGAAACTGGTCCCGCAGTCTTCACATTACTTGACGGTTCTGGCCTGCTACCGATCAGGGAAATCTGCAGAGGGTGAGCAGGAGAGGGGAGGAGGCAGAGAGAAAACCACGTGTGATGCTGGCTTAGGGAGAGAGGCAGAGAAACATAGCCAGTCAGAGAATGGGGTAATGCTGGATGGGGGAGAAGAAACACAGAGAGCAAAGGGGAAAGGCTGGATGGAATGGACAGCAAGAGAGAGGGCAGAGGCTGGATGGATAAGGGAAAGAGGAGGCGGGCATGCGTGGGAATGCAGGCGTCAGTGGATGAAGAATGCCACCAATTTGTTCACTGCACAAGCAGCATGGAGCTTGGGCCTCGGCCAGTGGATCTCTTGGGGTCAGGGGGCAGGGAGTGGGGGCAGGAGCCTAGAGGTACCATGACCTGAGAAAGTTTGGGAACCACTGCCCTAAACAACGGCTCCCAGAAAGGCTCCTAGGAGCTCCGAACCTTGCCCATAACAGAACATTCATTCATGCAAGTCTCATCTCTGGCAGCAATAAGTGTGGGAGAACTTCTCTGTTATTAAAAAGCCCATCAGCTCTGGGCTGTGTTCATTAGAACATAAGTGTTGCCATACTGGGACAGACCAAAGGTCCGTCAAGCCCAGTACCCTGTTTCTAACAATGGCCAATCCAGGTCACAAGTACCTGGCAAGATCCCAGAAGAATAAAACAAATTTTATGCTGCTTATCCTAGAAATAAGCAGAGGATTTTCACAAGTCCATCTTCAAAATGGCTTCTGGGCTTTTCTTTTAGGAAATTATCCAAACCTTTTGTTTGTGGCATGGTGGGTTGGCCCCCTCCCAACCCCAAGTCTGGTACCCCATCTTGTTATCATGCCCCGTAACCCCTGTGACTATTATGTCTGCATGCCCCTCATACAAGATCAGAAAGTCACATTGCTGCTTCGTGCTTTTGAGGGTAAGGCTCCTGTTTCACCGTCAGAGACGGCCTGCTCTCAGGACTGCTGGGGAACTAGCTGGAGAGTATCTGTGGCAGAGTGGTAGATTTCCTCACTGGCAGGAGAATGGGTAGCTACACTCCTTTAGTTCCTATCTTTATATACCACAGCTGAGAATGCCATTCTGTGAATCTGAACCAGGTTGAACCCTCTCTGCTCTCATGTACCTCACATACAACCACTGCTTCCTCGTGCAAGGAACCACAGACGAAGGATGTTGGAAGAAAGTGCCTAACCTCTCTATAGTACCCTGAGCTGTCACTGCCCTGTTTTGGGTAGCAGTGGCAAAAGAGGAAACCCTTCCACTCTGTACCCTATTTCACCCCTGTTTTCCTACCTTCTCCCTCCCAAAATGAAAAGCAAGGGGGTGGTGGGAAGAGCAGGTAGCAAAATACGGAATAGTGGTGAATAGGGGGGGAGGGGAGGGGGGAGGATAGAAAAGGCTCTGGAAGAGGAAAATCTGCAGTACCTTAAGATGAAGTCAAATTCAGAGCCAGCAAGCATGAGCACCCCCAGAAGTGTGGAGATTGCACCATCCATGACCGGGGCGAACATATGCTCCAAAGCCATGGCTGAGCGCAAGGTTCTGCTGCCAATTGCAGTGAGGAAGCCCTGCAAAGGAGAAAGCAGAGACAGAAAGACACAATCAGCAAATCCATGTCACTGAATAGCTACCTCAACTGGCCGGGATTCCACAGTGCAGGGGAGAGTGAGCAGTGAGGGTTACTGTACAGAAGGATTCAGGAGTCCGTCTTAGTGCAGGGTCCACTGCAGGAGGAAGCTATTTAAAGTGACGGGACCTTGAGATACTTCAACCATGAAAAGCCAGGTCCTAACAGCATGCAGTGCAGAACTGAAGAGGTGTGAGAGCACCCACCAAAGCAATATGCACGGTGAATTCCACGCCGATTCCTACGGAGGCAATGAGGATCACCACTGGGATAGCACTGAGCTTGATGCCCATCAGCCCCATCATGCCAAACAGCTCCACTGTCATCATAGCCAGAATAAAGACCTGCAACAGACAAGGAGGAAGCATCATGTGTATCGCCATATTGTTCTTAGCCAGCTTGTGGATGGGTGAATCTGACTGAGTTTACACACGACCTGGGACCGAAATTTAATTCCATGAAATATTTAGATAGGATATTCAAGAAGCAACACAGTCCTGATCTTGTGAGACATGGTGTTTTTAGAGTTAATTCCAACATGCTATCACTGCTTAGCTGTAGAATGAGATTCTGTACCTAACTACACATATTGTGCCAGAGCCGGTGGTTGGGAGGCAGGGCTGGTGGTTGGGAGGCGGAGATAGTGCTGGGCAGACTTATACGGTCTGTGCCAGAGCCGGTGGTTGGGAGGCAGGGATAGTGCTGGGCAGACTTATACGGTCTGTGCCAGAGCCGGTGGTTGGGAGGCAGGGATAGTGCTGGGCAGACTTATACGGTCTGTGCCAGAGCCGGTGGTTGGGAGGCAGGGATAGTGCTGGGCAGACTTATACGGTCTGTGCCAGAGCTGGTGGTGGGAGGCGGGGCTGGTGGTTGGGAGGCGGAGATAGTGCTGGGCAGATTTATAAGGTCTGTGCCCTGAAGAGGACAGGTACAAATAAAAAGTAGCACATATGAATTTATCTTGTTGGGCAGCCTGGATGGACCGTGCAGGTCTTTTTCTGCCGTCATCTACTATGTTATTATATGTTACTATGTTACTTACTCTCTTTCCTCTGCCCTTCTCTGTTGCACCTGACACTGGGTTCACTTCATCATGTTTAAATTCATCTCTCTCAAAAAAAAGTGCCGCTGATAAGCGGAGAACTCGAACGCCCCACGAGAAAACACAAACAAAGAAAAGAGTGGGATGTTTGACTACGGAAAAACAAATCCTGGAGACAAAAATGTATAAAAACTTCTTTATTATTAGAAAAGACTCGACACAACTGTTGTGTTTCGGCCGTCAGGCCTGCCTCAGGAGTCTGTCACAATGACGTGATGTGTATGATCTTGAATGCCAGAGGTGCAATCTGATCCCCCGGCACGAATCACAAGGACTGTTAATGGCTGTAAACAAAAAGGGTCTTTAAAAAGACCTTTGATATAGATTTGCTCGTAGTGGGTCGCTGAAAGCATAGCACTAAATGTAAAACCACCTTCTGACGGCCTGATGGCCGAAACACAACAGTTGTGTCGAGTCTTTTCTAATAATAAAGAAGTTTTTATACATTTTTGTCTCCAGGATTTGTTTTTCCGTGGTCAAACATCCCACTCTTTTCTTTCTTTAAATTCATCTCTCTGCCTTCCCCCAGCCCTTTACCTTCCTCAGGTACCCTCTGTTTGAAAATTAGAGCAAACATTCCAGGGTAAAGATATTTACACCAGTTAACAAAGCTTTATATATGCAAACTGTTTTTCTGATGAACACACTGCTGTGTCTAGGGACAGCGTTCCTGGGGGAATGGTTAGAGCAATATTCAAAGCCGGTCACTGCTGTAAGTACAATCAGGGGCGTAGTCAGACCTCGAGGTGGGAGGGGGCCAGAGCCAAAGGTAGGGGGGCACATTTTGATCGCCGCCCCCCCTCCCCCACCACCACCACCCACTGCCATCGCTATACATCTTGGCTGGCAGGGGTCCCCAACCCCTGACAGCTGAAGACTTCATCCAGTGCTGGTCTCCGATGCCACCGCATTGCTTGCCCTGCTCTCTCTTCCCCTCACATCCGGCACGCTCCTTTTAGTGAAACTCTCAATTTCACTAAAGGGAGCGTGCCCGGCGTGAGGGGAATAGAGAGCAGGGCAAGCAATGCAGTGGTACTGCCGCAGACCAGCGCTGGATGAAGGCTTCAGCCGGCGGGGGTTGGGGATCTCTGCCAGCCAACCAGGGGCCCAGGCCCCCATGGCCCCACCTAGCTACACCACTGAGTACAATGTATTTACCTGTTGAAAAGGATCTGAATATCAACCCTCCCCTTGGTACTTCTCTATAGCACTGGATGGCCTGTTAGGCCCCAGACGGCTCTACTGAAATCTGCTCAGCCAGGTCCCTCTTCCTCTTGACACAGAAAGAAACCTCCAGTACAGCCTGGCACCAGAAACTTCCGAGCTTCCTTAACCCAGAGCACACAGCAGGCTAGCATAAGGTGACCCTGATACTCACAATGATACCAGCAGTCCAGGGGTTCAAGAGAAGCAGCGCGCAGACCAGAAAGGTGCAGGCGAGCACAATGCTTATGGCCAACAGGAACCAGTGACGTAAGCTGATGTACTGCTCCCAGAAGAGGAATGGGTAGCCGCTCGGATAGCTCAGTACCCCCTTATGGGCAAACTCTTCACAGATGGCCCGAATGCTGCCGATAGCTTCAATGAAATCCGAAGTTTCTTGCAATCCATTGAGGTAGAAGGGAAACTGGGCAAATTCGATGGGCTGCGCAGCCGGAACTGCAGAGAGAGAAGAGAAACAAGCAAATGTTCCAGGTGTCAGTGTGTTATAACTGAAGCAGAGACAGACAGACGAACAGGGAAATCTGTCCCCAGGTGTCAGTGTGATATAATTGTGGCAGGAAGAGTCGAGACAGACAGGGGAAATGTGAAAATCTATCCCTGGGTGTCAGTGTGATGTAACTGTGAAGGAAGAGGGAGAGAGACAGGGAAATATGTACCCGGGGTAGGGTTACCATTCGTCCGGATTTCCCGGACATGTCCTCTTTTTGAGGGCATGTCCGGGGCGTCCGGCGGATTTTGCCTGCACCCACGTTTGTCCGGATTTCTGGACAAACGTCGGCGCGGGTGCGGGCAGGCGCGTGCGTGTGGGCGGGCGATCGGCGCCGTGGTAACCCTACTCCCGTCCCCTCCCCTTCCTTACCATGTTCCCTGGTGGTCTAGTGACGTCTTCGAGGCAGGAAAGAGCCCCCTCTTTCCTGCCTGGAGCGCTGCCTCCCCTGTCTATCATCCTCCTCGGTCTGGCTGGGGATTCAAAATGGCCGCCGAGAGTTGAACTCTCGCGAGGCCACTTCAACTCTCGGTGGCCATTTTGAATCTCCAGCCAGACCGAGGAGGATGCAGCAGGCAAGGACAGGCAGCGCTCCAGGCAGGAAAGAGGGGGCTCTTTCCTGCCCCGAAGAGAAGACCCTACTAGACCACCAGGGCTAGATAGTAAGTGAGGGGGGGAACCATGTGACGGGGGGCGGGGAATAGAGGGGCGGAACGAGGACCCGAAGGGGGCGTGGCGGGGGCGGGGTATGAGGCGTGGCGGGGGCGGGGTAGGGGGCGTGACATGTGTCCTCTTTTTCAGAGGACACAAAATGGTAACCCTAACCCGGGGGTCAATCTAACACGTGATGTAACTGGGACAGGCAGAGCAGAGATGGATGGGGAGATGCGGAAATGCTTTTGCTTGTAAGTGAAAAAGGAGGAATATATTTATCCCAAACCCCTGTTCCGGCTTTGAAGGCATCCCAAGGAGGGAAGCTGGGGACACTCACTTCGCAGGTGTTCGCCTGTGGTCTCGTACTTGTCATGAATCCACTCGGGCGGTTGGGGGTAGAGGTTAGCCTGTGAGGCTGCATAGCCCAGAGGGTCGTTGCTGCTCCAAGCGGTCAGGTAAATGTAAAACGTTTCAGGGTTGATAATTCCATTGCTGTCTACCAATCGCCGCAACGTGAGCTGTACAGTTGAACATCGGCACAAAGACATTAGTGAGAATTAGATCCAAATCCCTCATCAGCAAACAGACATTTTTATCTAGATAATTTCAGACCTTGGCACAAATTTAATCGGAGAGTGTTCAGTATTACACTATTTAGCTAAAACTGTTACCCCTCCCTCATCACACCCCCTTTATTTCCAGCTAATTTTGACAGCACTAAATGTTTGTGTGGACAAAGTTTCCCGGACAAAACAACGATAACTCTCTTTGCTCTCTTATCTCTTTGTAACACCAACTGTATTCTTTTCCCTGTTATGGTGATGCCATAGCAGATCTTTGTAAGCCACATTGAGCCTGCAAATAGGTGGGAAAATGTGGGATACAAATGCAATAAATAATAATAACTTCAAAGGGCCACATTTAAGCAGATAAAAGCCATTTCTACTGACAAACTTTGTGCACACTGACCTGGAAGTACATGGGAGAGGTTGAAGGTGGAAGGAGAGCTGAGCAGTGAGAGGCAGCTCTTTCTCAGGTCGACCCTTAGGCCTCAGTGTCAGCACCTCCTTGTGGCTCCATAAAAAAGGTTCTCTTTGAAAGGAGGAAGTGACGTCACCGAATGATATGGCCGCTTAAGGGCTAAGCTCCCGGCCACCCGTGTTATTCTTTCGGCAACACTCCTGCACCCAGCGACCCTCCGAATTGTTTGTGGGCAGTGACAGAGTGCCTAAGTAGTGGAGAGCTGGTATTGCGATGAGCGTGCAGAAAAATCTGTCTCAGTTTGCATTTAACGGTGGATCTTCAGCGAAACACGTGGCAGGCCCAGAATCCGCAGCTTCACGTAACTCAGAGTGATCGGGGGGGGGGGGGGGGGGGGTCCTCGCCCCGAGACATGCTTGCGCTGGAGGAGGCGCACAACGAAACAGAGAAGGCACCCTTCTGTGAGTTGAAAGATTGGCTTCAGGAATAAAAACTGATATTAAGGCTGTTCAGACTGATCTCGCGGCACTGGGAGAAGACTTGTGTGGGGAGACCCGCAACCTGAGCAACCGGCTAGAAGAGATGGAGAACCGACTAGAGGAGCAAGTGGAGACAGTGACCTCCTTGGATCAGCAGGTAGACTTACACCAAGATCAACAACAGCTGGCTGATAAATTGGAGGACTTAGAAAATCGGAGTTGCCGGCGGAATTTGTGGTTTCACGGTCTCCCCGATACACCGGAGTACGTGGACTGTGAGTCAGTAGTGCAGCGACTGGTCAGTTTCCTGTTAGCAGATACCAGATCCCCGGTGGACCCCACTTCAGTTTTCCTGGAGCACTCTCACAGGGCTATGGGGCTGTAGGGGTATTTCCCTGTGTGTCTCACCTTGCTGGTCTTGGCCTGCATAATCCTATGACATCAAGATGGCATCTGCACCCTATGAACTGCACATCAGTGATTTAGCTAATTCAGCTATCTAAGGATATAATTGCCTATTTCCAAGACTTTAAGTTAAAGGAGCGTGTATTGAAAGCAGCTCGTCAATCTGCCCAGTTTAAATGGGACTCCTATATTGTGGAAATATACCAAGACTTGGCAGCAGCTATTCTTAAGCGGCGGGCTGAGTTGAAGCCTGTCACAATGAAGCTTAGGGAGATGGGCATTAAATATCGTTGGAAACACCCTTTCGCCTTGGTATTCCATAAGGATGGCCAACTCCATCCGCTTAGATCTATATCTACTACTACTACTTATCATTTCTATAGCGCTACTAGACATACGCAGCGCTGTACACTTGAACATGAAGAGACAGTCACTGCTCGACAGAGCTTACAATCTAATTAGGACAGACAAACAGGACAAACAACAGATAAGAGAATATTAAAGTGAGGATGATAAAATAAGGGTCCTGAACAAGTGAATAAGGGTTAGCATCAAAAAGGTGGGCTTTTAGCTTACATTTGAAGATGGCCAGAGATGGAGCTTGACGTACCAGCTCAGGAAGTCTATTCCAGGCATATGGTGCAGCAAGATAAAAGGAATGGAGTCTGGAGTTAGCAGTGGAGGAGAAAAGTGCAGATAAGAGAGATTTACCCAGTGAACGGAATTCCCGGGGAGGAATGTAGGGAGAGATGAGAATGGAGAGGTACTGAGGAGCTGCAGAGTGAATGCACTTATAGGTCAATAAGAGGAGTTTGAACTGTATGCGGAAACAGACAGGAAGCCAGTGAAGTGACTTGAGGAGAGGGCTAATATGAGCATAATGACACTGGCGGAATATTAGTCGTGCAGCAGAATTTTGAACAGATTGAAGAGGAGAGAGATGGCTAAGTGGGAGACCTGTGAGAAGCAAGTTGCAATAGTCTAAGCGAGAGGTGAAAAGAGTGTAGAAGAGGGTTCTGGTAGTGTGCTCAGAAAGGAAAGGGCGAATTTTGGTGATATTATAGAGAAAGAAACGACAGGTTTTAGCAGTCTGCTGAATATGTGCAGAGAAGGAGAGGGAGGAGTCGAAGATGACCCCAAGGTTACGAGCTGATGAGACAGAAAGGATGAGAGTGTTATCCACAGAAATAGAGAATGGGGGAGGAGGAGAGGTTGGTTTAGGGGGAAAGATAAGCAGCTCAGTCTTGGTCATGTTTAGTTTCAGATGGCGCTGAGACATCCAGGCAGCAATGTCAGACAGGCAGGCTGATACTTTGGCCTGGATTTCGGCTAAGATTTCTGGTGTGGAGAGGTAGATCTGGGAGTCATCAGCGTAAAGATAATACTGAAAGCCATGGGATGAGATCACAGTACCAAGGGAAGAAGTATAGATGGAGAAAATAAGAGGTCCCAGGACAGATCCCTGAGGTAGAGGAGGATCCACTAGAGTATACACTAAAGGTACGCTGGAGAGATAAGAAGAAAACCAGGAAAGAACAGAGCCCTGAAATCCAAGTGAGGACAGCATATCAAGGAGTAGGCTTTGATCAACAGTGTCAAAAGCAGCAGATAGATCGAGAAGGATGAGAATAGAATAGAGGCCTTTGGATCTGGCCAGGAACAGATCATTGGAGACTTTAGCAAGCGCTGTTTCAGTTGAATGAAGGGGGCGAAAGCCAGATTGAAGTGGATCAAGAACAGGTTGACATGAAAGAAAGTCAAGGCAACGGTGGTGAACAGCACATTCCAAGTATCTAGGATAGGAAAGGTAGGAGGGAGATGGGGCGATAGTTGGAAGGACAGGTGGGGTTCCAATGAAGGTTTTTTTAAGGAGTAGTGTGACTACTGCATGTTTGAAGGCATCAGGAACAGTCGCAGTGGAAAGTGAAAGATGGAGGAGAGAAGATGTGTAGTTTCCTCTTCAGTGATTTCAGAAAAGGAGGCAGGGGTTGGAGAGTTGAGAGAATGGACTAAGGGAAGGAAAGGTGGAGGTGACCTGGTTCAGAATTCAAGTTTAATCTTGTGAACCTTATCATGAAAGAACTCAGCCAGAGTCTGGGGGGAAATTGAAGTGGGGGTTGGAGGTGAAGGCACTTTGAGGAGAGAGTTCAGTGTGGCAAAGAGACGTCGAGGGTTTGAGCCAAGAGAATTTGTCAACTGGATGTAATAGTCCTGTTTGGCAAGTAAAAGAGCAGACTGGAAGGAGATCAGCAAGAATTTGAAATGTATGAAGTCAGCATGTACATTCGGTTTGCCCCACACTTTGGTCCTGGGGAGGGGTTAGATCTTTGCTATCGCTCCTGGGAATGTTCTGGTTTGTGTGAGTTAGGGCAGATATGGGAGGAAGGAGAGTTGATTTCATTTTAGAGTTTACGGGAGGAGTATGGAATCCCCACTTCCCAGGTATTCCAATTTCATCAGCTTTGAGATTTTATACTTAGTAGGGTAAAGGGGGAGTTAAGCCTAGCTGAGTCCTCTCTAGAGTGTGCTATGATGGGTGGAGGGGGAAGGGGGGGAGTATCTAGATTATGTAAAGCTCTCCTCTCCTATCAGAAACCTATCTATTAAAATGGGAGAAAATACTGGGCGTCTCATATAATTATGCACAATGGGAGAAGGTGTTTAAATCTTTACTCAAAGTATCAGTATCTAATGCATTAGTAGAAAATGGCTATAAGATACTTTATAGCTGGTATTATGCTCCTCAGCGATTGGCTAAAATGTTTCATTTGAATTCTGCTCTGTGTTGGCGTAAATGTGGGTTAGTGGGTGATATGTGTCATGTTTGGTGGACGTCTCCCCAAGCTCAAATATTCTGGACTAATGTTTTGAAATTTGTTTTGAGCTTAACTAAGACTTCTTACCCTATGAAGATAGACCATTGTCTTTTGCATGTTAAGCCACCTGGAGTGAAGTCGCCTATCCAACAGCTAGTCACTCAAGTGCTTGTGGCTAGTAAAGTGGTCTTGGCGGCAGCGTGGAAACAGCCTACCATACCTGGGCTTAGTGTAGTTTTGCACAAATTGGACTATCTGATGTCTAAACTGACTGCCCTGCGCAATGGATACATTTTGGCATATCATCGTGTGTGGGATTCTTATGTCACTTGGTCCTCACATCCCGACCCTCTAGTGCTGGGTTATTGATTGGGGGGGGGGGGAGGGAAGGGGGATTGGGGAGGGAGTTGGGTATATAGAGAAGGGATACAAGTTTAGAGACGTTTATCTTTGTCTTATTTTGATGCTAATAATGTTGATGCGCTTGTTTAATCTGTGTAATTTCTCTAATAAACCCAATTTTAAAAAAAAGGTTCTCTTTGGCTTCTGATCTGGACCCCCCCCCCCCCCTCTTCCTCCCACCCCCACATGCTGCCTCACCTGGTCATAGTTAAATGGGTCCTTCCTGTTGCCTGTTTGGACCAGCAGCTTGTAGCCAAGGGCACCGTCCTCAGAGGCATTCTGGTAGCTGTCTTTTCTGATCCGGCCCGCTTGCCAATCTCTGTCAAACGCAGCCTGCAGACCTGAGGACCCGAGCAGAGGGGTCAGTCCTATGCACATGCAGTACCTCATCCTTCATTTCTTTAGGATAATTAAGATTTACTATACCGCCATGACTAACTCGCAGACCTAGGAGATGTAGAAATATCTAGAACAGTGGAAAACGATTTGAAAGCAACTTCAGTAATTGACAGGAAAGCACATGCGATACAACTAGAAACACATTCACACCAAAGGATAGAGAGGAAGGGTGGGTCGGACAGAGGGAAAATGAGTTATTAAGTGGCAGGGAAGGGAGGGAGACTACAAACCAGGTCAAGATTAAATTAAGGCGGGCTAACAGCCTGTTTGAAAAGCCAGGTCTTTAGTTTAATTGCCAGATTCCTTTATGTATTGTAATGTTTTATGTTCTTATTTACATAAGTACATACGTATTGCCATACTGGGAAAGACCAAAGGTCCATCAAGCCCAGCATCCTCTTTCCAACAGTGGCCAATCCAGGTCACAAAAACCTGGCAAGATCCCCAAAAAAGTACAAAACATTTTATACTGCTTATCCCAGAAATATTTTCCCCAAGTCCAGTTTCATATGTTTGTGATGATACTGAGAATTACTCTGGCTGATAATCAGAGTGATTTAAATGAGGAGGAGGCTCTCCTGCCCACTTAAATTGCTTATCACCACCTAAGTAGGGGTAATCAATGGAATTTAACCAAACAGTGCTATTGAATATCACCACAGACTACCCAACAAGAAAGTGAGCAGGTCAGGGGCAATATTGGGGAGGAGCCGGGGATTATACGGGTATCGGAGGTATTCAGTGCTGGCACTCGCACTGCTGTCCTAACTTTACCCACTTAGCTGTGTGGGCCCTATCGGCCGGGGTGTCTATAAGTATTTTTGAGTTTAAAAGCCCTCCCAATCCCTGTCCCGGCCTCCTAAATAGAGTCCCCCACTATCCTACTCCCACCTCCCAGCCCGCGAGCATCAGTGCCCCTCCTCTCCCCCCCCCCCCCCCCCCCAAGGTCTTTGCAAGTCCTTCCAGGACTACCTGTTTCCCTGGTGGTCCTAGTGAGGTCATTGGGGGCAGGAGCAAAAGCTCCTTCACTCCTGCTCCTTGTGGCTGCACTTGCAAAATGTCTACTACGACCTCTTGTGGCAGCTCACTGTACTACACAAGTACCCAACCTAGTGCAGTCTCAAGGGGCAAGAGGAGGATTTGCTCCTGCCCCCAACAACCCCACTAAGACCACCTCAGGGAAACCTCAGGAGAGGGGCTCGTTTGGAAGGGAAAGGGGGAAAGGGAAATGGGACTTGATATACCGCCTTTCTGAGGTTTTTGCAACTACATTCAAAGCGGTTTACATATATTCAGGTACTTATTTTGTACCAGGGGCAATGGAGGGTTAAGTGACTTGCCCACAGTCACAAGGAGCTGCAGTGGGAATTGAACCCAGTTCCCCAGGATCAAAGTCCGCTGTACTAACCACTAGGCGTATTTTATCTGCGCTTTTAGCATATCTGTCCGGAAGGATGATGGAACTGAAGCTTTGAGTACCTGATTCTGTGTTTATTCTTTATTGATATAGTAACATAGTAAATGACGGCAGAAAAAGACCTGCGTGGTCCATCCAGTCTGCCCTACAAGATAAACTCATATGTGCTACTTTTTGTGTATACCTTACCTTGATTTGTACCCGTGTTCTTCAGGGCACAGACCGTGTAAGTCTGCCCAGCACTATCCCCGCCTCCCACCACTGGCTCTGGCACAGACCATGTAAGTCTGCCCAGCACTATCCCCGCCTCCCAACCACCAGCCCCGCCTCCCAACCACCAGCCTCGCCTCCCACCACCGGCTCTGGCACAGACCGTATAAGTCTGCCCAGCATTGTCCCCGCCTCCCAACCACCAGTCCCGCCTCCCACCACCGGCTCTGGCACAGACCATATAAGTCTGCCCAGCACTATCCCCGCCTCCCGCCACTGGCTCTGCCACCCAATCTCGGCTAAGCTCCTTAGGATCCATTCCTTCTGAACAGGATTCCTTTATGTTTATCCCCCGCATGTTTGAATTCTGTTACCGTGCGTGTGTATCTTTCCTATTGGATTATTGTAGTTCTTTGTTGGTGTTTTATGTTTTATGTGATTTTAATATTGTACACTGCTGGGGTCTTTGCTCATGGGCTGGGGGGAGGAGGGAGAGAGACTATTTGGGAGGTCGGGAGGGCTTTAACTCAAAAGTAGTTATGCAAATCCTGGCTGATATTCAGTCGGAGCCCGCATAACTTTCTTATTTAGGCCTCGGCTGAATATCGGCTGTGACCTACATATGCTCCAGTGGCCAGGGCAGTGTATATTAGCCCAATACTGAGTCCAAGATTACAAATGAAACAAGACACAGGAGTAGCAACACCAGTCCAACAAGGTGTGATGTTAAACAAAATTATTATATGCAGTCAATAAGAAACTCACTTTTTTAATATATCCTGGCATGAGTTTTTCAGTAGTCTGCCTGGAAGCTATAGTCAGCCTTATACTTGAATGACTGCCCGCATTTTAGATAAGACCCCTGATGAAGCCGTGAACAATGGTAAAACGGGACCTGTCAGGCATAAAAGAATAGGAAAAGTGCTGGATTTGCATTATGTATAATGATTCAGTATGAGCTGCTTTGAGCAAACCTTCGCAATGTTAGCGCACTCTCAGTTTGTGCAAATTTATAGCTAAAAAAACTGAAGGTTTTTTTTGGATCGATGGAAGATAACTGCAACCTACAAAGTGCCACTGAGGTTTCTGAGATACTTTTCCTTCCGAAAAAATACTATATTTGACAATCCTGTTGAAAATATTGATAAGTATATCTAATAAAAATGAGTTTCATATTGACTGCATATAACAATTTTGTTAAACACAAGACAGTCAATATTAGCCCAGATATTCAGTGCCAGAGCCCGGAAATGACTCAGCAATGAATACCCCAGGCTAATCTAGCCTGTGACACTCAGCATTTAAAAAAAAAACACTAAACTTCACCAGCTGAATATTGCCTAGACTATTGCTACAGGAACTTAAATCATACGACAGCTGTATGTATGTGGGCTGCAGGTGCCTGAACTCAATGAAAAAGAATTCCTCCCTCAATTAGTACCTCCCCACCACCTACCACCACTATACTGCAGAAACGCTCTGGAGTTAACCCTGTGGGAGCACTCTTGCTATGGCACACTAGTGCATGGTATCCCTGTGCAAACATTACATTTGGCACACTGGTGCATGGTATTCCTATGGGAACACTCAGGGTTTAGTATCCTATAACGTAGTATGTAACTTATATGCTAAGTGTGTGGCATACTTGTGGGTAACATTTGATGTGGAACACAGTGCGTAGTCAGGGTTTAGTATCCTATAATGTACTATGTAATTCAATCAATGTGGAAACTCAAAAGAATAAAACCTTTTTTCCCAAGAAACATCTTCCGCACCCTAGTACAGTCATTAGTAATAAGCCACTTGGACTACTGGAACGCTCTGTACGCAGGCTGTAAAGAACAGACCATTAAAAAACTCCAAACAGCCCAGAACACCGCAGCCAGACTCATTTTTGGAAAACCTAAATATGAAAGTGCGAAGCCCCTAAGAGAGCAACTGCACTGGCTTCAGCTCAAGGAATGAATTGAGTTCAAGATCTGCACGACCGTACACAAAATCATTCACGCAGATGCCCCACTCTATATGTTAAACCTAGTGGACCTACCGCCCAGAAATGCCAAAAGATCGGCCCGCAAATTCCTCAATCTGAACTTCCCCAGCTGTAAAGGAGTGAAATACAAACAGGCTTATGCTATGACCTTTGCGTACAAAACCACACAGTTTTGGAATGCGTTACCCAAGGCCCTGAAAACCATGAACAATCTAACCAGCTTCCGCAAAGCTTTGAAAACACATCTCTTCAACAAAGCCTACAAAAGTCATCCTCAATGAAACAAATCATTCCTTAAACCACCCAAGTACACCAAACACACCTCTCACACGACCTTACCTAACACCTTTCCATCTAAATTCTCTTATACCTCAGCTTATGATTGACTGCATTTAAATCATGTAACGACTTTATCATAACCATACTCTGTAAGCCACATTGAGCCTGCAAAAAGGTGGGAAAATGTGGGGTACAAATGCAATAAATATAATATAATATATATGCTAAGTTCTATAAAGAAACTAATAATCAAGTCACACAGAGAATTTTTTCCTCAGCAGCTTAAAACAGCTACTGAGAAACCTAAGAAAGTATCAGCTTGTGCAAGATGTTTCCTGGATTAAGGTTCCCCTGTTGATAGATTTGGCCCTTTCAGCTCAGAATTGTGCAGGTTTTTTGGTGACAAGATTGTTGTGGTAAGGACGTTGTTTACAGGGGCACTGAGACAGGAACAGAAGAATGGGAATGGTTTGAATATGTCCCAAGATAATGTGCCTCCGTGATTTTATAGCAAACAGTATTGAGACCATTCAGCAGCTGTAAATTGACAGATTGACATTTTGGTCCTTTATCGATCTCTTTAGTCAAGGGTTGCCGGAACAGACTACTTTCTTGTCATCGATCACAGGGTTATTTTATGAAACCAGATTGTGTCCACTCACAAGCCATGAGCGATCCAGCAGCCTGTAGCATACTTTGGTCATTGCCACCCTACCCAGTGCATGATCAGCAGAGACCTCACCTCTCAACCAGTCCTGGAAGTAATGCAGCCACATTTTGGGCAGCTCTTGATCCTTTACTCGCAAGATGTACTTGGCTGCCTGAAACGCCTGGTGCAAACTGTACAGGGCCTCCTGGCTCCGGGGGTAGTCAAATCCTCCCTTGGTCACGATGAACATGTTGTAGAAAGAGAAGTATTTGAACTGCGCAGAGATGAAGCTGTGCTCCTTGGTGTCACGTGGAACGATATCCGTCAGGGAGAGTCCATCATGTACCATCGTAGAGCCATATAGGCTAATCCCCAGCAATGCCAGAAAAAGGAACAGCACAACAGCCTGCACAGGAGACAATGAAGAAGTTGTGATCACCTGGGACATTCCCATTCCCACTGATGCAAGAAAACCAGACGCTGTGGTATAGGAGAAAAACACAAGAACAGCACTTTAAACTTATTTTTATTGTTTTAAATCCACAATACAATAACACTTAACATGTACTTTATCATCTCCTGGAAGCCTAGAGAACACATCTAATGGAAAGGGCAAATCTCCAGTTCCTGTAGGTTTCCCTGCAGAGTTTGAGGAAGCCCAGGACTCCCTTGTTTTTTAGGAACTGCACGAGGAAACATTTTTTTTACGCAGTTTTGAGATAAGGTGCTTAAAATATGTTGATAGAGGAGGCTTTTCTATGATTGTGTTGCGCTAAAAGGATTTTTTAAAATTAGACGTAAGCGCTCAGACTTTTCCTTTTTTTGAAATTAGATCTGTTTACTTGTTAAGAAAACTTGTTTATTGTGAAGGTTGTTTGAGTTTTCTTGGTTATTTGCACACTTCACTAACCCAATATCCATGGTTGTATATTAATATATTGTTGCTCTTTGCACCCAAAATTTTTTTAATTTTTTTTGTGGCGCAAGGAGGAACAATGGATTTTTAGATTAGACACAATAGATGTTATATTAATATATAGCATGCAACTCAGTTTTCTGTTTGTATGAGGATGTTTTTGCCTGTGATCTCGGGCACAGGCCCTTCTTTGTAGAATAATCTTCCACCATGAACCTTCCTATCTCAGATTTAAAACAGATTTGAAAACTCATCTATCTGAAAGATCCTATGGTGCTTATAATACCCTATATAATAATTTACACCTCCAACGTTCCATCGCTGTCTGGCTGCTTGGGTTCGTAACATCTCCTGACGTCAGCCAGCCTCCAGCTTTCCATTCCCCCTCACTGCCCCGCCATCACGTCAAAACATAATGACGTCAGAGGGCAGAACAGTGAGAGGGAAGGGAACGCTGGAGGCGAGCTGACGTCAGGATGTTACCAACGGAAGGGAAGCCAGCCAGGCCAGCCAGAAAACAATGAGGTACAAAGGAAGAGAGAATCGTGGCACATCGAAGGGAGGGATGGGATGAGAGGAGAGGAGAGGACAGGACAGGAGAGGAGAGAAGAGATTCTCAGGACACGGATGGGAGGGCAGGGAAGAGGAGAATCGCTGGACATGGAGGGGAGGGGATGGGAGGAAAGGGAAGAATCGCAGGACATAGAGAGGAGGGGAGGGCAGGGGAGAGACAAAAAAATCGCTTACAAGAGAGCCTTTCTAGGGCCCGTTTCATTGTTGAGGAAATGGGCTGGGTTCCACTAGTATTATAATATTAGTATACATACAATGATATTGTACCGTATCTTTGTGATTTCATGGCTGGACACTGTGACTACACTATACCTTAAGTCTTTACTTACGATGACTGTAATTTCCTTTCCTCCTTTCGATGAATTTAGTGTAGATGTGAACCGCCTGATGGTACTTCCAATTAGGTGGTATATCGAATGTAAATAAACCTTGGAAACTTAAAACCTTTGATTTAGAGTTTAAAAACCAGTCTCTGTAGAAAGCAAGATAGGGTCATATTCTTTGTATATACATAGATTAATTATTTGCTAGAGAAATTAGCCTTTAAAGGGAACATTCTTGCAAAGGGTCTTCCTGTGAGGAGTAGGAGAAAAACGATGATGTGATTTTGTTTAATTAGTAGTGATAGAGCAAAGTGACAGAACTGAAAGGGTCTCTCTAGCAATCTGCCTGCAGTATGAATCATCAAAGAATTGTTAGCAGACAGAACCTTGGAAGCAGATATGTATAAGTAAACCAGAGCTCAGTTACTGTCAATGCTGGAAGAAGTGCTATGACAGGAGCTGCACTGGCGATTATTACCTAGTGCATAAGAACATAAGATTTGCCACACTGGGACAGACCGAAGGTCCATCAAGCCCAGCATCCTGTTTCCAACAGCGGCCAATCCAGGTGGCAAGATCCCAAAACATTACATTTTATGCTGATTATCCCACAGGAAATAGTATGGAATTGGAGTAAAATAGGTCATTTCTGAGACTTTTTTTTACTATTCGGCCGAATACGAATAATGAACAAATATTATTCAGCCGAATACGAATACCGACTATGAATACTGGGTTTTGAGCTTTAACATAACAAATAATAAAAGAAGCAACGTGAAATCAGTACAGCCCCCGATTATTTGTATTTGAATTTAAATCACTATTCAGCTGAATAATGTATTCAGGGCACTTACCGTATTTTTCGGACTATAAGACGCACTTTTTTCCCCCAAAATTTGGGAGGAAAATGGGGGGTGCGTCTTATAGTCCGAAGGTAGCGAGTTCGGGATCGCCCTCCCCTACTTACGTGACATGATGTTCCCTGGTGGTCTAGTGACGTCGGGGCAGGAAAGAGCCCCGTCAGGGCAGTCAGGAGCACGGAGAGCAGCGCGCTGGGCAGGAAAGAGGGGGCTCTTTCCTGCCCCGACGTCACTAGACCACCAGGGAACATCGCGTCACGTAAGTAGGGGAGGGCGATTCCGAACTCGGACAAGACGCACCGGAGCACCTAGGTTTTAGAGGAGGGAAAAAGGAAAAATTTTTTTTCCCTATTTCCCTCCTCTAAAACCTAGGTGCGTCTTATGGTCCGGTGCGTCTTATAGTCCGAAAAATATGGTATTTGGGGCCGAATCGAATACGAATATTTGGGACAGCCCTAGTTTTATATTACTCTAACGAAAGCAGTTTATAATATAGTTTAGTAGTTAAATTTGGTGTTTAAAGCAGTTAGAGCCTAGTACAGCAGTGATTAAAGTCACTGTTTAGTGTCTGGGCTCCACCCCCCCCCCCCCCCCCCCCATGCTTAATCTTGGTTTTATAGGCTTTTCACTTAATTAGGTATATATAAGTTTTACAACAGCTAGTAATTATCTCTTAGAAATGTACCTGTTCCTGAGAGGCTGCTGTCCCTCGATATTCAGTGACAGTTAACTGGGCAGTGCCACTGAATATCAGCTCTGAACAGCCATTGAAAATGAGCAGGTTACCGGTGGTACACGGGACAGAATCCCAGCCAAGTTAGGACAGCTGAAAAGCCTTTAAAACAAAGAACACAAATAGCCAACAACTCCTGAGGCAAAGATAAGGGACTTTGTTCTGTCTCCATATTCATGGAGTCAGGTTGTTTATTTTTTTTTTATATGTATATGTATGTAGACCATTGTTATTCCTGTAAGTTTATATTGCTTGTGCCTTTAAGAAAGTCAGGAAGTGCCTTTGGACTACAAATGGTGGTCTTCCTACAGTGCTTTGTAATAGGCTTTTCCTGAGCACATGTCCCAGTTCCCTGTGCCTTGTAGGACTCTTCTTATTGGCTGGCCTTGCCCCTGTGTATGTGGGCTGGAGCCCGCCCTTCTTCTCTCCTTTTGAAGGTTTGAGAGTGTTAACTCCAGCATGGCTTTCTAAGGACTGTAAGCTGACTTTGCCGTCCCCGTTGCATACTCCCCTCTTTCAAGCAACCCATTTAAAAGTATTTACACCATTCACTCTTCAGTGTTGAAAGCCACCCTAGCTTATCTCTGCAATGAGAGACAGGGTGAGCTGGTAGCAAACGCACTCTCAGTTCTGCAAGGCAGAGACTCTTGTCCAGCACATCTACAACTGTAAGTTATTTTCTTTTGTTTGATTTGCATTAAAGAAGAGTTTGGTTCAAAAGTTCTGAGTCTTCACAGTGATGTTCTACTGCCTGCTAATCTCCTGAGTAGAAAGAGCAGAACAGACTTCAAACAACTTGGACATGCCAAAGGTCAGTTCCAACTGAGAATCCCACCATCACTAGCCAAAGCATAAATCAAAGAAAAAGGGAAACCTAAGCCCTGCATGGAAAGGCTCAGCAAAATCTCCTCAGTGGTACTGGTGCACAGAAGTTTCTGACATACCTTTGTTTGTGGTTTCAGCAGCAGGGGGGCATACTTCTCCCTCGCAATGTCTGACAGGTTCCACCTGAAACAGGGCAGCGGGACAGACTTCCTGCACCCTTTTTCCTCCTTCACTTGAGCCAGAAGATCCCGCATGGAGCTGGAGGAGCTGAAGGACTGCACAGAAGGGATGAAGATGGAGGGCGAGGTAGAGATTTGGGAGGTAGGGGGTAAGATGGTGATCACATGCTGCCCTGTGGGGTCACACCGGGTGAAGGCCTGTACTGTAGTGGTTATAGCGGTGCTGCTGTATGAGGTAGGGTGAAAGGTGTGGTTGTCGTTGGAGTCAGCATACTCTTGAGGCTGGATCTGGATGACTCTGCTTGAGCAAGAGCTAAAAAGGAAGGGGAAAGAGAGTTAGACTAGAAGGGCTTTCACCGATTTACTCAGGCCAGGAAATTCAAGCTACAGTGCATTCTTTGACTTTGCATATAAATAGAACAGGGAGGGGATAGGACATCTCAGAACACAGTGGGGTGAGGTTTAAGAATCAGTTACTCATATCTTCTTTCCGACGTATCTTTTTGGATAATATCTGTGATTCGATAGTTAGTGTAGCTGGAACTGCCTACCTTACTATTTACTGTTGGAACATTCTTATTTACAAATACTTTTGGAGACTAATTTAACCAAGCTCAAACTATTAAAGAGACGGGTGGCGAAACCAATCTGGAGCATGGAATATGCAGCTTTTATCCTGTTCCCACCCAAGAATGTAAATTCCAATTTCTCTTTCAACCTCTCTCGTTTTATTTTAAATCCCCGAGAAGTGGTGCCGACATGTGGTTTATCAAATCTAAACAAAACTTGGAAACCGCAGCCTACATGGTTGACTGCAAATGTTTGCCTGACTTTCAGACCTGCTAGAACAACCTGTGGCTGGCACTATCGACCCTTTCGGTGTAGAATGGAGATGGGAAAAGTTACCTGTAAAAGCAACAGGCTAAGTCAAGTCTTTTATCTTCTCGTCGGCGAAGATCCAGGCTTAAGATGGCAGGAAAAATGAGCAGCACCATAGCGAAATTAAACACCACGACAACAGCAGCCTGTCAGGAACAAAAGGAAAAGGACTTATGCAGAAAGACCTTAATATCAGATCTCAGCTATCAGCAGAAACGTGGCAGACTTTAGAGGAAAGATCTTGGCTTGAGGCCTGCAAAAACTGTTCCCTATAAGAGGAAGGGAGGCTGACGAGCATGTAATTATTTCTTACACGTGAAAAGACTGGAAAAGCAAGTGTTCGGTACCCTGTTCTCTAGCTCACCTCCAAGCTGGCAGACCTGCTGGAAACCCAAGGAGGGGGAAAGCGGGATCCTTCCCGTCACTGAGAGACCTCATCTTACAGACCTCCCAGGGAGTGAGGATGCAGGGCTGGCAGGACGAGGTACCTATCAATATCTTCCAGTCACTCTTTCTTGCTCACAGCCTGGCCTTTGCCACTGCTTTCCAGCACTGTGTACATCTAGTAGCATTATACTACTACTACTACTACTATTTAACATTTCTAAAGCGCTACCAGGGTTGCGCAGCGCTGTACAATTAACAAAGAAGGCCAGTCCCTGCTCAAAGGAGCTTACAATCTAAAGGACAAAAAGTGCAGTCAATCAAGACTGAGGCAGTCTAGATTTCCTGGATAGAGGTACAATGGTTAGGTGCCGAAAGCGACATTGAAGAGGTGGGCTTTGAGCAAGGATTTGAAGATGGGTAGGGAGGGGGCTTGGCGTAGAAATGATAAGTAGCAGTTTCAGCCTCGCAGGGATTCTTTTCAACTTCTGTGCCCAGCCCACTGTCCATGAGGAAGTGTCAATGAGGGGAGTGGGTGTGTGATTAGGGTTACCATATGGCTCCAGAAAAAGGATTCAGTCCGGGTTTTGCTTCCATTAAAAGCAATGGAAGTAAAACCCAGTCTGGCTCAATCTGTCCTCCTTTTTCTGGAGCCATACGGTAATCCTATGTGTGATGGAAGGGGGAGGACGAGATATATGTGTGCGTGTGTGTGTGTTTTTGGTCTGCCAAGAGCTATTCACAGCAGTGTATGAACAGGGTGCTGGTGTGAACCTCAGTCCTGGGTTCAGGCCAGGCTGGGACTCTCCATGTAACCTTGGCCACAGTGCCCCTCCCACCTACCCTCAGTTCTCTGCTTCCTGGAGAAATTATACAAAGTAGGGGGCAGACACACATCCACACTCACACAAGTGGAAGGGCTTAATCGAACGGGGCACCCAAGTTTTCCTGGGGGCATCCTCGCAGGATGTCCTCGCGAAGGGGCTATTATCGAAACAAGATGGGCGGCCATCTTTTGTTTCGATAATACAGTCGGGGACGCCCAAATCTCCACATTTAGGTCGACTTTAGAGATGGTCATCCCTAGAGATGGTCGTCCCCGGTTTTCGGCGATAATGAAAACCGAGGACGCCCATCTCAGAAACGACCAAATCCAAGCCATTTGGTCATGGGAGGAGCCAGCGTTCGTAGTGCGCTGGTCCCCCTGACATGCCAGGACACCAACCGGGCACCCTAGGGGGCACTGCAGGGGACTTCACAAATTGCTCCCAGGTGCATAGCTCCCTTCCCTTGTGTGCTGAGCCCCCAAACCCCCCAAATCCCACTCCCCACAACTGTACACCACTACCACAGCCCTTAGGGATAAAGGGGGGCACCTACATGTGGATACAGTGGGTTTCTGGTGGGTTTTGGAGGGCTCACATTTACCACCACAAGTTTAACAGGTGGGGGGGGCATGGGCCTGGGTCCGCCTGCCTGAAGTGCACTGCAGTACCCACTAAAACTGCTCCAGGGACCTGTATACTGCTGTCATGGAGCTGGGTATGATATTTGAGGCTGGCATAGAGGCTGGAAAAAATGTTTAACATTTTTTTTTAGGGTGGGAGGGGTTTAGTGACCATTGGGGGAGTAGGGGGAGGTCATCCTCGATTCCCTCCGGTGGTCATCTGGTCATTTAGGGCACATTTTTGTGGCTTGGTCATAAAAAAAAAAAAAAAAGGACCAAGTAAAGTTGGCCAAGTGTTTGTCAGGGACACCCTTCTTTTTTCCATTATCGGCCGAGGACGCCCATGTGTTAAGCACGCCCCAGTCCCGCCTTCGCTACGCTTCCAACACGCCCCCATGAACTTTGGTCATCCCCGCGACGGAAAGCAGTTGAGGAAGGCCAAAAATCGGCTTTCGATTATTCCGATTTGGGCGACCCTGGGAGAAGGACGCCCATCTCCCCATTTGTGTTGAAAGATGGGCGCCCTTCTCTTTCAAAAATGAGCCCAATAGTGAAACAGAGACACAAACAGGGATACACACACACACTGAGGAAGAAAACCAAAAGAGAGACACACACTGAGACACAGACACAAAAGGCTTAGTGCACAGCTCAGTGTGGGTTCTTTCTGTGCAGTGTCCACTGCTGTTATGGCATCTTCTGAACATGGAAGTTTAGTGTGCAAGAAAACCCTGCACAAGACCCGAAGGGTTAACGCCCAGTTTTCTAATGCTGGGAGTTTAGCTCATGGTTTAAGGAGAGTAAAACGTTGGTCCTTTTTTCTTCTTTTTTTTTACCAACTTTATTTATTCCAACTTCAATAACATATCAAACATATTACAAATGTATTGTTTGGGTTTTATTTTTGCCATACAATAATATCACTTGATATACTAATGAAATCCCACACCTATAATCCCCCCTCCCACCCCATTTTACAAACTGCCATGAATCTAGCTAAGAGGTGATGACTGGACTCCTGCGTTACCTGTCAATGTCTTTTGGGATCTCCACAGAGTATATGAGGCCCATATTTTAAGATAATGCAAAATCCTGCCACACTTTTTAGCAGTAACTTAGACCTGGTCCATTTTTCTGTGTCTAATGCTAGTGAAGGTTTTGTGCCAGCATAATCCATCTGTGACTTTTATTCGAGCGTTACTGAAGGGGATGGGTGGACAACCTAGTGAATAAAATGGAAAACCAGCAGCAGAAATGATCACATCGCTGAATGTGGGGTTAATGAGGAGGTGCCATGGCCGTAAAAGAACGGGCAACAGGTTTACATGATATCACACCAATCAAATATATGCACAGAATATACAGACCTAATCTATATATATAAAACTCACCCTCAACGTTCTGAAGACAGTGACGTCAGTGAAGCCAAGCCCTGACTTCCTTCAAAAAGGTTCGAAGGTTCGTGGTGGTGAAGCCACCAAAATCGCTCCGGGCCCCGCCCTCGAGGGAGGAGCAATGGCAGAACAACCAAGGGGTTGGCAGGGAGGGAGGCAGGGATACGGGGGGGTGGGAGGTGGGAAATCGCTCCGGGCCCCGCCCTCGAGGGAGGAGCAATGGCAGAACAACCAAGGGGTTGGCAGGGAGGGAGGCAGGGAGGCGGGGGGAGTGGGAAATCACTACGGGCCCCGCCCTCACGTCAAACGTCATGACGTTGAGGGCGGAGCAATGCCACAACAACAAAGGGGTTGGCAGGGGGGGGGTGTTGCCGACGAAAACCTTGCTAGCACCCGTTTCATTTGCTCAGAAACGGGCCTCTTTTACTAGTATGATAATAATACACATGCAGACAGAGCTTCTCCTGTCCCAGGTACAACCTAGGTTTTAGGCAGGCTATAAGTTTTGAAAATAATAAACGTTTGTTGAAAATACTGATTCTGTAGCTAATTCATACCCAGCGTTGCTGGAGGATCTGGTAACAGCAGTCCGGGTTTAAAATAGGTTTGGACAAGTTCCTGGAATAAAAGTCCATAGTCTGCTATTGAGATAGACATGGGGAAACCACTGCTTGTCCCTGGGATCAGCAGCATGACCCTTGCTACTATTTGGGATTCTGCCAGGTACTTGTGACCTGGATTGGACACTGCTGGAAGCAGGATACTGGGATAGATGGACCATTGGTCTGACCCAGGATGGCTATTCTTATGCTTTGATGTGCTCGAATGAACGCATGTTTTCATGCCCACTGCCCCCTCGCCCCTTGTTTGCATGCATATTTATTTACTGCATCAGAAGCAGATACTCAAAACCCGGAACTAAAGTGCATATTGGAAAAGTCCATAACTCAGGATGAACACAGAAACATAGTGAAGTGATGCTCAGAAGAAATTCTATACAACTGATATGCGTACTTAATTTGCGCTAGTAAACTGAAATTAGGGGAGGAACATGCCTGACACATGCAAACAAAGGTTTCCAGTAAATGTGGCTCTTATGCATGTGGAAGGCTCTCCACAGAGTGGATGAACACAAAATCCCACGGGATACAGATACAGAAAAACAAAGTGGGAAGTGGACCGATGACTTCAGGACGCCAAGACTAAAGTGATATAAAGTAGAATAAACTTTACTGTAGACACAGTACTGTGTTTCGGCCACAGGCCTGCCTCAGGAGTCTTGAGCGGTGTAAATAATTTTTTTGAATCACTGTCTCGTCTTGGACGTTACCAAAAACTTTTTATAGCCAACGCTGGATGGTCTAATCAAAGACTTCCAAGATCGTCGAACAAAGGTGTAGCAGTACGAAAACGCTTGTAGTTATGCACATGTCCATACAAAAAACTGGAAGTGGAAGCCCATGTTGGCACTGTTTGCACTTACATTTTTGAAAGGCTTCACTTGCTCTTATTCTGACCTACGGAGATCCGTTTCAAAAAAACATATTTAACGCATCTCAAACACTTGCAAGGATATGATAATAAAAACGATGCACCCATATCCTTAACCTGCTGTCTAAATACCAAAAAAACCTTTAAGCCTTTCTTGTGTCTTTTTGGTAACGTCAGGATACATCCATATTTTCTGACCATAAAAAAGGTCCTTAGATTTCTTGAAATATAGCGACATCAAGGCCTGCAAATCCTGCTCAAAAATAAAAACCATTTGCAAAGTTGATCTATCACTCACGTCATTTGTTGTTTGCTGTAGGAAGGCAGGTCAGGAACTATTTCTTCTGTTCCCACATTATTCAAAACTTCATTCTGAACCATGTTAACCTTATCATCCTCATTCAGCATTCCATTACCAAGGTTTATTTTTAGGGGAAACAGAAGGCAAATAATAAACCTTTGTCAAGGGTGAAATATGTTCTGAAGAGTATTTCAAAAGCTCACATAAATATTTTTTAAAAGCATCTCCTGGTGTAAGACCCAAGAATTTTGAAAAGTTGAGAACACGCAAAATTAGTCTGCGATTAAAGTTCTCTAAATATTCCAATCTTCTAAGAATTAATAAATTATCTTGAATAAATGTAGACGTAACATCTTGAACTGCCTTTACTTTTTCTTTAACATCTTGAATCTGTGTTGAAAAGTCTGTTTTAACAGTCTCGGTATTCTCTGACAAGGTATTAATTTTACTTACAAGTGATGACAATTCAGTTGTAGTTTTGGACATTAAGGAATCCATTTTTGTCAGCACCCTCCATACTCCTTCAAGCGTTACTCCCTCCAAGGGAACCAAAATTTTGGCGCCACTTCCAGATGGAGCTCCGGCGGATACATCAATCTGAAGAGGGGTTTCCTCTGTCGGTAGGGTTACAATGCCTTCCATAGACACCACTACCGCAACCCAACTCTTTGCTTCCACCGGGCAGGGTAGTGGGAGGCAAACCAGAGGAGAAAGTGATAGATGTAGGCACAAGTCTCCCAGCGCTCCTCCGCTAAGGGGCTAACGGGCTCTCCAACTCTGGATCGTGAAGATAGGTTAATTGCGTATCTCTCTATGGACTGCTGTAGAAGAGTGGACGCTCAACTGGCAGAAGCATTCGGCTTTCCCACTTCCTTATGCTTGGTATGGGGCATTTCTGTCTCTGAGAAAAACGATTCAACAGTAGTCTGGATCTTCATGAGAAAGACGCTCACTCATGCAGCCATCTTAACTCTGCCCTGATTGTGGCTGGACAAATTTAGATGGGCTGGAGTGGAGATTTGATGGCAACTCCAATAGTTGAAAATTAAGCTATGCCGGGCAGACTTCTACGGTCTATGCCCTGAAAATGGCAAGGACAAATCAAGATCATATATGTATATGTAGTATCACATCACGCCTTATGTTATGAGTTTATCTTGCTGGGCAGACCGGATGGACCATACAGGTTTTTTTTTTAATCTGCCATCATCTACTATGTTACTACGTAACACTCCAGTAGAAATCCACCAAAGTGGAAAACTCTGAGATCCCATGGGATGCAAGAAGAGCAGAAAACAAGTGGGAAAACAACCATGGATTCCAGAGATAAGAGGGGCAACCTTAATACTTTTAAGAAGATTTTTTGGTAAAAAGACTTGAAACAACATCATGTTTCGGCCTATGGCCTGCCTCAGGAGTCTGTTGACGAAAACTCTCCAATGTAGGTATCTTATAGCAAAAACATTAAGGAGGTGAAAATTTCCATACCCTCCTTAACATTGTTTGGAGAGCTTTCTTCAACAGGGCAAGTCTCTTAACCCTCCATTGCCTCAGGTACAATGTGAGCCCTCCTGGGACAGAGAAATGTCCAGAGTACCTGAACTCACCTTGAGCTACTACTGAAAAAGGTATGAGCAAAATCCAAATAAATAAATAAATAAAATAAACAGACTCCTGAGGCAGGGAAACACGGTGCCATGTCGAGTCTTTTTATCAATAAATCTTCTTAAAAGTATTAAGGTTGTCCCTCTTATCTCTGGAGTCCACGGTAATTTTCCCACCTGTTTTCTGCTGCTACTACATAACACTGGCATTAGGCTTTGAGCATTGGCCCCTAGGTGTAAACATTTCGTTTACACTTGCAGTAGGAAACTCCACAGACAAAGGAACACACAATGAGGAAGAGACAGAAAGAGGATGAGAAGACACGTACTGACAGACACATGCACACTGAGAGAGAGAGAAAGACGCACCGTGAGGGATGCTCAATAATTACCATTAACATCCACGTATGTAAATAGCCACTGCTGAACATGGAACAGTGATCAACGTACAAAGGAAATTGCATGCAAAGGAGATACTACTACTACTTATCATTTCTTTAGCGCTACAAGGCATACGCAGCGCTATACACCATACACAAAAAGACAGTCCCTGCTCAAAGAGCTTACAATAGTAACATAGTAACATAGTAGATGACGGCAGAAAAAGACCTGCACAGTCCACCCAGTCTGCCCAACTAGATAAACTCACATGTGCCATTTTTTGTGTATACCTTACCTTGATTTGTACCTGCCTTTTTCAGGGCACAGACCGTATAAGTCTGCCCAGCACTACCCCCACCTCCCAACCACCAGCCCTGCCTCCCACCACCGGCTAAGCTTCTGGGGATCCCTGCCTTCTAAGCAGGATTCCTTTATGTTTATCCCACGCATGTTTGAATTCCGTTACCGTTTTCCTCTCCACCACCTCCCGCGGGAGGGCATTCCAAGCATCCACCACTCTCTCCGTGAAAAAATACTTCCTGACATTTTTCTTGAGTCTGCCCCCCCCTTCAATCTCATTTCATGCCCTCTTGTTCTACCGCCTTCCCATCTCCAGAAAAGGTTCGTTTGCGGATTAATACCTTTCAAATATTTGAACGTCTGTATCATCACCCCTGTTTCTCCTTTCCTCCAGGGTATACATGTTCAGGTCAACAAGTCTCTCCTCATACGTCTTGTAACAGAAATCCCATAGCATTCTCGTAGCTTTTCTTTGCACCGCTTCCATTTTTTTAACATCCTTCACAAGATACAGCCTCCAAAACTGAACACAATACTCCAGGTGGGGCCTCACCAACATCTTATACAGGGGTATTAAAACCTCTTTTCTTCTGCCTTTTCTTCTGCTGGTCACACCTCTCTCTATACAGCCTAGCAATCTTCTAGCTACGGCCACCGCCTTGTCACACTGTTTCGTCGCCTTCAGGTCCTCAGATACTATCACCCCAAGATCCCTCTCCCCGTCCGTACCTATCAGACTCTCCCCGCTTAACACATACGTCTCCCGTGGATTTCTACTCCCTAAGTGCCTCATTTTGCATTTCTTCGCATTGAATTTTAATTGCCAAACGTTAGACCATTCTTCTAGATTCCGCAGATATTTTTTCATGCTTTCCACTCCCTCCGGAGTGTCCACTCTGTTGCAAATCTTGGTGTCATCCGCAAAAAGGCAAACTTTACCTTCAAACCCTTCGGCAATATCACTCACAAATATATTGAATAGAATCGGCCCAAGCACCGATCCCTGAGGCACTCCACTACTGACCTTTCTCTCCTCCGAGCGAACTCCCATTTACCACCACCCTCTGGCGTCTGCCCGTCAACCAGTTCCTAATCCAGTTCACCACTTCGGGTCCTATCTTCAGCCTGTCTAGTTTATTCAAGAGCCTCCTGTGGGGAACTGAGTCAAAAGATCAGTAAAGAGGATTACAGGAGTGTGAACATAATCGTAAAGGCGCTTTAGCTGCAGGGATTAAATTACAAGCCGTCATTAACTTGCAGTCCCAGTCCTGTCATACATTTCACATGCACAAACTCTCTTTCAGAACTGGTGCAAAACTGACAAGTAAACAATACCCACTGACTTTATTCCAAAGCATGTAATTCTCCTTCCAGAACGTAATTTCCAAAGGCATTTACCTAGATAAACTCCCTAGTCTCCAATCTGCCCTGCCCTGAGTGGACCGTTGTATGTACACAGTTTCAAGCATTTTAACTGTCATAAAGCAGGAGACATGCATGCGGGGATTTCATTACAAAATCTCTACAAATCCTTCACCATGCAGGAGCAGAGCCTAGCCCCACATTTTCAAAAGACAATTCAGCAGACCGCTCTTCTGAAATGTAGCATAAAGTGTAGAAGCCTGGAATAAACTTCCTGAGCCCCTACGTCTTGCCCCATCCTTGGCCATCTTTAAATCTAGACTGAAAGCCCACCTCTTTAACATTGCTTTTGACTCGTAACCACTCGCCTCCACCTACCCTCCTCTCCTCCTTCCTGTACACATTAATTGATTTGATTTGCTTACTTTATTTTTTGTCTATTAGATTGTAAGCTCTTTGAGCAGGGACTGTCTTTTCATGTACGGTGTACAGCGCTGCGTATGCCTTGTAGTGCTATAGAAGTGATAAATAGTAGTAGTAGTAGTCTCTTGTAACCAGAGCTACATAATGCCTCAGTCCACCAATAAGAGCCAACCTCATCAGTGATGTCACAATGGCTTGATTGTCCTATACTTGGCTCACTTTTATTACATAGCTCTTTGAGCAGGGACTGTCTTTCTTCTATGTTTGTGCAGCGCTGCGTACGCCTTGTAGCGCTATAGAAATGCTAAATAGTAGTAGTAGTAGTCTCTTGTAACCAGAGCTAATATTGTGATGTCATAATGCCTCAGGCCACCAATAAGAGCCAACCTCATCAGTGATGTCACAATGGCTTGATTGTCCTATACTTGGCTCACTTTTATTACATAGCTCTTTGAGCAGGGACTGTCTTTCTTCTATGTTTGTGCAGCGCTGCGTATGCCTTGTAGCGCTATAGAAATGCTAAATAGTAGTAGTAGTAGTAGTAGAAGCAGGAAAATGCTATGTCAACCACTGGAGTTATTCTCCTTCCCTACGCTAAACCTCCTGACAGTCTGGCTAATTTTATTTTCAGCTCTGATGAAGGCAGCTTTCAGCAATTTAATGGGTAAAGGCAAGGCAGGAACACGAAGAGCGAGAGGGGGGAGAGGAGGAGGTAGATATGTGACAAGAATGGATAGACAGAGGTGAAGGAGAGAGAGGCTGGCACCCCACCTGAAGGGAGAATGCCCGCAGAGCTGGAATGGGCACCAGACCTGCCATGAAGAAGGCAATGACGTTATTCATAGACGTCAGGGTGACACTGGTTCCAGTACGACGGAGGCATTCCCCTGTCCGCTCCTACAATGGAAAACAGAAGGGGCATCACACGCATATAATGAGGCTTGCTGCCCCTCTCTCTCTCTCTCTCTCGAACACTTCTCATGCACAGCATACCAACCTTGATCGGGGTGCTGGATCCAGCTTCAGTGAAGGCATGTGCTAGAAGAAACATGTCATCCACTCCAATACCCAGAGCCAGGAAGGGCAGCACCTGAGGACACGACAGAGACCACCAGACTTTATGCTGCGATACTGGTTGTGCCCTGAATTTGGTGAGGCCACTGTTCCAGGAGGGGGTGCTGCTTCAATATTAGGGACAGACAGGTTCCCTGGAGTCCTGCAGAGTTAGCCTGTTTCTCACTACTGAAAAAGTGCTTGTGAAACAGCGCCCCCTACTGGCAGATCTGTAGGTGGAGGACTCCTGCTCAGAGAAAACAGTGGCTGAGAGGCACATTCTAGCACTGTACTCCAGGGAAATGCTCAGTATTTGCTGCACTGTAGCACAGTATCCCTGCAGGAACACTCAGGGAGTGGCATATTCCAGTCTGGGAATGCCACACTATAGGGATGTATTTCTGTGACACATTTTATTACAGTAGGCATGCTCTGGCTCAGGGCCACCGAGAGACTAGGCTGGGCCCGGGGCAAGGCCGCCCTGCCTCCGCCCCCCGCCGCTGCTGCCCCCCGTCGCTGCAGTCCCTGGTCTCACCTGCCTGCCTCCTCGGCTCCGGGCCCCCTGCATTCGAAGCGGAGGTCACAGATCGCCTCCTTTCTGGCCTTCCCTCCCTGTGTCCCGCCCTCGTCTGATGTAACTTCCGGTTTCCGCGAGGGCGGGACACAGGGAGGGAAGGCCCGAAGGGAGGCGATCTGTGACTGCCGCTTCGAATGCAGGGGGCCCGGAGCCGAGGAGGCAGGCAGGTGAGACCGGGAACTGCAGCGCCGGCAGCCTGACCCTGGCACCGGGCCCTCCTTGGAGGCTCGGGCCCAGGGAATTTTGTCCCCCCTGCCCCCCCCCCTCTCGGCGGCCCTGCTCTGGCTGTGGCACACTACAATGTGGTATTCCCGTGGGAACACTCTTGTGTGTGTTACAGTGTAACACGGTATTTCTGTGGAATGCTCTGGGTAATTTTCAGTGGCAGGTTTATCCAGGTACGTGGGCTCTTTGAAAACTATCTGCTGTCAATGAGGGTGAGGCAGATGTGCTGTTCTACAATGCCCTTGCTTTTACCTGTATTTTCCTGGAGCTGCCAACTTAACCAGTTCCAGAGGAGAGATATTAGCCCAGTCCTGGATTTTTGGCACACTCAGCCAGTTAGGTTTTCAGGATATCCACAATGAATATGCATGAGATAGGTTTGCATGTACTGTCTCTATCTCATGCATATTCATTGTGGATATTTTGAAACCTGGACTGACTGGATGTGCCCTGGGGACTGGGTTCAGAATCCCTGGCATAACAGAACTTGGGTTGTATCAGACACTACAAATCCCCCACTGCTTTAGGATGTTAAAATAAAAAAAAAAAACAGGACTGGCCAAAAGGCCTGTCTCCTGGAACTGGGTAACTGGCAGCTCTGCAGCTGGATTAGCATTTGCAAAACTAGGCGTGTGTATGATCATCGTTATTTTGATCTACTCGGATCAATTTCTCGTACCTGAGTGGTGGCAGCATTGAAAGAAAGTCCCAGCAGCGAGCACAACCCCAGCCCTGACGCCACAGACAGGGCAACCAGCAGGACTCCAGCCAAGCCCACAGCACCCTGGGATCTGGAACAGTCCCAGCGCAGCATGGTGACACAGGCGTATGCGAGCTGAAAGAGAGAGAGAAGACAGAAGTCAGAGCGTGACAAACACGGCAGACCCACAGTTACCATGGGCGAGCCATTCTGTGGCTTACTGAGGTGCGTACCATGAGGAGATACCCGCCAGCAACACGGATCACACTGACATCGGAGAAGGATTTCATAATGTCATTCAGCGTCGTGGTGGAGAAAGCATGGATGCTTTGAGATGAGTTCTGTGGCACAGACTGCTGGGCAAGCTGTGAAAAGACCAATAGGAAACTGTCACTGATCCGCTGGCAATGTCAGGAGCTATTAGTGACAAGGGAGCAGTGCGGAAAGCCAGAGAGCTCACGCCATATAACCCAAGCACGGGGAAAAGGGAAGGACCAAGGCACCCAACATTCTAAGAACGGCCAGTAGACAAAGGAGCTGATGAATGCCTCTGTATAAGTCTTTGGTGAGACCTCATTTATTGTACAATTCTGGAGACCACACCTTCAAAAAGAAATAAACTGGTTGGAGTCAGTCCAGAATAGAGAATGACGTGAGGACAGAGTTTGTTCCTGCCCCCACGAGCTTTGTCCCCATCCTCGCGAGCTCTGTCCCCGTCTCAACAAGCTCTGTCCCCGTCCCCGCAAGCTCTGGCGGATCCCATCCGCACAAGCCTTGATCAATTATGATTTTATATTTAAATCACTTAATTACTACTACTACTACTACTTAACATTTCTAAAGCGCTACTAGGGTTACGCAGTGCTGTACAATTTAACATAGAGGGACAGTCCCTGCTCAAGGAGCTTACAATCTAAAAGACAAGTGAACAGTCAGTCCGATAGGGGCAGTCAAATTGGGGCAGTCTGGATTTACTGAACGGTAATTAAACTATTTAAAAAAACAATATTCTCTAGAATTATTGTTTTATAAAACACAAACAGTACAGATAAAGGATCAACAAAATCCCTTTTCTCCCCTCACAAATATCCCCTCCACTATCGGGAAAACTGAACAAGCCAAAATTCTACAGAATGCTACATAGGAAATTTATGCTAACAGAATAGCTCAGTCACACACACAGAACACAAATGCCAGATACATAATAGCTGACCAAAAATGATTTGCCACACCAAAGAAATAGAAAGAGATGCATTTTCACCTATACTGTGCAAAATATAAAGATCGCACATGCCAAGGGTGGTGTTAGGGGAGTGCAACTAGGACAACTGTCCCCTGGCCAGAGAGAGCCCTATGCCTGTTGGAAGCTGAAGGAGGCATGGCCTGGTATTTGGGGTCCCCTCCCAAATTTCTGCCCTGGGCCCTAGCCACATCTAACACCAGCTCTGGCAGGATACACATTTCAAATCTGACATATTCTAATCACAAAACAGAAAATAATTTTTCTTGTCATTTTATTTTTCAAATCATATTGGTCCCAGACTCTGGTTTCTGTTTCCCTCTTGCTTGGTATCGTAGGCTTGATTACAAGCAATTTCAGAGTACACCTTGATAAGCTGCCTATATATTTTATATCTTATGAACTCCAAAAGGAACATCTCTTTAGCATTCGGGTACTACAGTGAGCATTAGCAGTAAACTTGAGACTGGGATCATAGTCCATATATTCTGCCTTAAGAGTGAGTTAAATTTGTGCAAATCGTGACGATAATGCAACCATTTGGAGACACTACCCCGAAGATGGGCTTGGTTCAAATAAAACAAAAAGTAGCGCTATCTGTATTTATTTTATTAATTTATTTATTACATTTGTACCCCACATTTTCCCATCTATTTGCAGGCTCAATGTGGCTTACATAGTACCGTAAAGGCGTTCACCAAGTCTGGTAGAGAACAAATACAAGGTTATATTGTGGTCGAATAAGGTCGGTGTGTTTCAGGCACCATGAGGGTGGGAGGGAGGGAAGGTTGTATATTGTCCAGTACGATCATTGGTTTTGCTGTGTTGTTGGATGTGGGGATTTAAGTTGGATCGGTAGGATAAGCCTTTTTGAACAGGTTGGGTTTTAGTGATTTCCTGACGTTTAGGTGGTCAGAGATGTAATGGATACTCAAACTTTTTAACAGAATCAGCAACAGATATATAAATGAGGAAACGAAACAGAGAAAGATAAATTAAGGTAAATACAGGAAGAATAGGATTTTTCTTTGACTGGATTTCAACACAAAACAAGAATGCATCCAGGACCTTGTAGATTCAAAATGAGAAGACAGCTGGGAAGAAACAGAGAATGCCACATGAGCACTCTTAGTGCCGAAAGAGAAATGTAGGTAAAGGATAGAATAAGTACAGCGAGACTCTTTAACTGGAACCCTGAAAGCCCAACTGGACAGAATGAACGACCGCAAAAATTAAAGCTAAAGAAGGACTTTGTTGTCTACTCGTACCTGAGCCCCTTGACCCTTGGTTTCTAGTCTCACCCTTGAATGAATAAACAAATCCCCTCTGAAAGTCAACATTCTGCAAAAACAAAAAAGAGCAAAAAAGCAAAAATGCGGCACTGGAACCAAACCCTCCTTGGAATCATCATGCAGCCCACCTTACCATAAATAACCAAGTTATTGACATGGGTATCCGTGGAACCCGGCCGCAAATGAAAGTTAAATGGCTTCCTGCACCACACTGGCCTAAAAGATGAGAAAAGCATGAGAAGTCAGCCTCAGCCAGCCGATTCTCTCTACCCCGGTTTCCGTTTCCGAGACCCGCACCCTCCTCGTTGCCATCAGACGCCCGAACTAGGCCTCAGTTGGCTCCACACTTCCACTGCAAGACCTCTAGATAGACCACCAGAACAAAAGAAAAATGACTTTCTTACCCGCCTGAAAACATTCGGGCCACCCCCACAGAGAAAGGGAAATAATAACCAAGGCAGATAGGGATGGCGGGAAAAAATATGATTATTCCAGATCACGTAGCACCTCAGTCCCTAACACAACCCCCCCCCCCCCTCCTTTTATTATTATTATTTCCAGCTTAAGGACCAGTTTCCTGGTCAACAATCATCTCTCAGCCAACAAATTTGTCAACAGCCACAACCACACCAGGGCTCACCTACACAGCAGCACAGATGGGATGAAGCCAGACAGTGAAGACACAGACTACAGGCCTCACTTCACTTCAGCATCGTTTTCTTCTCTGTTTCTCTCAGGATCTTAGTCACATGCATGCTGCGTTTTTGTGGTGCTCGCAGACACCAGTGCCGTGCCCGGGTCCCGTCTTCTAATGCAACTTCCTGTAGTTGTCACTAAACAGGAAGTTGCATCAGAAGGCAGGACCCTGCAGAGAGAAGGCCCTGGAGCAGGCCTGTGGAAAATAGAAATCGCCTGCAGCTTTTTTTTTTTTTTTACCGCTAGAGCAAAGCTTTTTACCATTCCCGCAGGGCGGTAAAAAGTTTTGCTTCCACACCCATGGTAAACAGACTGATTTTTTCCCCATTACTGTGTTATTCTCTAGTCCAGAGGGTAGCTACTAAAATGGTCAGAAGTCTTCATCATAAAGCGTATGAGGACAGACTTAAAGATCTCAGTATGTATATTTTGGATGAAAAGCAGGAGAGAGGAGATATGATAGAGACATTTAAATACCTCCATGGTATATATGCACAGGAGGTGAGCCTTTCAGCTGAATGGAAGCTCTGTAATGAGGGGGCACAGGGTGAAGGTGAAAGGGGACAGACTCGGGAGTAACCAAAAGAAACAGTTGTTCATGGAAAGGGTAGTGAATTTCTGGAACACTGGAACTGGTGTGTTTCAGCCGTACAGGCCTGCGTCAGGTGTCTTCTCGCCGTGTGTTGATTTTCAATTCTATCCAATTATAAAGGGAATATGTGTGTCTCTGCTCCGATCTTTTTTGCTTGACTTTGTTTCAAGGATTATTTAATGCTACATTTTTAAAAAAGAGACACACATATTCCCTTTATAAGTGGATAGAATTGAAAATCAACACACGGCGAGAAGACTCCTGACGCAGGCCTGTACGGCCGAAACACAGCTGTGTCGAGTCCCTTTCTCCCTGCTATCCTTTGGCTAATAAAGTGTTTTAATTTTTTATAAACAAGTGTCGTCTTTTTCATACTATTTTACTTTTTTATGTATTTGTATTTTTAAATACAAATTTGATATTTTCTTGTTTTTAATTTTTGATTATTTTTGTTTTTGTTAGTCATCTTCGCTGTTTTGCTTTTTTGTTGTTTGTTTGCGAAGACTGGCTTCTTCTGTTTTTTGTACTACACTGGAACTGGAACAGCTTTAGACGTGTTTTACAGATGGACCACAAATAAGCGTTTCCTATTGTTTTTATGTAGAAATGTCTTTATTGTCATCATAAGCAAAAAAAAAGGCAGTAATGAGAACCACACTGTAGCATTGCACATAATAATGAAAGCTCTGGAGCACTGACAAAAACATTCTGAATACAAACCTCCCTCCCTTCACAGACCCTTCAAAAACTCCCCAACCCCCCCCCCCCCCCCCCCCCCCGCCCAACTTCCATTACATCCCCACTGATCCCCTCCTAATAGAAATAATGCAAAACAATATAAACTGCACAACTTTTTGAGGACATGTCTGGGCATCCGGGCGGGTTTTGCCAGTCCGCCCGTCACATATTCCCCTCCCCCAGGTCACATATTCCCCTCCCCTCCCCTTACTTACCGGATTTCTTGACAAACGGGTGGGTGGGCGGCGGACCTACCCTAGCCTCCCCTCCCCTTACTTACTATCTACTGCCCTGGTGGTCTAGTGACCTCTTAATCGGGACAAGAAAGAGCCCCCTCTTTCCTGCCCGGAGCGCTGCCCTTGCCCTGCATCCTGTTGCTGTGATGGTCTCGGGATTCAAAATGGCTGCCGAGAGTTGAAGTCTCGCGAGGCTGCTTCAACTCTCGGCAGCCATTTTGAATCCCGAGACCATCACACAGCAACCCATTTGTCCAGAAATCCGGTAAGTAAGGGGAGGGGAGGGGAATATGTGACAGGGGGCGGGGTGAGAGCAAGAAAGGGCAGGGCGAGAATGCAAAAGGGGTATGGGCGAGGCAGGGGGCGTGACGTGTCCTCTTTTTCAGAGGACAAAATATGGTAACCCTATTTTAGACCACTCAATATGGCGTCAAGCTCTGCCCACTGACTTCAGCTGTCTCCTGTCATTAAACCTTCTTGGAGTGGGGTGGGGGAGTGCTACACGGTGTCACAAAATTTTCTGTTAATTAGCCGGGTGGTCAGTAAAATCAGCCAGATGATGCACCCATTCTAAAGGTCCTGGGTGAACACTGAGGTCAGCTTATGCATTGCAATGCTCCCTTGTCCTCTCCCGCTTGTGGACTCCATGCCCTCATGCTCCTAAAATGCACAATAGTCAGTTTTCAAGCAGACCAAATTTCTGTGGGTAGAAACCCTTTTACCTGTGAGAGCGTGTTGGAAATGGTTTCATAATGCAGGCTGTGTGTCATACAAACCCTCACTAAACAGATTAAGTCAGGAAGAGATCCACAAGAACAGAGAGGAGGCAGGAAGGAAACGGTCTCTTTCTTTACAGTGTGATAATCCTCATCCAGACCTGCTTGGCTGTTCTGATGGATCTGCGCAATGCGCACGCAGGCTGTGATGTGGTGCAGTGCTGATGGTAGTGGGTGAGAGTGACCCATGGAGCTTGCGGTCAGCCTGAAGTCCAGCTGCTCTGTAAACATGAGCAGTCCATGATCTGGACAGCTGGGGAAGTGCTGAAGCATTATGAGAGCTTACAGAGAGGTAACAGATGCTCTGTGTACACAGTGAGCCATGGTATAATGTAAGATCTGGGGGGGGGGGGGGGGGGGGGGGGGGGGGGCTGACATCAGACTCTGTCCCAGAGAGGCAAGGTGACCTAATCCAACCTTTAACCCCTGTGACCCTCAGCAATTGCAGTCATCATTCTTGACTGTCAAACTTTCACAGGAGGCTTCTGAGGGGGAAATGAACAGCAGGATGTGAAATCATTGCCCCCCCCCCCCCCCCCAGTCTCCCATAAAATGAAACCGATTCCCAGTTTCACTGCCACATGTAGAGATGTAAGCTTGGTGTTACTTTTTTTTTTTTTTTAATAAATTCTTACTGGAATTGTTCAACAAACCAAAACATCTTAGAAACAGTACAAAATATCAACCATGTCTCGTCCGAACTGCCCGCCCCCCCCAATTGAAAACCATCCCCTAAAGTACCAATTTTACTCTGGTATGCATAGAAGCTGCATCAAGCCAAAAGAGTAACTCAGGACACCATAGACCCTTCTGTTGCTCACACCAGGTTTTCTATACATCCTAGATTTTATGGAATTGTACGATACGACCTTGGCATATGGCTGTCAGTTGAGACATTTGATATACATAGTCCAGTCGATGAAGCATCTGTTCTTCGGTGGACATCTAATGCTTTTCCAAGACGTGGCTACTTCCAGCTTTCTCACTGTGAACAAGCAGGCTGCAAATTTCTGTATCTCAGGTTTAGCTTGGGGTCTCCCTGAACCCTTTTTTGCTTAGCTTGGTGTGTTCACAGGAGGCTGAGTGCTGGAATGGTTAAACATTTTCTTGAGCAGGGATTAGAAAGTCACTGGTTAGTGGGGTGTGATTACTAGTCTCGCGGTGGCATTCGATCAGACCATGATGATTTCTGACTATAGAGAGACTAATGTGTAAAAAGCCACCAAGCAGCTCTCCTAAAGAAACATAGAAAATGATGGTAGAGAAAGACCACATGGACTGTTCAGTTTGCCCGTCCACACAATCTACTAAATTCTACAATTCCTTCCTCTGCCCTACAGATCCTACATGCTTGTCCCAAGTTTTCTTGAATTCACATCTTGAATAGCTTGAGATGAAATAAAGTCAAGACAAAGGCAGTGAACAGCACGTTTAAGTATCTTGGATAGAAAAGGGAGGAGGGAGATGGGGCGATAGTTGGAAGGACAGGTAGGGTCCAATGAAGAGTTTTTGAGGAGTGGTGTAACTATGGCATGTTTGAAGGCATCAGGAACAGTCGCAGTGGAAAGTGAAAGATTGAGGATATGACAGATAAATGGGATGACAGTAGGAGAGATAGTGCTAAGTAGGTGGGTGGGAAGCGGGTTCGAGGAGGAAAGAAAATGTGCAGTTTCCTCTTCTGTAATTTTAGAAAAGGAGGCAGGGGTTGATGGATGTTAAAACGAGAGAAGAATAAGAGTCAAAGGTATCATTAGCATGAATGTTAAAGTCCCCAAGAATGAGGTAAGGAGATGAAGGTTCAAGAAAGAAGAAAAGCCAGGAGTCAAAGTCAGTGAGAAAGAAAGAAAGGGTCTTATCAGGAGGTTGATAAATGACTGCTACTCAGAGAGGTAGAGGAGTGAATAGACGGATGGAGTAGACTTAGAAGGAAAAAAAGCAGTGAGACTGAGGTGGAATAAGAGGTTGAAATCTACAAGAGGGTAAGAGTAGTAGCCCGACACCAGCTCCATGGCCAACCGGACAAGGAGTATGGGAGAAAAGGTAACCTCCATGACCCAGTGATGCAGCAGAAGCAGAGTCTTCAGGGCAAAGCCAAGTCTCAGGTCAAGCAGATGGAGAGTACGAGAGATAAAAAGGTCATGGATGTAGGGAAATTTGTTATAGACAGAGTAGGCATTCCACAGAGCACATGAGAAAGGTAGAGAAGAAGGGAAGAGGAGAGGAACAGAAATTAGATTGGAGACATTGTGTATGGACCTGCACAAATAGGACAAGAGATTATGTGGATGTCCAGGATTGGGATTAATATTCCCAGTGGAGAGCAGGAGAAGGAGCAAGAGAGTACAGAGAAGAGTAGGAGAGGCATGATGAAGATGAGATGTACTCAGAATGCAGATGGTTGGATGAAAGGAAGGAAATGTTGAAGGTTGAGAGCTGAAAAAAATGGAGAAGACAAAAGGGGTAGTGAGATGATGAAAGCAGAAGGTGGGCAATGTGTTCCTGCGGTATACAATGGTTTCAGATGGAGAAAAAGATTGGGAAGGGACAGTACCAAGAAGAGAAACTGTAATAAAATCATAAAAAATAGCAGAGAGAAAATACAATGTGTATAGAGGAAATGTTTTGGCGCACGGCACTTGAAGCAAAGGCCCTGGGTGGACCTGGGAGTCACCCTGGAGAAGGCTTTGAGGATATTTAGATGGACTCCAAGTCTTCCACAGCACCTGGAAGACAGCTGGTGGAAGAGCTAGAAATCTGAAACAGAGGCCTAGGGGTGGACTTGGGAGTCACCCCAGAGTAGGCTGTGAGGATATGCAGATGGGATGCAAGTCCTCTTGTGGAAGCGCTAGGCACCTGGAGTGAAGGCCCTGGGTGGATCGGGGTGAACCTGGGAGTCACCCCAGAGAAGGCTGTGAGGATACATACAGATGGGCTACAAGTCCTCCACAGCACCTGGAAGGCAGCTGGTGGAAGAGCTAGAAATCTGGAACAGAGGCCTGGGGTGGACTTAGGAGTCACCCCAGAGTAGGCTGTGAGGATATGCAGATGGGATGCAAGTCCTCTTGTGGAAGCGCTAGGCACCTGGAGTGAAGGCCCTGGGTGGATCGGGGTGAACCTGGGAGTCACCCCAGAGAAGGCTGTGAGGATACATACAGATGGGCTGCAAGTCCTCCACAGCACCTGGAAGGCAGCTGGTGGAAGAGCTAGAAATCTGGAACAGAGGCCTGGGGTGGACTTAGGAGTCACCCCAGAGTAGGCTGTGAGGATATGCAGATGGGATGCAAGTCCTCTTGTGGAAGCGCTAGGCACCTGGAGTGAAGGCCCTGGGTGGATCGGGGTGAACCTGGGAGTCACCCCAGAGAAGGCTGTGAGGATACATACAGATGGGCTGCAAGTCCTCCACAGCACCTGGAAGGCAGCTGGTGGAAGGGCTAGGCACCAGGGAAGGGGATGGCAACCTAAGTGTGAGCTCTCTCTCCGTGACTCTGCTCATTGTCTCGCACACAGAACCCCCTTCCTCCTGGAAACCTTTCACCACTCCACATGCTCTCTGACAGCTTTTTTTATTTATTTGAAATCTTTCCATATGTAGTTCCTCTGTGTGCTGAACAAGCAGGCATGTTTCTAACAATAACTGAGATAAAATAACAATGAACAACGACAACTTGGCTGCTGCTGCTGCAGCAGCTGCTAGTTTGTTTTGGAAGTACTAAGATGGTGGCTGCTGGCTGAAACCGGCTTCAGCTTTTTGATGTCATGCCATCTCCTGTCATTAAACCTCCTTTGGGTTACTCCAAAGACTACTTTCAGCAAACAGTTCAAAACATTTGACTGCAAATGAAAAGCTTTGCATCTGTCCAGCTTCTAGAAAAGTGCTCCTAAATTGATAGTTTAAATCAAGATAGATTAATGCAGCTGCAAATGTAAAAAGTTTAAATCATGCATGGACACTTTAAAAATGCCATCTTGGAAGCCCAGACAGATGTATTCCACGGCACCCCAACATAATAGCCCTGACAAACCAGCCTTGTAACAAAATAGCCCTTGACAAATCAGCCCCTAGACAAAATAGCCCCGTAGAAAAAAATAACACATCACAAAAAAAGATGATAAACTACAAGTAAAATCTTCACTGATAAAGACTCCTACCAGCATTGCATTGTATAAAGCATATATAAATAAAATTCTATAGTTACCAACTGTTCTGCTGTTTAAGGAAGCCATTCTTCCATCAACATGCTAATTAAAAAAAACCAATATTGTCATCATTTTCATAGTCTTACCAACCTTATCCTGTTTGGCAAGGAAGGATTATTAGGAAAAAAAATGAAGTGTGGTGCAAGGTAAGTTCTCCCCGTGTCTGGTACTGTTCGGGTTACTTTGTCAGAGGCCATATTCTGGGCAGCCTGATTGGGCCCTTTTGTTGGGGGGGCTAATTTCTCAGGGGCTATATTGTCGCCAGGCCGTTTTGACAGTGGCTGTTATGTCAGGAGCTTTTTTGTCGGGGTTATTTTGTGTGGAGGCTTTTTTTATTGGGGCCATTTTGTCGGGGACCATTTTGACCGAGTACCATATTCCACATATCAAAAAAAGGAGGAAGGCAGGCCAAACAGCCAGCATGGTTAAAAGGTGATGTGAAGGTGGCTAATAAAGCCAAAAGAACACCTTTTACAAAATGTAAAAAAAGATCTGAATGTAAGAACTGGCAAATTAGATGAAGAAGGCCAAAAGAGAATTTGAAAAGAAGCTTCTTGCAGAGTCAAAAACTCATAGCAAAAACATTTTCAGGTGCATCAAAAGCAGACAGCCTTTGAGGGAGTCAGTTGCATCATTAGATAATCAAGGAGAAAAAGGAGCACTCAGGGAGGACAAGGCTATAACGGATATACTAAATGAATTCTTTGCTTTAGTCTTTACTGAAAAAGGTGTAAGAGCACTATCTATGCCAGAAATGTTATTTAAGGGTGACAATATGAGAGAACTGAAAGGAATCTCAGTAAATCTGTTAGATGTAATAAGTCAAATCAACAAAGAGAAGCAAATCTCCTAGACTGGATGGTATACAGCCCAGGGTACTGAATGACCCAGTCTCATTGGGTAAATGTCTCATCTGTACCCTTCTCGTCCATTGCCAACCCCAGACTCCGTTCCTTTTATCTTGCTGCACCATATGCCTGGAATAGACTTCCTGAGTCAGTTCGTCAAGCGCCATCTCTGGCCGTCTTCAAATCTAGGCTAAAAGCCCACTTTTTTGAGGCTGCTTTTAACTCCTAACCCCTATTCACTTGTTCAGTTCCCATGTCTGTTTTATCATTCTCACCTTTGTAGTTTCCTTATCCCTTATTTGTCCTGTTTGTCTGTCCTGATTAGATTGTAAGCTCTGTCGAGCAGGGACTGTCTCTTCATGTTCAAGTGTAAAGCGCTGCTTACGTATTAGGTTCTCAGGTTCAAAACACACAGGCATGGACTCTGGAGTAATCGTGAGCCCTTGGGATGCTGACGAGGAGAGGCAGCAGCAGGCAAAACCCACCAACCAATACTGGGCTAGAACGCACCGTACGCACTGAACTGGAACACACTGGACTGAAATGCACCGGACTGGTACGCACTGAACTGAAACACACGGGACTAGAACCAGGCTTCACCTACACTTAGCCACCGTTCCCCAGGGGTTGAGCCCCTGGGTGCAGGCAGCCGGCAGGACTTGGAGGGAAACTGGTACTGGAACTAGCAGGCTGGAACACCAGGAATCAGGATTCAGAAGTGCCCACAGGCACCTAGACAAAAGCAAGGCAGACAAGGGTTCAGGGTACTCAGACAGGAGGGAAAGGAAGCCAAAAGCAGACAGGATTCAGAAGTGCCACCAGGCACCCAGACAAGAGCAAGGCAGAAGTGCTAACTGCACCAGGAATACAGGGTTCTCAGACAGGAGGGAAAGGGAGCCGACAGGACTGGAATCAGGATAGGATTCAAGGCAAGCAAGACAAGGCAGAAGTGCTAACTGCACCAGGAATACAGGGTTCTCAGACAGGAGGGAAAGGGAGCCAACAGGACTGGAATCAGGATAGGATTCAAGGCAAGCAAGACAAGGCAGAAGTGCTAACTGCACCAACACTAACCTGGACCTTTTGCGTTTGCAAAGGCCCTGAAAGGATGAACACCACTTCCTTATCAAGGCCCTGACTGATGATGTCACAACTACAGGACACAGGCAAGAAGCATACTGAAGCACAGAGAGGCTTAACACACACAGGTGCAGTATAGTGGAGTAATTAGAGCCACGCTGGAAGCAGCCAGCACACAGAGATAGAGACAGAGCGAACTCAAACAGAAGAAACAGAAGCCAGCTAAGAAGCTGACCACCAGAATTAAGGTGCGGTTGAGAGGGGACCACAATCGTAACAGTACGTCTAGTAGCACCATAGAAATGATAAGTACTAATCTGTAATCTGTCATTACAACTGTCCACGGTACCTAGTCTGGAAGGTTGCCAACATAACACCAATGTTTAAAAAGGATTCCAGAAGTGATCTGGGAAACTGGATTGAACCAGTGGCATAGCCAGACAGCCAATTTTGGATGGGCCTGAGCCCAAATTGGATGGGCACAACATATTTTCTGCCCCTGTCCTACTCCCACATGTCACCCCCACATTTCACCCTCTCATCCACCCCCATGTTCAACCTCTCTTTCTTCCTCCCTCTCTCCTTCTCTCCACATCACTCTCACTGTCTCCCTTCCTTGTGCCCTTGGTCCAACATCTCTCTTGTTCTTCCTTCTTCTTCCCCATACAGCATCTCTCCCTCTCTCCTATTTCTATGTCCAACATTTCTCTCTCTCTCTCTCCCTGTCTCTTCTGTATCTCTCCCTCCCTCCCTCCCTCCCTCCCACTCCACATCCAGCATTTCTTCCTCTCTCTCCCCATGCATCTCTCCCTCCCCCTCCATCCTCATGTCCATTTCTCCCTCTCTCACCTCAGCATCTCTTCCTCTCTCTCCATCCCATGCAGCAGCTCTTCCTCCCACCCCACCTCCAACAGTTGTCTCCCCCAATGTAGCATCTCTCCCTCCCATCCCATGTCCAACTTTCTCCCTCACTCCTTACCCCCCTGTGCAGCAACTCTCCCTCCCACCCCACCTCTCTCTCACTCCCATCCCCAGTGGTGTAGGAAGGGGGGGCAGTGGGGCAGTCTGCCCCAGGTGCACGCCGCTGGGGGGGTGTCATCTCCGTTGGTTCCTTGCTCCCTCTGCCCCGGAACAGGTTACTTCCTGTTCCGGGGCAGAGAGAGCAAAGAACCAATGGAGCCGACGCAGCTCCCAGCGACGTGGACTCGGGGGCGGATTGGCCCTCCCGCCCGCCCATCGCTTCTAAAGTAAGTAACAATGCGCTCCAGGGTGGGGGGGGAGGGTGCGTGCCAGAGGGGGGGTGCGTGCCGAGGGGGGGTGCCATGCTGCACCCGGGGGGGGGGGGGTGCACAGCAGCGACCCGCCCCAGGTGTCAGCCGCCCTCGCCACAGCACTGCCAATCCCAAATAATTATTTTTTCTTACCTACACCCCATGCATTTCTTCCTCCCTCATCTCAAAAAATTAATCCTCTCTCTTCCCTCCCCATGTGCAGCACCTCTTTCACCCCTCCCCTCCATGCAGTTCTTTTTGTGATCCTTTGTCTGAATCTCCCCTCTCCTTTTACAAACATCACATCAGCTTGTCCTCCTGCGCCTACCTCGAAGAACTTCTGCCTGAAATTCTTCTCCCCGCTGCTGGATCAGACACACAGAGAAGCACAACTGAAAAGGCGACTGATATCCTACAGCCCAGCATCAACTGGCGGATGGGGAAGCAAAACCAAATGCAAGAGAAAAAAAAAGTGTGTTTTAAGTAAGACTTTAAAGGGAGAGAAGGACAATTCAGAAGAAAACGCTTGAGGGAAATTATTCCAGAGCTGCAAACGCATATCAATACCCAGTAACTGAAAATTCACAGCCCCGAAACAGTGCACAAGGATATTTCACCTTTGAAAACCACAAACTGGGTCTGACAGCTCCTGTCTCCTGTCCTTCACAAAGCAGCTACGATGATATTTACATGATTTCTCGCAGTTCGCAGGACTCACCTCTGCAGGATCCTTTTGAAGTTCCCAATCAACCAGAGAAGTGCTTTTCCAGGAAACTCACACTCGGGAGGCAGCAGATAGAAGACTTACAGCTGCGATTCACACAGGCTGCTCCGCTCCCCCTTGCCGCGTCCATCCGGCCCTCTCTAATGCACTTCCTATTTTCATAGGGTCCGATGGACGCTGCAGGGGGGGAGCGGAGCAGCCTGTGTGAATCGTAGCGCTGCTGGCGACGGGTGAAAAAAGAAATGCTGCAGGGACCGAGGCAGCAGCGGGGAGAACAATTTCCGGCAGGCAACACTCCCGGACCAGACCCAAAAGCAGCGATGTTGTTTGGTTGGGACTGGAGCAAAAGTGGCTGGGCCTGGGCCCGTCCAGGCCCGCCCGTGGCTACGCCCCTGGATTGAGCCAAGGGAACTCTTGCTTCACCAATTTGCTTTATTTCTTTGAAGGCAGGAATAAATGTGGATAAAGGTAAGCCGGTTGATGTAGTGTATCTAGATTTTCAGAAAGCTTTTTGACAAAGTTCCTCATGACAGACTCCTGATAAAATTAAAGAGTCATGGGATGGGGGCAATGTCCTTCTTTGGATTAAGAATCAGTTATTGAACAGAAAAAAGGAGAGTAGGGCTAAATTTTCTCTATGAAGGAATGTGAACAGTGGAGTGCTGCAGGGATCTGTACTGGGACTGGTGCTTTTTAACATATTTATAAACGATCTGGAAATGGGAACGATGAGTGAGGTGATCAGATTTGCAGATGACATGAAACTGTTCAAAGTTGTGAAATTGCAGGAGGACCTTTGGGGGCTGGAAGACCTGGGCATCCAAATGGCAAATTTAACGTGGAAAAGTGCAAAGTGAGGCACATTGGGAAGAATAACACAAATTATAGCTACACAATGCAAGGAGGTGTCATCGTAGACAAGACGTTAAAATCTTCTGCTCAGAGAGTGGTGGCCAAAAAAACACAAACAGAATGTTAGGAATTATTAGGAAAGGAATAGAGAATAATCAAAGAATAGTATAATGCCTCTATCACGCCATGGTGCGACCTCACCTTGAGTATTGTGTGTAATTCTGGTTGCTGCGTCTCTAAAAAGAAATTGTGGAATTAGAAAAGATAAAGAGAAGGGTGACAAAAATGATAATTGGTTTAGAACTCCTTTCGTATGAGGAAAGGCTAAAGAGGTTAGGTCTCTTCAGCTTGGAAAAGAGACGGATGAGGGGAGATATGACTGAGGTCTACAAAATCCTGAGTGGTGTAGAACGAGTAAAAGTGAATCAATTTTTCACTCTTTCAAAAAGTACAAAGACTAAGGGACACTCTATGAAGTTACACAGCAGTGCACTTAAAACAAATAGGAGAAAATATTTTTTCACTCAGCGTATAAAGTTGTGGAACTCCTTGCTGGAGCAAGTGGTAAAAGTAGTTAATGTAGCTGGATTTTAAAAAAAGTTTGGACAAATCCCTAAACTGTTATTAAGGTAGACCGGCTAATGTCACCGATTATCCCCTGGGAGTCAGTATCATGAAACCTTGATACTTTTTGGGTTTCTGCCAGGTACTTGTGACCTGAACTGGCCACTGTTGGAAACAAGATACTGGGCTAGATGGACCCTTGTTCTGACCCAGTGGACAACTCTCATATTTAGGTATTCCCAAAATGTTAACAAATGTCAAGGTCTCCAACGCACACTTCACATCCGCACTGACATTTTACCTCAACAAACTTTCTCTGCCACGCTTCCAAGATGGCAGCCGCCTTCTCCTCGTTCCAGTTGATGTCATGAATCTCATAGTCATCCTTGAAATGTTCATACAGCTGCCGGGGGCTCATTAAGAGAAACATGGTCTGCAGGGCTTCGGCACTGTGGAAAAAAAGTACAAGGACATGAACAAGAAAAAGGGGAGGAATGAAAGGACCTACGCAGGACAGAAATATCTCTGCTCAAACTGAGGAGGAGCCAGGATCCATGCAGCATCACCCCTCTACTCCACCAGTCTGGTCCAGTCCCCAGTATCAGTGCCAACTGCAGCGTTCGCTGGCATTCCCAGCAGCATCTGAGATCTGTACTGGAATGTATTAAATTCAGGAAGGCTTTCCTGGCTAGGAGAGATGAGTCTCCCTTTTTAAGGATGGTGCATTTAGGGCTTTCCTACAAGTAAACTGTTTTTTAGGCTTGAAAGGGAGATTTTAATCGCTTGGAGAGATGGGAAAAAATATTCTATAAAAATGCTGACTTAACATTTTCCAGAGAAAGTGTGAGGTTCCTATAGATAGCATTAATATTGCATAGAAATTCCTGCTAAATTGATCCTGTATATACAGCATTCATGAAGGTTAAATTACTTGCCTTAAATCTGGAAGGCGAGATCTGTAGATCTTCTATTAAAATGGCCTGGAAAGGCGCCTCATTTCTGTAACGGCTGTGTGAACAAGGTCTGTTGATCAGCTCTGTACAGAAATATTCTCTTGGGAAGGTAGCCATGCCCACCACCCCTTTGATCTGCAAGACAGACCTTGTAGTTTAAGCCCCTGAGGAACTCTGCTTCTGTAGCAGCTCTGTCTCCCCCACACACCATCCCAGTCATATTCTGGGACTTCACCAAGCAGGGCCTATGAACTTGGTAGCTAAACCTCACAGAGGCCACATCTTCTGCCAGTACATTTCTTCTCTGTTTAATTATGATTTGAGATTCTCAGTTTCTTAGAAGAAGGATGGGAAGGATAGAGGAGGTCAGGATGGGCCTAGTAGTTAGAAACAGGTGTTTGCTATGGCTGGGAACAGATGGTGGGCTGTAGGCTTGACGTATAAGCTGGGTGGGCTCAATGAAAAGGTGTTTGGGAGGGCGAGGATGGGGACTAGGGAAGAGAGGAGTACAAAATAAAAAAGGGTTGCTGAATCCTAATAAATCATAGGGGAATACGTTGCCTGGATGTTTCCATGTCTGATGGCTTGTTGGAGGTGAGTCACTGTTTGAGCATGTCACTTCCAGAGAAACTCTGTAGGGTCTGGGGTTAGGAAAGACCCAAGTTTCTTACATGCTGCTCTTTTAATAACTATCTTTAAATTAAAATAAGTAGCCCTGGATTACAGCACAAAACATTGGTTACACCTTCTATTTCAGAAGCTTATGAGGGTATGGTCTTCCAGTTCTCAAAAAATACTGCAGAGACAGTGCTGACCCCTCCATGGGGAGTCTCCGTCACCATATAATGACAGCACCTAACGGACAGAGTTAGGGCTGAAGACTGCAGGGTCATCGAAGAAGACTTCTGACCAAGGACTGTCGCTGTGATGCCACTGACTAAAAAAATGCAAGGAAGCTACTGGAACAAAACCCAACAAAAATGGATAGACCCACATCCTTCCATCTCCCTCACAACACAGCTTATAAGAACAGGCCAGCTTGAGAAGACAAGACAGCCTGCTGGGACAATACAGAAAGGGAGTGACAGAGATAAAGTGACGTAAAAGATGACAGACTGTCATGAAGAGAGGAAAATAGATCTGTCACTGCCTTGACGTAAAACAGTTTTCCCTCTAGATCATATATAAGCCTTTTCTGCAGAATCTGATGCTCCCTGTCAATTTAGGACAGACTAGATGGACCACGTGGATCGTTATCTGCCGTCATCTACTATGGCTTCCTGAAAGTGCTCTCCTGTGAATGCCAATACTTCACCCCTTTACCTCTGAGGTGGACCGCAATACGCCAACCTCCTCACTTCCACAGGACACTGGTTACCTCTCTCTGCACGTATTCTGATTTTAGTCTTTAAGTCTCTCTCATCAACTGCTCCGGACTACCTTTCTCGCCTTATTGTTCCATACACACCTAGACGCTCGGTCCGTTCATCAAATGCTAACTTACTCCAATTACCACCTCCCTCTGTTATCCGACTAGACACCACCCGTGCTACAGCTTTTAGTTCTACTGGACCCAGGCTATGGAATGCTTTACCTACCAACCCACGCTCAGAACCCCTTTATGCTGAATTCAAAACTCCTTTAAAAACTCACCTCTTTCTGCTAACCTACCCTTCTCACTCCTGATGCTTTTATCTTCCTCTCTTTGAATGCATATTGATTTCTATTGTAAACCGCTCCGAAGTGATTTTTTACACAAGGTGGTATATCAAGCCTCCGTAAATAAAATAAATAAATAAATAAACCCAGTACCCTAACTTCCTCATCTCTGCAGTGAACCATTCTTTAGCGTCCATACCAGACCAGTAGAGCCCGACTGCACCCAGGATGTTTGATTTCTGTCAAAACTGAATCTATGGCCTAAATTGGCCACTCGGTTTTGGCTGAAACCAAAACCACCATCCCCCTCCCACCCCCAACCAAAAAAGCCCCCCTCCCAAGCCCATCCCCTGGCAGCAGCCCCCCTCACTCTCCACAACCCCCTCATCCCATCCAACCACCCGTAGGCCCTCCTCAGACCTACCTTAGGAATCCCTGCTGATCTAGTGGCCTCTTTGAGGGCAGGAATGAACCCCACTACTTCCTGCCCTGTGCTACCACTCTATCACAATGGCTACCAAGATTTCCCGCAGAAGCCTCATGAGACTGCCGCAGGAGGTCCTGGCAGCCACTTTGCGATTGGAACTAGCTTGGGCAGGAGACTCGCACATTGGTGTGGCATAGGATGATATGGCAGCTCGGGCCCTTAGCCTAGGGACTCAGATTAGGTGTGCTTGACAAGTTGCTCAAAGCGATAAATGCACACAACACTAAATCCATTACCCTAAGGATCTTCTGCTTCACAGGAATCCTGTCCTTCCTCACTGGGGCTATAAATGCATTCACAGCTTTGCTGTTCTTTTTCTAAAGTGAAGCAGGTTTCATGGGACACCACCATGGTTGGTACATCTTTCAGTCGTTGGTCTATGGCCATTTCACCACCGTATGGAGAACAGGCAGCAACAGAGAAGGAACAAGAAAGCTTAAAAAAAAAAAAGTGATGACTGAACAGTCAGGGAGTCTGGCCCTCTGATTTCATTTGAGCTTGATCTCGGTTAATACTGTGGTTATCTCTTGCAGAGGGATATTGATGAGTCTCCCTTTCTAAGGATGGTTACATTTAGGGCTTTCCTACAAGTAAAGTGTTTTATAGGCTTGAAAGGGAAATTTTCATCACTTGGAGAGATGGAAAAAATATTCTATAAAAATGCTAAATTAACAGTTTCCAGAGAAAGTGCTGAAGTACCTACGGATGGTTTAACACTTTCGGGCACGTTGTTCCTGGACCTGAGACTTGCTCTTTCATCTTGAAGTTCATAGGAAGGAGCCTGATCTGGGCACAGCAGCTTTCAGGATGTGACCTTATTTCTTCAAAGCTCCTTTTCCTGTAATTTATCAAAGGTCTCTTTGGGATAACAGTAGGTGCATCTCCAGAGCTTAGTAAACTGACCGTATCTAATTAGTTATCAATACTACCATCCTTCTCCAGCAATTTCCTGGGAGTTGGTTTCATCAAGGTTCCCAGCACAATTGGCTGCTTCATCAGGGGTCCCACTTGGTGATCCCTGGGTTTTAGTCTGGTGCTTCTGCTCCTCTGTATACTATTTTCTTTTCTCCCTCAGGTTGCTTAATACAAGATCTTTGTATTTATTATAGGTGAGTCCTCTTCTCACACCCAGAACCTTGGTTTTTTGGTTTGGGGTAGTTACTACATACTTCCTTGATCCTTCTCTTGTGGAGCTAGCAATGAGCACACTTCAGCTTACAAAGTGCACTCAATAGAATCTTTTCTTGAGAGCCTCGACAATTAGAGTTAGCACTTGGCATCTCGAGGAAGAAGGGTCATTTTCTTCTGGGCCGATCTTCTTCCTATAGCCTCCAGTCTTGCAGGCAAATTCCTTGTTTTATTCTGGTAGCCTCTTCTGAGAGTCCTTTTTAGTAGAGTGACTTCTGTGCCTTCAAACTTGGTTTTATGTACATGCGTGGCACTGCAGTTTGTATCCTTGGCTTAAACTCTCTATCAAGGTCAGTTTCCACAGATAGGTTAGTTTTCCACAAACCATAACAGGAATACATGTCACTCCTAAGCCAGGGTATGTGAACAGGAACACCAAAGCTTGGTAATTAGAAATATTGAATATTCTACCACTGCACAGTGCCTTTAAGGGGTGAATCACACAGAACTACTTTGTGTCTCTGTCTCCATCTGCTGGCCAACAGATATAACCCACAGATTCATGATTGGTCTTGTAGGACTAAAGGTAAGAAAATTAATAGTTAAGTCATAATTTCTTTAAATTTTCCTATTTCCTGATCTCTGCAGTAAATCCCAATACCTCACCCTCTTTCCTCTATTTTACCTCAGCAGTGAAGCTAATATCCCACCCCTTACCTCAGCAGTGAATCCAGTACCCCTACCCCTTTCTACTATGAACCAATACTCCTACTCCCTTATCTCTGCAGTGAAACCAAACGTCTTCTGCTCATACTCCTCCTGCCTCTACTGTGTGCCCTGCTAGTACCACCCCCCCACACACACACACCTTTGTCATGTGTCCTGTTAAGCTAGTATCCTCGCCTTCCGCCCTGCTAATAACCTCCTCACCTCTGCAGCGTTCCCTGTGAGTTCTTCACAATGCCACCCAGTATCAGCTCCTCCTGCCAGTGCATGAACTTCTTGGAAAACCCGTAGCAACCTCCTGTGAGTTCCAAAGCAATGTCCGGATTCTGGGGAAGTCAGAAAAGACTGAGTGAAGGAGAGTGAACTGGCTGGGAACATTCCTGGGGGCCTCTCTGCAGTTCGATTTACCTGGAATATCCCAGAGGGTCACTCTACAGCTGGGATCGTCCTGGAATATATCAGGAGACAATTCAACAGTTGTATCTACCTGAAGCATCCCAGGGGCCAATCTGCAACTAGATGTGCCTGGAGCATCCCAAGGGGCCACTCAGCAGCTGAATATCTCCATGTACATATACACTGTCTCAGTTTTTCTCCCTTCTCTCAGAGCCCTGCCATCTCACTGCCTTTGTCCTCTCTCAGTGCCTGTCCCTCTCTCCTAGTTTCATTCCCAGATGCTCTCACAGATCTTATCCCCTCCCTCTCACAGCCAGCATTTCCTCTTTCAGATCCTCTCCCTGCTACTATTCCTTTCTACAGACACCTCCGTATAATACATATTGGGTCAGACCAATGGTCCATCTAGCCCAGTATCCTGTTTTCCAAACAGTGGCCAAGCCAGGTCACAAGTACTTGACAGAAACCCAAATTGTAGCAACATTCCATACTACAAATCCCAGGGCAAGCAGTTGCTTCCCATGTCTGTCTCAATAGCAGACTATGGACTTTTCCTCCAGGAATTTCTCCAAACCTTTTTAAACCCCAGGTACACTAACCGCTGTTCCAGAGCTTAACTATTGGTCGAATGAAAAAATATGTCCACTTCTTTGTTTTAAAAGTATTTCCATGTAACTTCCTCGAGTGTCCCCTAGTCTTTGTGCTTTTGGAACAAGTAAAAAAATCGATTCACTTCTACTCGTTCTTCACAATTCAGGATTTTGTAGTCCTCAATCATGTCTCCCCTCATCTGTCTCTTTTCCAAGCTGAAGAGCCCTAACCTCTTTAGCCTTTCCTCATTCGAGAGGAGTTCCATCCCCTTTCCCTTTTTTGTCCACTTTTCCTTACTTCCTCTCTCTAGTCTTCCTCTCTGCACCAGCACTGCGGGGTACCCCAAGGGCAGGACACCTGTCTCTCCTGCACTGCCTCTGCTCCATCCTCTCCCTACAGCCCATTGGTCAGGCATTCTCCAGTCAGCCAACAGCTGCAGGGGAAGGCGGGACAGACAGCAGCTCAGTCTCAATCGTTAGGTGAATGAAGGGCCGGGGCAAACTGACCATTGGGACAACAGGGCAGTGCCCAGAGGCCCACTGTGCCCTAACCTCTATCTAGTTTAATTGCTTTTGATAGGCAGTAAGGGGCCCATGACCCTTTTTGCCCGAGGGCCTATATCACTGTCACTCCACCCCTATGAAGGGCTGCAATCTAGCCTCACTTTATTTCTGCAGGGGGGTCACTAGTCCCTTTTAAGTGGCCAATCACTTTTCAGCATTCGAGGAAACAAATTCTAAAGAAAATGCGAGAGGGGGCTTTTCCTTGTAGGGTCTCTGAAAGAAAGTAGTATTTCTAGCCAGGCAACAGCTCACTGTATCAATTGGTTGATAGCTTGTACTGCTCACCCTAAGTGCTTTGCACCAGTTTTCGCAGTGAGAGGGTGTCTAACTTCCATTTTCAAGATTGTCTAATGGGAAAGTCCCCACAAACACTCACCCTCCATTTTCTATAGGTACTTTTGAAAACTGCAAGTTTTCTCAATGCAGGCCCTGGTGAACACCTCTGCTAAATGTGGAATGTGCAAAGATTTCTCTGCAACTATGCGCCTCACCCAGACGTCCACCTTCAAACTATGTACCACTGTTAGGGCACCATCTTATACAATAGTGCGTACCCAGAATTTTGGCATGTACATGTGTATCTGCACACGTATGTATACGCTGCTATTATGGTCAGTTAAGTGAGTTGTTGTTGGCGCACTCCAAAGAGGTTTAATTGATGGGGTGGCGTCATGTGACAAGGCTGAAGCCGCACCCACCATCTTGATACACTCAACCAAGGCAAACTATTGGTCTATGCCAAGCCACGCACTGGCGGTCCTTATTTCTCATAAGCGTTTGCTGTTGTTTTGGGTGACTCAATAAGGCAGCAAGCTCCGCATACTGGCTTCAAGCCAGATAATGAGCCAAGCATTCTCCTGCCACCTCCTGTCAATTAAACCTCCTCAGCGCCCTCCTTAGAGAATGAATGACCTTCTTCCTGTGTGTAGAGCATACTCTGAACACAGAAGTGCTTTAGAAAGTTTACCCCTATGACCTATATAATAATGCGATGTTATCATAGACGGTCGCTAGCCCAACTGTTTGGGGAGGCTAAAGGGGGCGGAGCTTACCTCCATACGCTCCGTGGCAGCGACGTCAATGAAGAAAAGACTACAGGCTCGCCGCCAGCTTCTCCCTTCTCTCTGCACACAGTGTCCCGCCTTCTGCGGTGATGCATTTCCTGTTTCCGCGAGAGCGGGACACTGTGTGCAGAGAGAAGGGAGAAGCTGGCGGTGAGCCTGTAGTCTTTTTCTTCATTGATGTTGCTGCCACGGAAATAAAAGATGAAAATGCGCGGGGTGGGAGGGTGGGCTGCACCACAAGCGGAAGTCGACGATTGAGCTGGGGAGGCTTAGCCTCCCCAAGCCTCTTATACGGGGCGCCTATGGATGTTATCTTTCTACCAGTGTGAAGAAATTAAGGAAGGGTCAGGCAGCATTTACATGTGTGAAACTACAGTGTGTGCCAGTTTTAAGGGAGCATGCTGAGAACAGGATTTGAAATTAAAAGTGCCCGACATGCACATAGGCTGCATCGGGGTTAACTATAGGGGATCCGAAGTAATCCTTCCCCTATTAGTTTAATAATGTTTTCAAATGGTAAGACAAAGGGACACTCCATGAAACTAACAGCATATTTAAAATGAATTGGACAAAATAGTTTTTCACCTAATGCCCAATTAAGCCAAGGAATGTGTTGGAAGAGAATATAGTGATGACATCTAGAGAGATTTGGACAAATTCCTAGAAGAAAAAATCCAATAAACCATATTAGCTGTGTGAGTCTGGTAAAGACACTGCTTATCTCTGCATATGAGCAATACGAAGGGATCACTCTTATGACCAGAATTGCTCAGTGTTAGAGACATAATGCTGGTCTTGATGGACCTTTGGTCTGACCCAGCATGGCTTAACGTATGTTATGTTATCACCCTCCTACCCCTTCCAGAAATGTCAATGCTCTATCCTAACCCTGTCATTCCCCTCCACAGAACTCAGTGCTATCACCGTCATAACCCTGTTGTCACCCTCTAGAGACTTCAGTGGTATCACCCTCCTAACCCTGTCATTCCCCTCTACAGACTTGAGTGGGATCACCCTCCTAACCCTATCATTCCCCTCTAGAGACTTCAGTGGTATCACCCTCCTAACCCTGTCATTCCCCTCTTGAGTGGTATCACCCTCCTAACCCTATCATTCCCCTCTAGAGACTTCAGTGATATCACCCTCCTAACCCTGTCATTCCCCTCTAGAGACTTCAGTGGTATCACCCTCCTAACCCTGTCATTCCCCTCTAGAGACTTCAGTGGTATCACCCTCTTAATCCTGCTATTCTCCTCCAGACTCTTTAGTGGTATCACCCTTCTAACCCTGCCCTTCGCCTCCAGAGACTTTGATATTAGTACCATAGGCAGTGGAATGGGTTGGGCCACTGGGCTCATGGCCTTACCAATATTTGGTCTAATACAGAATTAGCATCTAAATAGGGCCAGTTTAGCATTAGGGAAATCAGATAGTCACTTTGGGTTGTAGTTTCTAGAGGAAGCAAGGTGAAGGTGCAGTGAAAACAAAACAGCAGATCCAGACAATCAGACAACAGAAAGAACCATCAGCACATCAGGAATGGATCCTAAGGAGCTTAGCCGAGATTGGGTGGCAGAGCCGGTGGTGGGAGGAGGGGCTGGTGGTTGGGAGGCGGGGATAGTGCTGGGCAGACTTATACGGTCTGTGCCAGAGCCGGTGGTGGGAGGAGGGGCTGGTGGTTGGGAGGCGGGGATAGTGCTGGGCAGACTTATACGGTCTGTGCCAGAGCAGGTGGTGGGAGGCGGGGCTGGTGGTCGGGAGGCGGGGATAGTGCTGGGCAGACTTATATGGTCTGTGCCAGAGCCGGTGGTGGGAGGCAGGACTGGTGGTTGGGAGGCGGGGATAGTGCTGGGCAGACTTATACGGTCTGTGCCAGAACCGGTGGTGGGAGGCGGGGCTGGTGGTTGGGAGGAGGGGATAGTGCTGGGCAGACGTATACGGTCTGTGCCAGAGCAGGTGGTGGGAGGCGGGGCTGGTGGTTGGGAGGCGGGGATAGTGCTGGGCAGACTTATATGGTCTGTGCCAGAGCCGGTGGTGGGAGGCAGGACTGGTGGTTGGGAGGCGGGGATAGTGCTGGGCAGACTTATACGGTCTGTGCCAGAACCGGTGGTGGGAGGCGGGGCTGGTGGTTGGGAGGAGGGGATAGTGCTGGGCAGACGTATACGGTCTGTGCCAGAGCAGGTGGTGGGAGGCGGGGCTGGTGGTTGGGAGGCGGGGATAGTGCTGGGCAGACTTATATGGTCTGTGCCAGAGCCGGTGGTGGGAGGCGGGGCTGGTAGTTGGGAGGCGGGGATAGTGCGGGGCAGACTTATACGGTCTGTGCCCTGAAAATGGCAGAAACAAATCAAAGTAGGGTATACACAAAAAGTAGCACATGTGAGTTTATCTTGTTGGGCAGACTGGATGGACCGTGCAGGTCTTTTTCTGCCGTCATCTACTATGTTACTATTCTTTTATCTATAAGGATGGGAGTAATTTCTCAACAGCCCATTTAAATGGGTACTTTTGGAAACTGTCCTCATTATATGTGCATATACATACTAAAGTTTAATATTTAAAACTGTGGTGTCCCTCTTTGCCTGTTTACAAGACTGTTCCAGGCTAGGTATGTAAGAATCATGATCACTGAGTTTAATTATGAAATTATAGGGGGAGGGGCCTAGAAAGATAATTGTATCTAGGGCATTAATATTCTTCCACTGGCCCTGCAGCTAGAGAGCTTGGGAGGAGGATAGGGTCAGAGATTGATTAGTTTTACCCCACCAACCAAGAGGAATTTCATTGCCCCTGGGTATTATTCTCCCAACCGTGTCATTTTCTTACACAGACTTCAGTGTTATCACCCTCCTAACCATACCATTCTCCTCTAGAGACCTTAATGGTACCCCCCAAGGGCAAGGTCATAGCAAACAGACTGAATGAATTCTTTCAGTCAGTCTTTACTGAAGAAGATGCAAGAGATCTACCTGTACCAGAAATGGTTTTCAAGGGTGATGATGGAGAGGAACTGAACCTGGAAGACGTACTGAGCCAAATCGACAAATTAAAGAGTAGTAAATCACCTGGACCGGATGGAATGCATCCAAGGGTACTGAAAAAAACTCAAAACATGAAATTGCTGATCTGCTTGTAATCTGTTGTTAAAATCGTCCATAGTCCCTGAGGATTGGAGAGTGACCAATGTATCAACGATTTTTAAAAAGGGTTGGAGGGGTGATCCGTGAAATTAAAGACCGGTAAGCCTGATGTCAGTGCAAGGTAAAATACTGGAAACTATTACAAAGAATAAAATTACAGAACACATATAAAAATGATTTAATGGGAGAGTCAGCATGGGTTCAGCCAAGGGAAGTCTTGCCTCACCAATTTGCTTAATTTCTTTGAAGGTGTGAATAAACATGTGGATAAAGGTGAGCAGTAGTGTATCTAGATTTTCAGAAAGCTTTTGACAAAGTTCCTCATGAGTATATAGATGAAGAAGTAATATGTAAATGTGCAGTTGGCTGTTTTTCATTATGTATCTGATAAAATTTCAATAAAATCTATATATAAAAGAAGTTCCTCATGAGGACTCCTGAGAAAATTAAAAGTCATGGGATAGGCGGTAATATTCTTCTGTGGATTAGGAATTGGTTATTGGACAGAAAACACCATCACTCCTACCATCACCCCCACCATCTGTTATATCCTTAACCTCTCTCTCGCCACTGCATCGGTCCCGGACACCTTCAAGCATGCTGTGGTCACTCCACTCCTCAAAAAACCATCACTTGACCCTACCTGTCCCTCCAACTACCGCCCCATTTCCCTCCTACCCTTCCTCTCCAAGTTACTTGAACGCGCCGTTCACAGCCGCTGTATTGATTTTCTCTCCTCTCATGCCATCCTTGATCCGCTTCAATCCGGCTTTCGCCCCCTACACTCAACAGAAACAGCACTATCTAAAGTCTGCAATGACCTATTCCTCGCCAAATCCAAAGGTCACTACTCCATCCTCATCCTCCTCGACCTCTCCGCCGCCTTTGACACTGTCAATCACAACCTACTTCTTGACACACTGTCCTCCCTTGGGTTCCAGGGCTCTGTCCTCTCCTGGTTCTCCTCTTATCTCTCCCATCGTACCTTCAGAGTACACTCTCACGGTGCGTCCTCCTCCCCTATCCCGCTCTCTGTTGGAGTTCCTCAGGGATCTGTCCTTGGGCCCCTTCTTTTCTCAATCTACACCTCTTCCCTAGGCTCCCTGATTTCTTCTCATGGCTTCCACTATCATCTTTATGCCGACGACACCCAGCTTTATCTCTCCACACCACAAATCACTGCGGATACCCAGGCCAAAGTCTCGGCCTGCTTATCCGACATTGCTGCCTGGATGTCCAACCGCCACCTGAAACTGAATATGTCTAAGACTGAACTTATTGTTTTCCCACCCAAACCCACTTCCCCTCTCCCTTCACTCTCTATCTCAGTTGATAACACCCTCATCGTCCCCGTCTCATCTGCCCGCAACCTTGGTGTCATCTTCGACTCCTCCCTCTCCTTTTCTGCGCACATCCAGCAGATAGCCAAGACCTGTCGCTTCTTCCTCTACAACATTAGCAAAATTCGCCCCTTCCTCTCCGAGCACACCACCCGAACTCTCATCCACTCTCTCATTACCTCTCACCTTGACTACTGCAACCTACTCCTGACCGGCCTCCCACGTAGCCATCTATCTCCCCTTCAGTCCATCCAGAACTCTGCCGCACGTCTTATCTTCCGCCTTAACCGATATACTCATGTCACCCCTCTCCTCAAGTCACTTCACTGGCTCCCAATCGGATACCGCATACAGTTCAAGCTTCTCTTACTCACCTACAAATGCACTCGATCTGCGGCCCCCCCGTACCTCTCTACCCTCATCTCCCCTTACGTCCCTACCCGTAATCTCCGCTCTCAAGACAAATCCCTCCTTTCAGTACCCTTCTCCACCACCTCCAACTCCAGGCTCCGCCCCTTCTGTCTCGCCTCACCCCACGCCTGGAACAAACTCCCTGAGCCCATACGCCGTGCCCCCTCCCTACCCATCTTCAAATCAATGCTCAAAGCCCACCTCTTCAATATCGCCTTCGGCACCTAACCACTTCACCTCTTCTCAGGAAAACTTACCTACCCCAACTTGACATTTCGTCCTTTAGATTGTAAGCTCTTCCGAGCAGGGACCGTCCTTAATTGTTAATTTGTACAGCGCTGCGTAACCCTAGTAGCGCTCTAGAAATGTTAAGTAGTAGTAGTAGTAGTAGTAAAACAGAAGGTAGGGTTAAATGGAGGGTGAATAGTGGAATGACGCAGGGATCTGTACTTGAACTGGTGCTATTTAACATATTTCTAAATGATCTGGAAATCGAAACAACAAATGAGGTGATTAAATTTGCAGATGACCGAAAACTCTTCAAAGTTGTTAAAACACATGCAGACTGTGAAAACTTGCAGGAAAACCTTGGGAAATTGGAAGACTGGGCATCCAAATGTCAGATGAAATTTAATGTGTACAAATGCAAAGTGATTCAGAATGGGAAGAACAATCTAAATCATAGTTACCTGATGCTAGGGTCATCTTGGGGGTTAGCACCCAAGAAAAAGATCTAGGTGTCATTGTAGACAATATGCTGAAATCTTCTGCCCAGTGTGTGGCGTCAGCATCCAGAAAAGCAAACAGGATTCTAGGAATTACTAGAAAAGGGATAGTAAATAAGACCAAGAATACTATAATGCCTCTGTAGCTCTCCATGGTGCAACCTCAACTTGAGTACTGCATTCAGTTCTGGTTGCCGTATCTCAAAAAAGATAGAGCAGAATTAGAAAAGGTTCAAAGCGAAGAACTTCCAAGATGGCGCTTTGAACGCACGCACCTGTAGTGGCTCCGAGTGTTTGTTGCAGACTGCTGTTTCTTCCGAGACCCACGATTCCTCGTTTTCAATGGGGAAGCGAAGGGGGAAGGTAAAGGAGGTCCCCTCGACTCCTGGACCATCGTCGGGTTTGAGACAATCTATTCTGCAATTTCCCACGGCGCTACCGGGTCCTCTCTGCACATCGACTCCCTCTGTAAACGCCGACGTATTGACGTCGATGGGAAGCGGAGACGGGGCTTCCTTGAGCCCCGTGGAACGCAGGGCTCCACCACAGCCGGGGAGTGAGTTATTTTCAGCAGCCCGAGCAGAAACGGACACCGGAGTGTTGAATCCGCAACTGTTAGAGGGGAGGACTGCTGTCAATCGGATTGGGACACAGGACCAGGCGTTTTCGGCCGATCTGGCCCTAAAGGTATTACCACAGCATACTGTGAATAAGTTATCACGTACTGAGTCCCCGTCCCACACCTCGGTACCAGCAGGTGGAATAATTAAACCCTTAAATGTGACGCTTGAGTCACTTTGGGATATGGTCTATGACACTCACTCCTCTATGCAAAAAATGTTGCAAGAAAATACTAATGATATTAAAACTCTTTCTGAAGCCGTTCTGATACAGGCACAAGTGACTGCGCAGCAGTCCTGTAAGATTGAAAGTTTGGACATTAAAATTCAAGAAATGGGGACTGTGGAATCCGCTATGGTTAAAGATAGTAATTTTCTATATAAACGGTTAGAATACCTGGAAAATCAAGCTCGTAGACTTAACCTTCGGTTCCTTAATTTCCCCAAATCTCCCTTAATTTCCCCAATGGACATGGTGAAAAAATATATGACGGATTTACTGGGAATGGATAAAGACTCATTGCCTCCTATAACTCGGGTTTATTATATCTGGAACACTAAGGGAACAAGGGGAGAATTTCCTATACGAGGGACGGAGGCAGAAATGAATCTTACTTCCTTCCTGGAAAGTTCTTTGGAAGTAATCACTCACAGGACGACTATGCTGGTCACTTTTGTGTTGGAACCAGACCGGAATGCAGTACTAAGGCTTTCCCTGAGACATTTAGATAGCTTGTTTATGGGTTCCAAGGTTAGGATTTTTCCAGATTTATCTAGGCCAACACAAATGAGACGCAGGGCCTTCTTGGAACTGCGACCCAGAGTTGAGACCATTAAAGCAAACTTTGTATTACGTTTTCCTTGTATTTGCAATGTAATGTTTGAAGGTAAACAGTTTCAATTTGTGGACCCTAAACAGCTTAAAGATTTCCTAGACGCTAGAGGTGATGTGAATGTTATATGCCCTCCCATACAACAGGCTGGAGTATAAACAGAGAGGTAGCAACTGCGTTATTGATTTAATACTTTTGTTTTAAAAATTTTTCCTATCTTGGAACCAATTTCTTTTTCTTATGTGGACAAAAAAAATGTTCTCATTGTTTCCTTATGTGTTAATTGAAATGTTTTTCTGTTTATGGATTTAAATGTGAATTGCATGGTCACATTGTATTGTGTATCATTGAAAATATAAATAAAAAAAAAAAAAAAAAAAAGAAAAGGTTCAAAGAAGAGCGACCAAAATGATAAAGGGGATGGAACTCATCTCGTATAAGGAAAGGCTAAAGAGGTTAGGGCTCTTCAGCTTGGAAAACAGACAGGTGAGGGGAGATATGATTGAGGTCTACAAAATCCTGAGTGGTGTAGAACAAGTAGAAGTGAATCGATTTTTTTACTTTTTCAAAAAATACAAAAACTAGGGGACACTCAAGGAAGTTACATGGAAATACTTTTAAAACAAATAGGAGGAAATATTTTTTCACGCAACGAACAGTTAAGATCTGGAACTCTTTACCAAAGGATGTAGTAACAGTGGTTATCGTATCTGGGTTTTAAAAAGGTTTGGATAATGTTACTGTCCAAGTCAGTGCCCAGTGCTACTGTCCAGTCCAAACACTGTCCAGTGTGACTGACCAGTATGACCTCACAATCAATTAAACCTCCTCCTCCTCCTCCTCCTCCCCAAGTACAAAACTTTACCACTAGACTCTCAATTCTTAGGCAAATCTTCTTTATTGCGATTCTCCCAATACACAAAGAGAATCCAATCTACAATTCAGCTACCTGTAAGAACTGTGCCTATTGCAACATGGAGTCTGTACCCAGCCACCTCAGAGGTAAGGAGAGGCCAGATCTCAGCACTGCTTTGAGGGAAAACTGTAAACTCACAGGGAGAAACAAAGGGAAAATGCCTTTTACAGCAACCTAAGGGAGAAGCCTCTAAGAGACTTGGGAAGGGACTTGCTCTAAGGAAACAGCCTAAAGGAGAGAGAGCTGGGGGAGAGAGAGAGAGAGCAAGAGAGGTAAAGAAAACCTTGATGGAACCACAGTGGAACCAAGAAAGGTCAGCTCTCAGAAAAGCTCAGACTGAGCCTTTCACACCTAGCCTGCCTGGGTGGGGGTGGGGGGCAAAGAAAGAGGGCTGGCCTTAGCTCAGAGCCAACAACCAACAGCAATGAGCTCACGAGGAGCCAATCACAGGACACTGCAATTGTAGACGGCGGGTGGGAAGCCCCAGTAAACAGTTCAGTCTATACAAATAATATTCCTATGAATTATACACAATAATGTCCTCAAGCACAGACAAGTTCCAGGAGGAAACGTCCATAGTCTATTATTTAGAGATGGACATGGGGGAAGCCACTGCTTGCTCTGGGATTGGTAGCATGGAATGTTGCTACTCTTTGAGATTCTGAATGGAATCTTGTTACTCTTTAGGATTCCAGAATCTTGCTATTCTTTGGGGTTCCACATGGAATGTTGCTACTCTTAAGATTCTGAATGGAATCTTGTTACTCTTTAGGATTCCGGAATCTTGCTATTCTTTGGGGTTCTACATGGAATGTTGCTACCCTTTGAGTTTCTGCATGGAATCTTGTTACTCTTTAGGATTCCAGAATCTTGCTATTCTTTGGAGTTCTACATGGAATGTTGCTACTATTTGGGTTTCTGCCAGGTACTTGTGACCTGGATTGGCCACTGTTGGAAGCAGGATACTGGGTTAGATGAACCATTGGTCTGATCCAATATGGCCATTCTTATGCTCTTATGTTCTCCCTCATTCCCATCTAGAGACTTCAGGGCTATCTTCCTCCTAATCATTAGCCTAAGTCATAAGGACGTTTCCCATGGTAAATCTTTTCAAGTTTCTGACCCCTCTTTAGTTACCGGCAGAGAATTGAACAGGTCGTCTTCTGTACTTTTACTAATTGGTTCCAACTATCACTAAATCCCTTTATCCAATCTGGATACCCACCTGTTTCCTCTGCTTGTTTGGGGCACTCTCCGGGCACTCGGGATCCCAGGGATCAAGGCACGGCCTCTCCATGTATGCCTGTCCAACCTGTGCCTTATCCAGCATCTCCCTGAACCCATCGAGCGAAGTGAACTGTCCCAGTTCCTCTATCAACTGCACTGGGTCCAAGTTGGTCCACTGGATATCAGGTCGGCCCCTGCAAAACAGTGAAAAAAGAAATGGTAAAGCCACGCTAGACACAGTAGGAAGGTCCACAGGAGGCCACGTCTGACACTCGGTAACATGAACCCAATAGCCAAACCACCCAGGAACTTACTTAAAAACATTTTTAAAACACTCAGAGTTAAACTTTTCCAGGAAGGAGAATAAGCAGAGCCTGGGGAGCCATGAATCCTGCTCATACCTCCCTCCCCCTCACTAACACCTCCACTGTGTACCTTACTAGTACCCCCTACCTCCACCTTGTACCCTACTAGTACCCTCCACCTCCATCATGTGCCCTACCCATACCCCCTTCACTTCACTGCGTATCTTGCTAATACCCTCTACCTCCATCTTGTACCCTTTTCATACCCCCTACCCACTCCACTGTGTATCCCTATCTCCACCATGTGCCCTGATGGTATCCTTCAGCACCCCTCAGAATCAGCTCCTCCTGCAGAGGGCTGGGCCTTTGCAGCTGGCAGTGAGCTGGCATATACAGCTGTATTTGAGATAGCTCTGGAACCAGAAGCTTGTCTCTAGAATCCAGATGTGAGGCAATCCTGGGTCAGGAAACAGGTGACTGGAAGTCCGATGCAGATGTGCAGTCATGCTAGGCCACACAGATCTTGTCACTGGAAGACAGGTGTGAGGCAGCTCTGAGCCAAGAAGCTTGTCACTGGAATCCAGATGTGCAGTTGTGCTAGGCCACAGATTTTGTTACCGGAAGGCAGGTGTGAGCCAGCTCTGGGCCTGAAAGCTAATGACTTGCTTTGAGTAATGGAGGTGTGAAAAGAATTTTACAGAGCTGACGATGGCCAGCGAAGAGCGTTCAGACGTCGTGCTGATCTTTCTCTGAAGCAGCCGTGCAAAACGCTGGCCATCGTCGGCTCGGCACATGAACCACAGAGAGTGGAGCACAGCACGCAACGCTGTCCAGAAACACCAACTAGAAAGATAAGTGTGGTGCTTATTTAATTGCTGTAAATATAGAATATTTTCTAAGAGACTAAAACCTAACCAGCAGGAATTGGAGCATATCACAAGGTTTTGTGGGCCAATGATGAAGGCAGGCTCTTTTGACCCATTTTAGCTTCAACAGATTCAATTCCCACTGCAGGCACAGGCAGCTCCTTGTGACTCTGGGCAAGTCACTTAACCCTCTATTGCCCCTGGTACAAAATAAGTACCTGAATATATGTAAACCGCTTTGAATGTAGTTGCAAAAACCTCAGAAAGGCAGTATATCAAGTCCCATTTCCCTTTCCCCCTTTCCCTTATGACATCACAATATCAGAAGTGAGCCAAGTATCGGGCAATCAAGCCATTGTGACATCACTGATGAGGTTGGCTCTTATTGGTGGAATGAGTGGAGGAGTAGCCTAGTGGTTAGTGCAGTGGACTTTGATCCTGGGGAACTGAGTTCAATTCCCACTGCAGCTCCTTGTGACTCTGGGCAAGTCACTTAACCCTCCATTGCCCCTGGTACAAAATAAGTACCTGAATATATGTAAACCGCTTTGAATGTAGTTGCAAAAACCTCAGAAAGGCGGTATATCAAGTCCCATTTCCCTTTCCCTATTTCAGATTCTAAATGGAATGTTGCTACTATCTAAGATTCTACATGGAATGTTGGCTACTGTTTGAGAATCTGTTGCTACTATATGAGATTCTACAGGGAATGTTGCTAGTGGAGGAGTAGCCTAGTGGTTAGTGCAGTGGACTTTGATCCTGGGGAACTGTATCGGGCAATCAAGCCATTGTGACATCACTGATGAGGTTGGCTCTTATTGGTGGAATGAGTTGAGGAGTAGCCTAGTGGTTAGTGCAGCAGACTCTGATTCTGGGGAACTGGGTTTGATTCCCACTGCAGCTCCTTGTGACTCTGGGCAAGTCACTTAACCCTCCATTGCCCCTGGTACAAAATAAGTACCTGAATATATGTAAACTGCTTTGAATGTAGTTGCAAAAACCTCAGAAAGGCAGTATATCAAGTCCCATTTCCCTTTCCCTATTTCAGATTCTAAATGGAATGTTGCTACTATCTAAGATTCTACATGGAATGTTGGCTACTGTTTGAGAATCTGTTGCTACTATATGAGATTCTACAGGGAATGTTGCTAGTGGAGGAGTAGCCTAGTGGTTAGTGCAGTGGACTTTGATCCTGGGGAACTGTATCGGGCAATCAAGCCATTGTGACATCACTGATGAGGTTGGCTCTTATTGGTGGAATGAGTTGAGGAGTAGCCTAGTGGTTAGTGCAGCAGACTCTGATTCTGGGGAACTGGGTTTGATTCCCACTGCAGCTCCTTGTGACTCTGGGCAAGTCACTTAACCCTCCATTGCCCCTGGTACAAAATAAGTACCTGAATATATGTAAACTGCTTTGAATGTAGTTGCAAAAACCTCAGAAAGGCAGTATATCAAGTCCCATTTCCCTTTCCTCCTTTCCCTAAATAAATAATTAAAGCTATTATTACATTGAAAACATGAAAAGTTCTGATGTTAAAAAGGTGCTGTCTTAGAAATGACAAACTTTCATTAGGACCAGCGTCCAAACAAATCACAACCAAGGCCAACTAAAAAATGTACCTGGATACAGTATAACTAAGTTTATAATAACCCATCCTCAGCTCTTGGTTTTCGACAACGTTCAAATCACCTGTCCTGGCAGACATCCTCTCTTGCTAGGTGAATGCGTTCCCCCATCGCTTCACCATTGGCAGAAGGGGGAAGAGGCTGGTGATGCCATGTATCCTTGCCCCCCTTCCCACTTCCCCACCACAGTCTTCTAAAGCTCCCGTGTCACCAAAGCAAAGCCTGCCCAGCAAATCCATTGTGTTTCTGTCCTGGAGCCTTGGAAGACTCTGATGCCCCTACAGGTCCTCATTCAGCGTTTGCGATCTTCACCAACTCATTGAGATCCCCAAAGACAGAAAGCAGGAGTCTGCGACCCTCCTGGCAAACAAGGGAAGGCTTTGCTTGTCTTGGTTGTGTCAGAGGGATATTCTCCTACAATTCAGTAAGCCTGGCTTTCACATTCCCACATACCGAGCAGCCTGACTGCTGCTTCCAGAGAGAAACTTTTATCTACCATTTCTTGCTTGAATTAATCAGCTCACCCCCTTTTGTTCTCTTTCTCCACTCTCAGCACTGCCCCCTGTGCACTGGAGCTGGGGAAAACCCCCTTGGACCAGCTGCTTGTCCCCCAGTCTCTCATAAACAGAAGAAAACCCAAGAGAATGAAGGAGAGAGACAACCTTGTAGAAAGAAATCCAACATGAAAAAAACCTTCTTTCTACAAGTAAAGATTGAATCCAGGAATCTGTGCAGAACCTGGGCTTTTCCTGCCTTTCCGGGTGTCTTGACTGACACACAATGACGGGCCGCACTTGCCGTGTCCTGACACCAGAACCAGAACCACTGCAAACCGTTACATAAATGTGCACATGGATTCACAGGAATACACGTGTACTGCACACAGTACACATGAACACATGCACTATGTTTACAAAAGCTTAGAAAGTACTTTGGCACGTTGATGAGTCGAACGTGTGTACGAGGATTTTCATTGTGTAAGTTCTCAGCACAAACACATTAGACCGCATTAAAAGGAAGCTAAATTTACATGCATAACCAGCACGCGGAGAAGTGCGTAACTTTATGCCATCATTTTGAAATGGATCAAGTTAAAAAAAGGTTTGGACAAGTTCCTGGAAGAAAAGTCCATAGTCTGTTATTGAGATGGACATGAGGGAAGCCACTGCTTGCCCTGGGATTGGTAGCATGGAATGTTGCCACTATTTGGGTTTCTGCCAGGTACTTGTGACCTGGATTGGCTACTGTTGGAAGCAGGGTACTGGGCTAGATGGACCATTGGTCTGATCCAGTTTGGCTATTCTTATGTTCTTATGGTGTCACACAGGTTGATCACTTCATCCAGGTCAACCAAACAAGCTGACCTGGTCTTAATTCTGCCCACAACTTGCAGCAATGTGTAGTTCTGAAAATCAGTCCTACAAACACTAGAAGCATGAGGGAAAACGAAGACTGGAGAAGACTGTCCAGCTGCCCACTGAAGGGACATCCCAGTGTGGTGCCCGGGACAGTCTGCATGGCAGCCCTAACTCCCTGCTCCAGTCCAAGTGAAATATGTAGACTGTCAACCCACACTATACCTGACAATAGTGCTACAGCCTGGAACACACCCATGAAGCATGGCTGCTTGGATGGGAGGGAAAGCAAAAAGCAAGGGGGTGAAGTACTAGAACACGTAACACTGATTGTGGCTCAGGAATCATGTAAATAGTGAGGCTGACAGTGAAAAAGTCCAGAGCTCAAGTGTTACTTACGGGAGGTAGGCAGAACCCCCTTGTAGCTGAGCCCCTTCCCAGAAACAGTCCAGGGGGCCGACGATCACACAAGGAAACAGCTTCTCAATCATCTGTCCAGAGAGAGGAGACACAAGCAGAACATAAGGATGATGGACAATGGACTTCTGCCTCAGCTACAGAGACTGCAGTGGGATTACACCACTGCACACTCAAGATGCTACACAGGCTAAAAACTTGAGACATCTATGTTATAACTCTGCTTATACACCTCACTCCTGCCCTGTTGCACCCCCGGCTATTCCAGTACTGAGAACCCTCACATACACACACACAACTGCCAGTGCACCTCATTCCTGCCCTGCAGCACTCCCTGCTATTCCAGCACCGAGACACCCACACACAACTGCTACTGCATCTCACTTCTGTCCTACAGCCTTCCGGATATTCCAGAACTGAGACCCCCCCCCCCCCCACCACCACCACACCTCTGCCAGTGCACGTCATTCCTTCCCTGCAGTACGCCCTGATATTCCAGTATTGAGACCCCTTCACAACAAATCCACAAAAGTACCTCATTCCTACCCCGCTGTACACCCCACCTACTGTTCAAGTACTGAACCCCCCACCACCACCAACAGCTCCTGAGGGCATCTGGGAGAGAGAAAATTTGTTGAAGAATGAAGAAAACATCCTGAAAGAAACGAGGGGAGAAGGCCAGGGAAAGAGATGTGGAAGTAAATGTCTTTTTGTGAAGTGTTTAAGCTACAAAACAGGTCTATACAGTTCTATATCAACTCTTCTATCTTTCTGAGCTACGAGGAGGCTGTTTAGAACTAAGAAATAAATATGAATGTGCCCGATACACTGAGCCCCCAACACTTCCTGGGCTTACCTGCATGCAAATTAAGTAATGCCTCATGCAGAACATCCTGGCACGTGCCCTCCACGTTACCTTGTGCATCCTGCTAAAACCAACAGATAAGTCTCCCATGGGCCAGGAGGTGCTAACTTTTTTACATACGTGTTTCATTTTAGTATCCAGTACTAACGGCCTTCGGAGCTAGTTAATACAAGGGATTTCATCTCCACCCCCTCCCAGGCTCCAAGGCCCTATGAAGGCCTCAACTTGCTATTCCCAGATCCAACCTTCTGAAACCCCCTGATCCATAACCATAACAAGAGAAAGGTTTGGCCGGCTTCCTAAAGGAAAAGTCCATAGACCATTATTAAATGGACTTGGGGAAAATCCACTGTTTATTTATGGGATAAGCAGCATAAAATGTTTTGTACTTTTTGGGGATCTTGCCAGGTATTTGTGACCTGGATTGGCCACTGTTGGAAACAGGATGCTGGGCTTGATGGACCTTTGGTCTGTCCCAGTGTGGCAATACTTATGTACTTGGGACTCTGAATGGAATCTTGCTACTTTTGGGAGTTCTACATGGAATGTTGCTACACTTTGAAATTCTGCATGGAATCTTGTTGTTCTTTAGAATTCTAGAATCTTGCTACTCTCTGGGGTTCTATGTGGAGTGTTGCTACTATTTGGGTTTCTGCCAGGTACTTGTGACCTGGATTGGCCACTGTTGGAAACAGGATGCTGGGCTTGATGGACCTTTGGTCTGTCCCAATATGGCAATACTTATGTAGGGATATTAGATCTCGAGACCAGTGTTCAGATGTGTCTTTCCCTAGACTTAGTACTGTCATGTACACACCTAACCCTACAGCCTTGGGGTGTCACTGTTCCCTTCACAATACCCCCTGCTGCTCTGGTCCTCAGACCCTCTCAACAGATCTGCTCTGTGCCCCAGATTGCACCGGCCAGTGTTAGCCGCTTCTTGTATTTCGCAGCTGGCGAGAACCGCAGGAGACTCACCCTCTCGATCATTCCATTCTCAATGATAGGAACTCCCGACTTGAAGCACAATTTATTCAAATCCCAAGACCTGCAGAGAGCAGAATGAGAAGGCAAAGAAAGGCACTTAATAATTCAACTGCTGCCAGCCCTTCCCTTTCTTCCGAAGCCAGAGCACCAACAGGAGGTGACTTCAAAAGCATCCGAACAGCAGCAGAGTGCAGGCCAAGGAAAGAGGTAAATGAGGCATTTCCCTGACACCCCCACCCATCAGACATCAGGGCCACCGAGAGACAGAGCCGGGCCTGGGGGAGGACTGCCGCTGCTGCTGCCCCCGAGACACCCCCCACCCTCGGACACCGCATAGCCAGGCCAGATTGGAGGGGCACATTTTGCCCCAACTCCACATACCTTGGCTGGCGGGGGTCCCCAAATTCTGTCAGCAGAAGTCTTCCCTCCAGCGCTCTTCTCCGCCGCATTGCCTGCCCAATGCGGTTGATTCTCCTCACGTCGCGCATGCTCAGTTTCATCATGCACCGTGCACGTGCGACATGAACGAAAGCAGGGCAGGCAATGCGGCAAACAGTGCTGGAGGGAAGGCCTTCTGCTGGCGGAGCTTGGGGACCCCGCCAGCCAAACCAGGGGCCCTGAATCCAACTCCAAGGGGGGCCCGGCACCGGGTTCCGTCTCTCTCCTGCTCCCGACAGGACCTGGGTGATCGCAGAAGAGAGACGGACCCTGGCGCCGGGGCCCCACTTGGAGGTCAGAACCAGGGGAAGTTCCCCCCCGCCCCCCCTCACACACACTTTTCCATCAGACATTATGGTCAGAATTTTCCACCTTATCTCAGCAGAGAAACTGGGCTCTCCCCCCCCCCCCCCCCCCAGAGGGTTTGTGGAAAAGGATGCCTCCCTGGGTGAGAGGTGATGCAGTGGCTTACTTTCCATAGAGTAACACCTGCACCCTGCTGGCAGCGAGGGCAGCTCTCAAGTGCAGTAGAAGCCCCTCCAGGCTCAGGATGTTCTCGCCTTCCTCTTTTGGCGTCTGAATCAGCATCTGTGAGGTGTACACGGCTTCTTCGCCCAATTTCTCCTTTGTATATCTTAGCTCGTGGCTGACCCGACTGCCCGCTGAATGGAAGAGAAGAGACAGAGCGTTAGTACAGCCTGTACTAGCAGAGCTGCCGACCAAGGCGGTCTCAACCCTGTCCCACCCACTCCACTTTCTGGTTCCACCCCTTGGCATACCTCAGGTTCTGCAGCTGTGGTACCAACAAGCTGCCTCCCCCCTCTGGCAGCAAGAGACGCCTTAATAAGACGTCATCTCCTGCTGCCAAGGGGGGATGGGGGGCTGCAAAGCAAGAGTTCTTGGCTCCACAGCAGAAGTGCGGGAGATGAGCTACGAAAGCAGGAGACTTGGGAGGTCTGGATGGACCGTACAGGTCTTTATCTGCCGTCACTTACCATGCTACAGAGTACGGAGACAGAAGAGGCAGAACTTGGGGGATTAAGTGGTACTCTAAGTTGCTATTTAACAGTGTGCATCTGACTGCTGTTTGGTATCAATGGACTTTACTATCGTTTTGTGGTTCTATTTCGGACTAATTTTATTATATATTTATATTTATACATTTGACTATTGTAAACCGCTTTGAAGGCAGCAACCTTCAAGAAAAATACCGAGCAGCTTTTAAACTAGAACCTGGGAGTCACTGAGGAGCACAAGGTATTTTCAAAAGATATTGGCAACATCTACAATTCATGATCCCTATTAAAAACCATGATCAGGATTTATCTGTACAAATGAAAAATATTTTTGACAGAATTGTTGAGTGGATGAAACAGGCAAAAATATCTCTACATGTTGCAAACTCTGAAATAATGTATGTAGGTAGGACCCTTGACTCATCTCTAGCAAAAATGTTTCAATATCAAGGTGAAAAAGTCTAGGAGTTTTCCTAGACACAAATTTAACAAGGCCATGTGATTTCGACTGCTTTCTTTCAACTTCATGTGTTGAGCAATTTGAAAGGTATGGTCACACCATATGACTTTCGGACGATTGTACAGAGCTTGGTACTTACAAAAATCGATTAACTCTGTATTTCTGGGTATACCATCATCCCGAATCCAAGCTCTACAGGTCATCCAAAATGCAGCTGCATGACTGATCACTGAAATATCAAACTCTGAACACATCACTCCAACATTTTTAAAAAACTACACTGGCATCCTGTAATGTACAGAGTTCAAGTCAAGACTCTCGTACTGACACATCAACATATATTTGGGACAGTCCCAGCCTACTTTGGAAATACCCTGCAATCATATAAACCGAATCGAGCTCTGAGATCCGAGACGTCACATCAGCTCTGTTTACCGCCCATGAGACAAAACTATATTCCTTCTCTATCGCTGCCCATCCTTGTGGAACGCTCTACCTGGATATCTGAGATCATGCAAAGATACTGGACAACTCAAGCGGTTGCTAAAAACGCATCTGTTTGTAAAGGCTTTTTCAGGACCTATCTGTACGACTCTTTTCAATTATTTTTATTTTATTTCTCTCTTCATTTCAGTTTACTGACCATGTTCCTTCGTCATATGATGGCAACTGCTACCGATCTAAATCTATGTATTTGAATATTGTTTAAGATTATGTATGTGACCATTGTTACCCGTCTTGGATAAAGGCGGGATATAACTGTAGTAAATAAAGAACAATGCAAAAGTTAGACTATCTCAATAGAGAGGTTGTGTTTTTTTCTAAGGTGCAGGGCTGTCCTCACCAGGGAACCCATTGCCCACCTAGCCTATGAAAAGGCAGCCCTGCAACCAATACACAGGTATCTGGTACTCCAAGACTCCTCTTACATGGAAAAGAGAACATGTAGGACTTCGCCGAATATGTGGCCCAAGTCACAGAACACGAACAGACCTTAGAAATAAAAATATGCAGACAAAAACAGAGCAACACCAGAACAGAAATCGAAAGATATCAGAGATGCTGCACATTCCCAACTGAAATGCCTACTTCGCTTTCTTTCTTGTCTGGCAATTATGATTCTTAAGATCCTGCTCCCCAAAGACAGTGTGCAAACCAGAGGGATGGGCTTCATGGCATCTTCTGCCAACTGATCAGTATCAGTGGTGGCTTTAGGGAATGACAAACCTCAACACATTATAGTACCCCACAATTCAGAACTGAGTAAAGATTCTGCAAAGAAGAGCCCTCTGTCCTCCCTCCCTTTAATACCAAGCATTGTCAGCTAATTGCCCCAGAGAACATTAACATAAGTCATAAGTATTTATTTATTTAGATTTTGCTCACACCTTTTTCAGTAGTAGCTCAAGGTGAGTTACATTCAGGTACTCTGGATATTTCTCTGTCCCAGGAGGGCTCACGATCTAAGTTTGTACCTGAGGCAATGGAGGGTTAAGTGACTTGCCCAAGATCACAAGGAGCAGCAGTGGGATTTGAACCGGCCACCTCTGGATTGCAAGACTGGTGCTCTAACCACTAGGCCACTCCTCCACCCCAAGGACTCTTGTTACTCTTTGGGGGGTTCTACATGGAATGTTGCTACACTTTGAAATTCTGCCTGGAATCTTGTTATTCTTTAGAATTCTAGAATCTTTATTTATTTAGATTTTGCTCATACCTTCTTCAGTAGTAGCTCAAGGGGAGTTACATTCAGGTACTCTGGATATTTCTCTGTCCCAGGAGGGCTCACAATCTAAGTTTGTACCTGAGGCAATGGAGGGTTAAGTGACTTGCCCAAGATCACAAGGAGCAGCAGTGGGATTTGAACCGGCCACCTCTGGATTGTAAAACCAGTGCTCTAACCACTAGGCCACTCCTCTAAGTATCTGGCAAAATCCCAAAGAGTAAAACAGATTTTATGCTGCTTATCTTAGACATAAACAGTGGATTTTCCGAAGTCCATCTTAATAATGGCTTATGGACTTTTCTTTTAGGAAATTATCCAAACCATTTTTTAAAACCTGCTAAACTAATTGCTTTTGCCACATTCTCTGGTAACGAATTCCTGAGTTTAATTACATGGTCACTGAAAAAAAAATATTTTCTCCAATTCATTTTAAATTTACTCTTGATTTTTTTCCATTTTTCTTTTCCTACTCATTCTGTTCTTTCACATGTTCTTTTCATCACACACTACTCACCCCCCTTCCTTCATCTGTCTTTTCATTTCTATTTGTACTATTCTCTTTCCCATTTCTCTGCTATTGACCAGTCCATCATCCCCATTTCTTCCTGCCATCTGCTAATCTTTTCCCCTGCTTTCTTTTCCCTCATCCCTTTCTTCTTCACCTCCCTCAGAGACACCAGTTCCAGGATGGAGATTTTTGGTCAGTTCTTGTTTTGAACTCAGATCCCAAAGCATTGTGGGAGTTGTAGTGCAGATCCCACAATGTACCAGGGTGGGAGGGTCAGAAATCCAGGACTTGGCATCTGTGCTCCCTTTTTCCCTCCTTCATCCATTTATCCTCCACCCCTCCCCTCCCATCCCCCCTCCCTTACCCAATTCTCTCCACACCCCACCCCCCCTCATCTCTCCGAAACTCTCCTGACCAGTGTTGCCAGGTGGGCGGTTTTACCGCCCAATTGGGCAGTTTTCCGCGACCCGCCGCGGGAAATTTTTGCCCGCGGTGGGTTGCGTTTTTTTGGGCTGCTTTTTGGGCTTCAGGGCGGTTTTTTGTGCGGCTTTTTCGGCCGCGGGGGGCGGGGTTAGTGACGTTTTGGGCGGGGTTAGTGACGTAGGAGGCGGGGCCGATGACGTGGGAGGCGGGACCGATGACGTGGGAGGCGGGGCCGGTGACGGGGGAGGCGGGCCGGTGACGGCAGGGGCGGGGTTGATGACGGCAGGGGCGGGGGTGATGACACGGGGGTGGGGGTGTCAGGGGCGGGGTTTGAGTTTGGCCGGGTTTTGGGCGGTTTTTGTGCTGGATTGGGTGGGAAAAAAATTTTCCACCTGGCAACACTGCTCCTGACCAAACAAGAGGCAGCAGAAGTAATGGTGCCCGTCTCTGCAACCTACTCACACAGAATTTAGTTTTGAGAGCAGAACTACCATACAGGCATATCTCCCCCCCCCCCCCCAGGGCTTTTCACCTCAATTCACACCTTCCTTCCCACTCAAGAACAACCCTGGAGGAGTAGCCTAATGGTTAGTACAGTGAGTTGAGAACCTGGGGAACTGAGTTTGATTTCCACTGAAGCTCCTTGTGACCCTGGACAAGTCAGTGAACCCTCCATTGACCAGATACAAAAACTTCAGTTGTGAGTCCACTAGGGATAGAGGGGCCGATATTCAGAGCGCGACAGGGAGCCTGGCCAACTCTTGTGGTCGGCTGCAAACCCAGAAATTCAAGGCCAGGGGCCATCTGCAGTGCCTGGCATTGAAATTCCAGGGTTTTTTGGCTGCTGAAGCCGATATTCACTGGCTGACCTCCTAAGTTATAGCGGCAAAAGACAGACCTGCTATTTACGTGGGTCTGTCTGGTCACTAAACTTAGCCGGTCAGCCAATGAATACGGGCACTAACCGGCTATGCCGCACGACATAGTCAGTGACCGAGCTAATTACTTAGCGCTAATATTCAGAAGGGGTGGGAGCACTTCCTGTCTGATTCGTGTTAGAAGAGTGGGGGTGGGAGCACGTCCTGTGTGACTCCTCTGACCCTGGAATGCCTTCGCACAGCATGTGTACAAGTACATGCTGTTTATTACATACTAGTACATATATGTGCTTAAACACACAGAAACATTTTTTTAATCTTATTAAGTATAATAGTAAATATGAAAATATAGAGTGAATTCAGGTATAAATTTGATTTTCTAATTTCTGTTGCCCTTAAACATTGTTAATCAGTGGAAGGATAACTCACTTCTTCCTTTTCATATGTGCTGGAACTGGGTTATGTTATATAAGAACTATGAAAATAAAGTTGTCGCACCCTCCAGAAATCTCATAAGTTGTTAAAATGGAAAACTTCAGATAATTATTTATCTAGCAATTAACTCGCAGAGCTCAGCACTAAATTAACTGAGGTTATTTAAACAAACAATTTTATAGAAAGCCTTTCTGTGTGTTAATCTGGGAAATGATCATCTAATTACCCCCAACATGCATCTCTGTCAGACCAACAACATTATCTACCTCCGAATCTGAAAGGATGCAGACAGAAAGACAGAGACACTGGCTAGATGCTGAGGGCTGGGGGCGGCAAGTGAGAGAGTAAAGTTTTTGTCATTAGTTTTCATTTGGAACAGAGCAACATGATCCAGACTTCAAAGGCCAGTGAGAAAGGGTTAAATTCCAGCTCTCTAATTACCCAGGGACTGACAGGAGAAGACAGGGAGACTCCACTGATTGCACTTCAAAGAGGAAAAGGAGTGAGAAAGGCTGGGGAGGCAGAGGAACACCCAGTCTCATTCCAGAGTCCTCAGTGAAGGTCACCCAGCAGGCTGGCCTGGGGACCAGGGACAGGGACTCACTGCAGGCGCCTCAGGCTGAAAAGGTCAACAGTAGGGCTGGCCCTGCTTCACTCACCCTCACAGCCGCCCATGTTTACTTTGCTGTTATACAGGCAAGAAAGCGCTTTCACTCACTCTCTCAAGGTCACCCATATGAACCTAACCTCAGTTACTCTCAAGGTCACCCTTCCCAGGATGGAGAGAAATTGTCAGCAGTGTCCCCGAGTGTGACCCTGCACAAGATCTCTGGTGGATTCTGATACAGCCCCTTCTCTCCTGCTCTGACTTGGAACCAGTTGGAACCAGGCTGCGATTTGGCGCCATGAGCATTCCTTAGTCTTATGCAGGGATTTTTTTTCCTATCTCATATTCCATATCTCCTCCCTCCTCCCCCCCCCCCGTTCAGTCATTGCAGCTACCATACTGACCACTGATTATTACCCCCTGGCTCTTAAATCCAATATATGTACATTTCATGCATATTCATAACGGATATTGTAATACCCCCACTAGCTTGACCAGTCTGAGACCCACTGCTATAATGCAGCTGGACACCAGTAAATACCTGGAAAAATATACAGCTGGCATGAAAAGTTGTCCCTCCCCCCCCCCCCCCCCCCCCCCCCCCACCCCCAATTCCTTCCTCTGCAGCCCTTCAAGCAGTTATGTTTGCAAAAGCACTAGAAATGACATCACACATTCTGTTAAATGACTAGTCCATGCTGGCTGTGCAATGACATCATGATGTCACCTGTCAAAACCTGCTCTCAGGGGAACAGAAAGGAGAGGTGATTTAAAAAAATTCAGAGAAACTAACCTTGTTTTCCTAGGGATGGCATGAGGATAACTCACTACCCTAGGGATGGCATGAGGATAACTCACTACCCTGGTACAATTAGTGACATGAAGCTACATACATTTATTTGGATTTTTGCTCACACTTTTTTCAGTAGTAGCTCAAGGTGCGTTACATTCAGGTACTCTGGATATTTCTCTGACCCAGGAGGGCTCACAATCTCAGTTTGTACCTGAGGCAATGGAGGGTTAAGTGACTTGCCCAAGATCACAAGGAGCAGCAGTGGGATTTGAACCGGCTGCCTCTGGATTGCAAGACTGGTGCTCTGACCACTAGGCCACTCCTCCAGTCCCAATCTGCCATCATACAGGATGATCCACTTCTAGCGATAAATCTGGATTAGGGGTCCCCCTACCTTTTGTGTTCCCCTTGTTATTCTATTGACATTGTAGTTCTACCCCCTCCCTCTTTATGTTTCTAGTTTAATTTCCCCATCTCCCTGTTTCACTTTCCTTCTTGCTTTCGGTACTTTTTCAGAATGTAGGTCGCCTAGGTGTATCCGTGATAGGTGGGGAGTAAACCCTAATAAAACTTGAAACGAACTTGAAGTCCCAAGAGCTCTGGACTTTCTTTAAACACTTAAAAACATAAGAGTAGCCATACTGGGTCAGACCAATGGTCTATTTGCCCAGTATCCTGTTTCCAACAGTGGCCAAGCCAGGTCACAAGTATCCGGCAGAAACCCAAATAGTAGCAACATTCCATGCTACCAATCCCAGGGCAAGCAGTGGCTTCCCCCATGTCTACCTCAATAACAGACTTTAACTCCAGGAACTTGTCCAAAAGTTTTTAAAACCCAGATACAATGTTACTACATTCTCCGGCAAAGAGTTCCAGAGTGTAACTATTCGTTGAGTGAAAAAAATATTTCCTCCTGTTTGTTTTAAAAGTATTTTCATGTAATGTCCTTGACTGTCCCCTGGTCTTTGTACTTTTGGAACAAGTAAAAAATCGATTCACTTCTACTCGTTTTACAGCATTCAGGATTTTGTAGACCTCAATCATATTCCCCCTCAGCTGTCTCTTTTCCACGCTGAAAAGCCCTAACCTCTTTAGCCTTTCCTCATATGAGAGGAACCTCCACCGCTAACTCCAGACTCCGTTCCTTTTATCTTGCTGCACCATATGCCTGGTATAGACTTCCTGAGCCGGTACGTCAAGCTCCATCTCTGGCCATCTTCAAATCTAAGCTAAAAGCCCACCTTTTTGATGCTGCTTTTAACTCCCAACCCTTATTCACTTTGTTCAGAACCCTTATTTTATCATCCTCACTTTAATATTCCCTTATCTCTTGTTTGTCCTGTTTGTCTGTCCTAATTAGATTGTAAGCTCTGTCGAGCAGGGACTGTCTCTTCATGTTCAAGTGTACAGCGCTGCGTACGTCTAGTAGCGCTTTAGAAATGATAAGTAGTAGTAGTAGTCTTTGGGATTCCGGAATCTTGATACTCATTGGGATTCTGCACAGAATCTTGCTACTCTTTGGGATTCCGGAATCTTGCTACCCTTTGTCCTTATCCCTTATTTGTCCTGTTTGCAGTGCTTTTTTTGTAGAAAAAAAGGTGCCGGTACTCATTATGGGCGGGGTCACCACATATGGCTCCACCCCTGATAGCCACACCCACATTAACCACACCCCCTATACCAGCCATGGCGCATATAAACAGACATCATTGAAAATATTATAGTACTATAGGAGAAAAAAATAACGTGATTTTTTTTCATTATAAATAATCTCTGTAAGCTCTTACAGCTCCAGTATACCCAGTGCAAAATAAGACAGCCAATGTAAATTCTCAAATTGGACATAATTACAAACACTAAAATGAAAATAAAATTATTTTTTTCTACCTTTGTTGTCTGGTGACTGTTTTTCTTTCCATATTGGTCCCAGTCTGTGATTCTGCTTTCTTTTCTTTTCGCTTAACTCTTCTGTGCCATTTGTCATTTTTGTCTCCTTTTTCTTTGCTTTCTTCAATATTTTTCAGGCTCTCTCTCTGTCCAGATTTAATTCATTCTTACTATCCATTCTTTAATGTCCTTCATCTACCTGTGGCTTTTCATCTTTTCCTCACCCTTGTTCTCCCCATGCCCCTTCCTCTTATTCTCCAGTCTTTCTCTATTCCCCTTTTCCATCCAGCAGCTCTGCTTTCTCTCCCCATCCTTCCAGTGTCTCCCCTATTTCTTTCTGCATTCTTCCATCCAGCATCTTCCCTCTCTCTCTCCCCATCCTTCCATCTGTTTTCCCCCTCTCTCTCCCCATCCTTCCATCTGTTTTCCCCCTCTCTCTCCCCATCCTTCCATCTGTTTTTCCCTCTCTCCCCAATCCTTCCCTCTGTTGTTTTCCCTTTCTCTCTCTCCCCAATCCATCCCTGTTTTCCCTCTCTCTCTATCCCCATCCTTCCATCTGTTTTCCCCTCTCTCCCCAATCCTTCCATCTGTTTTTCCCTCTCTCTCCCCATCCTTCCATCTGTTTTTCCCTCTCTCTCTCCCCAATCCTTCCCTGTTTTCCCTCTTTCTCTCTCTCCCCAATCCTTCCCTCTGTTGGTTTCCCTCTTTCTCTCTCTCCCCAATCCATCCCTGTTTTCCCTCTCTCTCTATCCCCATCCTTCCATCTGTTTTCCCCTCTCTCCCCAATCCTTCCATCTGTTTTTCCCTCTCTCTCCCCATCCTTCCATCTGTTTTTCCCTCTCTCTCTCCCCAATCCTTCCCTGTTTTCCCTCTTTCTCTCTCTCCCCAATCCTTCCCTCTGTTGGTTTCCCTCTTTCTCTCTCTCCCCAATCCATCCCTGTTTTCCCTCTCTCTCTATCCCCATCCTTCCATCTGTTTTCCCCTCTCTCCCCAATCCTTCCATCTGTTTTTCCCTCTCTCTCCCCATCCTTCCATCTGTTTTTCCCTCTCTCTCTCCCCAATCCTTCCCTGTTTTCCCTCTTTCTCTCTCTCCCCAATCCTTCCCTCTGTTGGTTTCCCTCTTTCTCTCTCTCCCCAATCCTTCCATCTGTTTTTCCCTCTCTCTCTCTCTCCCCAATCCTTCCATCTGTTTTTCCCTCTCTCTCCCCATCCTTCCATCTGTTTTTCCCTCTCTCTCTCTCTCCCCAATCCTTCCATCTGTTTTTCCCTCTCTCTCCCCATCCTTCCATCTGTTTTTCCCTCTCTCTCTCTCTCCCCATCCTTCCATCTGTTTTTCCCTCTCTCTCCCCAATCCTTCCCTGTTGGTTTCCCTCTTTCTCTCTCTCCCCAATCCTTCCCTCTGTTGGATTCCCTCTCCCTGCCAAGTTTGGCGCGAACGGCGCGAAGACGCGACGCACGCGGCACCAGCCCCTATTTCCGGCCGCTGCTGCTTCTCCTGTTGTTGAGCAGCAGCGGCCGCTACACAAAGAAAAAGAAGATTAAAAAAATTGAAACCTGGCTGAAACGCGGCACCCCGGCACTGTAGACAGCCATTAGGCATTGGCTGTTGCCCCGCAACCGCTCCTCCTCTTGCCTCTACGTCACTGCCCCTGGAGGAAAACCCCGGAGGAGCGCAGTGACGTAGAGGCAAGAGGAGGAGCGGCTGCGGGGCAACAGCCAATGCCTAATGGCTGTCTACAGTGCTGGGGTGCCGCGTTTCAGCCAGGTTTGAAGTTTTTTTTTAAATCTTTTTCTTTGTGTAGCGGCCGCTGCTGCTCAACAGGAGAAGCAGCAGCAGCGGCCGGAAATGGGGGCTGGCACTGCGTGCGGGACATGGACTCACGGGGCGGGGGAGCAAAAAAAAAAAAGGTGCCGGTACGCCGTACCGTTGCGTACCGGCACAAAAAAAGCACTGCCTGTTTGTCTGTCCTAATTAGATTGTAAGCTCTGTGGAGCAGGGACTGTGTCTTCATGTTCAAGTGTATAGTGCTGTGTACGTCTAGTAGAGCTTTAGAAATGATAAGTAGTAGTAAACCTATCTCATGCATAGTTATTGTGGATATCCTGAAGTCCTCTTCGGCATGGCCGCGCTGCTGATCTGCAAGGGCAGGCTTCTGTTTCTGTGAGTCTGACGTCCTGCAGGACGTCAGACTCACAGAAACAGAAGCCTGCCCTTGCAATCCCACCTTTTTGAAGCTGCTTTTAACTCCTAACCCTTATTCACTTGTTCAGAACCCTTATTTTATCATCCTCACTTTAATATTCCCTTATCTCTTGTTTGTCCTGTTTGTCTGTCCTAATTAGATTGTATAAGCTCTGTCGAGCAGGGACTGTCTCTTCGTGTTTAAGTGTACAGCGCTGCGTACGTTGTGCCAGTGGCGTTCCTAGGGGGGGCAGTGGGTGCAGTCCGCCCCGGGTGCACACCGCTGGGGGGGTGCCGCACGTGCCTCTCCTTTGTTCATTCCATGCTCCCTCTGCCCCGGAACAGTCCTGTTCCGGGGCAGAGGGAGCATGGAACGAATGAAGGACAGGCACCCCCCAGCAGCGTGCACCTGGGGGGGGGGGGGTTCTTTCGCAGGGGGTGTCCTTTCGCTGGGGGGGTCGTGCTGCATCCAGGGGGAGGGCGCTGCACCTGGGGGGCGGGGCGCATTGGCGATCCGCCCTGGGTGTCAGCCCCCCTAGGAACGCCATTGCGTTGTGCTTTAGAAATGATGAGAAGTAGTAGGAGATCCATCCCCTTTATCATTTTGGTCGCTCTTCTTTGAACCTTTTCTAATTCCGCTATATCTTTTTTGAGATACGGTGACCAGAACTGAACACAATACTCAAGATGAGGTTCCATCACAGAGCAATACAGAGGCATTATAGTATTTTCGGTCCCACTTCCCACTTGGGAGGGTGAATCAGTCCTTCAGTCACTTTTTCCATGGATAAAAACTGAGTTAGTCCAAAGGAATTAGCTAGAGGGGCTAGGGGAAGGGCTGTATTTTCCCCCATCATGTCTAACACATACAAACCTCAGGCATATTAAAAAAAAACAGGCAATGTGGAGCTGATCCCAGACTGCACGCATGAACACACCTAACCTCACATCTCCAAAACGAGTGAACAGATGTTCATAAAACAGCACAAGGTTCAAATTCTATCTAGGTCTGGACCTGGTGTTTGAAAATCAGTCTGTCTTTTGTGGGCTGAAACTCCGTGCACAACTTCATCTCTCACTGACTTATTGAAGCTTTGCCCTCTGCAAGTGATCTGCAACTAGCTGAGCTTAATTCTGCCAAACCGCAAAGATGCAGAGCAGTAAAGAATGTGTCCTGCGGGCACCCGGACAGACAGACAGGATGGCAGGAGCTGATGGAAGGATAATTACCTCAGCCTGGTTTTAGCCTCAGGTCCACAGGGAGAGAGGCTTCTTGCATTATACAGATGTCTGTGGGTGCTGTGGTTTCTGTCTTTGTGTGTGTGCGACCTCCCTTAACTTTTGCAGGACTGGAATCAGCTCATCTACAGCTTGGGGTGGAAGCAGGTCACCGAGGGGACATTAAACATCTTTTGGTTTGCAGCCTTGGGGGGTGTAGTGTTCAGTTTAGAAGCAAGGGTGTCCAGAATACTTGTTACACCTCCTGCTAAGCCCAGTGGAAATAACCACTTCCTGCACACATACAAGGAATTTTCTCAATATTGGGGGTGCTCAAGCACCCACAGAGTCGGCTCCTATGTCCCGCGCCATTCGGGTGCAGGGCTAATGCTGTATCCCAAATGCTGGTTGGCCTTTTGCTCTGTACTGCACAGTGAACGAGAAGCAGAGAGGAAAGCCTGTGTGGCATCAGCCCAGAAACAACAAGATTCAGACTGCGCTCTGTAATTACACAGGCCTGAAACGATTACACCACGTTCTCCATCTGGACCACCCAAGCGAGGAGCTGGCCCTCATTCCTGGAACAGGGACTCGCCCTCCAGTGCAGAAACTCTCTTAAAGGGGCAGAAAGTCTTTCTCTCCACTCTCTTAACAACTGGCACCCAGGGCTCAGGTTCAGAACAGGATTGGGTTCCGTTCTGGGCCCAGCATGCGTGACGCAAGGGCTCGTTCCATAAGGGAACAGCAGCAAGGAGCCTGCAAAATGACAGCAGATAAAGACCAACATGGCCATTCAGTCTGCCCAGGAAGGTGGCCTGGGTCATACCTGTCACTCTCTGCAGGTTCCCCCCCCCCCCCCAAACCTTTCTGCCTGTCTGCCCCACCTTGAAAGAATAAAACGTTAAAAAAAGGCGTAAAAATGTGAAAGTTATTTCAGTTTTACTGTTAAGTGAACATTTTCTATACTTTCATTCTATCTTCATGGCATAGGGAATCTCTGTGTTTATCTCATGCCTTTTTGAATGTTGTCACTGTTTTTTTTTTACCCTACCACTTCCCAAGGAAGAGCATTCCAGGCATCCACCACCCACTTCATAAAAAAGTATTTCCTGATGTTGCTTTTCAGTAACGTGGAGGGGCATAATTGAACAAAAACGTCTATCTCCATGGGCGTTTATCTCCGAGAACGGGTCCGTGAAGGGGCGGACCAACCGTATTTTCGAAAAAAATAGACGTCCATGTTTTATTCGACAATTTGTGAGCTGGGCGTTTTTGTTTTTCAGTAATAATGGAAAATGAAAGCGCCCAGCTCAAAAACGAATAAATCCAAGGCATTTGTTCGTGGGAGGGGCCAGGATTCGTAGTGCACTGGTCCCCCTCACATGCCAGGACACCAACCGGGCACCCTAGGGGGCACTTTTACAAAAACAAAAAAAAAAGGTAAAAGAGCTCCCAGGTGCATAGCACCCTTCCCTTGTGTGTTGAGCCCCCCAAATCCCCCTCAAAACCCACCACCCATAAGTCTACACCATTACTATAGCCCTAAGGGGTGAAGGGGGGCACCTACAGTGGGTTTGGGGGGCGGTGTGGAGGGCTCCCATTTACCAGCACAAGTGTAACAGGTGGGGGGGGATGGGCCTGGGTCTACCTGCCTGACGTCCACTGCACCCCCCTAACAACTGCTCCAGGGACCTGCATACTGCTGCCAGGGAGGTGGGTATGACATTTGAGGGTGAACATAAAAAGTTGTGAAACGGCATATTTTTGTGGTGGGAGGGGGTTTGTGACCACTGGGGGAGTCAGGGGAGGTCATCCCCGACTCCCTCTAGTGGTCATCTGGTCATTTAAGGCACTTTTTGGGGCCCTATTCGTGGAAAAACAGGGTCCAGGAAAAGTGCCCTAAATTCTCGCTAAAAACGCATATTTTTTTTCCATTATCGGCGAAAGGCGCCTATCTCTGATCGGCCGATAACCACGCCCCAGTTCCACCTTCACCACGTCTTTGACACGCCCCCATCAACTTTGTCCGCATCCGCGACGGAGTGCAGTTGAAAACGTCCAAATTCGGCTTTCGATTATACCGCTTTATTCGTTTTTGTGAGATAAACGTCTATCTCCCGATTTGGGTCGCAATATAGGCGTTTTTCTTTTTCAATTATAAGCTGGATAGTAACATAGTAGATGACGGCAGAAAAAGACCTGCATGGTCCATCCAGTCTGCCCAACAAGATAAACTCATATGTGTATACCTTACCTTGATTTGTACCTGCCTTTTTCAGGGCACAGACCGTACAAGTCATAAGTACATAAGTAAATAAGTAATGCCATACTGGGAAAAGACCAAGGGTCCATCGAGCCCAGCATCTTGTCCACGACAGCGGCCAATCCAGGCCGAGGGCACCTGGCAAGCTTCCCAAACGTACAAACATTCTATACATGTCTGCCCAGCAGTATTTCCCACCTCCCAACCACCAGTCCCGCCTTCCATCACCAGCTCTGGCACAGACCATATAAGTCTGCCCTCCACTATCCTCGCCTCCCAACCACCAACCCCTCTTTCACCCACCTGCTCCGCCACCCAATTTCGGCTAAGCTTCTGAGGATCCATTCCTACTGCACAGGATTCCTTTATGCATATCCCACACATGTTTGAATTCCGTTACCGTTTTCATCTCCACCACCTCCCGCGGGAGGGCATTCCAAGCATCCACCACCCTCTCCGTGAAAAAATACTTTCTGACATTTTTCTTGAGTCTGCCCCCCTTCAATCTCATTTCATGTCCTCTCGTTCTACTGCCTTCGCATCTCCAGAAAAGGTTCGTTTGCGGATTAATACCTTTCAAGTATTTGAACGTCTGTATCATATCACCCCTGTTTCTCCTTTCCTCCAGGGTATACATGTTCAGGTCAGCAAGTCTCTCCTCATACGTCTTGTAACGCAAATCCCATACCATTCTCGTAGCTTTTCTTTGCACCGCTTCAATTCTTTTTACATCCTTCGCAAGATACGGCCTCCAAAACTGAACACAATACTCCAGGTGGGGCCTCACCAACGACTTGTACAGGGGCATCAACACTTCCTTTCTTCTGCTGATCACACCTGCAGCCCAGCCCGACCCCCCTTCAAACCTGCAGCTCCTTCCCACAGCGGTTCTGAGCGCTAAAAAGAAAAAGAGCTGCCGGTACAGAGCTGCATCAGGGATTATCAACTATTAGGGTCCTAAAGGGCAGAAACACCTAATAGTTGGAAGATGTAACAATGAAAACAGCTCAGCAGGATCAAGAGAGTGTCTCCTCCTTTGGGACCCTAACAGTTGATAATCCCTGATGCAGGCCTGTACAGGCGAAACATGGCCACGTCGGGTTGTGTTTTAAAGTGGCAAGAATAAAAGTCTTTTTAACCATGAGAAGACACGTATTCTGCTTTTGTGGACTGTAATTCTGGGCTCCCAGATGGCGTATAACCCAATTTCTATTCGATTTTTGTTTAAACTGCTATCTTCTTAGTTCAGTTTTCAAGAGAAAAGTGTGTTTGTATTCTTGGGTAGGTGGGATTAGTTCATATACCCTGCTCTTCTTAGGGAAAAGCAAACTAGAAGGGCATATGTACAGTGAGTTGAAAAAAGGGCTGCATCGAAGTGGGCTGAAGAACTGGAGGCAGCTGGCCGGCTCAGCTTTAAGCAGGTGTATCCCTCTGACAGGATGCCCCCCCCCCCCCCCAAAAGCAGCAATTTCTAAGGAGAAACATAAGTACATAAGTACATAAGTAATGCCATACTGGGAAAAGACCAAGGGTCCATCGAGCCCAGCATCCTGTCCACGACAGCGGCCAATCCAGGCCAAGGGCACCTGGCAAGCTTCCCAAACGTACAACGTACAAACATTCTATACAATCAAGCCATTGTGACATCACTAATGAGGTTGGCTCTTATTGGTGGAATGAGCCACTATGACATCACAATAGGTTAAATCACTGCTCTATGTAATAAAAGTGAGCCAAGTAGAGGACATAAGTACATAAGTAGTGCCACACTAGGAAAGACCAAGGGTCCATTGAGCCCAGCATCCTGTCCACAACAGCGGCCAATCCAGGCCAAGGGCACCTGGCGAGCTTCCCAAACATACAAACATTCTATACAATCAAGCCATTGTGACATCACTAATGAGGTTGGCTCTTATTGGTGGAATAAGCCACTGTGACATCACTAATGAGGTTGGCTCTTATTGGTGGAATGAGCCACTATGACATCACAATAGGTTAAATCACTGCTCTATGTAATAAAAGTGAGCCAAGTAGAGGACATAAGTACATAAGTAATGCCACACTGGGAAAAGACCAAGGGTCCATCGAGTCCACGACAGCGGCCAATCCAGGCCAAGGGCACCTGGCAAGCTTCCCAAACGTACAAACATTCTATACATGTTATTCCTGGAATTGTGGATTTTTCCCAAGTCCATTTAGTAGTGGTTTATGGACTTGTCCTTTAGGAAACCGTCCAACCCCTTTTTAAACTCTGCTAAGCTAACCGCCTTCACCACATTTTCCGGCAATGAATTCCAGAGTTTAATTACACATTGGGTGAAGAAACAGGTAGCCAGGGAGCACAGACTACCCTGCACAGCTCAGAATCATCAGAAACACTGTCAGATATGTATAACATTTTCCAGAACCACCTACTTCCAGTGGCGTAGGTACGGGTGAGCCTGGGTGGGCACAGGCCCACTCAATCTTGGCTCAGGCTCACCCAGCTGCAGTGCCACACTGCTGTCTCCCCCCCCCCTCCCCAGTGTCAGTACAGGTGTCCTCAGCACCTGAAGCAATTCATTGTTGCTGCTTGTGCCGGCCCTACAGGCTTCCATTTGCCGCGTTCAACCAGACAGGAAACAGGCAATGATGTCAGCGAGGGCGGGACATGGCAGATAGAAGCCTGCGAGGCCAGCACGAGCTGTGATAATGAATCGCTGCAGGCGCCGAGGACGCTTCTACCGACAACAGGAGGGGGGGGATGAAGTTCAGAGACAGGAGCGCAGATGCCGGGAAACCACAGAGGAGAGAGAAAAGATGGGGTAAGTGACAAAAAAAAGCCTCTTTATGTTCTTAAAAAGTATCTCCGGGAAGATATTTGTAGTGTGTGGTTGGCGGGGAGGGGGCATGTGTGCATGGAAGGACCCATTACATTTACCTCTGGGCCCATCCAAAATACCAAGTCCATGCAGCATTCCTTCTATCCAGCCAGGAAGAGAGGGCCTGGCCCTTTAAACAGCTCTAAGCAGCCCACATCTGTGGTCTGGACACACACATGATCCCCGCTGGGCATGTTCACAGCTGCATCAGCCAGACTGCTCAAAAGTAACCTTAAGCAAGGTTGACAAAACATGCTGGTAACTTTATATCCATGTGTTAAAAAACAAACAGAGCTAGAACAGGCAGAATTGAATTAAAACAATTATTATAAGGAAGTCACACACCCCAGAGATGGGAGACAGTCTAAACGCTTTGCTAAGGTACATTTATTCTGCTGCCAGTGACTGCTCGAGTGAAATATAGCTCCGTCATCGAGCAGAGAGAGATGATGATGTCAATAAAAAAGAGTTGAAGACCTGGAAATATATGAACAGAACACTATTTTTAATTGTACATCTTATATCTGCACCATGAGAACATACTGGCTACCAGTACAACACAGGATCACACAGGATGTGTGATCTTCAAGGCCTTTAAAGGAAATGGCCCAACTCGGGTAGACGGGTATGGGTGGGTAATTGATTTAATTGGGGGGGAGGGGGGATGGAAGGGGTTTTGGTTGGTACTGGACCCTATAATAAGATGTTTCATTTAATGGTACTGCTCCTAAGATGTCAATTTTCAAAATCGGGAGACTATTGAGGTACCGGTTCATGCTAAGCCATTATCGGCATGGGGTTATCCCAAGAAGAGAGGGCGGGAGGGAGGGGGGGTAGCTTGGGGTTCAACGAAGGAAAAGGAATTGTCTGATGATTGTCTGATAATGGTCTGTTGTACTTGAAATGTTCTTTGCTGCACCTTGCTGAATGTATATTCTCCGTTCTGATACTGTAAACAGATTTAAACAGAAATATACAAAGCTGAAAAGTGCAAGGGGGGAGAGCTATAAGAAACCAGGCTCTCTCTCCTTTCTTTGAATGTTGATGGTTACAGGAATGGATTGAAATGTTGAGATTACTTGTTCAAACAGGCCCAGAACTAGTTATCAGATTGCAATAACCTTTGAAGGGGTAAGGGGGGTAGTGGAGGAGGGGAGGGAAGGGAATGTTAAAAAATATTTGATGATAACGCACTAACCTGTATTCAGTTTGTCTTGTTTCATATGGTTTATATGGCGATTGTTGACTGTTAATTCTGTCGTATCATCAATAAAAATTGTTGAAAGTTAAAGGAAATGGCCCAGAGTACTTCACACCTACAAGGTCACTAAGGTATTCCAAAGAAGTATCCTTAATCACACCCTCTTCAAAGGACATCAGACAATGTACGACTACTACTTATCATTTCTATAACTCTACTAGATGTACGCAGCACCTGTACACTGAAAATGTAAGAGACAGTCCCTGCTCAACCGAGATTACAATCTAATCAAGACAGACAAACAGGACAAATAAGGGAATTACTAAGGTGGGAATGATAAAACATGGGTACTGAACAAGCGAGTAAAGGTTAGGAGTTAAAAGCAGCATCTAAAAGGTGGATTTTTAGCCTAGATTTGAAGATGGCCAGAGATGGAACTTTATGGACTAGGGGGCATACGATGAAACTACAGTGTAGTAAATTTAAAACAAATCGGACAAATTTTTTCTTCACCCAACGCATAATTAAACTCTGGAATTTGTTGCCGGAGAACGTGGTGAAGGCGGCATATCCAGCAGATAGCCAAGACCTGTCGCTTCTTCCTCTACAACATCAGCAAAATTCGCCCTTTCCTCTCTGAGCACACCACCCGAACTCTCATCCACTTTCTCATTACCTCTCGCCTTGACTACTGCAACCTACTCCTCACTGGCCTCCCACTTTGCCATCTATCCCCCCTTCAGTCCATTCAGAACTCTGCTGCACGTCTTATCTTCCGCCTGGACCGATATACTCATATCACCCCTCTCCTCAAGTCACTTCACTGGCTTCCGATCAGGTACCGCATACAGTTCAAGCTTCTCCTACTAACCTACAAATGTACTCGATCTGCAGCCCCTCCCTACCTCTCTACCCTCATCTCCCCCTACGTTCCTATCTGTAACTTCCGCTCTCAAGACAAATCCCTCCTTTCAGTACCCTTCTCCACCACCGCCAACTCCAGGCTTCGCCCTTTCTGCCTCACCTCACCCCATGCTTGGAATAAACTCCCTGAGCCCATATGCCAGGCCCCCTCCCTGCCCATCTTTAAATCCTTGCTCAAAGCCCACCTCTTCAATGTCGCCTTTGGCACCTAACCACTATACCTCTATTCAAGAATTCTAGACTGCCCCAACTTGACATTTCGTCCTTTAGATTGTAAGCTCCTTTGAGCAGGGACTGTCCTTTTTGTTTGTTTAAACTGTACAGCGCTACGTAACCCTAGTAGCGCTCTAGAACTGTTAAGTAGTAGTAGTAGACGGTTTCTTAAAGGACAAGTCCATACACCGCTAATAAATGGACTTGGGAAAAATCCACAATTCCAGGAATAACATGTATAGAATGTTTGTACGTTTAGGTAGCTTGCCAGGTGCCCTTGGCCTGGATTGGCCGCTGTCGTGGACAGGATGCTGGGCTCGATGGACCCTTGGTCTTTTCCCAGTGTGGCATTACTTATGTACTTATGATGTGCTGACTCAGGAAGTCTAATCCAGTCGTATGGTGCAGCGAGATAAAAGTAATGGAGTCTGGAGTTAGCAATGGAGGAGAAAAGTACTGATAAGTACTTAAGTACATAAGTAATGCCACACTGGGAAAAGACCAGGAACAATGTGATACCTGCAAGCCAGCCTTCTCCGGAGTAGCCCCCGCGCTCTGGAATGCACTCCCTGAAAAGCTTCACTTAACACAAGACTATCTCTACTTCAGGAAGCAGGTGGAAGCTTGAGTCTTCTTTAACGGAAGAGGTAAATGACATTAGCTGCTCATATTATAGCAGGACACGTTTATCTGCTCCTACCCTAACCAAGATAATGCTCGAGCACCTTTCTGACCTCATTTGCAACTTTCTTTAAATTAGTCCCCTTATTTTCTTACTCCTGTTACTCTGTCTTATTTATGTGTTCCATCTTTGTTTACACCCTATGCAGTCCATTAAAATGTCTTATTGTGTTGACATTGTAAGTAGTATACCATGCTATACTTTGTATTGTTTGAATATTTTTACTGCTGTAATTGTCTATTGCTTATGTTTGACTTATCCTTGCTGTACACCACCTTGAGTGAATTCCTTCAAAAGGGCAGTAAATAAATCCTAATAAATAAAAATAATGAGATATACCCCTAAATCGTGAGCCAGTCCCTATCTATTTATTTGTTGCATTTGTATCCTACATTTTCCCACCTTTTTGCAGGCTCAATGTGGCTTGCATGGGCGTTAACCGATTTCGGTATGAACAAATACAAGTTGCGATTAATATCAAGGTGATGTTATGGTAGAGTGAGATACATGTATGGTAAAGACAATTGGGGAGAACTTAGAGAGGGAAAGGAAGAGTTAGGATATGTCCGTTACGATCGTTGGTTAAGTTGTGTCGCAGATCGGTGGGGTATGCCGTTCTGAACAGTTCTGTTTTTAGTGCTTTCTGGAAATTCATGTGGTCGAGTGTGGTTTTTACTACTTTTGGTAGTGCGTTCCACAATTGTGCGCTCAAGTAGAGGTGCCTGACCTGGGAAGTCTGACCATTTTCAAGGAAATGAAGTTACACCCAAAGGTGGTGAATTGGTCAAGATTGAGTAAAGGATGGATCACCTTTAAAATATGCATGACTGTTTACCAAACCATATATGGTTTATCACCCTCCTACATGCAACAACTAATTGATTAAAACATCTAGAGAACACCTCACGCTCCATTATCCAAACTGCAAAGGTCTTTCTTCAGGCTTCACAATTCTCTACCCAAGCAATTAAGGTACTTAGGAGATTATCTGAGATTCCATAAATTACTAAAGGCTTTTCTATTAAGTACATATCTTATCAAAAGACAATAAATTAATGTTGCCCATCTCTAGCCCAGTTTCATGCCAAACACAAAATTATTCCTAATATGTTAAAATGTTATAATTAATTATCTGACTGTATCGTATTTTTGATGTTTTCCCTTTAATGTAAGCCACATTGAACCTGAGCTTATATGGGATAATGTGGGATACAAATGTAATAATAATAATAATATACTTTTTTCAAATAACTTCTGAAATAAACTTTTCTAATGCATGACAAGGACGTGAAAACGTTTTCTTATTCTCATAAAGCACACAAATGATCTGATTTGAAAATAGTGGGATGATTCAAGGGTAGGAAAGGTAACAAACGAACTGGAACAAGGTGTACCACTAACTTGTTCTTAATGCACCCAGGCTGAGAAAAAAAACAAGATTGGAGTGATTTTGTGGAGCAAGCCCAGTGGTACCATGACTGCAGAAACCGAGGCCTCCCAACAACAGGGTGAGTCATAGTGTCAAAACTAACTTTTAGCTGTTTTTTCCCCTCAGATAAAGGAGGAAAAAATTCTGCATAGTCAAAAAGAAGGCGTTGGGTATATGCAGGGCTTATTTTGAGGGGGTACTTGGGGGTACTGAGTACTGGCACCTTTTCCATTGTCTGCTAAAATTGACAGAGCTCAGGTTCTACACACCAATTCTGCTTTGTCATAGATTCTGTGACTGGTTGCAAGGGGTCTGGCTATTGTGGGGTGGGTCCCTCAGTGATCACCCCATCCCTGAAAGGTGGCCTGGCATTTGAGCACCGGCACCTTTTTCACTAGAAAAAACACACTGGGTATATGTATGAGCAATTGATTAAAAAGAAACCGTAAACATTTCAATTGCACCCATTCCACCTAGCCAAGATAATTTGGCATCTTTCTAATCAGAGAAATTTGTTTTCTTTTCCCCTTTAGAGAGTCATAATCAACGGAAAAAGTAATGATAACATTTTATGACTGATTATCATCCTTGTCTCCTTTGACACAGCAGAAGTGCCGGCCCTTTAAGGAGGTCACCTTAGTACTAATCAGTCACCCGTATAGTCTCACTGGCTTCACCCATTTGGATTATAGTTTTATTTTCAGTGGAGTCTCCAATAAGAATAAAACTTTGGCTGAAGCATGGAAGACTCTGCAAGAAGCAAGTCTGGAAGGTGCAGATGCACCAAAGCAGCCTGTGTGGCCAGACACGGGTCCTGCCCAAAAAAGGCAGAGTTTCAGGTGGAGGCAAGTGCTTAAAGAAGCCATCTTCAGGAAGATTGGGTGCTGGAACCCAGAGGCTAAAGGGATGAACTCATGGATCACTGTTACCTTACCAGCATTACTCTTTTGATGGGACTTAAGCAAGTTACTGATGGATTTGAATTAGTAGAGCACTGGCTTTGGCACATTTGCAGGCGGACAAAACATTTTGGGTAGACCCTTAATGGAGAAGGATAAGGTGTCAGAGGATGTGTGGGGTATAATGACTGGGTGGGATGGTAAAGGAGGGGAAAGATGCTGGGTTGTTAATGGCAGATGGGATGGGGGTTGTGTAGGTTTGATTATACTATAATGGAGGTAGACTGTGTTTGGCTGTCTCTTGAAGTGATGCCTTTCTCTCTAAGGATAAAGAGTGAGGTGGAGAAGGGTTTATTTTGAGGGGGGGGGGATGGGGGAAGGTAGTAGAGAGGAACCAAGAAAGTTGGAGGGGTTTGGGAGAGGATGGAATGGGCAAGGTGGTTGTGGGCATGAATATTAATAGACACTGAGTGATGATTGAGGATGTTGAGTTGTCAGTGTGGTGTGCAAGAGGAGTGTCATTAGGTAGCTTCAGTGGCACAGAGTGTGTTGGTATCCTGGAATGTGGCAGAGACGGAAAACAGAGCAAGAAAACTACAGGAAACGTATCTGAATATGGTAGAACACAACAAACTTAAGACAGACTGAATGTATACGTGAAAGAATGTAAGGCAAATATGACTGGATGTGTAAAAGATACTCAAAGAAAATAAGGACCCACCTTAGGAGACACTGCTCTCTAGTGGCACCTGATATAATGCATGCAGATGGTACGTATGTATATGGAGGATTAGGTACAGAGTCTACCGAAGGTAAACACAAACAGCAAAATCCCACGGGAGATCAATAGTACAAAGACAGTGGGAACTGGGCCGATCGCTCAAGAAACCAGGGCAACAGACAAATATCTGAAGAAATGTATTGAAGACTTGACACTGATCTGTGTTTCGACCACAGGCCTGCCTCAGGAGTCTCGATAGCTTTGTGAGCAGGTAAATCTCCAAAAGATGGGAACTTAGATGTTGTAGTAGGTAGTTGGTCTTTAAAAAGACAGCTGGTGAAAAAACGGCGAGTACAACGTATCCACATCCAAGCTTTACACATATGTACATGTACACACTTTCTGCCTATGTGTCCTATTTTCATGCTTTTTATCCCTTATACTTTAATACTTTGTAATCTTGAACATATACCATTTTGCTGCCACAATAAGTCTCAAACTCTTCATTATAAACTATGGATCAAGCGACTGTAAATTAGCAACAGTTAATTTGTACACGGAGTCCACCACTTCTATTTGGTTTTTAATTATGTATTGTTCTTCTGACTTGTGTATTTTTATTTATGTATTGTACTTTATGTTTTGATATCTCCAAGTGAGATACTCAAGCATTTTATGTATCTATCCTTATGTACAGTGTTCACTTTGTGACCCCTGAAGCAGGCGAAACACAGACTCGTGTCGGGTCTTTTTTTTTTTTTGTGCCTTAATAAAGATCTTCTGTCAGCAACTCCCGTAGAGTCATGTGTCATCCTCTTCTCCTGTAAGTCAGCTTATATAAACAAGAAATCATCCGATGCCTCTTTCAGCTCCCCCCCCCCCCCCCCCCACGAAAAAAAAAAAAAGTAAAAGGGAAATGATCTACTGCCTTTCTGAGGTTTGTGCAACTACATTCAAAGCGGTTTACATATATTCAGCTTCTTATTTTGTACATGGGGCAATGGAGGGTTAAGTGACTTGCCCAGAGTCACAAGGAGCTGCAGTGGGAATCGAACTCAGTTCCCCAGGATCAAAGTCCACTGCACTAACCACTAGGCTACTCCTCCACTCATTCCACCAATAAGAGCCAACCTCATCAGTGATGTCACAATGGCTTGATTGCCCAATACAGTTCCCCAGGATCAAAGTCCACTGCACTAACCACTAGGCTACTCCTCCACTCATTCCACCAATAAGAGCCAACCTCATCAGTGATGTCACAATGGCTTCATTGCCCGATACTTTGCTCACTTCTGATATTGTGATGTCATAAGGGAAAGGGGGAAAGGGAAATGGGACGATATACTGCCTTTCTGAGGTTTTTGCAACTACATTCAAAGCGGTTTACATATATTCAGGTACTTATTTTGTACCAGGGGCAATGGAGGGTTAAGTGACTTGCCCAGAGTCACAAGGAGCTGCCTGTGCCTGAAGTGGGAATCTAATTCAGTTCCTCAGTTCCCCAGGACCAAAGTCCACCACCCTAACCACTAGGCCACTCCTCCACTGTTGCTACTATTTGAGATTCTACATGGAATGTTGCTATTCCACTAGCAACATTCCATGTAGAAGTCGGCCCTTGCAGATCACCAATGTGGCCGTGCAGGCTTCTGTTTCTGTGAGTCTGACGTCCTGCACTGCACAGAAACAGAAGCCTGCACAGCCTTCTACATGGAATGTTGCTAGTGGAATAGCAACATTCCATGTAGAATCTCCAATAGTAGCAACATTCCATGCAGAATCTCCAATAGTAGCAACATTCCATGTAGAATCTCCAATAGAAGCAACATTCCATGTAGAATCTCCAATAGTAGCAACATTCCATGTAGAAGTCGGCCCTTGCAGATCACCAATGTGGCCGCGCAGGCTTCTGCTTCTGTGAGTCTGACGTCCTGCACGTACGTGCAGGACGTCAGACTCACAGAAGCAGAAGCCTGCGCAGCCTTCTACATGGAATGTTGCTAGTGGAATAGCAACATACTACTACTACTACTACTACTTGACATTTCTAAAGCGCTACTAGGGTTACGCGGCGCTGTACAATTTAACATAGAAGGACAGTCCCTGCTCAAGGAGCTTACAATCTACAGGAGAAATGTACAGTCAGTCAAATAGGGGCAGTCTAGATTTCCTGAAAGGTATAAAGGTTAGGTGCCGAAAGCAACATTGAAGAGGTGGGTTTTGAGCAAGGATTTGAAGATGGGTAGGGAGGGGGCTTGGCGTAACAGCTCAGGAAGTTTATTCCAAGCATAGGGTGAGGCGAGGCAGAATGAGCGGAGCCTGGAGTTGGCGGTGGTGGAGAAGGGTACTGAGAGGAGGGATTTGTCCTGTGAATGGAGGTTACGGGCGGGAACGTAAGGGGAGATGAGGGTAGAAAGATAGTGAGGGGCAGCAGACTGAGTGCATTTGTAGGTAAGAAGGAGAAGCTTGAATTGAATGCGGTATCTGATCGGAAGCCAGTGAAGTGACCTGAGGAGAGGGGTGATATGAGTATATCGGTTCAGGCGGAATTTAAGACGTGCAGCAGAGTTCTGAACAGATTGAAGGGGGGATAGATGGCTAAGTGGGAGGCCAGTGAGGAGTAGGTTGCAGTAGTCAAGGCGAGAGGTAATGAGAGCGTGGACGAGAGTTCGGGTGGTGTGCTCAGAGAGGAAAGGGCAAATTTTGCTGATGTTAAAGAGAAAGAAGTGACAGGTCTTGGCTATCTGCTGGATATGCGCAGAGAAGGAGAGGGAGGAGTCGAAGATGACTCCGAGGTTGCGGGCAGATGAAACGGGGAGGATGAGGGAATAGCAACATTAACATTCCATGTAGAATCTCAAATAGGGAAAGGGAACTGGGACTTGATATACTGCCTTTCTGAGGTTTTTTGCAACTACATTCAAAGCGGTTTACATATATTCAAGTACTTATTTTGGACCTGGGGCAATGGAGGGCTAAGTGACTTGCCCAGAGTCACAAGGAGCTGCAGTGGGAATTGAATTCAGTTCCCCAGGATCAAAGTCCACTGCACTAACCACTAGGCTACTCCTCCACCAAACCACCAAACACTGATAAAATTACCAGAACACAGCATAGCGTTGTCTTGCATGGGAATTTCCAGGACGAACCACCCGAGATACCGCTTACAACTTGTGTCCAACTAACTGCTCTTTTTTGAACTGGAGGTGAAGATAAATTGTGAGATTTTCTTGTCTCCGTTAAAGGGAGAAGGAGCCTCTGAGATGGTGGTGGTGCAGGAACGTGCGGAGACTAACATGCTGACGGTGCACACGCACACACATGCCCTGGGCCACCTTCAGAGTGTTGTGGGGCAGGATTAGATGGATTAAGGAGCCTGTGAAAGCACTCATGCTGTTCGGAGGAAATCTCACTGGGGGGAATCCTCAGACTGCCATTTTTACCTGTCCCGCTTGCTGGCAGCATGCAGCCTGAGAAAAGAGATCAAAGGCCCATCCCTCTCCACAGCCAGTTTCTGTCAAAACATGTTTTAGGGCTTTCCTTCATTAGCTGGAGTTTCCTGGGACCGACTCCTTCATCAGACGTCTTCAATCAGAATATTTGTTAAATGAATGGGAAAGACAGGAGTGCAGGTGGCTCAACAGTACTAGGAACGGGGGGGGGGGGAGGTCTCCAGTTCTTTTAGAGAGTACCCCTCAGAAAATAAATAGAAATAGTCAACTCCCCCTTCCCTCTCGGGCACGGTGGCAGCAGCCAGACTGCAAAGATCACATCCTCCATCAGATGAATACGGGGCTTTGTGCGTTCTTCTGAATGTACTGGGGGATATTCTCCAATAAACACGGCAGAAAGGGGAGAATCCATTCCCCTACCCCCCAGTACGAAAAAACCAAAGCAAAGAAACCAAGGCTGCTTTTCTAAACAAACAAGGCAAAGTTTATTCTTTTCCTAAAGCGCAGGAGAAGGGGAAGGTCGTACCGAGGCCTAGTTGAGGTTCCTTGTTTAGGCCTCTGTTTAGACAGTGGCCTAAATTAATGTCTTTATTGGTAGAAAACACTGCCTCGAAATCTTCAAATGCTCCATTCTGGTAGGGTTTTAGGATTAGCAAATTCCAAGAAGACTTGGGTGAAACTCTTCATAAAGCTGGGTAATACATCCCAATAAATAAAATAAATAATAATCAGACTTGGTCCAGAGCTGAGGAAGGAAGTGCCCTGATTCCAAAAAAGGAGGGAGGGAATAAAATCCTGTTTGGAGCTATTCATTACTGGGACTCCTGTCAGCAAGGACATAAATTTGCACTGGTGCTGGCATTTAGATACTGGCCATTTCCATATGTATAGGCCCTGCCTGCACTAATTATGGTAATCACCCTCTCTGTTGGCCAGGGTGAAAAATGGCCTATTAGACACCCCAGTGCCCTGCTAATGTGACAATGTGGCTGCAACACACATTCAGGCCTCCCTGAATGGAGACATTTTTTACATGTTACCAGATTCATTCAGGCACAAAATTAAGTTTTTAGACTTGGGGAGGAACTTTCATTCCAGGCCCAGGAAAAGCACAAGCTAGATAAAAACAAGAGAAAATCTGTGTTTTAATCGCATGAAAGTACCCATACCACTCAGACTTGAGGAACAGAAAAACCCGAAAATGGGGTGGCAGGAGGTAGGCCTGAGCGTGCCCAGTACGTTAAGAGAAGCATCAAGCAGATGGGATGGATCTGGCCCTATTGAGGGGCTCACAGAGACATCTCGTGGGTTTTTCACAAATGTAGTGGTTCATGCTTGGGGGGGGGGGGGAGCAGTGACCACAGGTAAATTGGGATCTGTGGTTTCACTTGGTTGCTATCCCATACTCAACAGAGATACTGGTGTTTAAAGTTTCCCAAAACTCATTCCACTCAGCCACTGTCAATGTTATTAATGTACATAAAGTGGGCTGCTGACCCTCATCAGATCATTTAGTCTAGATTAAAATCTGATATACTGCATGGCCTTACCAGATCAATGTGGTTTATAATCCTATATAATAAAACTCACCCTCAACGTTCTGAGGACACTGACGTCAGTGTCACTTCCTGCTGGCACTTCCTTCGGGTTCGAAGGGTTCGTGGTGGTGAAGCCACCAAAATCACTGTCTGGGCCCCGCCCTCGCGTCAAACGTGATGACGTCGAGGGCGGAGCAATGGCGTCAAAGATCGAGGGCGGAGCAATGGTGTCAGTGGATGAAGGTGGCGTGCGTTGACGAGGTGCGGAGCAATGGCGGTCAGTGGCTTCACAACGCCGAAGGGGTGGGTAGGGAGGGAGGGTTCGGGAGGAAAACCTTGCTAGCGCCCGTTTCATTTCCTCCAGAAACGGCCATGTCTTACTAGTAATTAATAAAACTAATAACAATCATGCAAAACATGGAGACAGCTACTGTCTCATGGCCTGAGGGGGGGGGAAGAGAAGAGGCAAAAGAGATAATAACAGAAGATATTTTAAGATACATTTTACACAGACACAAAGAGAGAGTAAATGTTTCTCTACAGCTGCGGCCTGTTAGAATTAAGGTGAGATAAGTTCAGTGCAGCAATCGAATCTATCGACCCCCCTTTTTTATGCTATAAACATGTTGGGGCCCCTCCAACAGACGTGGGAGACAGAGTGATTTTTATCATATGTGGTCATCCTACGCTGTAGAGGCTCCTTGTAACGTCCTTCACACTTACCCTGCATTTCTGCATTTTGCTGACAGGGTTACTCCAAAGGCCAGACACAGGCCATCTAGATATAGTATGGCTGCATTTTGGAAGGAAGTTAAGCACTGGGAGTAACAAGCAGTGGGGATGGCCTTAATTGAAAAATTGTTTTACACTTTTTCAAAGGGAAAACTGATGCTTTCAACACAGTCTGGGACAAGTACTGGAAGTTCAGAGAGGAACATGCCCAGGGCTGCAAATTAATGTCTCCTTTTCATGTTTATGGGACACCCAGGGAGGAGGTGCAGATGTTCCATTGGTTGTTAACTGGGACCTAGGAAGCTTCTGTTACTCTGTATAATTCTTGAATGAAATAAACAGAATGAATGAAGGTCAGATAGAGCTGTAGAGTCAGTCTGGTTACAGCATTGTCATCACTAAAATAGACATCTGTGACTGAGGCGGGGATGGTGCTGGGCAGACTTATACGGTCTGTGCCAGAGCCGGTGGTGGGAGGCGGGACTGGTGGTTGCGAGGCGGAAATAGTGCTGGGCAGACTTATACGGTCTGTGCCAGAGCCGGTGGTTGGGAGGTGGGACTGATGGTTGGTAGGCGGGGATAGTGCTGGGCAGACTTATACGGTCTGTGCCAGAGCCGGTGGTTGGGAGGTGGGACTGGTGGTTGGGAGGCGGGGATAGTGCTGGGCAGACTTATACGGTCTGTGCCAGAGCCGGTGGTTGGGAGGTGGGACTGGTGGTTGGGAGGCGGGGATAGTGCTGGGCAGACTTATACAGTCTGTGCCAGAGCTGGTGGTGGGAGGCGGGGCTGGTGGTTGTGAGGCGGGGATAATGCTGGGCAGACTTAGATAGTCTGTGCCAGAACCGGTGGTGGGAGGCGGGGCTGGTGGTTGGGAGGCGGGAATAGTGCTGGGCAGACTTATATGATCTGTGCCAAAACCGGTGGTGGGAGGCGAGGCTGGTGGTTGGGAGGCGGGGATAGTGCTGGGCAGACTTATACGGTCTGTGCCCTGAAGAGGACAAGTACAAATCAAGGTAGGGTATACACAAAAAGTAGCACATATGAGTTTATCTTGTTGGGCAGACTGGATGGACCGTGCAGGTCTTTTTCTGCCGTCATCTACTATGTTACTATGTTACTATGTAAATGTGTATAATACCGAATGTAACTCACCTAGAGAACTACTGGAAAAGAGGAGAAATGAGGGAAGGGAAATGGGACTTGATATTGAGGTTTTTGCAACTACATTCAAAGCGGTTTACATATATTCAGGTACTTATTTTGTACCAGGGGCAATGGAGGGTTAAGTGACTTGCCCAGAGTCACAAGGAGCTGCAGTGGGAATTGAACTCAGTTCCCCAGGATCAAAGTCCACTGCACTAACCACTAGGCTACTCCTCCACTCATTCCACCAATAAGAGCCAACCTCATCAGTGATGTCACAATGGCTTGATTGCCCAATACATTCCCCAGGATCAAAGTCCACTGCACTAACCACTAGGCTACTCCTCCACTAGCAATATTCCATGTAGAAGCCTACCCTTGCAGATCAGCAATATGGCCGCGCAGGCTTCTGTTCCTGTGAGTCTGATGTCCTGCACGTTTCTCTTCTCCGGCGCGGCCGTGTTGCTGATCTGCAAGGCTTCTGTTTCTGTCGTACATGCAGGACGTCACTCACAGAAACAGAAGCCTGCCCTTGCAGATCAGCAACGCGGCCGCGCCAGAGAAGAGGACTTCGGCTGGCGGGGGTCAGGGACCAATCTACGGGGGCCCAAGTGGCTACACCCCTGGCGTAATGGATGAACAGTTTTTTGGTTCAAAAATAAGGATTTTTCCTGTTCATCAAGAATTACTCAGAAGCGGCTGAAGGATTTCCTGGCTTTGCGGCCTAGAGTCCAGGCATTGGGTCTGACGTTTATATTGAGATTTCCTTGTTCTTGTGTTATACATTTTTTGAGCCTGAACAACTGGTTGAATTTCTTGTGGCTAAAGACAAGGTGAGGATTAATGTATCTGTCTCATAACGTACTAAGGCTGGCTAGTTTGGGTTTGCAGTCGGATGTGTTCTCTTAAAAAAACATTCTTGTTTATGTTTCCCTATACTTTTGATCTTGACGCTCTTTAATTGTCAGAATGTAATTTTGTGATTATTAAATTAATAAATTCAATTAAAAAAAAACAACCCTGCTCTAGCATTAACCCTGGCCCCCAACGACTGGCAGGAAGAAGGGTATTGAATAGCCCAGCTTCCTCTTCTGTGCGGGGTCAGTCTTGCACTATGTTATGTTATGTTACACCAAACCTCTATTCCACAAATACCTTATCAGTTCTATGTGGATTACACAGAGTAAGAAGGCCAAATAGATCCCATAATCTTGTGGTTCATACTGCAACATTGATGCCACATGGCAAATGAAGTTGGCTATTACATGTCCTTCCTCCTGCAGTCACAAGGCTGAGCAGTCGGGAGAAGTGCTGGGTAAGAGTCTCTTGGGAGCTGGGGCCAAGACAGTAGAAAGGTTGCGGGAGGTAGAAGCGGGAGGGTGGGGGGTTATACAGGAGCTGGAGATCCTCCCTGGTGTGCCAGTGATGCAGGGTGGTGGGTGGGTGGCGCATTGAGTTCCAAGAACCGAAAACTGTTCATTTAAAAACACAAAACAGAAGACTTGTCACTGTGGGAGGTCATGAGACGTCTTTGCCGCAGGGAGAACCTATGTGCTAGTTATGGAAACTTATATCCTTAAATACCTCAAACAGTAGATGGCCGAAAAAGTGAGATGACAAAGTCAAATTAGACAGGATGGTGGTACAGCTGCATCAAACTCAAGAGACAAGTTAAGGCCATGGAATATTCAGTGGCAGCAGGGGGCACTGCTGTGTCCTCAGATTTCATCCAGGGAAGATGGACAAAGTTTTAGCATATTCTGAGGGCCAGCCTTGGACCTAGAGGTGTCCTGCAGGTTGGGGTTGAGAAAAAAAGGAAACAGAAGGGAAGGTACACAACTCCTAAGCTCTACTGATATCTTCATGATATCTTCAGCTGGAAGCAGCTGTGAGCAGGCGTGTACTCATAGGTCTCTCAGCGGCCTCATCCCGCCTCCTGTACAAGCTTCCTGTTTCTAAGGGTCTCTGCACAGCTGCTCACAGGACTCTAAGCAGCCTCATCCTTCCTCCTGTACAAGCTTCCGGGTTCTAAGGGTCTCTGCACAGTTGCTCACAGGCCTCTAAGCAGCCTCATCCTTCCTCCTGTACAAGCTTCCTGTTTCTAAGGGTCTTTGCATAGCTGCTCACAGGCCTCATCCCTCCTCCTGTACAAGCTTCCTGGTTCTAAGGGTCTCTGCACAGTTGCTCACAGGCCTCTAAGCAGCCTCATCCCTCCTCCTGTACAAGCTTCCTGTTTCTAAGGGTCTTTGCATCGCTGTTCACAGGCCTCTAAGTGGCCTCATCCCTCCTCCTGCACAAGCTTCCTGTTTCTAAGGGTCTCTGCACAGCTGCTCACAGGCATCTAAGTGGCCTCATCCCTCCTCCTGTACAAGCTTCCTGTTTCTAAGGGTCTTTGCATAGCTGCTCACAGGCCTCTAAGTGGCCTCATCCCTCCTCCTGTACAAGCTTCCTGTTTCTAAGGGTCTTTGCATAGCTGCTCACAGGCCTCTAAGTGGCCTCATCTCTCCTCCTGTACAAGCTTCCTGTTTCTAAGGGTCTTTGCATAGCTGCTCACAGGCCTCTAAGTGGCCTCATCCCTCCTCCTGTACAAGCTTCCTGTTTCTAAGGGTCTCTGCACAGTTGCTCACAGGCCTCTAAGCAGCCTCATCCTTCCTCCTGCACAAGCTTCCTGTTTCTAAGGGTCTCTGCACAGCTGCTCACAGGACTCTAAGCAGCCTCATCCTTCCTCCTGTACAAGCTTCCGGGTTCTAAGGGTCTCTGCACAGTTGCTCACAGGCCTCTAAGCAGCCTCATCCTTCCTCCTGTACAAGCTTCCTGTTTCTAAGGGTCTTTGCATAGCTGCTCACAGGCCTCATCCCTCCTCCTGTACAAGCTTCCTGGTTCTAAGGGTCTCTGCACAGTTGCTCACAGGCCTCTAAGCAGCCTCATCCCTCCTCCTGTACAAGCTTCCTGTTTCTAAGGGTCTTTGCATCGCTGTTCACAGGCCTCTAAGTGGCCTCATCCCTCCTCCTGCACAAGCTTCCTGTTTCTAAGGGTCTCTGCACAGCTGCTCACAGGCATCTAAGTGGCCTCATCCCTCCTCCTGTACAAGCTTCCTGTTTCTAAGGGTCTTTGCATAGCTGCTCACAGGCCTCTAAGTGGCCTCATCCCTCCTCCTGTACAAGCTTCCTGTTTCTAAGGGTCTTTGCATAGCTGCTCACAGGCCTCTAAGTGGCCTCATCTCTCCTCCTGTACAAGCTTCCTGTTTCTAAGGGTCTTTGTATAGCTGTTCACAGGCCTCTAAGCAGCCTCATCCCTCCTCCTGCACTAGCTTCCTTTTTCTAAGGGTCTCTGCACAGTTGCTCACAGGCCTCTAAGTGGCCTCATCCTGCCTCCTGTACAAGCTTCCTTTTTCTAAGGGTCTTTGCACAATTGCTCACAGGCCTCATCCTTCCTCCTGCACAAGCTTCCTGGTTCTAAGGGTCTCTGCACAGTTGTTCACAGGCCTCTAAGTGGCCTCATCCCTCCTCCTGTACAAGCTTCCTATTTCTAAGGGTCTTTGCATAGCTGCTCATAGGCCTCCAAGTGGCCTCATCCCTCATCCTGTACAAGCTTCCTTTTTCTAAGGGTCTTTGCACAGTTGCTCACAGGCCTCATCCTTCCTCCTGCACAAGCTTCCTGGTTCTAAGGGTCTCTGCACAGTTGCTCACAGGCCTCTAAACAGCCTCATCCCTCATCCTGTACAAGCTTCCTTTTTATAAGGGTCTTTGCACAGTTGCTCACAGGCCTCATCCTTCCTCCTGCACAAGCTTCCTGGTTCTAAGGGTCTCTGCACAGTTGCTCACAGGCCTCTAAACAGCCTCATCCCTCATCCTGTACAAGCTTCCTTTTTCTAAGGGTCTTTGCACAGTTGCTCACAGGCCTCATCCTTCCTCCTGCACAAGCTTCCTATTTCTAAGGGTCTCTGCACAGTTGCTCACAGGCCTCTAAGTGGCCTCATCCCTCCTCCTGTACAAGCTTCCTGTTTCTAAGGGTCTTTGCATAGCTGCTCACAGGCCTCTAAGTGGCCTCATCCCTCCTCCTGTACAAGCTTCCTGTTTCTAAGGGTCTTTGCATAGCTGCTCACAGGCCTCTAAGTGGCCTCATCCCTCCTCCTGTACAAGCTTCCTGTTTCTAAGGGTCTTTGCACAGTTGCTCACAGGCCTCATCCTTCCTCCTGCACAAGCTTCCTATTTCTAAGGGTCTCTGTACAGTTGCTCACAGGCCTCTAAGTGGCCTCATCCCTCCTCCTGTACAAGCTTCCTGTTTCTAAGGGTCTTTGCATAGCTGCTCACAGGCATCATCCCTCCTCCTGTACAAGCTTCCTGTTTCTAAGGGTCTTTGCATAGCTGCTCACAGGCCTCTAAGTGGCCTCATCTCTCCTCCTGTACAAGCTTCCTGTTTCTAAGGGTCTTTGTATAGCTGTTCACAGGCCTCTAAGCAGCCTCATCCCTCATCCTGTACAAGCTTCCTTTTTCTAAGGGTCTTTGCACAGTTGCTTACAGGCCTCATCCTTCCTCCTGCACAAGCTTCCTGGTTCTAAGGGTCTCTGCACAGTTGCTCACAGGCCTCTAAACAGCCTCATCCCTCATCCTGTACAAGCTTCCTTTTTATAAGGGTCTTTGCACAGTTGCTCACAGGCCTCATCCTTCCTCCTGCACAAGCTTCCTGGTTCTAAGGGTCTCTGCACAGTTGCTCACAGGCCTCTAAACAGCCTCATCCCTCATCCTGTACAAGCTTCCTTTTTCTAAGGGTCTTTGCACAGTTGCTCACAGGCCTCATCCTTCCTCCTGCACAAGCTTCCTATTTCTAAGGGTCTCTGCACAGTTGCTCACAGGCCTCTAAGTGGCCTCATCCCTCCTCCTGTACAAGCTTCCTGTTTCTAAGGGTCTTTGCATCGCTGTTCACAGGCCTCTAAGTGGCCTCATCCCTCCTCCTGTACAAGCTTCCTGTTTCTAAGGGTCTTTGCATAGCTGCTCACAGGCCTCTAAGTGGCCTCATCCCTCCTCCTGTACAAGCTTCCTGTTTCTAAGGGTCTGCACAGTTGCTCACAGGCCTCATCCTTCCTCCTGCACAAGCTTCCTATTTCTAAGGGTCTCTGTACAGTTGCTCACAGGCCTCTAAGTGGCCTCATCCCTCCTCCTGTACAAGCTTCCTGTTTCTAAGGGTCTTTGCATAGCTGCTCACAGGCATCATCCCTCCTCCTGTACAAGCTTCCTGTTATCTGGAATATGCTTGAAAGTAGGAGTGGAGTTCAGGCAAAGAATAGAGAGAATGGAAGTTGGATTAACTAAAACACCATGGAAAAGTAGAGAAATCTATTGACACAACCACCCAAAATTATGAAGAGGAAAGAAATTGTTCTAAGGAGCAAATAAAGAGCTGATGAGGTAAAGGTTTTAACTGGAACTCCTGCTGGCTGTCAAGCTAAATTCCATCCATGTTGTTTGTGCAGGAAATCCATAATCACTTAGAGAATTAGTCAAAAATTCCAGACAGCTGAACAAGTAAAAAAAAGAGTCCTCTTAAATCTGACGTGTTCAATGTGATCCAACAATCAGCTTTCCACACACTCGTAACAAACACAAGTACCTATTTCTGTCTCCAAAATGTTGATTTAGTACATTAAGGGAATAATTCTCAATAGATCACCTAAAGAAAAGCGGGAATAAAGCACACTAAGTGCGGATTTTATACCAGCCGTTAATAGAACATGAGCCAACTTCAGCGTTTAAGCAGCTAACTTTTAGGTGGCGAAGCCCTTACAACAGCTGACTTTATGTATTTATTTATTTATTAGAATTTATTTACCACCCTTTTGAAGGAATTCATTCAAGGCGGTGTACAGTAAGAATAGATCAAACATGAGCAATAGGCAATTACAGCAGTACAAATATTCAAGTAACAATACAAAGTATGGCATGGTATACTACTTACAATGCCAACACAATACGTAATTAATAGAGCATTATAGTTGATAGTGAAGGGTAAAGCAAAGATGTAACATATAGATAGGAAAGAGAGTAAGAGGGGTTAGAAAATAATTTAAAGAAAGGTGCACATGAGGTCAGAGAGATGGTTAAATATTATCTCAGCTAGGGTAGGAGTGGATAAACATGTCCTGCTGCAGTATGTGCAGCCCGAGTGTTTGCATCTAACTGCAGACAGGCACATAAATGCAAATATTCTATAACCTGTGCACATGTGTGACGCACCCCCGACCCATCCATGTCCCTCACAGGTCCACACCCCCAAACCATCCATGCTCCTCCTAAATCCACACCCCCAATCTACCCATTGCCCTCCCACATCCTTGCCCCCAACCCTTCCAAGCACCTCTCAGGTCCATGCCCCCTGACTCACCCATGCCCCTCCTAATCCCTGCCCCAACCCACATATGCCCCAACTTTTCCAAGCCTCCCCCCCCCCCACGACTCACCCATGCCCCTCCTAAATCCATGCTCTCAAATTGCCCATGCCCCCAAAACTTCCAAGACCCTCCCAGGTCCATGCCTCCGACTCACCCATGTCCCTCACCTGTCCAAGCCCCTCCCAGGTCCACGTCCTCAACCTGCTCATGCCCCTCCTAAATCCACACCCCCCTTACAGCCTGGGAAGGAACCGGAGCTTCCTCCAACTCTGCTCTTTTGCCCATTGATTGCTGAGCGGCTGCTTTTCCTCTCAGGCGCGCATGCTCGGTTCCCTGAGATGAAAAGCAGCCACAGGGGCAGGCGGGTGGGCAACGCTGAAGGAAGATGTCTTCTGCTGGCTGGTCCTCAGGATCCCCGCCAGCCATTTCAATCCTGTTACAGCAGTGGCAGCGATTGGGGAGGGCAGCAGTGGCAGCGACTGAGGGGGGGGGGGCGGCAGTGGATGACGACTGTGGGGGGAGGGCGGCAGCGGCCCTGCCCCAGGCCCGGTTTAGTCTCTTGGCAGCCCTGGCTGTGTTACTTGAGATACCTGTGATTGGAAGGTAAGTTGTGAATCTTGTATAAGACCTAAGATGCAAGTGGATCTAGAAAATTCACCTTTTAGATGCTGCTTTTAACTCCTAACCTTTACTCGCTTTACACCAGCTCCCTATGAGGGTGGAAAGAGGACATCAAGGCTTACAGGGCTGGTGTGCAGGGTCTGTGCCACTGAGCTGTCCCCTCTATCCAGCAGGGAACAGGTGAATAAATTCTGCTGCCTTTCAGCTGGCTGTTTCTTGATGTTTTCAAATGCAGCATCCAGGGACAGAGTAAAGGTTTTATCATCCCTGAAAGAAAGCCAGGGCTAGCTAGGGACCACCCAGGGAGCCTGGAGTGAGAGCAAGGGCTGGATTGAATGGGGGAAGGGTGATGAAACAGGGCCAGCTCTTCAGGAAGAGCATTTCAACCACACAAGCCAGGATGTAAACACATAAAAGCTAGGTCTGAGGGCAGGCGTGAGAGTGCTCAGCCAGGGGAGGGGAGGGGAGGCTGGAGTCACCAGGGAAGGGGTGCACTAGCCCCTTCTTGGAGCCAAGAATGGGAAAGGAACAAATTACATGAACTGATGAATGGTGCCAGAGAAAACACTACAGCTGGGAACTTGAGACACAACAGACAAAGTCTGTGACTCCGTCTGGGTGATGTGTATGTTCTCTGCTCTGAGTCCTCATGGATGCTGCTTTGTGACTGCCTCTGGGTGATATGCTCCTCTGTCTCTATTCTTTGTGTCTCACCTCTGCACCCCCCCCCCCCCCCCCCACCTGTTCCTGGTAATGCCTGTATATATGTGTCTCTGCTGTGTGACTGCTCTGAAAAGATGTGTGTGTCTCTGCTCTTTAATTCTGTGTATATGTCTCTCTCAGCTCTGTGATTCTCCTGGGTAGTGTGTCTGTTCTGTGACTCCCTCCAACTGATATCTGTCTCTGCTCTAGGCTTTCCCCAGATGACATGTGCACCTCTGCTTTCCATCTTCTTCTGGGTGCTACCCATGTCATTCTCTCTGCTCAATGACTTCCCTCAAGAGATGTGTGTGTCTCTGTTCTGAAGATCTCTCTCTCTCTCTCTCTGATTCCTCTGGGTGGTGCGTGTATGTCTCTTTGCTCTGTGACTCATCCTGTCCCCTTTCCCTGGGTGATGCCTTTTTGTAAGTGTCTCTCTGTCCTGTGACTCATGCTCCTAGCTACTCAGGTCGCTGTTTACATACTCAATTACTGCACAAAGAACATAGAGTAGAAAGCTAGGGATGTGTTTTATCTGGCACTAATGGCAGAGCCAGTGGTGTTGGGCTGATATGATACAGACGTTCAAATATTTAATTAATCCGCAAACAAATCTTTTCCGGAGATGGGAAGGCGGTAGAACGAGAGGACATGAAATGAGATTGAAGGGGGGCAGACTCAAGAAAAATGTCAGGAAGTATTTTTTCACGGAGAGAGTGGTGGATGCTTGGAATGCCCTCCCGCGGGAGGTGGTGGTAACGGTAACGGAATTCAAACATGCGTGGGATAAACATAAAGGAATCCTGTGCAGAAGGAATGGATCCTCAGAAGCTTAGCCGAAATTGGGTGGCGGAGCAGGTGGGGGAAGAGAGGTTGGGAGTTGGGAGGCGAGGATAGTGGAGGGCAGACTTGTACGGTCTGTGCCCTGAAAAAGGCAGGTACAAATCAAGGTAAGGTATACACATATGAGTTTATCTTGTTGGGCAGACTGGATGGACCATGCAGGTCTTTTTCTGCCGTCATCTACTATGTTACTATGTTTAGGTGCCCTTAGTAAGCCCTAAATCAAATAACTGGAGTGGTGGAGTGGCCTAGTGGTTACAGTACTGGTCTTGCAATCCAGAGGTAGCCAGTTCAAATCTGGCTGCTGCTCCTTGTGATCTTGGGCAAGTCACTTAACCCTCCATTGCCTCAGGTACAAACTTAGATCGTGAGCCCTCATGGGCTGGCTGGATGTCAGACTCACAGAAACAGAAGCCTGCACAGCTGTGTTGCTGATCTGCCAGGGCAGGCTTCTACATGGAATGTTGCTAGTGGAATAGCAGCAACATTAACATTCCATGTAGAATCTTAAATAGTAGCAACAGAATCTCAAAGAGTAGCAACATTCCATGTAGAATCCCAAAGAGTAACAAGGTAAGAAGTAACATGGGTAGAGGAGTGGCTTAGTGGTTAGAGCACCAGCCTTGATATCCAGAGGTGGCCAGTTCAAATCCCACTGCTGCTCCTTGTGATCTTGGGCAAGTCACTTAACCCTCCATTGCCCCAGGTACAAACTTAGATTGTGAGCCCTCCTGGGACAGAGAAATATCCAGAGTACCTGAATGTAACTCACCTTGAGCTACTACTGAAAAAGGTGTGAGCAAAATCTAAATAAATAACTTCAAGATCTGTAAGTACCTCCCTGAAATACTAACAAACTCAAGAACCATGATACACTCAATACCACACCTCTCAGAACAATTCTTTAAAAATGTATTATTGGGCATCACATTTAAATATTAAACTTTATTTAGTATACACCTAATAAGGGCAGTCTCCAAAGCTGTTTACCTGGGTAACTAGACTATTTTGAAATCCACACTCTCCCTGTGGATACAAGTACAGAGCTGTGGCTGTCAGCTCTATTTCTTTGATTGCAGCTGCTCTTTCTTGCCCCTGGCAACCACCTACTCTTGTCTAATGGTTGGGCCAGCCCTGGATAATGGTGGAGATTGTGCTCAGACATCATTAAACAGTAGATATCTTCTGGAAGCCTGGGGGGGTGGGGTGCACATGAGCACACACATACACCTGGCACATTTCCAACCTGACAAACTAAAGAGCAACAAATCACCAGGACCAGATGGTTTTTACCCCATAGTCCTGAAAGAGCTCAAACTTGTTGCTAACCTTGTGCTTGTAACCTATTATTTCAAAGGCCACAATATCAGAAACCTGGAGGGTGAAAAATCTAACACCAATTTAAAAAAAAAAAGGCTCCAGAAGTGAGACAGAAAACTACAGACCAGTAAACGTGATGTCAGGGTTGTACAAACAAGCGGATGCTATACTAAAAAAAGTTACTAGCTATATAAATAGACATGGCTTAATGGGAATGAGTCTGCATGGGGTTAGCCAGGGCAAGTCTTGCCTTACCAATTCATTACATTTTTTAAGGTATAAACAAGTGGATGGGAATGGGACTTATATACCACCTTTCTGTGGTTTTCCCAACTCCATTCAAAGCAGTTCACATATATTCAGGTACTTATTTTGTACCAGGGGCAATGGAGGGTTAAGTGACTTGCCCAGAGTCACAAGGAGCTGCAGTGGGAATTGAACTCAGTTCCCCAGGATCAAAGTCCACTGCACTAACCACTAGGCTACTCCTCCACTCATTCCACCAATAAGAGCCAACCTCATCAGTGATGTCACAATGGCTTGACTGCCCAATACTTGGCTCACTTCTGATATTGTGATGTCATAAGGGAAAGGGAAATGAAATACCGCCTTTCTGAGGTTTTTGCAACTACATTCAAAGCGGTTTACATATATTCAGGTACTTATTTTGTACCAGGGGCAAAAGTGACTTGCCCAGAGTCACAAGGAGCTGCAGTGGGAATTGAACCCAGTTCCCCAGGATCAAAGTCCACTGCACTAACCACTAGGCTACTCCTCCACTCATTCCACCAATAACAGCCAACCTCATCAGTGATGTCACAATGGCTTGATTGCCCAATACAGTTCCCCAGGATCAAAGTCCACTGCACTAACCACTAGGCTACTCCTCCACTCATTCCACCAATAAGAGCTAACCTCATCAGTGATGTCACAATGGCTTGATTGCCCAATACAGTTCCCCAGGATCAAAGTCCACTGCACTAACCACTAGGCTACTCCTCCATTCATTCCACCAATAAGAGCCAACCTCATCAGTGATGTCACAATGGCTTGATTGCCCAATACAGTTCCCCAGGATCAAAGTCCACTGCACTAACCACTAGGTTACTCCTCCACTCATTCCACCAATAAGAGCCAACCTCATCAGTGATGTCACAATGGCTTGATTGCCCGATACTTGGCTCACTTCTGATATTGTGATGTCATAAAGGGGGAAAGGAAAATGGGACTTGATATACCGCCTTTCTGAGGTTTTTGCAACTACATTCAAAGTGGTTTACATATATTCAGGTACTTATTTTGTACCAGGGGCAATGGAGGGTTAAGTGACTTGCCCAGAGTCACAAGGAGCTGCAGTGGGAATTGAACTCAGTTCCCCAGGATCAAAGTCCACTGCACTAACCACTAGGCTACTCCTCCACTCATTCCACCAATAAGAGCCAACCTCATCAGTGATGTCACAATGGCTTGACTGCCCAATACTTGGCTCACTTCTGATATTGTGATGTCATAAGGGAAAGGGAAATGAAATACCGCCTTTCTGAGGTTTTTGCAACTACATTCAAAGCGGTTTACATATATTTAGGTACTTATTTTGTACCAGGGGCAATGGAGGGTTAAGTGACTTGCCCAGAGTCACAAGGAGCTGCAGTGGGAATTGAACCCAGTTCCCCAGGATCAAAGTCCACTGCACTAACCACTAGGCTACTCCTCCACTCATTCCACCAATAACAGCCAACCTCATCAGTGATGTCACAATGGCTTGATTGCCCAATACAGTTCCCCAGGATCAAAGTCCACTGCACTAACCACTAGGCTACTCCTCCACTCATTCCACCAATAAGAGCCAACCTCATCAGTGATGTCACAATGGCTTGATTGCCCAATACAGTTCCCCAGGATCAAAGTCCACTGCACTAACCACTAGGCTACTCCTCCATTCATTCCACCAATAAGAGCCAACCTCATCAGTGATGTCACAATGGCTTGATTGCCCAATACAGTTCCCCAGGATCAAAGTCCACTGCACTAACCACTAGGTTACTCCTCCACTCATTCCACCAATAAGAGCCAACCTCATCAGTGATGTCACAATGGCTTGATTGCCCGATACTTGGCTCACTTCTGATATTGTGATGTCATAAAGGGGGAAAGGAAAATGGGACTTGATATACCGCCTTTCTGAGGTTTTTGCAACTACATTCAAAGTGGTTTACATATATTCAGGTACTTATTTTGTACCAGGGGCAATGGAGGGTTAAGTGACTTGCCCAGAGTCACAAGGAGCTGCAGTGGGAATTGAACTCAGTTCCCCAGGATCAAAGTCCACTGCACTAACCACTAGGCTACTCCTCCACTCATTCCACCAATAAGAGCCAACCTCATCAGTGATGTCACAATGGCTTGACTGCCCAATACTTGGCTCACTTCTGATATTGTGATGTCATAAGGGAAAGGGAAATGAAATACCGCCTTTCTGAGGTTTTTGCAACTACATTCAAAGCGGTTTACATATATTCAGGTACTTATTTTGTACCAGGGGCAATGGAGGGTTAAGTGACTTGCCCAGAGTCACAAGGAGCTGCAGTGGGAATTGAACCCAGTTCCCCAGGATCAAAGTCCACTGCACTAACCACTAGGCTACTCCTCCACTCATTCCACCAATAACAGCCAACCTCATCAGTGATGTCACAATGGCTTGATTGCCCAATACAGTTCCCCAGGATCAAAGTCCACTGCACTAACCACTAGGCTACTCCTCCACTCATTCCACCAATAAGAGCCAACCTCATCAGTGATGTCACAATGGCTTGATTGCCCAATACAGTTCCCAGGATCAAAGTCCACTGCACTAACCACTAGGCTACTCCTCCATTCATTCCACCAATAAGAGCCAACCTCATCAGTGATGTCACAATGGCTTGATTGCCCAATACAGTTCCCCAGGATCAAAGTCCACTGCACTAACCACTAGGTTACTCCTCCACTCATTCCACCAATAAGAGCCAACCTCATCAGTGATGTCACAATGGCTTGATTGCCCGATACTTGGCTCACTTCTGATATTGTGATGTCATAAAGGGGGAAAGGAAAATGGGACTTGATATACCGCCTTTCTGAGGTTTTTGCAACTACATTCAAAGTGGTTTACATATATTCAGGTACTTATTTTGTACCAGGGGCAATGGAGGGTTAAGTGACTTGCCCAGAGTCACAAGGAGCTGCAGTGGGAATCAAACCCAGTTCCCCAGGATCAAAGTCCACTGCACCAACCACTAGGCTACTCCAGATAACAATGAGTGGTTGATATAGTGTATTTGGATTTTCAGAAGGTGTTTGAGAGGCTCTTTAGGAAACTAAAGATTCATGGGATAGGAGACAGTTCCCTTGTGTGGACTGTAAAGTGACTAAAGGACAGGAAACAGAGTAGGACTGAATGGTCAGTTGTCCACATGGAAAAAGATCAGTAGTGGATGCCCCAGGGCCAGGGGGTCTAAATTGGGACCTGTGCTGTTTAACATATTCATAAATGATGTGGAGACAGGAGTGACGAGTGAGGTGACTGCATTTACGGAAAAGACAAAATTATTGAAAGACATTAAAACAACTGGGGATTGTGAGAACTTGCGGGAGGATCTTGTGAGACCAGGAGACCCAGTAGCTAAATGGCAGACGATGTTTAATGTGGACAAATATAAAGTCACGGTCATACAGAAAGACAGTTCCCACTACACTAGGTTCGGAGTTAGGAATTGCTGCTCAAGGACAAGATCTTGGAGTCATTGTGGATAACACTTGTACACTGACCTTTTCAGAAACCTAAAACAGCAGCAGCACAATGAACCCAGAGGCCAAAGTCAGTGATGACATGACCAAAGCTAATTCAGTCACTAAGAAACATCAAATCTCATAAAAACATCGGTGAAACAACGAACTGATCAACCGAAAATGTACAGACACCTACTAGAAGATGCAGAAATATCTAGAATTAAAGTGAAGAGACTGAAAAGGGTCAGAGGGGTCCACAAGCCGGATGCAGGTATCGGTGGGCTTGAGTTCAGGCCTGTTGTCCTCCTGCTCAGTCACGCTCAGATCGTCTCTTAAGTCCAACACATAGTAGATGATAACGGCAGAAAAAGACCTGCACGGTCCATCCAGTCTGCCCAACAAGATAAACTCACATGTGCTACTTTTTGTGTATACCCTACCTTGATTTGTATCTGTCATTTTCAGGGCACAGACCATATAAGTCTTCCCAGCACTATCCCCACCTCCCAACCACCAGCCCTGCCTCCCACCACCGGCTCTGGCACAGACCGTGTAAGTCTGCCCAGCACTATCCCCGCCTCCCAACCACCAGCCCCGCCTCCCAACCACCGGCTCTGGCACAGACCGTATAAGTCTGCCCAGCACTATCCCCGCCTCCCAACCACCAGCCCCGCCTCCCAACCACCGGCTCTGGCACAGACCGTATAAGTCTGCCCAGCACTATCCCCGCCTCCCACCACCTAAGTCTGCCCAGCACCATCCCGCCTCCCGCCACCAGCTCTGCCACCCAATTTTGGCTAAGCTTCTGAGGATCCATTCCTTCTGCACAGGATTCCTTTATGTATATCCCACGCATGTTTGAATTCCGTTACCGTTTTCATCTCCACCACTTCCCGCGGGAGGGCATTCCAAGCGTCCACCACCCTTCTCTGTGAAAAAATACTTCCTGACATCTTTCCTGAGTCTGCCCCCCTTCAATCTCATTTCATGTCCTCTTGTTCTACCACCTTCCCATCTCCGGAAAAGATTTGTTTGCGGATTAATACCTTTCAAATATTTGAACGTCTGTATCATATCACCCCTGTTTCTCCTTTCTTCCAGAGTATACATGTTCAGGTCAGCAAGTCTCTCCTCATACGTCTTGTAACGCAAATCCCTTACCATTCTCGTAGCTTTTCTTTGCACCGCTTCAATTCTTATGTACACTTCAATACACCTTATGTACACTATCAGGCTACATTTGTGTTCACGGCTGTGCCAAATCTCTTTCAAGAAAGGCAGATGTGGCTTCAGAGCCGGCTTTCAAAGCTGCCTGACAATTTCCTGAGCTGTTCTTGCCTGTGAATACGTTGCCTGTACTTTTTTCCTTCTACCACTGTTTTGTGACATGTTACGTTCTTAAATGTATTTTTGGTTTACATTTTCCTGTTCTGCGGAAGTTTGACTTGTCATTATTGTACCGTGGCTGCTAGAAAAGCAACAGACCGTTAGGAATAATCCACCCGATCCCGTCTGGAAGTTCCCCCAACGTCTGCACTTCACTACCTGAAGACAGGCGGCAGGATCCAGACAGCTCGCCTCGCCCACGTGACGCACTATTCCAAGCATGTCGTAGGATTAAAGACCCTTACAAGCAACAGCACATGTGCAGCATCACACATGGTAGCATGAAGCACATATGATCACGTGTCCAGTGCTGTGCATGCTTTATGGCAGATTCTAAAAGATCACCAAGTGTCACCACGAGCACATCATCTGGGGAATTCTAAAAATGGCTAATTCTATGCACCCATTTCAGCGTGGAAACATGTTTCAACAAACGCAAGGGCAGAAGCAACACATCAGCATGGAAATACTGTTATGCCCCCACTTACAGGAGAGCAGCTAAGTGTATCTGCACAGGGTCACCAAGAGACCCAGCAGGACCGGACCACTGTGCCCCCCCCCCCCCCACTTGGACCAATGCCACACCAACTTGCTCTGCCCACCCACCCCCCCTTACCAACTGCTGCTGTCCTGTCCTGCTGCATAGATGCAATATCGCATTATTACAGTCATCTGGGTCCTGGGCGGCACATGCAGTAGGAGAGAGACCAACCTCTTTGAGGAAGAAGCTTGCCTGGGCCCCCCCTTGGAGGTTAGACCCGGGGAATTTTGCCCCCTTGCCCCCCCCCCCTCTCAGTGACCCTGTATCTGCACACAACTGAAAAGGAGGCATTCCCATGGGAAGGGCATGGGCAGGTCAGGGGCGTTCCAGATGCACATTTCAGTTGGTTTAAGTCTTCACACCCAAAGTTGGCTGCGGAATTTGGTGATCAATGGTATTCTTTAAAGAGCGCTCATTCCAGACCGCCCTGGGCGACAATGTTTTCGGCCATTTACTACATCCAGCTCTATATGTCCACTTCTTGTACCCTCGTATAGCACCACATGTAGCCCCTACGTCTTGCCCCATCCTTGGCCACCTTTAAATCTAGACTGAAAGCCCACCTCTTTAACATTGCTTTTGACTCGTAACCACTTGTAACCACTCGCCTCCACCTACCCTCCTCTCTTCCTTCCTGTTCACATTAATTGATTTGATTTGCTTACTTTATTTATTTTTTGTCTATTAGATTGTAAGCTCTTTGAGCAGGGACTGTCTTTCTTCTATGTTTGTGCAGCGCTGCTTATGCCTTGTAGCGCTATAGAAATGCTAAATAGTAGTAGTAGTAGTAGGATTCATGTGTACAGCGTCATGTGAACATCACTGTGTGTCTGATATTCCCGGAGCAGGGCTGCTGCAGCTGGGATGAAAGCAGGGCGACCCGTGGGTGTGGCAGCTTCTAGTCTGCGCTGCACATTGAAGGAGGAATGCGGCATTGTTCAAGCAATACCGGGGAGCGTTGGGAAGGCATCAGAAATACTGAAAAAGTCACCAGATCCTCCTGTCACTGCTAAACAGAGGCACCGTCCCTCCCATTCACTCCCTCCCAGGTCTTACCTTCCACCCAGAGTCGCTCAATGTCTGTCTCGATGGAAGCCACCCGTAGTCCCACAGCCAGTGCGCTAAAGAGCAATAGTCCAACGAAGAGTACCTTTCCACAGTGCCGCTGAATCTGACAGCCCAGGGAGAACAGCAACGCCTGGAAACGGGCTCTAAGCCAGAGCGGAGCTTTCCGGCCTACAGCTTTTCCCTGTAAGAGAAGACAGAGGCAACAGCGGTAAAAAAAAAAGACAATATACTCTGTACAAAACCCAAACCGGTGCCCTGTCCCATCACTTCATAGTGCAAAGCCACAGCATCTCCTTGTATGAAACCCCCTCCCCAACAGACATCCACTGTAAGAAACCCTCGCACAACAGAGGACCACTGGATCTCAGCGTAAGAAATCCCCAACACAACAGAAGTTCACTTCACCTCACTATGACTAATGTACTCACCAACAGAGAGATAGCGAAGTTACTTACCTGTAACGGAAGTTCTCCGTGGACAGCAGGATAAGTCAGCAGCATATAGGTGACATCATCCGACGGAAATGCTCTCCAATAGCTCAGAGACCTTTTATTCTTGTTTTAATCCCTCTGAGCATGTGCAGTAGATGCCCCTACTGGGCGAGTTCCTGCCACCCCACTTCCTGCCTCAGTCAATTCCAAGCGAGGGGCAGAACCTCCTAGGAGGGGAGGTGGGAAGGTTGTGTGGCTGACTTATCCTGCTGGCCACGGAGAACTCCCATTACAGGTAAGTAACTTCACTTTGTCCTAGGACAAGCAGGATGCGTCAGCCACATCTAGGCGACTGCCAACCCAAGGGGCGTAAGGAGAGTTAGGTGTTCCAGTGGGCTTTGGTCCCTATGGTCCTTGATGTGCTGTGGTAGGAGGGTCCAGCCCCAGTCAGAGGTGCAGGAAGTGAAAAAGGAGTAGACAAGATCAGGTTTCAGTGCATGCTGGATGCGGCCCGGGATAAGTACATAAATATTGCCATACTGGGACAGACTGAAGGTCCGTAAAGCCCAGCATCCTGTTTCCAACAGTGGCCAATCCAGGTCACAAATACCTGGCAGGATCCCCCAAAAATACAAAACATTTTATGCTGCTTATCCCAGAAATAAGCAGTGGATTTTCCCCAAGTCCATTTTAATAATGATCTATGGACTTTTCCTTTAAGAAGCCGTCCAAACCTTTTTTAAACCTCGCTAATCTAATCGCCTTTACTACATTCTCTGGCAACGAATTCCAGAGTTGAATTACACGTTGAGTGAAGAAAGGTTTTCTCCGATTCGTTTTAAATTTACTACATTGTAGCTTCATCGCATGCCCCCTAGTCCTAGTATTTTTGGAAAGTGTAAACAGACACTTCATATTTACCCGTTCAACTAGACCTCTATCATATTTCCCCTCAGCTCAGCCGTCTTTTCTCCAAGCTGAAGAGCCCTACCCGCTTTAGCCTTACCTCATAGGGAAGCCGTCCCATCCTCAATGTATGCTGCCCTCGGACCAGGGCTGTTTCAGAGCTCCCGGTGGCTGAGCACACGAGTGAGAGCTGGATGCGACCCCAGAGCCCTGATGAGAGCTGCACTCAGACTGGGACCATTTCTGGGCTCCCGGTGATGGAGCACTCGGGCAGATGCCGGGCACAGCTAGGCCTCCCTGATGTGACCCCCCCCCCCCCCCCACTCAGAACAGGATCTTGCTGAGTACTTGGGGAAGCAAATGAAGGGAGCTTACTTTTTAGTCCGAAAGCCCCAAGGGAGGGCCAGTTGGTGGCTGATTTGCAGCTGGCACAGGCGGTGGGCACCAGAAGAAGAGCGGGCTCCATATCACTTCATACAGTAACGGTGCCTCGGAGAGCCTCACCTGTGCTTGTGGGTTGCGGCAGGCAACAGGCAGGATGAGGTGTACATCACAGACTCACACCGTGACCCTGTGGCCCCGTGGCTCTGGCACCCTCGTATGGGTGTCCGCATCCAGGGCACTTTTTCCTGATGCTCCAGTGATGATGTAAGTTTCCGTGAGCAGGTTAAATGTTTGTTGGTGGAGAGATGAAAAATCTGACCATTGGGGGACGGCGGAAAACAGACTGAGGCAGGAAGTGGGGTGGTGGGACTCGCCCAGTAGGGGCATCTACTGCACATGCTCAGAGGGATTTAAAAAAAAATCTCTCTGAGCTATTGGAGAGCTTTTCTGTCCAAGGGGAGCGTCAGATGACGTCACCTATACGTGGATGACGCATCCTGCTTGTCCTAGGAAACCCACTGCACCTCAGGGTGAGAAACCCATCCATATAAGAAGGGTCTATTCTACTGCACTGGGTATTGGAGGGGGGGGGGGTTCATCTGCAGCACCTCCATCATGCAATAAACCCCTTCTTAATGCTACCACACTCCCTCCCCTCACCCTTCCACACCAGTGCACCCTCTAATTTAAAAGGGAAATGGGACTTTCTGAGGTTTCTGCAACTACATTCAAAGCGGTTTACATATATTCAGGTACTTATTTTGTACCAGGGGCAATGGAGGGTTAAGTGACTTGCCCAGTCTCAAGGAGCTGCAGTGGGAATCGAACTCAGTTCCCCAGGATCAAAGTCCACTGCACTAACCACTAGGGTACTTCCCCAAAAAGAGGACCACCACTTGGGAGAAAGCAGATTAACCTGGGATAAGACAACTGCATTGACTTGTCTCATCTCAAATTTAGAGCAGGACTCAAGACAGACCTTTTCCAATGAGCCTTTGGAGACAAGGTCCAGACTGTGACTGCTGCAAATCAGCCACCAATGGGCCCTCCCTTGGGGGCTTTTCGGACTAAAAAGTAAGCTCCCCGCATTTTCTTCCCCAAGTACTCAGCAAGATCCTGTTCTGAGTGGGGGGGGGGGGGGGGTCACATCAGGGAGGCCTGGCTGGCTGCATTTCTTACCTCGCTGTTTTTTGATGAGAGGCGGTATATCGAGTCCCTGTAAACCATAAACTGGATCAAAAGTCAGCAAAATCTCAGCAAATCCTGAAACCAAACAAGACAGCAAAGGCCAGACCTAGGACCAGGTCGGTCCCTCCAGCCTACCACAAGCCCTGCTGCTAAACTCCATCACCGATAAGGCAGAAACAAGGTGCAGCAGAGCATTGCGGCCCGTGGGATCTAAGACAGGGGACCTTCAGGCATGCAACAAATGCAAATGGACCCCTCCCTGAGCTAAGTGGTCAAAATTAAGCTCAGCACCAGGCTTTTTGCAATAGGTTGTACCTTTTCACATCGCAAATACAGGGTACACTAGGCAGCATCCTCTAATGAAACTTATTACACCTCCTGGAGGCCAGGGGGCTATTTCTGATACACTCACCCATGGAGCCCATCACTTCCCCTTGGCTTGGCTGCATTTACAGTCTCATGTAATCCATTTTCATCCCATGCACCGGGGTCAAGAGAAGCATTTTAAGGGTCGCTGGTTCCACACTTCTGGCCAAGGGAGTCACTGAAGCGGCCCGGAATCTGCAGTCCCTAAGGAGTGGTCCAGGGTGAGGGGGGACCAGGCTGTCACAGACCATTGAAAACCTACGTCTGGCATGTCTTTTCTGCACCCCATAGACTGTCCCAGACTGCCACTGGCCCTGCCTAACTGCAGTCCCTGCTCCAGCACACTGTACCAGCCTAAGCAAGAGACCCGGTTATAAGCACAGTTTCCATTAGGACGGAGCCTCTCCCTCCCCAGTCACGTTGCCTGTCAACCTGCCCTCCCAGTGCCCCTCTGCGATCTGAGTTTAATATGTTTCCCCACAGACTCTACCTGACCAAACATCCCTGAATGTAACTCACCTTGAGCTACTACTGAAAAGGTACCAGCAAAATCTGAAAAACTACAACCCCCCCCCCCCCATCCACCCAGTCCAGTCCCTCTCTGTATGCACAGATCATGCACACACACACACACACACACACACACACAAATACTAAAGACACACAATCTCTCAGTAGTCACATGTACGCATTCGTGCATGTGCATATGTGACACATGTATTCACTCATCATGCATCGTACACACACATGCATGCACTCGTGCAAAGACATCACACACATACAGACACGAGGCATGCATGTACCCTTGCAGAGACATACAACTTTGCCTTAAGGGGAAGAAAGAAGTGGGGGGGGGGGGGGGGGGCCGGATCCACTCCCGAATCTCCAGATCCTGAGAGGGAAAACGGTGCCAGAGCCCTGGGAATCCGGACTCACCTTGCGGATCTGCTGCAGGGCGAAGGCGGCGTGGCAGTAGCTGGGTCTCCGGAGCAGATCCGAGGCGGCAGCAGCAGCCCCGGCGGAGGGGGGCGCCCGCGGACCCAGGGCCATAGGGATCCAAGGAGAGCGAGAACGTCAGCGATCAGCGACAGGAGGCATCGGTGCCCGGGAGCCGGAGCATCACCCCGTGCCGAGTGGGAGCCCGGCTGGTGGGGGAGGGGAGGGGAGGGGAGAGGAGGGGCGGCGCTTCCATTGGCCGAGCCAGAGGCAAATTACTTTACTCCGCAAACATCTCTTATTATGGGCTGCTAAGCAACAGCTCTGCCGGGGGAAAGGGGGGGGGGAGAGACCACCCAGGCTCAAAGGGAAGGAAGGCGGAGGAGGGGGCTCAGCAGGCAATCTGCTACTAATGCAACTCCGGGCTATACACAACACACACGCACGGACGTGTGCAGCACACGTACAAAGAGAGATCTGTGCACACTTGCATTCATACAGAGATAGACAGACACACGGACGTCCATCTGCACACACAAATAGACACATGCACACAGACACATATTTAACCATCTCTCTGACCTCATGTGCACCTTTGCTTATACCCCACACCTATTGTGTTGACATTGTAAATACTTTGGATTGTTAATTGAATATTTTTACTGCTGTAAATGTCTATTGCTCATGTTTGATCTATTCTTACTGCACAGACACCACCTTGAGTGAATTCTTCAAAAATAAATCCTAATAAACAAGTAAATAAATACAGTGATACAGACATATGCACACGTGTACATATACAGCGATATATCTGTACACACAAATATACATTGATACCCTCAATCAGCAAATACTGCTGAAGCATCTTGACAGCCTGTCTTGGTTTGAGTCCTGTCCGGGTGGGCAGTGACTTGCTCAGCTCTGCCTGGGATATTATTTAACTAGTACAAAAGGCCCGTTTCTGACACAAACGGGCGCTAGCAAGGTTTTCCTCGGAGTGTGTATGTTTGAGAGAGTGTATGTGAGAGTGACTGTGTGTGAGAGAGAGAGAGTGAATGTGCGAGTGTATGTGTGTGTGTGTGAGAGAGAGAGTGAGTCTGGGTGCGAGAGTGTGTGTGTGTGTGTGTGTGTGTGTGTGTGTGTGTGTGTGTGTGTGTGTGTGAGAATGAGAGTGTGTGCAAGAGCGTATGTGAGACACAGTATGAGAGAAAGAGAGTGTGTTTCACACAGATACAGTGTATGCGAGAGAGAGAGAGTGTGTGTGTGAGACACAGACTCTGTGAGACTGAGTGTATGAGACCAAGAGAGTGTGTGAGTGACTGTGTGACACATAGAGAGTGAATGTGATACAGTGTGAGACAGGGTGTGTGAGAGACAGTGTGAGACAGGGTGTGTGAGAGTGAGAGAGAGAAAGACATTGACTGTGAGAGAGAGAGAGTGTGTGTGTGTGACAGAGATGCCCCCCCTCCCTCTCTCTTGTTTCAGGCCCCCCTTCTCTCTCTCTGGTGTCTGAGTGTTACTGTGCAGGACACTGAGCTCTGGCTGTGCTTCAAGGAACTGACCAATCCTATTTAATAGAATGCACCTCCAACATTCTGAAGCCGAGAAACCTCGTGTGGTTGGTCACTTCTGCTTGTGACGAACCCGGAAGTACGTGATGTCAATTCAGGAGATGGATACAGAGAGCAGGAATGCCTCAGCCATGCAGTCAGCTTCAGAATGTTGGAGGTGCCTTTATTATATAGGAAAGGAACTGACCAATCCTATTTAATAGAATGCACCTCCAACATTCTGAAGCCGAGAAACCTCATGTGGTTGGTCACTTCTGCTTGTGACGAACCCGGAAGTATGTGATGTCAATTCAGGAGATGAATACAGAGAGCAGGAATGCCTCAGCCATGCAGTCAGCTTCAGAATGTTGGAGGTGCCTTTTATTATATAGGAAAGGAACTGACCAATCCTATTTAATAGAATGCACCTCCAACATTCTGAAGCCGAGAAACCTCGTGTGGTTGGTCACTTCTGCTTGTGACGAACCCGGAAGTACGTGATGTCAATTCAGGAGATGGATACAGAGAGCAGGAATGCCTCAGCCATGCAGTCAGCTTCACAATGTTGGAGGTGCCTGTTATTATATAGGATGTCTATTTGGCACCAGTATGTCCAATGCTGAAAGAGTTGGGATTGGCCTACCGCATTTATGCGGATAACATACAGTTTTTTCTCCCAACTCAGCTGCAACAAATAACGGAGAAAATACATCAATAGATGTTTCAAAATTGTTTATCTTCAAATATGTCAGAAAACAGATATTTTGTTAGTGAAAACTGACTCCACGTTGTCTTTTCCGTCTGAGGTGTTAATCTCCAATATCACTATTTTCTGTTGTGAAAAATTGGGGAGTATTATTTGATACTGCGACGTTCTCATCCCAAATTCGTTCGGCTCTCTACGTAAGTTTGAGCTGCGCAGTGCAGGAAACTCAGGAGTCTCGTGGCTTCAAGTCTTGCGGGACTTGAAACTGTGAGACCAGCATAAAGGGATCTAGGTGTCGTCGTTGATGATACGTTGAAACCTTCTGCTCAGGGTGCTGCTGCGGCTAAGAAAGCAAATAGAATTTTAGGTATTATTAGGAAAGGAATGGAAAACAAAAATGAGGATGTTATAATGCCTTTGTATCACTCCATGGTGTGACCACACCTTGAATATTGTGTTCAATTCTGGTTGCCGCATCTCAAAAAAGATATAGTGGAATTAGAAAAGGTGCAAAGAAGGGCGACGAAAATTATAAATGGGATGGGACGACTTCCCTATGAGGAAAGGCTAAAGCGGCTGGGGCTCTTCAGCTTGGAGAAAAGGCGGCTGAGGGGAGATGTGATAGAGGTCTATAAAATAATGAGTGGACTGGAACGGGTGGATGTAAAGCGTCTGTTTATGCTTTCCAAAAATACTAGGGGCCTCCCCCCCTCCCTCCAAATTTTAAAGGTCATCTTACTTCGTCAGGGTTACACCAGCAGTAGCAGTGAAAAGCGTGCAGGCTTGGCGCTTCAGCCCTTCCCTTCTCTCTCTCTCTCAGCTCTGGTCCCACCCTCATTTTGTGTTTCCGCAAGGGCGGGACCAGAGCTGAGAGAGAGAGAGAAGGGAAGGGCTGACGCGCCGAGCCTGCACGCTTTTCACTGCTACTGCTGGTGTAACCCTGATGAGGTAAAATTACTTTTAAAATTCGGAGGGAGGGAGGGGGGACCCTGGAAGTCAGAGAGAGGGGAGAGGAGGACCATGGAAGTTGGAGGGAGGGGGGCCTAGAACTCAAAGGGAGGGGGCCTGGAACTTGAATGGAGGGAGGGAGGGAGGGGGGCTTGGAACTCAGAGGGGAGGGGGAGGAAGGAATGCATCACCTGTATAAAAAAAACAACATTTTCAGCACCCCCAATCATTTTGAAAAGTTGGCTCCTATGCCTGCAGTTACAACCTTAGATTCAATCTGGGAGTCTCTTATGGGGTTAGAAAACTCTTTCTCCCAAGAACTGCTACTGGTGACCCAAGCTTCAAAGTTGCCAATGGAAAAGACAGTAAACTTGGAAACAAGAGTAAGTAATATTGAGAAAATATCACAGTTGAATACTGAGACATTAAAATCCTGTCAGCAAACACAGATGAACTTGATGAAAGAAAATTCACAACTACATGTGAAGACTGAAAATTTGGAAAATCAACTAAGAGCTAAAACTCTTAGGTTGATTAATTTTCCTAAAATATCATCATTGGCTCCTTTGATAATGTTTAACAAATATTTGTTAGAAACTTTGAAGATTCCAGAACAGGCATTTCTGCCTGTCTCAAAGATTTACTATTTACCACCATTCAAAAAAGAAAAACGAAAAGGCAATATTCAAACTGAACAAGGAGCGAAGGTTTCATTTGATCCACTGAATTTAACACAAATAATTCAAGAAGACGGAATGGGGACACCAGCAACTTTGATTCTGACTTTTGTTCTGGATCCTGAAACAATGTTTTCGTCGTAGAGATTAACTCTTTATGAAAGAGGAGGAAATATCTGGACTCATAGAGGGAATTCTGAAACCTCTCGTGCACAAAACTAACAGTTTCATACAAGACACCACAGACTTTCTGAATAAATTGAAAAATATCAAGCAACTACCACCTAACACCCTTCTGGTCAAGATGGATGTAGAATCACTAGACAGCAACATTCCACATGCGGATGGCATAGCTGCATGTGGAAGACTCCTAAAAAAATCCACACTGGACCATCAATACTCACCAGAAACTATTACAAAATTAATCAAATTCATTTTAACTCACAACTACTTCCGCTTTAACAATGATATCTATCTGCAAATAATGGGCACTGCGATGGGCACCAGGACAGCACCCCAATATGCCAACCTTTTTATGGCTGAGCTGGAAGAGACATTTCTGAATACACACCAGACCAAACCTCTAAAATACTACCGGTACATCAATGACATTTTTATGATTTGGACTGAGGGGGAAGAAACTCTGAAACAATTTTACAATTCCTTCAATACATACCATCCTACAATCAGATTCAAAATTGACTACTCCCCAGAAAAAGTCAATTTTTTGGACACCACGGTCTCAATCAGTGATGGCTGTATACAAACATCTATATACAAGAAACCCACAGACAGATGCAGCTACCTCCACAACTCCAGCTTCCATCCTTCACATACAAAAAGATCCATCATTTACAGCCAAGCCACAAGATACCACCGTATCTGCTCTGACCCAGGGGACAGAGACAGACACCTTAAAAGCCTGACTGCATCCTTCAAACAGAAGGGCTACAACCCCAAAATAATCTCCAAGAATATTGCCTCCTCCCTCAAAACACCCAGGGAGAATCTGCTACAGTACAAGGAGAAAAAACCCCCCTTGTAGTGACATACAATCCAGAGCTGGAAAAACTGAGGAAAATCATAAGAGATCTACAACCTATACTCCAGGAGGATGAATTACTGAAAGAGATATTCCCATCCCCACCAGTACTGGCCTTCTGACAGCCCCCAATTTAAAACACAAGCTAATCAGAAGTAAACTTCCTTCACAGACTGAAAAGGAACAGAAGGGCACACTTCCCTGTAATTTATCCAGTTGCAAACTATGCCAAAATATTTCACAGGACCCCAAAGTCATCCACAAAGGAAAGATATTAAACATTAAGGGATCCTTCACATGCTCATCTTCCAATGTGGTATATATCATTCAGTGTAAAAAATGTGACCAAGGATGCTATATTGGAGAAACAGGCCAGATGCTAAAAACAAGATTTAACTTACATAGACATCACATGAAAAACGCCATTGCCAACACTTTACAAAAACAGAACACTGTACTAGTGATTTTTTTTGTTACATTTGTACCCCACACTTTCCCACTCATGGCAGGCACAATGCAGCTTACATGGAGCAATGGAGGGTTAAGTGACTTGCCCAGAGTCACAAGGAGCTGCCTGTGCCTGAAGTGGGAATCAAACTCAGTTCCCCAGGACCAAAGTCCACCACCCTAACCACTAGGCCACTCCTCCAACTACATGGAATGTTGCTATTCCACTAGCAACATTCCATGTAGAAGTCGGCCCTTGCAGATCACCAATGTGGCTGTGCAGGATGTCAGACTCACAGAGACAGAAGCCTGCGCAGCCTTCTACATGGAATGTTGCTAGTGGAATAGCAACATTCCATGTAGAATCTCCAATAGTAGCAACATTCCATGTAGAATCTCCAATAGTATCTATTTTATTTTTGTTACATTTGTACCCTGCGCTTTCCCACTCATGGCAGGCTCAATGTGGCTTACATGGGGCAATGGAGGGTTAAGTGACTTGCCCAGAGTCACAAGGAGCTGCATGTGCCTGAAGTGGAAATTAAACTCAGTTCCTCAGTACCAAAGTCCACCACTAGGCCACTCCTCGTTTCATAGTAAGAATCTTGAAAGGTAACTTTAAAACAATACAGGAACATAAGATCTTTGAAGTCAGAATGATTGAATATTTTGACACCCAACAGACAGGACTTAACAAGGATCTGGGATTTCTAACCCATTATAAACCATAAAGTTGTATTTCTCTGTTTATTACCCTCCTCTCACCTACCCACACCCATCCTGTTAGAATATCAATGAAATGCTTTGATGTCCCCATGCATACCTCCTACCCACCCCCACCCTGTCAGACTGTCAAAGTAATGCTCGGATGTTTCACTTATATATACTGTCATCTACCAACATTTGCTTATTTCCGATCTGAGGAAGAAGGGCAACCTTCGAAAGCTAATCAAGAAATGTATTAAGTTATGTCCAATAAAAAAGGAATCATCTTATTTTCTTTTCCATGTTTTATTTTGTTTGATTTCTATTGATAACCTTTAAGAGTGGACTAATATGGCTACCACACCTCTCGAAATGTCACGTAGTAGTAGTAGTAGTAGTACTTTATGAATAATAAAATGAGAATATTTCCTGATATTGCAGGAACAACACAAAAGAGGCGTCATTTATTTTTAAAGCTTCGCCCCAGGGTCTTACAGATGGGCAGCTTATTTTGGCTTAATTTCCCATGTAAATGTGTGTTGAAAATTAATTCTCTTAAATATAGATTTTTTATGGGCTTCCGGTGACGTCACGGATCTGAATGGACGCCTGAGCCCATAGCTCCGCGCTCCCCTGCGATAAAACTGCAAATAGCGCGGACACCCGAACCCAGCTTTGCACCAGAATAGCCACTTTGAAAAGCACAGATTCCGGACATAACATGAGTAAAAATACAGCGACTCAGTCGCGCGAAGGCGAGAGATGCTCGGCGCGAAAGCAGGCCAAGAGTCGAGTGCGCCACGTGTCCTCGGCTCCGGGGCCTTCATCGGGATCAGAATCTGCTTCCTCGCAAGCCGAACCGCGGAGACCCACCCCTAAAACAGGCTTTACCAAAGAGATGGCTAAGTACCTGGAGGAGATCCGAGCGGAGATCAAGGCATCTAAGGTAGAAATTCTCGAACATGTTGATGCCATTAGCCTTGATCTCCGTGAGCTAGGGGGCAGGGTAGAGGCCTTGGAGGAGCGTGCAGACGAGCAGGTCGAGCGAGCAGAGGCCATGGACGCTCGCTTTCTGCAACTGACAGAGCAGTCGGAGGAGTTACAATACAAAATAGACGATCTCGAGAACCGAGGTAGGAGACAAAACCTCAGGTTTCGGGGGGTTCCAGAAACGGGCAATATGGAAGATATACCCACGATAGCACGCTTGCTGTGTGAGAAGATTTTGGGGGAACAATTTGATCCAGAGGAGGTTTTGTTCGAGCGTGCACATAGATCGCTTGGGAAGCCAGCAGACAACAAACCTAGAGATATAATTGTGAAGTTCACATCATATGCGCTTAAAGAGAAAGTATGGTTAAAAGCGCGCCAAAATCCGCCACTGGAGTACAATGAGGCGAAGGTGTCGGTTTATCAAGATTTGTCACTGTTCACCCTAGCACAGCGGCGAGATATGAGACCTGTGTTGGCAATCCTGCAAAAAGAAAAGATTTCCTACAGATGGGTATTTCCCTTTGCTTTGAGTTTTGTGTTCAGCGGAAAACAGCGCCGATATCGAAAACTCGCAGAGGCATGGAAGTTCCTGCACGAGGTGGGACTGACTCAAGCATCGATGCCTCCGGGAGACCTGGCTCCTTCAACCAAAGCCAAATTGCAGAAGTGGAATAGAATATCTCAGAAATCCCAGAATCAGGGAGCCAAGACATGACTTTTTGGTTTTCATTTTTTCTAACACTATCTCTTCATCTTGGCTGCAGAAGCCAGTTAAAGTGGTGAGAAATCAGAGCTGATTCAGAGGCTTACAGTGTTTAAAAAAAAAAAAAAAAATAAAAAAAAAAAGTTACTAGATGTTATGTTATTATGAATGTGGCAAGGGCTTAAGAGGGTGAGTAGCGCAAAATAGTTAGAGGGATTACAGATTTTGTATTATAGAAGCGGGCAGGGGGGAAGTATTCGGGGTAAGTGGGACAGGTATGGCTGTTTGGTTCATGTGGGGTACACTGGGAGGCCCTTTTTCCCAACTGGGGCGTATAGCTCTGTTTGGTGGGGGTGTTATCCTGAGGAGGTTGGGAAGGAAGGGAAAGGGGGGAGGGGGGGGAAACTACGATCACCATGGGGGAAGGTAGCTGGCTATTTAAAGGAAGTACAACTGGCAGGTGGGAGGCGGGTTATATGTGAGGGAAGAGAAAGATGTATGTTGTTCAATATCATTATATGCTGTAATTATCCTCAACAATGAGTGCAGACTTGAAAGTACTGTCTTATAATGTAAAAGGATTGAATATGCCTCAAAAGAGACAAAAGTTTTTTAAGGAGCTGCAGCAGCTTAAGCCGCACATAGTCCTTTTGCAGGAGACACACCTGCGCCGCCAGCATGAGAGGTTTCTCTCCTGCACGGGCTACTCGGGGGCATACTTCGCGTCCGCAGAAGAGTCAAAGAAAAGGGGGGTGGCGATCTTGCTGCACACTTCGATGGCAGCACAGGTAATACGCATTAAGAGGGACCCAGGAGGGCGTTTTTTGTTTCTACACTTACAAATTGATCAGGCTGACTTAACGTTTGCATCCATATATGCTCCAAATAGTGGTCAGAGGGAATTTTTTGAGAGGGTACAGAATTCTTTGGTAACATTTGCTAAAGGCTCAATAATAGTGGGTGGTGATTTCAACACAGTAATGAATCCCGGGCTGGACCGTACGGGAGCCGCTAGGACGGAGGGGAAACGAGAGACCGCGGCATTGGAGTCCATGGCTTATTCCCTAGGAGTGCTGGATCTCTGGAGGCTGACCCACAAGGCTGAGAGGGATTACACCTTTTATTCACCAGTCCACAATTCATACTCACGCATAGATTACATATTTGTAGACACCAACTTAGTGGAAAGGGGGCCAGAGGCGGGAATAGGCAACATAACACTCTCAGATCATGCCCCAGTCTGGGTCTCCCTGCCAAATGTAAGGGCTGAACTTAAAAATAGGAGGTGGACACTAAATGCTAGTTTGTTGCAAGAGGAAGAAGTGGTGGAGGGCTATAGAAACGTGCTAAAAGAATATCTGGATCTCAATGTAGAATCTGGGCCTCCACTTCAGGTAGTGTGGGATGCCATGAAGGCAGTGTCTAGAGGCTATTTTCTGAAATTGGCTAGTAGACGCTCCAAGGCCCGGAAGGTTCAAATTGCGGCCTGTTTAGAGAAGATACACAGTTTGGAAGCTCAGCACAAGGCAAACCGGTCTTCCCAAGTCTGGCAAGAGTTGTGTAAAGCACGAATGTTGTTGGACTCAATTTATTCTGAACACCTCAGTATGTTACAGGCGAAGCACAGGGCGGGGACTTATGAGTTCGCTAACAAAGCAGGCCGACTCCTGGCTATACGGATGCGTAGGCAGAGGGTTGACCGAACGGTTAGGCAGGTGCGAGATGCTAGAGGCAATATGTTGCGCACTTCTTCGCGGGTGCGTGAGCGATTCGGGGACTTTTATCGAACACTCTATACACAGGAGATTAATCCTTCAGTAGAAGTTATAGAGAACTACTTGAGGGAATGTGAGCTTCCCACACTGACTAATCAACAACAAGCAATCCTAGACAAACCAGTTACTCCTTTGGAAATCCAGGAGGCCATCCATAGTTTGCCTTCATATAAATCCCCAGGGCTAGATGGGTTCCCTAACGAGTTCTACAAGAGGTTTGCAGCTGAGTTGGCGCCACTTCTTGCAGACATGTTTAATCAGGTAGGAATGGGGACCCTGCCCCCAACCATGATGGAGGCCTGGATAGCAGTATTACCCAAACCGGGCAGGGATCACGAGGACTGTGGTTCATATAGGCCCATCTCAGTTTTAAATGCCAATGTTAAAATTCTGGCAAAAGTATTAGCAAATAGGTTAGCACCTCTGCTTCCGGTCCTCATACATCCGGACCAGGTGGGCTTTGTAGCCCATCGGAAGGCTATGGATAATATCAGGCGAACGCTGGACCTTATGTATCTTGCTAAAAGAAACCAGAAGCCCCTGTGTCTTCTCAGCCTGGATGCCGAAAAAGCTTTCGATCGGGTTCATTGGACCTTCATGTATAAAGTATTGGAGACTATGGGTGTTGGGGTGCAGTTTAGAGCTTGGATACAGGCTTTTTACACGTCCCCTAGTGCATGCGTGAGAGTTAACGGAGGTAACTCGGAGTTGTTCCAGCTCTTTAGAGGCACAAGGCAGGGCTGTCCTTTGTCCCCCCTTTTATTCGCCATGGTTATGGAGCCATTCGCATCGTGTCTGAGGCTCGATCCGGAAATTTCGGGAGCTAGAGTGATGGAAAGGACACATAAATTAGCTCTATTCGCGGACGATGTCTTGTTGTATGTAACACGCCCACAAGTCACGTTTCCAAAACTCAATCAGCTTATTGAAGAGTACTCGGCGGTATCGGGGTTCAGGGTGAATATGGCCAAGTCAGAAGCACTGAATGTGACGCTGTGTGGGGAGGAGGTAGAGTCCCTGAAGGCGAATTTTCCTTTCAAATGGGCTAAAAAGCAAATCAGATATTTAGGGGTCAACTTGACCTCCGACCTTTCGGAGCTTTTCTCGGCTAATTATAAAGGGTTGGCAAGGAACATAGCGGCAGATATGGAGCGGTGGGGGGACTTGGAGGCTTCATGGTTTGGACGGATAGCTATTGTAAAAATGAATGTTCTCCCTCGTCTCCTGTATTTGTTCCAAGTGCTGCCTGTGTTGATGCCCAGACGATTCCTTAAGATGTTGCAGGATCGTATAGTGCGCTTCGTCTGGGCAGGAAAGCGACCTAGGCTGTCGCGCGCCCTCCTTTATCAAGAAAGGAAGAGGGGAGGGATGGGAGTTCCAAACCTCACATGGTATTACCGGGCGGCACAGGGAAAGGCGGCAATCGAGTGGTATCAGGCATATCCAGATAGACAGTGGGTGCAGCTTGAGCAGTACTCAGTCGGTGTCAAGCCGCTGGAGGCACTCATGTGGTTGCCACGCCCCTTTAGATCGCTGGATGAGCATGAATGCCCGGCAGTAGGTGTAACCCTTCACTATTGGGATAGCATATTTCCACAGAGTAAGTGTGTTTTGTCACGTCTGTCCCCAATAGCATACAACCCTTTGTTCATGCCTGGCAATGAGAAAGGGACCTTCACTAGATGGTATGAACTGGGTGTGAAAACGTGGGGGCAACTGTATGAGGCTGAATCCCTAATCTCTTTCTCAGCATTACAGGCTAGGTACCCTGTGGAGGAGAGGGATGAATTCGCCTATCGTCAGCTGGCACATTTCCTCCAGACTGAGGCAATCACACGGGTTATCAAGCGGGAGAAAACACCATTAGAGGAAATCTGTGAAAAATTCCATATGTCAAGGGGATTGATTGGGAGCATATATGGTTGTATATGTCGGCGGGCACCCTGCTACAGCAAACATAGGAAAGGCTGGGAAGGGGAGCTTGGCGTGGCCCTGGGGGAGGCCCGGTGGGAGAGAATAGAACGGGCAGTGGCGAAGGTGTCAATCCATGTTCCGCTTAAGGAGAACGCGGTGAAGGTGCTGTACAGATGGTACCTTACCCCGGACCGCCTTCAGCGCATATACCCGGATTTGACGGGGCTGTGTTGGAGGAGGTGTGGTCAAAAGGGTACAATGGGACATGTGTGGTGGAGCTGTATCAAAGTGAAGGCCTTTTGGAAGGCTGTTCACAGCAGGCTGCAACATTGGGTAGGCCGTTCAATTGCTTGGGCCCCTGAGGTTTTTCTTTTTTCTATAAAGGTAGCAGGTCTTACAACATATCAACAAGCACTGGTGGGGCAGGCGGTGGGGGCTGCCCGAGTAGTAATAGCCTCGCATTGGAAACAAGCTGGGGTTCCACCGATTGCGAAGTGGCATAACAAATTGCGATATGTGTGTGAAATGGAGAGACTTGTAGCAGAGCGGAAACATCAAAAGAGTAAATGGTATTTGACCTGGAAATTCTTTCTCAATGATGCGACTATAACCTAGAGCTATGCCGGTGCAAATGTAAGGTTGGAAAAGTTTAATATACTCCCTACAAGGTGGTGAGGGGGGGGAGGGGAGGGGGGAGGGGGGAAAAAAGGGGGGGGGGAAAAAAAAAAGTCAGCAGAGGGGGTCACTTTTCCTTTTTGAATGTTGTTATAATATAGAAAGCATCTTGTTGGAAAGTTTGTCACATGAATATATTTGTACAACTGCACTGATGGATTTTGTTTTGCACAAAATGTAATGCATAAATGTTCAATAAAGACTTTATATAAATGAAAAAAAATATATAGATTTTTTATGACCCAACTCATTTGAACTCCTTTCTAGACTCGAAGGTGGTTGTTACTCCCAATCAACAACTAGCAGCATTATCTACATCTACTCCGTAATTATAGTTGATATGGCATAAAAATCAGTGGTGTGCTGGAACCGGCTCGCAAGAGTCAGTTGTTACATTTTTTTAAGATCTTGCGAGCCGGTTGTTCTGCAGGGCGAGCCAGCTCCGGTAAACGAGGTAAGAATGGCAGGAGGGCGCCACAAGCCATGATTACCCCATTTACCTCACCTCCCACCACTGCCCTCGTTTGCCTGCGCCGCCCTGGGGGGGGGGGTTAAATCTTTTTTATTACCTCCGTCCAGCCGCGTCATTGAAAGCCCTGCCCGTCTCTAGCCTTCCCTTTGAGTTCGTTCCCTCAGAGTCCCGCCTTCTTTTTTTACAAATTTTATTTTTATATTCTCAATGCACAATGCATTTTCAATAAAGGCACTACAACAACAATCACAACCTGAAAATGTTAAGACAGATTTTAACACAATTATCAATGACAGGCTTCATAACTGGAATGCATTCTGCATTGAATTTTACTTTTACTCCAGCCTTCAGAGTCTCGCCTTCTGACGTCATTTCCACAAGGGCAGGACTCTGAGGGAACGAACTGGAAGAGAAGGCTAGAGATGGGCAGGGCTTTCAATAACGCAGCCGCTTCGACGGAGGTAATCAGGGGAGAGAAGAGAATCGCTGGGTATGGGTGGCTGGAGGGGGGCAGGGGAGAGAAGAGAATTGCTGGGTATGGATGGCTGGGGGGGTAGGGGAGAGAAGAGTTGCTGGACATGGGTGGATGGAGGGGAGGGCAGGGGGGAGAGGAGGGTTGCTGGACATGGGTGATGGAGGGGAGGGCAGGGGGAGAGGAGGGTTGCTGGACATGGGTGGATGGAGGGGAGGGCAGGGGAGAGAGGAGGGTTGCTGGAAATGGGTGGATGGAGGGGAGGAAAGAGGAGATAGGAAGGTTGCTGGACATGGGTGGATGGAGGGCAGGGGAGAGGAGGGTTGCTGGACATGGATGGATGGATGGAAGGGCAGGGGAGAGGAGGGTTGCTGGACATGGATGGAGGAGAGGGAAGGGAGAGAAGAAATGCTGGACATGGATGGAGGGGATGGAAGAGTGAGGAAGGCGAATAGATGAGATGAGGGAAAAGGAAGAGAGGAGAAAAACTGCACATGGATGAAGAAATAGGCAGAAGCTGGATCCACTGGACAGTCGTCTGCAGAGGACCCAGCTTTTACTTACGGATGTAGGGCAAGAAATGAAGAAGAAAGGCGGAAAGTAAAGAAATAAATGGAAAGGAAGCCCTGGAAACGGAGTTAAGAGGACAGATAGCAGCAGAATCGGATACTGGGTCAGCATGATCAGAAAAACAAAGTCACCAGACAGCAAAGGTAGAAAAAAATCATTTTATTTTCATTATAATGATTGGAACATGTCCACTTTGAGAATCAGGTGCTCAACATTAAAAGTTTATATTTATTTACTTATTTATGGCATTTTATCCCACATTAACCATGAATTAGATTGGAACCTGGGATCATTTAATGTTTTTTCTGGAGCAATGCATTGCCCCCCCACCCCCACCCCCAGGCTCTCTCCCCGGCTATAGCTAGCTCTGCAATTTGGGGGGAGGGGCACAGAGGGGGATCGGGGAGAGAGCCTGTTGTTAAACATTTACCAGCACACCACTGCATATAATGTATCTCTTTAATTTTCCAACTTATATTAGTGGAACAAATATTGCAATGGGATTATACCTTGTCTTCCCCAATAGTTGTGGATTTGAAATATGTGGACATTTGTTTTTCTTTGAAAATATATTGCTTATTTCCTTCTATTTTTGCATATCAAGAGTTTCTTGAAAAATTGTTAATACTTATCAAAATAAAATAAAGAAAGATCCTGTTTATGAAATTCTTGATATACCTCCTCTCTGTAGTACAACCAAAGCTTTTTGCACATTACCTCCAGGTACAGACAATGACAAAGCTAGGACTGAAGGGTCCCCTATAATACAACCTCTCTCAAGGGAGGGGGGGAAGCAGAATCTCTTCAGAGCTCCAGTGTTCAAACCCTGCAAAAAGGAAATACATTCCAGACCTATATAGAAAACCTATCATAGTAATAGAAATTACAATTGAAATGCAAGAAAGAGATGTACATTTCTCAAGCTGACATATTACAATTAATACATTTAGAAAAAAATACTTGTTTTCTACCTTTTTATCTCTTTTTTTTCTGCTTTTCTTGCCCCCCCCCCCCCCCCTTAAATCTCTTTTCAGGGTCTTCTGTCCTTTTGACATTTCTTCTCTCTTCCCACTATCCATCTTTCCTCGGCATCCCTAGTCCAGCATCTAACATAAGAACAGCCATACTGGGTCAGACCAAAGGTCCATCAACACCAGTATCCTGCTTCCAACAGTGGCCAATCCAGGTCACAAGTACCTGGCAGAAACCCAGTTAGTAGCCACATTTGTCATGCTACCAATCCCAGGGCAAGCAGTGGCTTCCCCCATGTCTATCTCAATATTCTCTGTGTCCCTGTCCCTATCCCCCTCCCACCTCCAATGTTCAGCACCTACCTTGTCAGTGTCCCCATGTCCAGCATCCCTTCTCTGTGTCCCTGTCTCTATGATCCCTCTATACCCAGCATTTCTTCTGTGTGCTTGTCTTTCCATTGACCAGCTTGTCACCTCTCTTCCCCTCCTTCCACACACCTTACCCCAGGCCCAGCATCTCTACCTTCTCCCCACCCCCAGTCTGGCATCTCTCCCTTCAGGATCCAGTCTCTCTCTTTTTTCCCTCCACTTACCCCAGGATCCAGCATCTCCCCCCACCCTTTCCACTCTTCTATCTCTCTCTCTCTCTCTCAGTCCCCTCCACTCAGCCCCTTGGGTCCAGTATCATCTCTCACTTTTCTTCCCCAGGTCTTTCTCGTCTCCTCCCCACATAAGTCTTGGTATCTGCCCCCTCCCCCACACAGGTTCTGGTATCCCTCTGCCCTCACCCCTCTGTAGACTGGCATCTCCTCCTTTGTCGTCGCCCCCCCCCCCCCCCCCCCCCCCCCCCCCCCCCCCCCCACACACACACATACACACAGGTCCTGGCATCTCTTCGCGTCTACTTCCTTAGGCAGGTCATGCATTTCTCCTCCTCTCTTCCCCTCACCACAGGTCTGATATCACCCCTCCACCATGGGTCCCAGTATCTCTCAAACCTCCCCTCTCTCTTCCCTGCACTCCAGTCCTAGTATCTATCACCCTTTCTTTCCCACCCCTACCCATGTCCTCCTGGTATCCCACTGCCCCCACCCCCCTATTGGTCTGCCATCTCTCCCCTTCTATCCACCCTCCCGGCCAGGTCCAGCATTTCTCCTCCTTTCTACCTCCTATCACAGGTTCAATATCGCCCTTCCCTCTGTGGGTCCCAGCATTTCTCTAGTTCCTCTCTCTCCTCCCCCCACAGTCCTTGAAACCCATGGTGGTTGGCGGGCAGAGGCAGTAGCAACAAGGTAGACTGGCTGCCTCCAGCCAGTGCCACCAGGGTTTTTCCTCTGCCGCATCCTGTCCACAGGAAGTGACATCAGAGAGGTGGGATGCAGTAGTGGAAAGGCCCTAGAGGCACTGGCCAGAGGCAGTCTGTCTACCTCGCTGCGTGTGCCAGTTTTGAGGGTTGCAGGAGGAGGGTTACTGGACCTGCAGGAGGGGGGGTTGGAAAGGGAAACAAATGCCAGGACCTGTGGGGGAGGGGAGGTGAGAAACAGCAAGTGGTCCCTACCATTGGGTGGCCCTGGGTATTTTGCAGGGCTCGCTCAATGGTAGCTACTCTCATGAGTACAGTAGGTCCTTTCCCTGTCATGAGTGGGTTCACAATCTGTTTAGCACTTAATGTCAATTAACAGCCAAAGTTAAAGCATGGTAAATGCAAAATCTCTGCATGAACAAAATTAATATTTTATTAACAGCAGCCCCCCCCCCCTTTATTCTCCACCTACCAGGCCCCTAATAGTAATTTCTGTGTTATATGTTTAAAACAGCATTTAGCATGCACAACTGCCAACATGGCACCACACTGTGAATGCACATTAAAAGCTGCATTAAGCCCAAATCATTTGTTTTCTCTTTCAAACTGTAGAAAGACCAGAGAACACTCCAGAAAGCTACTAAGCAGACAAATAGGAGAAAATATTTCTTCATGCAATTCCAGGGCCGGCTCAAGGGACCATGGCGCCCCCGAGCCAACTGATGCTATGGTGCCCTCCCATTGGCATCTCACCCCCCCCCCCCCCCCCCCCCGGCCTATCATTAAAGGCAGTTTCCTCCTCCTGAATACGACAATGTTTCACCTAGCGCCATCTTTAGCATTTATACAACAGGCTTGGTTTTCAGCGTTGCTTTCTACAATGTAAGATGGATTGTAAGCGCCCTTCCTGAGGCAGCCACAAGGTTGGCGAAACAAGGCGCTCTTGTTGGAGGGCTGGCGTTTATCGTCGGCCGAAGATATAGAGGGCTGGCGTTTTTTTTGTCAGTTGGAGATTTTTTGAAAGGCTCCGGAGACCTTCTGAGGGGAATTTTCTCAAGGAAACAGCCCTGTTTGAACTAAGTTAAGTAACTTTTTAGACATATTATTTGGCAGGCATGTTTCTGGCAAGTTAGGTCTTTAGGGGGATTACATTTAAGGTTTCATTTAAGGGGTTACATTTAAGGGTGGATGTGAAGCGACTGTTCACGCTATCCAAAAATACTAGGACTAGAGGGCATGAGTTGAAGCTACAGTGTGGTAAATTTAAAACGAATCGGAGAAAATTTTTCTTCACCCAACGTGTAATTAGACTCTGGAATTCATTGCCGGAGAACGTGGTACGGGCGGTTAGCTTGACGGAGTTTAAAAAGGGGTTAGATAGATTCCTAAAGGACAAGTCCATAGACCGCTATTAAATGGACTGGAAAAATTCCTCATTTTTAGGTATAACTTGTCTGGAATGTTTTTACGTTTGGGGAGCGTGCCAGGTGCCCTTGACCTGGATTGGCCACTGTCGGTGACAGGATGCTGGGCTAGATGGACCTTTGGTCTTTCCCAGTATGGCACTACTTATGTACTTATGTACTTATGTTTAAGGGGTAGTTAGATTTCTGCCGCTTAGTTTTTCCTCCTGTTTTACAAGGGCTTAGGTATTCCTCCCCGGAGTGTTCTTTAGATAGTTCCTTGAGGTAGGGATCAGCCTAGGTTGGGTTGGTTTGGGTTTGGTGTTCATTTAATTGGTAGATACAAGAAGGAAAGAGAGTTTTTTCATCCAATTCGTTTTTTTCTCATTTAGTTTGAGTTCTTACGTCTGGGGTTTTTTTCTCCTTTTCCTTCTTGGGAGGAACCTATCTATGATAGTAATGGACTCCTTATTATACAAGGTGTGTTAAATTCCGTTGGAATGGTCCCTTGTATGGAGGTTTGAGGTTCCATTTGATATATATGTTATACATAAGGTGGGAGTTTTTCCCCTTGCAATTAATTGGGGCACCTTCAAACCAACTTTATTTACAATACAAACTCCTCATATTAGGTTGGAACTATTTCTATAGAGTTTGTATTCTCCTATAGTTGTTAGAAGAATAATCTGAATCATAGTTACCTGATTCTGGGGTCCATGGGGGTCAGCGCTCAAGAAAAAGATCTGGGTGTCGTTGTAGATAATACACTGAAATCTTCTGCTCAGTGTGCGGTGGCGGCCAAAAAAGCAAACAGGATGCTGGGAATTATTAGGAAATGGATCATGCATAAGACCCAAAATACTATAATACATCTGTATCGCTCCATGGTGTGTCTGCACCTTGAGTATGACATTCAGTTGTGGTTGCGTTATCTCAAGCACAATATAGCAGGATTAGAAAAGGTTCAAAGAAGAGTAACCAAAATGATAAAGGGGATGGAACTCCTCTTGTATGAGGAAAGGCTAAAGAGGTTAGGGCTCTTCAGCTTGAAAAAGAGATGGATGAGGGGAGACATGATTGAGGTCTACAAAAGTCTGAGTGGTATAGAATGAGTAGAAGTGAATCGATTTTTTACTACTTCCAAGAGTACAAAGTCTAGGGGACACTCAAGGAACCTACATGGATTTACTTTTAAAACAAATAGGAGGAAATATTTTTTCACTTAATGAATAGTTAAGCTCTGGAACTCTTTGCCGGAGGATGTGGTAACAGTGGTTAGCGTATCTGGGTTTAAAAAAGATTTGGACAAATTCCAGGAGGAAAAGTCCATAGTCTGCTATTGAGCCAGACATGGGAAGCAACTGCTTGCCCTGGGATTTGTACTATGCAGTGTTGCCATGATTTGGGTTTCTGCCAGGTACTTGTGACCTGGCTTGGCCACTGTTTGAAAAACAGAATACTGGGCTAGATGGACCATTGGTCTGACCCAGTATAGCTACTCTTATGTTCTTATGGGTTTAAAAAAGGTTTGGATGCAGATTTGCAGGACAGAGTTGATCAAGTCCTGAGTTTTACCCCGTTGCATTTAGGGACTTGTAGTTCTGATTTCCTCATTGCATTCCCTAATGCAAGTCTCAGCATGCACTGGATCAACCCTGTCCTGTGAATCTGGATCCAGTCAGCATCCTTAGGTTTGGACAAATTCCTGGAGGAAAAGTCCGTAAACTGTTATTAAGGTAGATCTGGGGAAAGCCACTGCTTATCCCTTGGATGAACTAACAGAGAATCCTACATGTGACCTGAACTGGCCACTGTTGGAAGCAGGATACTGGGCTAGATGGACTTTTGGTCTGTCCTCGTAAGGTATTTTGTATGTTATGCACAGCGTCATAAACAGACCACAGGGTGCTCTAGGTGAGTTATAATCTAATAAACTATCTAAGTAGACAGTGCAGAAAAAACACTAACCGACCATATACACAATCCTTCTATCACACACAACAACCAGTGAACCCTCACCCTACGTCCAGTTCTGGAAAAGTACATTTATGTTCAATTATTTTTATAATACAAAAAAAATCCTTAACTTGTATTCCAATTATATATGTGATCTGCTCTATTCACCAACCCCTCCTGACCCCCTCCTCCCATACAAGAAGTGTGTCAAAGATGTCATCTCAAAGAGGACCTACTACAACCCTTAAAGATTCAATAAAGAATTCCAAAAGGGCTGCCATGTTCTTCGAAACAGTTTGCCTTTCACAGAATTCAAGTCCCCAACATCTAATTTTTCGTACAATAGCAACACAATCATCATAGATGTCAATTGCAGAAGTGAAGACGCCTCCTGTAACATCCAATGACACATTTCTTAACCATCAAAGAAGCAAGCTTCAGGAGATGGCCTGGGTTACAGCTGGCCTGTCAAATAAAAGTTCTGGTGATGGATAGACCCACCAAGGGTGAGTTTGTGAAATATGTACTCATAAGGAACTCAAAAAGGCCAAAATGTTGGGGCACATCCAGAACATGTGAGCCATGTTGGCCTAGGATTCCCTGATGGGTGTAATATTTATTTTTATTTTGTTACATTTGTAGCCCACGTTTTCCCATCTATTTGTAGGCTCAATGTGGCTTACATAGTACCGGAGAGGCCTTTGCAGGCTCTGGTGTGAACAAATACAGAGTTATGTTGTGTAAGATCAAGTTCATGTGGCACAGCCACATTAGGGAATCGGAGAACAGAAGAGTTGTGTTATGTCCATTACGTGCTTTAGTTTGGTTGTGTTGCAGAGATTAGGCATTTAAGTTGGATCGGTCTTAAAATAAATTTGTATTGTAGTTCTCAATAGATGACATTTGTGGAAGTAAAGCATGCACGTTTTCAGATGAACACCCAATATTTCCAAAGAGAGCTCTCTACTCCAAGTAAGGGCCAGGGATTCCTAGTCTAGGTCTTGAAGTTTGCTTTATAGACTTTTCTGGTAATATCTCAGTGGCACTCTAAGTTGTGCATCAAGACTAAGCACTTCTGGTAGCATTTTCTGTAATTCCAGAGTAAGCACTGCTCAGTCCAAGGAGTCCACATAATGTTCCAGTTGTAAGTTCTAAAAAAGGGTATCTAAAAAACAACATTGAAAGGGTCTTATATGTGTTTGCATGTCAAGTGGTGCTTAGATGCATAACTAAGGCCGGTGCTGGGCTGGCATATATGGACGGTCTGAGTCCTGCATATAGCAATCCAGCTTAGGATGGGCTGGAGAGAGCTTCCATGGAAACTCCAGTAATTTGGAACCGGAGGACAATGTTGGGCAGAATTTTACGTACTGTGTTCCGCCAATGACAAGATGGATTTGGATAGACTGGAGTGGGCTTTGACAGCAACTCCAGTAGTTGGAACTTAAGGACAGAGCCAGGCAGATTTCTCTTTCTATGTCCCAGAAACACCAAGACTAAAGTACATATCACATTCATTGTTGATTTAATCTTGACTTGATAATGAATGTGACTGTAGGGCAGACTGGATGGACCATTCAGGTCTTTATCTGCCTTCACTTACTACGTTACTATGTAGAAGAAGAGTAGAAAATCTCCCCCATCCATGCATGTGCTAATTTTTTATGTTCAAGATCTGAGAACCAGGTCTCTTGCACACTATATTTTCTTTATGAAGTTTCAATTGGTGCAGAATCTTATGTCATTTAATGGGGGATGTTATACCAAAGACATTCTGGAAATAAACATTTATAAATGATTATTATTCAGAAATAGTCAACCCTTCAATATTACAAGCACACACACACTTTGTATGTATGTATATTTATGAGTGTATTACATATGTAGATATACAGAGAAGCACAGATACATACACATTTTCACACAAAGACACATATACTCAGATGACTTCCCTAGACTCCTCCACCTTTTTGATTCTGACACATATGAGATTGCAGAGCCCCCACGTGTTCAAACATCACACTGAAGCCTGTAGTTGGGCACACAAGTAAGAAATGCTGCTCTCCTCGTGTCAGAAGGGAGGGTCAGGTTACCATATTTCTGGGTGGACCAGAGAGATGGATCAAGGAAGAGCTCTAAACGTGGTGAATTATATTTTAGCAAAGCCTTTGAGACGGTTCCACATAGATGACTAATAACTAAACTGAGTGCCCTCGGTATGGGCCCTAAAAGTGACGATTGGGATAGTAACATGGAGGTGAATAATCGAACGGCGCCGGCCATCTAGATGGCTGGCCATCTATTTGGCCGGCGCCGCAAAGAGCCGGTTGGAACTGTATTATTGAAAAAGATGGCCGCCCATCTTTAGTTTCGATAATATGGTTCCGGCCAGCCAAATGCATTGAATTTTGCCGGGTTTGAGATGGCTGGCGTCAGTTTTCAGCCATAATGGAAACTAAGAGCAGCCTTCTCAAATCCGGCAAAATCCAAGGCATTTGGTCATGGGAGGAGCCAGCATTTGTAGTAGACTGGTCCCCCTGACATGCCAGGACACCAACCGGGCACACTAGGAGGCACTTCTAAAAATTTTTAAAAATTATTAAAATAGCTCCCAGGTGCATAGCTCCCTTAGAGTGATCTGGTTTTGTCTCCAGTCTTAGCCCAGGAGAAAATAGAAACAGATCTGTTTGCTGAGGCTCGGTGAATTATATATCCTGATCTTCCCAGGTACTTTCTAGAAAGTAAGCAAATGTTTAGTGTTATAATTGATCCATATTTCAGTTACCTGTTATTGTTTGCTAATTGTACTATTTTGTTCCACTGTTTGATTTTTAAAAGACAATAAACAAATTTAGTTTATTGCCTCTCTGTCTGGACTGATAAATAGTCCTGGTGGTTTGTGTGTTGGGTCTGTGAGTGCCTTGTGGGAACCGTGGGACCACTGGGAGTGTGGCCCCAGTAACCTAAAAATCACTGTGGATAATTTGAGAGCGGGAGGCTTGCCCAGAGGCAGTTGTGACCCAGTCAGTGGGTACTAGTGTAGAGTGCAAGCGGCAGGTGCAATCTGACCTGAGCTGTGCTGGGGATAAACCCTCTAATTGGCCACGGGGTAAACCCAGGCGGGTGGCTAGTTGTTTTGTGACAAGGGATTTTAGAATTTGTCCTTTGTGAAGTTTAAACAATACAGATTTCTGTGTCTTAAGAAATGCTCCAAAACCTGTCATAAAGAATGTGTCCCTCCTCCCTCTCCTTCCCAAAGAAACAGCCATAAATCGCATTATGAAAGCAGGGGTCACTGCAGTTCAGCACCACGGTCAGCTCCTGTGACAGACAGACCGACAGATGCCTATATGAAAATTAAAAGGGCTTTTTACATTTCTGAAATGGCTGCTCCTGCCAGATGAAAAGCAGTTGTAAATCAGGTGGCCCCACTTCCTCAGGGACCTGCTTCCCAGTCAAGGGCAGTGACGAACTCCTGGGTTTGGAAGGATAATGTAAACACATGGAGACATTGCCTAGGTGTTGTGAATGAGACTACAAGCAGCAGACCAAACCCAGTTTCTACCATCACAGTACCATTGAAAGAGCTGTCCTTACTGTGGGCCTCCCACAGTCCTTTGTGCAGCCTGCCAGTCAGACCCTGCTGGGAGTGTCTTGTCTTTCTCACCTCCAGATCCTACAGGGAGTATATATTTAGGGCACAGACCGTACTTTGAGTGAGTGTCTGTCTTTCTACTCATAGACCCTTTCTGAGAGAGTATCTGCCCCTCTGCTCACAGTGTCTCTCTACTCTCAGACCCTGCTCTGAGTGAGGGTCTGTCTCTCTACTAGGTGTTCTAGTCAGTACGATATTTGCAGGCTGCCAGATAAGCAGCAAACAGTAGCTGTGGCAACCAACAACCTAGTCACCGCGAGCCCTGTGTAAATGCTACGGTATGTCCTGTGGCATACAGCTGACTGCAGTACTATGCATGCTTAAATACATGTCGCTCACTCATACTTTCTCCAATTTAGGCAGCTATGAATCCTCTGTGCTTTTCCCATTACTGCTTCAAAAGCTATCACTATACACAGTGGAAGACTGGCCCAGTGGTTAGAGCACCAGTCTTGCAATCCAGAGGTGGCCGGTTCAAACCCCACTGCTGCTCCTTGTGATCTTGGGCAAGTCACTTAACCCTCCATTGCCTCAAGTACAAACTTAGATTGTGAGCCATTCTGGGACAGAGAAATATCCAGAGTACCTGAATGTAACTCACCTTGAGCTACAGCTGAAAAAGGTGTGACCAAAAATCTAAATTAATAAAAATAATACACCTAGGCAGGGTGTTTCAGGCCTCAACCATTCTCTCTTTGAAGTGCCTGGTCATTCTATTAATAAAAGCATAATCTACAGCAAGTGGCACCTGCAGCCACTTCTGCTCTTCATTGGCCTTTCGGTATTCAGCGGAATGCATTTCTTCTTGTGTTAAGACATAGTTGTGGACATTTTCTCCTCAGTATATACCCAGCAAGTCAGGTTTTCAGGATACTAACATTATCTATTAGATTGCATGCACTGTCTCCTCTGTATGCGAATCTAATCTAGCTAATGCATATTCATTGCAAATATTCCTGCAGGACAGGGCTGTGTGCTGGGAGGACGGACAGTTACTGTACCAGATGGGGTTGAGGGTTAGGAGGGCTGTCAGTTACTGTACCATCAAAACATAAACATTGCATACTGGTCCATCAAGCCCAGTATTCTGTTTCCAACAGTGGCCAATCCAGGTCAGAAGAACCTAGCAAGGTCCCAAGAGAATAACTCCTAACCCCTACTCACCTCTTCAAAACCCTCGCTTGTTCATCCTCCTTCAACTGTCCCTTATCCCTAATATGTCCTATCTGTACTAACTCTTACCCCTTACTTGTCATATCTGTCGTAATTAGATTGTAAGCTCTATCGAGCAGGGACTGTCTCTACATGTTCAAGTGTAAAGTGCTGCGTACGTCCGGTAGCGCTATAGAAATGATAAGTAGTAGTAGTAAAAACAGATTTTATGCTGTTTATCTCAGGAATAAGCAGTGGATTTCCCCAAGTCCATCTTAATAATGACTTATGCACTTTTCATCTAGCAACGTCCAAAACTTTTTTAAAACAAATTCCAGAGTTTAATTACACATTGAGTGAAGAACTATTTTCTTTTGTTTTAAATGTATTCAGTAGGTTCATTGCATGTCCCCTAGGTCTTGTATTTTTGAAAAGAGTAAACAAGTGATTCACACCCACCTGTTCCACTTCAGTCATTATTTTATAGACCTCTATCATATTCTCCCCTCAGCCGTCTCTTCTCCAAGCTCAAGAGCTGTTACCTCTTTAGCTTTTCCTCATAGGTAAGTCATCCTATCCCCTTTATCATTTTCATTGCCCTTCTCTGTACCTTTTTCAATTCTGCTATATCTTTTTGTAGATGTGATGAGCAAAACTGCACACAATATTCGAGGTGTGGTCACACCATGGAGCAATACAAAGGCATTATAATAGTCTCTGCTTTGTTCTCAGTTCCTTTTTTAGCTACCACTGAACAAAGAGTTTCAACATATCATTAATGGCGATATCCAAATCCTTTTCCAGGGTGGTGACACCTGATGGAGCCTTATATCACAGTTTTAATGTGGGATTCTCTCCTCTACATGCATCACTTTGCACTTGTTCTCAGTAAATGTCATCTGCCATTTGGATACCCAATCTCATAAGGTACTCTTGCAATATTTTTTCAAAATCCTGATTGAAAAACTTTGTGTCATCAGCAAATGTAATCACCTTACTTATTATTCCTGCTTCCTGATCATTTATAAATATGCTATAAAGCAGTCATCTCAGTATAGACACCTGGGGAGCCCCACTGTTAACCCTTCTCCATTCAGAATATTGACCATTTGACCCTACTTTCTGTTTTCTATCTTTCAACCAGTTCTTAATCCACAATAGGACATTACCTCCTATCCCATTCTCTAATTTGCTCGGCGACAAACACAGAAGAAAACAAACCTTCACACTGGTAAAGCCAAAGCACAAGGTAACAGTGAAGGAGACAAGATGGATGATGTAAAGAAACCTCCACCGGACTTGAAAAAGTTCACAGCAGTCTTTCAGGAGGTGCTCCATCAAATGCCTTCTGAAAATCGTAATACACTCTATCAACCAGCTCACCTCTGTCCACGTTTATTCACTCCTTCAAAGAAATGTAGCAGCTTGGTGAGGCAAGATGTCCCTTGGCTAAACCATTTTGGCTTTGTCCCATTAATCCTTGCCTATGTATAAGGTCAGTAATTGTGTTCTTTATAATAGTATCCACCAGTTTATTCAGCACCAATGTCATGCTACCTGGTCGATAGTTTCCTGGTCACCTCTGGAACCCTTTTGAAAAACTGGCATTACAATTGGCCACCCTCCAATCTTCCACAACCACACTTGTTTGCTCTGCAAATTCATTTTTAAGTTCTACCAGTACTCTGGGATGTATACCATCTGGCCCAGGCAATCTGCTACTCGTTGGTCAAATTGCCCCATTACAGCTTGAAGGTTTAGAGATTTGTTTCAGCTCTTCTGACTCATCACCATTAAATACAATTTCTGTCATGGATCTCTCTCCCCTCCCCCTCAAATCTTTCTCCGTATAGACCAAAGCAACAAATTCTTTTAGTGTCTCCGCTATGTCCTTATCTTCCTTGAGTGGTCCAAATGATTCTTTTACCAGCTTCTTGCTTCTAATATACTATGCATTTTTTCCTCCAACATAATCTTCTTTTCACAGTCTCGTTTTGCCTTTATTATCAGCGCTTTGCATTTGACTTGCTAAGCCATAAGCTGGTTTCTATTATCCTCAGTCGGATGCTTCTTCCATTTTCCGAAGGATGTTCTTTCAGTACTAACAGCCTCCATCATCTCACTTTTTAACCATGCTGGTTGGTTGGCCTTCCTTCCACCTTTTTCAATACGTGGAGTATATCTGAGCTGAGCTTCCAGGGAGGTATTTTTGAACATCGATGCCTGATGTATATTTTTGACCTTTGCAGCTGCTCCTCTAAGTTTTTTTTTTTTTTTTTGGGGGGGGGGGGAGTTGAACCATTTTCCTCATTTTATCATAGTCTGGTTTTTTTTTTTTTTTAAGTTAAATGCCAACATATTGGGATTTCCTGTGTGTACTTAACCAGGTTATTAAAAGAAATCTGATCATGTTATAATCACCATTGTGAAGTTGCCCCAGTGCCATCACCTCTTGCAGTAGATCTACAATTGCTCCCCCTCTTGTTGGTTCCTTGACCAGCTGCTCCAAAGAGCAGTCCTTAATGTTATATAGGAACTTCATCTCCAGGCAGGGCTGTGTGCGGAGAGCTTTTTGTCAGTTACTATACCAGGCTGGGCTAGTTTTACTATTGAGTGGATTAGGCAGGTCCTTATAGTTTCAGATTTTGGAGGCAGTAAAACAATGCCATAGAAGAGGAGTGTAAGCACCATGTCAAGCAGCATGGTTAGAAGGATCTTGTACAGCAGTTCTCCAGCACCCTTCCTCCGTCTGGGACTAGGATCAGGTCACAGTTTCACCTATGTAAAGGCAACAAGGCAGTGGGTAAAAAAAACCAGGAGTGCCAATTGAAGTCTGCTTTGCAACGGTCTTGAAAAAGACCTTTGTTCCAAATTGCTAGCCGGATCACTCACAACTATGTCTTTACAGCCAAGATGCTCACGCGAGTGATCCGGCTAGCAATTTGGAACAAAGGTCTTTTTCAAGACCATTGCAAAGCAGACTTCAATTTCCAGCATCGCTCCAATCTGGTTCATCGCTAATCTTCTTCACTTCAGTATTGAGACTCCTGTGTCGAGTCAATATATTGATTAATAAAATCTAGTTCATCTGTACTCTGGCACTCCTGGTTTTTTTTACCCACTGCCTTGTTGTATTGTGTTTATCCCTGGGACTTCGTTGAGTTCTCCACATCTGTGGATTCTCTTCTTTCACCTATGTCAAGGAACACTGCTCTACTAAACCTCTGTGTGGCTTACAGTTACATCAACTTTTATGAGATCCTGCCAAAGTTTTCCTTAGGAGATCAAGGCACAGGCCCACAGCAGAAGATCCTGGGGACAGTCCAGTCCACAGAAACTGGAAAAGTATGTGGCACTGCACTGGTCCAGTAGCAATCAGGTGTGCTTTTCAGCTGTGTTCCGTGCTCTGCTGGTTCTTCCCATGCTGTGTACAATGCAGAAACACTTTTACTACATAGTGCAGTTACAAAAAAGACAAACACAAGTCTTGCTCAGGCTGGCACTGGAATCGGGGAGGGGTCATGCCACCCCATGAACTCCTGCCTTCTAGGAGTCAGTCCTTCTTCTGCCACACACCCTGCAAAGCTGACCCCAGAATCCTGCTAGGAGACACCCTCTTGAACTACTTTTCTCTCACCCCAAATACCTGCAGATCCTGAAAAATAGCACCAAAATCACTCAAAACCTTTTGGCATCACCTTCGATTCTGCCTCTCAACACAGCTACTTAAATGTGCTCACGACAGAATTTAACATCAAAATAGGACACTTGGCAGATGAAATGGAAGTATCAAAACAGCAGGAGAGACTATGGGGGGAGGAAGGGCTCTGACTCTCCAGATCACAGGTACAAATGGATGAACTCTGAAGAAAGACTGAGATGCTCCAACATGAAAATCTGTCTGTGACACATTTGTCAGGACATGGAGAATCTCTTAGGCATTCAAAATTACAATGTGGCAGATGCAGCTGTGAAGTGCAGTGGCAGGTATACATTGTGAGTTCATCTTGTTATATATCTAATTTTCATATGAATTGCTATTACAGATGGCATGAAAAGCTTACATAAGTGTTGCCATACTGGGAAAGACCAAAGGTCCATCAAGCCCAGCATCCTGTTTCCAACAGTGGCCAATCCAGGTCACAAATACATGGCAAGATCCTATAAAAGTACAAAACATTTTATACTGCTTATCCCAGAAATAGTGGATTTTCCCCAAATCCATTCAATAATGGTCTATGGACTTTTCCTTTAGGAACACGTCCAAACCTAAGCTAACCACCTTTACCACATTCTCTGGCAACAAATTCCAGAGTTTAATTACACGTTGAGTAAAGAAACATTTTCTCCAATTCGTTTTAAATTTACTACATTGTAGCTTCATCGCATGCCCCCTAGTCCTAGTATTTTTGGAAAGCGTAAACAGATGCTTCAAGTCTACCCATTCAACTCCACTCATTATTTTATAGACCTAACATAGTAACATAGTAACATAGTAGATGACGGCAGAAAAAGACCTGCACGGTCCATCTAGTCTGCCCACGATAAACTCATATGTGTATACCTTACCTTGATTTGTACCTGTCTTTTTCAGGGCACAGACCGTATAAGTCTGTGCAGCAGTATTTCCCGCCTCCCAACCACCAGTCCCGCCTCCCATCACCGGCTCCGGCACAGACCCCGTATAAGTCCGCCCTCCCCCATCCTAGCCTCTCAACCACCAACCCCTCTTCCCCCCGCCACCCAATTTCAGCTAAGCTTCTGTGGATCCATTCCTTCTGCACAGGATTCCTTTATGCCTGTCCCACGCATGCTTGAATTCCGTTACCGTTTTCATCTCCACCACCTCCCGCGGGAGGGCATTCCAAGCGTTCACCACCCTCTCCGTGAAGAAATACTTCCTGACATCTTTCCTGAGTCTGCCCCCCTTCAATCTCATTTCATGTCCTCTCGTTCTACCGCCTTCCCATCTCTGGAAAAGATTCGTTTGCGGATTAATACCTTTCAAATATTTGAACGTCTGTATCATATCACCCCTGTTCCTCCTTTCCTCCAGAGTATACATGTTCAGGTCAGCAAGTCTCTCTTCATACGTCTTGGAACGCAACTCCCATACCATCCTCGTAGCTTTTCTTTGTACCGCTTCCATTTTTTTAACATCCTTCGCAAGGTACGGCCTCCAAAACTGAACACAATACTCCAGGTGGGGCCTCACCAACGTCTTATACAGGGGCATTAAAACCTCCTTTTTTCTGCTGGTCACACCTCTCTCTATACAGCCTAGCAACCTTCTCGCTACGGCCACCGCCTTGTCGCACTGTTTCATTGCCTTCAGGTCCTCAGATACTATCACCCCAAGATCCCTCTCCCCATCCGTGTCTATCAGGCTCTCCCCACCTAACACATACGCCTCCCTTGGATTTCTACTCCCTAAGTGCATCACTTTGCATTTCTTCGCATTGAATTTTAATTGCCAAACGTTAGACCATTTTTCCAGCTTCTTCAGATCTTTTTTCATGTTTTCCACTCCCTCTATCATATCTCCCCTCATCCACCTTTTCTCCAAGCTGAAGAGCCCTAGCCACTTTAACCTTTCCTCATAGGGAAGTCGTCCCATCCCCTTTATCATTTTCGTCACCCTTCTCTGCACCTTTTCTAATTCCACTATCTTTTTTCAGATGCAGCAACCAGAATTCAACACAATACTCGAGGTGCGGTCACACCATAGAGCGATACAAAGGCATTATAACATCCTCATTTTTGTTTTCCATTCCTTTCCTAATAATACCTAACATTCTATTTGCTTTCTTAGCCACAGCAGCACACTGAGCAGAAGGTTTCAACGTATCATCATCTGTGACTCCTAACGTGGAACCTTGCATGATGTAGCTATAATTCGAGTTCCTCTTTCCCACATGCATCACTCTGCATTTGCTCACATTAAACGTCATCAGCCATTTAGATGCCCAGTCTCGTAAGGTCCTCTTGTAATTTTTCACAATCCTCCCGCGATTTAACAACTTTGAATAACTTTGTGTCATCAGCAAATTTAATTACCTCACTAGTTACTCCCATCTCTAGGTCATTTATAAATATGTTAAAAAGCAGCGGTCCCAGCACAGAGCCCTGGGGAACCCCACTAACTACCCTTCTCCATTGAGAATACTGACCATTTAACCCTACTCTTTATTTTCTATCTTTTAACCAGTTTTTAATCCACAATAGAACACTACCTCCTATCCCATGACTCTCCAATTTCCTCTAGAGTCTTTCATGAGGTACTTTGTCAAACGCCTTCTTTAATTACAGTGCAAAAGCGCTTTGCAGAGGTTACCTCCAATCCTGTGGCTCTCTCTCATCCTGTGATCTGCAGCTTAGCTTTGCTGGGAGGCAGGGTGAGAAGGAAAAGGGAACTTATTAAGTCTCACCCTGTACCCACCGTTACAGGACAATGGCTGAATGGGAAGCATGCTGCCCATAGATGTGGACGGCAGCCACAGGAAAGGAGGGGAACATCCACCTCACCCCAACTTTTCCTGAATGGTAGTAAAGAAGAGACCCAGCTTGATGACAGTTACCTGCAGAAACGGCCAGTGGTGACGAGTATATGAAGTGAGCAGACACTCATGAGTCCAGTACTGATTCCTCCCTCCACACACAAAATGCTCTCATCCCTGTTCCTCCCTCCCCCACACAGGGCATTATAGTTTTCTACATACTGACATGCTGGCTACCGCTCTCACACAATCTGTTCTCTTCTACCCCCCTTTCCACCCTCTCATTTTACACTTTCACCTTTCCAACCCCTCACCCTTTCCTCTCTCCCCACTTCTGTGTGGTGTCTGTCCAGACATGACATTCTCCTCTCCTCGCTGGCGAAAGCCTCCATCTCTGCTTTCAAATCCTATGGTGAAAATGGGTTTTTCAACCCTTGCTGCTGCCTCCTCGTGACTCTCCTAGAAATCTTTGGTCTAGATATCTGAACCGTCACTCATCACTTCTACCCCTCTACCACAACTTCCAGTGTCCGTTCCTGTATTGCCCTTTAGGTCAGTAAAGAAGCTATAAAATCACATTTGTTATCTAATATAATAATTTGCTAGGTCAACGTTCGAACGTGTCTCACTGGGATCGTAACCACCTGCTGACGTCACTGGCCAGCAGTAGAACCCTGCTTGCCTGACGTCAGCAGGGGGTTATGATCCCATTGAGAGACGTACGTTAAAGGGGAGTAGGAGCGGCCACAGTCATCCCTACGTGCATGTCGCCCCCCCTCCAAAATCGCCAACCCCCCTCTGCTACCCTCCCCTCCCCCCTCTCACCGTGGTCCCAGCGGCAGCAGTGAAGAGCCTCGCGAGTCTGCTGCCTTCCCTTCTCTTCGCTCTCAGTTCTGAGCCTCTGACACTGGTCCCGCCCTTGCGGAAACAGGAAATGAGGGCGGGACCAGCGTCAGAGGCTCAGAACAGAGCAAAAAGAGGAGGGAAGGCAGCAGAATCGCGAGGCTCTTCACTGCTGCCGCAGGGACCACGGTGAGAGGGGGAGGAGGGGAGCAGAGGGGGGTTGGCAATTTTGGAGGGGGGCGACATGCACATAGGGAGATGGGAGGGGCCAGTGTAGGGGAGGGCAGCGGGTGGAAGCATCGCAAGGATGTGGGGGGGGGGGGGGCCCTGGAAATCGGAAGGAAAGAAAGGGGGCCGTGGGACTTGGAGGGGACAGAGGGAGAAAGCGATGGAGGGGGAGGGGATAACCTTGCTAGCGCCCGTTTCATTTCATAACGAAACGGGCCTTTTTTACTAGTAAGATATAATTCATAGAGGAGCAATGGAAGGGAAGGGCAGTCACTGGTTGCACCCCCAGCACTCACAGCAATGCCAGGGAGGGAAACCAATGGTGACAAGCTGAAGGTGGGGGAAGGGTGTTGTGGCGGAGGGTCACTGGTCATATGCTGCAGATCTGCTGAGTTGTACGACGCTCTCTAACAAGAATCACTTGACCTGCAGAGAGTTGAGACTCAGTATCCCACTGCTCTGTGTGACCCATCTGCATCATGTCACTTTCCTTCTTCCTGGTATGATGCATTGCATTGCAGAACTTGAGTCACACGACAGACCTTGCAATGAATAGCCACAGTAAGACGGAACATATCTTTTATTAGGTTATAAATAAAAGCGCATGTGAGGACATGAGACGGAGGGACAGCACCTAAATGACAGTTTTTGTAACAAATATAAAATCCATTCATGAACCCGAGGCAATCATATCTCCATGAGCTGCTCAGTGCCAACGATTACTTCATTAACATGTTTAGCTGCAAGAGAAAGAAATAACAGGAATTATAAGTGAGACAGGCACTAACAGACGTGAATGCAAGGGCTCAACCCCTCCCCACCCCCAGCAGCATGTAATCATGGAAGAAACAGCTCACACTCACAGGGAATGATACCACAGAGAGGAGATCATTCACAGTACACATGGGCTGTCCCAGTAGAGACACAGACAGACAGACACATGCAAAGCACAGCTAAGAACAGCAACATGAGTGGAGGAGTGGCCTAGTGGTTAGGGTGGTGGACTTTGGTCCTGGGGAACTGAGGAACTGAGTTCGATTCCCACTTCAGGCACAGGCAGCTCCTTGTGACTCTGGGCAAGTCACTTAACCCTCCATTGCCTGTTGCATTGAGCCTGCCATGAGTGGGAAAAAGTGCGGGGTACAAATAAAAAAAAAACCACAAAAAAACATGCAAACAGCATATACAAACACACAGATACAGGAAGGTGGCATATTGGACACAAGCATGCATACACTGATACAGGGACATGACAGGAGCACACATGAAGTACACAGAGGACAGATACAGAAACACAGACACTATACATGGGTACAGGAAAGCACGCACAGATAGAGGGACATGCCAAGAGACACTATACACAGATACAGGAAGGCTGTATACAGGACACAAGAGCATGGATAGAGACATACCAAGAGAACCCATGAAGTATACAGAGGACACACAAACTATACATCTTTAACTTTTATTCAACAACCGTACAGTGAACAATCCAATTCAGCTCGTAGCAATATAAACCAATCTACGGATTAATGATGCAACATAAAATACATAATTTTGGTTTATTATTTTCTCCCCTTCCTCCGAATATCCTGATAACGTTTGTTGACGGTAACATTAACCAACCCTCAGATAGGAAGTGTTGTACAGGATCTAGAAGCCACAAAAGTGACGATAAGTAAAATCACTCTTGGTTAAAAGAAAAACACGGAAGACGCCCCAAGATTAGCCCTGCAACGAAACCAGACAACTCCAACGATAGAGCTTGGACACAAACCAAACCTCTTTTAACCCAGTTTCAACCAACAGTACGTAAGATTCTAACCCACCTTCATGAAACATCTAGCCCTTACCTTGACCACCCCCAGTCCAAAGCAAAAGTCTCTGGAATTCCATTGACCATACAAAGTCTTTACTCCTTCAGCCTCCCATGTAAGATAGGAATTTCCAGTTATCCCCCCAACCCGGAAATCTTGAAAAAAAGGGGTAAAGAGAAGGGAATATAATCTCCAGTCACCCCCAAAATGTTCACCATCAAACTCGGGGAAAGAGTGAAAACTGTGCCAAACCAGTAAGAATTTTTTTCTCTCTCTTTGGTGTATTTAGAGCATCCTGTAATTTCAGGAGCATCAAAGAATGGAGGTTATTACGCCAGCTCCAGTAAGAGAGCAGTTTACACACATTTGGGTCCCTCTGTAAAAACATTTTTTGCATATAACGGCATAATTGCTATGTTGTAACTTTTCCTGAAGCAACTTTATGGTACTACTCTGTCTTTGACACTACCTTTTATGTAAAACATATTTTATTAACATTAGAAGAATCAAGAACAACAAGATTACAATTTTTTGTAATATCAAAACAACCCCCCCAAAAAAACCAACATAAAAAAAACAAGACAAGAACATAGCAACAGAAGTGGTCCCCTATGCACAGTATTCCACTCAAGGGACCACTGAACTCCCCCACCCCTCTCTCGTTACCATAAGATATTAAACCCTATAGTCCAGGGGAGCAAAATAACCAGATAGCAGGTCAAAAATGTCCATGCTTCTAGGCTCTCACCAAGTAAACGCTTGTGGGCAGCAGGTTAACATAGACCAGTTTAAGAGGAAACACCATTGACGATGCGTTTCTCTAGCTTCCCAAAGGAGGAGGAGGTGGAACCAAGTTCTTCACTGCCAATATGAAGCAGCCATCGGTGTTCAGTTCTCCTAAACACTAGAGAGCTCAATTCACTGGACATGACCCTTCATGCTTTCACCAGCGGTTTTTCTATTCTATTCCTTTAGTATACCTTTTGGTCCACCTGTTTTAACACAATTGAACTTATATAACAGGTCAGTTCACGCTCATTCAGTTTTATTCTTTGTATGCTTTCTTTTCTGAAAGATAGAAAGGGGAACATAGGGGTTTTAATTTGTTTCCTCTTTTAAAGCCCTAATGTGAAATAAGCATATGTCTAGATTGTTGTTTTGCTCCTGAGGCAGGCAATATCATTGCTGAAACATGGTCCGTGTCAAGTTGATCCCAGACAACATGGTTTTACCAAAGGGAAATCGTGCCAAACTAATCTCATTGAATGCTTTGACTGGGTGACTGGAGAATTGAATCATGGAAGTGCTATAGACGTAATCTACTTAGATTTCAGCAAAGCTTTTGACACGGTTCCCCACAGGAGGCTCTTAAATAAACTGGACGGGCTGAAGATAGGACCCGAAGTGGTGAACTGGATTAGGAACTGGTTGACGGACAGACGCCAGAGGGTGGTGGTAAATGGAATTCGCGCAGATGAGGGAAAGGTGAGTAGTGGAGTGCCTCAGGGATTGGTGCTGGGGCCGATTCTGTTCAATATATTTGTGACATTGCCGAAGGGTTAGAAGGTAAAGTTTGCCTTTTTGCGGATAATACTAAGATTTGTAACAGAGTGGACACCTGGGAGAGAATGGAAAACATGAAAAAGAACCTACAGAAGCTAGAAGAATGGTCTAAGGTTTGGCAATTAAAATTCAATGCGAAGAAATGCAAAGTGATGCACTTAAGGTGTAGAAATCCACGGGAGACGTATGTGTTAGGCGGGGAGAGTCTGATATGTACGGATGGGGAGAGGGATCTTGGGGTGATAGTATCTGAGGATCTGAAGGCGATGAAACAGTGTGACAAGGCAGTGGCCGTAGCTAGAAGGTTACTAGGCTGTATAGAGAGAGGTGTGACCAGCAGAAGAAAGGAGGTGTTGATGCCCCTGTACAAGTCGTTGGTGAGGCCCCACCTGGAGTATTGTGTTCAGTTTTGGAGGCCGTATCTTGCTAAGGATGTAAAAAGAATTGAAGCGGTGCAAAGAAAAGCTATGAGGATGGTATGGGATTTGCGTTACAAGACGTACGAGGAGAGACTTGTGGACCTGAACATGTATACCCTGGAGGAAAGGAGGAACAGGGGTGATATGATACAGACGTTCAAATATTTGAAAGGTATTAATCCGCAAACGAACCTTTTCCGGAGATGGGAAGGCGGTAGAACGAGAGGGCATGAAATGAGATTGAAGGGGGGCAGACTCAAGAAGAATGTCAGGAAGTATTTTTTCACGGAGAGGGTGGTGGATGCTTGGAATGCCCTCCCGCGGGAGGTGGTGGAGATGAAAACAGTATCGGAATTCAAACATGCGTGGGATAAACATAAAGGAATCCTGTGCAGAAGGAAGGGATCCTCAGGAGCTTAGCCTAGAATGGGTGGCAGAGCTGGTGGTTGGGAGGCAGGGCAGACTTCTATGGTCTGTGCCCTGAAAATGGCAGAAACAAATCAAGGTCAGGTATATACATAAAGTAGCGGGCTGGTGGTTGGGAGGTGGGGATAGTGCTGGGCAGACTTATACAGACTGTGCCAGAGCCGGTGGTGGGAGGCGGGACTGGTGGATGGGAGGCAGGGATAGTGCTGGGCAGACTTATACGGTCTGTGCCAGAACCGGTGGTGGGAGGCGGGACTGGTGGTTGGGAGGCGGGGATAGTGCTGGGCAGACTTATATGGTCTGTGCCAGAGCTGGTGGTGGGAGGCAGGGCAGACTTATATGGTCTGTGCCAGAGCCGGTGGCGGGAGGCGGGACTGGTGGTTGGGAGGCGGGGATAGTGCTGGGCAGACTTATACAGACTGTGCCAGAGCCGGTGGTGGGAGGCGGGGATAGTGCTGGGCAGACTTATATGGTCTGTGCCAGAGCCGGTGGTGGGAGGCAGGGCTGGTGGTTGGGAGGCAGGGATAGTGCTGGGCAGACTTATATGGTCTGTGCCAGAGCCGGTGGTGGGAGGTGGGGCTGGTGGTTGGGAGGCAGGGATAGTGCTAGGCAGACTTATACGGTCTGTGCCCTGAAGAGGACAGGTACAAATCAAAGTAGGGTATAAAAAGTAGCACATGTGAGTTTATCTTGTTGGGCAGACTGGATGGACCGTGCAGGTATAAGGTCTTAGGGTGCGTGCAAAGGACTACTCTGTTGTGATGAAACTTAGTATAAGGTGCATCCAGCACTAAGGCCTGAAGCTCACTGACCCTATGAGCTGAAGTATACACTAAAGGTACGCTGGGAGAGATAAGAAGAAAACCAGGAAAGAACAGAGCCCTGAAATCCAAGTGAGGACAGCGTATCAAGGAGTAGGCTGTGATCAACAGTGTCAAAAGCAGCAGATCGAGAAGGATGAGGATAGAATTTTGGATCTGGCTAAGAACAGATCATTGGAGACTTTAGCAAGCGTTGTTTCAGTTGAATGAAGGTTATATTTTAAGAATGGTCATCAAACGTTTTGTGGACAAAAACTATGGATATTTCCAGATGTCACTAGATCGACTCAAGAAAAACGGAAACAATTTCTGGACACGAGAGAAGAAATAAAGACTAAGGGGGCTACTGTCTTCTTAGCTTATCCCTGTAAATGCATAGTGAGATATCTGGGAGTTAAATGTTTTGTTTTTTGTATCAGACCAGCTTAAAGCTTTCATCAACCTGAAGAGGGTGTCATCTCAGCAGATGTGCATCCACCCTGAACCTGCCTGGTACCTTCACGCTAAATGGAGCCTACACATCTGGTTTTACCTTTACTTGGGGTTCTTGTTGAGACTCCAATACTTGATGACAGAGCTTGGAAATCTTCCTAGTGCGGAACTGCTTTCCTACTCCAACTTGGGCTCCCTGATTTCCCTAGGCTTTCAACATTTGGACATGCTAGTCTTGTGTTCCATGGTTCTTTGGCTTTTACTAGCTACCTAAGCTGTATGACTTAGCATTTAGGCTTGAAGATTTTAAGTCATATCTTGAATCAGGAGGTGAGTGTTTCACTTCCTCTCTTTGGTTTCCTACTTCACCCACCCTTGTCCGTAGATGGGTGTAGATGGCGGGTGACCATGGGAGGTTCCCATTGGAGGGGGGTGTAGCTGGGGGTTGGGGAGTTAGGACAGAGGGTTTGGAGTTGTGGAGTTTTGGGGCTAGGGGTTTCTCCTGGGACACGGTCACAGGGAGCTTTTTGTATTTCTAAGATATGGTGCCCAGAGGGTTTAGTGCTCCAAACCCTGAGTTTTTCCTGCTTCCCTGTCTTGTTTATCAGCTGATATGGGAGATCTTAAGTTTGTTACCCTTAATGTCAAAGGGCTTAATTCCCCTTACAAGAGGAAGTGTTTGTTTAAAGATTATTATTATCTTCTGAGATTGTCCGCTCCAGGCTGTTTTGTGCAGGAAACACATTTACTGAAAAGGTCTGAGAAACTGGTACATCATAAACACTTCCCATAAAAGTTTTATTCTTCTTTACCTTTGCGAACAAAGAGGGGTGGGAATTTTGATCTCCTGCACACTTTCACCAAAAGTGTTGGATGTTCTCTGGGACCCAAGTACATAAGTACATAAGTAGTGCCATACTGGGAAAGACCAAAGGTCCATCTAGCCCAGCATCCTGTCACCGACAGTGGCCAATCCAGGTCAAGGGCACCTGGCACGCTCCCCAAACGTAAAAACATTCCAGACAAGTTATACCTAAAAATGAGGAATTTTTCCAGTCCATTTAATAGCGGTCTATGGACTTGTCCTTTAGGAATCTATCTAACCCCTTTTTAAACTCCGTCAAGCTAACCGCCCGTACCACGTTCTCCGGCAATGAATTCCAGAGTCTAATTACACGTTGGGTGAAGAAAAATTTTCTCCGATTCGTTTTAAATTTACCACACTGTAGCTTCAACTCATGCCCTCTAGTCCTAGTATTTTTGGATAGCGTGAACAGTCGCTTCACATCCACCCGATCCATTCCACTCATTATTTTATACACTTCTATCATATCTCCCCTCAGCCGTCTCTTCTCCAAGCTGAAAAGCCCTAGCCTTCTCAGCCTCTCTTCATAGGAAAGTCGTCCCATCCCCACTATCATTTTCGTCGCCCTTCGCTGTACCTTTTCTAATTCTACTATATCTTTTTTGAGATACGGAGACCAGTACTGAACACAATACTCCAGGTGCGGTCGCACCATGGAGCGATACAACGGCATTATAACATCCGCACACCTGGACTCCATACCCTTCTTAATAACACCCAACATTCTATTCGCTTTCCTAGCCGCAGCAGCACACTGAGCAGAAGGTTTCAGCGTATCATCGACGACGACACCCAGATCCCTTTCTTGATCCGTAACTCCTAACGCGGAACCTTGCAAGACGTAGCTATAATTCGGGTTCCTCTTACCCACATGCATCACTTTGCACTTGTCAACATTGAACTTCATCTGCCACTTGCACGCCCATTCTCCCAGTCTCGCAAGGTCCTCCTGTAATCGTTCACATTCCTCCTGCGACTTGACGACCCTGAATAATTTTGTGTCATCGGCGAATTTAATTACCTCACTAGTTATTCCCATCTCTAGGTCATTTATAAATACATTAAAAAGCAACGGACCCAGCACAGACCCCTGCGGGACCCCACTAACTACCCTCCTCCACTGAGAATACTGGCCACGCAATCCTACTCTCTGCTTCCTATCTTTCAACCAGTTCTTAATCCATAATAATACCCTACCTCCGATTCCATGACTCTGCAATTTCTTCAGGAGTCTTTCGTGCGGCACTTTGTCAAACGCCTTCTGAAAATCCAGATATACAATATCAACCGGCTCCCCATTGTCCACATGTTTGCTTACCCCCTCAAGTGGTCGCTACTTAGCTGTGTGGATGGACATCAAGGGCACCTCGTACCTTCTATTTATGTTCCAACTGCTAGCCAGACCCATTTCTATATAGTGACTTGGAACTGGGGCCGTTAAATGGACAACGGACATTTGGGTACTTGATAGGGATTTCAATATGACCCTGAACCCTCATATAGACTCCACAACCCAGCAGGCTTACAGACATGTGGATTGGAAGGCCCTTCCTTAGTTTTCTACTAGGAGTGGCCTAACAGTTAGACATCCAGAGGTGGCCGGTTCAAATCCCACTGCTGCTCCTTGTGATCTTGGGCAAGTTACTTAACCCCATTGCCTCAGGTACAAACTTAGATTGTGAGCCCTCCTGGGACAGAGAAATATCCAGAGTACCTGAATGTAACTCACCTTGAGCTACTACTGAAAAAAGGTATGAGCAAAATCCAAATAAATAAATAAATATGGAGATATATGCATTCAGTTTAAACTTCTCATACTGACCTTTAAATGCATCCACTCTGCAGCCCCCCATTACCTCTCATCTCTCCCTACATTCCTCCCCGTGAACTCCGCTCACTGGACAAATCTCTCATGTCGTCCCCCTTCTCCTCCACTGCTAACTCCAGGCTTCGTTCCTTTTCTCTCACGGCACCTTATGCCTGGAAAAGACTTCCTGGACCTATACGTCTAGCTCCATCTCTACCTGTTTTCAAATCTATGCTGAAAACCCATCTTTTCACTGCTGCTTTTAGCTCCTAGCCACAATTGCCCTCCCCTTGTCCCTTCCTCCCTTCTCTTACTTCCCTCATCCGTAACTGTCTTGTTTGTATTATTTAGATTGTAAGCTCTTTTGAGCAGGGACTGTCTCTTTGTATCAGGTGTTCAGCACTGCTTGCGTCTGGTAGCGCTATACAAATGCTAATAATAATAATAACAGATAGAGGACGTTTGGCGTTATCAGCATGCAGGTGTTGAGCAGTACATTTTTTCATTCGCTGCCTCACCCCTCCTTCTCTAGAATCGACTACTTGTTTATAGAGAAGAGCTTTCTGGATGGGGTCAAACTTCTGACATGTAGGCCACTGTGTGGTCCGATTATGCCCCCTTGTGGATACTTTTCAAGGGGATTTTCATGATCAAAAGTTCCAGTTCTGGAGATTCAATGAAAGTTTGCTAGAGTAGGAAGAGGTGTTTTGTGATCTCAATCATGCTATTCCCAAATATTTTCAATTAAACGTTACTCCCGATGTGACACGGCAACGTCTGGGATGGCTTTAAGACTTCTATTCTGGCAAATAAATTACAGAAAGAGTGGGAATAAAAGGACGGAGAGCTTATGAGCGCTCTCAAGACTGCAGAACTTCGGTACACTCAGAGTCCTAGTCCAGAATTATCTGCTAAATTTGGTTCTCTCCGCTCTGAGCTGAAAGTGCTCTGGGTGGGACAAATTACATGCAAGCTACAAAGACGGAAGCAAGTCTACTTTGAGGAGGGTGATCATGCCAGTAAATTGTTGGCTCACCAACTTAAGGCTCAGAAGTTACAGTCCTGCGTTCCTTATCAAAGATAATATGGGCACTGAAATACACGACCTCTCTTGGATGCTTCAGTGTTTTCTTACATTCTATCATATACATCCAAGTCCAATGCAACACCATCTAAGATACAATAATATTTAGATAGTGCTTCTCCTTCCACTCTCTGAGTCTCAAAGGGCCTACTTGGACCAGGACATTCAAATTCAGGGAGTAGCTGACGCCATTAAAGACCTTAAACTTGGCAAATCTCCTGGTATGGATGGATTATCCTCTAAATTTGTATAAATCTTTCTCTGGGTTTCTGTTACCCATGCTGGCCCAGATTTTTAATCGGACTCTGAGGGGCAACCATTACCACCCTCAATTGTAGAGGCGAGGTTCACTATGTTGCCCAAATCTGGCAACAATCCCAAATTATGTAGTTCTTATCACCCAATCTGCCTCCAACCGTGGCCAATCAAGACAAGTACCTGGCAGAAACCCAATTAGTAGCAATATTCCATGCTACCAGTCCAGGGGCAAGCAGTGGCTTCCCCCATGTCCATCTCAATAACAAGACCAAGGAACTTGTCCAAACCTTTTTTAAAGCCAGATACGCTATCCGCTGTTACCACATCCTCTGGAAGCAAGTTCCAGAGCTTAACAATTCTTGGCTAAGATCTAGTATTCCTCCTATTTGTTTTAAAAGAATTTCCAGGCAATTTCATTGAGTGTTCCCTGGTCTTTGTACTTCTTGAAAAAGAGTGAAAAATCAATTCACTTCTACACCACTAAGAATTTTATAGACCTCATACATACCCCCCTCAGCCGTCTCTTTTTCAAGCTGAAGAACCCTAACCTCTTTAGCCTTTCCTCATATCCCCTTTATCATTTTGGTTGCTCTTCTTTGAACCTTAATCCTGCTAAATCTTTTTTGAGATACGGCAACCAGAATTGAACACAATACTCAAGGTGAGGGTGCACCATGGAGCAATACAGAGGCATTATAATATTTTTGGTCTTATTTTGCATCCCTCTCCTAATAATTCCTAGCATCCTGTTTGCTTTTTTGTCCATCACTGCACACTGCGTAGAAGATTTCAGGGTGTCTACAATGATACCTAGATCTTTTTCTTGAGTGCTTAAGGTGGACCCCAGCATCAGGTAACTATGATTCGGATTATTCTTTCCAATGTGCATCTCTTTGCATTTGTCCTCATTAAATTACATCTGCCATTCAGATGCCCAGTCTTCTAGTTTCCTAAGGTCTTCCTGCAATCTGCATGCATTCTGACAACTTTGAATAATTTTGTGTCATCTGCAAATTTAATCACCTCACTCGTCGTTCCATTTGCCAGATCATTTATAAATATGTTAAATAGCACCGGTTCCAGTACAGATCCCTGCAATATTCCACTATTCACCCTCCTCCATTTTGAGAAAAGTGGCAATTTAACCCTGCCCTCTGTTTTCTGTCCAATAACCAATTCCTAATCCACAGAAGGACATTGCCTCCTATCCCATGACTCAGCTCACCTTTATCCACATGTTTATTTGAAATGAAGCAAACTGGTGAAGGCAAGACTTCCCTTGGCTGAAACCATGTCAACTCTGTCCCATTAAACCATTGATGTCTACGTGTTCTGCAATTTTCTTCTTTATAACAGTTTTCACTATTTTTCCCCGGCACTGAAGTCAAGTTTACTAGTCTGTAATTTCCCAGATCACCCTTGGAACCCTTTAAAAAAAGTTGGCGTTACATTGGGCACCCTCCAATCTTCAGCAATTTCATGTTTAAGTTCTTTCAGTACCCTGGGGTGTGTGCCATCAGATCCAAGTGATTTATCACTCTTTGACTTGTCAATTTGGCTCAGTATGTCTTCCAGGTTCACCAAGATTTCTTTCAGTTCCTCCACATCTTCACCTTTGAAAGCCATTTCTGGTACAGGTAGAATATTATAGAAGACTAAAACCGAGTGCATTAACGTCACAGAATAAGATACAGACTATTAATCAACTGCCATTTACTGCACTCTTACATAGCTTTGGAATTGTAGACTGACGTCTTAAAGACCTTGAAAAACTAGATATGCAAATGAGAAGTACATAAGTATTGCCATACTGGGACAGACCAAAAGGTCCATCAAGCCCAGCATCCTGTTTCCAACAGTGGCCAATCCAGGTCACAAGTACCTGACAAGATCCCAAAACAGTACATTTTATGCTGCTTATCCTAGAAATAAGCAGTGGATTTTACCCAAGTCCGTTTTAATAATGGCTTATGGACTTTTCTTTTAGGATGGATAGCTTCCTAACCTTTTTTTTAATCCCGCTAAGCTAATTGCTTTTACTACATTCTCTGGCAATGAATTCCAGAGTTTAATTACATGTTGAGTGAAGAAATATATTTTTCTCCGATTCATTTTACATTTACTACTTTCTAGCTTAATTGTGTGCCCCCTAGTCTTAGTATTTTTGGAAAAAATAAACAAGTGATTCACGTCTACCTGTTCCACTCCAATCATTATTTTATAGACCTCTATTATATTTCCCCTTAGCTGTCTTTTCTCCAAGCTGAAGAGCCCTAGCCACTTTAGCCTTTCCTCATTTTCGTCGCCCTTCTCTGTACCTTTTCTTAATTCCACTATATCTTTTTTGAGATGCGGTGACCAGATTTGAACACAATATTCGAGGTGCGGTCGCACAATGGAATGATGCAAAGGCATTATAATGTCCTCATTTTTGTTTTCCATTCCTTTCCTAATAATACCTAACATTCTATTTGCTTTCTTAGCTACCGAAGCGTAACTGAGCAGAGGGTTTCAACATATCATCAACGATGACTCCTAGATCCCGTTCCTGGTCCGTGACTCCTAACGTGGAACCTTGCATGTCATAGCTATATTCAGTTTCCTCTTTCCCACATGCATCACTTTGCACTTGCTCACATTAAATGTCATCTGACATTTAGACGCCCAGTCTCATAAGGTCCTCTTGTAATTTTTCACAATCCGCTTGCGATTTTACAACTTTGAATAACTTTGTGTTGTCAGCAAATGTAATACCTCACTAAAAGCAGCAGTCCCAGAACAGAAAACTCCTCCATGCATACAAGGTCATCTATAAGAATCAGTGTATGCCTAGACTGTACATTCCTAGATCTAAAAGAGGGATGGCTCTCATAGAAATAGATTATACTTATTAAAGATACTATCAAATGCCTCCAGGCTTAATTAACAGCATCATCAGATCCCAATGCACAAAAGATGTTGAAATACAAAAACAACAAACTTCCAGAAACCAGTTCCATTATTAAACTTCAACAAGCATTCCAACAAGTAGAAGGAATGGATAAAAATCCATTGGTATCAAAAGGGAAGGAAGCAACAGAATTTTACAAAACCAGAGGGGGGGGGGGAACTCTTCAAGGAATTGGATCAGAAGGTGAGAAACAAGTGGCAAATGCATAAGTACAGCAGAAAATTCAAAATGTTACTCCAGGAACCATTCGTGGATCAACACTGGATGAGCAATTGATAGTTGCAGTCCAGGACAGTGGATCACGGACAAGATGGTTTACAGCAAGCACTGAACTGATTCAACAGATGTCTGTAGATTCTATAAGAAAGGGCTTGAAACAGTTACTCACCTCGAGGCTGGCTGTGAAGTGCTGGTGGCGGGAAAAGTTTTATACAGAAAGGAACAAGGTGGTGCATCTCATTCATTGGGATCTCTTTAAGCATTACAACATCAGTGTACTGGAAAAGCATTGGGATCAGGACCCCAAGAGAATTGTAGAAAAACGAAGATGTCACCTGGGACATCTCCATCCCGACTGGTAAAAAGAGGGATGCAAGAAAACTAGTTAAGAAAAAGACCAGAACAGCATCGATTACAGAGGCGTCAGTCCCAAGCGATTACTTGGTGAATCGTGTGGAGAAAGAGAAGATCCTCAAGAAATGCAGTGCGAGACCAAGAAAATGTGGCAGAAAGACACAGAAATATTTCCTATTGTTTTGGATGCCACAGGCCTGATTTTAACTCTTTGAATGTTTAGAACTTTTAGTCTAAGAGGGGTGTTTTCCTTCTCAGTTAGGGGAAATAATAATCACCCCGATTCTGAAGAATTATAAAGAATCAAGACACTTAAGTCTCTAATTTTAGACCTATAGCATCTAGGCCTTTTTTTTTGTGACGTTGATGGAGAGCTTGGTGGTCTTACAATTGGCAAATTATTTGGATAAACATATCGTACACTTTTCTCAATACGGTTTCAGATCCTCTTTCTATAGTTATTTGTTCATTATTTGATAACTAGACGTTGAGCCTGTTAAAACGGGCTAGTATGGGGTTTTTCCAAGGCCCCCTCCCCTCGCCGCTGCAGGTCCCCCCCCCCCCAGAGTCGCCACCGCCGCCACCCCTCCATCCGGCCCGGGCCCTCTCTTCGCTATTGAACTTACGTCACCGAAACGCAGCACGCAGATCAGCTGAGCTTCCGTCAGCCTTCCTTCTCTGCTTGTGTCCCGCCCTAGTGTGACATAATGTCGGTGAGGGCGGGACACAGGCAGGGAAGGAAGGCTGACGGGAGCTCAGCTGATCTGCCTGCTGCGTGTTGGCGATGTAAGTTCAATACTGAAGAGAGTGCTTGGGCCGGGTGGAGGGGGGGCGGCGGCGGCAACCTCGGGGGGGGGGGGGGGGGGGAGCGGTAGCGACGTCGGTGGTTCCCTCCCTCCCCTTCGCGGTTTCCCTCTCTGTCCCGCCCCCGTCATCACGTATTGATGCGGGGGCGGGACAGAGAGGGAAGTCTCTACTGCGCTTTTGCAGGTGAGTACGGTCACTCACCATTTATATGTTTGATTGCCCATCAACTGTTATGTACTGGAAAAAAGGTTTTGGGGCTTCAATTTGATCTTTCAAGCGCTTTCGATTTAGTGGATCACGACATCTTGTTAAATATTCTGGAGAACCTGGGAATAGTAGGCAGAGCTCATGACTGGTTTCGTGGTTTCCTTAATCATAGTAGATGACGGCAGAAAAAGACCTGCACGGTCCATCCACTCTGCCCAACAAGACAAACTCATATGTGCTAGTTTTTGTGTATATCTTACCTTGATTTGTAACTGTCATTTTCAGGGCACAGATCGTATAAGTCTGCCCAGCACTATCCCCGCCTCCCACCACCGGCTCTGGCACAGACCGTATAAGTCTGCCCAGCACTACCCCCGCCTCCCAACCACCAGCCCCGCCTCCCACCACCGGCTCTGGCACAGACTGTATAAGTCTGCCCAGCACTATCCCCTGCCTCCCACCACCGGCTCTGGCACAGACCGTATAAGTCTGCCCAGCACTATCCCCGCCTCCCAACCACCAGTCCTGCCTCCCACCACTGGCTCTGGCACAGACCGTATAAGTCTGCCCAGCACTATCCCCGCCTCCCAACCACCAGCCCCGCCTCCCGATCTCGACTAAGCTCCTGAGGATCCATTCCTTCTGCACAGGATTCCTTTATGCTTATCCCACAACGTTCTTACAGAGTTGGAATGAACAATAAATTCTCAGAGAAATGGAGTAATCTTTGTGGAGTTCCTCAAGGATCACCCCTGTCCCCCGTACTTTTTAATGTGGTCTTGCATGGACTAGGTTTTCTCTTAGAAAAATTACTAGTCACCTTTCACAGCTATGTGGACGACATAACTGTATTGATACCAATTAATTCCTTGGTTTCCTCTAACTCCCACTTAATTCACAACATCATTAATAGTTTGAAGAACTGGATGGAAATGCATAAATTACAACTAAAATGACCATGTTAATCCTTTTTAGTAATTCATCAGATGAAAAGGAAAGTGCTGTAACTATGAACTAAATAACATCACTTTTCCTCTACTATTAACAGTTCTTACTTGATATAAAAGACTAAATTCCTCATTCTAACCAACCCCTATCAACCTATTTCACTAAAAAAAAAAAAACTTCATTACGGACAACACATCATATGCCTCAGATCAATCAATGAAAATCCTGGGCTTCACCATTGACCAGCATTTAGCATTTGAAGCTCAGGTCTCAAAGGTGGTTTCGAGTGTCTTCCATACACTATGGAAGTTAAAAGGTTGCGTCCTTTCCTCCCAAGCTCCACAGTTTGTACTATCACCCAATCTCTGGTACTATCCAAATCCGATTACAGTAATGCCATACGTGCGGGTATTAAAATCTTACTCTTTAAAAAATGACAAACATGACAAAATATCGCTGGCTGCCTTGTAAGCAGTGCTCTTCGCTTTGAAAAGGCTTCCCATAAATGCCAGGATCACCTTTAAAATACGCACAACTGTTAACCAAATCATATGGTTTATCATCCTCCTACATGCAACAACTAATTGATTTTCCTTCACGTAATACAGTAAAAACATCTAGAGAATACCTCACGCTCCATTATCCAAATTGCAAAGGTCTTTCTTAAAAAAATCAATCCTTGTTGCAGCCTTCACATATCAGAGTACCAAACTTTGGAATTCTCTACCTGAGCAATTAAGCCACTTAGAAGATTATCTGAGATTCCATAAACAATAATAATAATAAATCCTAATAACAAATCTCATCAAAAGACGACAAACTAATACTGACCATCTCTCTTATATGTTTCAACACAACCAATACTCTACAATTATTCCTAATAAGTTAAATTGTCATAATAATAACAACAACAACAAACCAAGAGCCTTTCAGGTCTTATACAAGCATAATGTCTTAATGTGTCGCAAATTATGTTTAGTAGCGTGAAAATGCATTTTACAATATTGGACATCACCGAACCCCCGGCCTATTGGCATTGGAGGAACCAATTGCAACTTTTGGTAACTTGGGAGGCTCAGGGAGCCCCTACGCGTAAGAAGCTTTTTACTTTGATCTGGAAGCCCAACTTACAGAGCTTGGGCCCCTCGAGGGGGGGGGTAGGGGGGACATTATGACTGTTCTGGTTGGAGTTTGACTGGGGGGGTCATAAGAGTCCAGGCCTTTTGAGACTGTTTTTTGTACAAATTGGGTAGAGGAGCAGGGAAGGTGGGGGTTGGGTGGGGGGATGAGGAGAGGTAATTGAGGTACAGTTTGTAAAAATTATATGGTTTTTTTTTGTGGATCTGTTTGACATCTTCTTCTTTAATTAAAAAAAATGTTTCAACATAAAATTTTGGGGGTAGTTCTTGATTCCAAATTGACATTAAAGCAACAGGTTATGGTTTATTCGAACTTTCTAAACCGCTCAAGCTGCCATGGCAGAGATAAGAAGGTAAAGGCTAAGAAAACAAACAGTGGGAAAGGAATGCATTTAATGATAGGAAAGAAAAACACTCACAAAGGAAAGAGATGGAAAACACACAGGCGGAAATCAGAGATAGCGGAGAAAAGAAAAGTAGAAGACCTCCAGTTGGTGGGAATCCACTTAATCGGACACTTCAAACGTTCCTCTGAACAACCAAGCTTTTAGCTCAGCTTTGAAAATCTTAAGGGAGGGGCAGGGAAGACTGATTGTTTTTTTATTATGAAGCATCTTCGTTGGGTTCGCAAATATTTTGACCAGGATCATTTCTGTTTCATTGTGCAATCTCTCTTATCTACCCTTCTCCTCCACCGCTAACTCCAGACTCTGTTCCTTTTATCTTGCTGCACCATATGCCTGGAATAGACTTCCTGAGCCGGTACGTCAAGCTCCATCTCTGGCCGTCTTCAAATCTAAGCTAAAAGCCCACCTTTTTGATGCTGCTTTTAATTCCTAACTCTTATTCACTTGTTCAGAACCCTTATTTTATCATCCTCACTTTTAATATTCCCTTACCTTACCTCTTATTGTGTTCAGTACTGGTCTCCGTATCTCAAAAAAGATATAGTAGAATTGGAAAAGGTACAGCGAAGGGCGACGAAAATGATAGTGGGGATGGGACGACTTTCCTACGAAGAGAGGCTGAGAAGGCTAGGGCTTTTCAGCTTGGAGAAGAGACGGCTGAGGGGAGATATGATAGAAGTGTATAAAATAATGAGTGGAATGGATCGGGTGGATGTGAAGCGACTGTAGCTTCAACTCATGCCCTCTAGTCCTAGTATTTTTGGATAGCGTGAACAGTGTGGTAAATTTAAAACGAATCGGAGAAAATTTTTCTTCACCCAACGTGTAATTAGACTCTGGAATTCGTTGCCGGAGAACGTGGTACGGGCGGTTAGCTTGACGGAGTTTAAAAAGGGGTTAGATAGATTCCTAAAGGACAAGTCCATAGACCGCTATTAAATGGACTTGGAAAAATTCCGCATTTTTAGGTATAACTTGTCTGGAATGTTTTTACGTTTGGGGAGCGTGCCAGGTGCCCTTGACCTGGATTGGCCACTGTCGGTGACAGGATGCTGGGCTAGATGGACCTTTGGTCTTTCCCAGTATGGCACTACTTATGTACTTATGTATTTGTATCCCACATTTTCCCACCTCTTTGCAGGCTCAATGTGGCTTACAATACATCATGAATGGTGAAGATGTAAAAGAAATAAACATTTAGTATTACAGAGGATTTTGGGTAACATGATAATAATAAAGCATGATATTAGTATAGCAAGCAAATATTCAAGGTAGTGCAGGATATATGTGGAGTTCACATTTGTTGGTCTTTGTGGTATGCCTTGTTAAAGAGATGGGTCTTCAATAGTTTGCGAAAGTCAGTTAGTTTATAGATCGATTTTAAGCTGCGTGGCAGCGTGTTCCAGAATTGTGTGCTCAAGTAGGAAAAGGTTGACGCATGCGTTAGTTTGTATTTTATTTAATTAATTTATTTATTTATTGCATTTGTATCCCACATTTTCCCACCTTTTTGCGGGCTCGGTGTGGCTTACAATACATTGTAAATAATGGAAATACGATTTGTTACAACTTGGTTATGGATTACATTGTGATGAGTTATTTGAGTCAAAGTTAAAGTATCGATAAGGAGTATAATCATGGAAAAAGCACTGAAACATTGGAAGGAAACAAGGGAGACAAAAAGGGGCAATATATGATAACAGGAAAACACTTGGTATACATTTTCTGTGAGTAAAGGTATGAGTGTGGTGAGATTCCGGGGGATGAGAATTCAGGAGTGGCTGTATTGATGCATAACTGAACAATGAGTGTGGGCTTTATGTGTTTTGGTTCTTTCCGTAAATTTTCTCAAAAAGATGGGTCTTCAATAGTTTGCGGAAGGTGGTTTGTTCGTAGATCGTTTTCAGGTTGCGTGGTAGTGTGTTCCAGAACTGTGTGCTCATGTAAGAAAAGGTTGATGCGTGCGCCTTGTATTTCAAGCCCTTGCAATTAGGGAAATGGAGGTTGAGGAAAGTTCGGGATGATCTTTTAGCGTTTCTGGGTGGTAAGTCTATTAAATCAGACATGTAGGCTGGGGCTTTACACCTTTACAATTGGGGAAGTGAAGATTGAGGAATGTACGGGATGATTTTTTAGCATTCCTGGATGGTAGTTCTATCAGGTCTAACGTGTAGGCTGGGGCATCTCCGTGAATGATTTTGTGGACTAGGGTGCAGATTTTGAACGTGATGCGTTCTTTGAGAGGGAGCCAGTGCAACTTTTCTCGTAGTGGTTTAGCACTCTCATATTTTGTTTTGCCGAATATGAGTCTACCTGCCGTGTTCTGGGCTGTTTGAAGTTTCTTAATTATTTGTTCTTTGCAGCCAGCATAAAGTGCGTTGCAGTAGTCTAAGTGGCTAAGTACCATTGATTGTACCAGGCCTCGAAAGACGGTCCTTGGGAAGAAAGGTCTTACTCTTTTTAGTTTCCACATTGAGTGGAACATCTTCTTGGTTGTGTTTTTCGCGTGATTCTCAAGTGTTAGTGTCGATCAATGGTGACTCTAAGGATTTTTAGGGTGTCCGAGATTGGAAAATTCAATTTAGGTGTGTTAATGGTGGTGAATTTGTCTGTCCTAATTAGAATGTAAGCTCTGTGGAGCAGGGACTGTCTTTTTATGTTCAAGTGTACAGCGCTGCATACGTCTAGTAGCGCTTTAGAAATGATAAATAGTAGTAGTAGTTATATTGTAATATTCCTGCAGTATGTCTAGCTTCTTAGCTTTTGCAATTTGCATAGTCGCATAGACTGCAGAATACAAGTTATATTGTACATTGTAAATTCCCAAACACACCTGGATAGGTTGCCTATACTTGTTACAGCACTGTCATACTGGGACAGACCATCAAGCCAAGCATCCTGTTTCCAACAGTGTGCAATCCAGGTCACAAGTACTTGATAAGATCCCAGAATAGTAAAACAGATTTTATACTGCTTATCCTAGAAATAAGCAGTGAATTTTCCCAAGTCCATCTTAACAATGGCCTATGGACTTTTTTTAAGGAAATTATCCAAACCTTTTTTAAACCCTACTAAGCCAACTGCTTTTACCACATTCTCTGGCAATGAATTCCAGAGTTTAATTACATCTTATGAACTCCAGAAGAAAGCTCTCTTTGACACAATATAAGTACTAAGGTGAGCGTTGGCAGTAAACTTGAGAGACCGAGATCATACTCCACATAAACCCTGGCTTAGGAGTGTGGTTCCTTACCATCACAATATGCGCAAAACTAACCTATCTGGAGAAATTGCCCCTGATACAGGGACACTCTAAGAGCACACAAAGTATATAGAGGAAACACGCTAAAAGATGCAGAGTCACACCCATACAGCAAAAGACAAACAGCACACCAAGGAACAGAAAAAGATCTAGATATGTACCGATAATACAGGACACACAACATCCAGAGACAACAGAAAAGCGCACACAGAAGCAGAGACACGCTAAGAGCACACATAGATTCAGAGACATGTTAAGAGTGCACACAGAATGGTAAGTGGGTAATATAGAAGACAGGGAAGGGGTGGACAGTTAATGACAAAATTTCCCTCACAAGAAGAGATAAGAACATAAGAGTAGCCCTACTGGGTCAGACCAATGGTCCATCCAGCCCAGTATCCTGTTTCCAACAGCGGCCAAATCAGGTCACAAGTACAAACTGAATGTTCGATGATGGAGATTGCTGGCATACTAAAAAAATGTAAACTGAAAAACAGAAGAGAGCAGCTAGAAACATACAGACATATCCAGCAACGCACGGTCATCACAGACAAGCAGACACACATGCCAACATGCACATACATGGAATCAGATTCAGAAGCAAGTTACACACACACCCAGAACAAGCAGAGCACTAGATAACGGACAACAGGACACAATTCAGACGCCGATGCCAAAAGCCAGAGTACGGATCACCAAACACACAAGGCAAAGCCGGAATCAGAACCGAGCCAGTGGTATAGCAGGGATTAGAACTCCCGGGGTTAACTCCATTTCCTCGAAACCTTCTAACACAACCACCCCAGGAGCAGAGCACACAGGTAGAAGGGTTTTCACTAAAGCAGCCCTGAAATGCGTTTGAACATACACCATCCTACTACTCTCCTGCCCCACCTGCGTACACTCAGACTAACATCGCCACACCCAGGGTGCTCTCTGGGTCTTAAGCATCAGGTACACTCAGACTGTAAAGCAAGCTTTCAGAATCTGAACACAGAATGACGTGCTTACATTTTGCTTCTACGTGCTGACCATTTCCAATCAGACAGTTCTCGATGTGGGCTCCCTTCTTGATCCAAGCAGAATTACAAATCACACTTCTGTGGATGCTGCACCTGGTGATGGAACAGAGGAGAAAGGAAGAGGGTCAGCAATGCCGGCAGGTCACATCCAAAACAACTAGGCAATACTCACAGAGGCTTCAAGACATGCTACAGTCATGAGCCCATAGAAACATCTAGTTAGCCAACTTCCCCCGTCTGTGGCAGTAGTGTGGAGCGACAGCCTACTGGGTTTCTGGCTCTCCTAGAACCAAGGTCCTCTGATCTTGCCCCATCCTTGGCCACCTTTAAATCTAGACTGAAAGCCCACCTCTAACAATTCTTTTGACTCGTAACCTCCTCTCCTCCTTCCTGTACACATTAATTGATTTGATTACTTTATTTTTTGTCTATTAGATTGTAAGCTCTTTGAGCAGGGACTGTCTTTCTTCTATGTTTGTGCAGCGCTGCGTACGCCTTGTAGCGCTATAGAAATGCTAAATAGTAGCAGTAGTAGTGATCCCAGCCTTTCCTGAACCTTGCTTCAATTTCTGCCTCTACCACCCAACCCCCGAAAAGTCGCTCCATGTATCCAGCACCTTTTCTGTACAGTTACCCAACTGGTAAGGTTGAAGGAAAACATGAGGTCGACGGAGTCCAATCTTCTGACTGCCCTGCCCTCCTGTGGTCTAGATCTATTTTTATTCCGAAAAGTGGTTGCCCTCCTGGGTATTATTTATTTATACTTCTAATGTATCTGAAGGTCTTCACAGAGCGATAAAGAAGTCAGCCAAACCCAGAGCTATCAAGAAAACCAGAAAAGGCACAGGGAGATGATGTGTTAATAAGGAGCTTAACCAGGCTGCAAATCCCCAGAGACCAGTCAGGACAGTGTAATCAGTTCACGATGAACTAGGCCTGAGAGCAAAAGTCACAAGTTAGCAAGGATGTGCAGGCCACTCCTTCGTGTTATCCGTTGGGCAGCAGCTAGGAGAGGCTTCGCTAAACACTGGAAGTCTGGGGTGACCCCACCCTTAGGCAATTGGAAATGGTACTGATGGAGACCATCACAAGGAGTAGTGAAGGTACATAAGTACATAAGTAATGCCACACTGGGAAAAGACCAAGGGTCCATCGAGCCCAGCATCCTGTCCACGACAGCGGCCAATCCAGGCCAAGGGCACCTGGCGAGCTTCCCAAACGTACAAACATTCTATACAATCAAGCCATTGTGACATCACTAATGAGGTTGGCTCTTATTGGTGGAATGAGCCACTATGACATCACAATAGGTTAAATCACTGCTCTATGTAATAAAAGTGAGCCAAGTAGAGGACATAAGTACATAAGTAATGCCACACTGGGAAAAGACCAAGGGTCCATCGAGCCCAGCATCCTGTCCACAACAGCGGCCAATCCAGGCCAAGGGCACCTGGCGAGCTTCCCAAACGTACAAACATTCTATACAATCAAGCCATTGTGACATCACTAATGAGGTTGGCTCTTATTGGTGGAATGAGCCACTATGACATCACAATAGGTTAAATCACTGCTCTATGTAATAAAAGTGAGCCAAGTAGAGGACATAAGTACATAAGTAATGCCACACTGGGAAAAGACCAAGGGTCCATCGAGCCCAGCATCCTGTCCACGACAGCGGCCAATCCAGGCCAAGGGCACCTGGCGAGCTTCCCAAACGTACAAACATTCTATACAATCAAGCCATTGTGACATCACTAATGAGGTTGGCTCTTATTGGTGGAATGAGCCACTATGACATCACAATAGGTTAAATCACTGCTCTATGTAATAAAAGTGAGCCAAGTAGAGGACATAAGTACATAAGTAATGCCACACTGGGAAAAGACCAAGGGTCCATCGAGCCCAGCATCCTGTCCACGACAGCGGCCTATCCAGGCCAAGGGCACCTGGCGAGCTTCCCAAACGTACAAACATTCTATACAATCAAGCCATTGTGACATCACTAATGAGGTTGGCTCTTATTGGTGGAATGAGCCACTATGACATCACAATAGGTTAAATCACTGCTCTATGTAATAAAAGTGAGCCAAGTAGAGGACATAAGTACATAAGTAATGCCACACTGGGAAAAGACCAAGGGTCCATCCAGCCCAGCATCCTGTCCACGACAGCGGCCAATCCAGGCCAAGGGCACCTGGCGAGCTTTCCAAACATACAAACATTCTATACATGTTATTCCTGGAATTCTGGATTTTTCCAAGTCCGTTTAGTAGCGGTTTATGGACTTGTCCTTTAGGAAACCGTCCAACCCCTTTTTAAACTCTGCTAAGCTAAGCGCCTTCACCACTCTCTCCGGCAACGAATTCCAGAGTTTAATTACACGTTGGGTGAAGAAAACTTTTCTCCGATTTGTCTTAAATTTACTACACTGTAGCTTCACCGCATGCCCCCCAGTCCCAGTATTCTTGGAAAGCGTGAACAGACGCCTCACATCCACCCGTTCCACTCCACTCATTATTTTATATACCTCTATCATGTCTCCCCTCAGCCGTCTCTTCTCCAAGCTGTATAGCCCTAGCCTCCTTAGTCTTTCTTCATAGGGAAGTCGTCCCATCCCCGCTATCATTTTAGTCGCCCTTCGCTGCACCTTTTCCAATTCTACCATATCTTTCTTGAGATGCGGCGACCAGAATTGAACACAATACTCAAGGTGCGGTCGCACCATGGAGCGACACAACGGCACCATAACATCCTCACACCCGTTTTCCACACCTTTCCTGATAATACCCAACATTCCATTCGCTCTCCTAGCCGCAGCAGCACACTGAGCAGAAGGTTTCAGTGTGTTATCGAATGTTGAGGGTGTTTTTTCTGATTGGTCCGTCATGTGAGGGCGGGGCAGAGAGACATGGTCAGTGTTGAGGCTTCACCACCATGAATCCATGAACCCTTCAGTGACTGACTGAGGACAAGAAATGTCATCAAATCTTTATTCTTCAAGAGCCGAAACAGTACTGTGTTTCGGTGTGAAGCCTACATCAAGGGTCTGTACATAGAATCGGGTGTCAGGATAACAGTCTTTAAAAAGACGCGATCCCAGTGAGCATGCAGTGCAACATTCAGGAACGAGGTGCTGAAAAGCTGGACATAAACTAAAGTGTAGGTGTCCCGTCATTGATGGAGACTCAGTGGGATGTTATGATGCCTATCTTAAACTTCATTGATGTGTGTGTGGGGTGGTGGCTAAGGGGTGTGCGTAGTTCATCTGATTTTCTCATTGACGATGGTTTGCTTGCTATGACAGCGTTGTACTCATTTAAGCAGTTGACTTAAGTACTTTTTATTCCGGAAAACCTCAGAAAAATGTTAATTCAAAAAAGAAAGAAACGAGCGCGTCTGGGATCAGCACCAAAAGGGGGAACAGGCATGAATGAGAAGAAGGAATAGTATGAGATCAACTGAGAACAAGTGTAAAGCTCTGGCATCTGTCTGCAGGACTTCAATAGTCCAGGAGTTCTCACTCTGTACCACGTAAAAGCTAATAAGTCTCCCACGGGAAGGGCAGGAGAAGAACTTTCTATTTTCATTTAAGTATCACTGATTTCTGCAGAGGTAGAGTGGTGGGAAGCAGAAGGAGATGACAGAGAGACAGGGAGGTGGAAGTGAGATGGAGACCAGTAAGAACAGGGGGGGGGGGGGAGTGGTGACAGAATGAGGAGCCTGATGTGCAGAATTGAGAAAGGGACACTGCAAGAATGAGAAAGACATGGTATTGGTATGGTGGAGGAACCGAGACAGAGAGGCTGCCAGGGAAGCAGAGCAAGAGAGAGCGATCGATCCAGAATATCAGCTTCCATGGAGGTGGAGGAGGTCCAGTCACCCCATGTAGCCTCTATACTTATAAGTTTCAATGCTGAAAAGACATTCGACAGGGTTCACTGGGGACTTCGGTTTCAAGTACTTTGACATTATAGCATGGCAGGCTTTTTTGAGGATGCTATTATGGCATTCTATAGGTCCCCTTCTGCTGCATTACATCAACTTCCTTTCCGTTTTTCCGAGGCACAAGGCAGGGATGCCTGTGTAGCATGATACGAGTTTAATTGTCAGAGTTATTGATTTTGCTAGATCAGATACAAATCCTATATAATAATTTGCACCATGAACGTTCCATGAAGCTGTCTGGGCCCATGCCTCCATTCTGATTGGCTGTGCCTGGAACTGAAGCCTCAGATGACATCATCCAGAGAGCTCAAGCAACAGCAGTGCGGGCCCGGCCCCAGGCAGCTTCATCGAACTTTCATCTTGCACTCCCAATGTTCCAATGTCTCTGGCTACGTTGGAGGAGCAGTTTCAGCCCTTCGCCACGCCCCGCCCCCCCCAGGTCACCGCCCCCCACCCCCCCCCCCCCCCCCAAGGTCGCCGCAGCCACTGCTCCACCCTCCACCCCCCCACCCCCAAGGTCGCTGCCACTCCCCCCCTCCGTCCGACATCAGCTGCCATTTCCGGCCACTGCTGCTTCTCCTGTTGAGCAGCAGCGGCCGGTACAAAAACAAAAAAAGCAACTTAAACCTGAAAAAATGCTTTTAAAAAGGAAGGGGGGCACCGCAGGCAGCCATCAGGCATTGGCTGTCAGCTCTGCAGCCGCTCCTCCTCTCACGTCGCTGTGTTCCTCCGGGGTTCTACTCCAGGGGCAGTGACGTGAGAGGCGAGAGGAGGAGCGGATGCAGAGCTGACAGCTGATGGCTGCCTGTGGTGCCCCACTTCCCTTTTAAAAGCATTTTTGCAGGTTTAATTTGGTTTTTTTTGTACCGGCTGCTGCTGCTCGACAGGAGAAGCAGCAGTGGCCAGAAATGGCAGCGGCGGCGACCTCAGGGGGGGGGGTGTGGAAGGGAGGAGCGGTGGCACCCTGGGAGGGGTGTGTGACTGCAACCTCGGGGGGGGGGGCGTGGTGGCGAGGGCGGCAGGGGCGGGGCCTGAGACCACAGAGAGGAAGGGGGGAGGTATCTCTGTCACACACACACTCTCTCTCTCTCACTCTCATACACTGTCTACCATACACTCTATGTCTCACACTGTATCACATTCACTCTGTCACACAGTCACGCTCAAACACTCTCAATCTCATACACTCTCACTCTCACAGAGAGTCTGTGTATCGTACACATACTCTCTCACACTCTGTCTCACACACACTCTCTCTCTCATACACACTGTATCTGTGTGAAACACTCTCTCACACTCACTGTGGCTCACATACGCACTCATTCTCACACTCAAACCCACACTCACTCTGTCACACACACACATTCACTCTCTCTCTCTCACAGTCACTCTCAAACATACACACTCCAAGAAAAACCTTGCTAGCGCCTGTTTCATTTGTGCCAGAAACAGGCCTTTTTTACTAGTGTATATATAAATTATATACAGCTGCAAAGACTTATTGGGACAGAATCAGATAAACTGGTCTGGCTTTCATCTCCCCCTTGCCCAACTACCGATAACAAAAACTAGCTGGGTGGATACCTAAGCCCATCAACATATCTCCAAAGAACAAAACTCTAAAGATGGACAGTAATCACAGAGACTGGAGTTAACCAAAGACAGTGAAACTCCACCTATTCTCAGACAATGACTCAGACTGAAAAGCCCATCTAGCTATCTAATCTGACAAAAGAAGCCCACCTAATCCTGTCAGATGCCTTCTGGATGTGTATCTACCAGCAGATGTCCAGACAGTCTTATGATGTCATTAAACATGAGACCAGTCACCATGCTCCATCTCAAAACTAGGTGAAACCAATTCTCCGACACCCCATCTGACTTCAGCCTAGGGTCCAGCAAGAAAATATAAAAAGCCTGGAAAATGCCCAGCTGGCTCTTGGGATCTCCCTCCTGCCTCTCTGCTGGACTTCACACACACCCTGATGACTTTCTCCAGGCTCCAACTACAATTCTGCAACAAAAGACTTCTATTTTAGCAAGGATCTTCATCACTCCACCCAGCAGCCTCTATCAAACTGAGTTACCATTATCAAGCATAATTTATAATTCAGACCTTTTAATCTTGAAAAGCACATTTCCCTTGTGAAAGATTCTTAAAAACTGCCTCTCTCGTAACATTATTACATTACCTGTATTGTAAATAAACATTTTAAAGTTAAATATATGGTCTTTATATTCTGAGCACATGTCCTTAAACCTTACAGTGCAGGTTAATGTAATTCAACAAATATAGAATTTAATTCCCCCTTTTCTTACATATTATCATATTACCTTATATGTAATTAGTGTAGAATAGAATATATATATATATATATATATATATATATATATATATATATATATATATATATATATATATATATATATATATATAATCTAACACCTGCTTTCTCCGCTGTTAGTTGCATTGACTTTGGATCCACTCATCCAGGAAATTCAGGCTAATCCAGAGATTCATGGCATCCCGCTTGGCCGATCTGAATTTCAGATATCTACATTTGCAGATGACATACTAGTCATCTGTCAAATCCTCAGGAATCCCTGCCGGTGCTCTTGGAAAGCTTTACCGAGTATGGAGCATTCTCAGGGTTTAAGTTTAATATGGCCAAATCGGATGGTGTTGCTACTAACCCATCTCTCCGGGATGGACGGGTGGTGACTTTTCCGTTAAAATGGGTGACTGAGGGATTTCGATATTTGGGAATATTTTTACTCTCTAATCAGAAATCCTTCTATGTTTCTAACATCCCTGCTCTTTTGAATCATACTACACAACAACTGTCCATCTGGTCTAACTTGCCCTTATCACTACATGACCGTATAAACAAAACAATGAAGACAGGTTATCCCGATAGCAAGGTTGCAATAGAGACCAGGTGTTTTCAAATAAAAAGCAGACAAAAGATTGCAAATTAACACTGTCAACTGCTGAGCAAGATGTAAATAGGAACAACAAACATAGTTTGAAATGAAAAATGAGATATAATAGGCATCTCTGAGACCTGGTGGAAGGAGGATAACCAGTGGGACACTGTCATACCGGGGTACAAATTATATCGTAGGGATAGGGTGGATCGAATTGGTGGAGGGGTAGCATTGTATATTAACAAGAGCCTGGAATCAAATAGATTGAAAATTCTGCAGGAAACAAAACACATCTTGGAATCCCTATGAATTGAAATTCCATGTGTAAAGGGGAAAAGGATAGTGATAGGAGTGTACTACCGTCCGCCTGGCCAGGATGAACAGACGGATGCAGAAATGTTAAAGGAAATTAGGGACGCAAACAAACTGGGAAACACAATAATAAATGGGTGATTTCATCTGCACGTCAGAAGGAGCCTCTAGACTTTCCTAGATGGCTGTATGAACTGCAGACGCTCCCATAAAGATTGTTTAAGAAGAATCTCAAAGCTCTTCAAAAGATATTGAGCAAATTCTGCTGGGGGGGGGGGGGGGGGCTAAACCGAAATTACCGTTTAAAATACTTTGGGGCGCTTGGAGGGTGGGAGGAATGGGCGTGTGGGATCTCAAAAAATACAACCAGACATATTTATTCCAACACCTAGCAGATCGGCTACTGGATGGCCGAGATTAGGCACCTTTGCCATTGGAAAAGTCGGATTTTGCTCCTTGGCATCTACTATTTTTGTTACAAGCCCTGATCTCTCAAAAAGTCGATCACAAGAGCCACTGAATTTGTTTTATGCGTTTTTATGATCTTTGAACCATTTTCATGTCAACTGTTTTGATGGTAGAAGCACAAGAAACAGGATTTCAAATGTTTGTAAAAAAATACAGATAAATAATCAACTCTGCTAGCCCTGAATATAACGGATACATTTTCAATGTCCATCTCTTGATCTCTGTCTTAGAACAGCAGCTATTGCTTAGGAAATTATACAAGTTATACAGTATATCTGAGGTGTACAGAGACACTGCAGCAGACTCCGACACTGGGAATGGTGTGAGGGAGAGAGAAGCTCCCTCCCTGCGTCTGAGATGTAGATGTGAAGACACACCGCACTGGGCTCTTACTCTCCACTCACGTACCCTTCCTCTATGATCACCGAGTTCATGACGACACACTTTGCGATTCGCACATTCTCCTTTAAGACACAAGCTGACCCAATGACGGATGCACTGACGGAAGTCTTCTCTCCCACCTGCGTGGATGAGCCAATGACACAGTCTGATCCGACCTGCAGAGGAGAAGTGCAAGCTCAGTCAAAATCTCAAACACCTATTCAGGGATTTAGGAAGAAAAAAAAAACAACGGTGGGGTGAGAGATGTATTTCCGACTAAGCAAGAGGATCTGCTATTGGCACCATGGCTACAATACTTCCTTGCTCAGTACAGCTCTCACCAGAACCCAACCTCTAACCTCTATCCATTTTTCACTCATCAGGGATCCATCATGCATAGCCTCTCGTCAGGAAGCTATTGTGACACACCCTCTCTCATCAGGAAGCTGTTGTGCTAGGTTTTGCTCTTATTATGGATAATCTGTTTTCCTCTAGGGTGATGCGGCACCCTCCTGAGGTGGCTTTTTGCCAAGGTATATACTGTCCACTGTAGCACTGGGCTGCCTCCACCTTTCCACTGCTCCCAAAGGCTAGGAGCATTAGTTTGGTTTGGTTTTCCTTGCAATACTCCTAGCTTCTGCCAGCCTGAGAAGGTGGAGTTACGATTCAGGATCAAAATTCTTATATATAATTATTAACTAATTCAACACAAACTTCTGGCAACATTTTAACACAGAAAACACAAGATATGTGCTTTGAAGATTCTTAGACAAGCTTAGCATTTGATGCCCTCTCAGTCTCGAATCGGTCTAAGAACAAGCCATTGCTGTCCCACAATGATATCATCAATATGCGCCATCCAATTTTCAGACCCCCCCCCCCCCCCCCTCCCAAAGTGTTTGCAGGCCCCTGGGTACCTTAATTTTGTACCTCTGAGATTGTAAGCCAATTTTCAAAAGTTCCCGGCAGGAAACACAGGTAGAAGAACCTGAAGAGTTTGTGGGAAGACATCACCCTTTTTTCCTCCACTCCCGAGTCTCATAAGTAAACCCCCATTTACCTACGGAGAAATTCCTCTGAAACTCAACTCATTAAAGACTGAGGTTTGATAGTACTCGTTTACCTTTTTTTTTTGTTTGTTACATTTGTACCCTGCGCTTTCCCACTCATGGCAGGCTCAATGCGGCTTACATGGGGCAATGGAGGGTTAAGTGACTTGGCCAGAGTCACAAGGAGCTGCCTGTGCCTGAGGTAGGAATTGAACTCAGTTCCCCAGGACCAAAGTCCACCACCCTAACCACTAGGCCACTCCTCCACTGTTGCTACTATTTGAGATTCTACATGGAATGTTGCTACTATTTGAGATTCTACATGGAATGTTGCTACTATTTGAGATTCTACATGGAATGTTGCTATTCCACTAGCAACATTCCATGTAGAAGTTGGCCCTTGCAGATCACCAATGTGGCCGCGCAGGCTTCTGCTTCTGTGAGTCTGACTCACAGAAACAGAAGCCTGCGCAGCCTTCTACATGGAATGTTGCTAGTGGAATAGCAACATTCCATGTAGAATCTCCAATAGTAGCAACAGAATCTCAATAGTAGCAACATTCCATGTAGAATCTCCAATAGTAGCAACATTCCATGTAGAACCTCAAATAGTAGCAACATTCCATGTAGAATCTCCAATAGCAGCACCATTCCATGTAGAATCTCCGATAGTAGCAACATTCCATGTAGAACCTCAAATAGTAGCAACATTCCATGTAGAATCTCCAATAGCAGCACCATTCCATGTAGAATCTCCAATAGTATCTATTTTATTTTTGTTACATTTGTACCCTGCGCTTTCCCACTCATGGCAGGCTCAATGCGGCTTACATGGGGCAATGGAGGGTTAAGTGACTTGCCCAGAGTCACAAGGAGCTGCCTGTGCCTCAGTTCCCCAGGACCAAAGTCCACCACCCTAACCACTAGGCCTCTCCTCCACATTAAAATTATTTCATTTTTAACTCGCTGGCAGCACAGTGGTATAACACAGCCTTCCACTTTCTGCCTTGACCCTCCTGCAAGGATAAGTGGAATCGGACCGGCTGATAAGAAGGGTTCTGTGGCCTTACTCACCAAGTTTCTGTCTGTTATCTGAGCGGAGGGGTGGAGCAGTGGCTCTTCCGGGCACAAGGCACTCAGCAATTTTGGAACCTGAAGAAAATGAAGGCAGTTAAAGAGGGTTTGGATGGCAGCTATAAACCCTGGGTCACATTACTCCGACAGCTGTAAGGGAAAGGGACTTGATATACCGCCTGTCTGTGGTTTTTGCAACTACATTCAAAGCAGTCTACATATTTGTACCTGGGGCAACGGAGGGTTGAGTGACTTGCCCAGAGTCACAAGGAGCTGCAGTGGGAATTGAACCCAGTTCCCCAGTATCAAAGTCCACTGCACTAACCACTAGGCTACTCCTCCACTCATTCCACCAATAAGAGCCAACCTCATCAGTGATGTCACAATGGCTTGATTGCCCAATACAGTTCCCCAGGATCAAAGTCCCCTGCACTAACCACTAGGCTACGCCTCCACTCATTCCACCAATAAGAGCCAACCTCATCAGTGATGTCACAATGGCTTGATTGCCCAATACAGTTCCCCAGGATCAAAGTCCACTGCACTAACCACTAGGCTACTCCTCCACTCATTCCACCAATAAGAGCCAACCTCATCAGTGATGTCACAATGGCTTGACTGCCCGATACTTGGCTCACTTCTGACATTGTGATGTCATAAGGGGGAGGGGGAAAGGGAATTGGGACTTGATCTACCGCCTTTCTGAGGTTTTTGCAACTACATTCAAAGAGGTTTACATATATTCAGGTACTTATTTTGTACCAGGGGCAATGGAGGGTTAAGTGACTTGCCCAGAGTCACAAGGAGCTGCAGTGGGACTTGAACCCAGTTCCCCAGGATCAAAGTCTGCTGCACTAACCACTAGGCTACTGCTCCACTCAGCAGGCGGAGCCCAACGGAGGGGTTGTCTTCTCACCTGTCTGTTAGCCTCAATATACGTGGCCAGCGTGTTGACCCGGTAACAGATTCCCTCTTCCAGAATATGGACATAGCAGCGCAGCTTTCCCCCGTGATACGCCTCACTCATATCCCCCCGGTGATCATTCCAGCAAGACTTGGCCTGAACCTCTGTCAGCAGCTGGTCCTTCTTCAGATAACTCTGGATATCTAGAGGAGCAGGTTACAAAGGGTTCAGCAACAACATTAATTACATCAGGGGCTCCAAATGAGCTAAATTACAAGACCAGAAGTAGCTCCTAGATGTGTATCCTATATTTAGCCAAATTTAGAAGCCTGACTTTTCAACTGAAAAAACTCACTAGAGTTTAGCAGCCTGGAAGTTATGCTCTTAAATTTGGACCTGCTACTTATCTGCCCAGAATTAGGATGCTAGTGCTGCAAGTCAGTGTTAAGCACCTAACAATTTTCCCTGCCTTAAGTCTGGCACTGCTGCAGCTCACTTAAATTTAGGGGCCTAGTGGAGCCTAAATTTAGCTACTCACCTCTAATATAGTTTGAATATCAGGCTGGCCAAAGGTGCCATAGCCATGGGTGGGCAGGGGCTCGCCTAGCAGCAGCACCCCTTGCTGTGGTTGGCAGCCATCCCCACCCCCCCCCCCCAGCTGAAGACCTCAGTATTCCAACCACCTCCCCCCCCCCCCCCCCCCCCTTAGAAAGAACCTGTTTAAAAGTCCTGTAGTTTCTTCTGCTTGGTTTGGGCCTTCACCAACCCATTTCTGGCTGGGCCCCAGAGCACCTGCCATCAATCTGCGGAGCCCAATATCTAGCTTTGCTTTCAATAATCACATATTTTACACCAACCTAAAGAGGTCTTTTCCTCGTCCTTTTGCTTTTTCTCCTTGTCTTCTTGGTCCTGTTCTGAAGAAGCAGGAGCAGAGAACTGTTTCCTAACAAGGTATGGAATAAGTTCACTCCGGAGAGAGGTGATTGACCTAAGAGAAAGAAGAATTATTTGCAAAGGTTTGGAGTTTAATCTCACTGGTCACTGCACGATGATAAGAGAAGAGTCCCTGATATTCAGGAAGAAAATATACGACCGTTTCTCTGGACTGATTTACTCATGAAGGTGGAGGGCCGATTATTGATATCTATTGCATACCTGTGTCTCTGACCTCCCAGCACCTGTGAACAATGTCTCTGATGGTAACACAGGTGCAGCAACCAACAGCGAAGATGACTAACAGAGCAGCAGCAGCCAAACAGGTTCGATACTAACAAAAGCTCACATCACATTCAAAGAACAGCACATTTCCACTAAAGGGACTCGACACGGGCTGTCTTTCGGCTATGCAGTTCAGCCGTATGGCCTCGATTCAGAAATGGACCTTAAGCCATTTCTGCAACTTCTGTCCCCATCTGTAACTTTACAGCCTGGCTTTGGTGGTCTTTCTTCCCCCCCATACTTGTATGAATTGCCATGGGTTTACCAACCATTTATCTGCTTCCCCAGTCTTCTTCCCCTCCTCTCCCATTCAGACGTAGCATCCCCCAGGGTTCTTGCCTTTCCCGATCCTTTTCAACATTTTTCTGAGTCCTCTGCCATCACTCATACAATCCCACATCAATGAAAATTTTACATCTAAGTGGCAACAGCTTACTCGTTTTCCCTCAATGCCCTTCTGGTATTGATCTTGGCTGACCACCTATTGCCCGGTCCTGAACCCCTCAAAATCCATTTCCCTTTGAACGTCCAGTCGTGCTTACTGCCCTTTGAACTTGCCCTCTTGTTACACAACACCCAATTCAGCTGGTTCGATCTTTTAAATACCTTGGCAAGATCCTCAGCTCGAAGCTGTCTTTTAGCCCCCATATTCCCACTACTGTTAAGGTTGCCCTTTGTTCAGTACGTTCCACCCATTCCCTTCACCCTTACCTCGAAGAAGCATCCTGAAATACTCTCCTATGATCTTTGCCCTCTCTCGTTTAGACTATTGCGATACTGATTTCTCTGGTCTCCCTTTAAAGGCTTCAAACTGTACAAAACACCGTAATCCACCTACTCGCCCATGCCCGCAAGATTGTCAGCTCCCTTAGTCGAACATTGGCTGGAGGGCCAGCATACTATAGATGATTTTGACACTGCACTTTTCAGATTAGAACAAAGAATTATTTTTGAGCTCAACACTATACACCCTTTCAGTTTAAATAAGGAAATTGAGATGATACTTTTTTGTACATATGATTTACATGTACTCTTTATACTTGATGATCTATATACATCTTTTAATGTTAAATTATGTTTTTATGTGATTTTTATTCAGTTTTATACTTTTTACAGTTTATTTTTATTTATATTACTGGAACTTACCTCCCTATTTACTAAGCCTCAGTAGCGGCCGCTGTGCGGTAATACCAACGCAGCCCATTCACTTTGAAAAGGCTGTGTCGGCATTGCCATGCAGCTTAGTAAAGAGGGGGGTTAGTAAGGTCAATGTTTATTATATTTTTATTTATGTATTCATTACTTTTATAATATTGTATGCTCATACCCATCTTATCATATTATCACTGTTATTTATAACTGTTTGGACATCATGATTTTTTTTAACAAGGCACTGCTTTTATTGGTCAAACCATACATTATGATATTGTGTCCATAAGTGTGTGACAAAAATTAGTTATTTGTGTTTTGCCTTAACAACCCTTAAAAATGTATTCCCTGTCTTTTGAATGTTTATTTTTGTGATATTCTGCCTTATTCACCCATTATTGGGTTATGCATTCTTTGCACATATATCACTGTGTTACTGTGATAAATGTTTCCCATTTGGCTATCTTCACCCACTTCAAATCTTTCACCTTGCATTCCTTTTACAATGTTGACATAATTCTGCTTTTAGTTGGCACAGTCCAGGACTATTTTGTCTTTTTATCAATGTTATACACATTTCTATTTTATCCATTTATGTCACTTCTTTACAGTTTATTTCACACTTTTCTTTTTTATTACATATCACACATTTTTATATTTGATATTCACATATTTTACATTTTGCACTGTGTGGTGTGATATACAGACTCTTTTACATTGTTCCTTACTACAGGGATTTGTAACGTGACATTGAACGCATTATAAATATTTATCAGACGCAAACACACAGCCGGATGCTCTCTGTTATTTATGACGGCTGGTTCTGGTACGCTCGTAAATTTCCTGTTACATACGGCATTTTGGAGGCTATTTTATTGCTGTGTGTTATACAAGTAAAACCTTGTCTTTGTATTTTGTATGTATACAGTTGATTTACTCTCTCGCTCTCTGGGATACTCTTTTGGTCACTCAGGGGTCTTTTTAGTAAGCCGTGGTAAAAAGTGGCCTGCGGCAGTGTGGGCACGTGTTCTGGGCACATGCTGGGCCATTATTTTACCGCCGCTGGGGAAAAGGGCATTTTTTTCAATGGGTGTACACTGAAATTAAAACGACCTAAGCCCTTACCACCACCCACTGACTTAGCAGTAAGGGCTCACACGCTACCCACGTAGTAACCACGCAGCACACGCCAACTGCCGATTACTACCGGGAACACCGTCCACAGTATAAAATAGAAAATTATTTTCTACCGTGGGATTTGGCCAAACTCAGAATTATCACTGGGTGTTCGCACTAGCCCAGCAGTAGTTATGATTTGGGGTGCACCTACCCACGTGTTAACCCTCCAGTGGGTGACTTATTATATGCCCTTTGTCGTCTCTATAGCGCAGTCTTGGCAAGAGTTATAAATACCATTTTTTTAACTACTTTTTTGTGTGTGTGCACGCATTTGTCTTTTCCTGAAGTACGTACCGTATTTTTCGGACTATAAGACACACTTTTTTCCCCCCAAATTTGGGAGGAAAATGGGGGGTGCGTCTTATAGTCCGAACGTAGAGAAATTCAACTTCCAGGATCCCCAGCCCGCCCGCCCTCCCTCCCGAGTTCCCCTTCCCTCCCTCTGTTCTAAGTAATTTTACCTAGTCGGGGCAGCAGCAGAAGCGAAAACCATGCAGCCTCGGCACGTCACTCTTCCCTGTTCTGTTTTTCTCAACTCTGGTCGGGCGGGACCAGAGCTGAGAAAAACAGAACAGGGAAGAGTGACGTGCCGAAGCTGCATGGTTTTCGCTTCTGCTGCTGCCCCGACTAGATAAAATTACTTAGAACTCAGAGGGAGGGCGGGCGGGCGGGCGGGCGACGGACGGATGGACCCTGGAAATGGGAGACATTCGGGCAAGACGCACCGGAGCACCTAGGTTGTAGAGGAGGAAAAAGATGTGTCTTATAGTCCAAAAATGTTTTTTTTTTCCTATTTCCCCTCCTCTAAAACCTAGGTGCGTCTTATGGTCTGGTGCATCTTATAGTCCGAAAAATACGGTATGTCTTTGTGATTAGAAACATTGTACTTCATTTTGTAATGTAGTGATTGCGTGTGTGACCACTGCACTTTTGCTTAATATATTAAGGAATTGTTTGAGACGGTTTTAAAGCGTTAGCGTTTCAGTGTCTCCATTCCCACATAAAGGGGGTCTTTTACAAAGGCACAGTAGTGTTTTTTGCAAGTGCTAAACGCTAGTGTGCATTTGTAAAAGGCTCACTTAGTTACCGCAATGCATGGCTTATTAGACTACTAGTATAAAAGGCCCGTTTCGGTAGGCAATGAAACAGGCGCTAGCAAGGTAATCCCCCTCCCCCCCTCCCAGTTCAAGGCTCCCTCACGCCCCTCCCACCGAGTTCCAGACTCCCCCCCCCTCCGATTTCAACACCCCCCCCCCCCCAAGTTACTGACCCCTGGACCCCCGTGCCGCGACCCTCTCGACCCCCCCTTCCCGCAGAAAACCCTCCCCCGCCGGCGTCGCATACCTGTGCTGAAGACAGCCAAAGTTCTCTTCTCGTCTGCGTTGGTGATGCTTGTTGAATGATCATCTGTTGAAGTTTCTGTGTATGCGTCTGATGTCAGACACATGCTCAGAAACTTGAACAGATGATCATTCATCAAGCAACGCCCCAGCGCAGCCCAGAAGTTTGGTTGTTGTCAGCACAGGAACGCGACAGCGGCGGGTTTTCGGCGGAAAGGGGGGGGTCAAGGGGGTCGCGGCAGGGGGGGGGGTCGTTGAAATCGGGAGGGGGGAGTCTTGAACTCGGCGTGAGGGGGCCTTGAACGGGATGGGACGTGTGTGTGTGTGGGGTGGGGGTGTTGATGTTCTTCGGGTGTGGGGGGGGTGCTTTGGTGATGCGCCGTGGGAGTGGGTTCTGTGTTGCAGGGAGCGGCGCACTGACAGCTGATTCCCAGGCAGGGGGAGGAGTAGGGAAACACGGTCCGCGTGTTTCCCTACTCCTCCCCTTGCCTTGGAATCAGCTGTCAGTGACGTTACTGACATCAGTGTGTTCTAAGCTGCCTAGCAGACCACCTCAGAGGGATCCACGGTCCCAGGCAGGTTAGAACGTTGGAGGTGAGTATTATTATATAGGACAAGTAGTAAAGCCCGTTAAAATGGGTGACATTTTTGTTGTGAATAATGTAATGAAATAGCCAAAGCAAGAAATGAGAGTCTGGATCTGAAGCCAAAATTACCTGAATGTATCTGCAGTGACCAATACTGGTGGACCCCACCCCCCCAAAAAAAAAAAAAAAAAGAGAAAGGGAGGAGTGCATCCTCCGAGAGTAACAGAGAACCTATAGCACTCATAATCCAATATGTTGCCGCTCTAGAGATGTCCCATAAATTAAAATTTGTCTTTTTCCCTCTGCTATGAACTGTTTCCCCAATGAGGTGAGATGGCAAGAATTCACCCTCATACTTTTCTCTTAAGTGTTTATTGTTTGTTATAAACTGCTCTGATGCCCTGTGAAGGGCAGTATATCAAGTCTAAAATAAACTAAACTGAAGATATAATTTCAGCATGCATTATTCCTTCCCTGACCCAAATGTCCTCAGAACACCTCCTTCTGTAAATAAAAAAAAACCCACTCGTACACTTCACCACATCAAGGGTGGGCCATATTCAGACAGCTAACATAATTATTGCTGCTAAAACGTTTTTAAAAAATGGCCCCATTTGTTAACCAGGACCTGCAGGTTTTCGTCTTGTATAAACACAGATCACACAATGAAGACCACACACAGGAATTCATAATCACTACCATCTTGCTGTATTATTTAAAATTGTGAAACTCGTTCTTTCTACATTTATAATTAAGGGGCTATGGACAAAGATTTCACCTGATGTAACATTTCTTTCTCCATAAGCCAGTGACACAGCTTGCTGTTTCCATTACGGAGACAGGACCAGTGACAGCAGCTCAATGCTCAGAGTAGACATAGTAAACATAGTAGATGACGGCAGAAAAAGACCTGCACGGTCCATCCAGTCTGCCCAAGATGATAAATTCATATGTGCTACTTTTTTATTTGTACTGTCCTCTTCAGGGCACAGACCGTATAAGTCTGGCCAGCCCTATCCCCGCCTCCCAACCACCAACCCCGCCTCCCAACCACCAGCTCTGGTACAGACCGTATAAGTCTGCCCAGCACTATCCCTGCCTCCCACCACCGGCACAGGACGATGCACTTCTCCAGGGACAAGCAGAATGAACCAGCCACAGAAGAGGAGGCGGGGGGGGCGACGACACCTGGTTGATTTAATACAGATCAGCTCTCTCAAAGCTCAGAAAATCCACCAAGGGTCTCTTTGCACAGCCACCATTCCACTGAGTCTCCTCAGTCCTTCTGAGTTCTGCTAATATCAGAGAATGCTTCCAGCTCCTTCCACGTTTTTCACAGACACCGAATCAATTTCAATTTCTTCTCTAGTGGGTTTTTTTTTTTTAATTTCTCTTTTTCCCCCCATCTTGTTTTTTTTAAAGAAATAGAAAGGGAAATCCCCTTCCCCTTGTTCCTCCCCCACTAGCATCGAGATCAATGTAGCTGAAATCTTCATGCAGGCAGGGTTTAAATACTACCCCCATTGTCAAGCAATCACTCCAAAAGCTACCCCTGCCTCAGACAAAACCACAAGGTTCCCAACCGTCCTCACTGCGGCAGAAAGTTGTTACCCAAAAGGAAGTACAGAACTCTCAAGCTTAAAGAGCTCCATTCTTCAACTTACTTCAGTTTTGGACAAGGCTGATTTTGCATCCTAGAGAAGCAAGCTTTTACTTTACAGATCTGTTTAATGAGATTAAATTGAGCTTGGAAGTCGGGTGTCAGGACTTCTCTGCAGTGTTATGGTTCTCTACAGGAAGATGTGCGTGTCTTTCATTCAATCACTGGGTGGGTAGTCTGTATGTTTACGTGGACGACTTCAGATCCTGTCCAGGGCAGATTCCTCTTCCATGAATATCTCTGTCTCGGATGGTCAACTTCCAAGATTGAGATATTCAAAACTAATCAGTGCTCACTAACCCAAAGCATGAGGCCATTTGGATTACTAGAGTCAGTTTTTCACCGTCTATCGCCCCTAGAAAGAGTTCCAGTAGGTTTCTCTGGTTTAGATACTGGCCTGGTTTTTTTTTTTTTTCATTTTCAAAACTTTTTATTAAAGCTCAGCCATACAAAATGCCACTATCAAAGAGGTTACAAAAATGCAGGATAACATCCAACAGGCATTAAAACAGAAAACAATTCACATAACCCTAAACAATCCCCCCCCCCAATAAACCGTCTACAGAATGGGCAAAGAAAAGTCAGGGCAAGAAGTCCACGTCACACAAGGGTCCCAAATACGAAAATAAGCCAGTAATTGTCCGCTCTTTAAAGCTGTTAGTTTGGACATCAAGTGAATATGGGCTAGTTTCTGCAAAATCACCCCGAGTCCAGGCAAAGTGGGTTGCTTCCAGACCACAAGTACTAATTTCCTCACTACAAACACATGGGTGACTAACTGATGGATAGCCGCTTTATACTGGCCTGATTTTAAGATCTCTCTGAGGTACCACTGACAGCCTACAAGGGGGGGGGGGGGGGCTCAGCTCCTGCAAAAGTTTTGCTGGGGTGAATTTCTGACCTCCCACCAATTAGTGTCAGTGTCCCGCACCAGGCAGGGCGGCCATCTTTGGCAGGAAACAGTAACCATGGTGTGAAAAGAGGCCATCTTGTTCCTAAGAAAATAAGTATAGCTACACTAAATTAGATGAATGGTCCATCCAGCCCCAAATACTGTTTCCAACAGTGGCCAATTCATGTCACAAGTACCTGGCAGAAAAAACAAATAGTAGCAACATTCCATGCTACCAATCCCAGGGCGAGCAGTGGCTTCCCCCATGTCTCTCTCAATAGCAGACTATGGACTTTTCCTCCAGGAACTTGTCCAAACCTTTTTTTAAACCCAGATACACTAACTGCTGTTACCACATCCTCTGACAAAGGACTTCCAGAGCTTAATTATTCGTTAAGTGAAAAAATATTTCCCCCTGTTTTAAAAGTATTTCCACGTTACTTCATCGAGTGTCCCCTGGTCTTAACATTAAAAAAAAAAAAAAGGTAAAAATTGATTCACTTTTACCCATTCTACACCACTCAGGATTTTGTGGACCTCAATCATATCCCCCCTCAGCCATCTTTTCCAAGCTGAAGAGCCCTAATGTCTTTAGCCTTTCCTCATATGAGAGGAGTTCCATTCCCTTTATCATTTTGGTCGCTCTTCTTTGAACCTTTTCTAATTCCACTATGCCTTTTACGAGGTACAACGATCAGAACTGAGCGGAATACTCAAGGTGAGGTTGCACCATAGAGCGATACAGAGACATTATAGTATTTTTGGTCTTATTTATCATTCCTTGCCTATTAATTCCTAGCATTCTGTTTGCTTTTTTGGCCACCACCACACACTGGGCAGATTTCAGCATATTGTCTACAATGACACCTAGATTTTTTTTCTTGGGTGCTGACTCCCACGGTCAGCTCTAGCATCAGGTAACTATGATTTGGATTATTCTTCCCAATATGTATCTCTTGGCATTTGTCCACGTTAAATTTCATCTGCCCACTGGATGCCCAGTCTTCCAATTTCCTAAGGTCTTCCTGCAATTTTTCACAATCCGCACGTGTTTTAACAACTTTGAAGAGTTTTGTGCTGTCTGCAAATTTAATCGCCTCACTCACTGCTCCTATTTTCAGATCATTAATAAAGAAGTTAAATAGCACAAGTCCCAACACAGGTCCCTGGGGCACTCCACTATTCGCCTTACTCCATTGAGAGAATTGGCCATTTAACCCTACCCTCTGTTTCCTATCAACTGATTCCTAATCCATAACAGAACATTGCCTCCTATCCCATGGCACTAATTTTCTCAGGAGTCTCTCACGGGGAGCTCTGTCAAAAGCTTCTGAAAATCTAGATACACAAACACCAACTGACTCACATTTATCAACATGTTTATTCACGCCTTCAAACAAATGAAGCAAAATTGGCAAGGAAAGACTTCCCTTGGCTGAATCCATGCTGATTCTGTCCCATCAAACCAATTTCATGTTTGAGTTCTCTCTTTACCCTAGGATGCATGCCATCTGGTCCAGGTGATTTATTACTCTTTAAATTTGTCAACTGGGCTCAGTATCATCTTCCAGACTCAACAAGATTTCTTTCAGTTCCTCTGTATCGTCACCCTTGAAAACCATTTCTGGTGCAGATAGATCTCTTACATCTTCTTCTGTAAAGACCAAAACAAAGAATTCATTCAGTCTCTCTGCTATGGCTTTGTTCTCCCCGAGTGCCCCTTTTTCTCCTTCATGATCTAACGGTCCCACAGATTCTCTTACAGGCTTTCTGCTTCTGATGTACCTGAAACAGTTGTTACTGTGAGTTTTTGCCTCTGCAGCAAGTTTCTCTTCATATTCTCTTTTAGCCTTCTTCATAAGCGCTTTGCATCTAACTTGCCAGTGCTTATATGTTGCTTATTTAGTTCATTCAGATCCTTTTTCCATTCTTCTTAAATAGCCTCTTTCACTTCACCTTTTAACCATGCTGGCTATCGTTTAGTCTTCTTTCCACCTTTGTAAATACGTGGAATACATCAGGTCTGGACTTCCAAGATGATATTTTTAAACAACGTCCATACCTGACTTAAAATCCTAACCTCTGCAGCCGATCCTTTCGGCTTCGTTTTAATCATTTTCCTCATTTATCATAGTCACCCTAAAAGATCATCCCGAACTCTCCTCAATCTCCACTTCCCTAAATGCAAAGGCATAAAATACAAAGTACTGCACGCATCAACCTTCTCTTATATGAGCACGCAATTCTGGAATACACTACCACGCAACCTGAAAACGATCTACGAACTAACCGACTTCCGCAAATGATTGAAGACTTATCTCTTTGAGAAAATTTATTGCAAGGATCAAAACACATGAAGTCCATACACACTAATAGAAATGCATCAATACACTCTCTTCTGAATTCTCTTCCCCCGTATTTTCACCACACTTAAAACACTACCCACAGATAAAATTGTTATACCCTAATGTTCTCTTGCTATTGTTCTATCGCCCTATCATTTCACCTTTGTTACATTCCATTGCTCTATTCCCTAATGATGTTTTGACTTTGACTTTGTCTTCCCACAACTCTTCACAATGTAACCCATAATCGTACTGTAACAAATTGTATTTCCATCATTCACAATGTATTGTAAGCCACACTGAGCCCGCAAATAGGTGGGAAAATGTGGGATACAAATGCAATAAATAAATAAATAAAATTAAATGCTGCTACTGTAATTTTCCTTTGTGACTTCACTCCAGATATCAGCTCAAATTTGGGCCACTTGGAAGGCGTTGCTTTCATTATGGAATCAGGAGGTCCATAGTAGTGGTTTGCTCCCCTTTAAGGGGCAATGTAGGTTTGGGGTACAGCAAAGGGAATTTTTTTTTGAGGGAGATGCTCTAGGCCAGGTCTCCATTTCTTGGTTTCACAAGGCACAGTTAACATATTCTTCGGGCAAAGACTTTCAAGGAGTGGTTGAGCAATGGGAACGGGAACTGGGTAGGCCTATTCGCACTGCCTGAAATTTGGGTGCTCTTCAGGCCATTCCTAAGCAAGTTCACAGTGCAGACTTGCAGGAATGTCATTATCCAACAGTCCTTCAAGCTTATTTCTCTCACACACAAGCATTTTCTGTGGGCTGCATGGACATCTCCCCCAGTGTCTAAAATTCAATGCGAAGAAATGCAAAGTGATGCACTTAGGGAGTAGAAACCCAAGAGAGACTTATGTGTTAGGCGGGGAGAGTCTGATAGGTAATGAGGGGGAGAGGGATCTTGGGGTGATAGTATCCGAGGATCTGAAGGCGACAAAACAGTGTGACAAGGCGGTGGCCGTAGCGAGAAGGTTGCTAGGCTGTATAGAGAGAGGTGTGATCAGCAGAAGAAAGGAGGTGTTGATGCCTCTGTACAAGTCGTTGGTGAGGCCCCACCTGGAGTATTGTGTTCAGTTTTGGAGGCCGTACCTTGCAAAGGATGTTTAAAAAATGGAAGCGGACAGGATAACAGGAAAGGACGATTTAAGCATGAAAAGTGGCCAAGAATCTTGGATATTAGGAAAGTATGTTATAATAGATATAATATAAGGATGTTAAGATATTACTTTTGTTGTTAGTTATTTGATACTGCAGGCAATGTAAGATGCAGGGCCTGAAATCAGTTAAATTCGATTTGAAAGTATTACAATCTTAGTTTGAAAGAATCTGACAACACTAAAAGTTCATATGACTAATAATACTGCTCTTGCTTAACAATTGTAGAGACTGGCAAGTCTAAAAGTCAAATGTGTTGGGGGACTGAATGATAAAGAGGTAATACATACTCACACAATCATGAAAGTATGTTATAATAGATATAGTATAATAATGTTAAGATATTACTTTTGTTGATAGCAATTTGATACTGCCGGTAATGTAAGTCGCAGGGCTTGAAATCAGTTAAAGTGGATTTGAAAGTATTACAATCTTAGTTTGAAAGAATCTGACAACCATAAGATTACTTAAGACTAATAATACTGCTTTTGCTTAATAATTGTAGAGAATGGCAAATCCAAAAGTTAAATGTGTTGGGGGACTGAATGTTAAAAAGGTAATACTTACTCATACATACATGTATTATTAACGGAAGAACGAGTAGAGAAGGGACGGATACAAATAATGGGAGGAGGAGCGTTGACAGTGACCTGCTTCCTACGGGAAGGAGAGGGCTATTGGGGGGGAATGGGGAGAGGGGGGAGGGTAGGGAACAGATAACTACAGGACAATGCAAGGGGGGGAGGGGGAAGGGAGTAACTCAATGTAACTTACAGACGCAAATAAATATGAAGATGAGAACATGGGGTATGAGCAGGAGTGGCTGGAGGCTGGGCTGGCTACTCTTGATAGTAAAAGGTAATCAGAGGATGGAAAATCGCTATATGAACGATAACTACTTAAGGTAGCATCCTGGAATGTGGGGGGAATACATTCCCCCATTAAGAGATCAAAAATACTGCGTCATCTTAAACATATAAAAGCAGATATTGCACTGCTCCAAGAAACACATTTGTCAACAGTGGAACATGCCAAATTAGCCAAATGGTGGGTGGCAGATTGTGTGGCAGCTGCGGCAATGGGCCGGAAAGGGGGAGTAGCCATACTTTTTCGGAAAGGGCTAGCAATTAAGATACATAAAACTATTTCAGACCCAGAGGGTAGATTTGTACTAAGCATAGTAACCATTAATAAAAAAACTATAATATTGGGAAATATATATGCTCCTAATGTGTTAGATTTAAAATTCTATAAGAAATTGCTATCCCAAATCACTCAATTGGAAAACTTGCCTATAGTGATGGGAGGAGATTTCAATATGACTTGGGATCCGAATATGGACAGATCGCATCCGCCAAAGGAGATAAGAAAAATAGATACTAGGGGTCTACCGGATTTATGTGAAATATTAGATTTAATAGATGTCTGGCGCACCTTGCATCCTATGGAGAAAGCATACACACACCAATCTAGAGCACATGGGTCAGCATCAAGAATTGATTACTTGCTGGTATCACGAACTATAATAACAGACATTACTGAGGTACACATAGATCCCTGTGTCATATCGGATCATTCGGTGGTCGGAATGACATGGAAGGGAGGGGAGGATGAAGACTTGCTAAAAAGCTGGACGTTTCCAACATACTTAATTAAAGATGCAAGATTTGGGGAGTTTTTACATGCTAAATGGGCAGAATTTAAGCATTTTAATGAAGGCTCAGTGGCTGAGACCAGCACTTACTGGGAAGCAGCGAAAGCGGTGTTGAGGGGGGAAATAATCAGTTATGTCACGCAATATAAACGAGTGAGAGACAGAGAAATAATGAGACTAGAACAACTCTTAGGTAAATTAAACCGCCAATACGGTTTGAACCCCAGTAATGATATCAGACAAGAGATTCTAACCATACAAGCAACTTTAAACACCAAACTACATGAGAGAGAAGTGAAATCTCAGGCCTACTATCGCTTTCAACTTTACAAGCACGGGAATAAAGGGGGCAAATATTTAGCTCGACTTATAGCATCTAAGGTTACTTCCTGAAATATAACAACTATTAAACAAAAAAATGGGAATCTCATACACTCTAATAAAGAAATTCGACAGGCTTTTCAAAATTTTTATCAAGAACTTTATAAGAGGGCAGATCAAGACGAGTTACAGGGGGAGTCTTACTTGGAGGGTGTTCACATCCCGAGGCTGCAAAGTAGAGACAGAAAGCGGCTAAATGCTAGGATTAGTGAAGACGAGGTGGGATGGGCAATCAAACAAAGTAAATCAGGCAAAGCATCAGGTCCAGACGGCTTTAAAGCAGAATTTTATAAGATGATGGGGGATTCGATTCTCCCTACCTTGACTGAGATGTTTAATGAATGGATAGAGAAGGGTGCCTTATCTGATAATATGAATTTAGCTAGGATAGTAGTATTTCCTAAACCAAAGCGAGATGAACAGCTGGTTACATCGTATAGACCCATTTCCCTAATTAATCAAGAGGCAAAATTATTTGCAAAAATATTGGCCAAACGATTAGGAGGGATATTGCCTCACCTTATTCATCCAGCACAGGTTGGTTTTGTCCAAGGGCGATCAAGTACAAAAAACTTGCGGAATATTTTGGCGTCATTGGAAGGACTGGGTCATTCCAAAGAGCAAGCTGTGATGATCAGCTTCGACGCAGAAAAAGCGTTCGACAGAGTGGAATGGCCCTTTCTATACTCGGTGCTACAGAAATATGGATTTAATGGCAACTTTGTGCAGGCAATTAGAGCATTATATCATAAACCAAGAGCACAAGTACTGGTAAATGGAAATATATCGGGGGAAATTCAGATCAATAGGGGAACTAGACAAGGTTGTCCTCTGTCGCCTCTGTTATTTGCACTTCAATTAGACCCATTAATTAGAGACATACATGATTGTGCAGCGATAACAGGGGTAAATATTAAAAATCAAGAATTTAAGATAGCCGCATTTGCGGATGACTTGTTAATGATTATTACGAAGCCAAAAGATACTCTAGAGAATCTTTTACAAATTTTCAGAGAATATGGAGATTATTCGGGTTTCAAACTGAATATAGACAAGTCAGAAGCGCTTCAAATTAATGTGGACATACACGAGCTATGGGGGGGAGATTTCCCTTTGAAGCAGGCACACAAATCTTTTGTATACTTGGGTATACAGTTGCCGGCCAGACCAAAAGAGCTATATCATTTAAATGTTGAAAAATTACTGGAACAGACAAAACAGCAGTTAGAATCATGGGGCACGCTAACAATCTCGCTCATAGGGAGGATCAACCTTCTTAAAATGGTGATATTACCGAGATGGTTATATATGTTGCAGATCTTACCAATAGCCCTGTTGCAGAAAGATATAAAGCGCTTATACCGAATGCTGCTCAGATTTTGTTGGGCTAAGAAAAAAGCTAAAATACAACAAAAATACATGTTGGGAGGTTGGAGACAGGGGGGTTTGGGAATTCCCAATCTTAAATATTATAACATGGCATGTTTATTGCGACTGGTGAGAGATAGATTATTTCATGCTTCCGACCATACACCTATAGAGATAGAAGATGCATTATTTAACCCATATCACTTTACTACCCTAATGCATCTACGGAGCGGGGAAACTCCTCCAAGAATTAGACACAATATTTTACTTAAACCCATGAGAGAGGTATGGAAATTTATAGGCAAACTATTAGGCGGAGACTCAAGAATAACGGAGTTAATAAGTATTAGAGGAAATCCGGCCTTCCAACCAGGAATGGAGAACAAAATCTTTGATGACTGGGGAAAGATAGGTGTGGAAACCCTGGCAGACGCACTAGGAGAGAATGAGGATATTAAGCCATTGCCGCAGCTGCTTCATCAAGAGGAACCTGGATGGCAAGATACTTATGCACACTATCAGCTTAAACATTACATACAAAACTTAAATAAAGAAGCACTTACAATTAGGTTAGGTAGTAAAATTATTACCTTCTTTGAGGAAATTACAGAAAATGCCCCTTCTATATCGCAATTATATCAGAGATTATGGAGCCTAACTCCTGAGAAGGAGATGACTCTGTTGAAACAGAAATGGGAAAAAGATATGGGAAAGAACTTGCAATCCTGGGATATAATAGCACAAATCAAAAGTATTCCATGCCTGATAGGGGGAACTGATTATAGAGAATGTGCATTTAGAATGATACACAGGGCATACTTTACACAGGTTCAATTGTATAAAGCAGGGGGTATAGAAACAGCTCTTTGTGTAAAATGTCATAATGCCGAGAACTCCATTTATCATGCGATGTGGAAATGTGTGTTAATACAACGATATTGGAGACAAATAACTAATTATCTTACAGGTATGTTATGTAGTAGAGTAGATATGAATCCATTACATCTAATATTAGATATGAAGGAGGTACAACCGAGTTTAAATGCAGATAAAGTATTGCTAAAGCGCAAATTATGTTTGGTAGCAAGGAAATGTATTATGCAACACTGGACTACACACAACCCGCCAAATTTCTGGCATTGGCGTAATCAGGTACATCAATTGTTGGTCTGGGAAGCAAAAGAGGCTAAAGGAAATGATAAAAGAAAAACGAGATTTCTTAAAATCTGGGGATGCTACTTGGAAAAAATGACGCAGAAAGGGCGAAGTCTGATTATTAATACCTTATGAGTGGACTTTGTGCGATACTAGAAAAGTATGGGGATTCTTATAGGTTACAGGGGGAAACACGAAGAATAAGAGGGCAGGGAGGGTGGGAAGGGGAAATAGTAGGTATAAAGATGGAAGAATGAAACATTATACTATGGTGGAAACTAATAATTGATTTGTTGTACTAATATAGGACAAAGAAGGTGGAACAATATTTGGTTATGTTAGACGTTGACAATAATGTAATGTTCTGTTGAATTCATGGATAATACAAATTGATGAAACACACAGAGGAAGAAAAAGAAACACACTATCCCTGTGTAAGATAAATACTGTTTTATTATGTTATTACAAGATAATTGAGGAACAAAAAAATACTTGTATTAGTTTTATAATGTCTACAAGATGTGGATGTGTTGATTTCTTTCATAATAAAAAACAGTTGAAACATAAAAAAAAATGGAAGCGGTGCAAAGAAAAGCTACGAGAATGGTATGGGATTTGCATTCCAAGACGTATGAGGAGAGACTTGCTGACCTGAACATGTATACCCTGGAGGAAAGGAGGAACAGGGGTGATATGATACAGACGTTCAAATATTTGAAAGGTATTAATCCGCAAACAAATCTTTTCCGGAGATGGGAAGGCGGTAGAACGAGAGGACATGAAATGAGATTGAAGTGGGGGCAGACTCAAAAAAGATGTCAGGAAGTATTTTTTCACAGAGAGAGTAGTGGATGCTTGGAATGCCCTCCCGCGGGAGGTGGTGGAGATGAAAACGGTAATGGAATTCAAACATGCGTGGGATATGCATAAAGGAATCCTGTGCAGAAGGAATGGATCCTCAGAAGCTTAGCCGAAATTGGGTGGTGGAGCAGGTGGGGGGAAGGGGGGTTGGTGGTTGGGAGGCGAGGATAGTGGAGGGCAGACTTATACGGTCTGTGCCACAGCCGGTGATGGGAGGCGGGACTGGTGGTTGGGAGGCGGGAAGTACTGCTGGGCAGACTTGTACGGTCTGTGCCCTGAATAAGGCAGGTACAAATCAAGGTAAGGTTTACACATATGTTTGTCTTGTTGGGCAGACTGGATGGACCGTGCAGGTCTTTTTCTGCCGTCATCTACTATGTTACTATGTGCCCAAGCAGATAATTCATTTTTCCATGGTATGTGACAGCATAGAAAACTTAAAGCATTTTGGGTGGACATACATGCTCATATCCATTTGGTTCTGGGTCATCCATTCTGGGCGTCCTTTGAAACAGTTCTCTTTAGCTCAGCCATTCCCACCAGGGGAGGGGGAACTCCTGGGGAACAATTGATTTTTGGGGAAATCCTATATTTCAGGGAAGAAATGTATTCTTAACCACTGGTTATTGAATTATCCTACAACTATTTGGTTTTGGAGGAATAAACTTCATGAATTAATGCTATGGGAATCTCGGGGAGCGCATGTCACTCCTAAGAGAAAACTTTTATCGGTATGGGTGCCTATATACAGAGATCATCAACCAAGGCACACAGTCAAGTCCTAAATCAATTTTCAGGCCCAATATCAGGGTTCTCAGACGGGGTGGAAGTTGGAGGAGGTTGACGTAGGGAGGGTGGGGTTAATTTCTTCTGGTATGAGTGAGTCTGGGGTCATAAAGGAACAAGGCCCAGACAATGGATCTGTTATGTACTGTTCTTTATAATAAAATCTTTATTGCTCAGCGGTCGGGGGTGGGTTGGGTATACGAAGGGTTATTGTTATCAGGGGGTTTATTATTATTGTTGTATACTTAAATTTCAATTAAAAAGATATTAAAATAAATGAACGAATGGAAGACTGAGTTCAAGGTTTGAAGGATCATACTAAATCTATCCATTTCTTCCAGGATATACAACATCCTTCTTAAGCGGTTGAGGATATTATTTTTTTTTGAGGGGGGGGGGGGAATAAAACAAAAAACTGCAAATCATCATTGTATCTCATAGTGGACAACTGGATAATATTACGTTGAAAGTACTGGATAGTGACTTGTATATGTCAATGCCATTGCTGTTCTGTATTTGTTCATATACAAGAAAAATGATTATTCATAAATCTATCCATTTGAAGCAGCCATTTTATTTGTAGTCACAAACTGAGCGTTAGACCAGAAAGCAGGGACCCCTCCCAAACCACTGGGTCAGGATTGACCAAACTATGGTAAGGTTGGATGAGAAGGGCCACTAGCTATATCTTTGACAATCCCACCCTATCCGATTCCAGGCATGAACTATACAGGAGTTTAGAGATGGGTTCAACTGGGACAGTCCCAGAGGGAGACCTTAAAGCAGAGAACTGGGCATTTCATGTCTTGTTCCCCTACACAAGTCTCTTAACCTTCCCTGTGCTCACGCCTGGAATGTAAGCTCTCATGGGAAGGGATTTATTGGGTGTGCTATAGTAGAAGTTTTACTTTGCTGTTAGTGTACAGGGTCTAGGTAGAGTTCAGGATTGGTATTTCCCCAGAAATGAGGGAAACAATCACTCTGCAGTGAGCCCTGCTTGCTGGCCCATTTCACCTCATCTCTGTCTCCTTCTCTTACTTGTTTTCTGCCAAGAAGTCCACAACGTATTTCCGCAGGCAGTAGAGGTGAGCGTCTAGTAGGCTGGTCTTCACATGGATTCTCGGGTGCCTGAAGAGGAGAAAACATTAAGGGATGTGAGCGCCAGCTGTGCCCAGCTCCTCCCTAGCAACAAAACTAATCCACATTAGTACTACTACTACTTACATTTCTAAAGCGCTACAAGGGTTACGCAGTGCTGTACAGATTAACAAAGAAGGACGGTCCCTGCTCAAAGGAGCTTACAATCTAAAGGACGAAATGTCAAGTTGGGGCAGTCTAGATTTCCTGAATAGAGGTATAACGGTTAGTGCCAGGAGTTGTCGTCATCGTCCTCCCCCCCCCCCCAGCCAGTCTGGCTCTCAGAATACGCACAACGAATAACTTGAAAGCCAGACTGGTTAGGGGGTACACCACAAGAGCTTGTGAAACACTGCTCTGAGCCACAAGACACAGCCAGCCGCGTCCTGCAGAACACACACCCAGAACCCCACAAATCACGAAAATCTCCTGAGTGAGCCTGTAAAGGATGACAGGCTGCTGGTACTCGGAGCGTTGTATGGTCAGAGTAAGGCAGAGAGAAAGCAAACGGAAAGGGATTGGACCATTCTCAGTCATTCAGTACAGTAGCAGTAACATAGTAGATGACAGCAGAAAAAGACCTGCATGGTCCATCCAGTCTGCCCATCAAGATAAACTCATATGTGCTACTTCTTGTGTATACCTTACCTTGATTTGTATCTGCCATTTTCAGGACACAGACCGTAGAAGTCTTGCTCAACACTAGCCCCGCCTCCCAATCTCGGCTAAGCTTCTGAGGATCCATTCCTTCTGAACAGGATTCCTTTATGTTTATCCCACGCATGCTTGACTTCCACTACCGTTTTCATCTCCACCACCTCCGGCGGGAGGGCATTCCAGTAGCGACTCCCCAGGCTTAGTGAAAGAACCTGATAATTGGGAAGCAAAGCTGGTACTGGGCAGGACTTCTACAATCTGTGCTCTGATCATGGTTAGACAGATTCAGCTTCAGAAGTTGGAGAACAAGGCAGAGTTCTTAAGGTCTGTGCCCGGATTGCGGCTGAATAGATTTGAATGGGTTGGAGTGGAGCTGTTCAGGGGCTTCAACGTTAATTTCAGAAATTTTAGACCAAGGACAGTGCTAGGCAGACTTCTATGGTCTATGCCCTGAAAACGGCAAGGATAAATCACGACCAGGTATACATATGAAGTATCACATACCATATGTAATGACTTTATCTTGTTGGGCAGACTGGATGGACCCGTACAGGTCTTTATCTGCTGTCATCTACTATGCAGGTGTATCTGGAAAGCATGACTGCTGTATGTACTGGGTATGATGGTGGTAGACTGCATACCCACTGATACAAACAAAAAAATAAAAATTAAAAAAAAACAGACCAGATGAAGCTCTCTTTCCCATCCCGTTTGGCCATTCTTGGTTGTCTGGCTTTGACCCATGGACATAACCCCAATGCACAACACTTGACACATTTCCAGCCTGCAGAGCAATGGCTCAGGTAAACAGCAGGGCCCTGAACTTGTCAAGGACACTCCTGCCCCACACCAGCAGCTAAACCCTGTGTTCATCCATTTGCAAACTCAGCTACAGACTCCAGAGAAGTCTTCTGTATGAAAATGACTTTCCTATGCTCTGAAACACAGACACGGCAATATGCACATGTGAAATGGGCTTGTGAGGAACGCCTGCTGCAGTTAGCCTCACCCGTCTGTCCTTGTCTGCTTTTTGTCTAAAGTTCAATTCAATTTAGGTCTTATATACCATTAATATCCCCTGTTTAGGGTTCAGTGCAGTTTACATTGTTATTCTGGTCCTGTCCACAAATTCAATCTTTTTGGTTTGCACTATTACCCTATATAGAAGGTCTACTGGACCTGTCAATCCCCTTTTTGCCTGTGGGGCTACTTCTATAGAAATCAAAGGCCTTTAAAATACAAAGCCATGGCTATCGTTTGATGCTTCAAAAGGCAGGGGGGCTGTGTACATAAGTAATGCCACACTGGGAAAAGACCAAGGGTCCATCGAGAACAGCATCCTGTCCACGACAGCGGCCAATCCAGGCCAAGGGCACCTGGCAAGCTTCCCAAACGTACACTCCTATCACCGTCCTTTTCCCTTTTATACATGGAATTTCAACCAACAATGATTCAAAAGTCTGATTTGTGTCCTGCTGCCTTTGTAATCTGAGTCAAGGCTCTCGTTAATATACAAAGCTACCCCTCCACCAGTCCGGTCCACCCTATCACTACGATATACTTTGTACCCCGGTATGACAGTGTCCCACTGGTTATCCTCCTTCCACCAGGTCTCAGTAATGCCTATTATATCCAATTTTTCATTTAGTGCAATATATTCCAACTCTCCCATCTTATTTCTTAGACTCCTAGCATTTGCATATAGACATTTCAGAGTATGTTTGTTGTTCCTATTTGCACGATGCTTAGTACTTGACACTACTGATTTGCCATCTTTTGTCTGATCTTTAGTTGTATTTAAGGGCACCTGGCCTACCACGATCTGTTGTGCAACCTCACTACCCAGAAACCCTATCTTCCCCGTTTGTGAGGTATCCTTGCAAAATACCTTATCCCGAACCATGTGGGAAAGAAACATAATTCTTAGTGTCTGGACCAGTAAAGATGTACCCTCTTGTTGGGTGTGACAGAATTGTTTTCACGAGTTCACATTGCTGGAAGAGGCACACCAAAACTACTCCAAAACAAAAGAAAAAAAAAAAAAAGCTTTTCTTCATTTGGGAAGTTTATATACAATTGTTGGGCTCCTGGGTACATCTTGGATGTGGGCTGGCAGGTGGACTCCCATTGGACATCACCGTGTTAGTCGGGGGGTGGGGGGGTTGTTATGGGGTGAGTGGTAGTAGGGAAAGGGGATGTAAGAATTGGGGTGTTTAAATAACAGGAATTGTGTCTGGGGGAGTATTGTATCCAGTGTTGTTTAATGCGGTCATGTGTAAGTTTCTAGTAAGGGGTGGGTCTAGTTTTTTCCTTTGGGAGGAGGGGGGGGGGGGCAATACACCAAAAATGTTCCTGGAATGTTGTTCAAACTCATTACTCCATTTGTCATATTTGTATCATCTTATTCCTCTGTATGACTTCCAAGTTAACTATAAACAGATTTTCTAACTAAATCAAATGTGTTCATGTTATAGATAGAAACATAGAAACATGACGGCAGATAAAGGCCACATGACCCATCCAGTCTGCCCATCCTCTGTAACCCCTCTTCCTAAGCGATCCCACATGCTTATCCCTTACCTTTTTACATTCTGGAACAGTCCTTGACTCCACCACCTCCACCGGGAGACCATTCCATACCTCCACCACCCTTTCTGTGAAATAATACTTCCTTAGGTTACTCCTAAGCCTATTCCCTCTTAACTTTGTCATATGCTCCCTCATTCCAGAGCTCTCCTTCATTTGAAAAAGGTTCTCTTCCTGTACATAAATGCCCTTGAGATGTTTAAATGTTTCTATCATGTCTCCTCTCTCCCAGCATACACATGTTGGAGGTTCATAAGCCTGTCCCTATAACTTTTGCATTCAAAGACCGCTTACTAATTTCGGAGCCGCCTTCTGATCATTGTTGCCAAGTGGCCCCAGTGCTATTAATTCTTGCATCAAATCATGTGCTCCACTAAGATCTAGGTATAGAACTGCTCCCCTCTTACTGGTTCCTGAACCAGCTGCTCCATTTAGCAGCTCATTTATTTCATCTAGGAACTTTGCTTCCATAGCATAACCTGAGGAACGTTTACCTAGTCAATACAAAGACATTAAGTGTAAGGGTAACACCTTCCTGAGGCACAATCAAAGCAGTTTAATTTACTATATACAGGTCCTTTCTCCATCCCTAGTGGGTTCACAATCTAAGTTTTGTACCTGGGGCAATGGAGGGTTCAGTGACCTGCCCAGGGTGATAAGGCGCTACAGTGGGAATTGAACCCAGTTCAAAAACAAAACAAAAAAGACTGAGGATTCCAATAAAATTCAACAAAAGAAATTAATCCACTACATCAACCAGTGTAAAACTGGTGCTTATGTCATTCTCAACCTGTTCTCTTTACATTCTATTTTTTCAACCACAGGACATGAAAAAAAAAACAGGAGGAAAAGCGTCAGAGCCTGGTCCGGGACACGAGTGTCCTCAGAAACCTCAACAAGCCACCTTCTAGGCATAAAGACCTCCTGTTCAACAATCCTCAGATTTTCACTGTACATCTTTTCAACATTCCTTTGTAAAGTCTGGATTTTCTTTTCTTTCAACCACTGTTCTTTTCATTACTCCTGAATCACTGTAAATTGTTTTTTTGATTGTCTACCACCTTGGTCTGCCAGTCAGCAGTGGGCAAATAACTCATTCCGTTATTTGGGGTTACTGATACCTGTGGACACTTCCTCAATTTATAGACAATGTTGATAAAGTGCTTCATGAGACACGAAATTCCAATCTGACCACTGGTCTACCCTGCTTTTTGATGGTAGAATAAATTTGTATTGTATGGTGGTTTTCCCAAGACGGTTGTAAGTCCTTCAGTCTCTCCCCATCCGCCTTCTTGGATGAGACGTTACAGCCTTGCAAGTTATTGATTTCTGATGGGTGATTGGAATTGGGGTGGGTTAGGAGTAACAGATATGAAGTTATATAACCAGGGCCACCGAGAGACTGAGTTGGGCCTGGGGCGGGGCTGCTGCCATCCCCCCCCCACCCCACCCCAGATCACCAGTGCTGCAACTGAGATACCTTGGGACTGGCGGGGATCCCAAGGCCCCGCCAGCAAAAGAATCCAGTGCTGCTCTTCACGCCATGCCTGCCCTGCGGCTGCTTTTTTCTCATCGCGCATGCTCAGTTTCAAAGACCGAGCATGCGCCCGAGGGGAAAACAAGCCGATTGGAACGGCGGTAAAGGCAAGTGAAGAGCAGCGCTGGAGGGGGGCCCAGCACTGGAGTTCTCTCTTCTGCTCCTGTCGGGACGCGATCACTCAGGGCCCATCAGGAGCGGGAGACAGGGAGGGAGAGAGAGAGACCACTGAGAATTCCCCCCCCCCCCCCCCTCGGTAGACCTGCATAAAACCAAGCTTGTCTTTTACGTCATCTAAAAGACTGGATTTATGAACACAAATCTGTTTACAGATGTACCATTTGAACAGGAATACTTTCAACTCTAGTATCTTACCTTATACAGGCCCTCCATTGCCCCTGGTACAAAATAAGTACCTGAATATATGTAAACCGCTTTGAATGTAGTTGCAAAAAACCTCAGAAAGGCAGTATATCAAGTCCCATTTCCTTTTCCCTATTTGAGATTCTACATGGAATGTTGCTATTCCACCAGCAACATTCCATGTAGAAGTCTGCCCTTGCAGATCAGCAGCGCGGCCGCACAGGCTTCTGTTTCTGTGTGACGTCCTGCATGTACGTGATCTGCAAGGGCAGGCTTCTACATGGAATGTTGCTAGTGGAGGAGTAGCCTAGTGGTTAGTGCAGTGGACTTTGATCTTGGGGAACTGAGTTTGAGTCCTGCTGCAGCTCCTTGTGACACTGGGCAAGTCATTTAACCCTCCATTGCCCCTGGTACAAAATAAGTACCTGACTATATGCAAACAGCTTTGAATGTAGAGCGCTGAAGAGAGACCACAAAATATGCAACCTCTCAGCTTCGCAGAAAAAAGCAGACTCGGGAACATGCACTCAAGCGTCAGGCAGGAAGACACCCGTGTGCATGCGGTCTGATGCTGCTAGAACTGTCTAATAACTATATTCACTAGGCAGCGTCTGAACTGGGCTCCGTCAAATGACATCACCCGGATGTGAGAATACCGACAGCCTGCTTGTCCTCGGAGAAAGACCTGTACAGTCCATCCAGTCTGCCCAACAAGATATAAGGTACGATACATACACTCAGTGCTTTTTTTGTGCCGGTACGCAACGGTACGGCGTACCGGCACCTTTTTTTGCCCGCCCCGCCCCCTGCGACACTCCGGGCGAGTCCTGCACTTAGTTTTTGTTTTTTTAAGACTCAGAACGCGCGAACGATGCAGCCGGCAGCGATTGAAAGAGGCTGTTTGGGCTGGCGTCTGCGTCGGAGCTTCCCTCACCCTCTGCGAGTCCCGCGAAACAGGAAGTTGTAACAACGAAGGCGGGACTCGCAGAGGGTGAGGGAAGCTCCGACGCAGACGCCAGCCCAGACAGCCTCTTTCAATCGCTGCCGGCTGCATCGTTCGCACGTTCTGAGTCTTAAAAAAAAAACTAAGTGCAGGACTCGCCCGGAGTGTCGCGGGGGGGGGGGGGGGGAGGATTGGGGAGAGAGGGAAAGAGGGAAACCAACAGAGGGAAGGATTGGGGAGAGAGGGAAACCAACAGAGGGAAGGATTGGGGAGAGAGGGGAAAAACAGATGGAAGGATGGGGAGAGAGGGGAAAAACGGAAGGATGGGGAGAGAGAGGGAAAACACAGATGGAAGGATTGGGGAGAGAGGAAAAAACAGATGGAAGGATGGGGAGAGAGAGGGAAAACAGATGGAAGGATGGGGAGAGAGAGGGGGAAAAACAGATGGAAGGATGGGGAGAGAGAGGGGGAAAAACAGATGGAAGGATGGGGAGAGAGAGGGGGAAAAACAGATGGAAGGATGGGGAGAGAGAGGGGGAAAAACAGATGGAAGGATGGGGAGAGAGAGGGGGAAAACAGATGGAAGGATGGGGAGAGAGAGGGGGAAAACAGATGGAAGGATGGGGAGAGAGGGAAAACGGAAGGATGGGGAGAGAAAGAGGGAAAACGGAAGGATGGGGAGAGAAAGAGGGAAGACGCTGGATGGAAGAATGCAGAAAGAAATAGGGGAGACACTGGAAGGATGGGGAGAGAAAGCAGAGCTGCTGGATGGAAAAGGGGAATAGAGAAAGACTGGAGAATAAGAGGAAGGGGCATGGGGAGAACAAGGGTGAGGAAAAGATGAAAAGCCACAGGTAGATGAAGGAAATTAAAGAATGGATAGTAAGAATGAATTAAATCTGGACAGAGAGAGAGCCTGAAAAATATTGAAGAAAGCAAAGAAAAAGGAGACAAAAAATGACAAATGGCACAGAAGAGTTAAGCGAAAACAAAGGAAAGCAGAATCACATACTGGGACCAATATGGAAAGAAAAACAGTCACCAGACAACAAAGGTAGAAAAAAATCATTTTATTTTCATTTTAGTGTTTGTAATATGTCCAATTTGAGAATTTACATTGGCTGTCTTATTTTGCACTGGGTATACTGGAGCTGTAAGAGCTTACAGAGATTATTTATCATGAAAAAAAATCACATTATTTTTTTCTCCTATAGTACTATAATATTTTCAATGATGTCTGTTTATATGCGCCATGGCTGGTATACGGGGTGTGGTTAATGTGGGTGTGGCTATCATAGGGGTGGAGCCATATGTGGTGACCCCGCCCATAATAAGTACCGGCACCTTTTTTTCTACAAAAAAAGCACTGCATACACTTGATCTGTCCTTGCCATTTTCAGCAAACAGACTGTAGAAGGTCTGTCCGGCACTGGATTTATTCTCCAAATACTGACGCTGAATCTGTCCAGCCATGATCAGGGCACAGACTCCGCTCCTATCTTGCCGCACCTTATGCCTGGAATAGGCTTCCTGAGCCATTACGTCTAGCTCCATCCCTGGCTGCCTTCAAATCCGGGCTAAAGGCCTACCTGTTTGATGCTGCTTTCGACTCCTGACTTGTCACTTTTATCTTATCCTTATGTGTCCTTCTGTCTGTCCTTCCCTTCTCCTTTTTGTTCCTGTTTGTCCTGATTTAGATTGTAAGCTCTTTTGAGCAGGGACTGTCTTCTTCATGTTCAATTGTAAAGTGCTGCGTACGACTGGTAGCACTATAGAAGTGATTTATAGTAGTAGTAGTAGAAGTCTGCCCAGTACTGGTTTTGCTTCCCGATTACTGCTGCTGCCATCTAATCACCGCTAAGTTTGTTTGGCTCCATGTCTTCTATACAGGATTCCTTTGTGTTTATCCCAAGCATTTTCGAATTCCGTTACCGATTTCATCTCCACCACCTCCCATGAGAGGGCATTCCAGATACCTACCAACCTCTCCATGAAAAGGTACTTCATTACATTATTCCCGAGTCGGCTCCTCTGTAACCTCAATTCGTGTCCTCTAGTTCTACCACCTTCCCATCTCTGGAAAAGGTTTGTTTGTAAATTAATACCTTTGAAATATTTGAATGTCATCGCTTATTCCCGAGGTTGAGTAGCACGGAATCTTGCTACTCTGAGACTCTCCCAGGTACTTGTAACCTGGATTGGCCATCGCTGGAAACAGGACACTGGGCTAGATGGACCTTTGGTCTGATCCAGTAGGGAAATTCTTATTCAAGCCATCCAACACTCTTTCCCTTTCCTCCCCAACCCCAACACTTTCTCCACTGCTCCTCCAGTTCATCACCTATCCCCCAAATTTTCTCTCATCCCCATCTCCCCTTAACATCCCTTACTCAAGACATCCCCCTTCAGGCGATCCTCTCCCCCCCACCTTTTACTCCCCATTCTCTCTCATGTCAGCCTCCACCCACCAGTTCCTCTGTCCTACTCGTCCACCCCAGATCAGCTGCCACTCTCCAGCACTGTACAAACCCTAGAGATCCCAAAATCCTACCCTGCTCTGGAAGCTTTGTAAGACTAATGCAAAATGACAAGCACAGCGTAGCACAGACAGACACGAGAGCCAGCTTAGCAGCTTCTCCTCCTGCTGCTGGATCACAGCTGCGCTGGCACAGACACGTCATCATAAACTCTGCACGGTTCAGCAGCAGACCACTTAACCCCACCTTACTGTCTTAGCAAAGCTTCCCAAAAACAGAGTGGGAGAGGTTACTTGAAACTTACTTCTGCAAGATTGATTTCTTCAGCACAAGCTCATTATCCAGGTCTGCTTCATTGGCCATGAACAGGAGCCTTTGCCCTGTGACATCCACCCCAATGAAATCACGCTGCTCCACTAGAGAACAGGAAAAAAAGGGCTTCAGGCATAATAATGCACTGCTTTCCCGACGCACAGCTGCAGCAACTACAAGACAGAAGAGCCTCAGGCATAATAATCAGGGTTTTTTTCTGCCGGTATGGCGTACCGGCACCTTTTTTTTCCCCTGTCGCTCTTCCAATCTCTAGCAGCTACTTCTCCCAATGAGCAGCAGAGGCAGGCCAAAGCAAGCAACAGCAGTCCTTCCCCCGCTTCCCAATGAGTCCTGCAGCTCGCCTGCTTCCTTCCTTCCTCTTGTTCCCCTCTTCACTTTTCTTTAGCAACTCATAAGACAGGCTGCTGGCATCAGGGCCTTCCCTCTACGAGTTCCGCCTACTTTGTTTCAACTTCCTGTTACCATGTAGGCGGGACTCGCAGAGGGAAGGTCCCGATGCTGGCTGCCCCTCTTAAATGCTGTGCTGCGCTGCCGAGTTGCTCAAGAAAAGTAAGGAAGGTTACGGGCAAGCGGGAAACAAGAGGAAGGAAGCAGGCCAGCTGCAGGACTCATTGGGAAGCAGGGGAAGGACTGCTGAGTCAGTAAAAAAAAAAAAAGTAAGGAGGATCATGGGGAAGAAGGAAGCAAAAGAAAGTGAGCATGGGGGGTTATAGATCTGGAAGGGAAGGGGATCTCGAGGATTTATAGACATTTAAGAGGGCAGGGTTCAGTTAAATTCCCATATATGCATGCATGGGAAAAGGACTTGGGGTCAAGAATTAACAAATTCAGAATGGAAGAGGGTATGCCTGGAGATTAAGAAAGCTTCGGTGTGCGTGTTGATTAAAGCAAATGCTTGTAAGGTAATGAGCAGGTGGTACTATAAGCCAGATAGAATAAAAACCGCTCTTCAGTGCTAGTAATAATAACCTAGCGAAACGAAAGATAAGCACAATACCAAAACAAAACTTGTGCTCTTTGGTTCGTTATTTTTTTTTTTTTTTTTTAAATAGACACACAATACAGACACCCCAAAACGTAAACAGAGCTGCCTGCTCGTTAAAACAATGGGGAAAACAGAGCTTATATACTTTAATCTGGCTGCCTCTCCCAAAGGTAAAACCTCTTTGCTACCCAAAAGAGGAACCCTTCCCTTAGAGATTAGTAGAATAGAAGGGAGATGGGGAGGAAGAGGGGGAGTGACCCGGGGCACCCGAGTATACCCCCCTGAGGCTTAGCTAATCAGCTGACCAAACCTAACCAGCCTCAAAGAATTCCTGTGGCACAGAGAAAGATATAATATAATAATAAAAAAAGTAGAAATTTAGAAAGAGACTAATGGGCTCACTTCCTACCTGCTGGGAGACTGAGAAAATACTGGGGCTAGGGTCACATGACCAGGGCTCTTATTGGCTATCTAGTCAAAGTTTTTTTCTCAGTCTCCTCCTGCTGGTAGACGTGCACAACCCACCCATCAGTCCAATCCTGGGCCGGTCCGGAGGGATGCTAAGGAAAAGTCATGTTTCCAGGGTCCTCTGATAAATGTTGGAGATGTGGGACAGGGAGGGGAACTTTCTACCATATTTGGTGGGAGTGCACCAAGGTGCAGACTTTTTGGAGGGCAGTTACAGGGGATATGACTAAGGCCTTGGAGGAGTTGCTCCCCTGCGAACCTAAGTGGTGCTTACTGGGCTGGGGCGATCAGAAGGGGCAGAAGTGGCATCGCAGGCTTAAAAGGATGGGCCTGGCTGCTGCAAAATCCATAACTGCATTGTATTGGAAACAGGTTGAGGGGCCGACAGCTCATGATTGGCGGGCAAAGTTAAGGATTTTTTCTGCATTAGAATGGACAAAAGGCATGGTAAATATAAGCCTGAAGCCAGGGAGTGGATTCAATTGAAGGGAATAACATTATGTATTTGATGGTTTGGAGTTTCAGTGTAAATTGCTTGCGGGGCCTGTGGCTTCGTGATGGAGTGGTTGTGAACTTCTTTGTTGTTTGCTTTTTAATAAATATTATAAATTAAAAAAAGAAAGTGAGCAGGCCATCTGCAGGACTCACCGGGAAGCGTGAGAAGAATGAGAGTGAGGTAGATGCTATACCGGGGAGGAGGGGGCACAGAGGATGGAAAGATTATCGATGCCATACTTTGGGGGGGGGGGGGGGGAGGGGTCACAGAAGAGGAAACGATGCCGTACCAGGAGGGGGGCACAGCTGAACCTGGGGGATAAACAGTGACACAGAGAAGGGGCAGGCAGGAACTATAAGGATAGGAGGGGGAACTGCTGGAAAAGGGGGGGGTGAGATAGAGACACAGAGTAGCAATGCTGAAAAGGGGAGGGGAGATAGGGACACAGAGGGGTCAATGCTGAAAGAGAGGTAGACTGGCACACAGAGAGGGGAAATGCTGAAAAAGGGAAGAGGTGATAGGGACATGGGGCAACGATGAAAGGGGGTAGATGAGCACATAAAGGAGGGCAATACTGAAAAAGGGGAGGTGAGATAGAGACACAGAGGAGCAATGCTGAAAAAAAGGGAGGGAGATAAGGACACTGGGAGGGCAGGTGGTGAACATGGTGGGGAGGAAGGGCAGACTGGATGGGCCATTTGGCCCTTATCTGTCGTCATGATTCTATGTTTCTATGATAGGGACAGGGAAATAGTTGGAGATGCTGGAAAAGATGGGAGACAAGGACATAGAGAAGATAGACATAGAGGAGGGGCGATGCTAGAAAAGGGGGTTGATGGGGACACAGAAGGTTGATACTGGAAAAGAGGTGGAATGGTGACACTGAAGACACAGAAGGGAAATGCTGGACAGGACAAATAGGGATGCAGAGGGAAGAGAAGAAGAAATGTCCAATGGACAGAGCCCTTGTAAACAGAGGAAAGCAGAAGAGAGGTACTGGCACCAAAGTGAACAGAAAAAATGTTATTTTGATTTTAAGATAAAGTAGTGTGGTAGCTCTGTTAATTTCTTGTTTTATATGTTGTTGTTAATTTGTAATGTAGTGAATGGACTACGTCAGTTTTTGAAATTTTCTGCTATCGTTATAGCAGTAGAAGGGGAAGATATTTTTGTTTTTCTGTGGTTGTCCTACATGCCAGAGTCTGGTTTTTTTTTTTTTTTTGGGGGGGGGGGGGGGGGTTTCAGCAGGATTTTTGTCTACATGTTTTATTAGTTACTCCGAGGGACTGGTTCACTATTTTCAAAGATGCCCTTTTATATGCGCCATGACTGGTAAAATGGGTGTATCTACTGTGGTGGCAGAGCCATATGTAGTGACCCCGCCCTTAAGGTTGGCACTGTATGGGTACTGGTACATTTTCACCTACATAAAACACCGCTTTCCTGCAGTTCTGTATTATTGACAGCCAGCTGCAGTAATCGTAGGACAGAATAGTTTCACTCCATTCTATACCACTGGATGGATAATGTCTCCTTACCTGGCTTCTTTCCCTTCTGTCCTGGCACAGGCTCCGTGGGCTCGTTTGCTTTCCACATCAACATAGCCAGCGTGGCATTGTGAGCGCGGAACAGATCCACTACTTTATGCAAAGCAGCATCTGTGATCAGATCACAACTCAACACCAACACATCTCCCTGCAGAAAGAAGACAAAAATCCCCAGGTGTACCTGAATGTAACTCACCTTGAGCCAGTAGCGTAGCCAGCGATTAATTTTTGGGTGGGCCTGGAGGTGGACTGGGTGGGCAGAGACCTCTTTCCTCTCCACCGTCCACCCCCCGCCCGCCACCACATTTTGTGTCAGCCCGCGACAGCCCCCTGCACTGACCTGAAGCGCGTTCTCCCTCCAATCCAGCACCGGCAATCATAGCCAGCCTTCTACCATGTCCAGCGCGCGTCGTCAGAGCTTCTTCTCAGGCGCGTCCCGCCTACTCTGCAACTTCCTGCTGGACGTGGTAGAAGGCTGGCTACGCCCCTGCCTTGAGCTACAACTGAAAAAAGTGCAAGCAAAATGTAAATAAGTAAATAAGTATGTTACACAGGGAGGCTGGCGGGGATGAAAATTAAAAAAAATAATAATAAATACACACCGAGACAGAAGGGAAATAACCACATCGGGCTGGACTGCAATCAGTGGATTCAGTTCACACACAGAGCTTCACTTAATCCATTTCAATTACCCCAATATTAACTGGATAAATGTTACATCAGGAAGATAAAATTTCTAGGCGAAATAAAAGACTGCTTCTTGGAGCAGCTGGTCCAGGAACCAACAAGAGGGGGGCGCAATTTTGGATCTGGTTCTTGGTGGCATGCAGGGCATAATGCAAGAGGTGGCGGTGTTGTGGGTCCCCTGGGAAATAGTGATCATAACATGATCAAGTTTGAGCTACTATCTGGGATGAACCTGCAAAAGAAATCTACTGTAGCTGCATTTAATTTTCGAAAGGGCGACAATAATAAAATTAGGAAAATGGTTAAAAAGAGACTAAAAGGATCGGCTGCAAAGCTTAGGACACTAAATCAGGTGTGGATGTTATTCACAAATACCATCTTGGAAGCCCAGACCAGATGCATTCCACATATTTGCAAAGGTGTAAAGAAGAGAAAATGTCAGCCTGAATGCTTAAATGGTGAAGTAAAAGAGGTCATTACAGCCAAAACATTGTCCTTCAAAGAAAATAAGAAGCAACATAAAGCACTGGCAAGTTAGAAGCAAAGCTTTAATAAAGAAGGCTAAAAGAGAATATGAAGAGAAACTTGCCTCAGAGGCTAAAACTCACAGTAACAACTTTGTCAGGTACATCAGAAGTGGAAAGCCTGCAAGGGAATCCCTGGGACTGTTAAATCATGAAGGAGCAATGGGGGCACTCAGGGAGGACAAAGCCATAGCAGAGAAACTGAATGAATTCTTGGCTACGGACTTTATGGAATAAGATGCAAAAGATCTACCTGTACCGGAAATGGTTTTAAAGGGTGATGATGCAGAGGACTGAAAAATCTTGGTGAACCTGGAAGATGTACCAAGCCAAATCGACAAATTAAAGCATAGTAAATCACCTGGACCAGATGGCATACACTCAAGAGGACTGAAAGAACTCAAACATTAAATTACTGATCTGCAGTTAGTAATCTGTAACCTGTCATTAAAGTCGTCCGTAGCTCCTGAAGATTGGAGGGTGGCCAATGTGCGCCAATTTTTAAAAAGGGTTCTGCTGATGAAGGAATTAAAGTCCCAGCTGGTATTATCATTTCTACAGTCAGAAACGTGGCAGTCTCCCTCACTTGCTGTGCTGACTCAATATATTAACTAGAATTCACCTCACGTCATCACTATTATTTCACACCTTTTGGAAATGTTTCACATAAGCAAGAGTAAAAGAAAAGATGAAAATTGAACTGAGTGCATTACATCACTCTCAGGAGGAAGACTCACCCCCCCCCCCCCCCCCCCCCCCCCCCAGCCTCACAACCACTGGACACAATTTGGTTTACAGTGGTGATCTCCCTTTACATCTGATGCGCTACAAACAAACCTGGTTATATTAGTAAAACATACACAGCCTCTCAGTCTTAATCAAGAGGTGCAATGGCTCTGCTCCTTTAGATTTACAGTACATTTGCATGAATCAACTTTTTTTTGTTGTTTTCAAATGTAAAAGATCAATATTCAAAGCGACTTAACCAGTCAGAAATAGCTCCTAACCAGTTAAAACACATGTCTGGGGCTAACCGGTTAGTACCACTGGAAATAACCAGTTAGCACCAAAGTGAAACCTGGATATTTTGCAGCCAAAGTCAGCAGTGTTGATATTCAGAACGGCAACAAAGTCAGTCCTATCTTTATGTGGTAACCTATAGCCAGTTAATGCTGAATATTGCATTCAGTAGCGTAGCCAGACAGCCGATTTAGGGTGGGCCTGAGATCAGAGTGGGTGGGCTAAAAATTTCATGTCTGCTGCTACCGCGCCCCCCCCCCCCCCCCCAACAGTAAAACACAGATTTAACTTCCGCCTCCTCTCCCAGTGCCCTCTCTCTCTCCCAAAGTAAATGGAATACCTGAGCTGATAAGGATCCCCAAGCCCCGCCACCCGAAGACCTCCTTCCCTCCAAACGAGCTTGGGCAGTCCCCAAACCTCTGCTGCCAGACACCAGCCTCCGCCTCCGCTCAACTTTGCGCAAGTGTGAAAACTGAGCCTGAGAACGGTGGAGGGGCCTGTGGCTGGCAGCAGCAGTTCGGGGCCAGTGCCGGCAGCCACCCAAGAAGTAAGTTTGTTTGGCGGGAACTACCTCTTCGGCTGGCGGGGCTTGGGGATCCCCTCCAGCTACACTAAGGGAGGTGGCTATGCCACTGATTGCATTTATTATTGCTATGTGTTAGCTGTCTCCAGACTCCTGGAAATTCAATGCTGAAGTCCCAACATGGCCCAGTGTTGTATTTCTGGGTTTAATGCCGGTGGATGTGTTCAGGCATCCTGCGGCAACTTCCAAATGCGCATGCTAACTGTACACATTTTTTTTTTCGAGGGGCGTTTCATGGGCAGAGTGGGCAGTTAGCACATCTACATTACTGGGTGCTAACCGGCTAGGAGAGGGACACCATATGAGCCCTTAATGTGTACAAAACGGGCGGCAGTCGGTGCTCACATGGTCATTTTTTTACAAACGGCACAGCCGTTAATAACAAAAATAGAAAAAATGGTCTTAGCGCGCAGGAAAGACCCAAGTAAGGCCACTTTTTGAGGCAGCTTAGTAAAACGATCCCTTGGCTAATTTCTCTGCAACTGAGCCGGGATTTCTTTTGTTGAACCGAATGCCCGACTGCTTCCGTGGCACTGGCAGGGAAGCCGTCACAAAGCCTCTCTCCCACTACCATGGAATCACTTGCAAGAGGGGACGAAGACACAGAAGCATGTGGGCTACCTTGATTTTCTGATGAATGTAGCGCAGAGAGTCAGCCGTCCCCATGTCTGCGTCGTCCGCAATGCAAACGATGTCCAGTTTCAGCTTCCTGTCTGGGTTCAGAAGTTTCTGCACCTCTTTCGTGGTAACCACAATGACCTCTGCAGAGGAGAGGAAACCCAGCAGTCACTGCTACTCCTATCTCCCATACGTAAAGGTACAACAGTTCCTTCCCCAGAGAGTTCAGACCCTACGTGATGCCTGAGACAATGCAACATTTACAATAAATTCAAGAAACCTCTTCACTCAAAAAAAGCCGCCAAACATGTATCACAAACAGCACACACCACATCACCAAGCTGGAGAGGTGAGAGCAGAAAGCACAAAAGGAAAAATATATATATTCTTTAAACAGAAATAATGCAACTCATCACAGGTGCAACCCCAGCTCCCAGGATGCAGACAAGGCTGCACACTGCATAATAAAGAAACTCCCCCTCCCCAATATAAGGTCACTTGAGTTCCTCGTTCTTCCAGAATACGTTGACATTTAATTATACATAACCAGGAAATTCTGCCTCCACTTGGATAAATCCAGAATGCAAAGACAAAACTGAACTCCTTTTATCCTGAACAATCCTTGAAAGATAAAGGCAGAGAGAAATCTTTTGATTAAGGAATTAACATTTCTTCTTCTAAAAAATCTTTGAGCCAAGCTTCAGCACAAAGTGCTGTACTCAAATCTCCACCTCCTCCTAAGGCTTCCAAATTGTGTCCTTTAATTTGGCTTCTGCATCGACCACACTGGGATCCTGCTCCTTCAGTGGAGGGCAAAAGCGGCCCTGCTTCTGAAAGAACCATAAGAGCTTCTCTCCTATCGCTTTGATGCCAGGGTGTGGAAAACTGACCAAATGAAGGTTAACTTCTAGCATTAATCTCCTGATCACCATGAGGTTCTCAACTCAGTCTTTGGGCCACACCAAGCCAGTCAGGTTTTCAGGATATCCACAATCAATATGCATGAGACAAATTTACATGCACTGCCGCCATTGTATGCAAATCTCCTCATGCATATTCAGTGCAGGGATCCAGAAAACCTGACTGGCCTGGTGTGTTTCAAGAATCCCTGCTGTGAGTCAATGTCACATCCCTATGCTTGCATAGACACCATTTGCATTTCACATTGCTGCAAAAGGACCTCCGCTCTCAGAGCAGGGGGGTCTCAACCCAAACCTCAGGACACACCAAGCCAGTCTGGTTTTCATTTACCCGTTATTTGTGCTGAAGCCAGTAAGTGGAACTTGTCACCCTATCAATTACATTGGTTTTGGTGTACAAAGATGGTGGCAACTACATTGGTGAAAATGAAACCCCCCTTGGGTGGGCCAGTTTCAGCTTTGTAATGTCACGCCATCTCCTGTTAAGCAAAACTCCTTGGGATAGACAGTCTCTGATGTTTGCTTCCTGCTTGAAGCTGAAGCCTTATCATCTAGCACTTTCTTTCTGCTGCTCTTTTGGGCTTTGAGCTCAGTTGGAGCTTGAGCCTGTGGGAATCTGGCAGTACAAATCTTCACTCCAACATTTTGGGATTCTTTCTGTTTTGCCCTGGTTTCCCAGTTATGCTCCAGGGTTAGGGCTGTGCACTTGACTTCCTTCCAGAGGCTTGCAATCATCAGCCCTAAATTGCCTGGTGCCAGGAGGGAGCTGTAAGCACTGCTTTCCCCTAGTCCAGTGCTTGTGACTTACCTTCAAAGCCCACCCTCTCCAGCATGTTCAGCAGGTACCAGATGAGGGGCTTGTTTGCCACAGGCAGAAGGGCTTTGGGGATGCTGCAGGTCAGCTCCATCATCCCACTGCACCCCCACCGCCTTTTTCTGGTTCCTGATCCCCCATGTTCAGTGCTTGTGACTTACCTTCAAAGCCCACCCTCTCCAGCATGTTCAGCAGGTACCAGATGAGGGGCTTGTTTGCCACAGGCAGAAGGGCTTTGGGGATGCTGCAAGTCAGCTCCATCATCCCACTGCCCCCACCCCCACCGCCTTTTTCTGGTTCCTGATCCCCCATGTTCAGTGCTTGTGACTTACCTTCAAAGCCCACCCTCTCCAGCATGTTCAGCAGGTACCAGATGAGGGGCTTGTTGGCCACAGGCAGAAGGGCTTTGGGGATGCTGCAAGTCAGCTCCATCATCCCACTGCCCCCACCCACACCGCCTTTTTCTGGTTCCTGATCCCCCATGTTCAGTGCTTGTGACTTACCTTCAAAGCCCACCCTCTCCAGCATGTTCAGCAGGTACCAGATGAGGGGCTTGTTGCCCACAGGCAGAAGGGCTTTGGGGATGCTGCAAGTCAGCTCCATCATCCCACTGCCCCCACCCCCACCGCCTTTTTCTGGTTCCTGATCCCCCATGTTCAGTGCTTGTGACTTACCTTCAAAGCCCACCCTCTCCAGCATGTTCAGCAGGTACCAGATGAGGGGCTTGTTGGCCACAGGCAGAAGGGCTTTGGGGATGCTGCAAGTCAGCTCCATCATCCCACTGCCCCCACCCCCACCGCCTTTTTCTGGTTCCTGATCCCCCATGTTCAGTGCTTGTGACTTACCTTCAAAGCCCACCCTCTCCAGCATGTTCAGCAGGTACCAGATGAGGGGCTTGTTTCCCACAGGCAGAAGGGCTTTGGGGATGCTGCAAGTCAGCTCCATCATCCCACTGCCCCCACCCCCACCGCCTTTTTCTGGTTCCTGATCCCCCATGTTCAGTGCTTGTGACTTACCTTCAAAGCCCACCCTCTCCAGCATGTTCAGCAGGTACCAGATGAGGGGCTTGTTGGCCACAGGCAGAAGGGCTTTGGGGATGCTGCAAGTCAGCTCCATCATCCCACTGCCCCCACCCCCCCCGCCTTTTTCTGGTTCCTGATCCCCCATGTTCAGTGCTTGTGACTTACCTTCAAAGCCCACCCTCTCCAGCATGTTCAGCAGGTACCAGATGAGGGGCTTGTTTGCCACAGGCAGAAGGGCTTTGGGGATGCTGCAAGTCAGCTCCATCATCCCACTGCCCCCACCCCCACCGCCTTTTTCTGGTTCCTGATCCCCCATGTTCAGTGCTTGTGACTTACCTTCAAAGCCCACCCTCTCCAGCATGTTCAGCAGGTACCAGATGAGGGGCTTGTTGGCCACAGGCAGAAGGGCTTTGGGGATGCTGCAAGTCAGCTCCATCATCCCACTGCCCCCACCCCCACCGCCTTTTTCTGGTTCCTGATCCCCCATGTTCAGTGCTTGTGACTTACCTTCAAAGCCCACCCTCTCCAGCATGTTCAGCAGGTACCAGATGAGGGGCTTGTTGGCCACAGGCAGAAGGGCTTTGGGGATGCTGCAAGTCAGCTCCATCATCCCACTGCCCCCACCCCCACCGCCTTGTTCTGGTTCCTGATCCCCCATGTTCAGTGCTTGTGACTTACCTTCAAAGCCCACCCTCTCCAGCATGTTCAGCAGGTACCAGATGAGGGGCTTGTTTGCCACAGGCAGAAGGGCTTTGGGGATGCTGCAGGTCAGCTCCATCATCCCACTGCCCCCCCACCCCCACCGCCTTTTTCTGGTTCCTGATCCCCCATGTTCAGTGCTTGTGACTTACCTTCAAAGCCCACCCTCTCCAGCATGTTCAGCAGGTACCAGATGAGGGGCTTGTTGGCCACAGGCAGAAGGGCTTTGGGGATGCTGCAAGTCAGCTCCATCATCCCACTGCCCCCACCCCCACCGCCTTTTTCTGGTTCCTGATCCCCCATGTTCAGTGCTTGTGACTTACCTTCAAAGCCCACCCTCTCCAGCATGTTCAGCAGGTACCAGATGAGGGGCTTGTTGGCCACAGGCAGAAGGGCTTTGGGGATGCTGCAGGTCAGCTCCATCATCCCACTGCACCCCCACCCCCATTTTCAGGTTCCACATCCCCCATGTTCAGTGCTTGTGACTTACCTTCAAAGCCCACCCTCTCCAGCATGTTCAGCAGGTACCAGATGAGGGGCTTGTTGGCCACAGGCAGAAGGGCTTTGGGGATGCTGCAGGTCAGCTCCATCATCCCACTGCACCCCCACCCCCATTTTCAGGTTCCACATCCCCCATGTTCAGTGCTTGTGACTTACCTTCAAAGCCCACCCTCTCCAGCATGTTCAGCAGGTACCAGATGAGGGGCTTGTTGGCCACAGGCAGAAGGGCTTTGGGGATGCTGCAGGTCAGCTCCATCATCCCACTGCACCCCCACCCCCATTTTCAGGTTCCACATCCCCCATGTTCAGTGCTTGTGACTTACCTTCAAAGCCCACCCTCTCCAGCATGTTCAGCAGGTACCAGATGAGGGGCTTGTTGGCCACAGGCAGAAGGGCTTTGGGGATGCTGCAGGTCAGCTCCATCATCCCACTGCACCCCCACCCCCATTTTCAGGTTCCACATCCCCCATGTTCAGTGCTTGTGACTTACCTTCAAAGCCCACCCTCTCCAGCATGTTCAGCAGGTACCAGATGAGGGGCTTGTTTGCCACAGGCAGAAGGGCTTTGGGGATGCTGCAGGTCAGCTCCATCATCCCACTGCACCCCCACCGCCTTTTTCTGGTTCCTGATCCCCCATGTTCAGTGCTTGTGACTTACCTTCAAAGCCCACCCTCTCCAGCATGTTCAGCAGGTACCAGATGAGGGGCTTGTTTCCCACAGGCAGAAGGGCTTTGGGGATGCTGCAAGTCAGCTCCATCATCCCACTGCCCCCACCCCCACCGCCTTTTTCTGGTTCCTGATCCCCCATGTTCAGTGCTTGTGACTTACCTTCAAAGCCCACCCTCTCCAGCATGTTCAGCAGGTACCAGATGAGGGGCTTGTTGGCCACAGGCAGAAGGGCTTTGGGGATGCTGCATGTCAGCTCCATCATCCCACTGCCCCCACCCCCACCGCCTTTTTCTGGTTCCTGATCCCCCATGTTCAGTGCTTGTGACTTACCTTCAAAGCCCACCCTCTCCAGCATGTTCAGCAGGTACCAGATGAGGGGCTTGTTGGCCACAGGCAGAAGGGCTTTGGGGATGCTGCAAGTCAGCTCCATCATCCCACTGCCCCCACCCCCACCGCCTTTTTCTGGTTCCTGATCCCCCATGTTCAGTGCTTGTGACTTACCTTCAAAGCCCACCCTCTGCAGCATGTTCAGCAGGTACCAGATGAGGGGCTTGTTTCCCACAGGCAGAAGGGCTTTGGGGATGCTGCAAGTCAGCTCCATCATCCCACTGCCCCCACCCCCACCGCCTTTTTCTGGTTCCTGATCCCCCATGTTCAGTGCTTGTGACTTACCTTCAAAGCCCACCCTCTCCAGCATGTTCAGCAGGTACCAGATGAGGGGCTTGTTGGCCACAGGCAGAAGGGCTTTGGGGATGCTGCAAGTCAGCTCCATCATCCCACTGCCCCCACCCCCACCGCCTTTTTCTGGTTCCTGATCCCCCATGTTCAGTGCTTGTGACTTACCTTCAAAGCCCACCCTCTCCAGCATGTTCAGCAGGTACCAGATGAGGGGCTTGTTGCCCACAGGCAGAAGGGCTTTGGGGATGCTGCAAGTCAGCTCCATCATCCCACTGCCCCCACCCCCACCGCCTTTTTCTGGTTCCTGATCCCCCATGTTCAGTGCTTGTGACTTACCTTCAAAGCCCACCCTCTCCAGCATGTTCAGCAGGTACCAGATGAGGGGCTTGTTGGCCACAGGCAGAAGGGCTTTGGGGATGCTGCAGGTCAGCTCCATCATCCCACTGCACCCCACCGCCTTTTTCTGGTTCCTGATCCCCCATGTTCAGTGCTTGTGACTTACCTTCAAAGCCCACCCTCTCCAGCATGTTCAGCAGGTACCAGATGAGGGGCTTGTTTCCCACAGGCAGAAGGGCTTTGGGGATGCTGCAAGTCAGCTCCATCATCCCACTGCCCCCACCCCCACCGCCTTTTTCTGGTTCCTGATCCCCCATGTTCAGTGCTTGTGACTTACCTTCAAAGCCCACCCTCTCCAGCATGTTCAGCAGGTACCAGATGAGGGGCTTGTTGGCCACAGGCAGAAGGGCTTTGGGGATGCTGCATGTCAGCTCCATCATCCCACTGCCCCCCCCCCCACCGCCTTTTTCTGGTTCCTGATCCCCCATGTTCAGTGCTTGTGACTTACCTTCAAAGCCCACCCTCTCCAGCATGTTCAGCAGGTACCAGATGAGGGGCTTGTTGGCCACAGGCAGAAGGGCTTTGGGGATGCTGCAAGTCAGCTCCATCATCCCACTGCCCCCACCCCCACCGCCTTTTTCTGGTTCCTGATCCCCCATGTTCAGTGCTTGTGACTTACCTTCAAAGCCCACCCTCTCCAGCATGTTCAGCAGGTACCAGATGAGGGGCTTGTTTCCCACAGGCAGAAGGGCTTTGGGGATGCTGCAAGTCAGCTCCATCATCCCACTGCCCCCACCCCCACCGCCTTTTTCTGGTTCCTGATCCCCCATGTTCAGTGCTTGTGACTTACCTTCAAAGCCCACCCTCTCCAGCATGTTCAGCAGGTACCAGATGAGGGGCTTGTTTCCACAGGCAGAAGGGCTTTGGGGATGCTGCAAGTCAGCTCCATCATCCCACTGCCCCCACCCCCACCGCCTTTTTCTGGTTCCTGATCCCCCATGTTCAGTGCTTGTGACTTACCTTCAAAGCCCACCCTCTCCAGCATGTTCAGCAGGTACCAGATGAGGGGCTTGTTGGCCACAGGCAGAAGGGCTTTGGGGATGCTGCAGGTCAGCTCCATCATCCCACTGCACCCCACCGCCTTTTTCTGGTTCCTGATCCCCCATGTTCAGTGCTTGTGACTTACCTTCAAAGCCCACCCTCTCCAGCATGTTCAGCAGGTACCAGATGAGGGGCTTGTTTCCCACAGGCAGAAGGGCTTTGGGGATGCTGCAAGTCAGCTCCATCATCCCACTGCCCCCACCCCCACCGCCTTTTTCTGGTTCCTGATCCCCCATGTTCAGTGCTTGTGACTTACCTTCAAAGCCCACCCTCTCCAGCATGTTCAGCAGGTACCAGATGAGGGGCTTGTTGGCCACAGGCAGAAGGGCTTTGGGGATGCTGCATGTCAGCTCCATCATCCCACTGCCCCCACCCCCACCGCCTTTTTCTGGTTCCTGATCCCCCCTGTTCAGTGCTTGTGACTTACCTTCAAAGCCCACCCTCTCCAGCATGTTCAGCAGGTACCAGATGAGGGGCTTGTTGGCCACAGGCAGAAGGGCTTTGGGGATGCTGCAAGTCAGCTCCATCATCCCACTGCCCCCACCCCCACCGCCTTTTTCTGGTTCCTGATCCCCCCATGTTCAGTGCTTGTGACTTACCTTCAAAGCCCACCCTCTCCAGCATGTTCAGCAGGTACCAGATGAGGGGCTTGTTTCCCACAGGCAGAAGGGCTTTGGGGATGCTGCAAGTCAGCTCCATCATCCCACTGCCCCCACCCCCACCGCCTTTTTCTGGTTCCTGATCCCCCATGTTCAGTGCTTGTGACTTACCTTCAAAGCCCACCCTCTCCAGCATGTTCAGCAGGTACCAGATGAGGGGCTTGTTGGCCACAGGCAGAAGGGCTTTGGGGATGCTGCAAGTCAGCTCCATCATCCCACTGCCCCCACCCCCACCGCCTTTTTCTGGTTCCTGATCCCCCATGTTCAGTGCTTGTGACTTACCTTCAAAGCCCACCCTCTCCAGCATGTTCAGCAGGTACCAGATGAGGGGCTTGTTTCCCACAGGCAGAAGGGCTTTGGGGATGCTGCAAGTCAGCTCCATCATCCCACTGCCCCCACCCCCACCGCCTTTTTCTGGTTCCTGATCCCCCATGTTCAGTGCTTGTGACTTACCTTCAAAGCCCACCCTCTCCAGCATGTTCAGCAGGTACCAGATGAGGGGCTTGTTTGCCACAGGCAGAAGGGCTTTGGGGATGCTGCAAGTCAGCTCCATCATCCCACTGCCCCCACCCCCATTTTCTGGTTCCTGATCCCCCATGTTCAGTGCTTGTGACTTACCTTCAAAGCCCACCCTCTCCAGCATGTTCAGCAGGTACCAGATGAGGGGCTTGTTTCCCACAGGCAGAAGGGCTTTGGGGATGCTGCAAGTCAGCTCCATCATCCCACTGCCCCCACCCCCCCCGCCTTTTTCTGGTTCCTGATCCCCCATGTTCAGTGCTTGTGACTTACCTTCAAAGCCCACCCTCTCCAGCATGTTCAGCAGGTACCAGATGAGGGGCTTGTTGGCCACAGGCAGAAGGGCTTTGGGGATGCTGCAGGTCAGCTCCATCATCCCACTGCACCCCCACCCCCATTTTCAGGTTCCACATCCCCCATGTTCAGTGCTTGTGACTTACCTTCAAAGCCCACCCTCTCCAGCATGTTCAGCAGGTACCAGATGAGGGGCTTGTTTGCCACAGGCAGAAGGGCTTTGGGGATGCTGCAGGTCAGCTCCATCATCCCACTGCACCCCCACCGCCTTTTTCTGGTTCCTGATCCCCCATGTTCAGTGCTTGTGACTTACCTTCAAAGCCCACCCTCTCCAGCATGTTCAGCAGGTACCAGATGAGGGGCTTGTTTCCCACAGGCAGAAGGGCTTTGGGGATGCTGCAAGTCAGCTCCATCATCCCACTGCCCCCACCCCCACCGCCTTTTTCTGGTTCCTGATCCCCCATGTTCAGTGCTTGTGACTTACCTTCAAAGCCCACCCTCTCCAGCATGTTCAGCAGGTACCAGATGAGAGGCTTGTTGGCCACAGGCAGAAGGGCTTTGGGGATGCTGCAAGTCAGCTCCATCATCCCACTGCCCCCACCCCCATTTTCTGGTTCCTGATCCCCCATGTTCAGTGCTTGTGACTTACCTTCAAAGCCCACCCTCTCCAGCATGTTCAGCAGGTACCAGATGAGGGGCTTGTTGGCCACAGGCAGAAGGGCTTTGGGGATGCTGCAAGTCAGCTCCATCATCCCACTGCCCCCACCCCCACCGCCTTTTTCTGGTTCCTGATCCCCCATGTTCAGTGCTTGTGACTTACCTTCAAAGCCCACCCTCTCCAGCATGTTCAGCAGGTACCAGATGAGGGGCTTGTTTGCCACAGGCAGAAGGGCTTTGGGGATGCTGCAAGTCAGCTCCATCATCCCACTGCCCCCACCCCCATTTTCTGGTTCCTGATCCCCCATGTTCAGTGCTTGTGACTTACCTTCAAAGCCCACCCTCTCCAGCATGTTCAGCAGGTACCAGATGAGGGGCTTGTTTCCCACAGGCAGAAGGGCTTTGGGGATGCTGCAAGTCAGCTCCATCATCCCACTGCCCCCACCCCCACCGCCTTTTTCTGGTTCCTGATCCCCCATGTTCAGTGCTTGTGACTTACCTTCAAAGCCCACCCTCTCCAGCATGTTCAGCAGGTACCAGATGAGGGGCTTGTTGGCCACAGGCAGAAGGGCTTTGGGGATGCTGCAAGTCAGCTCCATCATCCCACTGCCCCCACCCCCACCGCCTTTTTCTGGTTCCTGATCCCCCATGTTCAGTGCTTGTGACTTACCTTCAAAGCCCACCCTCTCCAGCATGTTCAGCAGGTACCAGATGAGGGGCTTGTTTCCCACAGGCAGAAGGGCTTTGGGGATGCTGCAAGTCAGCTCCATCATCCCACTGCCCCCACCCCCACCGCCTTTTTCTGGTTCCTGATCCCCCATGTTCAGTGCTTGTGACTTACCTTCAAAGCCCACCCTCTCCAGCATGTTCAGCAGGTACCAGATGAGGGGCTTGTTGGCCACAGGCAGAAGGGCTTTGGGGATGCTGCAAGTCAGCTCCATCATCCCACTGCCCCCACCCCCACCGCCTTTTTCTGGTTCCTGATCCCCCATGTTCAGTGCTTGTGACTTACCTTCAAAGCCCACCCTCTCCAGCATGTTCAGCAGGTACCAGATGAGGGGCTTGTTGGCCACAGGCAGAAGGGCTTTGGGGATGCTGCAAGTCAGCTCCATCATCCCACTGCCCCCACCCCCACCGCCTTTTTCTGGTTCCTGATCCCCCATGTTCAGTGCTTGTGACTTACCTTCAAAGCCCACCCTCTCCAGCATGTTCAGCAGGTACCAGATGAGGGGCTTGTTGGCCACAGGCAGAAGGGCTTTGGGGATGCTGCAAGTCAGCTCCATCATCCCACTGCCCCCACCCCCACCGCCTTTTTCTGGTTCCTGATCCCCCATGTTCAGTGCTTGTGACTTACCTTCAAAGCCCACCCTCTCCAGCATGTTCAGCAGGTACCAGATGAGGGGCTTGTTGGCCACAGGCAGAAGGGCTTTGGGGATGCTGCAAGTCAGCTCCATCATCCCACTGCCCCCACCCCCACCGCCTTTTTCTGGTTCCTGATCCCCCATGTTCAGTGCTTGTGACTTACCTTCAAAGCCCACCCTCTCCAGCATGTTCAGCAGGTACCAGATGAGGGGCTTGTTGGCCACAGGCAGAAGGGCTTTGGGGATGCTGCAAGTCAGCTCCATCATCCCACTGCCCCCACCCCCACCGCCTTTTTCTGGTTCCTGATCCCCCATGTTCAGTGCTTGTGACTTACCTTCAAAGCCCACCCTCTCCAGCATGTTCAGCAGGTACCAGATGAGGGGCTTGTTTCCCACAGGCAGAAGGGCTTTGGGGATGCTGCAAGTCAGCTCCATCATCCCACTGCCCCCACCCCCACCGCCTTTTTCTGGTTCCTGATCCCCCATGTTCAGTGCTTGTGACTTACCTTCAAAGCCCACCCTCTCCAGCATGTTCAGCAGGTACCAGATGAGGGGCTTGTTGGCCACAGGCAGAAGGGCTTTGGGGATGCTGCAAGTCAGCTCCATCATCCCACTGCCCCCACCCCCACCGCCTTTTTCTGGTTCCTGATCCCCCATGTTCAGTGCTTGTGACTTACCTTCAAAGCCCACCCTCTCCAGCATGTTCAGCAGGTACCAGATGAGGGGCTTGTTTCCCACAGGCAGAAGGGCTTTGGGGATGCTGCAAGTCAGCTCCATCATCCCACTGCCCCCCCCCCCACCGCCTTTTTCTGGTTCCTGATCCCCCATGTTCAGTGCTTGTGACTTACCTTCAAAGCCCACCCTCTCCAGCATGTTCAGCAGGTACCAGATGAGGGGCTTGTTGGCCACAGGCAGAAGGGCTTTGGGGATGCTGCAAGTCAGCTCCATCATCCCACTGCCCCCACCCCCCACCGCCTTTTTCTGGTTCCTGATCCCCCATGTTCAGTGCTTGTGACTTACCTTCAAAGCCCACCCTCTCCAGCATGTTCAGCAGGTACCAGATGAGGGGCTTGTTTGCCACAGGCAGAAGGGCTTTGGGGATGCTGCAAGTCAGCTCCATCATCCCACTGCCCCCACCCCCACCGCCTTTTTCTGGTTCCTGATCCCCCATGTTCAGTGCTTGTGACTTACCTTCAAAGCCCACCCTCTCCAGCATGTTCAGCAGGTACCAGATGAGGGGCTTGTTGGCCACAGGCAGAAGGGCTTTGGGGATGCTGCAAGTCAGCTCCATCATCCCACTGCCCCCACCCCCACCGCCTTTTTCTGGTTCCTGATCCCCCATGTTCAGTGCTTGTGACTTACCTTCAAAGCCCACCCTCTCCAGCATGTTCAGCAGGTACCAGATGAGGGGCTTGTTTGCCACAGGCAGAAGGGCTTTGGGGATGCTGCAGGTCAGCTCCATCATCCCACTGCCCCCCCCCCCCCACCGCCTTTTTCTGGTTCCTGATCCCCCATGTTCAGTGCTTGTGACTTACCTTCAAAGCCCACCCTCTCCAGCATGTTCAGCAGGTACCAGATGAGGGGCTTGTTGGCCACAGGCAGAAGGGCTTTGGGGATGCTGCAAGTCAGCTCCATCATCCCACTGCCCCCACCCCCACCGCCTTTTTCTGGTTCCTGATCCCCCATGTTCAGTGCTTGTGACTTACCTTCAAAGCCCACCCTCTCCAGCATGTTCAGCAGGTACCAGATGAGGGGCTTGTTGGCCACAGGCAGAAGGGCTTTGGGGATGCTGCAAGTCAGCTCCATCATCCCACTGCCCCCACCCCCACCCCCTTTTTCTGGTTCCTGATCCCCCACGTTCAGTGCTTGTGACTTACCTTCAAAGCCCACCCTCTCCAGCATGTTCAGCAGGTACCAGATGAGGGGCTTGTTGGCCACAGGCAGAAGGGCTTTGGGGATGCTGCAAGTCAGCTCCATCATCCCACTGCCCCCACCCCCACCGCCTTTTTCTGGTTCCTGATCCCCCATGTTCAGTGCTTGTGACTTACCTTCAAAGCCCACCCTCTCCAGCATGTTCAGCAGGTACCAGATGAGGGGCTTGTTGGCCACAGGCAGAAGGGCTTTGGGGATGCTGCAAGTCAGCTCCATCCTCCCACTGCCCCCACCCCCACCGCCTTTTTCTGGTTCCTGATCCCCCATGTTCAGTGCTTGTGACTTACCTTCAAAGCCCACCCTCTCCAGCATGTTCAGCAGGTACCAGATGAGGGGCTTGTTTCCCACAGGCAGAAGGGCTTTGGGGATGCTGCAAGTCAGCTCCATCATCCCACTGCCCCCACCCCCACCGCCTTTTTCTGGTTCCTGATCCCCCATGTTCAGTGCTTGTGACTTACCTTCAAAGCCCACCCTCTCCAGCATGTTCAGCAGGTACCAGATGAGGGGCTTGTTGGCCACAGGCAGAAGGGCTTTGGGGATGCTGCAAGTCAGCTCCATCATCCCACTGCCCCCACCCCCACCGCCTTTTTCTGGTTCCTGATCCCCCATGTTCAGTGCTTGTGACTTACCTTCAAAGCCCACCCTCTCCAGCATGTTCAGCAGGTACCAGATGAGGGGCTTGTTTCCCACAGGCAGAAGGGCTTTGGGGATGCTGCAAGTCAGCTCCATCATCCCACTGCCCCCACCCCCACCGCCTTTTTCTGGTTCCTGATCCCCCATGTTCAGTGCTTGTGACTTACCTTCAAAGCCCACCCTCTCCAGCATGTTCAGCAGGTACCAGATGAGAGGCTTGTTGGCCACAGGCAGAAGGGCTTTGGGGATGCTGCATGTCAGCTCCATCATCCCACTGCCCCCACCCCCACCGCCTTTTTCTGGTTCCTGATCCCCCATGTTCAGTGCTTGTGACTTACCTTCAAAGCCCACCCTCTCCAGCATGTTCAGCAGGTACCAGATGAGGGGCTTGTTGGCCACAGGCAGAAGGGCTTTGGGGATGCTGCAAGTCAGCTCCATCATCCCACTGCCCCCACCCCCACCGCCTTTTTCTGGTTCCTGATCCCCCATGTTCAGTGCTTGTGACTTACCTTCAAAGCCCACCCTCTCCAGCATGTTCAGCAGGTACCAGATGAGGGGCTTGTTTCCCACAGGCAGAAGGGCTTTGGGGATGCTGCAAGTCAGCTCCATCATCCCACTGCCCCCACCCCCACCGCCTTTTTCTGGTTCCTGATCCCCCATGTTCAGTGCTTGTGACTTACCTTCAAAGCCCACCCTCTCCAGCATGTTCAGCAGGTACCAGATGAGGGGCTTGTTTCCCACAGGCAGAAGGGCTTTGGGGATGCTGCAAGTCAGCTCCATCATCCCACTGCCCCCCACCCCACCGCCTTTTTCTGGTTCCTGATCCCCCATGTTCAGTGCTTGTGACTTACCTTCAAAGCCCACCCTCTCCAGCATGTTCAGCAGGTACCAGATGAGGGGCTTGTTGGCCACAGGCAGAAGGGCTTTGGGGATGCTGCAAGTCAGCTCCATCATCCCACTGCCCCCACCCCCACCGCCTTTTTCTGGTTCCTGATCCCCCATGTTCAGTGCTTGTGACTTACCTTCAAAGCCCACCCTCTCCAGCATGTTCAGCAGGTACCAGATGAGGGGCTTGTTGGCCACAGGCAGAAGGGCTTTGGGGATGCTGCATGTCAGCTCCATCATCCCACTGCCCCCACCCCCACCGCCTTTTTCTGGTTCCTGATCCCCCATGTTCAGTGCTTGTGACTTACCTTCAAAGCCCACCCTCTCCAGCATGTTCAGCAGGTACCAGATGAGGGGCTTGTTGGCCACAGGCAGAAGGGCTTTGGGGATGCTGCAAGTCAGCTCCATCATCCCACTGCCCCCACCCCCACCGCCTTTTTCTGGTTCCTGATCCCCCATGTTCAGTGCTTGTGACTTACCTTCAAAGCCCACCCTCTCCAGCATGTTCAGCAGGTACCAGATGAGGGGCTTGTTGGCCACAGGCAGAAGGGCTTTGGGGATGCTGCAAGTCAGCTCCATCATCCCACTGCCCCCACCCCCACCGCCTTTTTCTGGTTCCTGATCCCCCATGTTCAGTGCTTGTGACTTACCTTCAAAGCCCACCCTCTCCAGCATGTTCAGCAGGTACCAGATGAGGGGCTTGTTTCCCACAGGCAGAAGGGCTTTGGGGATGCTGCAAGTCAGCTCCATCATCCCACTGCCCCCACCCCCACCGCCTTTTTCTGGTTCCTGATCCCCCATGTTCAGTGCTTGTGACTTACCTTCAAAGCCCACCCTCTCCAGCATGTTCAGCAGGTACCAGATGAGGGGCTTGTTTCCCACAGGCAGAAGGGCTTTGGGGATGCTGCAAGTCAGCTCCATCATCCCACTGCCCCCCCCCCCACCGCCTTTTTCTGGTTCCTGATCCCCCATGTTCAGTGCTTGTGACTTACCTTCAAAGCCCACCCTCTCCAGCATGTTCAGCAGGTACCAGATGAGGGGCTTGTTGGCCACAGGCAGAAGGGCTTTGGGGATGCTGCAGGTCAGCTCCATCATCCCACTGCCCCCACCCCCACCGCCTTTTTCTGGTTCCTGATCCCCCATGTTCAGTGCTTGTGACTTACCTTCAAAGCCCACCCTCTCCAGCATGTTCAGCAGGTACCAGATGAGGGGCTTGTTTGCCACAGGCAGAAGGGCTTTGGGGATGCTGCAGGTCAGCTCCATCATCCGAGATCCTCCTCCCGCCGCCATCACCACCGCCTGCAGCTCCATGTTGGCAACCTGTGGGCGACAGAGACTGACAGTCAGCAGCCTGGTCACAAGATGGCTATTCCTAGGTCCCCCCCAGTCCCAACTCACCATAAGAGCAGTTGCCGGGGCAGCTCCTGCTGATGCTCTGCGCTCACTTCCGCCTTTCGGGACATGCGCAGTGTGGAGCTACGGCAGGCGCAGAGGAACAAACTAGTTCGGAACGCGAGAGACACGGTCGCAGCTTTTCTTTTATTCTCCTCTTTGCACTCGCTCGTTTCCTGCTTCTCCCCCGTTCCTCTGATCTCGTCACCCCCCCCCCCTTCCGTCCCCTTCCCCTATACAGCTGGGGGGGGGGGGGGGGGTCGGGTAAAACGTGGATCCGGCGGATCTAAACCGCACGACCTTAAATGTCTTTGTAGTGCCGCTTCGTTCTCCCGGGAAAGAGGTTTGATAGCAGCAGATCGTTGTCATCAGCCTTTGTGGTTGTGGCTCGTTGTCTGGTCTGTGGACGCCAGGGCGGAGCTGGTGTCATCACACAACACTGGAAAATCATAAGGAAACTTTTGCACTTTCTGTTCTTTTAGTAGAGAGAGGTGTGGAAGCCGTGTTAGTCCACTCTTAAAGGTTATCAATACCATTTCTATAGCGCTACAAAGCGTACGCAGCGCTGAACAAACAGAGAAGAAAGTCCCTGCTCAAAGAGCTTACAATCTAATAGAAATCAAACAAAATAAAAGATAAGACGATACCTTTTTTTATTGGACATAACTTTATCCATTTAAGGTCTTTTAGCAAACTTCCTTGCTCTGTGAAGGGGAGGAGGGTTATATTCAACATACTGTTGTCAGTGTTCCAGAGCTCACTTTGTTATTACAAATTTTGTGTTTATTTTTATATTTTATGTATTTCTTGGGATTTATTAACTAACTTTATTGAAGGGATTCACCCAAGGCGGTGTACAGCAGGTATAGTTTAGCATAAAACTTACAACTTTGTTAACAGCATAACAATAATAACCAAAAATACATACAATAAATTAGATAAACTTTAAAAGAGTAAATTGAAACCCAATAATAGAGTTACTGTGAAACAGTATCAAAAATATTCACGTTTAACAGCACTAGAATTCTGTTCTGTTCTTGGTCCCCTCCTCTTTTCTATCTACACTTCTTCCCTTGGTTCATTAATCTCATCCCATGGCTTTTCCTACCACCTCTATGCTGATGACTCCTAAATCTACCTTTCTACCCCCGGTGACGGCGGGGGCGGGGTTGATGACGGCGGGGGTGATGACGCGAGGGTGGGGGTGTCAGGGGCGGGGTTTGAGTTTGGGCGGGTTTTGGGCGGTTTTTGTGCTGGATTAGGTGGGAAAAATTTTTTCCACCTGGCAACAGTCTTATTCCTTCTGAGAAGAATGATGCAAATGAAACCTACCTGCCCTTTTCAAATCCAGGCTAAAAACCCACCTCTTTAACGCGGCTTTTGACTCCTAACCACTACTCGCTTGCCCTGTACCCTCTTATCCCCACCTCTTTAATTCCCTTACCTCTTAGTTGTTCTGTCTGTCCTATTTAGATTGTGAGCTCTTTGAGCAGGGACTATCTTTTCATGTATGGTGTACAGCACTGAGTATGCCTTGTAGCGCTATAGCAGTGATAAGTAGTAGTAAGTAGTATATTTTGTCAAGATAATAGCCCCCTTCCCAATCATTTTGAAAAACCTCTACTCTGAAGTCTTTTCTGCTCTTACTGATAAACTCATGCATAGGCGCCCCGTATAAGAGGCTTGGGGAGGCTAAGCCTCCCCAGCCCAAATGCAACTTTTGGAGCGCATGTCACTTGGAGATTGCTGGTTCCTGCCCGAAAGAAGCTGGAACTTCCCTTCCATGCTGTCCTGCCCTCAAACCCGCTGCCTCTCCGATTCAGTGGCCATCCATCATCGGCAAACAAACACTGTGCACGGAGCCATAGAGTTCCGCATGGCAGCGCTGACAGCTCTTCCGGTCCTCCCACCCTCTATGATGCGACACGATTGCATCATAGAGGGTGGGAGGACCGGAAGAGCTGTCAGCCCTGCCACGCGGAGCTCTATGGCTCCGTGCACAGTGTTTGTTTGCCACCGATGGATAGCCACTGAATCGGAGAGCCTTTAATACATAGGGTGACTGACTATACATGCATTCTGCACCTGGACTAGTTTGCTACACACAGCATAACTTTGATCAGTTCCTTATCTCTTGCTTAACTATACAAAGAACTTGGCTTGATTTTAGCCAACCATCAAATTCTCCCAACTGACTCTGTACCAACCATCTTGATCCCATCATGTATTTATTTATTGCATTTGTATCCCACATTTTCCCACCTCTTTGCAGGCTCAGTGTGGCTTACAATACATCATGAATAGTGGAAAGATAAAAGAAAATATACATTTAGTATTATAGAAGGGTCTAGAGTAACATGATAACTAAAAACATGATGGTAGTTTAACAAGCAAATGTTGTAAGGCAATTCTGGATATACGTTTAGGAGTTCATATATCTGCTCTTGGTGGCTCAGCTATATGGTCAGCCGTATTGTAGAAAATCTTGAGCATCATATCTATGTTAGTTGAATGTTCTAATGCTGCTTATTAGGTGGATCATTAGTATTATGCTAAGATTGTATTATTTATTTATGTTATTTGTTGCATTTGTATCCCACGTTTTCCCACCTGTTTGCAGGCTCAATGTGGCTTACAATACATCATGAGTAACAGAAATACATGAAAAAATATACATGTAATGATAACTGTAGGATTTTGGGTGGTATGATAATGATAGAACATAACGGTGTTTCAACTCTGGTATTTGAATTCTAGTACTACTACTACTACTACTACTATTTAGCATTTCTATAGCGCTACAAGGCATACGCAGCGCTGTACAAACATAGAAGAAAGACAGTCCCTGCTCAAAGAGCTTACAATCTAATAGACAAAAAATAAATAAAGTAATCAAATCAATTAATGTGAACGGGAAGGAAGAGAGGAGGGTAGGTGGAGGCGAGTGGTTACAAGTGGTTACGAGTCAAAAGCAATGTTAAAGAGGTGGGTTTTCAGTCTAGATTTAAAGGTGGTGTAGGTGGTTATATATATATATTGTAAGAGGCCAATTTCCTACCTATGTACTCGCTTATGTCTAGGGGGCGTGGCCTCTGCCCAACATTAGCTGCATGGAAAATAACGGACAGACCAATGGAATATATTAGTTTATTTATACAGCGTTATATACAAAAATATAGAAAACTCTTATCAGCTTATAGCATCAGCAATTCCTGATTGTATGCACAATGATACCAAAAATATATAGAGAATAACTATGATTATCCTATTGGCTAATCTGTAATGACAGATAAACACAATACCAAGATCCTAATGATTACCACACAAATCTTATACTAGGCTAACAGCAACTAGAGATCATAAATCCTGACGTCACACATCTGATGGGTCCGAGCACAGACTAATTATCTAACCCAGCCTGAAGGAAGTAAACTATGATCTCACCGTCCCAGTTTCCAGATCAGATTCCTTCCAATGCCTCAGCCGAAGGTCTCAGCGAGGTCCCACAAGCTCAGGTGATGCACTTGTCTTGATCAGCCACAGATGATACAGACTCAGTATAGATCCTGTAGACAGCTGTAATCTGGGGAAAAGCTTTGCCAGGTATTATCAGTAAGTCTGTCAGGTAAATTAGGTGCTTGCAGAAATGCAAGTGTTCTCCTCTTCTGTTCTTCTGTTCTTCTCTCTTCTCGGTTCTTCTGGAACTAGTTTCTTTCTGTTCCCGCTTCTCAGATCAATCAGTTTTCTGGGAGCCAATCAGAAATAATCCCACCATGTACTCCCAGCATCTGTATGAAGCTTCCTTTGTCCGTCTTATCTCGTAAGTTCTCTCTCACTCTCTCTCCCTCAGGGACATGCATTCTCCCCCGATACAGAGTGACCTTGGAGGTGGTGCAGGCTTCAGTAAATCTATTACAAGCTGAAATTCTGACTTCTGCACAGTTGGTAGTCAGACATATAGGTGAAAGGTTGCAGCGTCCATTTTGGCTGTAAAGGTGCTCTCATATGCACACAGGGTGGGTGAGATCACAGCAAATACTCCTACAGATTCCCCCCCTTGGAGATGGAAATTACTGCAAAGGAGTAAAGGCCTTCTCCAACCTAACTACAAAAATAAGCCAGACAGTTCAGTCAGGATTCAGGTACAAACTTCATGGTCAAAACTACAAAAAGTTTCAAAGTAAATCTCAACTAATGCAAACTAATACTCTTCAAACAGTTCAATTAAGCAAAATAATGTTCACAAGGAAATCAAAAATGCTAATACAGCAAAATACTGAATAATAGAACCCGCAGGTGCAGTTAGTTAAAAGTCTTAACACATGAAAATTAATCAAACAAATCATGAACCATAATCACATAGATCATGAAAATCACATCATGCAAGGCAAAGCATATCAGTACAGAAAAGTGAAAATGGAATAACTTGTTGGCAAAACTCTGGTTAGAGGTAACTACATAAAGTCTTGCAATCTCATCGCCGTAGGTGACAAAGTGTTTACGCGATAGCGTAAATGACGAAGGTCTCTCCAAAACACTACAGCACACAGGAGCATGATGACCCACGAGATGGTCAAAAGTGGGATGACAACGTGAGTGGACATGTGGAACTGGGTGACATCAGATGAACGACGTTTGTAATCTGCAACCTCGAGAGTCTCATGGTCAACAGATAATTCAACAGTGTGAGAGTCTTTGGACTGTAAAAATGGTATAAGGTCCATAGCAAAGTCAATAGGATGTCCACGAAATACATCAAGCACTTCCAACTCAGAAACAACCGGGTCTGTGTCAAGATAGAACAGGGAAACTCCTCCTACATGGGCAACAGCATACTTGGGTACAGCGATTACACAAACATTGCAAGGAAGAGTGTAACGGTTGATTACATCATGCTTCTGAAAGGTGACAGTAAGTTCAGTACTAGGTGTGCTAACTAACCATACCGTATCCAGTACAGCTACAGTGGTATCAGAAAAATCGTCATATTTTGACACGGTAACCTTACACTTCTCTTGGACATTCTCTGTGGACAAGCCACAAAGAGCTTCTGTTGTGTCTTTCAGGAAAGGTTTACCAGGGCATAGCCAATTAACATCTTTAGTTTTGTGGCAAAGGTCTAAGTTAGGGACCAAATAATGTTGCGGAGCATCCTGTTGGTAAGCAACATACTTAGGTGTATCAACATTAAGGTACAAATTCTCATGCCACGTACCTACATTTACAACTTGTTTGAGCTGGTATACATTCTCAGGCATAATAAATGGCAAATTAAGGATGAAGGCAATTTCCATACGCTCCATATCCAAATAAAGGGGAAAGGCAGTACCTAAATGAAATGCGATTTGAATTTGAAAAGGTTCAATAGACAAACGGGTAACTTTGGCAAAGGCATCTTTAACAACATCAGATGGTATCAGGTACGTTGGTATCTGTCCCTGCATTAGCTTACTAACACTAGTATCTACTTCCCTAAATAAATCCTGGATAAGGTCCTTAGGTTGTATAAACACACGGTCTTCATTCATGGTACCTTTAATTGTCAACAAATCAGCTGTGTTAGCACTAATTTTATGTGTATGTAAATTCACAAGAGTGACCGTATCAGCAATAGTTTTACCCTGGGCCACAAGTTGGCTCTGTTGGACTACCAATTTAGTCTCAATGGCTTTCAAATCTGCTTGGATGGCTTGTATATTGGCCTGCAGCTTTTGGACAGAAACTACATTGGCAACAGACATGGAAATACCAAAAAGGGAACCAATGGCCGAAAAAATCAAACCACCGGCCAGACCAAGAAAACGCTTAGATCTGGACCTGGAATTATAAGGTTGCATAGGTTGTACCATGACTTTGTCCAGTTGATGCAAAATGTTCTTCACTTGTGCACGGGCATTTTGCATATAATTGAAAAACCAGGAATGGGTAACAGCAGACAGAGATAAGTTACTCATATTGAAATGTTTCAGTAGTACATGCATTGGGTCAAGGGACACAACTACTTTCTGGGGAACAATCTGGGACTGGGTAATCAGGAAGCCAGGGGTATCTTGCAGAACAACTCCAGACATGGGACCAGGTTCGATCATCTTGGACCACGATCCCAGCAGCACGGAGATCCAGAACACGATCATCAGGGTTCTTTTCTGCATCTGCAAGGTACAAAGAAAACAGACTATGCTGTTGGGGTGTTAGTACAGTTCGTTTCATCAACACATACGTCTGGAACCAAATGACTGGGATGACGTGGTCTCAACTGATTGATGTGGACCCATTTAAGGGTGTCTTCACCCTTAGTATTTTTCTTGAGGCAAATTTGGTAAGCCACAGGTGAAGCTTTTTCCACTATTGGGAATGGACCACGCCAACTAGGCAGAAACTTCCTTTCTTTAACCTTGTTTCTGGCAAAATTGAAGTAGAATACCTTGTCGCCAATTTGGTATTCTTTAGAGGTAGTCCCTTGATCATAATAGGCTTTTCTACCTCTAGCGCTACTTTCCAAGTTTTTCTGAGCAAAGGCAAAGGCACTTTGCAAATGCTTACGCAAATGGGTGACATATTCATGAGTGGAGGTAGCACTGGACAAGTTCACATCATTAGTCCTGTACAACAAATGAATTGGTAATGTCATTTCCCTACCTGTCATCATCTCAAAAGGAGACACTCCGGTGGAACGGTGGGGTGTGGAACGAATCGCCATAAGGACCAATGGTAGGACAATGTCCCAATTCTTACCTGAGGATGACACATACTTCTTCAGAATGGTCACGATGGTGCGATTAGCTCTTTCCACTTGTCCCGAAGATTGAGGTCTGTAAGCTATGTGCAACTTACTCTTTAGTCCAAGCATCTTCCACATCTGTTGAATCACCTCTGCCGTGAACTGAGAACCTTGGTCTGAATCCACTCGCATAGGCAAACCCCACCGGCTGAACACATGATTCAGTAGTAAGGTAGCCGTGGTTTCTGCCGTGCAGTTGGGTGCAGGCAGACACTCCACCCACTTGGTGAACATGCAGGTGACCGTGAGCATGTACTTGTTACCACGAGTGGATCGAACTACAGGACCAACCCAATCAATCTGGATATCCGACCAGGGCATGGTGATACCCTTCTTCCTAAGTGGTGCTCGGTGAGATGGTGAAGATGGCTGGAAACGACAACAGGTCAAACACCCTCGCGTGTACAACTGTACATCCTGTCGCATGTGAGGCCAATAAGCTACTTGCTTTAGGGTCTCATAGGTGATATTCTCCCCTCGATGTCCAGCACATGGTTCGTCATGGGCATGCTGCAACATAATGCCTCGATATTCTTTAGGCACCACCCATTGCTCAATGCCATGCTTACTCGTCCGAATAAGCAGGTCTTTGTGAAGTTTGAACTTCTCTCGGGAGGCATAGAGGATCCTCATTTCCTCATCTTGCTTGTCTTTTTCCGTCAGGGGACAGTCTTGCGGATTCCATATGGACTCATAAAATCTCCCGATCACCGGGTCGGATTTCTGTGCCATGACAAGATCAAAGGATGGGACTTCACTGCACCACTGGACCACCGGCGTGTCGTTGGACTGCTTCGCCTGTCGTCGGGTGACAGCATGGACAGTCGCAGTCTCCACTTCTGGGGGTCGCCATAATTCTCCGGTAAGCGCACCCTCCTTGGCCAGGTGATCGGCCAAGTCGTTTCCCCGCTTGTCGGGACTGTCAACTTTTGCATGACCCTTGACCTTCTTCCAATAGATGGTCATGTCATGGTCCTTTACCAGTTGATCTAAAATCCGGATCAAGTTTCCATGTTGTACTGGCTTTCCTTTGGAATTTAACATATTTTTCTGTTTCCAGATGGGCAAATGGGACACAAAATTCTGTCTCACATAGTCCGAATCCGTACATATGACCAACTGTCGGACTCCTTTCTGAATTGCAGACTGTACCGCCACCAGAGCTGCCACAATCTCAGCGTACTGATTAGTTCGCGAGCCCAAGCTGTGCTTCAAGGTCTCTTCAAGATTGGTTGGATCCCATACCACTCCTACTCCTGCAACCAATTCCTTGACTGTATCACGACGGTAAGCACAACCATCTACATAGACCTTAGGCATGGTAGCACAAGTCTGTTCATCATACAGATGGTGTCGATGAGGTTCTTTCTCTAGCGGGGGAACATCTGCTTCGGGAATACCTGCAATGGAATCCTGTTCTGCACAATCATGTAGGTCAGCCATACCTTGGGCTACTGCGTTACGATGTTTCTGAGCATACCTTACCTCCAGAGGCCAGCCTTGAAGAGCCAATGTCCAGGAGACTATTTTGCTGTTTGACACTCGACCGGTCTTAATTCGGTCACTACCCAAGAAACTGATGGGCTGGTGGCAAGTCTCCACAATTAGCTTCTCACCTTGGATGTAACTTCTGAAGTGTTGCAAAGCCCAAACGGTAGACAGGAGCGCTTTCTCACAGTCGGAATACTTCCTCTCCACATCCGTTAGTCCTTTACTGGCATACGCCACTACCCTCTTATCCGTGTCATACTTCTGATATAGGACAGCACTCATAGAGTGTTGGGAATATCCCAAGTCCACGTAGAACTCACGACCTCCCTCGGGGTATGCGAGGCATGGGAAGCAGCTAAGCTTGTCTTTCAGCTCCTGCATAGCAGATTTCTGTTCTGGCCCCCAGACCCAAGGTGTATCTTTCTTCAACAACTTGACCAACGGTCGGGTGATCTCCGCATACTCATCTATGAACTGTCTGGAGTAGTTGCAAATTCCTAGAAAGGAACGAAGTTCAGTGATATTGGTGGGCTGTTTCAACTGTTGTAAAGACTGCACTCGCTTCTTCTGGGGTCGCAGACCCTCAGCAGAAATTTCATACCCTAAGTAATTCAGTGATTTCCTGCACCATTGTCCTTTGGCAAGAGTCAGTTTAGCTCCAGCATCTGCCAACTGTGTGAAGACATGCTCCATCTCCTCCAGGTGTTCCTGAAAGGTAGGACTCTTGATCAGAATGTCATCCACATAGACCACTGTTCCTCGAGCTTCAGCATCTGGTAGGGCTTTGTGTAGGAAAATGTTGAATTCAGCAGGTGAATTGAGAAACCCAAAGGGTGTCCTGTTCCACGTATACTGCTTCTTCCCAAACGTAAAAGCCAGTTTATGCTGATCGTGGGGATGGACTGGTACTGTCCAAAACCCTGATGCCAAATCCAGGCTGGTGAAATACTTAGCCCCCCTGATGGTTGCAAGGTTCTGATCCAGTGGAGCCATAGGCCACCGGGACAAGGGTACTCGCTTATTCAACTGACGGTAATCCAGAGCGATTCTCCAGCTGTTATTCTTTTTCAAGATAGGCCACAGAGGGGAGTTGTACGTGCTGTTGCATTGTCTGATGATACCCCTGGTCTCCAAAGTGTTGAGAATCTCTTGTACAGACTCATAGGAAGCCAATGGAATCTTATACTGACGCACAAAGACAGGCTTGCTACCAGGTTCCGTAGGCACTCTGGTGACATGTAGGTTCGTAAGTCCACAGTCATACGAATCTACAGCAAAAAGGTCCTTGTAATTGTACAACAACTGAGTCAACTTCCTCTTCTCTGTGTGAGTAGTACAAGCATCAGCCTGTTCCACTTGCTCTTTCACCATAGCATCAAACTCTGAGAAAGGTTGGTTGGATGAAATTTCCACCTGTTCTTCAATGTCCTCCTGCAAGGTTGAGGTTTCCACAGAATTCACCCTTCGAGGCTTCTGAGGTACAGACATTTCCCTGGACAGAAACAAGAAGTCATCTTCCACCTGTACCTGAGCACACGTCGCATCATAGGGCCAAACAAACTCGAGAGATATGAGGCCCCTGGGAGAGGTAAACCAACTGTCAGTCGTCTCCCCCCCCTGGCAGGTGTCCCAAGAAGAAGGCAGCCTGCCAAGGATAGGCAAACTTACCTCGACATCATGGAAAGACTGGCCAACCAGAAAGCCAAAAGAATCTCCAGCAGATAGCTCAACTTCAGCAGACTGTGGATTGGTGACCAACAGGTATAAGGTGGTACCGGTGACCTCCAAACATGGCAGAACACCAATTGCCAATCCAAGGTCTCGAAAGTGGGCATGTGGGCTAAAGAACACTACATCATCCAGCAGACGTTGTCCTTGGGCGAGGCGAAGCTTGAGGGAAAAATCCCGAACTCTTCCTGGAATGGTTACATCCTTGTCACAGACTACCTCACAGACCTGGGGAATGGTCTGTCCAGACTTCAAACAAACAGCCGTAGGTTCAAGTTCCACTGGGTTGTTCTGCATTCTACTCCACAGGACAAGATTCACCAGGTCCACATAAACTCCCAGTCGTGCAAGGCAATCTGACCCCAAACATAAGGGTTCCCTCAAGCCCCGGACAATAGAGAAGTGGTGAGTGAATGTCTTCTTTCCCACAGTCAAGGGAAGGCCACATATTCCGTCAAGCGGCTTGGAGCCTTGTCCCGGTACCTGTACCGAAGTAGAGGAACATCTGCTGAAGGGAAGTTGTACAGACTTACGAATTTGGCTGTACAAAGAGTCACTGATGTAGGAGAGATCACTAGTGAACAGTAAAGTAGCTTGAAGCAATTGGGTGTTAGCCACCTGAACTGGTATGGTGAATTCATCACCTTTCTGGGTGATGACAGTCACCTTGCAAGGATGAGCAAAATCAGGACCAGAGATAGGAGATGAGATTTCAAGTGATGCTGAGTCCTGTGAAACAATCTCTAGTTGGTCCGCTTGTTGCACCAGCTCTTCATGCTTCTGACCCCCTTTTGGTGCCTCTGTCAACGGAGGCTCCCGCATGGGCGGATCCGCGGAACACCGGAGATCAGTCCGCAGGGGAGTGTCCTGTAGCTCCACAGAGTTGGCATCACCGACTGTACGCCAGTATCTCCCTCGCACATATTTAAGGGGTCGAGTGACCTTAGACCAGATCGTTTCCTCGTCATAATCCAAAACAGGCCGAAATCTCTTCAAAAGGTCATTTCCAATCAGAAATTCTTCACCCTCACTGGTAGTGATGATGGCTGGGTGCCTGACGGTCATCTGTCCAAGCTGTAAAGATAGCCAAACCTGTCCCACAGTTCCAATACTTTGATTGCCATAGGCCACCAGTGACAAGTCGCACGGTGTGACATGCAGCACATCCTGACCCCCCCCTAGAGATGCCTCTAGTTTCTGAAACAGGCCCTGGGTGACCAAAGTCACCTCTGAGGCTGTATCCAGGAGACCTTCACAGGAAAGTACTTGTTGAATTAACAACTCCACGGTATATCTGTAACCTTTAGATATAAGCTTACCTAGAAAATACCTGACTTCCTGGGATGAGTCTTTTGAAAGAGGCCCTTCCGGGTTCGAGGGCTGCGACGCAGCATGGTTCACGGGGGACTCCTCACTGATGGGCGACAACGCATCCACGTGGACAGTGGGGACGCTTGCGGTAACAGGTTTTGTGGCCACGTCTAGTCATGCTTGTTCTTCCTCCGAAGAGGATGGCTGTTCCACCTCAACAGACTTAACACTAAGCCCCGGAGGGGTCGGCGGTCTAGAAGACTGGTCCTTCTGCTTCTGGAATTTGACCTTTTTATGAGATGGAGGTGTCTTAGGTACATTGCTAGACTCCGCGATTGAACATCTTGCCATCAATTGGTCCAGCTGAGCTTGCATAGCGCGGATCTTCTCTGCATTCCACTTCTTTTGATTAAACCGCTTCCTTTTAGGTTGTTGCTGTCCCTCCTGTGCAATAGGGGGCGCTGCATCCCGCGGCAGGGCCTGAGAGCCCGGCGGCGTAGTTGGTCTCGGCGCTTTGTTTTCCAGAGAAAGCGTGGAAGTGACCGCACAAACAGCAGGTGGTATCACCCTGTTGCGACTCTTGGATGTCGGTTTAGGAGTCTCTGCGATTGGCTTGGCGCGGCAGATTTCAAAAATTCCTTCAGCCTGCTTTAGAAGGCTGGAATAGGGTTCTGCGTTTTTTCCTGCCAAGGGAATCTTTATCGGATCAGGCAGACCCTGTATAAAAAGTTCCCTGAAATCACCAAATTCAAGATCTTTAGAATCAGGCGGGACCCCCCCCTGGTAAAATGCACGCTTCAAGCGATGGGCCCACTCCCGCGGACTCTCCTCCGGATTACAACTAATAGTATACGCTGCACGCTTAGCTTCAAGAGAGTTGGCAAAGAGACCGTAGCGCTTCGCTAAGGCTTGCTCCACTGACCGTAAATCAGGGTTATCGGACATGATCAAATCTAGAACTTCATGGCACTCGGTACTAAAGGTCCATTTGAGGAGGGCTCTGATATCATTCTCAGAAGAGACGTGCATGGTTTGCAGGAGTTCATGCACTGCCTTAAGATGGGTTTCTATGGATACCAAGGCAGACTCTTTAAAAGGCGCTATTACGGTGCGTAGCATCTTTATAACATATGCCTGCCTCTCCATAGACATTCCTTTCTTGGGTTCCGGCTTGACATGCCGCTGATCACTACCAGGTGTAGAGAACCTCGGGGCAGGTGCGTTGCTAAAACTGGGTGTATCTGCCGAAGGCTGAGGCCCTGAGCTAGGCACCTGACCAAGTGAGCTGATGATTTCAGCAGGCAGTCCCTGGGCCCGTGCCTCCAATGGGTGTGGCACTGTCTCGGGTCTGCTGCTTCGGTCACCAGCCACTATGGGGCTGAATTGTACAGAGGGGCGGGAAAGAGCCGGAGCCATGCCCCCAGTGGGTGTGTTTAACTCGGGTCCCTCCCGGCTCACGTAACGGTTCATTTCGGGAGCTGGGCTTGGGTGACCCACAGCAAAACTGTCGGGGAACTCTAAGGTATACGGTACTTCTTCCTGCGCCATTTGCGTAAGCTCTTGCTGCATTGTGGAAATCTTTACAGTGCACTCATCTAATGCTTTAGACAATGAATCTCTGTCCTTCACTGTACATTCTAATTGTAGTGAGACTGTCTCCTGCTTTTCTTTTACCTCCGCTAACTCTAGCTTGGCTGCGTGCCAATCTTGAAACACAGACACAGATTGTTCCTGAGTGGCCACTAGCTCCCTGCGCAACTCACTCTGAACACCTTCTGAGACCTGTTTTAGCTCCCGATTTAATGTCTGCAACTTATCTGTTTCCCTAATCTGGTTGTGTAATGCATCAGTCAAACGAGAAAATTTCTCTTGCAACGAATCAAAAGACACGAGGTACTGGGCAATTTCTTGCTTTAATGTGCAATTAAGTGCTTCACAATCAGTTAGGTCACACTGCAAAGTTTTACACTTATCATCCAGTGTCTGGCACTGCGTACAAATCTCTTCAGAGGAATGAGGTGGGGCGGGGCTTACATTGGTCCCTGCTAAAGCAGATTTGGCAGTGTCTAAATCAACTCGTAATGCAGCTAACTCACTGTCTCGCTCCTGGACAGTTTCCCTAGTCTGGGACAAATCTAACTGCAACTCTGCTATGCGATCTGTTAGAGGTACAGATATCTGTCTTATCTCATTCATCAAAGAGTCTTTGACTGCCAAAAGAGACACGCCCAGTTCACAAAGCATCCATTGTGACAAATGCTGTTTCTCTTTTATAATTGTATTTAAAACCGTAGCATATGCTTCTGAGCTATTCGGTGACCTGCTACCAAATAAAGCACGTACAGACTCTACTGTAGGAGGAGCTGGTTTCGCCTTACTATGAGAGAGCGGCAGTAATATCTTAAGCACGCCCCTCTCCTGTTCACTCAGAAGAATTTCAGGCAATGTGCCAACAGTGCCGGTCGCCATGTTAAAGACTAAACACACCCTGTTTTCCTTCCTTACAGAGAGTTTAGAGAAACCGTTTCTTTCTCTTTTGGAGCTCAGAGTAATAAATCTGTCAACCAATTACAGCAATAAAACACAGCTGTATAAACAAAGTCTGCCGTCAGCTAGGTTAACTGCAGTTCGTGCAAAAAGAAACAGAGAGTCAAAACAGCTTTCTGAAAAGACCCAGAAAAGTTTTAACTTCCGATATTCCTTTTTGCCAACCATCCCGGACGAGCCCCCAATTTGTAGGTGGTTATATATATATATTGTAAGAGGCCAATTTCCTACCTATGTACTCGCTTATGTCTAGGGGGCGTGGCCTCTGCCCAACATTAGCTGCATGGAAAATAACGGACAGACCAATGGAATATATTAGTTTATTTATACAGCGTTATATACAAAAATATAGAAAACTCTTATCAGCTTATAGCATCAGCAATTCCTGATTGTATGCACAATGATACCAAAAATATATAGAGAATAACTATGATTATCCTATTGGCTAATCTGTAATGACAGATAAACACAATACCAAGATCCTAATGATTACCACACAAATCTTATACTAGGCTAACAGCAACTAGAGATCATAAATCCTGACGTCACACATCTGATGGGTCGAGCACAGACTAATTATCTAACCAGCCTGAAGGAAGTAAACTATGATCTCACCGTCCCGGTTTCCAGATCAGATTCCTTCCAATGCCTCAGCCGAAGGTCTCAGCGAGGTCCCACAAGCTCAGGTGATGCACTTGTCTTGATCAGCCACAGATGATACAGACTCAGTATAGATCCTGTAGACAGCTGTAATCTGGGGAAAAGCTTGCCAGGTATTATCAGTAAGTCTGTCAGGTAAATTAGGTGCTTGCAGAAATGCAAGTGTTCTCCTCTTCTGTTCTTCTGTTCTTCTCTCTTCTCGGTTCTTCTGGAACTAGTTTCTTTCTGTTCCCGCTTCTCAGATCAATCAGTTTTCTGGGAGCCAATCAGAAATAATCCCACCATGTACTCCCAGCATCTGTATGAAGCTTCCTTTGTCCGTCTTATCTCGTAAGTTCTCTCTCACTCTCTCTCCCTCAGGGACATGCATTCTCCCCCGATACAGAGTGACCTTGGAGGTGGTGCAGGCTTCAGTAAATCTATTACAAGCTGAAATTCTGACTTCTGCACAGTTGGTAGTCAGACATATAGGTGAAAGGTTGCAGCGTCCATTTTGGCTGTAAAGGTGCTCTCATATGCACACAGGGTGGGTGAGATCACAGCAAATACTCCTACAGTGGCCAAGGATGGGGCAAGACGTAGGGGCTCAGGAAGTTTATTCCAGGCGTAGGGTGCAGCGAGACAGAAGGCGCGAAGTCTGGAGTTGGCAGTAGTGGAGAAGGGAACAGATAAGAAGGATGTATCCATGGAGCGGAGTGCACGGGAAGGGGTGTAGGGAAGGACGAGTGTGGAGAGATACTGGGGAGCAGCAGAGTGAGTACATTTATAGGTTAGAAGAAGAAGTTTGAACAGGATGCGAAAACGGATAGGGAGCCAGTGAAGGGTCTTGAGGAGAGGGGTAGTATGAGTAAAGCGACCCTGGCGGAAGATGAGACGGGCAGCAGAGTTTTGAACTGACTGGAGAGGGGAGAGGTGACTAAGTGGGAGGCCAGCAAGAAGCAGATTGCAGTAGTCTAAACGAGAGGTGACAAGGGTGTGGATGAGGGTTTTGGTAGAGTGCTCGGAAAGAAAGGGGCGGATTTTACGGATGTTGTAAAGAAGAAACGACAGGTCTTGGCGGTCTGCTGGATATGAGCAGAGAAGGAGAGAGAAGAGTCAAAGATGACCCCAAGGTTTCGAGCTGAGGAGACAGGGAGAATGAGAGAGCCATCAACAGAAATAGAAAACGGGGGGAGCGGGGAGGTGGGTTTGGGGGGGAAAATGAGAAGCTCGGTTTTGGTCATATTTAATTTCAGGTGGCGTTGAGACATCCAGGCAGCAATGTCAGACAAGCACGCTGAAACTTTGGTTTGGATGCAAGGTGAGATATCAGGGGTAGAAAGGTAGATTTGGGAGTCATCAGCATAGAGATGGTAGGAAAAGCCATGGGATGAGATTAATGAACCAAGGGAAGAAGTGTAGATAAAAAAGAGGAGGGGACCAAGAACAGAACCCTGAGGTACGCCGACAGGCAGAGGGATAGAAGTAGAAGAGGATCCACCAGAGTGAACACTGAAGGTGCGGAGGGAGAGGTAGGAAGAGAACCAGGAAAGGACAGAGCCCTGGAATCCAAGTGAGGACAGGGTATCGAGAAGTATGCTGTGATCAACAGTGTCAAAAGCAGCGGAAAGATCAAGAAGAATGAGGATGGAATATTGACCTCTGGATTTAGCCAGTAATAGGTCACTGGAGACTTTAGTAAGTGCAGTTTCGGTTGAGTGGAGAGGGCGAAAACCAGATTGTAGTGGGTCAAGAATAGCATGTGAGGAGAGAAAATCAAGGCAGCGGCGGTGAACAGTACGCTCAAGTAATTTGGAGAGAAAAGGAAGGAGGTCCCCCTCCCCGCTACCACCTACCGTTGCCTTGCCGCCTCCCACCCACCACCACTGCTGCTAGACATACCTTGGCTGGCAGGGGTCCCCAACCTCCGCCAGCACTGGTCTCTGGCACTGCCGCATTTCCTGCCCTGCTCTTTCACCCCCTTATGTCATGTCCGGCATGCTCATTTTAATTGAGCATGTGTGCACACTCATTTTCCCTAAAATGAGTGTACCAGATGTGAGGAGAAGAGAAAGCAGGGCAGGAAATTTGTCAGCGCCGGAGACCAGCCCTTGAAAAGGGCTTTAACCCCCACCAGCCAAACCAGGAGCACAGATCCAGTTTTGGGGGGACGTAGGCCCCTGTGGCCCCCCCATAGCTACACCACTGCTCTGTGCTGGAGAGAAACAGAAGAGGACTGGGAGGCCTGTCTACTTCCAGTGCTGCTGGGGTGTCACTCCAGTTCTGCCTAGGGTTACCATATGGCTCCAGAAAAAGGAGGACGGATTGAGCCAGCCGGGTTTTACTTCCATTGCTTTGGAAAGCAATGGAAGTAAAACCCGGCTGGCTCAATCCGTCCTCCTTTTTCTGGAGCCATATGGTAACCCTAGTTCTGCCCTTACCAGCAATTCCCAAGGATCCTCTGTGCTTCTTCCCCCCCCCCCCCCCCCCCCCCCCCCAGGTGTTCCATACCTTTATCAGTATTTCTGTGAGGAAGAGCTGTGGAGCAGCCCCCAGTCTGATCTCCTGGAATAAGAGGGGATCCTGAGAGACTGAGGGGGCTTTGGATAGTTAATGTTTCTTCCCCCTCCCCATTAAGAGCAACTTTTGCAAACACCCTTTGTACTTTAAAGCCTGACTGGTGAGGGGGAAATTACACAGAGGTCCTGGAAGGGTTTGGGTTTGTTAGTTTTGTTAAACAGTGTTTATAATGAGGCTGGGTGGGGTCACCATGTCTCAAAACAAAGGACAAACACACAGACATTTCCTGCTCACCCACAAGGATCAAACATCCATCAAAGATTTCCCCTGGAGTCCTGAGTAGACAGCTGGGACATAAGTACATAAGTAATGCCATACCAGGAAAAGACCAAGGGTCCATCGAGCCCAGCATCCTGTCCACGACAGCGGCCAATCCAGGCCAAGGGCACCTGGCAAGCTTCCCAAACATACAAACATTCTATACATGTTATTCCTGGAATTAATTGTGGATTTTTCCCAAGTCCATTTAGTAGCGGTTTATGGACTTGTCCTTTAGGAAACCGTCCAACCCCTTTTAAAACTCTGCTAAGCTAACCGCCTTCACCACGTTCTCCAGCAACGAATTCCAGAGTTTAATTATGCGTTGGGTGAAGGAAAATTTTATCCGATTTGTTTTAAATTTACTACACTGTAGTTTCATCGCATGCCCCCCTAGTCCTAGTATTTTTGGAAAGCGTGAACAGACGCTTCACATCCACCTGTTCCACTCCACTCATTATTTTATATACCTCTATCATGTCTCCCCTCAGCCGTCTCTTCTCCAAACCGAAAAGCCCTAGCCTCCTTAGTCTTTCTTCATAGGGAAGTCGTCCCATCCCCGCTATCATTTTAGTCGCCCTTCGCTGCACCTTTTCCAATTCTACTATATCTTTCTTGAGATGCGGCGACCAGAATTGAACACAATACTCAAGGTGCGGTCACACCATGGAGCGATACAACGGCATTATAACATCCTCACACCTGTTTTCCATACCTTTCCTGATAATACCCAACATTCTATTCGCTTTCTTAGCCGCAGCAGCACACTGAGCAGAAGGTTTCAGTGTGTTATCGACGACGACACCCAGATCCCTTTCTTGGTCCGTAACTCCTAATGTGGAACCTTGCATGACGTAGCTATAATTCGGGTTCTTTTTTCCCACATGCATCACCTTGCACTTGCTCACATTAAACGTCATCTGCCATTTAGCCGCCCAGTCTCGTAAGGTCCTCTTGTAATTTTTCACAATCCTGTCGCGAGTTAACGACTTTGAATAACTTTGTGTCTTCAGCAAATTTAATTACCTCGCTAGTTACTCCCATCTCTAAATCATTTATAAATATATTAAAAAGCAGCGGTCCCATTACAGACCCCTGGGGAACCCCACTAACTACCCTTCTCCATTGTAAATACTGCCCATTTAACCCCACTCTCTGTTTCCTATCCTATCCTTCAACCAGTAGCAGCTCTCATCAGGGAACCAGCAGCAGCTGAAGACAGACAGCAGGGAAGTAGCCCATGGCAGGAGCTGCAAGATAAAATTCATATGCCCCAAGGACTGTGCAGGGAGACCCTCCTCTGGAGAGCAGAGCCCCTGAGAGACACAGCCAGGCTCCAGCACCCCCCCCCCTTTTATCTCTGAGTCACTGCTGCAGTGCTCCCTCGCTCTGTCCTCTCCTGCTCCACTGCTCATATGTGCTGGGAGTTGGGACCTGCACAATTGCATTAACGCAATATCGCATTAATGTAATTATCCCGGTCCTGGGCAGCATAGAACGCAGGAGAGGACAGACCTGGAAGCAGACAGGAAAAAGGGCTGAGATAGTTATGTACAGGCAGGGTAGGGAAAGGGGGAGGAGGAGAGTTGGTGTTTTTTTGGGGGGGAGGGATGTTTACGTAAAGATGGTCCAGATTTGATTGTTTGTAACCATAATTTAATGTTATTTCATGGAACCAATAAAAATTATTTAAACATAAATGGACTTGGGGAAAATCCACTATTTCTGGGATAAGCAGTATAAAATGTTTTGTACATTTTTGGGATCTTGCCGGGTATTTGAGACCTGGATTGGCCACTGTTGGAAACAGGATACTGGGCTTGATGGACCTTTGGTTTGTCCCAGTATGGCAATAGTTATGTACTTATGTCTCCTGTTGCAGCGTCCAGTCTTCAGCTCTGCTGTTCTTGCCTCTGGTTCCAGAGGTGGGGATTGTCGGTGGAGACCACACTGCGGGGGGGGAAGACAGAGATGCTGGGCCTGCGAGAGCAGTAATCACATTTTTTTTTAAACGTGGGACCACATCGTACTGCAGAGGGACTAAGGGCCATATCCTGCTCCTAAGAGAAGCTCAGACGAGTCAGGGCCACGTCATACTGCACAGGGAGACTAAGGGCCATGTCTTGCTCCTGAGAGGCTGAGGGGAGTCAGGGCCACGTCATACTGCACAGGGAGACTAAGGGCCATGTCTTGCTCCTGAGAGGCTGAGGGGAGTCAGGGCCACGTCATACTGCACAGGGAGGCTGAATAAGGTCAGGACCACTTTGTGCTCTGCTGGAAAACTGAGGGACACATGGGCCTGTTCCAGGACTCTGGGCTTCCCTGGCCGTCACCATTTTCACACCTTCTACCAAGCCTTTAATACATATGGTGACTGACTATACACCCATTCTGCACCTGGACTGGCTTCCTACACACAATGTAACTTCGATCAGTTCCTTATATCTTGCTTAACTATACAATGAACTTGCCTTGAGTTTAGCTAACCATCAAATTATCTCAACTGACTCTGTACCAGCCATCTTGCTCCCATCATGTATCTGCTCTTGGTCCCTCAGCTTTTTGATAAGCTGTATTGTAGAAAAGCATCACAACAATGTCATTTGAATGTTCTAGTTTTGATTTGAATTTCAGTGCTGTTAGATGTGTATATTTTTGATCCTGTTTCATGTTTGTTCTATTATTAGGTTTCAATTTGCTGTTTTCCTCTTTCATTGTATTTATGTTTATACTTGTACATTCTACTATTGTTATGCTGTTAACAAAATTGTAAGTTTGATGTTAAACTGGTCTCTTCAGAAAGACAGTTAATAAATCCCAAGAAATAAAAAGAAATACATTACTGCACAGCAGTGGCGTAGCGAGGGCAGGGCGGTGGGGGTGGTCTGCCCTGGGTGCAAGCTGCTGGAGGGGTGCAGGGAGCAGCCACATGGCTGTCGTCTCCGCTGGTTCCCTGCTCCCTCTGCCCCGGAAAAGGTTACTTCCTGTTCCGGGGCAGAGGCGCAGGGAACCAGCAGAACCAACAGCTGCATGGCTGCTCCCAGGTAAGAATGCACCCGGGGGGGGGGGGGGGGGGGGGGGGGGGATGCACAGTGGCAATCCACCCCGGGTGGCAGCCGCCCAAGGATTGTCACTGCTGCACAGTAACTGCCTGTTCGGTAACAATTGGGATATGCTCAGCCTCTTCCCATACAATTAAACATAGTAACATAGTAGATGACGGCAGAAAAACACCTGAATGGTCCATCCAGTCTGCCCAACAAGATAAACTCATATGTGCTACTTTTTGTGTATACCCTACTTTGATTTGTACCTGTGTTCTTCAGGGCACAGACCGTATAAGTCTGCCCAGCACTATCCCCACCTCCCAACCACCAGCCCCACCTCCCAACCACCGGCTCTGGCACAGACCGTATAAGTCTGCCCAGCACTATCTCCGCCTCCCAACCACCAGCCCCGCCTCCCACCACCGGCTCTGGCACAGACCGTATAAGTCTGCCCAGTACTATCCCCACCTCCCAACCACCAGCCCCTGCACAGACCGTATAAGTCTGCCCAGCACTATCCCCGCCTCCCACCACTGGCTAAGCTTAACCCTACAGACAGACCCTACATTTACCGAGTGCACTCATGTGGGAAAAGCTTTAGAAAATGATCCTAAAAAGGAAGGGAGTAGCAGGGGTTTGAAACTGATGAACAGTGGTGCCAGTCATCAAGATTTCCACATCCGCTTCCGCTCACAAGTTCATTCATGGGCTAAGCCTGTGCGTTTTCACATTATATCAATAATTTCATGCATAAATTTATGTGTAAAGTCTCAGAGTGATGGGGATGGCTCTGAGTTAGTCAGTGCAAAGGGCACCTTGTGGAAGCCGAGTGTGGAAGTGGGAAAGTGCTGGAACCCGTGAAGTTTAAATCTCTCCACTACAGTACTGGATCCAGCCTGGCCACGGTCTGTTGGGCTGGACCACCAGGCCTAGACCCACTTTACATATCACCATGCAGAATAGTTTGGGGCTATTGTGTACCTCAGTTCAACATGACACAGGCAGCTTCCTATCAGCAAGAGGGGCTCAGGTAGCGGGGGGGGGGGGAAACATGCGTATTTAATCTGAACTGGCGTTTTGACAATAGGTAGGTGAGGTCCCTGAATGTGCTGTCTCTAGTGTTTAATTTAGAAAGATTGAAGGTGCGCATCTGTACAGGGCTAGGGTTACACATACTGGATCTCAGAGTAGGAATAAGGGGGGGGGGGTCCACCTGCAGGCTGTTCTTCTTTCAGTTTCACACAGGTGAGGGACCATGTTTGCAACCCTGTAATGCCGGCCCTGCCTGCGTGTGGCTCATGTCCGACACACCACCTCAGCAGCCGGCTCCCAGGTACACAGTCGTACTCAGCACTGGCTGAGCTCAACGGGGTTAAATTTTCAGCCGGCGGTGGTGAGCGTTTTGCCGACTGCCACAGACGTTATTCCCAGACATTCAATGCAAGGCCTCGTGCGAGCATCAGCACTGAATATCCAGTTTATGTGACGCCGGCTAACACATGGCTAGTTAAACCAATATCCAGAACTCAACCGGCTATGAGTTGACGCATAAGCACAAAAAACGCCAACACTGGGCCTTCAAGACTGAGACAACAGGAGTATTTTATTAGTGAATGACCCGACACGGGCCGTGTTTCGGCGTAAACGCCTGCCTCAGGGATCAGGATTTGGGCATAAGTTTTATGAAGTGTATATATATCTCCAATACCTCCGAAGCAAAAACAGGAGGTTTATCTCATATCGCTACTGTCCGTTGTGACAGATTCTCTTGGCTGCACTCTCCATTTAATCTCGGAGGCATTGGAGAGATATATATACACTTCATATAACTTATGCCCAAATCCTGACCCCTGAGGCAGGCGTTTACGCCGAAACACGGCCCGTGTCGGGTCATTCACTAATAAAATACTCCTGTTGTCTCAGTCTTGAAGGCCCAGTGTTGCTTTTTTTGTTTGTGTACTTTTAATGTAAGCTGGTTACCCTCTGGTTGGCTTGACGCATAATCAGACAAGTACTGACTCTGCCCCCGGAATGCCCCCCCCCCCCCCCCCCGAACATAGCTGGCTTTCACTTAGGCACTAACTGCTAATTTTCAGCAGATAACCCCGAACCACTGAACTAACTGATCAGTGGCCATTTTCATTTGGAATATTGACTAGAATATGTTTTCTCCACTCACTCAATTTTTATTTAGTTTGTTACATTTGTACCCCGCACTTTCCCACTCATGGCAGGCTCAATGCGGCTTACATGGGGCAATGGAGGGTTAAGTGACTTGCCCAGAGTCACAAGGGGCTGCCTGTGCCGGGAATTGAACTCAGTTCCTCAGTTCCCCAGGACCAAAGTCCACCACCCTAACCACTAGGCCACTCCTCCACAATGTCGGTCCAGTCCTGTCATGCTCTCTTTCCCCTCCAACATTCAAGATCAACTATTTTCTCCACATACTGCATCTTGGAAAGCAGGACCAAGCTCGTACCAGTGAGCCACAGCATAAAACCATTTCTTCCCACAACTGACACATTAGAAAAAGCCCTTCGGTTCATGTGGTATTTTGTGTGAACCAAGGTCCCCTGCAATGCAGCACAATAGTCTAAAATAGTTTTTAAAAACAGTGAAAAAGTTACATCCACAGACCAGGCAGTTTCAGCTGATTATTCAAGTGATGGTCCTATAGTTCTTGGACTTCCTGATAAACAACTAAAAAAAAAACCTTCAAGCTCTGGAAAATGCAGCTACTAAATCAATATTAGAAGGCAGAAGGGTTGATCATGTGAACTCCATGTTGATTCGACTTCACTGGCTGCCACATTTTAATTTAAAACAATAACATTTTAAAAAAGATTGAGGGACTCGTTTTCAAAACAAACATCATAAGGCAGTCGATGGATGTTTTCCTCTCAAAAACGTCCAGGTTGCGATGTTTGACACTCCAATTTTGTTTTTCTCCAGTTTGTCTAAATTTAAAGGGGGCTTGTTGGGGGCATGTTTTGGGTGGGATATGGGCGACACCAAAAGACGCTTTTTTTGCAATAATGAAGCAATACAAAAATGTCTAAGGCCAAAATTAAATATATATTCTTCACATGTGTTGAAAGGTTCACTTAAATATGGAGGAAAAAGGTCTCAAATGGCCAATTTGCCCACATACATGAATAAATCATAAGGCATATCTCAGGCTAAACTCATCATTGACCTAAAAAAACTTTAATTTGAAGGAGGTTTTTTTAGGTTGAGGATGAGTTTAGCCTGAGATATGCCTTATGATTTATTAACGTATATGGGCAAATTGGCAATTTATTATTACTATTAACATTTGTATAGCGCTACTAGATGCACGCAGCGCTGAACACCTGACATAGAGAGACAGTCCCTGCTCAATAGCGCTTACAATCTAAAAAGTAATACAGACAAGGGCGATGTCAATTAAGGTAATTAAGACAATTAAGACAAGACAATTAAGGGCGAGGGAAGTACTGGGTGAGAAGGAACAAGGGGAGGGCAATTGAGTAGTGGCTAGGAGCCAAAAGCAGTGGTGAAAAGGTGGGTTTTCAGCATAGATTTGAAAACAGGTAGAGATGGAGCTAGACGTACAGGCTCAGGAAGTCTATTCCAGGCATAAGGTGCTGCGAGGGAAAAGGAACGAAGCCTGGAGTTAGCAGTGGAGGAGAAGGGGGACAACAAGAGAGATTTGTCCAGTGAGTGGAGTTCATGGGGAGGAATGCAGGGAGAGATGAGACCTTTTTCCTCCATATTTAAGTGAACCTCTCAACACATGTGAAGAATATATATATAATTGCAGTCATTCCATTGCGGTGTACACGAGTAATATCTGCAATTCAGGTTTTCTAGTTTGAAGTAATTTAAAGCCAAAATTAAGCCATTTTTGGCTAGATCTAAGTGCCCAAAATGACCACTGGAGGGATTAAGGCATAACCTCCCCCCTTTTACTCCCCCAGTGGTCACTGACTCCCTCCCAGTACCCTAAGACGTGACAGTGATGGTACATACCAGCCTCTGTGACAGCTTCAGATACGATGTCCTAGAGCAGAAAGCAGGTCCCAGGAGTAGCCTAGTGGTCGATGCAGTAGATTGTAGAGAAGGAGACTGAGGGCCATACTCCACTCTACCTGGTACGCTTGTGGTGGAATGTGACAGCCCTCCAAAAAACATTAAATACCTACTATACCTACATATAGGTGACACCTACACGCTTGAGGGCTACTGCAGTAGTAGACAGTAAGGTTCAGTAGGTTTTTCTCTATTCCTGGAGGGCTCACCATACAATATAAGGGGGTTACTACTACTACTACTTAACATTTCTAAAGCGCTACTAGGGTTACGCAGCGCTGTACAGTTTCACAAAAAGGACAGTCCCTGCTCAAAGGAGCTTACAATCTAAAGGACAAAATGTCAAGTTGGGGCAGTCTAGATTTCCTGAATAGAGGTAAAGTGGTTAGGTGCCGAAGAGGTGGGCTTTGAGCAAGGATTTGAAGATGGGCAGGGAGGGGGCTTGGCGTATGGTTCAGGGAGTTTATTCCAAGCATAGGGTGAGGCGAGGCAGAAAGGGCGGTTATGATGAGATGTGCACCACTCGATTTTTGGACGTTTGTAGTAAAACAACCAAAATTGGATTTAGACATTTTATCGAAAATGCCCCTCTGTATGGGTTAAATGTAGAGTATCATTTACTATCCAAACAGAAATCTAACGTGAATTCAGTTGACTGAAAACAACTGAACAAAGAACATTAATTGTCGAGGGCTTGGCCCTACGAAATTCACTTCCTGCAGGTCAACGGGAAATTATTAGTTAACTGGAATTTGAAGGTCATTTTAAAAAATGTGGCTCTTGATAAAGCTATTACTGTCAGAGCTATTCTAGACTCAACAAAATTATTTAGATGTGACAGTTCTACGACGATATAATTCTGAAACTGACATTTCACAAAACACCTGTGGGGAAACTGAAGAAAAACGTTGCACCCAGAGCTAGTACCTGCTGACATCTGGGATATAAGAGACCTTGCACTGAATGAATGTCTTCTTTTATCTGTTTATTTTGATTGGAAATGTTTCTCATTTAGTAAAGAATTTCAAAATATACATAGCCATAAGATGCAGAGAAAATGCACCTTACAAAGGTAATTACAAAACTTAATAAATCGAAAAAGTACACAGGTGCTGTAGCCCACATTACTGAAGCCCAAAACATTTAGGGACCTTTTTACCATGTCTCGGTACAGCTCCCACGGTGTTGGCACACACCAATCAGGCACAACCACAAGGCTACTGCAGGAGCCTGGCAGTCGTGCCCTGCCCCCTCGGCGCCCCATTTCTGATGCGCTGTTCTTTTTGTCATTTTCTTTGCTGGGGTGGTAATCGGGCAGCGCTGAACGCTGCCTGGTTATCACTGGGTTAGTGCGGGGGCTCTTGCAGTAAGCACTCCCCCGGGAAATGGCTGCGTGGCAAGCGGTTAAGTTGTCGCATGCCCATTTTCCTTTAAAACAAAAGGCCTTCTACCTGCTGCGGTAAAAGGGGGCGTTGGCCTGCGGCAAACCCACGTGCTGACACCACTGCAGGCCCCCTTCATCTATGACAAGCAAAATTATTTTAAACCTATACTAAGAGTATTCAATTAAAAAGAGCATCTCTAACCCCCACCCTTGAAATTAATCTAGGAACTTTTAGTATTATCCGAAAACATTTCTAATTGTGTAGGATCAAAGAAGACGGAACTCTTCCCTTACCAGCCCATCAAACACTTGCATGGGAACCGTAAAAAGAAAACGTCTTCCACAGCAAGCGTACGAGCTTCTAATCCAAGAAAACGCTTCCTTCGCAGTTGAGTGGACGTAGCCACATCGGGGGAAGATCTGAATTCTTGGACCAGAATATTAAGAACCTTTATTTTAAAATAAAACTTTCAGAACCGAAAGTTTATGCTTCTCTGTAGAGAATGTAAGAAAGACGGTTGCCCTGGTTTTGACGTCATCATTAGAACTTTGAAGGAAATCATTCAAATCTAAACTAGCTCCAGCTAAGGAGTCAAGAGCCACCGTCAACAGGGTTCTCTCCACGGAAGCGTTGGGAAATACAATAGATTGGAAATGATCCCAATATCTCCAATTATCATTCCGGTTTCTAGTCTTGTTCCCCTTGTATTGTGATTTTTCAATGAATATTGTGGTGGTGGTGAAGGGGTTCTTTGTGATATATAATTATTTTCCTTTATAATTCTTTACAGTATTCTTTGGATGGCCAAACTGATGGAATTCTTGGTAAATGAACAATTACAATCTTTTCTTCAATCCTTTAATGTTTCACATTATACACATGGTTTCAGATCTAGACATAGTACTGAAATGTTGCTCCTGGTTCTCTCCAGGACTGTGGACCTGGGAAACACTGGAGAAATAAGGTCCTGATATCATAAGATAGGTGTGAATCATTTTATTATTATCATTTTACTGGCATGCTATCTTCTTTCTGCTTTTTATTTAAGGGGGTGTTTTATAAAGGTGCGCACTAAAAATTCACATGAGCTAAACACTAAGATACCCATAGGAATATAATGAGCATCTTAGCGTTCAGACAACGCTGAATAAAAACACTAGCGTACCTTTGTAAAAGGGGCCCTTAATTTGTTCAATTATTAATTTTGGCATCTGCTTAGAACCTGAATGAACCTCCAAGTACAGCGAAATATAAAAGCTTAAATGAAATGAAATTAGCATCTGTGGACCAGAAGTAGCCACAAGCCAGGCTGAGGCTGTGGGACGGAGGTTTACATGCAGAACCGGCCAGGGCTGGGGGAGTGGGGCTGGGAGATTTATGCACAAGCTGTTCTGGATTTTTAATGGCACCAATCTTTTGAGAAACCTATGACATCAGTTCTGAACTGTGGTTCCAGTAGCCATATTGGTGCAGGAGAAAACTGGAAGTTTTTGCAGTGGCAAAGCCTTGTACGATAGCAACATGGAAAGGTGGGACAGAGACAGCCTGCATCTGTGGTTCAGCAAGGCCTGTGACAGCTAGAGAGCACTGTGACCCCATGTGGGGGTATCAAGAGAGGGAAAGCTGTGACAGGAAGAGGCTGGACAGATTCACTCTAATTAAATTATAAGGCAATACCAAGGTTTCAGAGTTTAATGCACACACAACCCTGGCTCTTAGGGACCACGAGACGGCCCATCCGTCACATTCCATGCACGATCCTTTACTCTTCCCACGGGCTCATGTCTGTATCTATGGCCACACAGTTATACGCTGCATAACGCAATTTCTCCTCACAGATCTTTGCACTGGAAAAGAAAGAAAGAGGTGTTAATGAGGTGATGTGGGCAGTAGGTCAGTCTCTAGATTGAGGTTGTTGTGCCAGGTTTGGAGTGGTCAGAAGACAAAATGCAGGTGGGATATAGTGAACCCAGAGGTGCTTCCCCAGCGCTGCCACTTCACAACTGTTGGGGAGGGGGGGGGGGCCAAGGCACAACCAAGCAGAACCTCACAAAAAGTTGTGGGGGGGGGGGGGCAGAGGGAGGGACCCAGACCCCAGAGTTTACACCCCCAGGCCAAAAAGGACCAGCACATTCAGTCAACATCCTTGGCCACCTTTAAATCTAGACTGAAAGCCCACCTCTTTAACGTTGCTTTTGACTCGTAACCACTTGTAACCACTCGCCTCCACCTACCCTCCTCTCCTCCTTCCTCTACACATTAATTGATTTGATTTGCTTACTTTATTTTTTTGTCTATTAGATTGTAAGCTCTTTGAGCAGGGACTGTCTTTCTTCTATGTTTGTGCAGTGCTGCGTACGCCTTGTAGCGCTATAGAAATGCTAAATAGTAGTAGAAATAACTACCTTCCGCAAATCTCTGAAGACATAGTTCTTCAACAAAGCCTACAATGAGAACCGATAACTGATAACCTCACTAATTTAACTCAACAACCCACTCAGTTATGAAAATCCACTTCTATAACTACCCTAAGGAGTGGATCCTAAGGAGCTTAGACGAGATTGGGTGGCAAAGCCGGTGGCGGGAAACAGAGATGGTGCTGGGCAGACTTATACGGTCTGTGCCAGAGCCGGTTGTGGGAGGAGGGGATAGTGCTGGGCAGACTTATACGGTCTGTGCCAGAGCCGGTGGTGGGAGGCGGGGATAGTGCTGGGCAGACTTATATGGTCTGTGCCAGAGCCGGTGGTGGGAGGCGGGGATAGTGCCCTGAAAAGGACAGGTACAAATCAAGGTAAGTTATACACAAAAAGTAGCACATATGAGTTTATCTTGTTGGGCAGACTGGATGGACCATGCAGGTCTTTTTTCTGCCGTCATCTACTATGTTACTATGTTACTAATCACTCCCTTCCTTCTTCTCTCTTCCCTACTTATTCATTGCACAATACGAACTGTATCTGATACCTTGTAATGACATTGTTAATCAAAATTATGTAAGCCACATTGAGCCTGCAAATAGGTGGGAAAATGTGGGATACAAATGCAATAAATAAAAATAATAATAGTCGCAGCCCAACAACTCAAGCTCAAGATTGGGAGGCGGGGCTGGTGTTTGGGTGGTGGGGCTAGTGTTGGGCAAGACTTCTACGGTCTGTGCCCTGAAAAGGACAGGTACAAATCAAGGTAAGGTATACACAAGAAGTAGCACATATGAGTTTATCTTGTTGGGCAGACTGGATGGACCATGCAGGTCTTTTTCTGCCGTCATCTACTATGTTACTATCAAGCTCATTTTCAAAGCACTTAGCCTCCCAAAGTGCTTTGAAAATATGCCTCTATGTAACTCAAGCTCAAAGCCTGTTGCTGCTACTGTTGTTGTTTTTTTTTTTTTTTTTTTAAACAATGGGGCCAATACCCGCACACCCCAAAACATAGTTTGTCCCATTTACAAATTCATCTGCTGGAGTCTGAGAAATACTGGCTGGTTCAGGGCTGCACAGGTCCCTTATAGGGTGATATTGCAGTTTTAGTAGCTTTAGTCTTTATCTGCTGGTAGAAGAACGCAAACCCATTTGTCCGGACATGGTTTGGAGGGACAAGGAATGCATCTTATTGGTTCTGACTACTTAAAGACTTGCACACTTTCTTGATTCAGAACAAACCCTACATTGGACTACGAGTTTGTAGAAGTGGAAGTAATTGGCGGAGAAATTCTGGTCCTAGCTGGTCCCATCCCATAACCCTGTAAATCCAGATCAGTGTTTCCCCAAGTCCAGTCCTGGAGTAGCCCTTGCCAGTCAGGTTTTCAGGATATCCACAATGAATATGCATGAACTTGATTTGCATATGCTGCCTTGACTGGACTTGGGAAACACTGATCTAGATGGAACAGGAAACATGTGTCCCTGATGTCCCCCCCCCCACCCCCCCCCCCCCCGAGAGAAATCGGAGCTCTTTGAAGACCCACATCCCCAGGGATTAACACGAACGTAATACGGTCAAGGTGAAAGGTAAAAAAAAGAAGACAAGGGCTCAGCAGGGCACAGGGTGGAAAAACAAGGGCAGCCACATTGTCCCTTGGTATGGAAGCTGCAGCCCTGCCCCACTTACCTTGCATACTTGGGCAGGAAAAGAGTGCAAGAGCAGGTCGAGGATTCAGGTAATGCATCGGTGACTTCAGACCTTAGTTAAAAAAGAAAAAACGATGCTTAGTGTAGGGAAAGGAGGAGACTCCTCAAAGTAGAAAGGAGGCTACTGTATCTCAACATACAAAGGGAAGGGGAGGGGACACCGGCATACAACTGACAGCACTTCTTTCCTGGAAACCTCACACACGCTCGACTCAAGGCCTCACAACACAGAAGCTGGTCACACTGGAAGATGACTGCAAGTACTACAGGCTGCCCCTGCTCCCCCCCCCAGGTGGAATTTCAGAAAGAAGAGCCCCGTTCTTACCCGGATTTATCTGGGTAGACATATATAGGTGCTGGAAGACGACTTCTGCCTGTGATAAATCTGAGGAAACGACTGCGATCCTCTAAAAAGAAGAAGAAACGAAGAAAGGTTGAGTAATGCAGAGCAACGCATGCTGCAGGGCTCTACAGCGCCCCCTATACTATTCCAGTACTGAAATGCTAACAGAGCAGCAATGCAGAACTGGGAACAAAACTGATGGTAATTCAGGAAGTGACTGAAAAGCTCTACAACGCCCCCCCCCCCCCCCCCATACTATTTCAGTACTGAAATGCTAACAATGTACCTCACTCCTGCCCAGCAGCACCTCCTGCTATTTCAGTACTGTGACGACCCCCCCTCCCCCCAAGCTCTATCATTATGCCTCACTCTTTCCCCACAGCACCCCCTGCTCTTCCAGTACTGGAACCCCTGGACACAGCTGTAGACCTATCCTGGTCTCTGGTCCCGCTCTGGCAGCGAATGCAGATGTGCTTTGTGGAACCAGCTGCAGTGTCACCTGCCACTCTCCTCTCACGGAACATGGCTGAGGTAACAGAGCCAGACTGGGCCACAGCTCTGAGCTTACCGTTCGTGAAGTTGTTAAGCGCCTCCCAGAAATACTGCACCCTGGGGTCCGACTGCTCCAGTTCCTCAAACCGAGCTGGCGGAGAGTCAAAAAAACAGGGTAGTTAGACCTCCTTGCTCTGCCGTTTGTATGAAAAATCTTGAGTAGAGAGGTGTGGTAGCCTTGTTAGTCCACTTTTAAAGGTAATCAATAGCATTTCAGTGACAGTCTAACAGGATGGGGGTGGATAGGTGAGAGACAGGAAGAGGGACAGGGAGATATGCATGGAGACAGGAGGGTGACAAAGCAGTACAATTTTATGGTTTATAATGGGCTAGAAAACCCCAGATCTTTGTTAAATCCTGTCTGGTGGGTGTCAAAATATTTAATCATTCTGACTTCAAAGGTCTTACGTTCCTGTATTGTTTTAAAGTTCCCTTTCAGGATTCTTACCATGAAATCACTGGTACAGTGTTCTGGTTTTGTAAAGTGCTGCCCCACAGGTGTGACATCCTTATTGGTACTAGAATTTTTCATATGGTGTCTATGTAAATTAAATCTCTTATTTAGCATCTGACTTGTTTCTCCAATGTAGTATCCTTCGTTGCATTTTTTACACTGAATGATATATACCACACTGGAAGATGAGCACGTGAAAGATTCCTTAATGTTGAATATTTTTCCTTTGTGAATGACCGTGAGGTCCTGTGAAATGTTTTGGCATAGTTTGCAGCTGGATATATTGCAAGGATGTGTGCCATTCTTTTCTTTTTGAGTCTGTTTTGGGAGTTTACTTCTAATTAACTTGTGTTTTAAGTTGGGTGGCTGTCAGAAGGCCAGTACTGGTGGGGATGGGAATATCTCTTTCAGTAATTCATCCTCCTGGAGTAGAGGCTGTAGATCTTTTAAGATTTTTCTAAATTTTTCCAGATCTGGGTTGTATGTCACTATAAGGGGGATTCTGTCTGTGGCTTTTTTTTCTTTGTACTGTAGCAGATTCTCCCTGGGTGTTTTGAGGGAGGAGGCAATATTCTTGGAGATTATTTTGGGGTTGTAGCCTTCTGTTTGAAGGAAGCAGTCAGGATTTCAAGGTGTCTGTCTCTCTCCCTTGGGTCAGAGCAGATACGGTGGTATCTTGTGGCTTGGCTGTAAATAATGGATCTTTTTGTATGTGAAGGGTGGAAGCTGGAGTTGTGGAGGTACAAAGGCTGCTACATTGGAGAAACAAGTCAGATGCTAAAGAAGAGATTTAATTTACATAGACATCGTATGAAAAATGCTAGTACCAATAAGTATGTCACCCCTGTGGGGCAGCATAGCTGCCGAGAGGGGGGGTAGGGGGGACAAAATTTCCCGGGCCAGGGCCTCCAAGGGGGGCCCGGTGCCGCTGTCCCACCTGCCCTCCGTCGTCGACCATCTGCCACCGGGCTGGGCCCCCTGCATTGAAATCACAGCGCCTCTCACCGCCATGTGAAAGCACTGCAGGCAGCAGGGCAGCAGATCGCCTCCCTTCAGGCCTCCTTCCCTCCCTGTATCCCGCCCTCGTCTGACGTAACTTCCGCGAGGGTGGGACACAAGGAGGGAAGGAGGGCCGAAGGGAGGCGATCTGCTGCCCTACTGCCTGCAGCGCTGTGATTTAAATGCAGGGGGGCCCGGCCCTGCCCCGGGCCCGGCCCAGTCTCTTGGCGGCCCTGAGGGGCAGCACTTTATAAAACCAGAACACTGTACCAGTGATTTCATGGTAAGAATCCTGAAAGGGAACTTTAAAACAATACAGGAACGTAAGACCTTTGAAGTCAGAATGATTAAGTATTTTGACACCCACCAGACAGGACTTAACAAAGATTTGGGTTTTCTAGCCCATTATAAACCAAAAAATTGTACTGCTTTGTCACCCTCCTATCTCCATGCATATCTCCCTGTCCCTCTTCCTATCTCTCACCTATCCACCCCCACCCTGTTAGACTGTCAATGAAATGCTTTGATGTTTCACTTATATATACTGTCATCTACCAACATTTGCTTATCTCCGATCTGACGAAGAAGGGCAACCTTCGAAAGCTAATCAAGAAATGTATTATGTCCAATAAAAAAGGTATCATCTTATTTTCTTTTCCATGTTTTATTTTATTTCTATTGATTACCTATGAAAAATCTGTAACATGATAATCACTCACTGCCGTGGTCCAAGCCCGGCATCAGGGGGCTGGCTCTGTGCTCAGCTCCTCTGATCACATTTTTGTCTACTGCCTCAGGTTATGCTGAAGTGCAAGGGACACATCTGAGGTCCCCCCTCGATAGGTCTGGTTAGCTGTCCATGTGGGAGTTTGTGCAGGTAATGGGATGTACCTGCTGTAAAATGTTTAGCACTGCCAATTATTACCCCACCCCCCAAGAGAGAGACCAAAGGTTTGGCACTGCTAAAACATTACCCCCCTTTCGGGACAGAGACAAGAGGCTCCGCATGGCCAAAAACCTACCCCCTTCCCCTTCTCTCGACACAGAGAACTGCTAAAACATTACTAATCCCCCATCTCCACCTCTAGATGCTCAGCACTACTAAAGCAGTTTGGCAGTTTTTCAGTTATGCTACCTTCAAACTCTCCAAAATGCTGCAGCTCGTAAACACCATTCAGTATCCCCCTCTGAATTAGTTTCAAATCCTCGTCTCACCTTTCACTGCCTTCACTCGGGTACTCCCTCTTACCTTGCTTGTGCTGTCTCACCTTACACCCCTTCTCGTTCTCTTTGCTCCCTCGATAGTCAGAGGTCGGCTCTTCCTTCTAGGGAGGCACGCAGCTTTCGTTTTTCTAGCCCCTAAACTCCGGAATGATCTCCCTCCCTCTCTAAGGTCTGAACGCTCTTTCCCGAAACCCATTTATTTCACTTGGCCCTGGGTCCGCCACAGTAGGTTCTGTCTGCAGATTTACAACCTCGGCAGCTTTGGTCTTATGTTTTAAGCAATCGCTCCCCGTTGTGCCTGTTGTCTGTCTATGGCTTTGCCAGTTCTTGAATGATTGTTCTTGCCCTTCTGTCATTCATGGAGTTCCTTTTCTTGTCAATTTTTTTATGTTAATGTTTTTAAACTTCTGTAAACATCCTTGTCCTGTTTTACATTAAAGGAGGTATATTAAACTTTTACATTAGCCCCACCCCCCAGACAGAAACTGAGGCTTCGCACTGCTAAAATACTGCCTATCCCACTCCCACTGCTCCTGAGGCAGAGACCAGGTGGTTTAACATTTCCAAACAGGAATCACTTCCACGGAAGTTTAAAGTCCTACAGCCCAACTTAGACACCACCTGGAAATGAGCCCAGAAGGCACTACTTACTGAGTTTCTTCAGAGCCTCTACGGTGACCTCTGGGTCTCCAGAAACACTCTTCTCCAGCTCCTGCCAGGTTAAGAGGTCAAGCACCGCCTGAGGGACCACTCTCAGGAGCCCAGCTTGAATAGCGGCAATCTGGAGAAAGAGTGGATCAGATACTGAGAGATACAGGCAGCGGTACATCAGCGGCATGCCGAGGCCATGGCACGGGCAGCGGTCTCTGGTGCGGGCAAGCAGTACATCAGCAGAATACCAATGCCATGGTGCAGGCAGTGGTACGTCAGTGACATGCCGACACCATAGCACAGGCAGCCGTGCATCAGCAGCATGTCAACTCTGTGGAGCAGGCAGCATTACAATAGCAATATGCTGACACTGTGGAGTGGCAGCGGTACATTAGCAGAATGCATTAGCACAGGCAGCGGTAATTAGCAGCACGCCAGCGCCATGGAATGAGCAGCAGTACATTAGCAGTACACTGGCACCGTGGAATGGGCAGCGGCACATTAGCGACACACTGGCACCATGTCGAGCAGGGACTGTCTCTTCATCTTCAAGTGTACAGCGCTGCGTACATCTAGTAGCGCTATAGAAATGATAAGTAGTAGTGCATTAGCAGCACGCCAGCGCCATGGAATGGGCAGCACGCCATGGCACAGACAGCAGTTGATAAGCAACACTGACGCTGTGGCATGGGCAGTGGTACGTTACCTGCTCCTTACTTTCCTCCAGTCTGGCTTTCTGAACCAGGTGAATGAACTCCTTGCGATCTTCATAGCGAACGATAGTGCTGCTTCCATTGGGAATGAGTTCCACCAACCTCTGATCACTAAGCACAGTGGTGTAGGTTAACTCATTGCCAAATTTGAACTCAAAGGTGTCTTTGTCCATCACCTCCATCACCTCCAAGAGTTTCACCTGCCACAGAAGGACAATGTTAAAAAGAGTTCACCCCTGAATAACCCCACAAGGAGAGAGTTTGTGTGACAAACTTGCACAAGTAGATTAGGTGACAGACGACATTCTGCCCAAAACACTGTCACAAGACTTGTACGTAACATCTGATGATTTAATAAGGCATCACCACTCCTTTATCATGAGGTCCTTTTACAAAGGCGTGCTAGCGTTTTTAGCATCTGCTCGTATATTTCTATGGGCCTCACTAGCGTTTTGAGCGCGTTGATTAATGTGCCCTAAAACTGCTAGCGTGCCTTTGTAAAAGGATCCCTATATTGGCTTCCCATCAAAGCCAGGGTTGCCTTCAAATTATGTGTCTTTGCTTTCCCAGTTATCTGGCCTGACTATATGCTCCCTTTGATTGATCTCCCTACGTGTAATTCCATCCCTGGATCCAGAGAATTCCTAATTCTCCATCATCCTAATTGTAAAATGATTGTTGACAATCGTTCCTCTCTGCTGACTTCTCCTCTCATTGTACTAATTGGTGGAATCATCTTCCAAGGGCTGTTAGATCTGTACATGATTACAGTTGCTTTTGGAAATTATTAAAGGTACTCAATAGAAATCAAACAAAATAAAACATGGAAAAGAAAATAAGATGATACCTTTTTTTATTGGACATAACTTAATACATTTCTTGATTAGCTTTCGAAGGTTGCCCTTCTTCCTCAGATCGGAAATAAGCAAATGAGGTAGCAGATAGTATATATGAGAGAAACATCAAAGCATTACTTTGACAGTCTGACAGAGTGGGAGGGTGGGGGTATGCATGGGGACTCACAACTACTTCCACTTTAACAATGATATCTATCTGCAAATAATGGGCACTGCGATGGGCACCAGGACAGCACCCCAATATGCCAACCTTTTTATGGCTGAGCTGGAAGAGACATTTCTGAATACACACCAGACCAAACCTCTAAAATACTACCGGTACATCGATGACATTTTTATGATTTGGACGGAGGGTGAAGAAACTCTGAAACAATTTTATTCTGCCTTCAATACATACCATCCTACAATCAGATTCAAAATTGACTACTCCCCAGAAAAAGTCAATTTTTGGGACACCACGGTCTCAATCAGTGATGGCTGTATACAAACATCTATATACAAGAAACCCACAGAAAGATGCAGCTACCTCCACAACTCCAGCTTCCATCCTTCACATACAAAAAGATCCATCATTTACAGCCAAGCCACAAGATACCACCGTATCTGCTCTGACCCAGGGGACAGAGACAGACACCTTAAAAGCCTGACTGCATCCTTCAAACAGAAAGGCTACAACCCCAAAATAATCTCCAAGAATATTGCCTCCTCCCTCAAAACACCCAGGGAGAATCTGCTACAGTACAAGGAGAAAAAATCCCCCTTGTAGTGACATACAATCCAGAGCTGGAAAAACTGAGGAAAATCATAAGAGATCTACAACCTATACTCCAGGAGGATGAATTACTGAAAGAGATATTCCCATCCCCACCAGTACTGGCCTTCCGACAGCCACCCAACTTAAAACACAAGCTAATCAGAAGTAAACTTCCATCACAGACTGAAAAGGAACAGAAGGGCACACTTCCCTGTAATTTATCCAGTTGCAAACTATGCCAAAACATTTCACAAGACCCCACAGTCATCCACAAAGGAAAGATATTCAACATAAAGGGATCTTTCACTTGCTCATCTTCCAATGTGGTATATATCATTCAGTGTAAAAAATGTAACGAAGGATGCTATATTGGAGAAACAGGCCAGATGCTTAAGACAAGATTCAATCTGCACAGACATCACATGAAAATAGCCGGTGCCAGTCAAGCCACCACCCCTGTGGGCCAACGCTTTACAAGACCAGAACACTGCACCAGTGATTTCACAGTAAGAATACTGAAAGGTAATTTTAAAACAATACAGGAACGTAAGACCTTTGAAATAAGAATGATTGAATATTTTGACACACAACAAACAGGACTTAATAAGGATCTGGGTTTTCTAACTCATTATAAACCATAAAGCTGTATTTCTCTGTTTATTTCTCTGTTTATTACCCTCCTCTCACTTACCAACACCCATTCTGTTAGAAGATCAATGAAATGCTTTGATGTCCCCATGCATACCCCCACCCTCCCAGACTGTCAAAGTAATGCTTGGATGTCTCACTCATATATACTATCTGCTACCACATTTGCTTATTTCCGATCTGACGAAGAAGGGCAACCTTCGAAAGCTAATCAAGAAATGTATTAAGTTATGTCCAATAAAAAAGGTATCATCTTATTTTCTTTTCCATGTTTTATTTTGTTTGATTTCTATTGATAACCTTTAAGAGTGGATTAACACGGCTACCACACCTCTCTACTTAAGATGGAAATTATTAAAAACTTTTCAAAAAGTTCCAGCAGCAAGCTAATGGAAGTCAGGAATAACCACTTTTATGCAAAATGCTGTTTCAAACTTTATTCTGTATAACTACTTCTAATCTAGATTGTAAGCTCCTTTGAGCAGGGACTGTCCTTCTTTGTTAATTGTACAGCGCTGCGCAACCCGGGTAGCGCTTTAGAAATGTTAAGCAGTAGTAGTAGTAGCTGTGACGGCATCGCGGAAACACTTCTGCTTTCACATCCGAGATACCAGACAAAATGCTGTATGTCAGGCAGTAAGGTGCCTCCAGTTACAAAGGACCACTGAGAGCGAAGCGGAGAGTTTCACTGACCAGTACAGAATCCACCGCAGTAAAGTCTTTACTCCAGGTAACCGTCTCCCCTGTCAGCTGCTTCCACACAAAAGCTGGGAGCGCCAGGACCTGAGGGAAACCAGGAAGCATTCAAGATTAAACCAAGACACACGGATTACAGCAGTTTCCCAAGTCCAGTCCTGGAGCACCCCTTGCCAGTCGGCTTTTCAGGAGATCCACAATGAATATGCATGAACTTCATTTGCATATACTGGGGGCAATGTATGCAAATCAACTTCCTGCATATTCACTGTGGATATCCTGAAAACCCGACTGGCAAGGGGCAACTCCAGGCAGAGCCTGGGAATCACTGGATTACAGGGACAGTCAGTCCCTCTGCGGGTCTCTCCTAGTCTCATCCCTCTTACTAGAAAGGAGCCAGCCTACAACTCACGAAATTGAAAAACTCTTAAGAACATAAAAATAACTTGAAAGTAAGAAGAAAATGAAAGTGCTCTGGAAGATCTTTCTAGGTGAAACGCTGGCTTCTCTGATAGTCATAGGTGGTACCAGCTGTGTCTTCCTGCTTAAGGACTTGATCATGGCACTCACCAGGAATTCCTTGCCTCTCAGCGCTGCCCCCATCAGCTGCCCGATCCACTCGTACCTGGCAAAGTCCCGGCAGGATGGGTTGGGCACATACATATCCCGACCCTCTCCTGTGCTGTTACCCTGAAAAAAAGTCAACAGGTAAAACCCTTCAAGAGGTACTTCACAGGATGGGAGAACAAGAGTCACCAGGAGGGGAAGGAGGGAGCAGTCTCAGGGTCTGAAGGAGGAAGGAGCAGTCTCAGAGTCTCCAAGAAGAGGGGGAAGTCTCACAGTCTGCAGGAGGAGGAGAAGGGAGCAGTCAACAGTCTGCAGCAGGAGAAGGAGGTGGCAGTCTCAGAGTCTGAAGGATGAGGACGAGGATGGGGCAGTCTCAAAGTCTGCAGGGGGAGGAAGACGGAGCAGTCTCAGAGTCTGCACTTTGAGTCTCTATACAGGTTCCATCACATGATACCATATTAACCCCTGAAGCAACACATACAGCGACATGGCTTCTTGCAGCGACGCAGAGAACCTGCAGGATTAACGATGCATAGTGAGGCGCAGGGCGAGCAAAGTGTACTACCTGGTTGGATGTTCGGATGAAGAACAGTAAAGGCACTGGGCTATCGGCTGAGCTGGGACACAACTCCTCAGAGATGTCAGCTAAGCTGTCCCGAAATCCGCCACCTTACAATGCACACAGAAAAAAAAAAAAGGGTTATTAGTCCCAGCATTGCCACTTACTCACTGTGCAAACTTTGGCGGGTAATTAACTTCTCTGTTTTTCCTCCTGCAGGTGTAGGACACTGGCACACAAACGACTAAGCTACCAGGCTTTCAACCTAGAAGCGTTTCTCACCATTAGAATGAATAGATATGATACAGTAGATCCCCCCCTCCCCCACATGCTTCCATGATACAAGGAGGGGGCCCTAACACTTTGCCCCACAGAAAACCTTTCAGTCACGGTGAACCGTCATTCTAGCCACCGGGGCTTTTAATTCTCCCCCTCCCCAGTTACTGTCCATGAGACCCTTCCCAGCCCAGTGCACCACACTGGCCTGAAGGTGGTGCTACAGTGCAAGAGCCAAGAGACCCCACTCCCTCCCAGCAGAAGCTGCTTCAGCCCAGTTCCCAGCCCTGCAGGGTTGGATTCATTGGGGGGGGGGGGGGGGGGGGGGAGTCTCAGAGCAAGCTCAGTAAACACAGGGCTCAATATTCAGCCAGTCGCGATGAACATTTTGCTCATTGCCAACGATGTTACTCCAGGATATTCAAAGCCAGCAGTGTGCGAGCTTCGGCTTTGAATATCCGGTTATTTTTAAGACACAGCCGCTTAAGCTGACATTCTTTACTTAAGTGGCTGTGGGTTACTACGTAAAAACAGGAGAGACTTTTATGCCGTCCCATTTTAAGCGCTAAATCTGGCTGCTAAGGACCGAATATCAGCACAAGTGACTGAGTGCTGACTCCGCCCCTGAAACGCTCCCAAGATAGCCGGCTCTGATTCAGCGCCAACTGCGATATTCATCAGCATTTTAAGTGCCGCTGAAACTTAGTAACATAGTAGATGACGGCAGAAAAAGACCTGCACGGTCCATCCAGTCTGCCCAAGATAAACTCATATCTTGAATTTGTACCTGTCTCCTTCAGGGCACAGACCGTACAAGTCCGCCCAGCAGTATTTCCCGCCTCCCAACCACCAGTCCCATCCCCCACCACCAGCTCCGGCACAGACCGTACAAGTCTGCCCTCCCCTATCCTCGCCTCCCAACCACCAACCCCTCTTCCCCCCACCTGCTCTGCCACCCAATTTCGGCTAAGCTTCTGAGGATCCATTCCTACTGCACAGGATTCCTCTATGCATATCCCACGCATGTTTGAATTCCGTTACCGTTTTCATCTCCACCACCTCCCGCGGGAGGGCATTCCAAGCATCCACCACCCTCTCCGTGAAAAAATACTTCCTGACATCTTTTTTGAGTCTGCCCCCCTTCAATCTCATGTCATGTCCTCTCGTTCTACCGCCTTCCCATCTCCGGAAAAGATTTGTTTGTGGATTAATACCTTTCAAATATTTGAACGTCTGTATCATATCACCCCTGTTCCTCCTTTCCTCCAGGGTGTACATGTTCAGGTCACTTAGTGGCTAGCCCCAACCAAGTGATTTAACCTGTCTGCGGCCAGCTAAATTGCTTTGACTAGCAGGGCCCAGAATTTTTTAGTTTCAATAATTTTAGTTTCAATAATATTTATTGATGGTACAACAGACTTAACGAGCAACAATTACACCTTCAAGGTAAGTATAACCATCAAAGTTTTAACTTCCCTAACAATTTTTGTCTTTGAGAGAAGAAGTAAAAGGATTAGGTACAACGTTTACACTGGCTGATCCCTGCCATCTTGTTTTCTCCTGCGCGGTTTTGGGTTCCCTCCTTCCGCTGGACCTTAGTGGACATTTTCAAGCTCTGGAAGGTCAGTGGATCTTCTTGACACTTGGGGTGTTCACCGACACTTATGTCACCTTTTCACGGGTTTTGCGAAGATTTTAATGCTGCTTGGGGCAAGATATTAGCTCAGGGGCCTCAGAGCTCCGTTCTGCGGCGTCCTCCTCTTAGCCCAGCATCATGTGACCCTCCAGAATTTTTAATTGTATACTTCTTTGTTCTAAAGTAAAATTCTTCACATTTACAGATAAGTCACACATGGGTCATGTGCTTTAGTAAATAAAATAAAATTGAAAGCAGAATGTAGGTTACAAAACCAAAGCATTAACAAATGGAATAGTTAAGACTCTCTAGTTGAGAGGAGATCCCTCCCCTACAGGACCTCACCCCAAGAGCGCTAGCAGCACACGAGGCTTACAGACAAGTGGGGTAACCCATTTTTCACACCTGAGGTGGTTGGCCCAGTTGTCCATGAGGCAGTGGCGTACCAAGGGGGGGCGGTGGGGGCGGTCCGCCCCGGGTGCACGCCGCTGGGGGGTGCCACGGCACGTGCCTGCTCCGAGTTCGCTGAACTTCGTCGCTCGTTCACTGCAGCTCCCTCTGCCTCGGAACAGGTTACTTCCTGTTCCGGGGCAGAGGGAGCTGCAGCGAAGCGAACGAAGTTTAGCGGAGGAGCAGGCGTGCACTGCGGCACCCCCCCCCCCCAGCGGCATGCACCCGGGGGGGGTGTCATTTCGCCGGAGGGGGGGCGCATCAGCGCTGCGCCCCAGGTGCCATCCAGGCCAGGAACGCCACTGCCGTGAGGACAGTGGGGAGAGCTCGTTCAATCACACGCAAAAATCTGTGAAATGCACTTAGTCCACTTGTCCATGATAAATATTGATGTCTTGATGCGCTAGATCCAAAAAGCAAAACCGAGGGTTAGCCCACTTGTCTGTAAGAACATCTACATGACTGTGGACAAACGTTGCACTGCCTCGACTGTTAGGTTCCCGCTCCCCTCCCAGTATACCCAGTGCCTCCAGAAGCTCTGCTACACAGCACTGTGGGAGACCGATGGACCGTGCAGGTCTTTTTCTGCCGTCATCTACTATGTTACTATGTAAGGGAGCGGCTTCTCCTGTGCAACTCGGCACAAGGCGGGAAGTTATGAGTCAACATTTTTTTTTATTGATGACAATGCAAAAGAAATACATCCAATTATATGAATACAGATAGACTGAAAGTACACATATACTCCTTAAAACAAAATGGTACAATCCCTCATCAAACTTTTAACATTTTAACCCATCTTCTCCCCTCTGTTTTGTGTTTAATATTTCAATAGTTTTTACTGAAGAACAAAAAATAAACCACCAATTCAACTGTTTTATGAAAACACTAGCCGTTAAGCCCGTAAAAACGGGCGAGATTTCCAGCTACCCTCCTCGCCGCCACTCCCTCCCCCCTCCGTGCCGGGCCCCCTGCACTGACCTGACAGTGCCTCTCACCTCCGTGTGAAAGTGTTGCAGGCAGCAGCAGATCGATCTGCTGCTGTCTGAAGCGCTTCCACACGGAGGTGAGAGGTGCTGTCAGGTCAGTGCATGGGGCCCGATGCGGAGGAGGGCGGGAACGGTGGCAGGGATGGGGGGGGAGGGTGGAGGTTGGTGTGCGCGATGTTCGTTTCCAGGCGGCAGCGTCCGACAGTGACTCCGACTCGGTTTCCTTCTCTGTTCCGCCCTCTGACATCATCACGTGTTGACGCGAGGGCGGGACAGAGAGGGAAGTCTGTACTGCGCATTTGCAGGTGAGTCGGTCACTTGCTGTTTATATGTTTGATTTGAGTAATTCCTCATTTTTGTACACTTCTTCTACCTTGTCATCAGGCTTTTATATTTCTCCCCCTCCCCCTCCTTCTCTAACTATCCTTCAGTTTGATTGATGATTGTCAAAAGTAGGACAATTAACCCTTAGCTTGCACAGAAATCTTGAAAGTCAGACTACTGACATCATCAGCCTTTTTCGGGAACACATCAAGCCCCCCCCCCCCTTTCCCTTCCCCTATTCCTTTTCCCCTCTCCCATCCTATTAATCCTTCCCCACCCTTCGTGTTGTAAGTCCCGTTCCTTCCCCTTCCCTAATCCTCCCAATACTCCCCTCTCTGTTCTCCCCCAAGGCGGGAAGTTAAAGTGAACCCCAGCCATTGGGTTGGCCATGACGTGCCATGCTGCATGTAGCTTCAGATCCCTCATGGGGTCCCCCATCCTCAACGTCCTAAAACGTACAGAGACTGGAGTACAACAAGGAGATATTCCGGGGTCACAGCCACGGGCTGGCTCCTAGTTACACTGTAGCTGAGAGCCCCAGATGTGGTACAGGGCCAGGGTTGCCAAAATCACACATGGGTTTACGAAAACATCGAACACCTAGCGCGTACATTACAGGCCGACGTGTAGCGGACCCCGGGGCAGACTCTCACCTTGATCAATGATGCCCTCCGCGATGAATTTACATTCCCACCACTGGTCATAGCCCCCTGGCCACCTGAAAGACAGAAGGAACAGGCGAGTTGACAGACCCTAGTTAGAATCACCGCACCACAGCACACGTCCCCCGTACCCCAGACTGAGAACCTAAAACGTGCACCTCATTCCACTGCTATTCTTCTACCTAGACCCTAAAGCTGTATGCAGACTCAGTCTCCCTGCCAAAAAGTGTCTGTGCTGGGGGGGATCCAGGAGGATGTGGAGGGATAAGGGACTCAGTCGTGTATCTAAGCACACACACAGTGCCGAAGAAAAATCTTCACACGCTTGGACACTTTTCACATTCTGCTGTCTCAAAACCCACCTCTTCAATGTCGCCTTTGGCACCTAACCATCATACCTCTATTCAGGAAACCTGGACTGCCCCTACTTGACATTTCGCCCTTCAGATTGTAAGCTCCTTGGAGCAGGGACTGTCCTTTATGTCAATTTATGTTAATCTGTACAGCGCTGAGTAACCCTAGTAGCGCTCTAGAAATGTTAAGTAGTAGTAGTAGTAAAAAACAGGAGTTTGCTTCATGGATTTACAAAAGATACTCTACACTTTCAAAGTGAAAGGACAATCACAAAAACTAACATAAGAAACCAACGTGAGGGTAGTGTGAAACAGGGGGAACAGATGCTTAGCTTTGCAAATAGTGTTGGGGGTGAGGGTAAACACCCCAAACGAGGGATGGGGGAGGATGGAAATGGTTGGTAGGGGAAGGTTTTAACTTGGCCCCTTCAGTTCAGAGAGTTGTGAGAGCAGCTTGGACCTCCGCATATCTGGAGATTTCTGTTCCCATGGAAAGGGAACCTATTGAGTTAATGTTCAACGTAATTCAAGCACCAAAAACAACTCCTGGCTGGTTAAATGATACAGACGTTCAAATATTTGAAAGGTATTAATCCGCAAACGAACCTTTTCTGGAGATGGGAAGGTGGTAGAATGAGAGGACATGAAATGAGATTGAAGGGGGGCAGACTTAAGAAAAATGTCAGGAAGTATTTGTTCACGGAGAGAGTGGTGGATGCTTGGAATGCCCTCCCACGGGAGGTGGTGGAAATGAAAACAGTAACGGAATTCAAACATGCGTGGGATAAGCATAAAGGAATCCTGTGCAGAAGGAATGGATCCTCAGGAGCTTAGTCAAGATCGGGAGGCGGGACTGGTGGTTGGGAGGCGGGGATAGTGCTGGGCAGACTTATATGGTCTGTGCCAGAGCCGGTGGTGGGAAGCGGGACTGGTGGTTGGGAGGCAGGGATAGTGCTGGGCAGACTTATACAATCTGTGCCAGAGCCGGTGGTGGGAGGCGGGGATAGTGCTGGGCAGACTTATACGGTCTGTGCCAGAGCCGGTGGTGGGAGGCGGGGCTGGTGGTTGGGAGGCAGGGAAAATGCTGGGCAGACTTATACGGTCTGTGCCAGAGCTGATGGTGGGAGGCGGGGCTGGTGGTTGGAAGGCGGGGATAGTGCTGGGCAGACTTATACGGTCTGTGCCAGAGCCGGTGGTGGGAGGCGGGGCTGGTGGTTGGGAGGCAGGGAAAATGCTGGGCAGACTTATACGGTCTGTGCCAGAGCCAATGGTGGGAGGCGGGACTGGAGGTTGGGAGGCAGGGATAGTGCTGGGCAGACTTATACGGTCTGTGCCAGAGCCGGTGGTGGGAGACAGGGATAGTGCTGGGCAGACTTATACGGTCTGTGCCAGAGCCGGTGGTGGGAGGCGGGGATAGTGCTGGGCAGACTTATACGGTCTGTGCCAGAGCTGGTGGTTGGGAGGCGGGGCTGGTGGTTGGAAGGCGGGGATAGTGCTGGGCAGACTTACACGGTCTGTGCCAGAGCCGGTGGTTGGGAGGTGGGGCTGGTGGTTGGGAGGCAGGGAAAATGCTGGGCAGACTTATACGGTCTGTGCCAGAGCCAGTGGTGGGAGGCGGGACTGGTGGTTGGGAGGCAGGGATAGTGCTGGGCAGACTTATACAATCTGTGCCAGAGCCGGTGGTGGGAGGCGGGGATAGTGCTGGGCAGACTTATACGGTCTGTGCCAGAGCCGGTGGTGGGAGGCGGGGCTGGTGGTTGGGAGGCAGGGAAAATGCTGGGCAGACTTATACGGTCTGTGCCAGAGCTGATGGTGGGAGGCGGGGCTGGTGGTTGGAAGGCGGGGATAGTGCTGGGCAGACTTATACGGTCTGTGCCAGAGCCGGTGGTGGGAGGCGGGGCTGGTGGTTGGGAGGCAGGGAAAATGCTGGGCAGACTTATACGGTCTGTGCCAGAGCCAGTGGTGGGAGGCAGGACTGGAGGTTGGGAGGCAGGGATAGTGCTGGGCAGACTTATACGGTCTGTGCCAGAGCCGGTGGTGGGAGACAGGGATAGTGCTGGGCAGACTTATACGGTCTGTGCCAGAGCCGGTGGTGGGAGGCAGGGATAGTGCTGGGCAGACTTATACGGTCTGTGCCAGAGCTGGTGGTTGGGAGGCGGGGCTGGTGGTTGGGAGGCGGGGATAGTGCTGGGCAGACTTATACGGTCTGTGCCAGAGCCGGTGGTGGGAGGCGGGGATAGTGCTGGGCAGACTTATACGGTCTGTGCCAGAGCCGGTGGTGGGAGGCGGGGATAGTGCTGGGCAGACTTATACGGTCTGTGCCCTGAAAAGGACAGGTACAAATCAAGGTAAGGTATACACAAAAAGTAGCACATGTGAGTTTATCTTGTTGGGCAGACTGGATGGACCATGCAGGTCCTTTTCTGCCGTCATTTACTACGTTACTATGTAAAGGAATAAAGCAGAACTGGTGAAATCTCCTTCCAGTGATTTCCATTTATTAACTTTGTATACTATATTTGCTGACTTGCAGACCAAAGAGGTTTACAATCTAAAAATTACAACGTAAAACAGAAAGGAACTACAATAATAAATAGGAAAGAAAGGTACAATTAAACTAAGTAAAAGAGAGGAAAAAAATTCCCACTGAATTTAGGACAAAAACTCTCCATCTGCCATGAAAGCACGGTGAAAAAGCCAAGTCTTAAGGTCAATTTCTGAATTCTTTTAGAGAAGATTCAGCACGAAGGGTTAAGGGCATTGAGTTCCAGAGAACAGGGGCAGTGAAGTAAAACGTTCGGTGTCTAGTACTTTCTAAAATTGCTTGTTTAGGGCTTCGGAGGATGAGGCGATGGTCATTAAGGGAGAGTAGGGATGACAGGTAACCAGGAAGGCCAATCCGAAGGGTCTTAAAGGTGAGAAGTAATCATTTAAAGACAATTCTTTGATCTACAGGAAGCCAGTGGTGTTGCATGAGCTGTACAACATGCATGGAAAAGAAGTCGGATGAAAGTATTCTGGAGAGTTACCCAACAAATTAAGCCCAGTCCCTCATCCAAATGATCCATACACTTCCCAGAGACCACCATTTCCTCATATTATCCCCAGCATAATCAGAGCTGGTATTCTGACTTGGGTCCAGGACATTTTGCATTTGGGATACCTGAGCCCCCACCCTTTACTCATCTGGCCACCATGCCCAATCTGAAAAAGTTTCCAAGGGCTTATGTGCCTTTCTCTCTCCTCCTTAACCTGCTGCCATCGCCTTTCAGCAAAGGTGTCGACCTGGGGAAGAGGAGACTAAATTTACAGAGTGAACCGAAGACCCTTCCACATGACGCTGTACAAGTCGGCCCCATTAAGGGCTTCATAAACATCATTTGGCTGGGAAGGGGGGTGGCTGTTAGCCATGTGACTCAGCTTGTGGCCGGGGTCTCAAAACTATTGTACATACCTGTAATCCAAAGCCTTCTCATACTTATCGGATGGCTTCAGTCCCTCATATACCTGGAAGGCAAACAGAGACTGTCAGGGGCTGGAAAGGAATAGGAAGGGAAGCCCTTCTCATGGTACCACACTGAAGGACAGAGCAGGGGCGTAGCCAGCCTTCCGTGGGAGAGGGGTCCGAGCCCGGGGGGAGGGGGCACATTTTAGCCCTCCCCCCGGCGCCGCCCCCCTCGGCGCCGACATTGCCGCCCCCCCCCGCCGCCTACCTTTACTTTTGCTGGCGGGGGATCCCACTCCCCGCCAGCCGACGTCTTCTTCTTAGTCGCTTCCCGCTCTTCAATTTGTTTGCTGACGTCCTGCACGTTGTACGTGCAGGACGTCAGACTCAGAGAACAGAACTGTTCTCTGAGTCTGACGTCCTGCACGTATAATTACGTGCAGGACGTCAGCAAACAAATTGAAGTGCAGGAAGGACTGAGAAGACGTCGGCTGGCGGGGAGTGGGATCCCCCGCCAGCAAAAGTAAAGGTAGGCGGCGGCGGGGGCGGGTTCGCCGGGAGGGGGGTCCTGGGGTGAATCTGCGGGGGCCCCGGCCCCCTCAGGCCCCACGTAGCTACGCCACTGGGACAGAGACGAGTGGACGTCCAGGGAGGATCAAGGGGAACAAGAGAGAGGCAGCATAATGGCTGTGGGGACAAGACAGTGAGAAGTGAGAGAGAAAGGACACAAAAATGTGGGGAACAGAAAGCAAGAAGCCAGAATGGACCCAGGGGCAGGGGAGGAGAGAGAGAGTGAGAGCAGGCCCTGGAATTGAGCAGGACAGATAGAAAGTAATCGCAGAGAGAAAGGGGAGTGCAGGCCCCAGGAGACATAGCAGATAGTCACACGGGATGGACAAATAGCGAGGGATCATATGAAAAAGAGAGCTTAAGACTGGGAAGAGCCACAGAGAGACAGGAATAAAGAAAGAACCGGGCTCTTGGGATGCTTCTGACTAAGATGTGATCCGCCGATTTCCTTGCTTCCTCCCTGAAAGCTAAAACGTTTTATTTACTCTCCCTTCTGAGCAAGTGGCTTTCAGTAGCTAAAGACTTCCTAAGTGCCCTTATACATAGGCGTAGTTTGACTGTTTCATTTGGGGGGGCAAAGAATGGGCGGAGCATATTAGCATATCATTTGCATATATACATATGCAAATGAATATGCTAATATGGAGGAAGGAAATGAAATTTACAGGCAAAATATCACAGATGCACATTTCAATTAATAAATTATGAATAAAATAAACTTTTATTTACCTTTGTTGTCTGATCATTTAGTTTTTCTATTCGCTTTGATCCCAGTGTCTTCTGTTTTATGCAGTGTCTTCTTTCCAGTAGGCTTCCCTCTGCTCCCCACCCTCCCAGTCCCATCCATCTCTTGCTCCTTCCCTCTGCTCCCCACCCCTCCCAGTCCCAACCTCTTGCTCCTTCCCGCTGCTCCCCACCCCTCCCAGTCCCATCCATCTTCTGTTCCTTCCCTCTGCTCACCATCCCTCTGTCCCATCCATCTCTTGCTCCTTCCCTCTGCTGTGCCTGACCTCTCCAAATCCCATCCATCTCCTGGTCCATCCCTCTGCTCCCCACCCCTCGCAGTCCCATCCATCTTCTGTTCCTTCCCTCTGCTCACCATCCCTCCGTCCCATCCATCTCTTGCTCCTTCCCTCTGCTGTGCCTGACCTCTCCAAATCCCATCCATCTCCTGGTCCATCCCTCTGCTCCCCACCCCTCGCAGTCCCATCCATCTCTTGCTCCTTCCCTCTGCTGTGCCTGACCTCTCCAAATCCCATCCATCTCCTGGTCCATCCCTCTGCTCCCCACCCCTCGCAGTCCCATCCATCTCTTGCTCCTTCCCTCTGCTCCCCACCCACCCCTCCCAGTCCCATCCATCTCTTGCTCCTTCCCTCTGCTTCCCACCCCTCCCAGTCCCATCCATCTCCTGCTCCTTCCCTCTGACCTCCTTTCCCAGTCCAGTCCAATCCAATTCCTGGTCCTTCCCTCTGCTCCCCACCCACCCCTCCCAGTCCCATCCATCTCCTGCTCCTTCCCACTGCTTCCCACCCTCCCAGTCCCATCCATCTCCTGCTCCTTCCCTCTGCTTCCCACCCTCCCAGTCCCATCCATCTCTTGCTCCTTCCCTCTGCTTCCCACCCTCCCAGTCCCATCCATCTCCTGCTCCTTCACTCTGCTTCCCACCCTCCCAGTCCCATCCATCTCCTGCTCCTTCCCTCTGCTTCCCACCCTCCCAGTCCCATCCATCTCCTGCTCCTTCACTCTGCTTCCCACCCTCCCAGTCCCATCCATCTCCTGCTCCTTCCCACTGCTTCCCACCCTCCCAGTCCCATCCATCTCCTGCTCCTTCACTCTGCTTCCCACCCTCCCAGTCCCATCCATCTCCTGCTCCTTCCCACTGCTTCCCACCCTCCCAGTCCCATCCATCTCCTGCTCCTTCACTCTGCTTCCCACCCTCCCAGTCCCATCCATCTCCTGCTCCTTCCCACTGCTTCCCACCCTCCCAGTCCCATCCATCTCCTGCTCCTTCACTCTGCTTCCCACCCTCCCAGTCCCATCCATCTCCTGCTCCTTCCCACTGCTTCCCACCCTCCCAGTCCCATCCATCTCCTGCTCCTTCACTCTGCTTCCCACCCTCCCAGTCCCATCCATCTCCTGCTCCTTCCCCCTGCTTCCCACCCTCCCAGTCCCATCCATCTCCTGCTCCTTCACTCTGCTTCCCACCCTCCCAGTCCCATCCATCTCCTGCTCCTTCCCACTGCTTCCCACCCTCCCAGTCCCATCCATTTCCTGCTCCTTCCCACTGCTTCCCACCCTCCCAGTCCCATTCATCTTCCCTCTGCTGCCCCCCCCCCCGCGAGGTCCAGGATCGTGACTCCGTTTACCCCCTCTCTTCCTCCCTCCCTCCGGTGCAGGCAGCAGTCTTCTTCAACCTTTCTGTGCTCCTGGCAGCGGTAGCGACGTATACACGCTGCCTTCGGTCTGCCCCGGAAGCCTTCTCTTCAAGTTCCTGTTCCCACCTATGCGGGAACAGGAACTTGAAGAGAAGGCTTCGGGGCAGAGCTGAAGGCAGCGTGTACGTCGCTACCGCTGTCAGGAACAAGAAAGGCTTAGAGAAGATTGGTGCTGCCTGCGCCGGAGGGTAGGAAGAGAGGGGGTAGATAGACACGCTCGTCTCCGTCCGCTTCGCTGCTTCCCTGCCCTCTCTGTCTGCGTCCCGCCTTCCTCTGATGTCATTTCCTTTCGGGCGGGACGCAGACAGAGAGGGCAGGGAAGCAGCGAAGCGGACGGAGACGAGCGCGTGCCTGCTTGTTTTTTTTTTTTTTTTCATTCTAGCGCCAGTTCACGTCATCGTCGTTTGGGGGGGCATTGCCCCCCCTGGCCCCCCCCCCCCCCCCCCCCCGTCTACGCCTATGGCCCTTATAAAAGGCTTCCAGATCCAGCCCCAGTAGCCTGTACAGTGAGGTGAAAAAGTGCTCCCCTCCTGGTTTCCCCTGTTATTGCATCTGGTTTGTTTTATTATTATTTTTTTTTTAAACCAACTTTATTTATTCCAATTTCAATAACATATTAAACATATTACAACGCTGTTGTATTTCTTTTGCCAGACAATAATACCTCTTGATATACAAATGAAACCCCACACCTATAATCCCTCTCCCTCCCCATAACACCCCGCTAACCATCATTATACCATGGGAAGTCGTATCATTTTACAAACTGCCATGAATCTAGCTAAGAGTTGATGACTGGACTCCTGCGTTACCTGTCAATGTCTTTTGGGATCTCCTCAGAGGCCCATATTTTATGACACTGCAAAATCCTACCATACTTTATAGCAGTCAGACACTAACCATATATAGTCTAACTTTAAGAGGACCATCTCTACAGGTGCAGTACGTGGTTGTTTCCAAAATTTTGCCAATGTAATCTTTACCATATAAACACTTCTTCGCCCTACACCAATAATTCTCAAAGAATTCTGTTAAATGCTGACGGAGCCACACCGACATGGTCCACGTTTCGAGACCTGCCTCAGGGTCTGGTCCAATGTTGCCTAAATCAGAACTAAATGCTGAGGCAGACATTTCACCCCCAGTTTTAGTAATAAATTTGTCCTTGAAACACTTAGAAAACCGCTGGGGGTGTTAATTAAAAAAAAAAAAAGAATGTGCATGAGCAGATAAAAGCTGATGAGGTCCAGAGACCCTGGAGAGGAACAAAAGCTAGGTCTGTCTCTCTCAAAATATCACCTGATCCAGGGCCGTGCCTAGGGTCTCCAGCGCCCCCAAAAACGATCGCTACACTACACGCCCTCTTCTCCCCAGATCCTTTTCATTTTTTTTTTTGTTTAAATTTACCTCTGTCCGGCGGCAGCGTAGCATTAGTGAGAAGGAGGCGGCGCTCCCCCGCCCCGACGTGTCAGTCTTCCCTTCGCTCAGTGTCCCGCCTTCTTCTGATGTCATTTCTGATGTCAGAAGAAGGCGGAACTGAGCGAAGGGAAGACTGACACTTCGGGGGGCGGGGGAGCGCCGCCTCCTCACTAACGCTACGCTGCCGCCAGACAGAGGTAAATTAAAAAAAAAAAAAAAGGAATGGGATCTGGGGAGAAGAGGGCGAGGTAAGCATGGTGCGGCGGGCGCCCCTGCCATGCTTACCTCGCTTACCGTGTTGGCACGGCCCTGACCTGATCTCCTCTCATGTTTGTTTTATTCTCTGTTTTTTTTATTTTATTTTATGCCTTTAGGACTTTTGGATTATTAGACTGTGGTAACGATTTTGCTCCTTGCTGAGGGGACTTCAGTTTATGAATGCGTAATAAACGTGAATAATAAAACGGTTCAGAGAAACCCAACGGTGGGATTTCTCAGAGAGCATCACATGACTGCAGCAGCCACTGAACACTAACCAATGGAAGAGCTGCTTTTAACAAAGCCCGATGACATCACAATGCATTCTGACCCCACCAACATTCCAATAAAGGGGAGAACCCTGCTTTGTTCTTTTCAAACCTCGGAACGCTATGCTGTAACCCCCGGAATACTCTCGCCCTGGGCTGCCCCCAAAAGGAGGGGCGAAACCAAGCTGAGGTGGGTTGTGGTTGCCCCATCTCACAGGAATCCACCAAAGCTGAAAAGAACCCCAAGCGTTATCAAAAGGAAAAGGGTCATGGAACACCTACCCCAAAGCACTGTGGGATCTGTGTGTGTGTGGTGGTGGTGGTGGTGGGGGGGGGGGGTAACGCAGAGGGATGGCCTCATACCTGGATGAAGACAGCATTCTTGCAGCTGGGGTCCAGCGCAGGGTTGTCGCGGTGCTCCATTGCCAGCCTCCTGTTGATGTACAGACGTGGCATTACAGTGGGCCTGCTGGTCTCGGAGTCCTTCAGGCATTGTGTGATGAGCGGAGCGCCACACTTTGACAACAGAAGGAACTGCTTGATATTCTGCAGGAAAGGGAGGAGACAGCTCAGGGAGGGATCCTGAGTGCTTCAGCAGCCCATCCTTCCAGCAGAGATCACCGTGGGTGACACCCCCATCACTTTCACACACATCACCCTGCCTTGAACCCAAATCCCTCCAGCCAATGCTCCCATGAAGCCCAGAGCTGAGCGTGTCCCGGAGGACGGATAAAGAGACAGAGCCTCAAGTACGCTCCTGTTCCGAGCACTCCCATCTCCACTCTCCCTCTCTGCACTGACCTTGAGTTGGTTGAATGTTCCCAACGTGTGATCCCAGGCAGGAACGATGTGCGGAAGGACGCTGTCCAGCAGCTTCACAAATCTGTAAATGAAAGGCCGGGTTTCACAAAGTCAGTCCTCTGCTCTAACACACAACACTAAGACCACAAAGACCTTGAGTGGCAGCAGGTAAACTCATCCCCTGACACAGAAGGGTGTTCCCCCCTCCCCCAGCCCAGCCAGTGCTCGGACACTAATACTCAGCTCTGGTGATAGGTACATCAGGTCCATTCAGTGCATGCAACCCCCTCCCCTGCTGTGTGCGATATGATTGTGAGGCACCACCACCAGGTTGGCCGCCAATATCGACCTTGTGATGACACAAGAATACCCCCCTCCCACTCTCCATGCAGAATATGATCAAACATTCAGACAGAGGAATACCCTTCCCCCTCCCCGTGCACAACATAACACAGCAGCAACTGACCATGTGTTACGACATAGGAATACCCCTCCCCCCTCCTCGTGCAGAATACGACCATATGTTACAACAGAATACCCCTCCCCCTCCAGAACATGAGCATACATTACGACAGAGGAATACCCCTGCCCCCTCCTCGTGCAGAACACGACCATATGTTACGACAGAATACCCCTCCCCCTCCAGAACATGAGCATACGTTACGACAGAGGAATACCCCCTCCCTGTGCAGAGCAAGAGCATATGTTACGAGAGAGGAATACTCCTCCCCCCTCCCTGTGCAGAACACGACCATACGTTCGAGGAATACTCCTCCCCCCTCCTCGTGCAGAATACGACCATATGTTACAACAGAATACCCTTCCCCCTCCTGAACATGAGCATAGGTTACGACAGAGGAATACTCCTCCCCCCTCCCCGTGCAGAACACGACCATACGTTCGAGGAATACCCCTCCCCCTCCCCGTGCAGAACACAACCATATGTTATGGCAAAAGAATACCCCTCTCCCCACTATGCTAAACATAACACCATCACCGCCAAGTGGTCCAGCAACATCAACCACGTGTCCCCTCCCTCCTCTGCTGTGCACCTCTGCAGCACCACTGCCCGGCGGTACAGCACATCTGGATCCGTGCCCTCCAGTCGAGGGTAGCGCACGAGGTTTGCCGGCTGGAATATGTCTGCGCTGAGCCCCGGGTCTCGCTCCCTTGAAGATTTAATCTTTATGCCATGGATCCGCACATCGATTCCATCATCTGCACAAAGCATAAGTGGAAAGGGGGAGGGGGGTCATTAAACGTGCTTTGGGCCATTTCTATCCACTTCAACAATTTTTTATGAACAGTTGAGCATGTTATACATGGACATACTTTTCAATGGAAGATTAATTAAAGGACATAGTTCATTAACTTCTGCTTTCTATATTTTCTCCCCATTTCCTCCCTCCCCCTCCCCTCCATAATGTTCATGTCTTTGCTGTTAAGTGACCCTCTAAACAAAATCTGGAATTCAACTGTTAACTCTCCTTGGGTGTTACTTACTATCACTCTGTCCTGGTCTACTCCCCTCCCCTCCCTCCCTCCCTCGCCTACGTAGAAACAGTTTTTATTGGAAACCGTCGCACAAATACGCACTTATAATACAACCACTCACCACTACTTATACATTTCTGCAGATGACGTAACGATCTACATCCCATTCAAACAAGACCTAAAAGAAATTTCCAATGACATCAACCAAAGTCTCAATATCATACATTCCTGGGCGGACGCATTTCGGCTAAAACTCAATGCAGAAAAAACCCAGTGCCTAATACTCACCTCCCAACACAACAAGAAAGAATTTACCGCCATTAACACACCTACTCTAAACCTTCCTATTTCAGAAACCCTAAAAATTCTTGGAGTCACCATTGATCGACACCTAACACTAGAGAACCACGCGAAAAACACAACCAAGAAGATGTTCCACTCAATGTGGAAATTAAAAAGAAGACCTTTCTTCCCAAGGAGTGTTTTCCGCAACCTGATACAATCAATGGTGCTCAGTCATCTAGACTATTGCAACGCACTATTTGCCGGCTGCAAAGAACAAATAATCAAAAAACTCCAGACAGCTCAGAACACTGCAGCTAGACTCATATTTGGCAAACCAAAATTTGAAAGCGCCAAGCCCTTACAAGAAAAATTACACTGGCTCCCACTTAAGGAACGCATCACGTTCAAAATATGCTCACTAGTTCACAAAATTATCCATGGAGACGCACCAGCTTATATGTCTGACCTGATAGACCTACCACCTAGGAATGCCAAAAGATCATCCCGCACATTCCTTGATCTGCACGTCCCCAGCTGCAAAGGAATGAAATACAAACTAATGCATGCGTCAAACTTTAGCTACCTGAGCACACAGTTATGGAACGCACTGCCGCGCAGCTTAAAATCGATCTACGAAAGAACGAACTTTCGCATATCACTGAAGACCCATCTCTTTAATAAAGCGTACCACAAAGATCAACCAATGTGAATATGCACAACTCGCCTATCTATGTTTAGAACTGTTTCTCAATTATCTGCTTGTATACTATAACTTTGTTTAATTAACATCACGATGACCAAGACTTTGTAAAACTAAATGTTTATTTACTAACATTCTTCCACTACTCATGATGTATTGTAAGCCACTTTGAGCCTGCAAAGAGGTGGGATAAGGTGGGATACAAATGCAATAAATAATAATAATATTATCAAGCAATAATAGGGCTTTCAGACTTACTCCCTTTTATTTCTATCCACTTTATTGATTTATAAATTGTGACACAGGCAGCAAATATCCAAACATCCCTGGACGGAATGGCCAGTAGGAAAAAAAGAGGTGATGGTGTCCCTGTATAAGACTCTCCTGAGACCTCATTGAGAATACTGGGTACAATTCTGGAGACCCACCTTCAAAAAGATGGAGTCGGTCCAGAGGGCAGTTACTAAAATGCTCAGTGGACTTCGTCATAAAGATCTCAATATATATACATTGGAAGAAAGGTGGGAGGGGGAGATATGATAGATTATAAAATCTAAATGTCTTGTGTTGTATGTTTTCTCTGAGTGGTTCGATGTTCTTGCATTGCCTTGAAATAAAAATGATTTATAAAAATAAAAAAAATCTAAAGGTCTCTTTTATTGAGTACACACAACATACTGAAACAAACAGGATTGGCATAACAAGTAAGCCAACAAGACAAAACAGGAAGGCCGCCAACCTCAACAGGAGTAGAACGTGTACTCACTTTTATACTTTCAACCCCCTCCCACCCCCCCCTTTACCCCACCTGCCCTCTTATCACTTTTAAGTCATTGTGAGTTCAATCTCCCACCTGTTGTCATCCTGTACAGTATAGCAATTTATCAATATATACAACTCCTATCCTCCCCCCACCCTGCAATCTGAAAGACAACCTTGGAGGGCCTGGACTCATGACCCACCAAGAGCAATCGCAAGTTCAAGGTATCCTACAATGAATCAATGATAAACCATACCACTTGCCAGTGAAACATTAGGAGACTTATAACCAACACAGCTATACAAACTCATCCCCCCCACTCCCGAAAACTATATATACTATATTCATAATGGAGTGGAGGAGTGGCCTAGTGGTTAGGGTGGTGGACTTTGGTCCTGGGGAACTGAGTTTGATTCCCACTTTAGGCACAGGCAGCTCCTTGTGACTCTGGGCAAGTCACTTAACCCTCCATTGCCCCATGTAAGCCGCATTGAGCCTGCCATGAGTGGGAAAGCGCAGGGTACAAATGTAACACAAATAAAATAGATACTATTGGAGATTCTACATGGAATGTTGCTACGATTGGAGGTTCTACATGGAATGTTGCTACTATTGGAGATTCTACATGGAATGTTGCAACTATTTGTAGATTCTACAAGGAATGTTGTTACTATTGAGATTCTGTTGCTACTATTGGAGATTCTACATGGAATGTTGCTACTATTTGTAGATTCTACATGGAATGTTGAAACTATTTGTAGATTCTACATGGAATGTTGCTACTATTTGTAGATTCTACATGGAATGTTGCTACTATTGGAGATTCTACATGGAATGTTGCTACTATTTGTAGATTCTACATGGAATGTTGCTACTATTTGTAGATTCTACATGGAATGTTGCTACTATTGGAGATTCTACATGGAATGTTGAAACTATTTGTAGATTCTACATGGAATGTTGCTACTATTGGAGATTCTACATGGAATGTTGCTATTCCACTAGCAACATTCCACATAGAAGGCTGCGCAGGCTCTGTTTCTGTGAGTCTGACGTCCTGCACGTATGTGCAGGACGTCAGACTCACAGAAGCAGAAGCCTGCGCGGCCACATTGGTGATCTGCAAGGGCCGACTTCTACATGGAATGTTGCTAGTGGAATAGTGGAGTCCATGTAGACTCTCAAATAGTAGCAACAGTGGAGGAGTGGCCTAGTGGTTAGGGTGGTGGACTTTGGTCCTGGGGAACTGAGGAACTGAGTTTGATTCCCACTTCAGGCAAAGGCAGCTCCTTGTGACTCTGGGCAAGTCACCTAATCCTCCATTGCCCCAGGTACAAATAAGTACCTGTATACAATATGTAAGCCGCATTGAGCCTGCAATGAGTGGGAAAGCGCGGGGTACAAATGTAACAAACAAAACAAGCCATAGACAAGAAGAAAAAAATACAATTCCCAAGGCCTGACCCATATGTGATCCCTATAATGTTTTTAAAATAAGAACTACAAGCTGTAGGAGAGAGAGAACAAAATCTACAGTTCCCAGATCTCCAAAAAGCTCTTTTTGTGCCTGAACGTGCCCAACCCTCTTCACTCCTGTAACAAATGTTGATGTAACAAACTCCACCAACCCCAAGATGGGGAACCCTGAGAACTAACTTCTTACCAAGGAGAGCTGACTTACGAAGAAATCCCCAACGGCCTGGGAAATGCCTCGTATTTGTCTAGTAGAAAACCTGTCGCCGAGAGCAGAATAACCGAGTTCAACACTCTCTCCAAATAATGGACCAGCCGAGACCAAAAATGACAAATCACTGAACAATTCCAAAATGCGTGAAAAAAAAAAAAAAAAAAAAAAAAAGAGTTATGTTGGGAAGAACACTTCAGAAAACGTGGAGTATCAATGCCACCCATGTGAAGTAATTGACTTTGAGAAACATAGGCTCGGTACAGTATTTTAAACTGACATCCACGCAGATCAGCTGCCCGTGTGAGACGGGGAATGCGAGCTACTAAAACAGCCAAATCAAAGGAATCCGGTACCCTCCGCCCAACGAGAAATTGTGGGCTTAGAGGCCATGAGCCCCTTACGCGCCCCGCCAATCAAAAGAAACAATCGATCAGATCTCCGAATGACATCCGTAGATTTAACATAGTGCTTCAACACCCGCTTGAAATCCAAACACTTCAAACTCTGCTGCTCCTGCAAGGGCCTAATTTCTCAAACATAATTCCACTCATAATTCCACACCACTAATATTACCCACTCTTCAATCCCTTCCCCACATCACTTACTATTGTCTTACTCTATGTAATTATGTCATCTCTACGACACTTTGTTCCATACTCTGTTCTATACTTTGTATCATCCATGCAAAACTTTGTACCATACTCTAAGTCGCACTGAACCTACTTTATGTAATTATGTTCATCTCGTTGATACATTGCTCCCAACCTGTATTACCTCCATGATACGTTGTACCACACTTTGTAAGCCGCACTGAACCTACTTTATGTAATTACTAGTAAAACATGCCTGTTTCTGGCACAAATGAAACGGGCGCTAGCACGGTTTTCCTCCCAAACCCCCCCTCCCTACTCACCCCCTCGGCGTTGTGAAGACACTGACCGCCATTGTTGCGGACCTCGGCACGCCACCTTCAATCTGCTGAGTCGTTGGTTGTGAAGCCACTGACGCCATTGCTCCTGCCTTGACGTCATCTCGTTTGACGCGAGGGCGGAGCCCCAACACAGTGTTTTCAGTGGCTTCACCACCACGAACCCTTCGAACCGGAAGGAAGTGCCCGGAGGACCTGACAGTGATGTCAGTGTCCTCAGAACGTTGAGGGTGAGTTTTATTATATAGGATGTTCATCGCGTTGATACATTGCTCCCAAACCTGTATTACCTCCGTGATACAAAGTGTGGTACAACGTAAGCCGCACTGAACCTGCTATTGAGCGGGAAAGAGCAGGATATAAATGCCACTAATAAATAAATAAATAAATAAATAAATAAATAAAGTGCTGATGCTGATGAACAGGAGCTACAGTAAGAAAGGCCTGACGTAGGGATGAGACAGAAAAACGATCTCTGTCATCCGAAGTAAAGGAGTATATCCTATCCCCATGACCACAGCCAGGACGTCCCTATCCTGAGAAAAGACATAATGGCATAGCTGCTGAAACGCAAAATAGTCAGCTAAGCGGGTGAGTCAACCCTCCCCCAACTCCCCCCAAGAGCATCGTTGAACCATCCGGATGTAGTTTGTGCAGCGCTGCGTACGCTTTGTAGCGCTATAGAAATGCTAAATAGTAGTAATAGTAGTAATGATCCAGCCTGATGATACCCAATAGCACCCACTTCCGGAACGTGGAATGATCCCTACCAGGGCTGAACCGAACATTGTCCTGAATAGGCAACAAGGCTGGGGATATGGTGGAAACCCCCACAGCTTCAAAAGAGCCCTCCAAAGATCACGCAAAAGACGCAACAAAATGCAGTCCTTAGTTATTGATGATAAACCCTTACATGGTACCTGTAATAGGAAATGAAGGTGTCATGGGTGAAAATTTTCACTTTCTATGAGAGAGGCATAAACCTCACGATCTAACAGCCAGTCTCCCAAATGTTGTGCCAGAAATGCCCAATTTTACCTATATAAATCAGGAAGCCCAAGGCTCCCCTGCTTTCAAGAGCCCATCAAGCAAGACAAAGGAAGAAAAGGCCTCTTCCCCCTCCCCAACAAAAATGAGACAATTCTCTATACAGAGTGTGACGGTCGTTCCTACGTAGCTTAAGGGGGAGCATCTGAAGCATGTATAGCCATTTAGGAAATTCTACCATTTTAAATAAATGAGATCTCCCATGAAGCCCCAGAGGTAACAGTTGCCAGTTGGATAAATAGCCAACGTAGTGTCCAGAAAATGGGCCACATTAAGGTCATATAGCTCCAATGAACGTACAGAAAGACAAATCCCGTGGTGCCAAAACAAATGGCTCGCCCACCACAAAGGAAACACCCCCTCCTGTTCTTACGCAGTTTCTCTGAGGATGCAAGAGCCAAGAAGCCAGAAAAACCTCCGTACTCCTGAAACAGTTCTAGTAACGCCTCTAACGAATGCTGAGGATCGGTGAGATGGACTAATATATCATCCGCAAAAGCCGAGATCTCGAAAGTCCGTTTCCGTAATGATACCCCTTGAATTTCAGGATGAGCAAAAATGTCCCTAATAAGTGGATTTAACACCAAAACAAACAAAAAAGGGAGAGTGGACAACCTTGACGTGTGACACATAAATCCTGAACAGTGTAGAAGAAATCCCATCAACCCATATGATTGCCAAAGGAGTTGCATAAAGCAATCGCACTGCATCTAAAAGGAACCCAGAGATATCATAAGCCTGTAGCACTTTAAATAAAAAATGACCAATAGGCACGATCAAGGGCCTTCTCCATGTTGAAGCTAACAAGAAAGGAGGGAGCTTTTCATTGCTGGGTAAGCTCCAGAGAGGCCAAGATCTTGTGCAAATTTGTGGAAGACAACCTGTCCCACACGAAACCCACTTGGGAATCCTCTACAATACAGTACAATTAATATAAACAGGACTTCACTGCCCTCTGGTAAAGTGTTCAAAGCAGACAGGGACACAAGGAGTTGTTCTCTATGTCCCCAATTGGGGACCCTGCCTCCCATATAACCGATGCGGAGATTGGAGCAATTGTTCCAGTCGTAAGATCTCTCCATCTCGAGCCCTGCACTTGTGCACCACATAAGCACGTATCTCTCCCCTCAAAACCGCCTTCACCGTATCCCAAAACAGTACTAGAGTATCCCAACATTGGGCATTTAAAGCCTTGTAGTCCTTCCACTTAGCTATCAACATGTCACAAAAGGTGGTATCGTAATAAGGATCTGGGGGAACTGCCATGGTTGAGGGTCCCCTTCCCCTGTTCCCTAAAGGGCACCAAAGCAACCACACCAAAGCATGATCTGAGATTTGGTAGGCATCAACGTCTGTGGAACTGATATGGGAAAACAAAGACTGGAAGACCAACAAGTAACCTATGCAGGCCTGGGTGCTGTGGCCTCTTGAGTATAGTCCAGGGTCGTACGTGGTGAGACTCTCCAGGTATCCAATAAATTCAGGGCCCCATTAAGCAGCGGTATTCCACCTCCCACTGCACATACCAAATTAATTAGAGCCGTGCCTTATCTTCCACATTCCAACTTGGTTTTTTGCATGAACAGGGAAAAACAAGAAAAAGTTACTTTTGGTCAAAAACAGAAACTTCAGAGTGTACTGTCAGCCAAAGCAGAGTTGAAAAGCAATCTTTAAAATCTTTACACATGTGAACTATCACATAATGGCCATTGTGAATTTGTGCATCCAGCACTTTATGAAATCAAATGATACAACCTGCCTTTTTCTTAGTAGCAGGGGAGGCCACATAAGATCCCACCCACCATTTTTGAAATTTAGCATGTTCAGTATCATGCAAATGCATTTCTTGCAGCATGGCAATTGATATATGCTTTCTATGCAAGGCTTGAAGAATCTTGCTGCACTTAATCGGGAAAGATACCCCTCCCATATTCCCTGATGCAATTTTAATATTCATATAATCTGCAACATGCCTTAGGAACAAATGCAAAGTAAGGAGGAAGGTGTCCCAGCCCAGCACCTCCCTCCAACCCTAGTAAGGAAACAACGCCATTATCTGAACAGGGTAACAGAGTATAATCCCATCTGGGGTTGGTAAAGAAGAAACATACCGTATCTCCCAACCGAACATCCTACTCCCCCCATACACCACCCCCCCCACACCCCCTCCCAGACATCCTTTAGAAGTCTCCCCACTCAAGTCCATTTCCCTTTCCCTCCTCCTTTCTGTATCCACTCCCTAATCCCCAACTAGGGGAAAGGATTCGATGGAGCTCGGCTACCCACTCCTCCTCCGGCACCAGCGTCCAGGAAGGAAACAAGAGAACATGACAAGCAAGAGCGATTCAGAGGGAATCGAGTGACAGAAAGCTCCCAGATCCCACCCAGGGCCTCACAGCAGAACTCAGTAAAGTCAAGGCTGTCCAGCAAACGGTGGATGGCAATCCACAAAGCTTCTTGCTCCAGGGTAAAGATTTTAGGCTGACTCTGGTCCATCACTCGAAGTCTGGCTGGATAGAGAAGCACAAACTGCAATTTCTGTTGAAACAGTCTAAAGCAAATTCACACCTCAGAGCAGATACCTTCGAAGAATAGTCCTGGAAACAAAGAACTCATCGGGCAGAATCATAGTCTTGTGAGCAAAGTTCAAAAGTTGAAGCATAACCACTGTAGGCCGTTGAGCTCCTTGTGTTTTCAGCCCAAGCATATGGGCTTGTTCGATCTGAAGGGGACCCGCATTGTCCAGAAGAGCCAGAGATGTATAAAAAAAAAAAGGCTTCCAGAAAACCTCCCAGTTCAGCATCTTGTGACCAATTCCAGGATACCCACCACCCGGAGGTTGTTCCGGCACAAGTGGTTTTCCGGGTCCTCTAGTTCCTCCCCCAAGCTGGCTGTAAGTTTTGGCATCCTCCACTTCAGCCAACCACACCTGAAAGGCTTGCAACAGCCACCTTGAGACTCTGAAGGCGTCCTTCCACCGAATCCAATTAAATCAAACAATTTCTGGAATTTGCCTCCCCAGGTCCAATCCTTAAGCGAGGCCACTTCTTGAGAGATTTCAGCCATCCAAAGAGAACCCACCGAAGGGCCTGGAGAGCTAGCAGCATCTGACATCTTATTATCCTGGGTGTGAGGTTTGCCTCGATTCGTACGTGGGGGTTTGGATGCCATAGGTAATCCACAGGAGGGTCCTACCCAAGAATAGGAAAGTAAAGTCTCCCAGACCAAGTCAGCAGAGATGGCGGCAGAGGGAGCTCAGAAAAGCAACAGTAGCAAGCAATAAAAAGACACCGTCCACCAACTGAAGTCCAGGTCTCTCAGCACAGCCAAATCACTGTGCAAGGCCACCAGGGGAGCAGTCAGGGCAGTGGCGTTCCGAGGGGCGCTGACACCCGGGGTGGATCGCCGATGCGCCCCGCCCCCCCGGGTGCAGCGCCCCCTCCCCCGGGTGCAGCGCCCCCCCCCCCGGCGAAAGAATCCCCCCCCCCCCTGGGTGCACACCGCTGGGGGGGGGTGCCGCGCGCCGGTCAGCGTCATTGGTTTCCATGCTCCCTCTGCCCCGGAACAGGTTACTTCCTGGTCTGGGGTAGAGGGAGCATGAAAACCAACGACGCTGACCGGCGTGCAGCACCCCCCCAGCGGCGTGCACCCGGGGCGGACCGCCCCCACCCTTGGTACGCCACTGAAACAGGGTCCAACAGATGCAGACCCAAAGCAAGGAAGAAGGAAAAGAAAGAAAAAAAGGGGGGGGTTCTCTAGAAACATCTCTCTTCCGGGGCAGCTTAACAGGTACTTCTGTTGGAAGGAGTTCCTCACCCGGTTTCACCAGCTATTAGGCGTTGCTCTCCAGACCTCCAATCCTTCCTGATCTCACAGCAGATTCGAGGTCGCTCAGCCTCTCGTGGCTCCCTCACAGCCTTGGAGGCAGCCACAGCATGGACTGTCGGTCAGCAGTCCTCCTCCCTAAAGGCAGCCAACACACCACCCGCAGTCATTCCGGCGCTTCCAGTTCCATGCAGGCGTCAATGCGGAGGGACTGAGACCGCCGGCGGGAGAGCAGGCCCAATTCAAACAGGTGCGGTCCACGATCTGTTAGCAGTCTGCTTCTCTCTGGACCAGCGCCCCAGGGTCTGCGGGGAGTAACACGGAAACTTTGGGTCAGTGCCGGTCACTGGCACGAGGGCAGGGAGGCGAATCCCAGAGGGAGACCCGAGAGCTCAGCAGGCATCTTGGCTAAGCTCCATCAGAAGTCTTGCTTGTTTAGTTTGTAAATCTCTAGGCTGAGGACGTAGTGAACCTTCTGACATTCTCCCTTTCTAGACGTAATAAATGTTTCCTTCATATTTTACAAATGGGATAGCCCACTTTTAAAGCTAGTCATTTTAGATCTATCCAAGAGAGTTCTTTCCCATTTCAGGCTACCAGGGTTTGGAACAACTTCCCTTGGGAGAAAAAAGCTATACCATCTTATTTACCTTATAGAAAAGCTTTGAAGACATCAAAGATTGTTCTTGATTAATTCTTTGGGACCACTTTATGATTGGATGCATGTTTTGTCAATTAAGAGGGTTTTTTTTGTTTTGTTTTGTTTTTGTTAGCTGCCTCAAAACCTTTGGGACAGTTGGTAGTTATATACAACAGGGATAGAATAGAGTCTACCAAACACAATATGATTTTGTCTCCTTTTTAATGCAGAGTTGTATCTTGTTCTGGAGCTCCACAGGGCAGAGAAAATGTGCCCCCTCCCCCTATACACCCACATCAGGATGTCCTCTTCATACAGTCGGGTTTAATTTTATTTCAGGGTAAAATCTGTCTACAGAAGGGAGAGCCCAGCTTCTCACAGGAATGTCAGAGGTCATGCACAGGGTCCAGGAATGGGTCTACGGCATCCACTCTCCTCCTAATACTGCAATAACTGACTTGGTGGAGGTGGGGAGGGGGGTTAGAAGTTTAACACAGGACCTGTTACTATCCTAAAGAGCTTTTGCCCATTCCAGGTCACTGGGAAAATGCTTAACATGTAGGATACTTTACACCACTGAACAGTGTTTTTTTTTATTTTTATTATATTTGTACCCCGTGCTTTCCCACTCATGGCAGGCTCTATGCGGCGGGCAATGGAGGGTTAAGTGACTTGCCCAGAGTCACAAGGAGCTGCCTGTGCCGGGAATCGAACTCAGTTCCTCAGTTCCCCAGGACCAAAGTCCACCATCCTAACCACTAGGCCACTCCTCCGCAGCGAGGGTCTTGTGACGTCATCACCAAATATCAAACTGACTTCCTACTGGTTAGCGATCCAGCTATGTAAACGCAGAGACCAGTAAGAGGACGCTCATTATTCAGGTCTCCCTCCTGGTCCTTGTCCTTCTGCATATGTGGGGTACCGGCCCCAGACGGTGACACAAACGTCCACTCGCTTCAGATGTATTCAGAAAGAACAAACCTCGACACTGAACGATGCGGATTTCGATGACAGGGAGGTGAGTGGACATGTCTTCCAGCACACACACATCACCGATGAGCGTCCTGCAAAAGAAGGAGAACAGAGTCGGGACTAAAACAAGATTGAGAAGGGTCAGGAGGCCGCAATGTCACTTCTTCCCCAAAAACCAAGCAGAACATTAACCTGTATCAGCTTACACAACAGAAAGAACCAGTAATAAAGACATGTAATGTATCCAGCATGCCCTACCTCTACTGCAGACCTCAACCCGACACGCCCGTCAGTTACTGCAACCCCCAGACCCCAACCCGACACGCTCTACTGCAACCCCCAGACCCCAATCCGACACGCCCTACCTCTACTGCAGCCCCAGACCCCAACCCGACACATCCTACTGCTACTGCAACCCCCCGACCCCAACCCGACACGCTCTACTGCAACCCCCCAGACCCCAACCCGACATGCCCTACCTCTACTGCAACCCCCAGACCCCAACCCAACACGCCCTACCTCTACTGCAACCCCCAGACCCCAACCCAACGCGCTCTACTGCAACCCCCAGACCCCAAACCAACACGCCCTACCTCTACTGCAGCCCCAGACCCCAACCCGACACATCCTACTGCTACTGCAACCCCCCGACCCCAACCCGACACGCCCTACCGCTACTGCAACCCCAGACCCCAACCTGACATGCTCTACTACTACTACTGAAACCCCCAGACCTCAACCTGACACGTCCTACTGCTACTGCAACCCCAGACCCCAACCTGACACGCTCTACTACTACTGAAACCCCCAGACCTCAACCTGACACGCCCTGCCGCTACTGCAACCCCCAGACCCCAACCAGCTCTACTGCAACCCCCAGACCCCAACCCGACATGCCCTACCTCTACTGCAACCCCCAGACCCCAACCCAACGCGCTCTACTGCAACCCCCAGACCCCAACCCGACACGTCCTACTGCTACTGCAACCCCCCGACCCCAACCCGACACGCCCTACCGCTACTGCTACTGCAACCCCAGACCCCAACCTGACATGCTCTACTACTACTACTGAACCCCCCAGACCTCAACCTGACACGTCCTACTGCTACTGCAACCCTCAGACCCCAACCCGACACGTCCTACTGCTACTGCAACCCCCAGACCCCAACCCGACACGCCCTGCCGCTACTGCAACCCCCAGACCCCAACCCGGCACGCCCTACCTCTACTGCAACCCCCAGACCTCAACCCAACACGTCCTACCGCTACTGCAACCCCCAGACCCCAACCCAGTGGTAGGCAACTCCAGCCCTTGAAAATCTGACACGTTTGCAATGCTCAAACTATCCACACTGAACATACGTGAGATGAATTCCCATACCCTGTCTCCTTTCCCTGCAGATATATCTCATGCAAATTCAGTGCTGCTATCTCAACAATCCTTGAGTGCCACAAGTCAACTGGAATTACCTATCCCACTGGGGTCTTTCTGGAGGCCACTAGAATGTCCACTTACTCATCAATGGGCACATCACTGAGTTTCTTAAGATTGTCGCTCTCTCCTCCATGCACAGACACCCTCTTGGGCATGTAATTATCGTCTGTCGCATTCACCGTCAGAAGAAGTTTCCTGGAAGGCAAGACAGCAACAGTTAAGTGAACCGGAGGGGTATTTCCAGCCTCCCAACAAATCATTTCCTACGAGGGGAACCTGGGGTACAGGGGCCACGTCATCTCAGACTTGCCAGGGTGGTGGCAGGGATGGAACAGGTATGAGAAGATGGTGACACCTAGGATCAGCCTAAAAGGACACCCAGCCACCTACAGAGTCCTTATTCTCCCCACCCTTGTCAGGAGATGGCCAGGTCTTACAGAAAAACTGTGAAAAATATTAATATCAAACATTAATAGCAGTAGAATGTCACAAGGGAAACCTAACAGCAGGGATGGGGGAGAAGCAGCCTTGGCGAGGTCCCCCAGCAGCTTCCCCTACCAGCAAACCCAGGGCTGGGACCTGGCCCAATCAGCCTTCATCTCTGATGTACCACAAGTGTTCCAAAAAAAGCGGGTTGAAGAACAAATCAGACAGGACCTGTGGATATCTCTATTTTACAATCCCTCCCCACCTTACAGCCATGTCCACACAGGAAGTGAGGCTGGAGCCAGAAATCCCACCCAAACCTCCTGTTACAACTATGTACCCCGAGACAGTGGCCTGGGCTTTACCAGGGACCCTTAGTACTGGAGGGAAGTGGGGAGGGTTGGTTAGCACTGTGAGGTCTCACTTGATGACGGTCCCTTTCTTCATGTGGAGCCGTATCCAGTGCTGGCCCTGGGATCCATCGCTCTCCCAATACGTATCTGTATAATTGTCCGTCAGACACCAAGCAGTCGAATCTTCCTGAAAGAAGAGAGTTATGAGGATGCAGGGTGTTGAGAGTGCAGAGCCCCCTGCCTGTAAGCATGCTGTACTGCGTGGAACCCTCAACCCTAATAGTGGTAGAAATCACATCACAACCCCTGCTGTGTAGACAGGAAGGCTGAGCCCAGGGCTTACTGACGAGAGAGAGACTGAGCAATGCAATAGGGAACGTCAGGGCCGGTTGCTTTCCCCTGTGCATGCGTGCAATTCTGCTCCATATGACAGGAACACGCCAAAAGACGATACACTATAACTTCTAGAAGAAAGTGTAAGACACTATACCGTAAATGAGGAAACATCGATGCGCTCCACGTACTGTTTGACGCTCCCCAGACTCTCGTCCTCCTTTGCCACGTGGTCGTGAAAGAAATGCACCAGATCTTCGTCACACTCGTAGCTCCATGTGGGCGGCACAAAGCTGTAAATGCACGGAGAAACTCACTGGCATACCAACAGGCATCATGGACCAATGGACCACTTAACCACCCCCAAGGCTGGTGCAAGGTGTGAGGTGACCTGGGCAAATCTTCCACCTGAATTTACTTCAAGACCCCTGGGCACCCCCCCTGAGATTTTGATAAACTCAATCATGATCACCTCCTTTAAAAAATGCCTAATGGAACATCATCGGGTCGATATTTAGAGTGATTCAACTGCCAGAAATGGCTCCTGGCCAGTTAAATCACTTGTACTGGGCTAACCAGTCATATTCAGTGAGCCTTAACCAGTCAATACTGCTGAAAATGTCTGGTTAGAGATATATGTGCAGGACGTCAGACTCACAGAAACAGAAGCCTTCGCGGCCGCATTGCTGATCTGCAAGGGCAGGCTTCTACATGGAATGTTGCTAGTGGAGGAGTAGCCTAGTGGTTAGTGCAGCGGACTTTGATCCTGGGGAACTGAGTTCAATTCCCACTGCAGCTCCTTGTGACTCTGGGAAAGTCACTTAACCCTCCATTGCCCCTGGTACAAAATAAGTAACTGAATATAATATGTAAACCACTTTGATTGTAGTTGCAAAAACCTCAGAAAGGCGGTATGTCAAGTCCCGGTTCCCTTTCCCTATTTGAGATTCTAGATGGAATGTTGCTACTATTGAGATTCTGTTGCTACTATTGGAGATTCTAGATGGAATGTTGCTACTATTGGAGATTCTGTTGCTACTATTGGAGATTCTACATGGAATGTTGCTACTATTGGAGATTCTGTTGCTACTATTGGAGATTCTGTTGCTACTATTGGAGATTCTACATGGAATGTTGCTACTATTGGAGATTCTGTTGCTACTATTGGAGATTCTACATGGAATGTTGCTACTATTGAGATTCTGTTGCTACTACTGGAGATTCTAGATGGAATGTTGCTACTATTGAGATTCTGTTGCTACTATTGGAGATTCTAGATGGAATGTTGCTACTATTGAGATTCTGATGCTACTATTTGAGATTCTACATGGAATGTTACTGTTGCTATTCCACTAGCAACATTCCATGTAGAAGCCTGCCCTTGCAGATCAGCAATGTAGCCGTGCAGGCTTCTGTTTCTGTGAGTCTGATGTCCTGTTTCTGCACGTCAGACTCACAGAAACAGAAGCCTGCGCGTCCGCGTTGCTGATCTGCAAGGGCCAGCTTCTACATGGAATATTGCTAATGGAGGAGTAGCCTAGTGGTTAGTGCAGTGGACTTTGATCTTGGGGAACTGAGTTCGATTCCCACTGCAGCTCCTTGTGACTCTGGGAAAGTCACTTAACCCTCCATTGCCCATGGTACAAAATAAGTACCTGAATATATGTAAACTGCTTTGAATGTAGTTGCAAAAACCTCAGAAAGGTGGTATATCAAGTCCCATTTCCCTTTCCCCTCTTGCCCAGCCCCCACCTCCTTCTACTACCTTTCTTCGTTTCCATCTGTAGAATAGACATCAAACCCCCTTTTACCGAAGCTTCTCCATAGCCTCTTCATCTTGCTCCACCGGTTTAGGCTTTGCTCCCAGGCACAGAGAGTACGAAGCATCTATGACCTGCTCCCACCTGAAAATCAAGAGTAAGGGAGAGAAGAGCAAATGGTGAGGGGGCCGGAGAGAGAATATCTACCACAAACAGTGGGGCACTGCCCCCTGACACCTGAAGCCCCCCCCCTCAAAACGCACAGTTCTCCTATCCGTCAGCCTCAGGATGTGATGTCACCAGGGCTTTTTTTGAGGGGGTACTAAGTACCGGCAGCTTTTCCACTGTCTGCTAAAATTGACCTATGGAACTCAAGATTTAATGAAAGAGCTCAGGCTCTACACACCAATTCTGCCTTGTCATAGATTCTGTGACTGGTTGTGGGGGGCCTGGCTATTGTGGTGATCACCCAACTCCTGAAGGGCGGACTAGCATTTGAGTACCGGCACCTTTTTTGCTAGAAAAAATGCACTGGATGTCACTGAGCATTTCTAAAACTGCCCTGCCAGAGAAAATATTCATTTTAGTATCATCCAAAAAAACAGCAACAACTCCCTCGAAGAAATGCACTCAACGCACCAACATTAAAGACCCAGAACCCAAACAGCAACAACCCTACCTGTGAAAAAGACACTCCAAACACTGCAACGTACCCTGTATGGCCAATACAGATCCAAAAAGAGAACAGGCTGGACTGCTATGGATACTGGACCTTGGACACATACACACGCAAAACACAGACCCTCACCTAATACAGAGTACGTGACCACAGAGAAGAAGTAGAAAGAGATATACAAAAGTAACCGGAAACCCCGAGAAGCCAGACTCTGCATGCAAAGCAGTGCAACGCTGAGAAATAGAAACGCATTTCCTATTGCACTGTGCAAAATACAAAGATATCAGAGATATCCAAAAAGGTCAAACGGATTCCTGCAAAAATTCCTGGGGGAAAGAGGAAAAACAGCAGTGCTAGAGCTAGTGCTAGAGTTCTCTGGCGTCGCGTCCCGCCCCTTTCTGTCGTACTTCCTGTTGCCAAGGAGGAGGTTCATCTCAACCTAAACTCCTCGGAGAGGCTATGTCAGAGAAGGGGCAGAGTGCCGGAGTCGGAGAAGAAAACCGGCGGGAGTCGCTGCGGCGGCCGGTGACTGATGGTGATGGGCAATCTCAAACATGAGTTTGAAGGTTAGGATGGGAGAAGGAGTTTGAGATTCAGGGTTATTGTACCGGATCGCGGATGGGGAGGGAAGTGGAAGAGAGAAGAAGAGTTGGCAGACCATGAGGGAGGGGACGAGTTCTGGCACAGAATGTTGCATGGTAATAAAATCTCTGGAGGAGCTGAAAAGGTAAATGCAAATAAGGGGACATCAATAAAGTTACAAAGTTAGTCCACTTAATATAATTTCATTTCTTTGCACTCAACATCTTGTTAAACTTTGGAACTTATTGTTAAAGAATATGGTAAAAACAGTGTAACTGATTTTAAGAAAGCTTTGGACAAGTTCTTGAAGATCAACTCAATAGATTAAGATAGATATGGGGAAAAGGTCTCATGTCATAATGTGAACCTTTAGTTCAAAATGAGGTGGTAGACCACCAGGGCTAGATAGTAAGTGAGGGGGGGGGGGAGTATGTGACAGGGAGGGGAATAGGGGGCGGAATGAGGATCCAAAGGGGGCGGGGCAGGGGGCGTGACATGTGTCCTCTTTTTCAGAGGACACAAAATGGTAACCCTACTCTAGCAGCAAAGTCTGTTGTATCCCGTTACCACCGGGTAAGAAATGTGACCTGACCAGGGCCAGTTACCCAGCAGGACCAGAACCTGGGATTGCTTTTGTCATTAACAGATTATCTCCTGCCTTTTTTTCTATTCTTCGGTCTAAATCTTAACTGCTAAACTTCTCGATACCCTGTCCTCACTTGGATTCCAGGGCTCTGTCCTTTCCTGGTTCTCTTCCTACCTCTCCCTCCGCACCTTTAGTGTTCACTCTGGTGGATCCTCTTCTACTTCTATCCCTCTGCCAGTCGGCGTACCTCAGGGTTCTGTTCTTGGTCCCCTCCTCTTTTCTATCTACACTTCTTCCCTTGGTTCATTAATCTCATCCCATGGCTTTTCCTACCATCTCTATGCTGATGACTCCCAAATCTACCTTTCTACCCCTGATATCTCACCTTGCATCCAAACCAAAGTTTCAGCGTGCTTGTCTGACATTGCTGCCTGGATGTCTCAACGCCACCTGAAATTAAATATGACCAAAACCGAGCTTCTCATTTTCTCCCCCAAACCCACCTCCCCGCTCCCCCCGTTTTCTATTTCTGTTGATGGCTCTCTCATTCTCCCTGTCTCCTCAGCGCGAAACCTTGGGGTCATCTTTGACTCTTCTCTCTCCTTCTCTGCTCATATCCAGCAGACCACCAAGACCTGTCGTTTCTTTCTTTACAACATCCGTAAAATCCGCCCCTTTCTTTCCGAGCACTCTACCAAAACCCTCATCCACACCCTTGTCACCTCTCGTTTAGACTACTGCAATCTGCTTCTTGCTGGCCTCCCACTTAGTCACCTCTCCCCTCTCCAGTCGGTTCAAAACTCTGCTGCCCGTCTCATCTTCCGCCAGGGTCGCTTTACTCATACTACCCCTCTCCTCAAGACCCTTCACTGGCTCCCTATCCGTTTTCGCATCCTGTTCAAACTTCTTCTACTAACCTATAAATGTATTCACTCTGCTGCTCCCCAGTATCTCTCCACACTCGTCCTTCCCTACACCCCTTCCCGTGCACTCCGCTCCATGGATAAATCCTTCTTATCTGTTCCCTTCTACACTACTGCCAACTCCAGACTTCGCGCCTTCTGTCTCGCTGCACCCTACGCCTGGAATAAACTTCCTGAGCCCCTACGTCTTGCCCCATCCTTGGCCACCTTTAAATCTAGACTGAAAGCCCACCTCTTTAACATTGCTTTTGACTCGTAAACACTTGTAACCACTCGCCTCCACCTACCCTCCTCTCTTCCTTCCCGTTCACATTAATTGATTTGATTTGCTTACTTTATTTATTTTTTGTCTATTAGATTGTAAGCTCTTTGAGCAGGGACTGTCTTTCTTCTATGTTTGTGCAGCGCTGCGTATGCCTTGTAGCGCTATAGAAATGCTAAATAGTAGTAGTAGTAAACGTCAGCAGCAGGTATAAAACTATCTGACATCTATATGTGAATTTCCGTAACGCATATTCTCGGTGCCCTGTGATAACCGTGCTTGTCTTCAGTGGCCGGGCATGGTGTGTCTTTGTTACTCTTGGGTAAACTTTGCTTCTGGTTTAGCAATGAACCTTGCGGCCAGGTGTGGCACTGCCTGGACACCACCTCTTACCTGCTCACCGGTTTGTAGTCAATGCCAAACAGCTGCTGCTGCCTCTGGAGCCGATCTGGGGACTCCACTGGCACCAGTCTGTCCCCCACATCCGTGTGCCTGCAGATCACTGTCCAGCCTTCCTCCATGTCAGGGTCCACATTGTATTCCTGCAGCTGCTCCTGTGGATGAAGAACGCAATGAGTCCAGAAGTGGGGTACAGGCCTTTGCTGATCTGTAACCCCCACATCTTCACCCCCTATGTACTAACCCAGTTGTTCCCCAACCTGTCTTAAAGGAAACTAGCCAGTCAGGTTTTCTAGACATCCACAATGAATGTCCCCACCCCATAAAAAAATATGATACATCCCCCTCCCATAGGCTACATCCCTCTTACTACCCCCACTCCCTCTCTCCAAATGTTCTCTTGCTGGGTCCACCTCATTCCCCACACGCTTTTCCCTCCCTCAACTCCTGGGGCCTAAATCTTTGGTCTCTCCCTTCCCCTTTTCCCCTTCTTCTCACCCCAATGTTCCCATGCTGGATCGACCTCATTCCGCTCACCCCTATGCAGCCCTCTACCCTGGATCTACATATTAAAAAAAAAAAAAAAAACCCTACTACACACTCACCCCAGGGGCGTAGCTAGACAGCAGATTTTGGGTGGGCCTAGGCAAGAAGTGGGTGGGCACCAAATGTTCTGTCCCCCACTCCCACATCAAAAAAATAACTCAGCTGGTGGGAAAATGCTTCTCTCCAGTCTCCACCTTGGCAGTCTGCAGCAGGCATGCGCTGAAAACTGAGCATGCAAAGGTGCCAGTATTGTGGAGAGCAGCATTTTCATTACCATGTGCTACTGTTGGATGGGCCTGAGCCCTAAGTGGGTGGGCCCTGGCCCACCCAGGCCCACCTGTGGCTACGCCACTGACTCACCCATCCTGGATCCCCCTCACACCCCTTACCCTTTTCCCCATGCTGGAGATCTCCCTCACATCCTTAATAACCCCCCCCCCCCCCCCCAAGCCACATCCCTCTCATGCTTTGGAGACCCCCACAAATACCACCCCTACTCCTATGTTGGATTCTTTCAGCACCACCCTCCATGTGGGTTCCAAACACCTGCCACCCCAAACCTCAGCACCTCTCCCCATGCCAGATCCTCCACACCCCCTTACCCCCGCCCTACTGTCCCCATTCTGTCTCATCCTCTGCCCCCCACCCGTCCCTCACCTTGTTGAGTTTGCCCCAGAGCCCCCGCTCATCGCAATACTCCTCCCCGGTGATCCGCAAGACGCTGCCTTTGCGCAGCTCGATCGTGGCTCGGGGCAACTTGTGTCGGGCGGCGGCGGGCGTGTCCCAGACGGGCAACAGGCTGCAGTCCCAGGTCCCGGCCCCCCCGTCCTTGCACACCTTGTAGTGCAGTTGCCGAGGCACGTAGCAAAGGGGGGAAGGCAGGGGCAGGCAGGAGCGCAGGCAACGCACACAGTCCAGGAGGCAGCGCAGGCGGGCGAGCAGAGCCGCGGGGGGACTATCCCAGGCCGCCATGGACGGAACCGGGAACCGGCAGCGCAACCCAGGGCTTCTTCCTGACTGCAGCTAGTGCAGGAAGTGGAACCGCCCCTACCGTAATACTCGGAGTGTCGGCGCCACCACAATACTAAGGATATCACATATCATCCCACCCAGAGATAAAATACCCGACTACAAGTACCAGCCCCTCTCCCCGAGCCTCCCAATACCACATCCCACCCGAGTACCAGCCCCTCACCGAGACTCTACCCACATAATACACGAACAATACTCTTAATACCACATCCCACCCGAGTGCCAGCCCCTCACCGAGCCTCTAATACCCACATAATACACGAACAATACTCCCAATACCATATCCCACCTGAGTGCCAGCTCCTCACCGTCACCCAGCCTCTAATACCCACATCATACACAAACAATACTCCTAATACCACATCCCACCCATGTGCCAGCTCCTCACCGAGCCTCTAATACCCACATAATACACGAACAATACTCCTAATACCACATCCCACCCGAGTGCCAGCCCCTCACCGAGCCTCTAATACCCACATAATACACGAACAATACTCCTAATACCACATCCCACCTGCGTACCAGCCCCTCACCTAGCCTCTACTACCCACATAATACATGAGCAATACTCCCAGTACCACATACCACCTGAGTACCAGCCCCTCATCGAGCCTCCCAATACCACATCCCACCCGAGTACCAGCCCCTCACCGACCCTCTAATACCCACATAATACACAAACAATACTCCTAATACCACATCCCACCCGAGTACCAGCACCTCACCTAGCCTCTACTACCCACATAATACATGAGCAATACTCCCAGTACCACATACCACCTGAGTACCAGCCCCTCATCGAGCCTCTAATACCCACATAATACACAAACAATACTCCTAATACCACATCCCACCCGAGTACCAGCACCTCACCTAGCCACTACTACCCACATAATACATGAGCAATACTCCCAGTACCACATACCACCTGAGTATCAGCCCCTCATCGAGCCTCTAATACCCACATAATACACGAACAATACTCCTAATACCACATCCAACCTGAGTACCAGCCCCTCACCGAGCCTCTAATACCCACATACAATACTCCCAATACCACATCCCACCCGAGTGCCAGCTCCTCACCGAGCCTCTAATACCCACATCATACACAAACAATACTCCTAATACCACATCCCACCCAAGTGCCAGCTCCTCACCGAGCCTCTAATACCCACATAATACACGAACAATACTCCTAATACCACATCCCACCTGCGTACCAGCTCCTCACCTAGCCTCTACTACCCACATAATACATGAGCAATACTCCCAGTACCACATACCACCTGAGTACCAGCCCCTCACCGAGCCTCTAATACCCACATACAATACTCCCAATACCACATCCCACCCGAGTGCCAGCTCCTCACCGAGCCTCTAATACCCACATCATACACAAACAATACTCCTAATACCACATCCCACCCAAGTGCCAGCTCCTCACCGAGCCTCTAATACCCACATAATACACGAACAATACTCCTAATACCACATCCCACCTGCGTACCAGCAACTCACCTAGCCTCTAATACCCACATAATACACGAACAATACTCCCAATACCACATCCCACCTGAGTACCAGCCCCTCACTGAGCCTCTAATACCCACAAACTACACAAACAATACTCCCAATACCACATCCCACCCGAGTACCAGCCCCTCACCGAGCCTCTAATACCCACATAATACACAAACAATACTCCCAATACCACATCCCACCCGAGTACCAGCCCCTCACCTAGCCTCTAATACCCACATACAATACTCCCAATATCACATCCCACCTGAGTGCCAGCTCCTCACTGAGCTTCTAATACCCACATAATACACGAACAATACTCCTAATACCACATCCCACCCAAGTGCCAGCCCCTCACCGAGCCTCTAATACCCACATAATACACGAACAATACTCCTAATACCACATCCCACCTGCGTACCAGCCCCTCACCTAGCCTCTACTACCCACATAATACATGAGCAATACTCCCAGTACCACATACCACCTGAGTACCAGCCCCTCATCGAGCCTCCCAATACCACATCCCACCCGAGTACCAGCCCCTCACCGACCCTCTAATACCCACATAATACACAAACAATACTCCTAATACCACATCCCACCCGAGTACCAGCACCTCACCTAGCCTCTACTACCCACATAATACATGAGCAATACTCCCAGTACCACATACCACCTGAGTACCAGCCCCTCATCGAGCCTCTAATACCCACATAATACACAAACAATACTCCTAATACCACATCCCACCCGAGTACCAGCACCTCACCTAGCCTCTACTACCCACATAATACATGAGCAATACTCCCAGTACCACATACCACCTGAGTACCAGCCCCTCATCGAGCCTCTAATACCCACATAATACACAAACAATACTCCTAATACCACATCCCACCTGCGTACCAGCCCCTCACCTAGCCACTACTACCCACATAATACATGAGCAATACTCCCAGTACCACATACCACCTGAGTATCAGCCCCTCATCGAGCCTCTAATACCCACATAATACACGAACAATACTCCTAATACCACATCCAACCTGAGTACCAGCCCCTCACCGAGCCTCTAATACCCACATACAATACTCCCAATACCACATCCCACCCGAGTGCCAGCTCCTCACCGAGCCTCTAATACCCACATCATACACAAACAATACTCCTAATACCACATCCCACCCAAGTGCCAGCTCCTCACCGAGCCTCTAATACCCACATAATACACGAACAATACTCCTAATACCACATCCCACCTGCGTACCAGCTCCTAACCTAGCCTCTACTACCCACATAATACATGAGCAATACTCCCAGTACCACATACCACCTGAGTACCAGCCCCTCATCGAGCCTCTAATACCCACATAATACACAAACAATACTCCTAATACCACATCCCACCCGAGTACCAGCAACTCACCTAGCCTCTAATACCCACATAATACACAAACAATACTCCTACTACCACATCCCACCTGAGTACCATCCCCTCACCTAGCCTCTAATACCCACATAATACACGAACAATACTCCCAATACCACATCCCACCTGAGTACCAGCCCCTCACTGAGCCTCTAATACCCACAAACTACACAAACAATACTCCCAATACCACATCCCACCCGAGTACCAGCCCCTCACCGAGCCTCTAATACCCACATAATACACAAACAATACTCCCAATACCACATCCCACCCGAGTACCAGCCCCTCACCTAGCCTCTAATACCCACATACAATACTCCCAATATCACATCCCACCTGAGTGCCAGCTCCTCACTGAGCTTCTAATACCCACATAATACACGAACAATACTCCTACTACCACATCCCACCTGAGTACCAGCCCCTCACCTATACTCTAATACCCACATAATACACAAACAATACTCCCAATACCACATCCCACCCGAGTACCAACCCCTCACCGAGCCTCTAATACCCACATAATACACAAACAATACTCCCAATACCACATCCCACCCAAGTACCAGCCCCTCACCTAGCCTCTAATACCCACATACAATACTCCCAATATCACATCCCACCCGAGTGCCAGCTCCTCACCGAGCCTCTAAAACCCACATAATACACGAACAATACTCCCAATACTATATCCCACCCGAGTACCAGACCCTCACTGAGCCTCTAATACCCACATAATACACGAACAATACTCCCAATACCACATCCCACCTGAGTACCAGCCCCTCACCGATCCTCTAATACCCACTTAATACACAAACAATACTCTCAATACCACATCCCAACCGAGTGCCAGCTCCTCACTGAGCCTCTAATACCCACATAATACACGAACAATACTCCTAATACCACATCCCACCCGAGTACCAGACCCTCACTGATCCTCTAATACCCACATAATACACAAACAATACTCCCAATACCACATCCCACCCGAGTACCAACCCCTCACCGAGCCTCTAATACCCACATAATACACAAACAATACTCCCAATACCACATCCCACCCAAGTACCAGCCCCTCACCTAGCCTCTAATACCCACATACAATACTCCCAATATCACATCCCACCCGAGTGCCAGCTCCTCACCGAGCCTCTAAAACCCACATAATACACGAACAATACTCCTAATACCACATCCCACCTGAGTACCAGCCCCTCACCGAGCCTCTAATACCCACATACAATACTCCCAATACCACATCCCACCCGAGTACCAGCCTCTCCCCAATCATCTAGGTGGGAAAATGTGGGATACAAATGCAATAAAATAAATAAATAAATACCCACATAATACATGAACAATACTCCCAATACCACATCCCACCCGAGTACCAGCCCCTTCCCAAGCCTCTAATACCTGAATGATACTCCTAATATCATATCCCACCCGAGTACCACCCCTCCCTGATGTCTAATATCCAAACAATGCTTGACCAATGCTCACAACACCAACCCCCCCCCCCCCGTAAACCCATACCTGAGTACCAGCCCCTCCCTGAGCCTCTAATACCCTAATTATACTCCCAATACCACATCCCACCCGAGTACCACCCCCTCCCTGAGCGTCTAATACTCAAACATTATTTGAACAATACTCACATCAAACCTCCCCTCCCCCCCACCCAAAAAAAACCATACCCGAGTACCACCCCCTCCCCTGCTCTCTGATACCCACATAATTCCTGCACAATACTCACTATGTCACATGCCACCCCCACCAGATAAATTTGCAATACCTGAATACCTCAGCCTACTAACCAAATAATACCTTAACAATACTCACAACATCACACTTCCCCCCATTAAACAACAAATACCACACACAAATTAGTACCACCCCCTCCCAGAGCCTCTACTACCCACAAATAATACCTGATTTATACTCTCAATATCACACCCCACCCCGGATATCAAATACCCAATTACTTCTCCCTCCCTGAGCCCTTAATACCCGTGACAGTATTTGAGCAATACTCCCAATATCACATTCCCATACACCTCCCCCCATATCAAATGTCCACCCCTTCCCCAATCCTCTAATACCAAAATTAGTACTTGAGTGATACTCCAAATATCACATCCCATCCCAATATAAAGTACCTGATTATCCCTCCCCCATCACTTAGCATCTAATATCCACAATAGCACTTGATCAACACCCCCAACCCCATCCTGATATCAAATACCTGAGTACAACTCCCTCCCTAAGCATCTAATACCCAAAATTATATCTTATCAATACTCTCAATATCACATCCAAACCTGGAGATAACATACCCAGGTAATTTTCCCACATTAAAAACAACCACCATCACATACACATTCGTACATACCCACACACACACCTCTAATACCCAAATAATATCTGAACAATACCACATCCCACCCCAATATAACATACCCAATTACCACCCCCTCCCCAGCCTCCAATACCAACATGATACCTGAGCAATACTCACAATATCACATTTCACCCCCTTATATAAATTCAAAATACCTATCACCCCGGCCTCTCATACCCAAAATAATACCTTAACAATACTCCCAATATCACTTTCCATGCATCCTTTATATAAAATACCTGAGTAGTGCCCTGAGTACCACATCCTCCGCCCTCAAAGCCTCAAATACTCAAATGCCTGGACAATACTCCCAATATCACATTCCACCCTGATATATAATACCCAAGTAATACCTTTAGTACACCCCCCTTCTCTAATACCCAACATAATACATTAACAATATTACCGATATCACATCCCCCCAAGATAAAATACCCATTTAATCCCCCAAGTATCACCACCCCCACCCTGAGCCTCTAAGACCCACATAATACACAAGCAATACTTCAATATCACATCCCATCCTGATATTAAATACCCGAGTACCAACCCTATCCTCTAATACTCGCATCATACCTGAGCAATAGTAACATAGTAACATAGTAGATGATGGCAGAAAAAAGACCTGCACGGTCCATCCAGTCTGCCCAACAAGACAACTCATGTGTGCTACTTTTTGTGTATACCCTACTTTGATTTGTACCTGTGCTCTTCAGGGCACAGACCTTATAAGTCTGCCCAGCACTATCCCTGCCTCCCAACCTCCAGCCCCGCCTCCCAATACTCCCAGTATCACACCCTACCCCAAAATAAACTTGAATACCACCCTCAGCCTCTAATACACAAAATAATACCTTAGCAATGCACCCAATAACACATCCCACCCCAAGATAAAATATCCAATTAACGCCTCAAGTACTACCTTCCTCCTAAACCATTATTAAAATGGACTTGGGAAAATCCACTGCTTGTTTCTAGGATAAGCAGCATAAAATGTATTGTTCTGTTTTGGGATCTTGCCAGGTACTTGTAACCTGGATTGGCCACTGTTGGAAACAGGATGCTGGGCTTGATGGACCTTTGGTCTGTCCCAGTGTGGCAACATTTATGTACTTGGGATTCTGAATGGAATCTTGCTACTCTTTGGGGTTCTACATGGAATGTTGCTACACTTTGAAATTCTGCATGGAATCTTGTTATTCTTTAGAATTCTAGAATCTTGCTACTCTTTGGGGTTCTACATAGAATGTTGCTACTATTTAGGTTTCTGCCAGGTACTTGTGACCTGGATTGGCCACTGTTGGAAACAGGATGCTGGGCTTGATGGACCTTCGGTCTGTCTCAGTATGGCAACACTTATATACTTATGTTCTTATGTCCGTGTGTTTTTATAAATTAGGTGCCCTGTTCTAACATTACCTTCCACCTGAAATGTTATTTCACCCTGGGGGATTCCCCTGCACTCTTTGCTGCCTGTGAAGGTCTCCTTTCAGCGCCAGCACCCTCAGTCCCACATGCCTCCCTTTCCAGTGCGTCGCTCCCCCCCCCCCCCCCCCCAAAAAAAAAACAACTTTGCAGCTGCCATACTCTGCACATGCGCTATAATCTTCTGCCATCCACATGAAATGTTCATCTTTATGTGTTGGTAGGTGTCATAGAAAAAAACTTTCTTGAGCCACATGTATATAACTGCTGAAAAGATTAGGTGTGTGTTTTTAATGTAGATAGATAGATAGATAGATAGATAGATAGATAGATAGATAGATAGATAGATAGATAGATAGATAGATAGATAGATAGATAGAATTTAAAGCCACTGGCTCATTAAAGAGCTCTCTTTAAAATCTCATTGTGATTCTATTCTAGGCTTTACAGTTCTAGTTCAGCTCTACTTTTTCTTTGAATTGAAGCCTTGAAAGGCTGCTTGAATTCCTATTCCATGTAAGTTTTCTGTGATCTAATCTCTATGTCCTATGCATAGGGACCAGTGGGTGCAGAACCCCTCCAATGCTGAGGACAGTCCTTCATTGTGTCCCTGGAGGGGTCATTTGTATTGTATGTGTTCACTGTAGAACTCCCACCCTTGCCACAAGGGGGCTAATTGTACACAAAAAATGTCCAAAAGGCAGCTGTTTTATCAATGTGAGGTACTGTAGGGACCCATGTGCCTGTCTAAAAGCGGTTTGTACTGTGACGCCCTGTGCACAAGGCATAACCCGGGACAGGCTGTCTCAGCGGTCAGTAGGTTTTAGCATTCCTGGAGGTGCAGTTCAGGCAAAGCAGGGGATCAGGGACTCTTTTCATGTTCAAGTGTACAGCACTTCGTACGTCTAGTAGCGCTTTAGAAATGATAAGTAGTAGTAGTATTAGAGAGTTGTCATGTACACACATTTACACATTTGAAACAGGTGGAAGGTTTTGTGTACAGGACATCACAGTAGAAGCCCAGGCAGTAAGGACTCACATCATAACCATATGCTAATTGTTTAGCATGCGGCGATGTAGCTGTGGTAACTGATTAGAGCTGAACACGCCTACTCTTCGCCCTCCAACCCACCCCCAGCGCTAACAAGTAAATGATAGATTTTAGCACATGGGACGTGTGTGCAGATTCCAAAATTACCCCGGGACACCTGAATGCGTTAGTGCTAACTGCAGCTTGATGAAAGGACTCCTAAAATAAGTGTGATATAAGATGTTTGATAAATGTTATATGGAAGTCATTTTGGGGAGAGAATGTCTGAGAGAAATGGAACATTTTGGATCAGTGAAGGGCAGATGTTGAAACTGGCCACCGTGTCCACTCTCTGAGGATCCAGTCAAATGTATTGGGATTTGGAGTGGGGGTAGTTACTATGGGAGGCGATGTTAACTTCTCGTGTAGATTTGAATAGAATGCTTATAATCATTTTGGGTCTGTTTTACTAAACTGCGCCGGTGATTCCCATGCGGCAAATGCGAGGCAGCCCATTTGAATTGAATAGGCTGCGTTGCGTTTGCTGTGCCAGGAATCACTAGTAAATGAGGTTAGTGGCGTAGGTAGGTGGGGTGCCAGGGGAACGGCCACTCCCCCAAACGGAGTGGCGCTGGTGCCTATTTTTTTCTCAAGTCATGTTGCATTGAAAATGGGCACCGGCGGAAGTCCGCTCTCACGCCGCTTTTGCTCCCCCTGCGACGTCAACCCGGCTCTGCTTCTGAATGAGGAGGGTCTTCATTTAACATAGTAACATAGTAGATGATGGCAGAAAAAGACCTGCACGGTCCATCCAGTCTGCCCAACAAGATAACTCATATTTGCTGCTTTTTGTGTATACCCTACTTTGATTTGTACCTGTGCTCTTCAGGGCACAGACCGTATAAGTCTGCCCAGCACTATCCCCTCCTCCCAACCACCAGCCCTGCCTCCCAACCACCGGCTCTGGCACAGACCATATAAGTCTGCCCAGCACTATCCCTGCCTCCCAACCACCAGCTCTGGCACAGACCGTATAAGTCTGCCCAGCACTATCCTCACCTCCCAACCACCAGCCCTGCCTCCCAACCACCGGCTCTGGCACAGACCATATAAGTCTGCCCAGCACTATCCCTGCCTCCCAACCACCGGCTCTGGCACAGACCATATAAGTCTGCCCAGCACTATCCCTGCCTCCCAACCACCGGCTCTGGCACAGACCGTATAAGTCTGCCCAGCACTATCCTCACCTCCCAACCACCAGCCCTGCCTCCCAACCACCGGCTCTGGCACAGACCATATAAGTCTGCCCAGCACTGTCCTCACCTCCCAACCACCAGCCCCGCATTTCTTGCATATGGTGTAAACGTTTGCACAGTTTTTAGATTGTAACTATTTTCACGTTTGATATTGCACTGTTCCTTTTGTTGCTGCTCTCAATACGAATAATATTGACCCCCCCCCTCATAATTTGTAGGAAGTAGTTATAGGAAATCTTCCTGATTTGAAACATTATATACTACATTATAGCAACGCTTAGTATGAAGGTACACTGTTTCCAGGACTCATCCCAGTAACAGTTACTTTACAGAAAGAAATGGAAACTGAGAAACACAGAAACAGGATAAAACTACCCAGAATGTATCCACATTACAAAGCACCTCAGGCATCTCTGTTTTCCAGATCAGAAAAAGGAATGGGGTGGGGTGACAAAGCAGTTAACAGCGACAGGGAGGAGCCTACAAATTGTTATCAGAGCAAAGCAGACCACAGCGGTCAGCAAACACCCAAACTGAGGCACCCCCAGTCACCAAGCTGCCAACCTAGCCCCAGGCTTTTCCGACATTAACCCAAACCCTGGAAGACCCTAAAAGCATTGCAAACCTTTGGCTCAGGGGCTACATCATTTAGGATCTGGTCCAGATGGTGTGTGTGTGGGGGGGGGGGAGATATTAGGGGAATTTACTACTACTACTACTTAACATTTCTAGAGCGCTACTAGGGTTACACAGCGCTGTACAGTTTAACAAAAAGGGACAGTCCCTGCTCAAAGGCGCTTACAATCTAAAGGGCACATTTGCTTATTTCCGATCTGACGAAGAAGGGCAACCTTCGAAAGCTAATCAAGAAATGTATTAAGTTATGTCCAATAAAAAAGGTATCATCTTATTTTCTTTTCCATGTTTTATTTTGTTTGATTTCTATTGATAATCTAAAGGGCGAAATGTCAAGTTGGGGCAGTCTAGATTTCTTGAATAGTGGTTAGGTGCCGAAGGCGACATTGAAGAGGTGGGCTTTGAGCAAGGATTTGAAGATGGGCAGGGAGGGGGCCTGGCGTATGGGAATATGGCATATATTAGGGGAATTTGCCCTTGAAGTCTGAAAACCACAGGGCTTTGCAGGTCTGAGGAGGGTCCTTATGGAGATCAAATGGACCAACATCTGCACTCCAATGATGTGAACTTCAGGCAGGATACATCTCACTACTATGGACTGTAATTTGTCCACCTCTCCTCTGGAAAAAAGAGAGAAAGCATTAGGATTGCAATACTGCTGTGTTACCAACAGTACAGATAGAAATAAGAGACAGTCCCTGCTCTGTAGAGCTTATAATCGAAGCAAATAATGTGTCTTCAACCAGGAACTTGAGTTCTTCTCCCCTGCTCTGGTCTTCTACATAGGATGCAGTGTTCTGCTGAAGATAACATACGCTTGCTGCAAACCTCCCCCTCACCCTCTAATCTTACTCTTTCCATTTCAGACTACACAGTTTTTATTTCTCCCTTCCTCCTGCCACTTTAGGCTTCCAGTGCAATCAGACATACATCTGCCATTCTTTCTCTATCCCTGACAGGGGACCACATTGCTAACAAGCATCCTGAATCCCATCCACAGGTGTTACTACTGCGCAATAATTGGGATTCATCCTTCTCCCTGAGACTCCTGCCATTACTGCATCATCGCCAGGCTTGGAAATCCCAATGAAATGTGCCAGATGATAGCAAACACAGAGTAAAGCCTCCGAATCATGCACTCCTGGGCAGATTCATTCCAGCTAAAACTCAATGCCTAGTACTCACTTCCCAATACAACACAAACAGTTACTCCACCATAACCACTCCATACTGCACTTCTCCCATTTCAGAAAATGTTAAGATTCTTGGAGTCACCATTGATCGAAACCTCACACTCGATACCCACGTGAAGAACATGACGAAAAAGATGTTCTACTCAATGTGGAAATTCAAAAGAGTTAAAGCTTTCTTCCTGAGAAACATTTTCCGTACCCTGGTACAGTCAATGGTAATAAGTCATCTGGACTACTGTAACACTCTGTACACTGGCTGCAAAGAACAGACTATTAAAAAAAACTCCAAACAGCCCAGAATACCGCAGCCAGACTCATATTTGGAAAGTGCGAAACCCTTAAGAGAAAAACTTCACTGGCTCCCTCTCAAGGAACGCATTGAGTTTAAGATCTGCACGACCGTACACAAAATCATTCACGCGGATGCCCCACTCTACATGTTAAACCTAGTGGACCTACCGCCCAGAAACGCCAAAAGATCAGCCCGCAAATTCCTCAATCTGAACTTCCCCAGCTGTAAAGGACTTAAATATAAGCAGGCATACGCCACTACCTTCTCGTACAGAAGCACACAAATATGGAACGCACTACCCACAGCCCTGAAAACCATAGACAATCTAACTAACTTTCGCAAATCCTTGAAGACACATCTCTTCAACAAAGCCTACAAAATGAACCCTTAACGACACAAATCACCACCCAACTCACTCAAGTATCAAAATGCAACTCTTACACCACCCTATCTAACACCTCCGTCTCTAATTCCTCATACATCTTCTGCTTAATACTGATTGTATACAAGATCCTGTCATGACTATGTCATAACTACACTCTGTAAGCCACATTGAGCCTGCAAATAGGTGGGATAATGTGGGGTACAAATGCAATAAATAAATAATAAAGAAATAAAATAGGACAGATGAAGGTTTGCATGGTGCAAAATGTCTGTCCATCAAGGTAGCTAGACCTACACCCACCACTGTGCAGGTTTACATTCCTTCATGTTTAAACACTGACATTACTAAAAGGTCAGTCGGGAAATTGCCAATATGCCCAACATGTAAAGGAAGCTGTATATGATGTAGTCTGGGAAGACTGGTTTTGTGTTTTATTCATGATGAAACCCACAATTTAACAATACAATGTAACTGTTAACTTTCAACATGTTATTTGCTAATTTCAACCTACCCCTTGACATAGGAGCCACCTTTTTTACATTATTGGGGGTGCTAACCCCAGTGGAAATAACCCCTCCCTGGACACATACAAGGAATTTTATCAATATTTGGGGTGCTCAAGCACCCACAGAGTCAGCTCCTATGCCCCTTGAGATGCACAACTCCAGCACTGACAGCATATGATAGGAAATCTAGACTGCCCCAACTTGACGTTTCGTCCTTTAGATTGTAAGCTCTTCTGAGCAGGGACTGTCCTTCTTTGTTAATTTGTACAGCGCTGCGTAACCCTAGTAGCGCTCTAGAAATGTTAAGTAGTAGTAATGTGAAATAAAATACAGAAACCTGATCTTGATTTCCCTTTGCCATTTCGGGCACAGAAAGTAAACGTCTGCCTGGCTCTGGCTTTACTTCCCAGCCATCTAAGCATCACCGTTATGACCCATTCTCCACCACACGGGTTCTTAAACAGTGGTACCCGCACCCCCAAGGGTTGGGAGGTCAAAAGGGGGGGCGGAGAAGGGTCTTGAAATCTGATGCAACTTTCTAGACAGAGTGAAGGCAGTTATTAGGACACTTATTGGAGGATAACTTTTAGTGAAATTGTAATAGTGAGCACTGTTAGTGGCTAACAGTTTGTGACACGTCAGTATTCACTAGTGGACACGTGGTTTAGGAAGGGGGTGTGAGGGATTAATTGATCAGTTAAAAAAGGTGCTAGAACCTAAAAAGGTTAAGAACCTCTGCCCTACCACTGAGTCATTAGTTTGTCACTATCGTTACACGAAAGCAGAGCTACCAAGTTACCCATTCCAGGAAGGAGACTCTTTGGCTAGTCCTGGATTTCTGGAAACCTCTTCCTGGTACCTTATGGCAGGGGCATAGCCAGACAACAGATTTTGGGTGGGCCTAGACAAGAAGCGGGTGGGCACCAAGTGTTCTCCCCTTCACCCACCACCAAAAAAAAAATCTCGGCTGGCGGGAAAACGCTTCTTTCCACCTTAGCAGTCTGCAGCAGGCATGCGCTGAAAACTGAGCATGCGCAGGTGCTGGCATCGTGGAGAATAGCGTTTTCATTACTATCAGGGGGAAGTCTTCAGCTGGCGGAGCTTGGGATTCCCACCTGCTACCTACTACTACTACTTAACATTTCTAAAGTGCTACTAGGGTTACGCAGCGCTGTACAATTTTAACATAAAAGGACAGGCCCTGCTCAAAGAGCTTACAATCTAAAAGACAAGTGAGTAGACGATACGATAGGGGCAGTCAAATTGGGGCAGTCTGGATATCCGGAAGGTAAGAGTTAGGTGCCGCTAATACATGTACTACTGCTGGGTGGGCTTGATCCCTCGGGGCCCACCCAGGTCCACCTGTGGCTACGCCACTGCCTTATGGGACCTGCAGCACCAGAGATGGACTGCCCATTGGGACAATAGGGTTGTGGGGCCCACTCTCCCCTAGCCTCCATGCATCACTTCTGATATGTGGTTAGGGGCCCATCCATGACCCTTATTGCCTGTGGGCTCAGGCCACTGCTATTCCACCCCTGTGCAGCACTGATTTAAATGGATAGAAGAATCACGGACTACAAATAGGACACTATTTTAGGACGTAAGCTCAAAAGCAGGACCGGCCACGTAGTCTCCATCCTGCAATAGGTAACTTGCAACTCTGCCCAGGGGCTGGGACTGGAGCTGTCACCCTCTGATCTCAGAGGTGGACAGATTACACCAGGATTTACGGTAACCGCAACTTCAGGCATTGCTGGAGTCAGCCCGATGGGGTCCTTCAGCGCTGACGTAATGGAGATGGCTGCGCCCAAGTCCGTACAGTGAGGGGCGGGGCGAGCGCCCGCAGAGGTGAGTCGCGAGCTGGACTGTCCTGTCCTGGGACGAAGCCTGGAGTATGGAGCGGCGGCAGCAGCAGGAGCGGGACTCTCTGTGAGTAATGGGACGTCCGGAGCCCAGCGCTAGAGAGAGAGGAGAAAAGTCAGGAGCAGGGTCACGAGCGTTATAGAGAGGGAAGTAATGCGTCAGAGAATGTGCACGGGGGTGCAGAAAGTGACCTTTATAGGGGAGGGAGGAAGGGTGGGTGCAGGTGCACCAGTGCTTGAATGGAAGCCTGCTTTATTTGGGGGAGGAGTGCGCTAGTGCTTCAGTGCTGATTGGAATCATGCTTTATAAAGAGGGGGTGCACTAGTGCTCTAGTGCTGATTGGAAGCGTGCTTTATAAAGAGGGGGTGCACTAGTACTCAGGTGCTGATTGGAAGCACGCTTTATAAAGAGGGGTTCACTAGTGCTCTGGTGCTGATTGGAATCATGCTTTATAAAGAGGGGGTGCACTAGTACTCCGGTGCTGATTGGAAGCACGCTTTATAAAGAGGGGTTCACTAGTGCTCTGGTGCTGATTGGAAGCACGCTTTATAAAGAGGGGGTTCACTAGTGCTCTGGTGCTGATTGGAAGCACGCTTTATAAAGAGGGGGTTCACTAGTACTCCGGTGCTGATTGGAAGCACGCTTTATAAAGAGGGGGTTCACTAGTGCTCTGGTGCTGATTGGAAGCGTGCTTTGTAAAGAGGGGGTTCACTAGTGCTGATTGGAAGCATGCTTTATAAAGAGGGGGTTCACTAGTGCTCCAGTGCTGATTGAAAGCATGTTTTATGGGGGCAGGTGCACTAGTGCTTCAGTGCTGATTGGAAGTGTGCTTTATAGGGAGCGGGTTCTTCAGTGCTAGCTGCACCTGACGCCTGTGAGCAGGAGCTGCCTGTAATCCAGTTCAGGCTTCCCTGATCCTATTCCCTGTTTAGGGTCTAGTTTTGCTGTCACACGCTAAGGTAATAGAATGATTCTTGTAGGACTCGGAGGGAGAAGTGTCTGCTGCTGGGCAACTGGAGATGTTTCTTTATTGAGAGATATGATAAAATCGCCCTAGTTGTGCAGGAAATCAAGGCCACGAACAATACAAAATAGCAATAAAGTAATACAGACAAGTACTCCGTCTTGAGATCTTGCCAAGTACTTGTGACCTGGATTGGCCACTGTTGGAAACAGGATGCTGGTTTTGATGGACCTTCGGTCTGTTCCAGTGTGGCAATACTTTTGTAGTTACGTAACATCCACTCAAACAGAACCATTCAAAAGGTTAACAACGGAAGAACCTGTTTGCCAGTGTTGTCAGTCAAAAGCTACTGAATAAAAGTGCATCTTTAGTGCTTTCTTAAAATTAGTAAGGGATGGCTGCGATCTTAGTACAACTGGAAGATTGTTCCACGAGAAAAGGAGCCAACAAAGTTAAAGGCATTATTTTGAGCAGATGCCCAATGCACTTGAAGTGAACAGAGCAGGGGAATAGGGGATACTTAATTTAGCTAAAGATTCTGGTAGGCCAGTAAGAAGGACCTTACGGGTCGGAGTCAAGATCTTAACTTGAATTCTCTGATTTATTGGTAACCAGTGAGGCTGTCTAAAAAGAGGAGAAATGTGATCTCAGCACTTAGCCTTAAAACACAACATGAGCTGTGGTGTTTGGAGAGCTTGACGTCTCTTGAGTTCGTATTTAGAGACAGAGGTTACATGAAACACAGTATGCAGTGAGGCAAAATCTAGGAAACTCTGAACAGTTCTGCCCCTCTCCCACCTCATTGATGACTCAGCAGATATGGGAGGGGGAGGGGCAGCTGTGCTGTGGTTAGGGGAGTGATAGTGACACTCCAGAGACGCATGGGATAAGAGTCCACACCCTGCCCCTTTCTCTGCAGCAGATCCGTGAGGGGGTCAGCCAAAGTGTTTATAGCTCAAAGAACGAGAAATATGAATACAGGACCATTCAACTCTTCTCTCTTCACCTGTCAGCAGACATCAGTAAAGCAGTGCACAAAATATCTATTTTTGCCTGTGTATCGCAATGTGTTGTCCTGGACATACATAGTAACATAGTAGATGACGACAGAAAAAGACCTGCATGGTCCATCCAGTCTGCCCAACAAGATAAACTCATATGTGCTACTTTTTGTGTATACCTTACCTTGATTTGTACCTGTGCTCTTCAGGGCACAGACCGTATAAGTCTGCCCAGCACTATCCCCTCCTCCCAACCACCGGCTCTGGCACAGACTGTATAAGTCTATCCAGCACTATCCCTGCCTCCCACCACTGGCTCTGGCACAGACCGTATAAGTCTGCCCAGCACTATCCCCACCTCCCAACCACCAGTCCCGCCTCCCACCACCGTGTGCTATCTATGTGCACATGGATCCCTGTCCCTCTAGAGCAGTGATGGGCAACCTTTTGAGCTTGGTGTGTCAAAATTCGCCAAAAAACCGAGCATAACTCGGGTGGTGTGTCACTTCGAGAAAAAAAACCATAATTTCGCGATATTTATAGTTTAAATAACAAAAATGTATAATTGTAATATAAAACTGTATTTAATAAACCAAAAACTAATTATTTAACTTACCTACTTAGTGACTTCTTTGTTCATCTGTCAGTCGGTTTCTTTTGTTGGTCTTGATATTATTTAACTTGTGTGGGGTGCCATGAACTAAGATAAGTGAGGGGGAGGAGGAATTCTTTAACTAATCTGCCTATTAGTGACTTTTTTGTTGCTGAATTTCATTGGCTAAATCTTCAATTGAAGGTTGGTATTTTGTACACTTCAAGCCCAAGCAAGCGCTACTAACTTCATCTGTCAATCTGTTTCTTTTGTTGGTTTTGATATTATTTAACGCTGAGAATAAGGTTTCACAAAAGTACGTAGAGGGAAAAATTGTGAGTAAAGCCATTGCTATATTTTTCAGGGTGCTAAAAGTGTCTGGTAATCGGATCCAGGCACTCCAAATTTCCTGGTAACTCAGATATTCTCTTAATAATTGCATCTTTATTCTGCATATCGTGAAATAGAACTGGTGCACATCTTAGGAGAGTTTCTTTAATAAATTCTCCCTCACTGAGTGCTTTTCCATGCTGAGCTATGGAGTGAGCAATGCTCAAACTTGCAGATGTTAAATTTGTAGAACCTTTTACAAATTTAAGGATGGACTTAGATTGGCTCTTATAAAAGTGTAGCTGCCTGGAAATGTATTCCTTCCGTTCATCCTCACTTTTTTTCAAGAGCTGGGAATGATTAGTTTCAAAATGTCTATTTATATTCCACGTTCTGCTTACTACCGTTTCAGTACATAGAACGCAAAATGATTTGCCATTTTTTTCTATAATGCCATACATCTCGGTCCATGTCTCTTGAAAGGGTCGGCTACTGCTACTACCACTTCCTTTACTTAACCTTGGTTTTTTATTTTTTGAGTTCTCCATCAGGGGGGCAGAGACAGAAGATAGAATTATAGATAGCCTGTTAGCCCTAACTAGCCTAACTGACCACCTTATGTAAATTAAGATGGCTGCCGCTATTTCTAATGGCGGGAAACGACACCCATAGCATATGCCCTCGCCTCTCCCAGCCTCCCCCTCACCTATCTCAGTAATGGTGGTCAATTACAAATCCACGACACCCCAGAACAGTAGATTGGATGATGGTTGCTGGTAATGGTGATCACAGGGCCCTCAGAGATGCGTCCCCCACGGCATTCCGCTGCTCTCTGCTCCGCCGGCCGGAAGTGAGGAGCCGGGGCAGAGGGAGCAGCAGGGAGGGAGCCAATAGGAGCGCACACGGCACACCCCCAGCGGGTAAACATGCACCGGGTGATTTCGCCGGGGGGGGGGGGGGAGGTCGCGCTGCACCGGGGGGGAGGGGGGCGCATCGGTGATCCGCCCCGGGTGTCAGCAAGGAACTCCGCTGCTTCTCTGTATGCGGCCACATGCGGCCGCGTGTCACTGAAAATGGCTACGCGTGTCAGTACTGACACGCGTGTCATAGGTTCGCCATCAGGGCTCTAGAGGATGGTCACCGTGGGGCTTAGGTGCACGTGGACCCTATCCCTGTGGAGGATGTTCACCGTGGGGCTTAGGTGCATGTGGGCTCTGTCCCTGTGGAGGATGTTCACCGTGGGGCTTAGGTGCATGTGGGCTCTGTCCCTGTGGAGGATGTTCACCGTGGGGCTTAGGTGCACGTGGACCCTGTCCCTGTGGAGGATGGTCACCATTGGGCTTAGGTGCATGTGGATCCTGTCCCCATGGAGGATGGTCACCATGGAGCTTAGGTGCACGTGGACCTTGTCCCTGTGGAGGATGGTCACTGTGGGGCTTAGGGCTTAGGTGTACATGGACCCTGTCCCTGTGGAGGATGGTCACCATTGGGCTTAGGTGCATGTGGATCCTGTCCCCATGGAGGATGGTCACCATGGAGCTTAGGTGCACGTGGACCTTGTCCCTGTGGAGGATGGTCACCGTGGGGCTAGATGCACGTGGACCCTGTCCCTCTGGAGGATGGTCACCGTGGGGCTTAGGTGCACGTGGACCCTGTCCCTGTGGAGGATGGTCACCATGGGGCTTAGGTGCACGTGGGCTCTGTCCCTGTGGAGGATGGTCACCTTGGGGCTTAGGTGCACGTGGGCTCTGTCCCTGTGGAGGATGGTCACTGTGGGGCTTAGGTGCACGTGGGCTCTGTCCCTGTGGAGGATGGTCACCATGGGGCTTAGGTGTACATGGACCCTGTCCCTGTGGAGGATGGTCACTGTGGGGCTTAGGTGCACGTGGGCTCTGTCCCTGTGGAGGATGGTCACTGTGGGACTTAGGTGCACGTGGACCCTATCCCTGTGGAGGATGGTCACCATTGGGCTTAGGTGCACGTGGACCTTGTCCCTGTGGAGGATGGTCACCATGGAGCTTAGGTGCATGTGGATCCTGTCCCCATGGAGGATGGTCACCATGGGGCTTAGGTGCACGTGGACCCTGTCCCTGTGGAGGATGGTCACCATTGGGCTTAGGTGCATGTGGATCCTGTCCCCATGGAGGATGGTCACCATGGAGCTTAGGTGCACGTGGACCTTGTCCCTGTGGAGGATGGTCACTGTGGGGCTTAGGTGCACGTGGACCCTGTCCCTCTGGAGGATGGTCACCGTGGGGCTAGATGCACGTGGACCCTGTCCCTGTGGAGGATGGTCACCGTGGGGCTTAGGTGCACGTGGACCCTGTCCCTCTGGAGGATGGTCACCGTGGGGCTAGATGCACGTGGACCCTGTCCCTGTGGAGGATGGTCACCGTGGGGCTTAGGTGCACGTGGACCCTGTCCCTGTGGAGGATGGTCACCGTGGGGCTAGATGCACGTGGACCCTGTCCCTGTGGAGGATGGTCACCATGGAGCTTAGGTGCACGTGGACCTCCTCCCTGTGGAGGATGGTCACTGTGGGGCTTAGGTGCACGTGGACCCTGTCCCTCTGGAGGATGGTCACCGTGGGGCTAGATGCACGTGGACCCTGTCCCTGTGGAGGATGGTCACCGTGGGGCTTAGGTGCACGTGGACCCTGTCCCTGTGGAGGATGGTCACCGTGGGGCTAGATGCACGTGGACCCTGTCCCTGTGGAGGATGGTCACCATGGAGCTTAGGTGCACGTGGACCTTGTCCCTGTGGAGGATGGTCACCATTGGGCTTAGGTGCACGTGGACCCTGTCCCTCTGGAGGATGGTCACCGTGGGGCTAGATGCACGTGGACCCTGTCCCTGTGGAGGATGGTCACCGTGGGGCTTAGGTGCACGTGGACCCTGTCCCTGTGGAGGATGGTCACCGTGGGGCTAGATGCACGTGGACCCTGTCCCTGTGGAGGATGGTCACCATGGAGCTTAGGTGCACGTGGACCTTGTCCCTGTGGAGGATGGTCACCATTGGGCTTAGGTGCACGTGGACCCTGTCCCTCTGGAGGATGGTCACCGTGGGGCTAGATGCACGTGGACCCTGTCCCTGTGGAGGATGGTCACCATGGAGCTTAGGTGCACGTGGACCTTGTCCCTGTGGAGGATGGTCACCATGGGGCTTAGGTGCATGTGGACCCTGTCCCTCTGGAGGATGGTCACCGTGGGGCTTAGGTGCACGTGGACCCTGTCCCTGTGGAGGATGGTCACCATGGGGCTTAGGTGCACGTGGGCTCTGTCCCTGTGGAGGATGGTCACCTTGGGGCTTAGGTGCACGTGGGCTCTGTCCCTGTGGAGGATGGTCACCATGGGGCTTAGGTGTACATGGACCCTGTCCCTGTAGAGGATGGTCACTGTGGGGCTTAGGTGCACGTGGGCTCTGTCCCTGTGGAGGATGGTCACTGTGGGACTTAGGTGCACGTGGACCCTATCCCTGTGGAGGATGGTCACCATTGGGCTTAGGTGCACGTGGACCTTGTCCCTGTGGAGGATGGTCACCATGGAGCTTAGGTGCATGTGGATCCTGTCCCCGTGGAGGATGGTCACCATGGGGCTTAGGTGCACGTGGACCCTGTCCCTGTGGAGGATGGTCACCATTGGGCTTAGGTGCATGTGGATCCTGTCCCCATGGAGGATGGTCACCATGGAGTTTAGGTGCACGTGGACCTTGTCCCTGTGGAGGATGGTCACTGTGGGGCTTAGGTGCACGTGGACCCTGTCCCTCTGGAGGATGGTCACCGTGGGGCTAGATGCACGTGGACCCTGTCCCTGTGGAGGATGGTCACCGTGGGGCTTAGGTGCACGTGGACCCTGTCCCTGTGGAGGATGGTCACCATGGAGCTTAGGTGCACGTGGACCTTGTCCCTGTGGAGGATGGTCACTGTGGGGCTTAGGTGCACGTGGACCCTGTCCCTGTGGAGGATGGTCACCGTGGGGCTAGATGCACGTGGACCCTGTCCCTGTGGAGGATGGTCACCGTGGGGCTTAGGTGCACGTGGACCCTGTCCCTGTGGAGGATGGTCACCGTGGGGCTAGATGCACGTGGACCCTGTCCCTGTGGAGGATGGTCACCATGGAGCTTAGGTGCACGTGGACCTTGTCCCTGTGGAGGATGGTCACTGTGGGGCTTAGGTGCATGTGGACCCTGTCCCTCTGGAGGATGGTCACCGTGGGGCTAGATGCACGTGGACCCTGTCCCTGTGGAGGATGGTCACCGTGGGGCTTAGGTGCACGTGGACCCTGTCCCTGTGGAGGATGGTCACCGTGGGGCTTAGGTGCACGTGGACCCTGTCCCTGTGGAGGATGGTCACCGTGGGGCTAGATGCACGTGGACCCTGTCCCTGTGGAGGATGGTCACCATGGAGCTTAGGTGCACGTGGACCTTGTCCCTGTGGAGGATGGTCACCATTGGGCTTAGGTGCACGTGGACCCTGTCCCTCTGGAGGATGGTCACCGTGGGGCTAGATGCACGTGGACCCTGTCCCTGTGGAGGATGGTCACCGTGGGGCTTAGGTGCACGTGGACCCTGTCCCTGTGGAGGATGGTCACCGTGGGGCTAGATGCACGTGGACCCTGTCCCTGTGAAGGGTGGTCACCATGGAGCTTAGGTGCACGTGGACCTTGTCCCTGTGGAGGATGGTCACCATTGGGCTTAGGTGCACGTGGACCCTGTCCCTCTGGAGGATGGTCACCGTGGGGCTAGATGCACGTGGACCCTGTCCCTGTGGAGGATGGTCACCATGGAGCTTAGGTGCACGTGGACCTTGTCCCTGTGGAGGATGGTCACCATGGGGCTTAGGTGCACGTGGACCCTGTCCCTCTGGAGGATGGTCACCGTGGGGCTTAGGTGCACGTGGACCCTGTCCCTGTGGAGGATGGTCACCGTGGGGCTAGATGCACGTGGACCCTGTCCCTGTGGAGGATGGTCACCATGGAGCTTAGGTGCACATTGGAGGATGGTCACCATTGGGCTTAGGTGCACGTGGACCCTGTCCCTCTGGAGGATGGTCACCGTGGGGCTAGATGCACGTGGACCCTGTCCCTGTGGAGGATGGTCACCATGGAGCTTAGGTGCACGTGGACCTTGTCCCTGTGGAGGATGGTCACCATTGGGCTTAGGTGCACGTGGACCTTGTCCCTGTGGAGGATGGTCACCATGGAGCTTAGGTGCATGTGGATCCTGTCCCCATTGAGGATGGTCACCATGGGGCTTAGGTGCACGTGGACCCTGTCCCTGTGGAGGATGGTCACCATTGGGCTTAGGTGCATGTGGATCCTGTCCCCATGGAGGATGGTCACCATGGAGCTTAGGTGCACGTGGACCTTGTCCCTGTGGAGGATGGTCACTGTGGGGCTTAGGTGCACGTGGACCCTGTCCCTGTGGAGGATGGTCACCGTGGGGCTAGGTGCACGTGGACCCTGTCCCTGTGGAGGATGGTCACCATGGGGCTTAGGTGCACGTGGACCCTGTCCCTGTGGAGGATGGTCACCATGGAGCTTAGGTGCACGTGGACCTTGTCCCTGTGGAGGATGGTCACTGTGGGGCTTAGGTGCACGTGGACCCTGTCCCTCTGGAGGATGGTCACCGTGGGGCTAGATGCACGTGGACCCTGTCCCTGTGGAGGATGGTCACCGTGGGGCTTAGGTGCACGTGGACCCTGTCCCTGTGGAGGATGGTCACCGTGGGGCTAGATGCACGTGGACCCTGTCCCTGTGGAGGATGGTCACCATGGAGCTTAGGTGCACGTGGACCTTGTCCCTGTGGAGGATGGTCACTGTGGGGCTTAGGTGCACGTGGACCCTGTCCCTCTGGAGGATGGTCACCGTGGGGCTAGATGCACGTGGACCCTGTCCCTGTGGAGGATGGTCACCGTGGGGCTTAGGTGCACGTGGACCCTGTCCCTGTGGAGGATGGTCACCGTGGGGCTAGATGCACGTGGACCCTGTCCCTGTGGAGGATGGTCACCATGGAGCTTAGGTGCACGTGGACCTTGTCCCTGTGGAGGATGGTCACCATTGGGCTTAGGTGCACGTGGACCCTGTCCCTCTGGAGGATGGTCACCGTGGGGCTAGATGCACGTGGACCCTGTCCCTGTGGAGGATGGTCACCATGGAGCTTAGGTGCACGTGGACCTTGTCCCTGTGGAGGATGGTCACCATGGGGCTTAGGTGCACGTGGACCTTGTCCCTGTGGAGGATGGTCACCGTGGGGCTAGATGCACGTGGACCCTGTCCCTCTGGAGGATGGTCACCGTGGGGCTAGATGCACGTGGACCCTGTCCCTGTGGAGGATGGTCACCATGGAGCTTAGGTGCACGTGGACCTTGTCCCTGTGGAGGATGGTCACCATGGGGCTTAGGTGCACGTGGACCTTGTCCCTGTGGAGGATGGTCACCGTGGGGCTAGATGCACGTGGACCCTGTCCCTCTGGAGGATGGTCACCGTGGGGCTAGATGCACGTGGACCCTGTCCCTGTGGAGGATGGTCACCATGGAGCTTAGGTGCACGTGGACCTTGTCCCTGTGGAGGATGGTCACCGTGGGGCTAGATGCACGTGGACCCTGTCCCTGTGGAGGATGGTCACCATGGAGCTTAGGTGCACGTGGACCTTGTCCCTGTGGAGGATGGTCACTGTGGGGCTTAGGTGCACGTGGACCCTGTCCCTCTGGAGGATGGTCACCGTGGGGCTAGATGCACGTGGACCCTGTCCCTGTGGAGGATGGTCACCGTGGGGCTTAGGTGCACGTGGACCCTGTCCCTGTGGAGGATGGTCACCGTGGGGCTAGATGCACGTGGACCCTGTCCCTGTGGAGGATGGTCACCATGGAGCTTAGGTGCACGTGGACCTTGTCCCTGTGGAGGATGGTCACCATTGGGCTTAGGTGCACGTGGACCCTGTCCCTGTGGAGGATGGTCACCGTGGAGCTTAGGTGCACGTGGACCCTGTCCCTGTGGAGGATGGTCACCATGGAGCTTAGGTGCACGTGGACCTTGTCCCTGTGGAGGATGGTCACCATGGGGCTTAGGTGCACGTGGACCTTGTCCCTGTGGAGGATGGTCACCGTGGGGCTAGATGCACGTGGACCCTGTCCTCTGGAGGATGGTCACCGTGGGGCTAGATGCACGTGGACCCTGTCCCTGTGGAGGATGGTCACCATGGAGCTTAGGTGCACGTGGACCTTGTCCCTGTGGAGGATGGTCACCATGGGGCTTAGGTGCACGTGGACCTTGTCCCTGTGGAGGATGGTCACCGTGGGGCTAGATGCACGTGGACCCTGTCCCTCTGGAGGATGGTCACCGTGGGGCTAGATGCACGTGGACCCTGTCCCTGTGGAGGATGGTCACCATGGGGCTTAGGTGCACGTGGACCTTGTCCCTGTGGAGGATGGTCACCATTGGGCTTAGGTGCACGTGGACCCTGTCCCTCTGGAGGATGGTCACCGTGGGGCTAGATGCACGTGGACCCTGTCCCTGTGGGGGATGGTCACCATGGAGCTTAGGTGCACGTGGACCTTGTCCCTGTGGAGGATGGTCACCATGGGGCTTAGGTGCACGTGGACCTTGTCCCTGTGGAGGAGGGTCACCGTGGGGCTAGATGCACGTGGACCCTGTCCCTCTGGAGGATGGTCACCGTGGGGCTAGATGCACGTGGACCCTGTCCCTGTGGAGGATGGTCACCATGGAGCTTAGGTGCACGTGGACCTTGTCCCTGTGGAGGATGGTCACCGTGGGGCTAGATGCACGTGGACCCTGTCCCTCTGGAGGATGGTCACCGTGGGGCTAGATGCACGTGGACCCTGTCCCTGTGGAGGATGGTCACCATGGAGCTTAGGTGCACGTGGACCTTGTCCCTGTGGAGGATGGTCACCGTGGGGCTAGATGCACGTGGACCCGGTCCCTCTGGAGGATGGTCACCGTGGGGCTTAGGTGCACGTGGACCCTGTCCCTGTGGAGGATTGTGAGAATGCTGCTTCCGTGTGCATGGACTTGTGCTTGAAGCTACTCTGGTTGTAGGTACTAATCTTCTGTCTATGTGGTTTTTGCAGCCCAAAGGACTTCCCTAACCTGAAGAATGATACTTTTTTGCGAGCGGCACGAGGACAGAAGACCCGCTATGTGCCTGTGTGGTGCATGAGACAAGCAGGAAGATACCTGCCAGGTAAGATTGCAGCAGTCACTTACACAGTTCCCTCAGGCAGCCTCAGCAGGAAGTCTCCAGGTTGTTCCCTCCAGCTGTGAGAGGCTCAGCGAATACCTCCTCATGCTATTTAGAATTAGAATGAATTATTTCTAAACTGCCTTTGTCCAAGGTGGAATACAAGCAAAGAGTAACACTTCCAAACAGCAACAGGACTTAACAAAGATCTGGGTTTTCTAGCCCATTATAAACCATAAAATTGTACTGCTTTGTCACCCTCTTATCTCCATGCATATCTCCCTGTCCCTCATCCACCTGGCTCTCCCTGTCTCTCACCTGACCCACCTTCATCCTGTAAGACTGTCACTGAAATGCTTTGATGTTTCACTTATATATACTGTCATCTACCAACATTTGCTTATTTCCAATCTGAGGAAGAAGGGCAACCTTCGAAAGCTAATCAAGAAATGTATTAAGTTATGTCCAATAAAAAAGGTATCATCTTATTTTCTTTTCCATGTTTTATTTCTATAAAATACATATTTAAAGCACATAAAAACACACAATTACGCAAAGAACATCTTCCCCAACATAAGCCTCTCAGAGCTAAAAGTAATGAGCACATTAACCCGGGATAAAGTGCAAGAATGTGGTGAGATTCTCTTAAAAACCCAGAGATGATGGGCTCAGTCATAACTTCTGAACAAATGAAGTTTCATCCACCTATAGACGCCAAGTTAAATAACTCGGCTGGGGACGAGATTTCTAGGTCAATCCATAAGGGTCAAACGTTCAAAACAATGAGGCCAGATGGAAAGTTGAGTTTGAAACCTACTCTGAGTTCATATGAGTAATCGAAAGACTAGAGAGAGGGGACTGGGTTGGGGATGCTGTGTGTGTGTATTGTGAATATGGCTGTAGTTGTGGGGAGGGGGTGGGGTGCTCTGTGTGTGTACATAAGTAATGCCATACTGGGAAAAGACCAAGGGTCCATCAAGCCCAGCATCCTGTCCACAACAGCGGCCAATCCAGGCCAAGGGCACCTGGTGAGCTTCCCAAACGTACAAACATTCTATACAATCAAGCCATTGTGACATCACTAATGAGGTTGGCTCTTATTGGTGGAATGAGCCACTATGACATCACAATAGGTTAAATCACTGCTCTATGTAATAAAAGTGAGCCAAGTAGAGGACATAAGTACATAAGTAATGCCACACTGGGAAAAGACCAAGGGTCCATCGAGCCCAGCATCCTGTCCATGACAGCGGCCAATCCAGGCCAAGGGCACCTGGCAAGCTTCCCAAACGCACAAACATTCTATACATGTTACTCCCGGAATTGTGGATTTTTCCCAAGTCCATTTAGTAGTGGTCTGTCTGTGTTTTGTGTGTAACTGAGATGTGGTATTGTAGAGATGTGTAACTGTCCCAGGTTTTACCAGTAGTAGGAGGTGTATTGCTGTTTTGGGGCCCAGTGTAATGTGTGTCCTGCTGTTTGGATCATAGAATTAGTGCTATTGTTGGATGACATTTGCACACTAGTGAGGATTTTTGTAAAAAATCAGGTTCTGTGTTTTTTTCAGAATGTGCTTGATAATGGAGAGATTTATTTTGCTTTAGCTGAGATGACATGAGAATCAGTTTTGTTTTGAATGTTGTCTTACATCTTATCTGCGCCTGGTGGGGGGGGGAATAGATTTTCATGGATGCAGATCATTTTTACATTTAACTCATAAGAATTGCTATAATGTGTCTGTGTGGGTCATACAGTGGTGGAAATAAGTATTTGATCCCTTGCTGATTTTGTAAGTTTGCCCACTGACAAAGACATGAGCAGCCCATAATTGAAGGGTAGGTTATTGGTAACAGTGAGAGATAGCACATCACAAATTAAATCCGGAAAATCACATTGTGGAAAGTATATGAATTTATTTGCATTCTGCAGAGGGAAATATGTATTTGATCCCCCACCAACCAGTAAGAGATCTGGCCCCTACAGACCAGGTAGATGCTCCAAATCAACTCGTTACCTGCATGACAGACAGCTGTCGGCAATGGTCACCTGTATGAAAGACACCTGTCCACAGACTCAGTGAATCAGTCAGACTCTAACCTCTACAAAATGGCCAAGAGCAAGGAGCTGTCTAAGGATGTCAGGGACAAGATCATACACCTGCACAAGGCTGGAATGGGCTACAAAACCATCAGTAAGACGCTGGGCGAGAAGGAGACAACTGTTGGTGCCATAGTAAGAAAATGGAAGAAGTACAAAATGACTGTCAATCGACAAAGATCTGGGGCTCCACGCAAAATCTCACCTCGTGGGGTATCCTTGATCATGAGGAAGGTTAGAAATCAGCCTACAACTACAAGGGGGGAACTTGTCAATGATCTCAAGGCAGCTGGGACCACTGTCACCACGAAAACCATTGGTAACACATTACGACATAACGGATTGCAATCCTGCAGTGCCCGCAAGGTCCCCCTGCTCCGGAAGGCACATGTGACGGCCCGTCTGAAGTTTGCCAGTGAACACCTGGATGATGCCGAGAGTGATTTGGAGAAGGTGCTGTGGTCAGATGAGACAAAAATTGAGCTCTTTGGCATGAACTCAACTCGCCGTGTTTGGAGGAAGAGAAATGCTGCCTATGACCCAAAGAACACCGTCCCCACTGTCAAGCATGGAGGTGGAAATGTTATGTTTTGGGGGTGTTTCTCTGCTAAGGGCACAGGACTACTTCACCGCATCAATGGGAGAATGGATGGGGCCATGTACCGTACAATTCTGAGTGACAACCTCCTTCCCTCCGCCAGGGCCTTAAAAATGGGTCGTGGCTGGGTCTTCCAGCACGACAATGACCCAAAACATACAGCCAAGGCAACAAAGGAGTGGCTCAGGAAGAAGCACATTAGGGTCATGGAGTGGCCTAGCCAGTCACCAGACCTTAATCCCATTGAAAACTTATGGAGGGAGCTGAAGCTGCGAGTTGCCAAGCGACAGCCCAGAACTCTTAATGATTTAGAGATGATCTGCAAAGAGGAGTGGACCAAAATTCCTCCTGACGTGTGCAAACCTCATCATCAACTACAGAAGACGTCTGACCGCTGTGCTTGCCAACAAGGGTTTTGCCACCAAGTATTAGGTCTTGTTTGCCAGAGGGATTAAATACTTATTTCCCTCTGCAGAATGCAAATAAATTCATATACTTTCCACAATGTGATTTTCCGGATTTAATTTGTGATGTGCTATCTCTCACTGTTACCAATAACCTACCCTTCAATTATGGGCTGCTCATGTCTTTGTCAGTGGGCAAACTTACAAAATCAGCAAGGGATCAAATACTTATTTCCACCACTGTACATGCAGCCTGTCGCATGTGACTATCGTCTGTGTGTTTCCACTGAAAAAAGGTTGAGGACCTCTTTGCTACTGCCTTTGGCCCCTAACCGTTACTCATTTGCCCTCCTCCTTCCGTGTTCCTCTTAACCCTGTAATTCCCTTGCCCGTAATGTCTTGTCTGTCCGTTTCACTTAGATTGTAAGCTCTTTGAGCAGGGACTGTCTCTCTATGTCAAGTGTTCAGCGCTGCGTGCGACTGGTAGCGCTATATAAATGTTATTAATAGTAGTAGAGCCTCTGCAGTATTTAGAGTACCTTGAGTTGCTATGTGGTCTCCAGTCCCCTTCCCCCTCTCCCTTTGTAGGGTTTCCCGTGGGATTGGGCGGAGTTTTTCTTTTAGTAGTTGTGGGAAGTTTCCAGTGGTCGTGGGTTGCAGGTTTTGGGCAGCTACACCAGCAGGTCAAATTTGGACATGGAATGAGGCTTTGGTACATCTGAAGCCTCATTCCTGCTCCACGTTTGACCAATAGGGTGATGAGGTCATCAGAACCAGGGCGGGAGGAGGACCTATCGCTGCTCTTCACATTGCTCCCAGGGGGACTCCCCCCCCACCCCACCCCATGCGCTTCACATTTCGTTTGCTTGCAACGAGGGGCAGTCTCCCCCTCCCCCTGCTCTTCATGGGCTGGTTTTGGAACGCGGGTTAGTCTTGAAAATGTTTTGCCATCTGGCAGCCCTTCCCCTCTCCATCATAAATGTACAAAAATACCTCCAGGAGCTGTTAGATCCCTTCTCTCCTTCCTCTCATCTTTTAAAACGCATAAATTCATAACAAAAAGAAGTTACTAGCAGGGTGATTCCTTCTCTTCTACTGACCATAAAAAGAGAGGGAACCCCCCCCCCCCCCCCAGAACTGTACATTTTGAACAGGGAGGGTAAGGGAGATTCCTAGACAGCACTCACTTATTACCAGCAGGGAGACAGGACAGGGAAACCCCCTACCAATAATCCTTCCCTCTTTAATGTAAAGAGTATGGAACAGCCCGAGAGGAGGGGAGTAGATAGTTTCACGTGTATTAAGCTATAGCAGAAGGAAGAGAACGAGCTCTGATCCTCAAAGGCAGTGAGCTTTAGAGATATTAAGATCAGTGGAGTATCTGGCAGTGCAGCCCCCTCCCCCCCTCTGAGCAAGGGGATATGCTGAGCAGTCGCGTGGCTGTTGGCGCCCCAGAACAGGAAGTTGACATCAGAGAGGGCAGGGGACCAGCAGAACCGGCAGCTGCACGACTGCTCAGTTCACCCCGTTACTTCCTGCACCCGGGGCAGACCACCCCCATGCCCTGCCCTTGGTACGCTAGAGATTAAGAGAGATTACTGATGGTGGTGGGGGGGGGGGGGGATTGATCCTTATTGTCTGGAGGCCCAGATCACTATCAGTCTGCCCCTAGCGTGTACTGACTCCCAGTAGACATCTTGATAGGTCAGTAAGATATAAAGATTCTGTCTGTCTGTCCTAATTAGATTGTAAGCTCTGTCGAGCAGGGACTGTCTCTTCATGTTCAAGTGTACAGCGCTGCGTACGTCTAGTAGCGCTATAGAAATGATAAGTAGTAGTAGTATTTGAGATTCTGTATAGAATCTTGTTACTCTTTGGAATTCCGGAATCTTGCCACTCTTTGGGATTCTGGAATCTTGCTACTCTTTGGGATTCCGGAATCTTGCTACTCTTTGTCCTTATCTCTTATTGGTCCTGTTTGTCTGTCCTAATTAGATTGTAAGCTCTGTCGAGCAGGGACTGTCTCTTCATGTTCAAGTGTACAGCGCTGCGTACGTCTAGTAGCGCTATAGAAATGATAAGTAGTAGTAGTAGTAGTACAAGTGTCATCCGGTTCACGCCCCACGGACGGGTATTGTGGAACAGCTGTTCAGGATCTGGTAGGGAAAGAGATTTGGATTTAGCTTATGTCTCTTCATTAGTATCTGAAGGAGCATCACTTGCTGTACCTGAATGTACTTTACAGTCTGTCTCTACATGAGGAAGTGGCTGGGATTTGAACCCTGGCCTTTCTGATTCTCAGCCCACTGCTCTATTCCATGTAAACTGATTCCCGATCCAGTTCATATCTTGCCAGTTCTGTTTCCTTTTGCTGTCCTGAATGTCTGTGTTCCTAGGGCTACGTTTTGGCTCTTTGTCAGGCTCTTTACCAGTGGCGTAGCCAAGGATGGGCCTGGGTGGGCCCGAGCCCACCCATTTTGGGCTCAGGCCCACCCTGTAGCAGCAAACCTATGGTGTGGCTGGCAGGGATCCCCAAGCCCCACCAGCTGAAAACTCCCCAACAACTGTCCCTCCTGCATACCTTGTAAATAGCAGATCTTCGCCTGCAGCGAGCAGCAACTGATACATACTGCTCGCATGGCCCCACAACCTTCCTTCTGATGTATTCCCACCTATTGCGGAAACAGGAAGTTCCATCAGTGGGAAGGCTGTGGGGACAACATGAGCAGTGTGTATTAGTTGCTGCTCGCTGCTGGTGAAAATCTGCTGATGAAAAAGTGTGTGTGTGGGGGGGGATGTTTGAGAGACCATATGGCATGCAGGTGAGAGAGGGAGAGACCAAATCACTTGTGGGACAAGGCGGAGTTCTACTGCCCACCCATCTTGGGCCCAGGCCCACCCAAAATTGGATGTCTGGCTACAAGTCTTTACTCTCTTACTTGTCACTTTCAGAGTTCCAGGACACACGGGCTGGCCAGGATTTCTTTCTCACTTGCCGAACACCAGAAATCTGCTGTGAGCTGACACTACAGGTGAGCATTTGTGGTTAGAACAGATGAGGGCTTTCTGCTTGAATAAGTCGACTTAGGAGAGTCGCTGTGTATACCAGTGGGGTATCCAGACGGCTGATTTAGGATGGACCCAAAGATTCTTCTCTTCCACTCTCACTCGCTCGCTCAAACCGAAAGAAATACCTGAGCTGGTGAAATTCGGAAGCCCCACAGCCAAAGACCTCCTCCCAGACCACTTACACCCAGAGTCGCTGACATGGCCAGCCTCTGCGCATGTGTACAAACTAAACGTGTGCGAGGGGTGGGGCAGTAGCGCCTCGGGACATTGCAACTGACTGCACAGGGTGTAAGTGCTCTTTCTGCCAGGAGGAGGTCTTTGGCTAGTGGGGCTTGCAGATCCATGCTAGCGGAGCACTGATTTTGGATGGGCCTGAGCCCAGGCCCACTTGTGGCTACCTCGCTGGTGTATACTCCTCTCTGCCATTGCATTGTTGATCACTGACATAGACTCCTTGTCGTAGAAAATACAGCCTTGGTTGTCATGGATTGTATTCTTTAGCGAGGGACTAAAAACTTCAAATTCACTGTGGGGTTGGGAGAGGGAACACAGATGGGGAGGGGGAAAGCAGGGTTGGGTGGAGGGAGAACACGGATGGGTAGACTGGAGTGGGGTTGGGTTGAGCACTGATGGGTAGACTGGAGTTGGGTTGGGGTTGGGGGAGAACACAGATAGGTAGACTGGAGATGGATTGGGGGAGAACACAGATAGGTAGACTGGAGTTGGGGGGAGGGGAGAGCACTGATGGGTAGACTGGAGCTGGGTGGGGGGAGGGGAGAGAACCAATGCTAGACTGGAATGGGGTTGGGGGAGAGCACCGATGGGTAGACTGGATTTGGGTTGGGGTTGGGGGAGAACACAGATGGGTAGACTGGAGCGGGGTGGGGGCTGCTTTTCTGTCAAAATTTTCTATCCTTGTTCCTGAGGAGAGACCTCCGTTGTCACAGGGCTTCTGCTGGGTGCAGCGTTACCTTTCTTAACTCTGAGTTTTCCATGACTGAGGTCATGACCCCCTCTGACGGGCACATTTTGGAAAACGACCATTAAAAAGCCCAAGTGCAGCTCAGGGTTGGCTTTTCCTGTATCGTGCTTGGCCTGCCCTGTTATACTGATAGCTGTTATAGTCCACACCTCTTATTTCACTATATTAGTTCATGGTGGATCTTTAGGGCTCAAAACGTATTCAACTAGTGATATAGTGAAGGACTTAAGTCTCGCAGTGTCTTTTCACTAGTAGAATATTTCTAATTGTAAGGCCAACCACCAACACCTTTGGGGCCTAGAATGTTTAACTATTGACTTATCAAATATGTTGTAACTATTGATATATTCAAATTTTTTTTATAATGATTATTGCACTGATAAGATTCTCTGGATAACTGAAGATTAAATATACAATTACAGTTAATTGTGCACCACTTAGAACTTCACAGGCAAGTAGATTATAAATGCTAAATTAAATTAATTTAAAGTCACCAGAAACAAAATGAGGGTTTTACCGAATTCTGTTAGATCAAACCCCAGCCTTCTAGACAAAAAAATAAGACTTACAGAAGTTCAAACATGTAACTTTTGCAGACTGCTTATGGACCCGTGACATGAAAAATCAGCCATGCTCAACATTTTGCATCTGCTACTTAGAGACAGTCACAATTAGGCATTCCTAATGATGAAACAAAATGATTTAAATTTATAAAAACTTCTTAAATAAAAAGGTCTATGGTTCTTTGTGAAATACTACTACTACTTAACATTTCTAGAGCGCTACTAGGGTTACGCAGCGCTGTACACTTTAACAAAGAAGGACAATCCCTGCTCGAAGGAGCTTACAATCTAAAGAAATGAGAAATATTTAGTTGACGTTATAAAAAAAATGGATAAAGACTAAAGATTTCAACCCTGCAGGGCTAGGGTTTCCTCTGCCTCTGATCAGCAACTTCTGAAGTGTTTTATTCTGTCTTATTTTTTCAGCCCTTGAGACGGTTTCCTCTTGATGCTGCTATCATCTTCTCAGATATTCTGGTCATTCCCCAGGTAAGATTACTTTTTAAACTGAAACTTTCTCTTCAGGTAAAAACTTAACAGCCAACAGTATTAGAAAGGATAGTAGCGAGGCTTGAACCTGTCCTAAAAGAAAGTTATTTTCTGTTCTTTGCCTGTTGGAGAGGTAGCACTGCTACTGACCTGAAATAGGTGTTAAGGTGTGAGGAAGTAGAATATTTGCCAAAGGCTACTAAGGGCAATCTGGTTACTGGGCTAGCTTCAGAGGGGTTGTTTGAAGCAGTCTCCTTAGAATCCAAACTCTAGAGAGAGGAAAGGTCCCACTTTCTTTCTGAGAAATTCTGAGAGAAGAGGACATTTGTCTGGTAAGTGACATTATTTTGCTCTGTGCTTTGTAACTTAAAGATTGGGTTTAAAAGAGGAATGGTAACATATGGTAAACATAATTAGAATGTTACAAATAAATATAAAAGAAGCAAACTTTATTAGCTGGTCTCCATACCCTTTCCCCCATAGTTTTAAATCTTGAATGTTCTGCCACAGCATTAACAGATAGACTCTAGAAGGTTAAAAAATGAGGTGAAGGAAGCTATTAGTGCTAAAAGAAAATCCTTCAGAAAGGGAAGAAGAATCTGACTGAAAATAATAACAAACAGCATAAGGAATGTCAAGTCAAATGCAAAGTGCTGATAAGGAAGGCAAAGAGGGACTTTGAAAAAAAGATTGTGTTGGAGGCAAAAACACATAGTAACAATTTTTTTAGGTATATTAAAAGCAAGAAGCCGGCAAAAGAATCGGTTGGACTACTGGATGACCGAGGGGTAAAAGGGGCAATCAGGAAAGACAAAGACATAGCAGAGAGAGAATTCTTTGCTTCAGTCTTCACCAAGGAAGATTGGGAGAGATACCGGTGCCAGACATGGTATTCAAAGCTGACAAGTCGGAGAAACAATGAAATCTCTATAAACCTAGAAGATGTAATGGCGCAATTTGACAAATTGAAGAGTAGCAAATCTCCTGGACCGGATGGTATTCATCCCAGAGTACTGATAGAATTGAAAAATGAACTTGCAGAACTATTGTTAGTAACATGTAATTTATCTTTAAAATCAAGTATGGTACCGGAAGATTGGAGGGTGGCCAATATAACGCTGATTTTTTTTAAAAGGTAGAGGTGATCCGGGAAATTATAGACCGGTGAGCCTGACATCGGTGCCAGTCAAAATGGTAGAGACTGTTATAAAGAACAAAATTACAGAGAATATTCAAAAGCATGGATTAATGAGACAAAGTCAACATGGATTTAGCGAAGGGAAATCTTGCTTTACCAATCTATTACATTTCTTTGAAGGGGTGAACAATCATTTCTATAGTTTGTAACATGTGGATAAAGTTGAGCCAGTCGATATTGTATATCTGGATTTTCAAAAGGCGTTTGACAAAGTACCTCATGAAAGGCTCTAGAGGAAATTGGAGAGTCATGGGATAGGAGGTAGTGTTCTATTGTGGGTTAAAAACTGGTTAAAAGATAGAAAACAGAGAGTAGGGTTAAATGGTCAGTATTCTCAATGGAGAAGGGTAGTTAGTGGGGTTCCCCAGGGGTCTGTGCTAGGACCACTACTTTTTAACATATTTATAAATGACCTAGAGATGGGAGTAACTAGTGAGGTAATTAAATTTGCTGATGACATAAAGTTATTCAAAGTTAAATCACAAGAGGATTGTGAAAAATTACAAGAGGACCTTACGAGACTGGGAGACTGGGCGTCTAAATGGCAGATGACGTTTAATGTGAGCAAGTGCAAAATGATGCATGTGGGAAAGAGGAACCCGAATTATAGCTACGTCGTGTAAGGTTCCACATTAGGAGTCACGGACCAAGAAAGGGATCTGGGTGTCGTTGTTGATGATAGGTTGAAACCCTCTGCTCAGTGTGCTGCTGCGGCTTGGAAAGCGAATAGAATGTTAGGTATTATTAGGAAAGGAATGGAAAACAAAAATGAGTATGTTATAATGCCTTTGTATCGCTCCATGATGCGACCGCACCTTGAGTACTGTGTGCAGTTCTGGTCACTGCATCTCAAAAAAGATATAGTGTAATTAGACAAGGTACAGAGAAGGGCGATGAAAATGATAAAGCCTGGGATAAGCACAGAGGATTCTTAGCTGGGGGGGGGGGGGGGGGGGGTGCAGTGAGGGAGGGGTAAAGCCTGGGATATGCACAGAGGATCTTTAGTTGCAGAGACGTGAAGGCAATATGCTCTGCTGTCTAGGATCAGTAATAGTGAGGTAGGGGGTGGTCTGGAAGTTATTTCTTGCCATAATCTTAATGTTTCTTTGTGGTGGGAGGAAGAGGAGGAGAACTAGGGCATGTTTCTCCAGTGAGTGACTGTTCTGTCTCTCTCAGGCTTTGGGCATGGAAGTAACCATGGTGCCTGGCAAGGGCCCGATGTTTCCTGAGCCTTTGAAGGAGGTGGAAGACCTGTTGAGACTGCAGAAGAAGGTAGACGTGGATGCAGAGCTGGGCTATGTCTTCAGAGCCATCACACTGACTCGACACCGACTGGAGGGTAAAGTGCCTCTCATTGGCTTCTCCGGAGCTCCGGTGAGGACCAGCATTGGGTTGAGATACCATCACCACCCGTTTAATGTACCAGGGCCTTGACCTTCCCCTGTGTCCAGTCCTGGCTGAGCTCAAATGAGCCGGTCATCCTGGAGCAGGATCCCTCGGAAGAGAGGTACAAAAATGTAAGATTGTGAGCCCTCTAGGGACAGAGAAGGTACCTATATATAGATATGTAAACCACTTTGCTTGTACCACAAAAAGGTGGTACGGTTCAGTCTTGATTATTTGACTTTTGCTAATCTGACCATTCGGCATATCTAATGAATACCCCCCCCCCCCCCTCCTCCTCAGAGATGTCATTGTGTTGCTGTTAAGAAGAGTGCAGGTTCTCTTCCTGTTTTCTGGCTTCACACACTGCTGGTTAGTGTGTGTTGGACTCCTTGCCGGAGGATGTGGTAACAGCAGTTGGTGTATCTGGGTTTAAAAAAGGTTTTGACAAATTCCTGGAGGAAAAGTCCATAGTCTGCTATTGAGACAGACATGGGAAGCAACTGCTTGCCCTGGGATTTGTAGTATGGAATGTTGTCATTATTTGGGTTTCTGCCATGTACTTGTGACTTGGCTTGGCCACTGTTTGGAAAACAGGATACTGGGCTAGATGGACCATTGGTCTGACCCAGTTTGGCTACTCTTTTGTTTTAATAATACTGTATTTTAAATGCAGATACCCTATGCCTGTTCTTTATTCATAAAGTATGTTTTCCATAAATTTTTTAAGGGTCTACCCTTGTTTTCCATATTATCCGACTTTTCACTTATCCGACAATGGCTTGGTTCCAGATACATCGGATAATTGAAACTGTACTGTATATCAAATGCGTTATCCATTAATGCCAGGGTCGCTTTACTCATACTACCCCTCTCCTCAAGACCCTTCACTGGCTCCCTATCCGTTTTCGCATCCTGTTCAAACTTCTTCTACTAACCTATAAATGTACTCACTCTGCTGCTCCCCAGTATCTCTCCACACTCGTCCTTCCCTACACCCCTTCCCGTGCACTCCGCTCCATGGATAAATCCTTCTTATCTGTTCCCTTCTCCACTACTGCCAACTCCAGACTTCGCGCCTTCTGTCTCGCTGCACCCTACGCCTGGAATAAACTTCCTGAGCCCCTACGTCTTGCCCCATCCTTGGCCACCTTTAAATCTAGACTGAAAGCCCACCTCTTTAACATTGCTTTTGACTCGTAACCACTTGTAACCACTCGCCTCCACCTACCCTCCTCTCCTCCTTCCTGTACACATGAATTGATTTGATTTGCTTACTTTATTTTTTGTCTATTAGATTGTAAGCTCTTTGAGCAGGGACTGTCTTTCTTCTATGTTTGTGCAGCGCTGCGTACGCCTTGTAGCGCTATAGAAATGCTAAATAGTAGTAGTAATGCAGAGCAGAAGGTGGAGGGCAAAATACTGAACCATTTCCAAATACTTACATTTTTTACACATAGTAACCAAAAGTCTGTGCAGGCCACAAAATGTCTAATTATACTAGAGTACTCCACGTGATCCATGATTTTTAAAAAAACTGATCTAAAAATGAACTGCTAACAAATTGGCACACGTTTGATTATTAATAATAAGGGATACAACTGCCCCCCTAAGCTGGAAATAGTTTACCTTGGTTTAATATCTACACCTGTACCATAAGGGCAGAACAGAGTAAATAGCTCAATCTGCCTGTTTATACATAGCGATTTGGATGTGGTTGGGCTGAGTCTGAAGTGACGAGACTCCAGTTAATTAGTCCTAGCTGCTGGAAGAGTTAGTACATAAGTAATGCCACACTGGGAAAAGACCAAGGGTCCATCGAGCCCAACATCCTGTCCCCGACAGCGGCCAATCCAGGCCAAGGGCACCTGGCAAGCTTCCCAAACGTACAAATGTTCTATACAATCAAGCCATTGTGACATCACTAATGAGGTTGGCTCTTCTTGGTGGAATAAGCCACTGTGACATCACTAATGAGGTTGGCTCTTATTGGTGGAATAAGCCACTGTGACATCACAATAGGTTAAATCACTGCTCTATGTAATAAAAGTGAGCCAAGTAGAGGACATAAGTACATAAGTAATGCCACACTGGGAAAAGACCAAGGATCCATCGAGCCCAGCATCCTGGCCGAGCACTCAAATGATAGATGATATTTCATTCCACAGATGTCCTTATACACACATTAAAAAGGAGGGGAAACATGGCTGATCCCTGTGAGCCTCATAACTAGGCTTTTGAACATGAGCAGCTGTTGCTCCAAGAGAGAAGTTGCATTGTGTCAAATGTTCAGCAAGACCAACATTTGAGGCATTGCACTGCTCACTTTTTCCTTGCAAATAAGTAAGAACATAAGAGTTGCCCTACTGGGACAGTCTGAAGGTCCGTCAAGCCCAGTATCCAGTTTGCAAGGGTTCTTAGCAGTTACAAGTACCTGGCAAGATCCCAAAACAGTACAATACATTTCCATCTTAATAATGGCTTATGGACATTTCTTTTAAGAAATTATCCAAACCTTTTTTTAAACCCCGCTAAGCTAACGGCTTTTACTACATTTAATTACACGTTAAGTGAGGAAATATTATCTGTGATTGGTTTTAAATTTACTACTTTGTAGCTTCATTGTTTGCCCCCTAGTCCTAGTATTTTTGGAAAGAGTAAGCAAGTGATTGACATCTACCTGTTCCACTCCACTTGGGATTTTATAGACCTCGTATCTTTAATTGGATTGGTAGGAATTTCCCTTTTTTGCCCTGTCTGTCTGTCTTGATTAGATTATAAGCTCTGTCGAGCAGGGACTGTCTCTTCATGTTCAAGTGTACAGCGCTGCGTACGTCTAGTAGTGCTATAGAAATGATAAGTACTACTAATAGACTTTCTGAGCCAGTACGTCAAGCTCCATCTCTGGCCGTCTTCAAATCTAAGCTAAAAGCCCACCTTTTTGATGCTGCTTTTAACTCCTAACCCTTATTCACTTGTTCAGAACCCTTATTTTATCATCCTCACTTTAATATTCCCTTATCTCTTGTTTGTCCTGTTTGTCTGTCCTAATTAGATTGTAAACTCTGTAGAGCAGGGACTGTCTCTTCATGTTCAAGTGTACAGCGCTGCGTACGTCTAGTAGTGCTAGAGAAATGATACGTAGTAGTAGAGGCTGGGCAAAGTGGTTTGCTTTCATGCCTGAGAAGAGTACAGGGGAGGTTTCACCTGACAAGATTGTGTTTTGTACTTCTCTCACCAGTGGACGCTGATGACATACATGATCGAAGGGGGTGGATCCAACACTATGTCCAAAGCCAAACGCTGGCTGTACCAGCACGTGGATGCCAGCCACCGGCTCCTTCGGCTTTTGACAGACATCATTGTGGATTACATGGTGGGACAAGTGAAAGCTGGGGCTCAGGTATTCGTTGTATTTAAAATAACTTCTGTATCATTTTCTCTAAAAACTTCTCAAGGTAATAAAATTAACCTAGCATATCCATAAAAACCCTTGCCATAAACCTCCTAAAACAACAAAAATCAAGAACACATCACCTTACAATCCAAAAATCTCCCTTCCCATCTTCTATCCTTAACTCTCATATATATATTTTTTTTTATTTGATTCATAATTTCTCCCACACTCTACCTCCAAATCCTTCAGTTACTCTCTGGATGTTTATCTGATAAACAAGAGCATCACAGTGTCCCCAGCAGCGGCGTACCAAGGGCGGGGCAGTGGGGGCAGTCCATCCTGGGTGCACGCCACTGGAGGGGTGCAGAGAGCAGCCGTGCGCCTGTCGGCTCTGCTGGTTCCCTGCTCCCTCTGCCCCGGAACAGGTTACTTCCTGTTCCGGGACAGAGGGAACAGGGAGTCAGCGGAGCCTAGAGCCGTGCGGCTGCTCTTAGCAGCTAAGAATGCACCCGGGGGGGGGGGGGGGGTGTTGATGCTCCGGGGGTGTCGTGCTGCACCCCGGGGGGGGGGGGGGAGGTGCATCGGCAATCCGCCCCGTGTGTCAGCCGACCTAGGATCGTCACTGGTCCCCAGAGCCCCTGTGGGCACAGGGAACACCTGACAGGTGCATTGTCTCTTCTGGCACTGTGGGATCCCTCTGAGGTCATGCCATAATGTCACTGTAGCAGTGACGTTTCCCTCAACCCAGTCACTTCTCCCTGGAGGACCCTTGGTACTTCCACCAAAACAATTTGGGTGTTTCTCGGTTTGTATCTCACCCCTCTCAACTGAGCCCAACCGTCTCAATTATAGACCTTGGCCAGGGCCACAAGAGTGCAGCTTCCTCAGGAACCTAGTTAACTTGGACTGTAAGGTTGACCCCCTATGTGCTACCATTAAGCAATGACTGAAATTCTTCCCTCTTCCCCCCACCCCGTCAATTCTAACAGATGTTAACTGCCCCTTTCCCCCTGCACTGCCTCTGATCTCAAGCAGCCCGGGGAGCAAAAGCCTATCCTGGGAATGTAACCTGCATGGCCTGGAGACGGGGATACTTTATTAACTGTAAATACTTTTGGGCTGTAGGCGCTGCAGGTATTTGAGTCCCATGCCGGCTGTGTGGGGCCTATGGAGTTTTCAGAGTTCTGCCTTCCGTACCTGCAGGAGATTTCCAGGAGAGTGAAAGAACAGCTGGAAGCAGAGTCCCTGGAGCCGGTGCCCATGGTAAGAGCAGCGGGAGGTGGACGGTGGGAGCGCTGGCAGGGCTGGGAGTTTAAGAGGGGATAGAGAGGGCCACACGTTGAGGAGAAAGGTGAGAGAGTGAACAGGGAGGGGCAGGGATGGTGAGGGGAGTGCATGGGGATTGAGGAGCAGGGAGAGGTTGGAGAGGGAATTTGCCGGTGATTTTGCTGCTGGAGTAATTCAGTGATGAAAGGGAGAAACGTGTGTTCATGGTTCAGGAAGGAGCAGCAGGAGCTGTTTGGACAAATTTTGGACATTGGCTTTTTCAATAAACAGGAGGTGGAGGGGGGGACACAGTGGTCTCTATAATTTTAGCTCTCCTGGTTCACAACAGGCGGGTAGCCAGACCTCAGGTTTTGGGGGTCCTGAGCCCCAAATTCTGGCCTGCCGCTGTCGGCCCTTGCCGCAACCCATGTACCTGGGCTGGTGGGGGTCCCCAAGCCCTGTCAGCAAAAGCCCTCCTCCAGCCGAATCTTGTTTTCCTGAGTTGCCGTGCTGCCTGTCATGCCCCCCCCCCCCCCCCCCCAACTACAAGCAAGCTTGCTTGGTTTTAGTGAAAGTTAGCACGCGCAAGGGAGTTGTACCCCCTATGCATGTTCAATTTTCATGCATTTTAAGGGGAAAGGGGGGGCAAGCCTCCCATGCACATGCTCAATGTAAAACCAAGCATATGTGGGGGGGGGGGGGGCAGGGCAGGCAGTGTGGTGGCTCAGGAAAGCAAGCATCAGCTGGAGGAGAGCTTCCACTGGCAGGGCTTAGTGACCCCTACCAGCCAAACCAGCAGACAGTGCATCAAATTTTTTTTTTTTTTTTTGGGGGGGGGGTAGGGGGTTTGATACATGGGGATTGAGATTTAATAGGGCAGAGAGAGGAGTTAAAGTGCAGAGGAAGCCAGGGCTTCATCCAGCTGAAACACATTTCTGTTTGGATACCTCTTTACACCTGCAGAGAGCAGGGAAGGCTGTAAAACTGTAGGACACCACCGGGCGGCAGCAGAGCTGCAGGGAGATAATCATGTGACCCAGGTTCAAATCTATATCGGACTTTTGGTTACTCTCCCTGGTTTTTTACAATCCTAGGGTTACACTCATAGGGGTCAGTGCAGAAAGCCACCATGAGCTGAAGTGCGTAGTTCCACCACAAACCCCTTTCCGCATTGTGCAGCAATGGGAGGGGGGGGGGGGCTCACATGCTGCCCTATGACATTTTCCCTTCAGGGTATTTCCCTTGGTTGGCCAGCAGGTGGTGTTTAACCTCTATATTATAGCTGTAACAAAGGTCTGTTTTCTTTTTAGCTACATTCCCTAAAAGAGAAAAGTAACCTGCAGTGACATTGGTGAAACATCCTTAGTGCTAATGCTCTGTGCTCTGATCGGCCCTGAAACCACAGATATAGCCCAGAATGTGCTAGAACTCGGCCTCAGTCTCAGTTGGGGAATGTTGAGGGAGTAGATCTCTGCACTGAGGCCCTGCTCAATTCCTGTGAATAGTTTATTTTTCCTGAGTTCCCCAGGTACTACTTAGGTAGTAAAAAGTGTTCAGCTAGCTTTAACACCAAATCCTTGTTACCTTACCTGTTTCTGTTTGCTGTTTAAATTTTTACCGTTCACTGTTCTTTTTTTTTTTTTTTTTTTAATAATAAACCTATTAGTTTGTTAGCTTTGTTGTCCTGGACTGACTAAGAATCCTCTCAATTTCTGTTCTCGATCTGTGAATGTTTTCTGGGAACTGTGGGACCCCCTAGGATTGTGACCCTAGTGCCCCTAGAAACCACTGGGGAAATAACTTGTGGGTGGGAGAACTTGTCCAGAGGCAAGTGGGACCCAGCAGGTGGATGGAGAATATGCCAGTGTAGGGGCATGTGCACAGGTGCAGGCAGGCCTGGGCAGTGCTGAGCCAGACCCTCCAGGTGGCCACAGGATTAACCCCAGGTGGATGCTAGGGGTAATGCTACTACTACTACTACTACTTAACATTTCTATAGCGCTACAAGGGTTACGCAGCGCTGTACGTGACAGGGTTCACTGCCACGGTTACTGCACGCAGTATATTAAAGCGATTGAGGCCGTTAGGTACTGCTCTGCAATGCACAGGAGTAAACTGGGGCTTTTAATGCACACAACACCAGAAAATCAGTCCCCGCCAGGTCGAGGCAGCATAAGAGGATTTACTGCTAGTCTTGGGGATTTACTTTGGTTTTTTGTGACCATAGCAAGTACCTGCAACTTTTAAAAGCAGAGGTAACGTTCGCTTCACTTTGTGCTTGGCCAGAGAAAAGAAAAGTGCCAGAATACATCTGCACCTAAATATTAGCTTCACAAACATTTCTAATGTATTATGCAGACTTTGCAGTACGTGCACAGATGTGGGCTGGGGCTTTCCTTTTCTTTAGCCTGGAGAAAAGGCGGCTGAGAGGTGAAATGATAGAGGTCTACAAAATAATGAGCGGAGTAGAGCGGACAGATGTGAAGTGTTTGTTTACACTTTCTAACAATAGAACCAGGGGACACAAGATGAAGCTAGAATATGGTAGATTTAAAACAAATAGGAGAAAGGTTTTCTTTACTCAGCGTGTAGTTGGACTCTGGAACTCATTGCCGGAGAAGGTAGTGACGGCAGCTGGCCTTGCTGAGTTTAAAGGGGGTCTGGACAGATTCCTGAAAGAAAAGTCCATTGATCATTATTAAATTTTGGGTTTTTGCCAGGTTCTTGGGGCCTGGATCGGCCGCTGTCAGAGACAGAGTGCTGGGCTTGATGGACCTTTGGTCTTTTCCCAGCATGGCAGTGCCTATGTGCTTATGAGATGTGCACATGAAGCCATCCTCGCAACAGAGCTGGATAGCACTTGAAGTCTGTTCACTTTAAATGTGCAGCTCTTTCACTTACTGCATCACTGCAGAATATTTGCTCACGGATCTTGTAGTAGAAGCCATGCACTCGGCCACCAGCTGTGGCTTTCTGCTTCGATCCTCCGTGCATTGCTTGAGAAATGACAGAAGTAAACTGCAATACCTATAATTCCATTGAGATGGAAATGTGAAAGAAACCGCACAGCCATAAATCACCCTTCAAAAAAGTGGGTCATATCGCTTTTTGCGTTCTTTCCCACCGTGGCCAGAGCCCTCAGAGCTGAAAACTCCCTGGACGGGGGGATTTGGCTCTAAAGCCTGACGCCTCACTTCCAGCGATGCCACTGACACCCCAGACTTGGCCCTGCTGCTTCCAGTGTCACTAGGACAGGGGCCTTGCTGCAGTACATAAGCATCGCCATGCTGGTACAAACCAAGGGTCCATCAAGCCCGGCACCCTGTCTCCGACAGCGGCCAAAAGCACAAAACAATTTCTCCCACCCATCCCAGAAATAGTGGATTTTTCCCATGTCCTTTCAATAACATTCTATGGCCTTTTCCTCCAGGAAGCCGTCCAACCCTTTTTAAAATTCTGCCAAGTCAGCCGCATTAACCAGTGTTGCTTGTCCATGCAGTGGCTTTGGCATCTCATTCCTGCTGCGGTTTGCTCTGTGCATCACCTGGGTTGCTGTTTCTTCGCTTCTTTGCAGATCGTTTTTGCCAAGGATGGACACTACGCCCTGGAAGAGCTGTCCCGATCTGGCTATGAGGTGGTGGGGCTGGACTGGACCATCTCTCCGCGGGAAGCCCGGTAAAGTACCGTGTGTCTGTTAATCCCTCAGACCGCCCAGGAACAGTGGTGAAAGAATTCCTGAGCACCTCTGCATTCTGGCCCCTAAATGACCCTGGCCATGGTTCACCTGCTCTCTCTGGGGAAAGTTATCGCTGTCTCCCGGCTTTAATTTTGGAACTGTTGCAATGTGTGCTCTCCCTGTGCACATCCTCAGCTCCACACGCTGCCCCAGCTTTGTGTACTGTGCTGTGTGATCAAGCACTGAAATCAGCTGGTGCTGTGTGCAGTGATCTGTCTGGACTTCCTCCATGGGCTGTGTTCTCAAGGGTGCAGACTGATTTCTAGAGGATTACCACTCTGATGGATAGAACTATAGCTACAAATAGATACTTGTAAGATAATCCCCTGTGGGTTTGGGACTATCCATTCACCACAGTAGCTTCTGAAAGACCCTAATACCCAGAGTGCTGATTCCCTTAAAATTTTCACAAGTTTTATGCAGAGTTTTTAAAGTTGCAAACTACATCAAGGGTTATATTGCATTTGTCAGTGGGGAAAACAGTCATATAAAACATCACAGTGTAATAACTCATTATCAGAAACCAGACATACCTTTTATACTCGCAAAGCACCGAGAACTCAGATCTGACCTAAGGATGGGCTACAGGAATGATAGACTTTTTGTCCCTCGAGAGAATCCATCTCTGAGAGTGTTCTGTGCAGCTTGCAGCAAGGGGGGATTAAAATATGTTTCCGTGTGTTGCAGAGAGCGGACAGGAAATCAAGTGACGCTGCAGGGGAACATGGACCCGTGTGCACTGTACGCACCCAAGGTAAGGAGAGGAGAACATGGTTTCGGACTCATTGTACATTCCTCACTGCTGCCCAGTTTGCTTCTTGGACTGACTGGAGATTGGAGGTTGGCTTCTGCTCCCCCTCCCCCTTCGTCAGCTTTTTCAGTAACTAACGTCTGTGTGTGAGGGGGGCCTTTCTGCCCTCATGCACCGACATGCCCCCACAGTACCTCGCCCCCTTCTCCTCACGAGCTTCCTACTACTACTACTTATCATTTCTATAGCGCTACTAGACATACGCAGCGCTGTACACTGGACATGAAGAGACAGTCCCTGCTCGACAGAGCTTACAATCTAAACGAGACAAACAGGACAAATAAAAGAAAGGGAATATTGGATACTTCTCGTTTACACGAGTTAAATATTAAGTGATTGCTGGAGGAGACCAGGAAGGTGCTACAGGGTTGGCTGGATCTGCCACTATCACTGCTGGGTAGAATAAACCTCATAAAGATGGTACTATTTCCAAAGTGGCTCTATGTCTTGCAGACAATACCAATCTGGTTATATCGGAAAGATCTTCAGAGGTTCTATGCACTAGCATCGAGCTTCTGTTGGAAAGGTAGGAAACCACGGATTCGATTCTCCCACCTGATTGGCAGTTGGAGCAGCGGTGGGATGGGAATGCCTGATCTAGCGCTATATAATCAGGCATGTCAGTTACGTCATCTGGGAGATTGGTTCCTGGGTACACAACGTTATACCCCTATTGCGCTGGAGAAGGCATATTTTGAACCCTATTGGCTTTTTTCATTGCTACATCATAAAACTGGTAATATACCAGAAGGATTACGTAAGAGTGTGATGTTGAGACCACTTCGGGAGGTGTGGAGAAGGCTTGTACGCAGGCTTGGAGGAGATCCAACAGTGACAGATCAGCTGACTATATGTGGGAATAGTGAGTTTTTACCTGGGATGTCGAGCCGATATTTTGCTGACTGGGTGAGTCGGGGGGTTACATGTTTGGCACATCTGGTGGGCGAAGATGGGCAGCCCCTCTCAACTACGGACTTGCTAAGTAAGGTGGGGGATTCCTGGGGCAATAGATTTGCAATAAGACAAGTACAACATTATATGGTTTCACTGCCGGGGGCTTCCTTATCCGGTCAATTGGGGGGCAAGCTCCAAGAATTTTTCAACTCAGTGGGCGAGGGAGAGGTCACTGTCTCGTTGCTCTGTAAGACATTAACTAGATGGCAACCCCCCAGAGACTATGGGCCCCTGAGGCGCGCGTGGGAAAGGGAGCTGGGCATGGAAGTAGAGTCTTGGAATATATCAAGGGCGCGCATACCCCTGTTGGTATCGGATGCTCGATTGAGAGAATGTGCATACTGATGTATCCATAGGGGGTATGTGACAGCGACTCAATTAGCACACATGGGAGAGGACCGTAGCTCAAATTGTCTCAAGTGTGGAAAGAGTCCAGGTACGTTGCTGCATATGTTTTGGAGCTGTCCTGCACTGCAAAGATTTTGGACTCAGGTTCGAGGCTTTTGGGAAGGGCGACTTGGAATTAAGATTCTGGGAAATGTTGAACAATTAATCTTAGATCTTCCGGGGTCCTTTAGAAGTCAAAATCGCTTTACAGTACTGATGCTTCGTAAGATGTGTTTATTAGCTAGGAAGTGCATCTTACAATACTGGACGGTTAAAGACCCTCCCGCATACTGGCACTGGAGAAATCAGTTGCATCAGCTGGTTTCTTGGGAGGCTAGCGAGATTAGACTCTCGCAGAGAAAGAGAGTGACGTTTCTGGCCCTCTGGGGTCCCTATTTACGCATTCTTAGCCCTAGAGGTCGAAGTTTACTTCTTAATGCAGGGTGAGTTCTTAAATGTTGATTAGGTTAAGATCCTTCAGGTTCGGGGGGGAGGGGGGAGGGATTAGGATGGGGGGAGGGAGAGGTTGGGGGGTAGGGTAGGGGGGCTTTAGAAGGGTGGAAGGGTCTGTGTTATTGGGAAGATTCATTTTGTATTCACTAGAATTTGATTTTTCATTTTGGTACAATTGATAATTGGTGGAATTCTGTTACATCCTTCATAAAAATGTTGGGAATTATAATTTGATGACATCATGTAATTACAGGTACACGCTAGATGTAATTGATAGATACACTTTGGATAGTACCAGATGGTTGTATAACGAGACTGTAATGTTTTGTCATCAATAAAAATCGTTGAAATATATAAGAAAGGGAATATTAAAGTGAGGATGATAAAATAAGGGTTCTGAACAAGTGAGTAAGGGTTAGGAGTTAAAAGCAGCATCAAAAAGGTGGGCTTTTAGCTTAGATTTGAAGACGGCCAGAGATGGAGCTTGACGTACCGGCTCAGGAAGTCTATTCCAGGCATATGGTGCAGCAAGATAAAAGGAACCGAGTCTGGAGTTAGCAGTGGAGGAGAAGGGTGCAGATAAGAGAGATTTACCCAGTCACCATGTACATCCATGTGAGGGGTAGGTCTGAGGTGAAGAAAAGTTGCTTCTTCAGGTTGATCTTCTTCACAGTCGCACTAGGCCTTGATGAAGGCAGGCCAAGAGCAGCAGCTGCATTCATTTAGGAATAGAGAGGAAAGCAGTATCTAAGCCAGGGGTTCCCTGCACCCCTTTAACTGACCAATGAAACCCTCGCAGCCCCTTCGTAAATCACACGTCCACTAATGACTGACAGCTATATAAGTCACTGCTGAAAAAATACATAAGGTGATACTTTTTTGATTAGCTTTCAAAAATCATATGAAAAATGCCAACCAGGATGTCACCTCTGTGAGGCAGCACTTTACAAAACCAGAACACTGTATCAACGATTTTCTGGTGAGAATACTAAAAGCAAACTTTAAGACAATCCAGGAACATAAGACCTTTGAATTCAGAATGATTAAGGATTTTGACACCCACCAGACAGGACTTAACAAAGATCTGGGTTTTCTAGCCCATTATAAACCATAAAATTGTACTGTTTTGTCACCCTCTTTATCACCATGCATATCTCCCTGTCCCTCATCCACCCGGCTCTCCCCTAATCCACCCCACCCTCATCCTGTGAGACACTGGAATGCTTTGATGTTTCACTTATATATACTGTTATTTATCAACATTTGCTTATTTCCGATCTGATGAAGAAGGGTTACCTTCGAAACCTAAGCAAAAAATGTATTAAGTTATTCCAATAAAAAAGGTATCATCTTATTTGTTTTGATTTATTTCTGTTGATGATTACCTATTTGTAAGTAGAATCTCCAAACCCATTTACAGCCTTAAAATGCAATACAAACAGAGTACCTTTAAGTGCCTTTTTCAGCAGGAGATGGACAGAGCTGAGCTGAGTAAATCAGAGCGATGACAAACTGAGCTGCCAGTACACATAAGAACATAAGTGTTGCCATACTGGGAAAGACCAAAGGTCCATCAAGCCCAGCATCCTGTTTCCAACAGTGGCCAATCCAGGTCACAAATACCTGGCAAGATCCCAAAAAAGGACAAAACATTTTATTCTGCTTATCCCAGAAATATTTTCTCCAAGTCCAATTTAATAATGGTCTATGGACTTTTCCTTTAGGAAGCCGTCCAAACATTTTTAAAACTCTGCTAAGCTAACCACCTTTACTACATTCTATGGCAACAAATTCCATAGTTTAATTACACGTTGAGTGAAGAAACATTTTCTCCGATTTGTCATAAATGTATTACTTTGTAGCTTCATCGCATGCCCCCTAGTCCTAGTATTTTTGGAAAGCGTAAACAGATGCTCCACTCATTATTTTATAGACCTCTATCACATCTCCTCTCAACCGCCTTTTCTCCAAGCTGAAGAGCCCTAGCCGCTTTAGCCTTTCCTCATAGGGAAGTCGTCCCATCCCCTTTATCATTTTTGTCGCCCTTCTCTGCACCTTTTCTAATTCCACTATATCTTTTTTGAGATGCAGCGACTAGAATTGAACACAATATTCAAGGTGAGATCGCACCATGGAGCGATACAAAGGCATTATAACGTCCTCATTTTTGTTTTCCATTCCTTTCCTAATAATACCTAACATTCTATTTGCTTTCTTAGCCGTAGCAGCACACTGAGCAGAAGGTTTCAACGTATTGTCAACGACGACACCTAGATCCCTTTCTTGGTCCGTGACTCCTAACGTGGAACCTTGCATGACGTAGCTATAATTCGGGTTCTTGTTTCCCACATGCATCACTTTGCACGTGCTCACATTAAACGTCATCTGCCATTTAGACGCCCAGTCTCCCAGTCTCGTAAGGTCCTCTTGTAATTTTTCACAATCCTCCCGCAATTTAACAACCTTGAATAACTTTGTGTCATCAGCAAATTTAATTACCTCACTCCCATCTCTAGGTCATTTATAAATATGTTAAAAAGCAGCGGTCCCAGCAGAGACCCCTGGGGAACCCCACTAACTACCCTTCTCCATTGAGAATAATGACCATTTAACCCTACTCTCTGTTTTCTATCTTTTAACCAGTTTTTAATCCAAAATAGGACACCACCTCCTATCCCATGACTCTCCGATTTCCCCTGGAGCCTTTCAAGAGGTACTTTGTCAAACGCCTTCTAAAAATCCAGATACACAATATCAACCGGCTCACCTTTATCCACATGTTTGTTCACCTCTTCAAAGAAATGAAATAGATTGGTGAGGTACAATTTCCCTTTACTCAATCCATGTTGGCTTTGTCTCATTAATCCATGCTTTTGAACATGCTGTGTAATTTTGTTCTTTATGTTTCAACGTTTTTATTGATGAGTCCACAAAATAAACATTCAACAATCTCCAATGACAATAAAAGGCAAACGCAGCCAAAACATTTGAATATAAACAAAATATTTCTCTCATCAAAATTTTTTAACCTTTTCTCCACCCCTACCCTCCCCCTTTTAGATTAATGTAACAGCATTTTTATTACATTCATCAATGATCAGTTCATCGATATCTGCCACAGAAAGCCTGCTAACAATTCTCGTTCCTTGAGTGTCAACAGCATACAGCTTCACAGGACCATGGCATCCTCTATTTTTACACCAATTTTGTTCTTTATAATGGTCTCTACCATTTTGCCCGGCACCAACATCAGACTCACCAGTCTATAATTTCCCATGTCTCCTCTGGAGTGTTACATTGGCCACCCTCCAATCTTCCGGTACCACACTCATTTTTCAGTTCTATCAGTACTCTGGGATTAATACCATCCGGTCCAGGAGATTTGCTACTCTTCAATTTGCAGAACTGCCCCATTACATCCTTCAGGTTTAGAGAGATTTCATTCAGTTTCTCCGACTCATCAGCTTTGAATACCATTTCTGGCATCAGTATCGCTCCCAAAATCTTCCTCGGTGAAGACTGAAGCAAAGAATTAATTTAATCTCTCCGCTATGGCTTTGTCTTCCCTGATCGCCCCTTTTACTCCTCGGTCATCTAGCGGTCCAACTGATTCTTTTGTTGGCTTCCTGCTTTTTTAATAAACCTACAAAAATTATTACTATGTGTTTTTGCCTACAACACAATCTTTTTTTCGAAGTCCCTCTTAGCTTTCCTTATCAGTGCTTTGCATTTGACTTGACATTCCTTATGCTGTTTCTTATTGTTTTCAGTTGGTTCCTTCTTCCATTTTCTGAAGGATTTTCTTTTAGCTCTAATAGCTTCCTTCACCTCACTTTTTAACCATGCCGGCTGTCGTTTGGTCTTCCGTCCTCCTTTTTTAATATATGGAATATATTTGGCCTGGTCTTCCCGAATGGTGTTTTTGAAGAGCATCCATCCCAGATGTATATTTTTGACCCTCGCAGCTTCTCCTGTTCTTCTCATTTTATCATAGTCTCCTTTTTTAAAGTTAAACGCTAACGTATTTGATTTCCTATGTATACTTACTTCAAAGCTAATATCAAATCCGATCATATTATGATCACTGTTATCAAGTGGCCCCAGCACCATTACCTCCCGCACCAGATCATGTGCTCCACTAAGGACTAGGTCTAGAATTTTTCCTTCTCTCGTCGGCTCCTGTACCAGCTGCTCCATAAAGCTATCCTTGATTTCATCAAGGAATTTTACCTCCCTAGCGTGCCCCGATGTTACATTTACACAGTCAATTGAAATCACCCATTATTATTGGGTTGCCCAGTTTTTTTGCGTCCCTAATTTCCTTTAACATTTCAGCATCCGTCTGTTCATCCTAGCCAGGCGGACGGTAGTACACTCCTATCACTATCCTTTCCCCCTTTACACATGGAATTTCAATTCATAGGGATTCCAAGATGTGTTTTGTTTCCTGCAGAATTTTCAATCTATTTGATTCCAGGCTCTTGTTAATATACAATGCTACCCCTCCACCAATTTGATCCACCCTATCCCTACGATATAATTTGTACCTCAGTATGACAGTATCCCACTGGTTATCCTCCTTCCACCAGGTATCAGAGATGTCTATGATAGCTCATTTTTCATTTAGTGCAATATTGTTTTACCAGTACGTGTGACTGAATGGCGTCATAACTGTGCTCCTTGTAACCTGAGCAGAGTCTGCCTGAGCTTGGAGGTCAGGCTGGGGTACGTTTGGCTGAAGCAGGTGCATGAATCTGAAGATGTTATGAGAATCTATCTCAAGATTTTAGGGAGCAATTTTCAAAGCTACACAGCAGGTACCAAATCTTTTCCAGGTGGATTTTGCTCCAGTGTTCACAGGAAAAATATGCAAGGCACGAACCGAGGCCGGGTACCGTTTCCTGAGGCAGCTTGACAAACTAGTATTCCTGCCCAGTACCAAAACCGGTCCCTGAATTCACTCTTGCAGAATCATTGTTGTGACATTTTTTTTCACCTGGGAAATGTCTTTTGTTGCTCATGTTTATAGCTTATAGTCTTTCTGCTTGTGGCCTTTAAGGAGGTTTAATGACAGGAGACGGCATGAGCGTCTCTGGCCCATTTATCTCTACGAGATGATCCCACACAGCAAAACTGAAAACCAACCAACCCACCACGAAACTGGATTCACTAACAGAAACTACAGAAAGCACACGTTGATTTTTAACGAGAATATAAAAGGCTTTAATTGTTGTAAACTGAAAGCCCCGTTGAACTGGCAATCTGATTGGAAAATGTGGGGTACAAATGCAGTAAATAAATAAATCGGGGCTGAAGCCAGTGGGCGGAGCTTGATACCATATTAGTTTTGTCCAGAGCAATAGCAAATGCTAGTGAAAACTGTAGCAAGGTTGTCAGGTTTATGTTGTTTTATTAAACCTCCTTGGTTTTGCATTCTGTCTGGGAGGGGGAGGAGGTGTAAAGGAGTTGGGGGGGGGGGGGGGTTCGAGGGGGTCTATGAAGGGGGGAGGGTAAATGTTTTTATATTTCAACATTTTTATTGATGACAACCAAAAACCAAAGAAGACACATTCCACAGAGTAAATAGATACAGGCGGAAATATTCTGTGAATTCAAGTTGCTACAATCCGTCATCAAACTTTTAACATTTTAACCTCACCCCCCCCCCTCCCTCTAATATTGTTTTAACATTTTATTAATGAGATTCAGACTTGGACAGAACTTCTATGTAACCCAATGAAACCATCTATCTTCCCACTATAAACATTCAAACCCGACCCCGACCCCACCCCTCATTATTTATATCTGACCAACCACAGTTTTGCGCAACAATCCTACAATGACAATTTACCCCAAACTCTTCCTTGCTAGATTATATCCTACACCAGCTCTGTGTATGGCCTGTATTGGCAGTTTCCTTAAACAAATCCAACCCTGAACCCCTCTACGCCCCCCTCCCCCTCCCATCAATTCTTGCCGAGTAATATACATTCCTCCTCTATCCCACATGTCTCCCTCCTCCCATCGCAGTTTTCCTCCTTCCTCTCGTTCCTTCCCCTGTCCCCTTTTCTTCTCCTTTACGGGGGAGGGTTAATGTTTTTATCAGTGCTCCAGACCTTGTTTTATTATTTGCAGTGCTGTATTGTGGATTTCAGTGCTGCGCTATGAGCCTTATTTTTTTTCCCATCTAAAAAAGACATTTATTCGAGAACACAAATTGCAAGTTGTTTGAAAAGCTGATATGCATAAGCAAGTTACAAAATTGGTTCCCTTCTCACATTTAGCATCTAGCACATAATAAACATTCATTCATGGCTGTCTGATGTGATTAGACTCCAACCACCCGATGCAAAGTGATTGAACTGGGCAGGAAAGGCTCCTTCCTGCCCAGTTAAATCGCTTGTGCTGTGGGCTGAATATTGACCAGCGAGTTTCTGTCTTTCTCTCTCTCCATGACTCTGCTCCTTGTCTGGCACACAGAGCCCCCCTTCCTCCTGGAAGCCTTTTCCCACTCCACGTGCTCTCAGGCAGCTTTTTAAAATTTTATTTGAAAGCTTCCCATATGTACTTCTTCTGTGTACATCCCTATGCTGCACAAGCCGGCGTGTTTCTAAATATAACTGAGATAAAACAATGCAGATCATAAGTACATAAGTACATAAGTAGTGCCATACTGGGAAAGACCAAAGGTCCATCTAGCCCAGCATCCTGTCACCGACAGTGGCCAATCCAGGTCAAGGGCACCTGGCACGCTCCCCAAACGTAAAAACATTCCAGACAAGTTATACCTAAAAATGCGGAATTTTTCCAAGTCCATTTAATAGCGGTCTATGGACTTGTCCTTTAGGAATCTATCTAACCCCTTTTTAAACTCCGTCAAGCTAACCGCCCGTACCACGTTCTCCGGCAACGAATTCCAGAGTCTAATTACACGTTGGGTGAAGAAAAATTTTCTCCGATTCGTTTTAAATTTACCACACTGTAGCTTCAACTCATGCCCTCTAGTCCTAGTATTTTTGGATAGCGTGAACAGTCGCTTCACATCCACCCGGTCCATTCCACTCATTATTTTATACACTTCTATCATATCTCCCCTCAGCCGTCTCTTCTCCAAGCTAAAAAGCCCTAGCCTTCTCAGCCTCTCTTCATAGGAAAGTCGTCCCATCCCCACTATCATTTTCGTCGCCCTTCGCTGTACCTTTTCCAATTCTACTATATCTTTTTTGAGATACGGAGACCAGTACTGAACACAATACTCCAGGTGCGGTCGCACCATGGAGCGATACAACGGCATTATAACATCCGCACACCTGGACTCCAAACCCTTCCTAATAACACCCAACATTCTATTCGCTTTCCTAGCTGCAGCAGCACACTGAGCAGAAGGTTTCAGCGTATCATCGACGACGACACCCAGATCCCTTTCTTGATCCGTAACTCCTAACGCGGAACCTTGCAAGACGTAGCTATAATTCGGGTTCCTCTTACCCACATGCATCACTTTGCACTTGTCAACATTGAACTTCATCTGCCACTTGCACGCCCCAATCTCCCAGATCGACAACGTAGATGCAGCAGCTGGTAGGTTGTTTTGGACATACCAAGATGGCGGCTGTTGGGGTAACCAGCTTCAGCTTTGTGATGTCATGCCGTCTCCTGTCATTAAACCTCCTTGGTGGCCTCTTCTGCTGTGAGCTCTCTTATGTTATTGTGCAACTGCAGCATAAAACTTGCTTTTTTGTCACTTGTAGGAGAGGATCGGTGAGATTGTGAAGAAGATGATGGAAGAATTTGGGACTCAGCGGTACATTGCTAACCTGGGCCATGGTCTGTACCCAGATATGGATCCAGAACACGTGGGGGCCTTTGTGGAAGCTGTGCACAAGCATTCTCTTAACCTGAATGAGCACACCTGGCCGGCACAGCTGGAAAACAGTAACTGATGCATTGAGGCCTGCGCTGTACCTGCTAAGACTTGATCGTCACAGAAAGGTCTAGTTTTCACAAGATTGGCAAGGGCAGCTTCCGCTGTAACCAAAATCTGTGAAAACGCCGTGTTCATATTCTGGTTATGGCTCTGAAGCTGCAGCTGCTGCCACCACCACCACTGCATTCTCCAAGTCTAAGCATGAGGCAGAGGGTGAAGACAGTATAAGAACAGGGCTGCTAATATTATCATAGGTCCACGTGGGATGCAGTCTCGGCAGGAGGCGTGGTCTTGGTTCATCTCCAGAAGTTGCCAAGCAATAGAAATTCTAAATGGAGACACTGAATCAGTGGTTGCAGGTGTACTGGCTGACTTATCCATTTTAAAATCGGGACTGGTTTTGCAATTTTAGAATTCTCTCTGTCCCTTTTAAAACTAATTAAAATAAATCTGTTTCAGTCAATTCATAAATGGACACAACTGCAGATCTACAGGACACTTTTTGGGCCTTATCTGTCAATCTAGAAGTGTTTTCTGCTAGCCAAGAGTCCTGTTCAAAGGTGAATCTGCCCTTGAGGTCTCCACTGCATACTCAGCTCAAATTTTATTACCATTTCTTCTTTATCTAATAAAGAGGAGCTAAACCAGCATCTGTGGAAAGCATTTGTGCACAGTGAACTGTCCTGGTCCTGTCAGGAAGAACATAAACATAGCCATACTGGGTCAGACCAATGGTCCATCTAGCCCAGTGTCCTGCTTCCAGCAGTGGCCAAGCCAGGTCACAAAGTATCTGGCAGAAACCCATATTATAGCAAGATTCTATGTAGAACCCCAAAGAGTAGCAACATTCCATTCAGAATCTCAAAGAACAGCAACATTCCATGTAGAACCCCAAAGAGTATCAAGATTCCATTCAGAATCCCAAAGGACAGCAACATTCCATGTAGAACTCCAAAGAGTATCAAGATTCCATTCAGAATCTCAAAGAACAGCAACATTCCATGTAGACCCCCAAAGAGTAGCAAGATTCCATGTAGAATCCCAAAGAGTAGCAACATTCCAAGCTACCATTCCCAGGGCAAGCAGTGGCTTCCCCCATGTGCATCTCAATAACAGACTATGGACTTTTCCTCCAGGAACTTGTTCAATTCTTTTTTTTTTTTTAACCCAAATACGCTAACCGCTGTTACTACATCATCAGACAGCGAGTTCCAGAGCTTAACGATTCTTTGGGTGAAAAAAATATTTCCTCTTAAATGTTTTTGCAAAGTATTTGCATGTAATTTCATTGCGTGTCCCCTGGTCAGTGTTCAGGCTGTGTCGCAGTTAGCTTTCACCTCAGTCATGGCCTCTCTGCTGCTGTGCACTGGATGCAGTGCTTGATGGGCAGGCTGGAGGGCTTTACACGTTACAGTTCAGAGGGATGAGCCATGCTTTCCTCTCATTTCTTCTTTGCTAAGTGCTTAGACATTCTCCATGGCTCCAGGGCTGCGTCTGGTTTCCTCACTATATATTTATGAGACCCAGTTGCTTGTGCCTAGCGTATCTGTGGTTAACCCTTAGGGTGGGGAAGAGCAGATGCTGAAAGCCTGGCAAATACTTCTGTCTTCACAGTTAATGCAGCGATCACAGAGGAAATGGTTGAGTCTTTCTTTATATAGTCAACTAATAAGCTGAGATTGTTGGGCCCAAAACTTGGGATCTTGGCTTATTTATTTTTTTTTTTTTTTTACATTTGTACCCCGCGCTTTCCCACTCATGGCAGGCTCAATGCGGCAGGCAATGGAGGGTTACGTGACTTGCCCAGAGTCACAAGGAGCTGCCTGTGCCGGGAATCGAACTCAGTCGAGTCGAACTATAGTCGAGTTAGAATGTCTCTGCTCCCCCCCTCACCCCAAGCACGTGGTGCCTGTCATTTCTGTCAATGGCATTAAGTCTGGATGTGGACACGGACGTAACTTTCTTGTCAGTGTCAGTGGTCAGTGTCCAGGCTTACTGCTGGTAAGAGAAACACTGGTCACTTTGGGGGGGGGGGGGGGGGTAGACAGGGAGCAGAGAGAGAAATGCCGGTCACTCAGGCTTATATTTGAGTTAACATTCTTCCCTCTTTTTTTTTTTTTCAAGGGAAAGTGTTATCTTGGTTTATATTTGCATGGGCTTACATTCGAGTATATACTGTATATATTAAACTATTCGTTTGCAGATAACAGATCCGGAATTTGCTCATTAGAATTGACTCTCTTCCTTTTAGCATTTAATAATAATAATATATTCTTGTATTCTGCACATACCAATACTGGTTCAATGCAGATTACAGAGTAAACCACACATTTTATTCAAGTGGAAACAGAAAATGACTGAAGGCTTTTCAAATTCAAAAGGTATCTTCTGCAACCCCCCCCCCCCCCCCCCCCCCCCACACACACACAAATTCTTTAAATTGTTTCAAAGCAGTTTAGCACTGGTATAACAACATGGCGCAGCCTGACTAATTTCAATCATCTCCAGGAGGCGGAAGGACATTGATTAAGAAGACTAATAATCTTAAGAGGGCCAGTGCTACACACGGTGGGGTCTGGATAGTGTCTCCAGCTGCCCCTCCCAATGCCAGTCCTTAAATAGGAAGTAAATTTAAATGGATCTGGATCACTTAAACAGCCAGTGGCCTTGTGTTGTGGACTTTGCAGTGCATTAAGTAATCGCCCACCTCATCAGAAGAGTAGAAGGAAGAAACCATATTTTCTGTCTGTAGGTCTTTAGTGTTTAGGAGTCTGAAGGGAGTGGAGGAGTGGCCTAGTGGTTAGGGTGGTGGACTTTGGTCCTGGGGGACTGAGGAACTTAGTTGGATTCCCACTTCAGGCACAGGCAGCTCCTTGTGACTCTGGGCAAGTCACTTAACCCTCCATTGCCCCATGTAAGCCGCATTGAGCCTGCCATGAGTGGGAAAGCGCAGGGTACAAATGTAACAAAAAACAAAAAACAACCTAAGAGATGGAACAGCTACTGTGGTTCCCATAGGAAGGATAGAAGCAGACAAGTAACGAAACTCAGGTACCATCTGACCACTTTATTTAATGCATCACATGTCCATCATTACAGAATAGAACGGGGGCTTTTTAAGACCTTTCCCTGCTGTCTTAGTTACTCTGAGCCTCTTTTCATACGATCCTGAAGTTGTACAGGTTTAAAATGCCTCTCTGGTGCCCCCTCACACCCCTGCACAGTGTCAGACAGCGCTGACCGGGACCCGGTTTACAGTGCCGTCCTCATGGAGTACAGAGAGGTGTGAGGGGTCAGCAGACACCCTGGGGTCAGAGGTTTTAAGCAGTGCATTTCCCCACTATCACCAGCTAAGACTTTCTCAGCCGAGCCCAAAAGCACTCTTGTCATAGTACCCCCAACAACCGGGGGATCGGTGCTGGTTCAGAACTAATTTTAAACTCTGCTCTGACAACAGAACTACTATTACTACTACTATGTAGCATTTCTATAGCGCTACAAGGCGTACGCAGTGCTGCACAAACATAGAAGAAAGACAGTCCCTGCTCAAAGAGCTTACACTCTAATAGACAAAAAATAAAGCAAGCAAATCAATTAATGTGTAGAGGAGAGGAGGGTAGGTAGAAGCGAGAGGTTATAAGTGGTTACGAGTCAAAAGCAACGTAATAGAGGTAGAGCTGATCTCCTTTTCCTCCACAAGGACGCCCAGTGGTCTCTCCGGCCCAATCCTGTCTTGGAGAAAGATCATTTGAAAGGCTAATTATAGGAGATTTCTTTTAAAGGTGAGGGTATCTTGGCCAGACACTGTAAAGTATTAAGGACTAGGAGACTAATTAAAGCCATTCATGTCGACGGGACATAAATCTCACTTTTAAGAGGATGTCCAGAGCTTTGGCTTAGTTCAGTTCTTGGGTGGGTTCAGTTCCTTTTCGAAGGTTCTCTAGTCTCGGGAGTGGGTCCCAGAGGACTGGAGATGGGTGGATGTGGTTCCTGTCCACAGAAGCAGGAAGTAAGGAAGAGGCTGGGAAAGCTCTGTGATGAGCAAACTCATGGAAACACTTCTAAAGCAGAGGATTGTGAGATTTCCAAAACCAAGTGGACTGCTGGACTCGGAGCAGGTCTTGTCAGACAACTCATGATTAAATTATTTGGGTGGTAATTTAGGGGGAAACGCTAGATAGGGTGTATTTAGATATTAGCAAAGCCTTTGATATGGTTCCGATTGGGAAAGGGATAAACCTACCTAAAGTGAGTGACTGGGTTAGAAACTGGTTAGATGGAAGGAAAGAGAGAGGGTAATGGTAAATGGAGTTCAAGGAAAGGGATGTTATCAGTGGTGTACCGCAGGGATCGGTCCTTGGGCCAGCTCTTTTCTGAGTGATATTGCGAAGGGCTATGTGATAAGGTTTGTCTCTTTGCAGCTAATATTAAACTCTGTAATAGGGTAGACAGCACAGAGGGTGTGGATAGCATGAGGAGGGATCTAGCGAAGCTTGAAGAATAGTCCAGAAATTGGAAGGAAGCTAAGTCAACTGTGTGTAATATCTTGGTACTGCTAATACTATTCCTTGAAACATTTCTACTCGGTGACAGAAATCATTCCCACCCTGCTACACTGCATCTTTCCTACCATGTGCTACCAAAGCCAGCTCTGCAATTTTAAGTGGTGCATCACAGGATGAATGACCAGGAGGTTTCCACCACAGGTGGGCCTACGGATCAGCATAGCGGGAACTTCTGGAAATGTTTTGGACAGGCACAGGACTTGGGGGCTAGCTGCCATGCTGGTGGTCTCCCTGGTGAGAAGGCCTGTGATGTTGGTGACTAGGGTCTGTCTCATGATGCCTCTGGGGCTCCTGTTCCCTATCGGTGGTGCTTGGCTGCTGAGGTCTGTCCTTGGCATGATCGTGGGTCAGATGAGTTTCATCCTGCCCTTCCTGCAGCTTCTCGGTTGCATCTGTACTGCTCTTTTCTGGAGCGGTTACATTCTCCATTTCCTGTGAAAAGAAGCTCAGATAATAAAAACTATTATACGGTCTGTGCCCTGAAAAAGACAGGTACAAATCAAGGTAAGGTATACACATATCAGTTTATCTTGTTGGGCAGACTGGATGGACCTTGCAGGTCTTTTTCTGCCGTCATCTACTATGTTACTATATTTAATACAAAATATTTCACATCTGCTCCTGACTGATATTATTTTGAGCAGCACCAAGATCCCCAGGCACCTCATACCTGCCCTTCAGCTCCCCCTGTTGTTCTGTTATTGACAGGGCTGGCATTAGGGGTAACTGCCCAGGGCCCCCCCCCCCCATTCCATAGGGACCCCAAACCTGCCTCAAACTAAAGGAGGCATAGGCTGGGCCTCTGAATGTCTAACAGTAGCTCTGGGTATTGACCCCACCCCAACAGCTCTGTCAATGCACCTCAAACCTGTAGTGCAGCATCCCTCTCACAGCACTCTCTGCTACCCCACTACTAAGCTCCCCCCACACACCCACAAAGCTCTGCCAGTGTACCTCCCTCCTACTTCAGTCCCGCAACCCACCAGGGCACTCCTTTGCTCTCACCTGCCATGTGCTGTTTGTGGTGTAGAAGGTACAGTTCCCACAGAAGTCCTTGCTGTAAGTGCTACGGATGGCTGCTTCCACATAGGGATAATAAAGAAAACTGAGTGGCAGCTTAATGTGAAATGTAAGTCGCCCACATCTGGAAAACAGAAACATGGGGGGGGGGTACCCCTAAATTCAGGGGGCAGGAACCATCAGGCTGGTCCGCCTAAAGAAACCAGCCACAACACAAGAGAAGCTGGCTTTACATCCAGCAAAATACCAGAACCCCTAATTTGCCCGATTCCTCCCCACCAGGAAAGAGGAACAGAACAGTGAGTGTTAACATTCAGTAAAGGTGGAAAGCATCTAAGCTGAGAGGTGAGGAGGAGGTCAGGGGTCTGACTCAATGCCTGGGCTCCAGGACCTTCAACAGCTTGCAAAGGTCCCTGCCGCCGAGGTTATGGTTGAAGAGTTTGGTATGAATCAGATGTTGCAACAGACAGGTAGAGTAAGCAGACCTTGAAGAGAATGTGCCAGGAGTAAGGAGACAGAGAGATGGCAAGTGGACTGCAGGACTCACAGACACCAGAGAAAGAAAGGAGCGACCAGAGAAATGCAACCGTGCACAGAGAAGCAGAAACCCAGTAACCCCCAGAGCAATGCTGGCAACTGTACAGAGAGAAACAGGAACCTGCAGAGGAATGGTTGCAAATGGTGGGAGGCGGGGCTAGTGCTGGGCAGACTTATACGGTCTATGCCAGATCCGGTGGTGGGAGGCGGGGCTGATGGTTGGGAGGTGGGGATAGTGCTGGGCAGACTTATACGGTCTGTGCCAGAGCTGGTGGTGGAAGGCGGGACTGGTAGTTGGGAGGCGGGGATAGTGCTGGGCAGACTTATACGGTCTGTGCCAGAGCTGGTGGTGGGAGGCGGGGCTGGTGTTTTGGAGGCGCGGATAGTGCTGGGCAGACTTATACGGTCTGTGCCAGAGCTGGTGGTGGGAGGCGGGGCTGGTGGTTGGGAGGCGGGGATAGTGCTGGGCAGACTTATACGGTCTGTGCCAGAGCTGGTGGTGGGAGGCGGGGATAGTGCTGGGCAGACTTATACGGTCTGCCAGAGCTGGTGGTGGGAGGCGGGACTGGTGGTTGGGAGGCGGGGATAGTGCTGGCCAGACTTAAACGGTCTGTCAGAGCTGGTGGTGGGAGGCGGGGCTGGTGGTTGGGAGGCGGGGATAGTGCTGGCCAGACTTAAACGGTCTGCCAGAGCTGGTGGTGGGAGGCGGGGCTGGTGGTTGGGAGGCAGGGATAGTGCTGGCCAGACTTAAACGGTCTGTGCCCTGAAGAGCGCAGGTACAAATAAAAAGTAGCACACATGAATTTATCTTGTTGGGCAGACTGGATGGACCGTGCAGGTCTTTTTCTGCCGTCATCTACTATGTTACTATGTTACAACTGCAGAGAGAAGCAGTTACATGCACACATGCATGCCTCCCTTGCACTGGATGTAAATTAGTGGAGAGTTTTGAGAGGCCTAGGTACTCCTCTTATGATATTACTCGGGCACTGCCCACCCTCACTGCAGGAAGCGGTGGCTGCTGATGCTTCTTTGAGTTTGTTTCACTGTCAGGCATTTCACCGCAGCCTGCTGTTTGCCTCCCCCCAGAAGCTGCAGTTAGAGGGTGGAAAACAGGGTAATTGCCCTGGGCCCCCTTAGCATAGGGGGCTCCAAACCTTCCTCAAGCTAAAGGATGCATAGGCCCCTCTCCAGTTTCTGCTCTGGGCCCCTAGTCTGCCCGATGATGAAGCCAGCCCCGCCAGGAGACACTTCAAAGGGAAGCTGTGTGAAATGTGGAGAGACAGAGCCAGGAGACTCTGGGGAACATTTTACACAGAGACAGAGGGGAAGCAAATGATGGTAGAGAAATCTTTCAGATGGGGAGGGGACAGAGAAAGTTGAGAAATGCTGCAGACAGGGCAGAGACAGCCAAGCGACATGATGGAAAGGTGAGAGCAGGGAGCCACTGACTTGTCGTAGATGAGGAAATCGTCCTTGTCTCCGCTGAGGATGTTCCAGATGTCAGGCTCTTGGGGGGACTGCTGGTACACGGGCATGTCGGCGGGAGCATTGCGCAGCAGCTCTGAGTACATGAGAATGGAGTGTTCTTCTCTTTCATTCACAATCAGGTAACTCACGTTAGACAATCCTTGACCAATCAGTTTATCCCGCAGGTTCCCAAGTCTGTGCAAACCAGTGAAGAAAGTTACCAGACTGTTGCAATACCATGGAATACGTCTCCCAAGGTCTCCAAGATTCCTCCACATACCATCCTGGAAAGCTTTGTTTATTCCCCTGCTTAATTCTCTACAATTAAAAAACAGGAATGCAACTCCCCATATACACTTCTAGGACACCGGTGCAGACCACGGTTGCTCCCTGTCAGCCACACACCCGCCCAGACCGTGGCGGCTTCCTATCACTTTGAATGGGCTTTGTAAACAGGGGCCTTAATCTTTTAGGGGTTTGCCTCTTGTTACCAGCACAAACTGTGACAGCCCCTCTCCCAGCCAGATACCAGTACAGACCACGGCAGACCCACTCCCAGCCAGATCCCAGTACAAACTCCCAGTCAGACACCAGCACAGACCATGGCAAACCCATTCCCAGCAGACAGCCCCTCTCCCAGCCAGATACCAGTACAGACAACAGCCCCACTCCCAGCCAGACACCAGCACAGTTCATGGCAAACCCACCCCCAGCGAGACACCAGCACAAACTGTGACAGCCCCTCTCCCAGCCAGATACCAGTACAGACCATGGCAGACCCACTCCCAGCCAGACCCCAGTACAAACTCCCAGTCAGATACCAGTACAGACCATGGCAGACCTACTCCCAGCCAGACACCTCAGCAGCACAGCTGATTTCATCTTGGAGAATGCAAGATAAATTGTAGAGTGGATTTTTGTGCCACCCTGAGAGTCTCACCTGGCAGCCTGCTGGAGACAGAAGTATCAGCTGGCTTTCAGCAGTGCCAGTACTGTTACTTGCCCTGTGGTCGCCTCCATAGGCACCTCCCCGTTGATCTTCCAGAGTGGGGCTGGCTGGCAGATCTGCGACTCATTCTGCCTTACTGCTGCCAGTTCTGCCACGAACCCCAGCAGGGTCAAAAGGGCCAATGGACCCATAGCCACAATCTGAAAGAGAGAGAGAGAGCGTTGCAGAACATGATTTCCTACTGTGGACCCCTCTTTTATCAGAGACACACTCCTCTCTCAAAGCCACAGGATGGGAGAGTGGCAGACAAACGGGCTGGAGGTGACAGCGCATGTGCCCTGCATTCGCCCCTTGGGTGGCAGGGTTTGGAGACCCAGCAGGTCATCTACAGAGTGAGTGAGATGGTGCAGTTATCGGGCTTCCTTCAGCTGGACAGGGAAGAAGGAAGACGACCCCGGCTGTGCCACTCCTCAGTCTGTCCTTTCTCTATTGGTCTACTCGTAGTTACTGTTCAATGCTTAGAGGGAGACAAGGAGACCTGGAGGGGGGATTTATTTATAACTTTTTACCCAGTGGATCATTTCAAAAAATATTCCTAGCAACACAGATATTTATACAGGATAATGCAGTGAGCTTTATAATGAAACATTAATAAACACAAGCAGTAGAAAACCAAAGAAAAAGACCAGCAGAATCTAGACCTGAAAGCCCCCCCCCCCTCCTTATAGAAAATGAAAAGAGCAGCATTCCCAGTGATTCCCGCAAAGGCTGTCTGTTTTCAGCAGTCTAGTGATGGATTCAAATCAACCTGGCTGCCTGAACCACTGAAAAGCAGTTGTGACATGAACTGGTTGATGTTGGAAGCAATTTAAGTGGGCAAGAGATGCTCCTGACCACTTAAATTGCACTCTGCGTCCTGGCTGCCAATATTGGCAGTAACCAACCATTCCTAAAGGGGGCAGGAGAGAGGCGTTGGGCGTTCTGGAGGCGGAGTCATGGAGGAGCTGGTAATAATCCATGTCCCACCGCCCACCCAACATGGTCTGACACCACTGCTGACATCAGTCTCTCTCCATTACATCAGACCCCTCCCCCCCATTATCACATCCCCTCCTTTGGAATCTCCCTACACCCCACCCACCTGTAATCCCCCCCCCATATCATCCCTCCTGGTCAAGTGGGGTAGCCATGGCAGGAAAAATCCTCACTCACTCATGATCCTAGCAGCTCCATCTAGAAAATGGCCTTCGTGACCTCTGTGTTATGTTTTATTTTGTACTTGATATAGTGGGTCATCTTACAATAGTCTACCATTTTCTAGATGGAGCTGCTAGGATCAGGAGTGAGTGGGGATCGCTCCTGTCAGGGCTACCACACTGGACCACTAGGTGTGAGGGTATTCCGGGGGGGGGGGGGGTCTGATTCAGTGGGAGGTGGAAAGAAGTTGATGGCAAGGCATGGAAGAAATTCACAGATCTACTTACGTAGGTTTTGGCTGAATATTGGCTATGACGAACGAGACAGTCCCTGCTCAATTACTACTAATCATTTCTATAGCGCTACGAGATGGTTGCAGCACTGTACACTAAACATGTATGAGACAGTCTCTGCCTGACAGAGTTTACAATGTATGTCAGACAGACAAACAGGGCAAATAAGGGATTAGGAAATTGCTTATGGTGGGAATGATAACTACTACTACTACTACTAACTAACATTTCTAAAGCGCTACTAGGGTTACGCAGCGCTGTACAATTTAAACATAGAAGGACAGTCCCTGCTCAAAGAGCTTACAATCTAAAAGACAAGAGAACAATCTAAAGACAAGTGAACAATCTAGAGGACGAGTGAACAGTTAATCTGATAGGGTGGATAGATTGGGGCATTTTATATTTCTCGAGCGGTTAGGCGCCGAAGGCAGCATTGAAGAGGTGAGTTTTAAGCAGAGATTTGAAGATGGGTAGGGAGGGGGCATGGCGTATGGGTAAAGGAAGATTGTTCCAGGCATAGGGTGAGGCAAGGCAGAATGAGCGGAGCCTGGAGTTGGCAGTGGTGGAGAAGGGTACTGAGAGAAGGGCTTTGTCCTGTGAGCAGAGGTTACGGGCGGGAACATAGGGGGAGGGTGGAGAGGTAGTGAGGATAAAACAGACATGGGTACTGAAGAAGTTAAAAGCAGCCTCCAAAAGGTGGGCTTTTAGCCTAGATTTGAGGATGGCCAAAGACAGAGCTTGATGTACTAACTTAGGAAAATCTATTCCAGGCACACAGTGAAGCAAGATAAAAGGAACAGAGTAACAGTAGAGAAAAAGGGTACTGATAAAAGATATTTACCGGAGGAGTGTAGGGAGAGATAAGAGTGGACAGGCACTTGGAAGTCAATAAGAGGAGTTTGAACTGTATGTGTGAATGGATAGGGAACCAATGAAGTGACTTGAGGAGAGGGCTAATAAGAGCATAGCGATAGTGAAGGAATATAAGTCCTGCGGCAGAATTTTGAACAGATTGAAGGGGAGAGAGATGGCTCAGTGGGAGACCTGTGAGAAGCAAGTTGCAATAGTCTAAGCGAGAGGTGATAAGAGTGTGGATGAGGGTTCTGGTAGTGTGCTCAGAAAGGAAAGGATGGATTTTGGTGATGTTACAGAGGGAGGATGGCATGCAGCTGTCAGCTCAGGATACACAATTCTAAAAGGATTATATTTAATTAATCTGGCTGCTGGACCTGCAGCCCTTAAAAGTGAGATGTAACTAAAGGTTGGATGAATGAGTGAAGCAAGAGAGAGACGAGTGAAGGATTTAGCACAGAACAGAGGCAGACGAGTAGATTAAAAACATCTGGGAGGCAAGAGAGATGGGAAAAGCTGCCATTCCTTTCTCTGAGGTGTGATGAGACTCTGATGAAACACAGCTGGGAGAAAGATCTGTTACACAGCTCTGTGCACCGGGCTCCAGTTCTGATATTATACATCGAGATTTGGAAGTAACAAAAAGCTAAATTAATGCCCCCCACTATATTGTTAGAAGTAAGGACAGTGGTCATAGGAGCCAACTTTTCAAAATTATTGGGGGTGCTAAGCCCAGTGGAAATAACCCCTCCCTAGACACATGCAAGGAATTTTCTCAATATTGGGGGTGCTCAAGCACCCACAGAGTCGGCTCCTATGACAGTGGTGAATGGCGCTTGTAAGCCTGTGCTATAATAATATACGTTTCTTCACAGCCCTTGAGAAGGTCCCTTTGACTCACGGTATCTGCTCTCAATGTCAGGCAAGGTCCAACCTTCCCATCTTCTGCAAAGAATCTTCCTCTGTCTGAGTTTAGCAAACACAAGTTCTGCCCTTTGTAGCCACAGAGGAGGGAGGTGCTAAGGGTACATGGGGTGGGTGGGGGGAACGAGACTGGAATCATTAATTGATAGCCAGGATCACCCAGGCATCTTATCGGACTGTGTATGAACAAACCAGTGAAGTTAGAATAGCACACAGTCAAACCCTGTCTCAAAGGTTATGTGGCCCACACTTAAGTACATATTGCCATATTGAGATAGACCGAAGGTCCATCAAGCAGCATCCTGTTTCCAACAGTGGCCAATCCAGGTCACAAATACCTGGCAAGATCCCAGACAAGCTCAATACATTTTATGCTGCTTATCCCAGAAATAAGCAGTGCATTTTTCCCAAGTCCACTGGACTTTTCCTTTAGGAAGCCGTTCACTCCCCCTCTTAATACCTGCTCTACTGGGATGAATCCTGTCTGAGATCCTCTTTGTGGGGAACTAGTCAGCAAATATAAAAGAAATCTCCCTTTTGCTACTTGCTAACCCTGCTGCAGAAACCCTCACCCCCATCATGCAGGTCCCATAGAGATTTCCAACTCCTCCCACCTTCCTTCCCCCCCCCCCCCCCCCATCTATTGCAGGGGCCACCAAAGGGACTTATTTCAAGTTGCTCAGATGTGACAGTCCTCCCTTCCCCATTACCCCTGCCTAATTTTCACCAAACCAATTTTATTAACATTACAGAGGGTGGACCTGTCCTGTCTTCACCTTCTTCAGCTGCCCTTCCAGGAGGCCTTTCAGTGCAGTGTCCTATTGTAATTGTTTCATACCCACCGGGGTCGGGGCTCTCCCCTCCACTCCTGTAAAGCCCTCAGTAGGGTGGTTCAATAGTACCACAGCAAATTGGGTACTTCCATACCATCCTTCTCCTGACCGTCAGTGGCCTCTTCCTCCATCTTTAGGTAAACATCTCAGTAGCCAGTTTCTCAGCTCTGTCAGCTAAAAAGATAGCCTGGTGGAAATATAAGAAAATAGGTAAAAACATCCCAGTTAATATTCAGCAAGTGTAGCAGCATGTTTTAAATGCTCACTGTTATTGGCTAAATTAGCCCTGGATTTCAATGCCAGGCCATGTCCATGTGCTGGTCACAGGGAGTTATACAGGTCCCTGCTGGGACTCACAACTGATCCCTCTTGTGACCCCCCCCCCCCAACAGTAGAGCTCCCCCCCAAATGTAAGGCCTCCCTCCTGGCTCCTCCCACTAACAGTAGAAACACCCTCCAACGCATCTTGCCCCCACTCAAGGACCTCCTCCCAAGTCCTGGTAGGCCTCTCCTGGCTTACCTTAAGTTCCATGGTGGTCTGGTGGGTGCTCGAGGCAGCAGCAAATCCCACTTGCTCCTGCCTCCAGTGGCTCCAGTGACAAAATGGCTGCCATGACCTCTAGACTAATTTTGTCACTGCAGCTGCTTGAGGCGAGAGTGAGTGGGGTTTGTACCTGACCTGATCACCCACTGGACCACCACAGAACTTAAAGTAGGTCCAGGACACCTACTGTGACATGAGTTGGGGGGGGGGACTCTGGTTGGTGGGGGTCAGGTCAGAGGTAGTTGTATGGTTGGGGTCAGGTCAGAGTACTTGTGTAGTTGGGAGGGAGGGTAAAGGGTAAGGAGGGTCATAGAATTGATATACTACCTTATTGTGGTACAAAATGGTTTACATATTACATACAGGTGCTTTCTCTGTCCCTTGTGGGCTCACAATCTAAGTCTTTTTTTTTACCTGGGGCAATGGAGGATTAAGTAACTTGCTCAAGATCACAAGGAACCATAGTGGGAGTCAAACCCAGTTCCCCAGGTTCTCAGCCCACTGCACTAACCATTAGGCTGACCTGTCCAACTCTCACGCTTCTCAGTTCCTCACTCTAACATCCTCCTTCAACCTCCAGCTATGTTCCACCACCCCTACTCACCGTGATGGCCATTGCCTTGACCTCGTCCTCTCCTCTTCCGGCTCACCCTCCAATTTCCACACTTCAGCTCTTCCTGTCTCTGATCATCACCTGATCACCTTCACACTTCTTCACCCTCCCCCTCAGCCCCGCCCAACATTAACCACTACTTCCAGGAATCTCCAGATTATTGACCCTCCCACCTTATCATCTAGTATTTCTAATCTCCTCCCCTCCATCATGTCCTCCGAGTCTGTTGACGAGGCTGTCTCCGCTTACAATGCCACTCTCTCCTCTGCTCTGGACACCCTTGCACCATCCACCTCCCGTCCCACAAGGCGTACTAATCCCCAGCCCTGGCTGACCCCTTGCATCCGTTACCTTCGCTCCTGCGCCCGATCTGCTGAATGCCTCTGGAGGAAATCTCGCACCCATTCAGATTTCCTTCACTACAAATTCATGCTATCCTCCTTCCAGTCCTCACTATTCCTTGCCAAACAGGACTATTACACCCAATTGACTAATTCTCTCAGCTCTAACCCTCGTCGTCTCTTCGCCACCCTTAACTCCCTCCTCAAAGTGCCCTCCGCTCCCACCCCCCCGTCACTCTCTCCTCAATCACTGGCTGACTACTTCCGCGACAAGGTGCAAAAGATCAACCTTGAGTTCACTACCAAGCCACCTCCTCCTCTTCACCCTTCAACCCTCTCCCTCAACCAACCAACCCAGACCTCCTTCTCCTCCTTTCCTGATATCTCCGAGGAGGAAACCGCCCGCCTTCTTTCCTCCTCAAAATGCACCACTTGTTCCTCTGATCCCATCCCCACCAACTTACTTAACACCATCTCTCCTACTATCACCCCCTCCATCTGTCATATCCTCAACCTCTCTCTCTCCACTGCAACTGTCCCCGACACCTTCAAGCATGCTGTAGTCACGCCACTCCTCAAAAAACCATCACTAGACCCTACCTGTCCCTCCAACTACCGCCCCATCTCCCTCCTACCCTTCCTCTCCAAGACACTTGAGCGCGCAGTCCACAGCCGCTGCCTTGATTTTCTCTCCTCTCATGCCATCCTTGATCCGCTTCAATCTGGTTTTCGCCCTCTTCACTCGACAGAAACAGCACTTTCTAAAGTCTGTAATGACCTGTTCCTTGCCAAATCCAGAGGCCACTACTCCATCCTCATCCTCCTGGATCTATCCGCCGCTTTTGACACTGTCAATCATGACTTACTTCTTGCCACACTGTCCTCATTTGGGTTCCAGGGCTCTGTCCTCTCCTGGTGCTCCTCCTATCTCTCCCACCGCACCTTCAAAGTTCACTCTCATGGATCTTCCTCCACCCCCATCCCCTTATCTGTTGGTGTTCCCCAGGGATCGGTCCTTGGACCCCTTCTCTTCTCAATCTACACCTCTTCCCTGGGCTCCCTGATCTCATCTCATGGTTTCCAGTATCATCTCTATGCTGATGACACCCAACTGTATCTCTCCACACCAGACATCACCGCGGAGACCCAGGCAAAGGTATCGGCCTGCTTATCCGACATTGCTGCCTGGATGTCCAACCGCCACCTGAAACTGAACATGTCCAAGACCGAGCTTATCGTCTTTCCACCAAAACCCACTTCTCCTCTTCCTCCACTTTCTATCTCAGTTGATAACACCCTCATCCTCCCCGTCTCATCTGCCCGCAACCTCGGAGTCATCTTTGACTCCTCTCTCTCCTTCTCTGCGCATATCCAGCAGATAGCCAAGACCTGTCGCTTCTTCCTCTTTAACATCAGCAAAATTCGCCCTTTCCTCTCTGAACACACCACCCGAACTCTCGTCCACGCTCTCATTACCTCTCGCCTGGACTACTGCAACTTACTCCTCACCGGCCTCCCACTTAGCCATCTATCCCCCCTTCAGTCTGTTCAGAACTCTGCTGCACGTCTCATATTCCGCCAGAACCGATATACTCATATCACCCCTCTCCTCAGGTCACTTCACTGGCTTCTGATCAGATACCGCATTCAATTCAAGCTTCTCCTTCTTACCTACAAATGCACTCAGTCTGCTGCCCCTCACTACCTCTCTACCCTCATCTCCCCTTACGTTCCCGCCCGTAACCTCCGTTCACAGGATAAATCCCTGCTCTCAGTACCCTTCTCCACCACCGCCAACTCCAGGCTCCGCTCATTCTGCCTCGCCTCACCCTATGCTTGGAACAACCTTCCTGAACCCTTACGCCAAGCCCCCTCCCTGCCCGTCTTCAAGTCTTTGCTTAAAGCCCACCTCTTCAATGCTGCGTTCGGCACCTAACCCTTACCGTTCAGTGAATCCAGACTGCCCCAATTTGACTGCCCCTATCGGACCGACCGTTCACTTGTCTATTAGATTGTAAGCTCTTTGAGCAGGGACTGTCTCTCTTTGTTAAATTGTACAGCGCTGCGTAACCCTAGTAGCGCTCTAGAAATGTTAAGTAGTAGTAGTAGTAGGCTGCTTCTCCATCTCCACTCAAGGATCAATTTCTGCTGGATGGGTTGGGACGGAATCGCACAGCGAGTTATACCTCTCCTTAAACATGTCATTAATACCTGCTGCCAACATAGACTCTGCCAGCGCCTCCCCTTTCACATGGGCTTGAACTTGTGGTTAAGGGAGCTGCTAGTATTCGGGCAAAGGATTTATGGAATTTTGCAGAAAGTTCATCCAACCCAGTTGCCTTACCCATTTTAAGCTCCTTAATAGGCAGCGTAATCTGCTCTTCCACTGCTTCTCCAATCCTTCCCTCAGACAAGGTGTTACGTGGGTTTCTTGTAGATATGTGACCAGCAGAAGAAAGGGGGTGTTGATGCCCCTGTATAAGTCGTTGGTGAGGCCCCACCTGGAGTATTGTGTTCAGTTTTGGAGGCCGTATCTTGTTAAGGATGTAAAAAGAATTGAAGCAGTGCAAAGAAAAGCTACGAGAATGGTATGGGATTTGCGTTACAAGACGTATGAGGAGAGACTTGCTGAACTAAACATGTATACTCTGGAAGAAAGGAGAAACAGGGGTGATATGATACAGACATTCAAATATTTGAAAGGTATTAATCCGCAAACGAACCTTTTCCGGAGATGGGAAGGTGGTAGAACGAGAGGACATGAAATGGGATTGAAGGGGGGCAGACTCAAGAAAAATGTCAGGAAGTATTTTTTCACAGAGAGAGTAGTGGATGCTTGGAATGCCCTCCCGCGGGAGGTGGTGGAAATGAAAACGGTAACGGAATTCAAACATGCGGGGGATAAGCATAAAGGAATCCTGTGCCGAAGGAATGGATCCTCAGGAGCTTAGTCAAGATCGGGAGGAGGGGCTGGTGGTTGGGAGGTGGGGATAGTGCTGGGCAGACTTATACGGTCTGTGCCAGAGCCGGTGGTGGGAGGAGGGGCTTGTGGTTGGGAGGCGGGGCTAGTGCTGGGCAGACTTATACGGTCTGTGCCAGAACCGGTGGTGGGAGGCGGGACTGCTGGTTGGGAGGCGGGGATAGTGCTGGGCAGACTTACACGGTCTGTGCCCCGAAAAGGACAGGTACAAATCAAGGTAAGGTATACACAAAAAGTAGCACATATGAGTTTATCTTCTTGGGCAGACTGGATGGACCGTGCAGGTCTTTTTCTGCCATCATCTACTATGTTACTATAAGGTTACTCTTGAGGCAATGTATTACAAAAAAGGTCCCTCATCTTCTAAGGGCTACTAAGTGTTCCCTGCCCCCCTCATTTGTACAATAATATGGTGGGATTTTCACTTTCTCAGCTGTTGAGCCAAAATGAAGTGATCTCCTTTTGGAGACTCCGAAATGGTTTCTGACTATTGACCCTACTTTCCTGCCTCTCAATTTTTGATCCCAGATCCTTCATCCTAGCTTCCTGCATTATTATGTCTAAGCACGCAACTGTGGAATGCACTACCAAAAGCCTTGAAATCGACGTATGACCACCTAAACTTCCAGAAATCACTAAAACTAACCTGTTTAAAAAGGCATACCCTACCGATCCAACTTAAATGCCTGACCTCTGCAACACAGCAAATCTAAATTGCGTAATGGACATAACTCAACTCTTCCATTTACGATCCCTAATGTGGCTGTACCACATGAACTTTATCCTATCATAACATCATATTGTATTTGTTCATACCGGAGTCTGCAAAGGCCTCTCCGGTACTATGTAAGCCACATTGAGCCTACAAATAGGTGGGAAAATGTGGGATACAAATGTAACAAATAAATAAAATAAATAACCACTTGCTGTAGGGTAAGTGCCTTATAGTATGTAAAAGTGAACATTTGTAACTGGTCTATGGACCCTATAAATGCTCGTGCATAAATTTGACATTTCCAGATGCAAATGATAGCACTGTGCAAGTAGCCCATGTAAATGTCAGCTCCTCCTCCTATAGACTGGCCTTTCTCTGCCCATAGACTGCTTTTTCTTCATCAATGGAACACTCTTTTTGTGCCATGGACCACTCTTTCTCCGCCCTTGGACCGCTCTTTCTCTGCCTATCGACTGCCCTTCCTCTGCCCTCGGACCACTTTTTCTCCATTCATGGAGCGCTCTTTTTCTGCCCATGGACCACTCTTTCCCTGTCCATGGACCGCTCTTTCTCTGCCCATGGACCGCTCTTTCTCTGCCTATCGACTGCCCTTTCTCTGCCCACGGACCACTTTTTCTCCATTCATGGATCGCTCTTTTTCTGCCCATGGACCACTCTTTCCCTGTCCATGGATCGCTCTTTCTCTGCCCACAGACCACTTTTTCTCCATCCATGGATCGCTCTTTTTCTGCCCATGGACCACTCTTTTCCTGTCCATGAACCGCTCTTTCTCTGCCCACAGACCACTTTTTCTCCATCCATGGATCGCTCTTTTTCTGCCCATGGACCACTCTTTCCCTGTCCATGGACCGCTCTTTCTCTGCCTATCGACTGCCCTTTCTCTGCCCACGGACCACTTTTTCTCCATTAATGCATCGCTCTTTTTCTGCCCATGGACCACTCTTTCCCTGTCCATGGATCGCTCTTTCTCTGCCCACGGACCACTTTTTCTCCATCCATGGATTGTTCTTTTTCTGCCCATGGACCACTCTTTCCCTGTCCATGGATCACTCTTTCTCTGCCCACGGACCACTCTGTCCATCCATGGATTGTTCTTTTTCTGCCCATGGACCACTCTTTCCCCGTCCATGGATTGCCCCCGCTCTTTCTCCACCCATGAATTGTCCTTTCTCCGCCTATGGACCGCCCTTTCTCTGTCCATGGACCGTCCTTTCTCCACCCATGGTTCGTCCTTTGTCTACCCATGTGACTGCCCCACTAACAATTACATACTATTGCAAGTTCACAGTGTAACTGTAGAATATGGTTCAGGTGTTTTGCTGCATTTAAGGGGTGTGCACATTCACCCGTGTGGTTGGTGGTATTCTACAAATTTACATGTACAACTAGCGTGTAAATTTAAGGCACCTGTTACAGAGTGAGGACACTAACCCCTGGATCCTAGAAAGCAGTGCACCCAAATTTACAATGTGCATGTAAATTTCAAAACACAAGTTATAGAATAGCGCCAGCTGTGCGCCAAACTACAAATTGTTAAATTAGATGCCAATTGGCCTTCAGTACCAATAATATCCCTTCATGTCCTTAATTGCTGCTAAGTGGCACTAATTTGTTAGGCCTATTCTATAAACCTAATGCCTGAACGTAGTAGCATGTAACACGGACGGGTCAGGGGTACGTAAGTTATAGAAATGCGATCAGTAATGGGCACAACTGCCAACTTTAGGAGCGACCGTTTCCAGCAGCCTTTGACATGGTGTAAGCGCTCTCGTCTAACGTTTTGTGCCCGCGTGCCGACATGCGCTCTGCTCTGTACCTGGAATCTCACGCACAATTGCTCTTATAGAACTGCCACTAAGTGCCCATGTTTTTTGGCGTACTTTCTTGGATCTATCCCATAGTGTCCAGCGATGTGTTCTGGGAGGGACGCTGTGCAGGCGATCGGGATTCTTGGGTTTATCAGAATCTCAAGGAAGAAACTAGGGACGTGAAAGTTCACTGAGGAGGACAGGAGAATGAACAGCTGGGGGGTTGGGGATAAGACAGGGAATAAAGTCTTCATTGCTTATTTCTACCTGTCACCAGGGCCGCCGAGAGCCGGGGCCGGGCCTGGGACAAGACTGCCCCCGGGCCCCCCCACCTGAGGTTGCGTAACGCCCCGCCCCCCCACCCGAAGTCGCCGGGCCCCCCTCCACCCGAGGTCGCGTCGCGCCCCTCCCCACCCGAAGTCGCTGGGCCCCCCCTCCACCCGCTGCCGGGCCCTCCAAACTAACCTGAAGTGCCTTCACGTTCGCATCGCAGCAAGCAGCAGGGCAGACCTCTCCTTCCTTCCGTGCCCCGCCCTCGCGGACGTTACATCAGGCGAGGGCGGGACACGGAAGGAAGGAGTGGCCTGCCCTGCTGCTGCTGCAATGCGAACATGAAGGCACTGCAGCGGAGGCCCGGGCCCGGGGACTTTTGTCCCCCCTGTCTCCCCCTCTCGGCGGCCCTGCCTGTCACATCTGCCTAAGAGTAACTGGGGCATTTTAATAGGTCACATCTGCAAGAATGTGATATATAAATTCACTCTGCTAATTTCTCCTATCAAGGCACCAAACTTTGGAATTCTCTTCCTCAATCAATCAAGTTTACAGATTTTCTTCCTTTTTTTCTTCCTTTTTTTCCCCCATCTAGTCCTACCTAATTATGGTCTCACCTATCCATCCTTAATTATTTGTTTGTCCTTGAGATAGTCTAAATCCTTGTTTACTTACTGCACGTGTATTAATTTCCTACTTTAAGTTATTATAATTTGTGTTATATTCTGTACATTATGTTTTATTAACTTTATTGTTTGTAAGCCACATTGAACTTGAGTCTATTTTGGGCTAATGTGGGGTATAAATGTCATTAATACATAAATAAATACAGTGCTTACTGGTAACCATTTGGATTGATTGACTTCTACACATTTAAAATCAAGAAACAAAGCAACGGATCTGTCCTTCTGCAAAGAAGGACAACTATGAGGGACTAGAGTTCGGAGAGGGAGAGACAGACCCTGAGCCTCTACTGTGAGCAAATATTTAAAGTTCTTATCTGTATTTTGTGATGATGCAACACTGGTCCAATGATAGGATCAAAGTACTCAAAGCTGACCCAGGACAACAAAGAAACACAAGGTTGAAAAGAGGAAAGGAAAGGGTGGGACAGTGATGAGGATCTATGTGTCCAGTCAGGAATCAGGGACTGAGACCAGCTACAGGAGATTGGTTATACAAAGGTTACCTGGTCATTGGGTCCAGCCAGAAAAAAACATGTATTTTAACCCTTGGGTTACATTCAGGCTGGATCACTAACAAAAGACGCTGTAAACATTGTTTTCTAAATTCCCACATACCTCTTGAAAAATAATATATTTCATTTACGTATAAACAAACAGAGATATTCTCACCTTCATCCCATCACTCATACTCCAAATTCATCTGTTTGAACCTCCTTTTTAACACAACTATTTCCAGAAAACCATAGGGTTCCATTTAACAAGCCATGGTAGTGATTCCTGGCACGGCAAATGCAACGAAGCCCATTCAATTCCTATGGGCTTTGTCGTATTTGCTGCAAAGGAATCACTACTGCGGCTTTGTAAAAGGAATCCCTAGTCTTTTGTTTTTCCCAAGTTTTATTTGTAATTGTACTACAACAGAAAATCAACAAGATAGAGATTGAAAGCCACAATGGTCTGTAAGTATAATGCAAACAACAAAAGCCAAATCTCCTTTCCCCATCCCTCTCCTCCCCCAAGATAGCCCAAAAGAGTCTCCCTGCCCGATATCCAGGTGCTACACAGTCCTCCATATGTCTCTGAATAGCAAATTAATAACCCCTGGAGTATTCAAGAAAAGCTCAGCCTGTAGCGCTTGCTCTCCAGACCCAAGTCTTGTGAAAGGTAGCATAATGGACATTTTTAACGGCCATCGATTCTGACATTAAGCAGAAATAGTCCAATTTGCACACCAACGCTTTCATATTCGGCATTTGTCGGTTGCTTCCACACCACTACTAAAGCCAAGTGAGCAGCCATGAACAAATGGATAGCCAACTGTCTTGTGTGAGTTTCCCTGGGATTTGTAATATGGAATGTTGCTATTCTTTGAGATTCTGCATGGAATCTTGTCACTCTTTAGGATTCCAGAATCTTGCTATTCTTTGGGATTCTACATGGAATGTTGCTACTCTTTGGGGTTCTGCATGGAATCTTGTCCCTCTTTAGGATTCCAGAATCTTGCTATTCTTTGGGGTTCTACATGGAACGTTGCTATTATTTAGGATTCCAGAATCTTGCCCATTTTCAAGTCCTTACTCAAAGCCCATCTCTTCTCCCTTGCTTTTGGCGCCTAACCACCTTCCCCATTCATGATACCTACACTGACTACATAGTTTGTTACCTTTAGATTGTAAGCTCTCTTGAGCAGGGACTGTCCTTCCCCATGTTTAAACTTGTACAGCGCTGCGTAACCCTGGCAGCGCTATAGAAATGCTAAGTAGTAGTAGTAGTAGTCTTTGGGGTTCTACATGGAATGTTGCTACTCTTTGGGGTTCTGCATGGAATCTTGTCCCTCTTTAGGATTCCAGAATCTTGCTATTCTTTGGGGTTCTACATGAAATGCTGCTATTTTGTAGGATTCCAGAATCTTGCTATTCTTCAGGGTTCTACATGGAATGTTGCTACTCTTTGAGATTTTGCATAGAATCTTGTCACTCTTTAGGATTCCAGAATCTTGCTATTCTTTGGGATTCTACATGGAATGTTGCTACTCTTTGGGGTTCTGCATGGAATCTTGTCCCTCTTTAGGATTCCAGAATCTTGCTATTCTTTGGGGTTCTACATGAAATGCTACTATTTTGTAGGATTCCAGAATCTTGCTATTCTTCAGGGTTCTACATGGAATGTTGCTACTCTTTGAGATTTTGCATAGAATCTTGTCACTCTTTAGGATTCCAGAATATTGCTATTATTTGGGATTCTACATGGAATGTTGCTACTCTTTGGGGTTCTGCATGGAATGTTGCCACAATTTGGGTTTCTGCCAGGTACTTGTGACCTGGCTTGGCCACTGTTGGAAAACAGGACACTGGGCTAGATGGACCATTGGTCTGACCCAGTATGGCCTACTCTTATGTTTGTGATGAAGCAGGCAACACTCCACTTTCAGAGGGTACTGAATCCCCAGTATCTCCTGAACCATATGAACAACAGCCCCCTAACAGGTCTGGACAATGGGGCAGGTCCACCAAATATGAAACATATCTCACACAGTACCACAGTTACGCCAGCAAAGGCCGGTTCCATATTTAAAGAGTTGTAGCATTTGTTGTGGGGTGTACTACCAATGACAAAACATTTTGTGTCCATTTTCAATTACCACACTACCCACTCATCATAGTCTAGATGGTGAGATCTTAGACCACAAGGAAATCCCTGTGGTAGACAGGTCACCACCTGGACAGGAGCAAGCAGGGCACGAAGACAAAGCTAGGCTCGCGGAGACAGGTGGAGCAAGACTCCCAAAGAGCGAGGTACACTGGAAGATACAGCAAGGCTCCCGAAGAGCAGGCCTCACTGGAACAGACTGAGCTAGTGTCATAGTAAGTGATGGCAGATAAAGACTTACGGTCCATGCAATCTGCTCAAGATAAACTCAATTACATGGTATGTGATACTTTATATGTATACCTGAGTTTGATTTGTCCTTGCCTTACTCAGGGCACAGACCATAGAAGTCTGCCCAGCACTGTTCTTATATTATGTTCTGAAGCTAACCACTCACAAACTCTACAAGGAGGAAGCAGCAGACACGAAAGCATCAGCCGAAGTTCGAGCTGCCACTAAATGTGGTTCTAAGATGATGTCATCCAGATGCACGTGTCCCAGAAGTCACTGTGTGCCCGTGGCTGACACACAGACTAGGAGTGACATCTAAGTCCACAAGGGAATGCAGGTGAGGCAGACACCAGCCACCATAAGGCAACAGTCATGGTGGAACCGTGACACTACTGATGAGTTTTAGCTAAATTCCCATTTCCACCTCTCATAGGTCTCCCCCAAGTCCCCCTCCCAGCATTACACAAAATAGTCCAGGGGGGAATAGGTCAGAGCCAGTGCTTGATGAAGTCAGGAGATAGAAACCCTACCACCATTGGAGCCGACTCTGTGGGTGCTGTGGGTGCTTGAGCACCCCCAATATTGAGAAAATTCCTTGTATCTGGCCATGGAAAGTTTATTTCCATTGGGCTTAGCACCCCCATTAATTTTGAAAAGTTGGCTCCTATGCCTACCACCCCCTCCTCTCAAGGCCCGCTCCATTAAAAGTCTTCTCCAGAGTAATATCCCCCTCATGCTGTATGAGAAATATAGTCTCTGATTTGTCTATACTGAAAGGCCTAGTTGGGGGGGGGGGGGGGGAATCCATATTCTTCCCTGAGTAAGGAAAAAACTCCCCTTTCTCCCAGATCTGACACAAAGCAGACAGACCCTTGTTCTCCCACTGTCGGAACACCTCATCCAGCCTACTTGGTGGAAACCCTGCGGCATATCATATAGCCATTTGTAGAAAGCACTTTCTGAGAAAAGTCTTTGCCTGATAACATACCAAGTTTTGAGAAGACCCCCTACGCTCATTGTTGCCCATTTAATACATCCCAAGATCTCAGAAAAAGGTAACCGTAGAAGGGTGCGGAACTGCCCAATGCTGTTCCATTCACACCCAATCTTGGATTTCAGGGCTCTGTTCTTTCCTGGTTTTCTTCTTATCTCTCCCAGCGTACCTTTAGTGTATACTCTAGTGGATCCTCCTTTACTTCTATGCCACTGTCAGTTGGTGTACCTCAGGGATCTGTCCTGGGACCTCTTCTTTTCTCCATCTATACGTCTTCCCTTGGTACCCTGATCTCATCCCATGGTTTTCAGTATCATCTTTACACTGATGACTCCCAGATCTACCTCTCCACACCAGAAACCTCAGCCAAAATCCAGGCCAAAGTATCAGCCTGCCTGTATGACATTCCTGCCTGGATGTCTCAGCGCCATCTGAAACTAAACATGACCAAGACTGAGCTTATCATCTTTCCCCCTAAACCAACCTCTTCTCCTCCTCCATTCTCTGTTTCTGTGGATAACACTCTCATCCTTCCTGTCTCATCAGTTTGTAACCTTGGGGTCATCTTCGACTCCTCCCTCTCCTTCTCTGCACATATTCAGCAGACTGCTAAAACCTGTCGTTTCTTTCTCTATAACATCAGCAAAATTCGCCCTTTCCTTTCTGAGCACACTACCAGAACCCTCATCCACACCTCTCGCTTAGACTATTGCAACTTGCTTCTCACAGGTCTCCCACTTAGCCATCTCTCTCCTCTTCAATCTGTTCAAAATTCTGCTGCACAACTAATATTCCGCCAGGGTCGTTATGCTCATATTAGCCCTGTCCTCAAGTCACTTCACTGGCTTCTTATCCGTTTCCGCATACAGTTCAAACTCCTCTTATTGACCTATAAGTGCATTCACTCTGTAGCTCCTCAGTACCTCTTCACTCTCATCTCTTCCTACATTCCTCCCCGGGAACTCCGTTCACTGGGTAAATCTCTCTTATCTGCACCCTTCTCCTCCACTGCTAACTCCAGACTCTGTTCCTTTTATCTTGCTGCACCATATGCCTGGAATAGACTTCCTGAGCCGGTACGTCAAGCTCCATCTCTGGCCATCTTCAAATCTAAGCTAAAAGCCCACCTTTTTGATACTGCTTTTAACTCCTAACCCTTTTTAATTTGTTCAGAACCCTTATTTTATCATCCTCACTTTAATATTCCCTTATCTCTTGTTTGTCCTGTTTGTCTGTCCTAATTAGATTGTAAGCTCTGTCGAGCAGGGACTGTCACTTCATGTTCAAGTGTACAGCACTGCGTATGTCTAGTAGCGCTACAGAAATGATAAGTAGTAATAGTAGTAGTCGTTGGGATTTTGGAATGTTGCTACTCTTTGGGATTTTGGATGTTGATACTCTTTGGTATTCTGCACAGAATGTTGTTACTCTTTGGGATTCCGCACGGAATCTTGCTACTGTGGGATTCCGGAATCTTGCTACTCTTTGTCCTTATCTCTTGTTTGTCTGTCCTAATTAGATTGTAAGCTCTGTCGAGCAGGGACTGTCTCTTCATGTTCAAGTGTACAGCACTGCGTATGTCTAGTAGCGCTACAGAAATGATAAGTAGTGTTGCAGGAATTACCACTATTGTTAGCAGAATCTGTGGTACTTCAGGAGTCAAACACCACACACCAGATTGAGAGAGAAATCTTCTTTATTTGCCAGCAAACAAAGTAGGACATCAGCTCTAGCTCTCTCTGTGTCCTGTCCTTCTGTGTCTCTTCTTCTGAGCTCTCTGGATCCTGCGTCTCCTGTCTGTCCTCTCTCGTCTCAGCTCCTTCTCTTCTTCTCTGGATCCTTCTCTAATGTAAGCTGCTTCTGCTCTCCTTTATATTATTCCTACACCCTTCTAGCCCCCCTTTCTCACCAGATGGCAAAGAATAGATTGATTACCCTGTCTTGAACTAATTATTACTTACACATTACTTAAAAATATCAGTTACATAGGTTTCAGATATTTCCTAAACTGACCTATGACCTGGGGCCTCTCAAACTAGACAATGTGGCACCTATCTCCTGCAGTTTATTATTATTCACATAATCAGCTAACTTCATAACTTAGGTTCATTGAGGGGCTAAGGGGCCAATCTTGCTTAATGGCACACAGACATGGTTTGTTATTACTTTCAGAAGACCAGTCCTACACTTAGCTAATCAATCAAGGAGAAGAGAGTTGACTTGTCCTGACCTCTTTCACCTATTAGTTTCATACACAAAACTAGCTAGGACTGTGGATAATTCAAACCAGATGATGACCTCTTAAACTGCAGACAAAGCTCACTTGAAAAGTCAGACACTGGATTGAAAATATATTCTACATAGAAATAGAACTTATTAATTAAACAGAATAAAACATATTTTAAAATAAGCAGAAATCAGAATTCCTTATAAGACAAAATCTAAATTATCAAGAATATCTATATCTAAACTATCTTATTCTAAACAGCGTTCAATCTAATCCATTAAACTGCCTGCAAAACTGTCCAGTATGCCTTGCTCATAATGGCATCCAGATGTGGTAAATAATACCTTTGAACTAACATTAACTCAAAAAGGGACAAAGAAAGTTTCATTTCTCTCTGACCTTTCTAACCTCTAGTCTAGCAAAAGCTAGACTTCTGAGCAAATTAAAACCAGATGGCATTCCATCACTTGCAGGACTGAACCAAAGTTAAAATTAATATGATTTCTCTGCCCAAGCTGCCTCAGTAGTAGTAGTAGTCGTCGTTGGGATTTTGGAATGTTGCTACTCTTTGGGATTTTGGAATGTTGATACTCTTTGGGATTCTGCACAGAATGTTGTTACTCTTTGGGATTCCGCACGGAATCTTGCTACTGTGGGATTCCGGAATCTTGCTACTCTTTGTCCTTATCTCTTGTTTGGCCTGTTTGTCTGTCCTAATTAGATTGTAAGCTCTGTCGAGCAGGGACTGTCTCGTCATGTTCAAGTGTACAGCGCTTTGTACGTCTAATAGCGCTACAGAAATGATAAGTAGTAGTAGTAGAATATAACACATGCTAGGGTGTCCCTATAACCAGTTCCTCCAAATGACAAACTGATTACAATTTATAACAAATGACTACTCTATCTATGACAAGTTAATCCGTTATTATGCTTCCCCTGTGCACATCCATATGCTGCACAAGCCGGCATGTTGAAAAATATAAGTCATGAAATAAAAATGCCACCAACAATAAAGAAGGACAACGTGGAAGCAGCAGCTCATAGGTTTGCTTGCTTTGTTATGAGTGTACTTGAATGACGGTTGCGCGGGGAAGGGGGAAATATAGAGGGTGTTTTACTAAACTCTCCTGTTTCTTTGATTTCTCTGTAACACCAATTGTATTCTGTACCCTGGTATGGCGATGCTTTGTAAGCCACATTGAGCCTGCAAGTAGGTGGGAAAATGTGGGATAGAAGTGCCATAAATAATAATAATAAAGATTAGTTTGAGTTATCTACAGCAGGGCCCCATAGGAATAAAATGGGCCCTGCTGCCATAGTCTTAACCTTAGTGGCTTCAACGTTTTGACGTCATGTCACCTGCTGTTCGCAATCAACCCTCCTTGTGCCGTCTCCTTTCTCAATCTAACTTTGCTAGTTGGAACGCTCCTTTCACGCACGCCCCTCCTGAAACACGCACGCCCCCAGCGGCTTCCCTCCAATCACCTGTTCCTCTTGAGGTCTAGCCGCTCCCTACAGGCGGGCGCGTCCTCAACTCTATCTTCCAATCAGAGGAAACTTCCCGTGGGTGTGGCCTCAGCTCGCACATGGATTGGCTCATTCTTTAGCTTTGCCGGCGGCCGCAAAGGATCACTGGGAGGCGCAGCGTGTTGTGCGGTGAGTTGAGCTGGGTGGGTAGTAGCACGTGTAGAGCAGAATCTCTTTCCTTTACCAATCCAGAAGTAGGACAGGGCGTTATGGATTTGGGAAGTAATGACCGACCCAAGAGACCAAGGGCCACTGAGCTAACCAGGACTCACTGACGCAAACCACCCCGACCGGCAGGGGTTTGGAGCGGGGGAGTCCACGGATCATGAACCTACTTAGCACAGCAGGGATGGACAGAGATCAGGGCAAGGCAGGGAGGGACCGAGGGCCAAACACCAGAAAATCAATGCCTAAGGTTTCAGTTATTGGGACCAAACAAAATAAAACATGGAAAAGAAAATAAGATGATACCTTTTTTATTGGACATAACTTAATACATTTCTTGATTAGCTTTCGAAGGTTGCCCTTCTTCCTCAGATCGGAAATAAGCAAATGTGCTAGCTGACAGTGTATATAAGTGAAAACATTCAAGCATTACTATGACAGTAAAATAGATACCATTGGAGATTCTACATGGAATGTTGCTAGTATTGGAGATTCTACATGGAATGTTGCTACTATTGGAGATTCTACATGGAATGTTGCTATTCCACTAGCAACATTCCATGTAGAAGGCTGCGCAGGCTTCTGTTTCTGTGAGTCTGACGTCCTGCACATACGTGCAGGACGTCAGACTCACAGAAGCCTGCGCGGCCACATTGGTGATCCGCAAGGGCCGACTTCTACATGGAATGTTGCTAGTGAAATAGCAACATTCCATGTAGAATCAATAGAAATCAAACAAAATAAAACATGGAAAAGAAAATAAGATGATACCTTTTTTATTGGACATAACTTAATACATTTCTTGATTAGCTTTCGAAGGTTGCCCTTCTTCCTCAGATCCGATCAAGAAATGTATTAAGTTATGTCCAATAAAAAAGGTATCATCTTATTTTCTTTTCCATGTTTTATTTTGTTTGATTTCTATTGATAACCTTAAGAGTGGACTAACACGGCTACCACACTCCTCTAGTTATTGGGACAAAATAGGAAGATCCCACGAAACAGAAGAAAAAGTGGGAAATGGACCAATAACTCCAGACACTGGGACAACAGAGTCCAACAGGAAAACTTTATGTACTAGTGAAAAAAGGCCCGTTTCTTTAAGAAATCAAACGGGCGTGACTTTCTGCCATTAATGTTTTGAATGGAACTGTTAGGACCAATGTGCTGTGATGGAAATGAAAATATTTCAAGAGTGTATTACGAGTAATATGCAGAATGAGATGTGTATTGTTTTGTTTCTGTGTGGTTGTTAGTGAGTATGTGTGAGAGATAGACAGTGAGAGTGTAAGAGAGAGACACACAGAGTGTGTGTGTATGAGTGAGAGAGACAGAGATTCAATGTTCGTCTCCCCTTCCTTCCCCTCCACCAAGCTCTGTACCTGGGACTTGAGAGACAGTGACAGAGAGACTGAGTATGTCAGAGACAGTGTGTGTGAGAGCGAGTATAAGAGACAGTGTGTGTGATGTTAATTTCCATGTCCCCTTCCAGTTGCAGGTCTGCCCCCTCCTCTCCTCCGAGTTGAAGACCGCCGCGCATTACTCCCCTCTCGCCTTCCTAAGTGCTGGTCACAATTTAATAATTCTTACATCGTGGTCTGGCATCTGCAGTAAATGCGAGCAGGCACGGCACTTCAACTTGCGTTCCTTTCTGTCTCAGCTGTGCCTCTGGTCCCGCCCTCATTTCCTGTTTCCGGAAGGGCAGGACCACAGGCACAGCTGAGACAGAAAGGAACGCACGTTGAAGTGCCGTGCCTGCTCACATTTACTGTAGATGCCGGACCACGGTGTTAGAATTATTAAATTGTGACCAGCACTTAGGAAGGCGAGGGACACTCAGAGGAGAGAGGAGAGTGATGCGTGGGGGTCTTCAACTCGGGGGAGGCGGGCGGTCCTGCAACTGGAAGGGGAGGGTCGCGGTTTGTTGCGTTGTGTGCGGGCTGCTGGTTTGATACTTGCGTTGACGTAAACCAAGGCTTCAGACCGAGGCACAGCCAATCAGAATGCAGGAGTAGCCTAGTGGTTAGTGCAGTGGACTTTGATCCTGGGGAACTGAGTTCAATTCCCACTGCAGCTCCTTGTGACTGTGGGCAAGTCACTTAACCCTCCATTGCCCCTGGTACAAAATAAGTACCTGAATATATGTAAACCGCTTTGAATGTAGTTGCAAAAACCTCAGAAAGGCGGTATATCAGGTCCCATTTCCCTTTCTCCTTTCATGGAACATTCATGGTGCAAATTATTATGTAGGATTAGTTTATATACTATTTTATATATTTTTATAGACTCCTGAGACAGGCCTGTGGCTGAAACACAGATCTGTGTCGAGTCCATAATAAAGTTTTCCTGTTCGACTCAGTTGGCCCAGTCTCTGGAGTTATTGGTCCATTTCCCATGTTTTCTTCTGTTGTAAGGTTTCAGTTAACCCCTGTGTGACCTCACTGTTCCTGTGCACGAGTGACTTAGAAGCCCAGCTTCTCCAAAGTGAAAGCATGCAACACACTAATGTTGATCTTCAACACCCGTTCTCTTTGTTTCAGAACTTGCTGTTGTTGAACCCCTCCCTGGAAGATTATGGCCACTCCTTTCTTAACTTTGAACCACATTGCATTTCACGTCACCAATGGAGCAGCACTGCTCCAGGAACTGGTCAACAAATTCCAGTTCCATCTGTTTGCCGTGAGGGTTACAGAAACGACTCGACAGTTTGCAGTGAAGAAAGGCTCTGCGGTTTTCTTAGTCAACGAGAGACCCAAGTTAGGTGTTGCTACAGCACAGCAAAAGGCACGGCAGGAGGGCAGACTGGGCTTGATCCAAGAATGTACTGATCTGTCTTGTATTCCTTTCAACCATGCACTGCCCATAGTTTGCCCAGGGCTTGATCTCCTGTATGATGTATGCACATCTTGCTCTGTAGACACAGCTTCAAATGTGAGCTTTGAGGTAGAGGATGTGGACAGACTTTACAGACGACTCCATGCCTGTGGCTGTCAGATCCTCATTCCGCCCACTGGCGTTAAAGATGATTCAGGATGTGTAATTTACTGTGTAATTAAATCCATAGTGGGGAACATCTACCACACATTCATTGATCGATCTCGCTACACAGGTGAGTTCTTGCCAGGATTTCAAGTCATAGACTCTCCTGCCATGGCATCAGGGCTTGCAGAGATAACGCACTTTGATCATGTGACCTACGCCTGCCCCCAGGGGAGTAGCTCTCAGGTCTTAAAATGGTACGAGAAGTGCTTTGGCTTCCAAAGGTTCCAGCTTCATCAGGAGGAGAATGCAGAAGATGGTTACATTATCAGTGGTGATGGTGTGGGACTTCGCCTCACTGCTATGCAGTACTGGACATGTAGCAAAGTGGCTTTATCTTTGCCACTGCCCAGGAAACAGTCAGACTGCAGGTTTGTCTTGGCTGAGTCCTTGCCAGGGCAGGGGAGGAATCAGGTGGACACATTCCTGGAACAGCATGGTGGGGCAGGGATCCAGCATGTGGCACTGTACACACCAGACATCATTGCTGCTGTCAGGACCTTCTGTTGCACCGGCGTCCAGTTTGTAACTCCGCCACCAGCTTATTACACAGAAACTGGGAAGGAGGAGGAGATTAGGGCTGCAGGACAAGATCCCCAGCTACTTTCACAACTTGGGGTCTTGCTAGACACTGATGTGTCTATGAAGGGCGAAGGCAGAGGTTGCCAAGGCATGGTGGAGAGGAGACATCTGATGCAAATCTTTACAAAGCCCATCTTCTCGGAAGAGACCTTCTTTCTGGAACTCATTCAGCGGCAGGGAGCTTCAGGCTTTGGGGAGGGAAATATCCGGGCATTATGGCAGGCTGTGCAAGCATTTATAGACCAGAAAGAACGGGAACAGAGTAACTAAGTTTCCAGAGGGGATCACAAGCTAAAGGATCAGAGAAAGTGTCACTTTAATAGGCTACTGTGAAAACATGTCGTGCTCTTTGGAATATATGAATTTGTTAGCTTCTTTTACAACAAAAATATTCAGCCAATGCCTTAGATTTGATTTTCAGGTGGTGCTTTCAATTTGTTCTGAAAGCTGGCTTTGATGATCTAGACGATAGTTTGTTTATTCTAGTACCAAGTCTTCTGCAAGAGGGGAATTGTATCATTTTGATAAAAATGCCGAATAAAACTTTATTAACTAAAACTGAAGAATTTTAATAGTGACGGCAACTTTTCTTTCTTCACAAGAGAAACGCACCGCTGCAGAAGTGCAGGGCACAGGCTGCAGCATGCCGGCTGGGTAGCCTGCATCAAGTGAATAGCATACTGTTATATTTGCTGGGGTAATTTTATGAATCACTTCAGCATGGAGGATGTTTTACATTCCAAAAATGTCTCTGCTATCTATTGCATTTGTATCCCACATTTTCCCACCTTTTTGCGGGTTCAGTGTGGCTTACAATACGTTATGAAAGGTGGAAATACAGTTTGTTACAACTCAGTTATGGATTACATTGTGAGGAGTTATGTGAGACAAAGTCAAGTATCATTAAGGAATATAACAATGGAAAAGATCATTGAAACATTGGAAAGGAAACACGGGAAACTAAAAGGGGCAATATATAATGACAGGAATGCATTTGGTATACATTTTCTGTGAGTAAAGGTATGAGTGTGGTGAGATTACGGGGGATGAGAAGGTGAGATTAGGGGGGATGAGAATTCAGAGTGGCTGTAATGATGCATTATTGAACAGTGAGTGTGGGCTTTATGTGTTTTGGTTCTTTCCGTAAATTTTCTCAAAAAGATGGGTCTTCAGTAGTTTGCGGAAGGTGGTTTGCTCGTAGATCGTTTTCAGGTTGCGCGGCAGTGAATTCCAGAACTGCATGCTCATGTAAGAAAAGGTTGACGCGTGCAGCGCCTTGTATTTCAAGCCCTTGTAGCGCTATAGAAATGCTAAATAGTAGTAGTAGTAGTGGTGGTTATACTGATGCAGGGCAGCTGTTGGGCAGACTACTTAGAAATCCATCATCAAGTGAATTGTAAGGCATTATTTTGTAGGATCCCAAGAGACACTACTCATACTTATATAGACAGTGTGTGCCCACCCATATTAGCTCTGGGCCCACCCAAAATCTCAGGTCTGGCTACGCCACTGGGTTAGCCCTTTCCCTGCTTTACCCATCCCCCATGTGGATGTAGACACATTGGTTCGCCTTTCCCTGTCTTTTCCCGCATTTTCCTTGGTAGATGCAGGCATATTGGTTCGCCTTTCCCTGCCTTTCCCACTCTTCTGGACCTCTGGAGTTGGATTTATTGCCTCTTTTGCTGTTGCCTCTACTTTCCTCACAGCGTTAAAAAAAAACAAAGTCGCGTCGTGCTTTGGCGCTGCGATCTCAGTACAGAGGCTTTCTGCTGATTGCACAGTGTGACCGGAGCTCTTCGACTCGGTCTGTTGAGGTAAGAGTGTTTTCTAGCTCCTCCGGGGAGGGCCCACGATCGGGATGTTTTTGGCACAAAGCCGCCATTTTGAATTTTCTGCCGTTTTTCGGCGATGGCTGCGGAGGTTGTAAAGCGCTGTTCCAAGTGTGGCAAGCGCAGATCAGCAGTGGGGCTCTGTAAATCGTGCTCTTCAGATGTCAGAGCTGGCCCGAGCATGGTGAGCGATATTTCTTCCCGCTCTGTAGATCTGGCAGCGGGCGCCATTTTGGATGCACCGCATGGCGTGACCTCCGCTGAGGCAGAGGGGTTTGAATCTGGAGGGGGTCCTCGGATGGAGGCTAGTATTAGAGCTTCTAGCCCCAGACTGGATCCGGGAGGCCAGGGTGAGTTTTTCTCCCTTGAATTTGTTTTATTGCTACATAAAGCATTTATATTAAAAAGGGCTCTTCCACAGGGGTCTCACTCCCCACTAACTGATCCCCCTCCAGTGGATCCCGGCCTGGGACTGCCCTCAGGGGTGTTTTCCCATGATAGCTGGCCGCAGGATAAGTGCAGAAGGGTTAATTCCCCTTCAAAAAGTGGCGTACCCCCCCCCCCCCCCCCCCCCCGTGGTCTGTGGGAACTCTGAGGGATCTGGCAGGCTTTCGTGGCCGGAAGAGCCAGAGGAAGGTGCAGGAGTGCCACAGGATTCAGATGATCCTTCCGCGGTGAGGATTTTCCACCGCGATGAGCTGCCAGCGCTGATTTCTGATGCCTTACAGGTCCTCTCTATTGAAGATCCTGAAAGTGGCGAAGCCTCCTCTGGGAATCCGAGGATGGCAAGTACTAAAAAGCCTGCTCGAGCCTTTCCTTTGCATGACTCCATCCAAGAGCTTATTTGGGCTCAATGGGCTGACCCCGAGGGGCCTTTGAAAGTTGCCAGGGCAATGGAGCAATTATACCCTCTAAGTGAGGAGCATTTGGCTTACTTGGCGGTGCCTAAAGTGGATGCCCTAGTCACGGCTCTGACGAAGAGGACTACCCTCCCAGTAGAGGGAGGAGTTGCCCTGAAGGACATGCAGGACCGGCGCCTGGAATCAGCGCTGAAACGGTCCTTTGAAATTTCAGGCCTTACGTTACGGGCGTCTGCATGCAGCTGCTATGCTTCTAGAGCCTGTCTTGCTTGGTTGCAACAGACAGTGGAACAGCCCGGTGATGGAGCGGAGCCCTTTTCTGAGGTGGCTTCGCGGATGGAGTCGGCCTTGTCCTTTTTGGCTGACGCCCTTTATGATCTCGTCAGAGCCTCAGCTAAACAGATGGCAGTAGCAGTGGCGGCTCACAGTCTTCTTTAGCTACGGCATTGGGCGGCAGACATGGCCTCTAAGCAAAGGTTGGTGAAGTTGCCCTTTCAAGGCCTTCTCCTGTTTGGTGAGGAGTTGAAGAAAATTGTCAAGGGCCTGAGGGAGACAAAACCCCAGCGCTTACCCGAGGATAGGCCTTGGCCTCCCTCCAAGGGTCAGGCAGTTCCCTCCTCTTACAGACCTCGCTTCCATGAAGTTAGAAGATACCACCCGGGGCGCTCTGCTGGGTTTACTTCGCGTGCCCGCTTTCAGCAGAAGAACTGCTTTCTCTCGGACAAGCGTTCCACAGCACCCGGCTCAAGGCCTGGAGTTCATGGGCGACCCTGTCAATGATGGTGCGCCGGCCTCCTCCTTGTTTCCTGCAATCGAAGGATGAATTTCCCTCTTTCTCGAGGTGTGGGCCAAGATTTCCTCAGATTAGTGGGTTCTGGACCTGATCAGAGATGGCTATCGCATAGAATTCAATGCCCCGGTAAGAGACGTGTTTGTGGAGTCCCGCTGTGGCTCTGCCGTCAAACGGGCGGCGGTAGAGGAGACCTTGCAAGGCTTAATCCAATTAGGGGCAGTGTCCCCTGTGCCTCCCGCCGAACACGGCTCAGGCCATTACTCCATTTACTTTGTGGTGCCGCGAAAAGGCGGTTCTTTTCAACCCATTCTAGACTTGAAAGAAGTAAACGAGTCTCTAAGAGTGCGGCATTTTCACATGGAAACCCTGCGCTCCGTCATTGCGGCGGTACAGCCAGGAGAGTTTCTCACGTCTCTGGACCTGAAAGCTTACTTGCACATTCCTATTTGGCCCCCGCACCAGAGGTTTCTGCGGTTTGCGGTGTTGGGAAAACATTTCCAGTTTCAGGCCTTGCCTTTTGGCCTCGCCACAGCTCCCCGAACCTTTTCCAAGGTCATGGTGGTAGTAGTTGCTTTTCTCAGGCGAGAAGGTATCCGGGTTCACCCGTACCTAGACGACTGGCTCATCAGAGCAGACTCTGCAGTAGAGAGTCATCAAGTAACAGCCAAAGTGGTCTCAGTGCTTCAATCTCTGGGTTGGGTCGTCAATATAGCCAAAAGTCACCTGACCCCCTCTCAATCTCTATAATATTTGGGGGCACGGTTTGACACAGCCTCGGGATATGTGTTTCTACCCAAGCAAAGGCGGTGCAAGCTTCAGAACCAGGTCCGTCTGCTCCTGAGGATGCCTCGCCCGCGAGCTTGGGACATTGTCCAGCTGTTGGGATCGATGACGGCCACCTTGGAATTGGTGCCCTGGGCAAGAGCGCACCTGAGGCCTCTGCAGTATTCCCTGCTTCAACGATGGTCTCCAATATCTCAGGATTATCAGTGCAGACTGACGTGGCTCCCTGCGGCCCGGCTCAGTATGGAGTGGTGGCTCTCAGACAGCATGCTGCGGCGAGGAATGCTGCTGGCAGTTCCCTGAGTGGTGCCTAGTAGTAACAGATGCCAGCCTGCAGGGCTGGGGTGCACATTGCCAAGGGAAGCATGCCCAGGGTCTCTGGACACCCGACGAGTCGGAGTGGTCCATCAACCGCTTAGAGCTGAGAGCGGTGTTTCAGGCGCTTCTGGCCTTTCAATTGACCCTGGAGGGATTGGCTGTCAGAGTTCTGTCGGACAACACGACAGCAGTGGCCTACATAAATCGACAGGGCAGCACTCAGTGCAAAGCACTAGCCGCGCAGGCCGAACAGATTTGCCACTGAGCCGAGCTTCATCTGCAGTTACTGTCAGCAGCTCATATTGCAGGTCAGAGCAATGTGCAAGCCGATTATCTAAGCAGGCATCAAATCGACCCAGCGGAGTGGGAACTGGCAGACGAAGTGTTCCTTCAGATCTGTGCCAAATTGGGGACGCCCGTAGCGGATCTTATGGCGTCAAGCGCAAATGCCAAAGTCCTGTGCTTTTACAGCAGACGGAGAGATCCTCGCTCGGCGGGGTTGGATGCCTTGGCTCAACCCTGGCCTCAGGGCCTCCTGTATGTGTTCCCTCCTTGGCCCTTCGAGCTGCTTAGGCGAGCTTCAGAGAAGGATGTGACCCTAAAGACAGTCTTTTTGGTGGCCATTACATCGGCGAGACGGGTGTCTGAGCTCCAGGCGCTGTCCTGTTGAGACCCATTTCTGCAATTCTCAGAGTCCGGAGTAATGGTACGTACTGTGCCGTCCTTCCTGCCTAAGGTGGTTTCAGCGTTTCACCTAAACCAGCCTATTTTCCTGCCCTCCTTTTCTAGAGAGGAGTTTCCGGAATCCTTTGGGCAGTTGCACCTTCTGGATGTGTGAAGGGCTCTGTTGCAATATCTGAGCATGTCACATGCTTTCAGGACCTCTGATCACCTTTTTGTTTTCTTGTCAGGTCCTCACAGAGGGTCTCCAGCGTCTAAAGCTACACTGGCCCGTTGGCTCAAAGAAGCTATTTTTTCAGCATATCTGCTGTCTGGCCAGCCTCCGCTTGAAGCCTTTAAGGCACATTCCACAAGAGCGATTTCCTCTTCTTGGGCTGAAACTGGAGCACTCTCTCTTCAAGAGATTTGCAGTGCAGCGACATGGGCTTCTAAGCTCTCATTTGCCCGACATTACAGGCTGGATGTGGCTGCCAGGAGGGACGCGCATTTTGGAGCACAAGTGCTAGCACATGGTGTGGCCTGTTCCCACCCTATCTAGGGATTGCTTTGCTACATCCCATTCGTAATGGATTCATCAGCTTGATGACAAGGAAGGGAAAATTAGGTTCTTACCTTGGTAATTTTCTGTCCTTTAGTCATAGCAGATGAATCCATGATCCCTCCCTGATTGATTCTATTTTGTGTTCAGTTTTTCCTGCAGACATGTTCCCTCATTGGGAAAAGTTGGAAAACAGTCTTCAGGATTTCTGTTCTACTACAGGAGGTTGAGTTTGTGTTATTGCTCCTGTTCTGGGGCGTTCGTTCGCTGTGAGAAAAGTTCAAGTTATTCTACTTTGCGGTGTAACACTGTTTTGGAAATTTCAAAATACTGAGAGGCAGATGGATCTAGCCGTCCTAAGAGGCACTATGGTTTTCAGTGCTCTCTATCTCCCCCTGCTGGTAGGTGGACACAACCCATTCGTAATGGATTCATCTGCTATGACTAAAGGAAAAAAAATTACCAAGGTAAGAACCTAATTTTCCCTTGCATAGTTAAAAAGGGGGCATAGCCATGGGCGTTTCTACAATCTGTGTTCATTATAGAATACACTCACTGTAGGCCTAATTTAGGCATCTAGATATATGCCAAGTAAAACATGTCTTAAATGGATGCAACCAAATTTGGTCATGTGGAGGGCATGTGGAGGGGTGCCGCATTCTATGTACCGTGCAGAAATTTAAGCTGATTTTATAAAATGTAGACATACTTTATATAATATGCCTAGGCGTATTTTTTCCATGCAGATTTTTAAGACGCCATATATAGTGTGTGGATATATGTATAAATATAGTGTGCTGGAGCCAGTTCAAGAGAGCCTCTTTTTAAAAACTGTGTGAGCCGGTTGTTGCGCCAGATCAGCTGAGGCAGGCGCGATCTTCCTAAGCTCCTGCCCATGCAATCTCCACTCTCTGTACTGTAAGTGACTGCTGCAAGTTTCAGTGGCAGTCTCGCAAACTGCAGCAACTCATGGCAGCCATTTTTAGTATAGAGAGTGGAAACTGCATGGTGGCACCGACCTCATGCATTCAATCAGCTTTGCCCCACTCTTGAAGGGGGCCTTGGTCCTCTTACCAACTGATAGAGCCAATTGGCTCATCCCCACTCACTCCTCTGGAGGCCCCCACCTTGCTCTCTTTGATCAGCCCAGAACATAGACCATCTTCCACTTCCTTCCTGGTTATGCGGAGCAGCCAATCAGTTGAACACTTTCTGTCTAGTGTGTGCGCTGCTGCCCACCTCACCCTGGGAGACAAGTTTGCCCAGCTTGTTCAGTTTCCCAATAGTGGATATATTGATACATAGGGTGAGAAAGTCTGATAGTAAATCATATGTCAGATTTAATGTCAATAAACTTATTGTGAAAAGAATTAGCAGATTGGAATGAATAGCAAACATCTTGGATTAATAGCAAACATAGGTTGACTACAGATACAAAAGTGTGTAAAAAATA